>NC_090923.1:1374145416-1375395416 GCF_040938575.1 Ambystoma mexicanum
GGAAGGAAGGAAGGAAGGAAGGAAGGGAAGGAAGGAAGGAGAGGGAGGACGAAAGGAAGGAGAGGGTGGGAGGACGGAGGAAGGAAGGAGGGAAGGAAGGGAGGAAGGAAGGAAGGAAGGAAGGAAGGGGGAGGAGGGAGAAGGAAGGAAGGAAGGAAGGAAGGAAGGAAGGAAGGAAGGAAGGAAGGAAGGAAGGAAGGAAGGAAGGAAGGAAGGAAGGGAAGGAGGGAGGGAGGGAGGGAAGGAGAGAGGGAGGGAGAGAGGGAGGACGGAAGGAAGGAAGGCAGGAAGGAAGGAAGGAAGGAAGGAAGGAAGGAAGGAAGGAAGGAAGGAAGGAAGGAAGGAAGGAAGGAAGGAAGGAAGGAAGGAAGGAGGGAGGGAGGGAGGGAGGGAGGGAAGGAGCGCAACACAAAGGGCAGAGGGTAGCTAGAGAGAGGAGGGGTCGGAGGCTGTAGGGAGTGGGCTTTGCAGGCGGCAGCAGCAGCAGGAGAAGTCCTGAAGAGCCGCGTGGAGAAAGTGCTGATTGCGGGGATTTGCCTGGTATTTAGTGGAAGGGTCCCGGCGGCTGCTGTTCCCGGGCAGAGGCGGTAGGCGGGAGTGCAGACTCGTGGCCGCCCGTCCCCTCTGTCACTGGCTGCTGCTGCTGCTGCTGCGTGTGAGGCTCCGGGCGCTGTCAGGCGGCACAGTGCTGGAGAGGAGGCACGGGGGGCGGCAGAGCAGGGTAGCGCCAGCACAGCCTCCAGAGCCCTGGGCACAACAGGGGGCGAGGCGGACAACCCGGGGGAGCGAGGAGGAAGAGGCGAGCAGGTGCGGCGGAGCCACTCTCCACAGCACCTGTCAGAGCCGGCACCATGAGGCTGCACCTGGGATGGGTGCCAGTCCCCCTCTACCTGCCCCAGCCCAGAGGGGGAGAGAGCACCTGAAGGGCCACAGAGTCTGGAAACTTCCTCCGCCTGCTTTCACCAGAGGGACGCGAGCACCGTCAGTTCTCCGGGAAGGAAAGTCTGTGAAAATGCTTGTTTTTCCTGGCTTGGCATGGAGGGGTCTGCGTTCAGTCTGAGGCGAGAAGTGTGTCTTTTGGGGGCCAGGGGTGAAGGCCCCCCGGGCAGATAACTGCGGTAGAAGGAACCTGGAGCCGGGGACCCCGTTCGGTGAGAGAGGTAAGACGAAACGCCACCTGTGCTTCCACTCACTTACTCTTAACAGGTGCAGCCCGGCGCCAGCTCAGTGCGTTTCGTGCTGGCAAGAAACTAAAATTACACTGGAAGCCTCGCGCTCCGGTCTTCGGGGGCCGACGTACGCAGCATCCCAATTCTCATGGACAGGCAGAAGAAACTGCTCTTCCTGTTTACAGTGCACTGCAATTGCTGTCACAAACTGTGCATGCATTCGTGTGTATTTCTTCTCACCGGGCCGGCGATAGAGTGACGGCGGCGAACAGCCACCCGGGCTGCCGGTGACCGTGCACACCTGGCATGTAGATTTATTTCATGTTGTGTTGGTTTGTGTCGTGCCATATACCGGTACTCCGGGGCGCCAGCGGATTTATATATTATCGTGTGTGTGTGTGTTTGCCTTCAGCGTTTGAAATGGAGTGAGCGGTGTGTGTCGCTTTTCGGCCTCAATCAGCGGCCCCGACCCTTACTTACCCTGTAGCTTGTGCAACCAGCAAATAGGGTGAAAGAACCTCACACAGCACATATATACTCCACGGCAAAAACCGTAATCAGAACCAAGCATTACACACACGACATAAGGCATGAGGCACACACACAAACACGCGCGCGCACGCACGCCCCATGGTCACATACCACACAAGCTTAACATTACCCACACCAAAACCGTACAGTCTCGCCTAAGTAGCTGCAGCCACCGGGCCCACGTCACATTCACTTTCTACGTCAGCGCGCAGTTAGCTCAACGTGCAGCGCCTGGACCTGTGCACGGCAACTTATCGGTGCTTTGGTCGTCATATGCGCAGAGTTCCTGTGGTTGTTTTCTGTGTTTTGCCAGCAGAGTAACTTTGCTGAAAATGTTGGGGTGGGGGGGGGGGGGGGGCATGCCATCTCAAATGAAAGGGCCCCCTGCTAAATGAGTGGGGCAAAATGGTGTGTCACAAAAGTTTTGGGGTACAAACCTCCTTGTCCCCTCTTACATTTCGCCCATGTGTTTTGCGCTGCCACCATAACACCCCTTCAGCTAAATGCATCCCTTGACATGTGTACTAGTTGTTGCTCATTTGTGTGCTGTTCGTCTGCACCTGCAGCAAGTTTCTCACTGGGTTAATCACGTCCTTGCAAAATTGCTGTGACTTTCAAGCCAGCAGATCCGCCGCCCTCTTTCGCTGCCTGTCGCTCGCTCTCCCTCCTCGCCAAGCATCTGCCCCTTCTCTCTGCCCCCGCCCCCGCACCCTTTCTCTGCCTTTTTTAATCCCCCCTCCCACACGCTCGTCGATGCTGTCCTTTGCTGTCCCAGTCCCGTCGGATATAGAGTGGCAGCGGCATATTAGTGAGTCCACAAGGGTCTTAGCCATTGGTGCCCCCAGCCCTTGCCATTTTCTTGGACCCCTCTTTGGTGGACTCTTATCCCGGTGCCGAATCCCCCCCAGCCCCGCAGCTTTCAGGGAGAAAAACATCCGTTTCCCAAATTCGATCAACAATTGAGTATGGGAGGGGCAATGAGCCCTCATACCCGCCTGCCTGTCCACACTCTGGGTGCGCTCTGATATTGGGGTTGTCGCCGTGCTAAGACGAGGGCTCTGTTCCGTCGTCCCGTCAATAATTGGTTCGGGGGCATTGCCTGGTTCAGCAAGATGGGGTGTAAGATTTGAAGACAGGAGCGGGCGGTTCGTGCAAAACGTGAGGCTGCCCTGCCCGATAGAACTGCAGGGAATGCCCTGCAAGACCCAGGTGGCATCCACGGACCTTTCACCTTAGCAGAGCCCACCTGCGACTTCCAGCAGTGCCCCTCTCTACCGCGTGCACCATGTCTCGTGCCAGACGAGGGCATGTTTTGCCATCCTAGGGCGGGAATCCACCAACCAGTCACTCCAACGGTTACACACAACGGTGCAAACAGCGGGGGGTGGGGGGGGCGGGGGCAGGCGGTGTGCCCCAGAAACGAAATTGGGTTCTCAGAAAACACTGCAGCCAGGTGACGAAGGCCCTGTTTCGGGGTCCATTGTCGAATCTATTATCGAGCCCCATTCTGGGAATCCACTTGGCGTCCGCTGGAGACCCCTACGCTAGTAGTTTGCCTGGGTGGCAGGCGAGCACCCGCCTTAAATTCAACCCCCCCCCCCCCACCTCCCTGAACAAAAAGTACTTCACAGCCGAGTTTGCACGCATGCACGTGCCTGGCCAAAGGCCCCCACACCCGCGCACACACTCGAAAACACACACTCGCTTGCAGCGAATTATTTCCAAGGTCCGCGCTCATGCAGTTCTGTGTGGACACAGGACAACATCTCCCTTAATGCATGTCTTTGCTCCTGCCTCGGAGTGCAAACCGTGCCAAGCGCCTTACGCATGTCGAGGAGCTGAAGACAGCGGGGTTATCAACGAGTGAGCTGTGCGTTGAAATACCTGATCCTTAATCTCGGCTTCTCCACTTCGCCATGTGTGATGCTGGGCAAATGGCGCCCTCCCCACTGTAATGCCACATTATATTAACTACCCCAACCCCCAGTAGCACGCGCTGCGTGCCTTTTATTTGGGTGCCAGGCACTGTACACACTGTAAGAAAACTTCAAAAGAAGTTGGTTGCCTGGCAGTCGCGCCGGGTATGAGATCGGAGCTCGTCAGGAAATCGACTGGGTCGATTTTCCATCCACGGTGAAGCTGCAGGGGGAGAAACTGGCGATTTCACGGGCTGCTGCGATTCTTCCTGTTAAATTTAACGTCAGCAGGACTATTTGCAGGGCCGTTTTTTTTTCTTCTCTTTTACTTGCAATATTCAATTTGAATGTTCAAGAATATTGTACTGAGCGCAGAGCAGGTGCTAATTGCGAGCACAGAAACAGCTCTATTTTCGGTGCTGTTATGGCGCCAGGATTCACAAACGGTGGATGTCACTTTTAAAGTCAGACTCTCGGCGTGTCAGAGAGAGTGCCAGGTCGGTTGCTATGGGACAGCGAGAGGAACGGTTTCCAGTGCTGGTGTCGTGTTGTATGGCGTGCGCGCACAGTGTGAACTCGATGTATTAGGTGTGCGAATGTGCGAGTGACTCGTCGTGTGTGCAAGAGGGTTTCATGTGTTGTGCGGGAGAAACGTAATTCTAGGGACGCTCGTCGCTTGAATATCATCGCTATGGTCTATTTGGGTTTACTTTGGTGTCGGTCCTCAGATCAATGGTAAAACTCAACATTACCAGCTGTGACTCCTGATGTTTTCCTTGGGTCTGTTTGCCCCTCGCCGGTACACGCATGTTATCTGTGATATCCAGGGTGAGGCATTGAGCAGCGCGTGCCACTGGCCGAGCTATGGTCGACTTGGGAAACGTGACTGACCCATGTCTTGATTTTTTAAGTTTTGCACTGCAACCTTAACGTCACTTCAAATAAAGATGTATTTTTTCAATAACAGGTTTTTATTTACGCAGCCATAATTGTACTTATCAAAGTTTTTGTTCAGTAGATTTTTGCGGTTTCCCAGTGATGTATACTAGCAGGCCCGGGGCTCCTAAACGCGGATACTGTGCTTGGGCACGGGGTTTTGCACGCTCCTGGCTCTGTCTCGGTCACAATAGCACGCAGCGTTTCTAATGGCAATAGCCCGTGGCCATATGCCAGGCACAACACACCTGCAATTCTCACTGGGCATGCATGGGCTGTGGGCATTTTCTGGGAACCATAAATACATCCACAGTTCACAGTGGGCAGGCCTGTCTCTATGCCCAGTAGACACTAACCGGGTATGGCCAAAGGCCATGTGCCGGGCACAGGAAACACACCCACAGTGCCTAGTGGGCCTGGCATAAAGCCACTCCTCGGGCATCAATAGCATCTCAACAATGCTCACTGTAAACGTCCTCCGACATGCCTCATGGACACTGCCTGGGACATGTCCAATGGACACTGTGCCTGGGGCATGTCCTTCAGCATGTCCAATGGACACTGTGCCTGGGGCATGTCCTTCAGCATGTCTCATGGACACTGTGCCTGAGGCATGTCCTTCAGCATGTCCAATGGACACTGTGCCTGGGGCATGTCCTTCAGCATGTCTCATGGACACTGTGCCTGGGGCATGTCCTTCATAATGCCTTATGGACACTGTGCCCGAGGCACGTCCTTCAGCATGTCTCATGGACACTGTGCCTGGGGCATGTCCTTCATAATGCCTTATGGACACTGTGCCTGGGGCACGTGCTTCAGCATGTCCAATGGACACTGTGCCTGGGGCATGTCCTTCAGCATGTCTCATGGACACTGTGCTTGGGGCATATCCTTCAGCATGTCTCATGGACACTGTACCTGGGGCATGTCCTTCAGCATGTCTCATGGACACTGTGCCTGGGGCATGTCCTTCAGAATGTCTCATGGACACTGTGCCTGGGGCATATCCTTCAGCATGTCTCATGGACACTGTGCCTGGGGCACGTCCTTCGTCATGCCTCATAGACACAGTGCCTGGGGCACGTCCTTCAGCATGTCCAATGGACACTGTGCCTGGGGCATGTCCTTCAGCATGTCTCATGGACACTGTGCCTGGGGCATGTCCTTCATAATGCCTCATGGACACTGTGCTTGGGGCACGTCCTTCAGCATATCCAATGGACACTCTGTCTGGGGCATGTCCTTCATAATGCCTTATGGACACTGTGCCTGGGGCACGTCCTTCGTCATGCCCCATAGACACTGTGCCTGGGGCACGTCCTTCAGCATGCCTCATGGACACTGTGCCTGGGGCATGTCCTTCATAATGCCTCATGGACACTGTGCTTGGGGCACGTCCTTCAGCATATCCAATGGACACTCTGTCTGGGGCATGTCCTTCATAATGCCTTATGGACACTGTGCCTGGGGCACGTCCTTCGTCATGCCCCATAGACACTGTGCCTGGGGCACGTCCTTCAGCATGCCTCATGGACACTGTGCCTGGGGCATGTCCTTCATAATGCCTCATGGACACTGTGCTTGGGGCACGTCCTTCAGCATATCCAATGGACACTCTGCCTGGGGCATGTCTTTCAGCATGTCTCATGGACACTGTGCCTAGGGCACGTCCTTTGACATTGCCTGATGGGCACTGTACCTGGGGCATGTCGTTTGGCATATGATTGGACACTGAGCCTGGGGCATGTATTTCAGCATGCCTTCTGGACCTGGGTCATGTCCTTTGGCATGCCTTGTGGACACTGCCTGGAGCATGTCCTTTTTTGTTTTTTGTTTTTTTATTTGGTTAAGACAATAAACTTTAACACATTTTAAAAACATTTTAACACAATCACATAAAATTCATCCTCATAGTTTAAACATATAAGACTTTTAATAAAACAATCCATTAAAAGTATTAAGTCACATTAGCACCCTGGCGGGGGCAGCCAGCCAATCAGTTGGCTAGGAATGCAGGCTTGAGCCACTGGTGAAAGCCTGTGTTCCATCCCACCTGACGACCCGCTCCCCCTGCCGCCATCATCCCCCACCCTCCATACACTTATTATTTTTTTTATTTCTCCCCCCCCACTTACCTTATTTCGACTGCGGCGGCACTCGCCACCTCACCCGCACCTTCCGCTCTTCTCCCGATGAGCGTTATGGAAAGGGAAGAGAGGCTCTGTATGGAACCCTGCCTTCCATTTCCATGGCGGCCATCTTTAGACAGTATTTTCAGTCATTGAACCAGACACACAAGGCATAACATTCAATGACTGAAAATACTTTTTTTTGTAGCACCCCGGGTTACCGCTTTGGTAGCCTGGGGTGCTAATGGCGTTAAACCCCATTTTCTCTGGCTGTTAACTTGGGCTGCTGACCCGTTAGCCCCTATTCCAGACCTTGGAATGGGGGCTTAACGCCACATTAATTCATTTGCAGCACATATTTGTGCCATTAAAATCCACTCATAATAAAAAGATCAAGATACATTTCATCCTTACATACTCAGTCTCCATTAATCTACAAACAGCTAATCATATGCTTGACCTACTTTAAATTCCACGTATCCCAAAGACATTTAAGAACCTTGTGTCAGTGATCACAGCTCTTTCAACAATAATTATTTTACAGTATATCGTCCAACTGAAAACACTGAATTTGACTAATACCTACCTATATTACAATAATTCACATGAAATGCTGGTCAACCATATTCAAAACCAGATTAAAGTGCATTATGATGAAGGTAGGGCTCTTCAAATTTCAAAGAATTAAAAAAAACACTCACAGCCATACTATCGTGGTAGTTCTACCGGACAGACAATATTGCAACATAGTTTGTTCATCGCCTGCAAAGAACTAATTACCATATTTTTAAAAACAGTTCCACTTTTTCCCATGGATCGCAGTACATGTTGTTACAAGAAGTCTTAAGGTTCCCATGTGCTGTTCCTCAGTACAAAATGGACAATCTCCTTGATCCGGGACCAATAACCTTAATCGAATCAATACTTCTTTGGTTAAAATTAGGTTCCAGCAGAAAAGCAAGAAACCTCCCCTTACTTCCCTGTCCAGATAGATTGAGAGATATGGAGCGAACATTCCCAACTTGCACAGAGTCAACAGTGTAGGACCAGTCATGTAAATATAACACCCTTGTTACTTTACATGGGTTAGGAACCAGGTCCGCAACTTTTGACGCAACCATTGTAAGTTGCAACAGACAAAACAATGAAAAGGTATTCATGTGCCTGTCCCCCAATGTTTCCAAATGGTTTTCAAATCAAGAAACAGGTAAGTCTCGGAAGGGCAGACAATTGTTCTGTACAAGCTTAAATACCTCCAACATGCCCTAACCTTTAGGGAGCAGGTTCCAAGCTTGTACTTACTGGCCGAAATGGGCATGTTATTAGGAACGTGAAGAATCTTCTTCCCTGTAATTCCCTCCAAGATGGGTAAGTAATCCAGAATCCAGAAATCCGTTAATTTGATCCAATAAAGAATTTTAGGAACAACTTTGCCTTCAAAGCATTTTAATACAAGGTGCAGTGAATACTTAGTGCACTTTAAGTCAATTCGACATATCTGATTTAACAGGGCAGTCATGTGTATTTTACGCTGTTCTCTAGTGAGCTGTTTTTGTGGTTTTCTTTGAATAGGAAAGCCCAAATAGGTAAAATTAGCTACCAACACTATCCGCTCCATTTCCAAACTCCAGCTAAACTTTGGGTCACATTTCCACATTGTACAATGAATAACTTTCATCTTGGAAAGAATAACATTCAGACTATGAGCCCCTGTGAACTCAGAAAACGCATTGCTCAAACTTTGAAGGCCTTTTTGAGTGCAATCAAATAAGAGGAATTCATCTGCATATGCCAGCCACATTACTTCCGATTTTAGGGCTTGCAAATGCCGATGACAATACGTTCTCCCACGTCGGACATATACAATTTGAAAAGGCAGGGTGTTAGCAAGCAACCCTGCCTGACCCCTCTGTGGTGTTTATCCGATGAGAAAGTAAACCTTGTCGGGTCAAATGAATTTGAACGTTTGATCGTTCATAAAGGCCAGAAATAAGCCGTAGTAGACCATCCGGGATCCCCCATCTATGTAACTTGGCCCGACGGAGTGATCTGTCGACTGCGTCAAAGGTGGCCGACAGATCAATACTTGACAAAAAAACAGAATCATGTTTAGCCAACCATACCTGGCTCAGTATACACTTCATTACGAAACCATTCAATGAAGTACCGGTAGATTTACGGAAACCCATCTGCCATTTGGAAATTCTACCAACCGCTATTTGCCAATCCTCTAGATGCTCCAATAGCAAGGCTGCAATAAGTTTGCGGTCAGCATCTTGGATTGCAAGGATCGGTTCATGGGGTCCGATCGACTCCCTTTTTGAAGACAGGCACAACATACGCAGTTGACCAAGTAGAGGGGAACCTTTGCGTTACAGAGATCCGGTCAAAGGGAATGATCAAGATTTCAACCCACCTATGAGGGGTTTTCTTAAATATCAAATTAGATAATTTGTTAGACCGGAGTGCCCGTGGGACACTAATTCTATGAATAATCTCCTCAAGCCCATAAAAAGACACTGTCAACTTCCAGGTGGTGTCAACCAGTGGCAGACCACAATTGCCACAAGAGTCACCTTTTCCAGAATTGGCAAGTATATTCGTACAATGAGATACCCATGACCCTTTGGGAATTGGGTTAGCCTTCCTTCCCAGAAGGGAATTCTCAGGATCATTAAGCAGGTGCCAAACTCTTCAGTGTTTTTATTGGTTAATGTTTGAATCATCTTTTCCGCTTCTCTTTTGCACCTAACAGCATGATTGGACTTCAGACAATTCTTGTATGTCTGCTTTACTTTGCTGATAGTTGCCCTTTTTACTTTCAGCGATAATGTAAGGGCTCTATTAATTGTTCTTATTTGTGCTTGCATGTTTCGCTTTCTTGTTGCCACTTTTACGTCATAAACGTGCAACTGGTTACTCTTCCCCACCCTAACATAGGCATAGGGCCTAAACAAACAGATCTTTATGAAATCCCTGAAAGAGCTTTCAAAATTATCAACGGAGTAGTAATCATTCAACTCCCTTGAAGAAGTGGTTTGAAGATAACTTGTGAAACTTGAACTAACACGGCACACCGTCGAGAGATTCCAACAAAGCCTATTCCCCGAATCATTAAGATGAAGCCTGTGCCCAGTTGAAGCAACTCTCCTTTGTGACACCCATCTAATACAAAGTCTGCTTCCAGGACACAATGATCGCTACATTCAGTAGGGAGGGCTGACACATTTTTCAAACAGTTTAGGACTAGTAAATATGTAATCTAATGTTGACGTAAGGGATGCACTAAACCAAGTAAAATGATTAGGTATGTTATCTGTGGCAGCCCCGTTCAACATCACTAGTGCCACTCCTATGAGTACTTATACCCAAACATAACCATAGTAGTCCTTCCCTTTCAGACCAGAGATGGTACCTCTAGTTATGTCCACTTCAGAACATGCAGCATTAAGATCAACAGAAAGAAGGATCAAACCCTGTAACCATTTATCCAGCCACTCATTGATTGTATTCAATGTAAGGTTGGTGAACAAGTCTAAATTACCAAAACCTAGGTGACAATAAATATTAATGACTAGAATATCACAATTACTCTCAATAGATGATCTAACATGGGTGACTATAAAGCCACATGTGTGGTTTATACTGTCAATAATTATGTAAAATGAGCTCAATTTAACTAGGGTCAATAGCCCTTCAGACAGCCGACCACCCTGAGAACCCTTTTTGCTGGCTGCAAATTGCAGCCATAACCGTCAATAACAGGAAGTTCTATTAATCAAGCTACTCGGAGATTAATGATCAGCACCAACTACTGGGTTAGAGAAGAGGTGGATGTTGCCGTGGGTGTTCCATGACATAAAGGATATTGCATTTGAACAACTGTTAGGATGAATGTGAGACCAAATTCAGTTTGTTCC
This sequence comes from Ambystoma mexicanum, assembly GCF_040938575.1. Classification (NCBI taxonomy): domain Eukaryota; kingdom Metazoa; phylum Chordata; class Amphibia; order Caudata; family Ambystomatidae; genus Ambystoma; species Ambystoma mexicanum. The sequence goes on from NC_090923.1 coordinate 1,374,156,018, forward strand.
TGTTTAAGGAGCCTGAAAGCCATGACCAATCAATGGGTTGTGCCTCTGTTGTCCTGCTGCTCTTACTAGTCTGCACCCAGTGTTCCTGACCTTGGTCCGAAGCCAGAGTAACCACAATTTCTCTTGGAGGGAGGTTAAAGCGGTTTCCATCCCCAATTTCACTCCGACAGTTAACCCAATTGCAATAGGGTGTAATGTTGAATCCAAATGTATGGATGGTTCGAAGTTCATTCATAACCGCATCAAGAACCATTGTCAATTTCAATACAACCTCCACTCTGTTCGAATGTGGTCAAACAAGAATACTCTATCAATGTCCGTGAAGAAATAGTGCTAAGAGGAGGAATTGCATTCATAATCCAAAGTATGTTGGTATGATTCAAAACTATATGTTTACTAGCAGTACCCACCCGGTGTTGCCTGGGTATGTAGCTGACATGCATGTGGGGGTCTACTATGGCCTTGTGTATGTTATATTGTGTCCCCTATTTTTGAAAAATTGCAAAATCGGCAATCTCTCAAAATCGCCTATACTCATAGCACAGGGTCTGACCCCACTTCACCCCAGGCAGGGCGCATGGGTGGTGTTGGTCAAACGTCACCATTGCCAGTACACCCCAGACTGGTATGCCAACCTTGTGTCCTAACTTCCTATTTTTTAATAAATCGCCAAATTGGCAATCTCACAAAATTGCCCACACTGATAGCACAGGGCGAATGGGTGTGGTTGGTCATATTTCACTGTCGCCAGTACACTCCAGACTGGTATACCGACCATGGGCCAAAATTTCAGCCCACCAACTCTTATGGGGATGGAGCCAACCCTGAACATATAAACACACTTTCACAAATCTGATAGCACATGGCTGGACCCCGCCCAATTCAGGGCAAATGGGTGGGGTTGATCAGATGTTTCTATCGCCAGTACAACCCCGACTGGTATGCCGACCTCTGGGCAAAACTTCAGCCCACCAACTGATGTGGAGCTGGAGTCAACAATCGCAAAATCGTCAAACTCCCGAAATTGCCCATACTGATAGCACAGGGCCAGACACCACCCTGTGCATGGCAATGGGTGGGTTGGTCAGATTACACTATTGGCAGTACATCCCAGACTGGCATGCTAATCTTGGGCCAAAATTTCAGCCCACCAACTGTTATGGGGCTGGAGGCAACCCTGAACATACAAACTTTCACAAATATATAGATAGAGTATCATGCAAAAAACGTTCTAAGTGCACTTTAAGATCATCTTCTGATTGCGTTTACACAAGATAACCATGCCAACTTTGTAACTCTTGTTCCCGTGTTCTTGCGAGTCCCTTTGAATAACACTTATCCTTATCATTTACAGTATCTCTACCCTTTGAGCCCTTCAATACGCTGTAATATCTCACGCTGGGGTTTCTGAAGTGACTAATCTCCCCTTTTCCTATCCCAACTAAACTTAGAAGAGGGGAACTGTGGTCGAGTATCTTCTACATCCGAGGTGCAGGAAACAAAGTTCTTCCTGTGTGTAACTTCATCTATACAAGGAAGAAAGGGTTTCTTACACTGCATCGGTACAGTGACTATCTCGCTAGTGGCTATCAACGGAGTGTTTAAATGACCCAAAACCCGGGTAGCCGGAGTAACAGAAGTTTGCAATTTATTACCAACGGTGGTATCCGATATAAACACCCCACTGCAAGTAGGGATGTGGTCCATATTCAGGGGTTGAGAGGATAAAGACGCCCCTACAAGCTCTGGGGTGGGATTGATGGTAGAGTGTGATAACAGAATACAATAATTTGCGCTTTCATTCAGTACCCCCCTATTTTGAGCATTCTCAACCACCTCCCCCATTTCAATTACACTCACGACCAGAATTCTTTTAATGAGAGACTGTTTTAAGAAGCAGTCAACATTTTTGTAGTAGCTTGCTTACTCAGCCTGGCGAACGGCATATTTTTGGTTTTCCTAGTCCGTTTACCACCCATCTTCAAGAGACCCTTACATGTGCCATTCGCCAGAGGGAGTCCCGCAGGAACAGTCTCCCCCTTATGCACACCGGTAGGACTAATAGTTCCTGTCGATGAGGAAAGACCCTGTGAAGAGGGGCGCACGGTGGATACATTTCCAACCGTCGCTATACCATGTGGAGCAGATGTTAACCCCCTTATGTTGGCCTGATTTACTAGGGCATGGCCTACTTCTAGAGGTTGACTAGATGCAGTAGTAGTAAGACAACCAGGATTCCTGGAACTCTCTATTAGTTGTACCAAGCTTCGCCCTTTACCCGACACACCCCTCATATCATCTACCGACTCCTGCGATAAATTCACTGTGGCTTTATCGTGCACGTCCCTGTCGAATGCACCAGGATTTAACAAATGTTGTGTTTGATTAAAGAGTTCTTCAGAATAGTATGCACATTAATGTTATCGAATTTAAATAAAAGGGATTCCAACATGATTGAATGCATCCGTGTTTCCTCATAAAGGGAAACCAGTAGACATGATACTTGATTTATGTCTGTCAGGATATCAGGATGGGCGCTTTCTGTTTTGTTGTTTGAGGTCGTTTGTCGGGTTGACTAACTACACCGCAGTGGTTGTTCTGAGGAAGAGGAAAAAGAAGGAGACTCATCATTCGAAAACGGCTTGAAAGGTAAATCCAGAGGCGCATCCAACATGAAGCTGTCTTCGCTTTGAGTATAAGCCTCTACAGGTTCCACTACAGGCTCAGCAATAACCAATGCGTCCCGAGAGGCCTCACTGTCCAAAGCGGCAATGTGGTGAGCTGAATCTAGCGCTGTTGTTGCGCCAATCAAAAGCGTGGAAAAAGAATCCGTAATTTTACAGGCGATTGTCGGGAGTCCTCGCCGTGTGTGAAAAGCGAGGGAGGATTAGTTGACATTGATGAAGCCTGAAGACAATTTTGCCACGGGGAGGGGGAACAGATAAACTGATGGCCTGGAGTATTTCAAACTCACGGATTGTGGCACGATTAATGGGCATAAGCAGAGCCATTTCTTTCCCTCTACGGTGGAAGTATATAGGGAGCAGGGCCAGTAAACGGTGATTTGGCGTTCCTTGAACATCTACGATCTTAAGTGATCTCTTTTAAATTATTAGAACGTGCTGTTAAATGACAAACAACTCATAAGATTGGTAAGGAACTGCCCCACTGCCAGGACACTCAGCTGCACTCGAGATCACACCTGCTATCGCGCTGGAGGAGGAGCTTTGTAGGATGCAGCAAGTCAGACTAAGATAGCCAAGCAGTATGCTCCCAGTCAAGCCTAGTCAAGCGTAGAATTGTTGGAAAACGCTCCATGCAACCCCGAGGTCTGGAGAAGTATCACGCTTCACAAAGTTTGGAGCAGAAGAGCAGAGTAACCTGCCAACTGCCAAGACAGTCAGCTGCACTCGAGAACATGACATTGGCGTGGCGATAGGACACTGTGCCTCGGACATATCCTTCAGCATGCCTTGAGGACACTGTGCCAGGGGCATGTCCTTCGGCATCAGCGACTGTGTCTGGGGCATGTCCTCCAGCATGCCTCATGGTCATTGCACGTGAGTGGGGCATGTCCTTCGGCATGGCAATTGGTCACTGTGCATGGGGCATGTCCTTCAGTATGCTTGTGGTCCTGAGGCATGCACTTTGGCATGCCTTGAGGACACTGTGCCAGGGGCATGTCCTTCGGCATCAGCGACTGTGTCTGGGGCATGTCCTCCAGCATGCCTCATGGTCATTGCACGTGAGTGGGGGATGTCCTTCGGGATGGCAATTGGTCACTGTGCATGGGGCATGTCCTTCAGTATGCTTGTGCTCCTGGGGCATGTCCTTTGGCATGCCTTGTGGACACTGTGCCAGGGGCATATCCTTCAGCGACTGTGTCTGGGGCATGTCCTCCAGCATGCCTCATGGTCATTGTACCTGGGGCATGTCCTTCGGCATGGCAATTGGTCACTGTGCATGGGGCATGTCCTTCAGTATGCTTGTGGTCCTGGGGCATGTCCTTTGGCATGCCTTGAGGACACTGTGCCAGGGGCATGTCCTTCGGCATCAGCGACTGTGTCTGGGGCATGTCCTCCAGCATGCCTCATGGTCATTGCACGTGAGTGGGGCATGTCCTTCGGCATGGCAATTGGTCACTGTGCATGGGGCATGTCCTTCAGTATGCTTGTGGTCCTGGGGCATGTCCTTTGGCATGCCTTCTGGACACTGTGCCAGGGGCATATCCTTCAGCATCAGCGACTGTGTCTGGGGCATGTCCTCCAGCATGCCTCATGGACATTGTACCTGGGGCATGTCCTTCGGCATGGCAATTGATCACTGTGCATGGGGCATGTCCTTCAGTATGCTTGTGGTCCTGGGGCATGTCCTTTGGCATGCCTTGTGGACACTGTGCCAGGGGCATATCCTTCAGCATCAGCGACTGTGTCTGGGGCATGTCCTCCAGCATGCCTCATGGTCATTGTACCTGGGGCATGTCCTTCGGCATGGCAATTGGTCACTGTGCATGGGGCATGTCCTTCAGTATGCTTGTGGTCCTGGGGCATGTCCTTTGGCATGCCTTGTGGACACTGTGCCAGGGGCATATCCTTCAGCATCAGCGACTGTGTCTGGGGCATGTCCTCCAGCATGCCTCATGGACATTGTACCTGGGGCATGTCCTTCGGCATCAGCGACTGTGTCTGGGGCATGTCCTCCAGCATGCCTCATGGTCATTGCACGTGAGTGGGGCATGTCCTTCGGCATGGCAATTGGTCACTGTGCATGGGGCATGTCCTTCAGTATGCTTGTGGTCCTGGGGCATGTCCTTTGGCATGCCTTGAGGACACTGTGCCAGGGGCATGTCCTTCGGCATCAGCGACTGTGTCTGGGGCATGTCCTCCAGCATGCCTCATGGTCATTGCACGTGAGTGGGGGATGTCCTTCGGCATGGCAATTGGTCACTGTGCATGGGGCATGTCCTTCAGTATGCTTGTGGTCCTGGGGCATGTCCTTTGGCATGCCTTGTGGACACTGTGCCAGGGGCATATCCTTCAGCGACTGTGTCTGGGGCATGTCCTCCAGCATGCCTCATGGTCATTGTACCTGGGGCATGTCCTTCGGCATGGCAATTGGTCACTGTGCATGGGGCATGTCCTTCAGTATGCTTGTGGTCCTGGGGCATGTCCTTTGGCATGCCTTGAGGACACTTTGCCAGGGGCATGTCCTTCGGCATCAGCGACTGTGTCTGGGGCATGTCCTCCAGCATACCTCATGGTCATTGCACGTGAGTGGGGCATGTCCTTCGGCATGGCAATTGGTCACTGTGCATGGGGCATGTCCTTCAGTATGCTTGTGGTCCTGGGGCATGTCCTTTGGCATGCCTTGTGGACACTGTGCCAGGGGCATATCCTTCAGCATCAGCGACTGTGTCTGGGGCATGTCCTCCAGCATGCCTCATGGACATTGTACCTGGGGCATGTCCTTCGGCATGGCAATTGATCACTGTGCATGGGGCATGTCCTTCAGTATGCTTGTGGTCCTGGGGCATGTCCTTTGGCATGCCTTGTGGACACTGTGCCAGGGGCATGTCCTTCGGCATCAGCGACTGTGTCTGGGGCATGTCCTCCAGCATGCCTCATGGTCATTGCACGTGAGTGGGGCATGTCCTTCGGCATGGCAATTGGTCACTGTGCATGGGGCATGTCCTTCAGTATGCTTGTGGTCCTGGGGCATGTCCTTTGGCATGCCTTGTGGACACTGTGCCAGGGGCATATCCTTCAGCATCAGCGACTGTGTCTGGGGCATGTCCTCCAGCATGCCTCATGGACATTGTACCTGGGGCATGTCCTTCGGCAGGCAATTGGTCACTGTGCATGGGGCATGTCCTTCAGTATGCTTGTGGTCCTGGGGCATGTCCTTTGGCATGCCTTGTGGACACTGTGCCAGGGGCATATCCTTCAGCATCAGCGACTGTGTCTGGGGCATGTCCTCCAGCATGCCTCATGGTCATTGTACCTGGGGCATGTCCTTCAGCATGGCAATTGGTCACTGTGCATGGTGCATGTCCTTTAGTATGCTTGTGGTCCTGGGGCATGTCCTTTGGCATGCCTTGTGGACACTGTGCCAGGGGCATGTCCTTCAGCATGGGGACTGCGTCTTGGGCTTGTCTTTTGACATGGCTTGTGGTCACTGTATCTAGGGAATGTCCTTTGGCATAGCAATTGGACACAGTGCCTGAGACGTGTTCTTCGGCATGCCCCATGGACACTGTGCCTGGAGATTGTCCTTCAGCATTCTGACTGGTCACTGCCCGAGGCACTGCAAACAAACCCACAGTTTCCATTATCATTTCTTTCAGAAGTGTTGCTCTGCATTTCCACACAATTTCCTATGGTAACATTTATATGAAATGTTTTATTTTGACCTCCCAGCATAACCTTTTTTTACGATTTTGGATTAAACTTCAGAAAACATTCCAATACCTTATGGTACAACCCTGATAACTTTGGCCCTTCTACACAGAGCCTCAGTAATTGCTTCCAAAACCTTCACACTAGACTGCATAAGTATCCTGGAAAGTTTGCATGAAATTCCGTTCATGGCAACATGAGCTATAAATTCCCCACATTTGCAATTTGTAATTGTACACTGTTACTAAGCTTGCTATGGGATGCAGCAACTAGCAGAGACAACCACTCCCTGGTCCACACTTGCACTCCCATGGGTAAGAAATGCCCCTGGGGGCTTCTACATTCAATTTCAAATGGTTTACAGAGCAGGATCTGAAGCCAAGATGTTGGCCAATCACTCATTATACCTGGCTTCAGCCAATCACATTTCTGTATTCCTATGATTTGGGTCCAGTGACTATCCAGTGACTATCCGACTCAATTTTTTCTCGATTTTGCCAACTTTTTGTTCTTTTTTTAAAAGAAAAAGAATGGTCGACAAATTTTCCGCAGAGCCGGCTACAATCACTAATGGGACTAGATGCTAGCTTCTTGTGCCAGTTTGGTGTAAACATGGGGAGAGTAAAAATTCCCCAGGGAGTTTGAGTGGGAAATCCAACTTTTGCCCCTCCCCCCTACAACTTTGCCCACCAAGGGATGGAATTTAATTCACTGAAACAGAGCAAACAGGCACTCTGCAGGGACCAACGTACATCACACCATGCACATTGTTTATTTCACAATGTATATAGATCATGCCTCAGAGGGACACTGAGTGGTCTCACAACATGTTCCAATCAGTCGTTACATAACTGCATGCTACGCATTTGAGCGAAAGAGATGTTGGCCCCCTAGATAGCATGCTGCCAACTATGCAGTAACATCATAAATGTCAGTCTTTCATATCATTGTATCAGGTGACCATGTGATAGTGACACCACGTGGCTCATGAATTTAGCATCATGGCGTGTCCTACGGTTCCTGTTATGGTTCGGATAACGAGACACAATGACACGGAAACGCATACTCCTGTGTCCCTGCCATGTATAACCCGACTCACACTATACAAAGCAAAATTAAAGGCTGAGAGAATGACGAAAGGAAAGAAAAATAATACCTAACTAGGAGGTGTATTTTTCAGGAAACCCATGTGGCGGACAGATAGGAACGGCTCACCGTCGGGGTAGTCGGCCTACGTAGTTAACTCCTTCGTATTTAAAGCATTCTGTGAGCCTCACACAGCGGATGAGTTGTAAATAGTGCCACACTGAATCCACCACAGAGGTAGGTGTGCCCCACTGACCTTCATCACGGGGGCAAGATGGGATTCTGAACAACAACAGACGTGCCACATTGTCACGACTACAAATAAGTCCCAAGTACAGCTGTCGTGCCATACCGCCAAAGTGGAGACGAATACGAGAACACATCATTAAACCCTATGACAGACTGTGTCTGTGTGTCCTACTATGACTTTAAAGAATCTATGCACAGGGCCCCAGGTCTGCAACATGTGATTAGTGTTGTCCTTGCCTACTGCAGTCCTACAAACAGAGATTGTTCTTCGTCTGTATTTTGTGCTGTGAAGTTTGATCTTCGTGTACTCTTTTTGTCTCATTCATTTCCCTCTGGCTCCTCCTCTCTTGGAATGTGGTCAGTTGCCAAGACAACAAATATTCTTAAGTCACCATTGTGGAGTGGGTGAACATTTTCTTTGCAAACATATGCATAAAACCCTTGGTACTGGTTGCCCGTAGGCGGTGTGGAATGACACTTTCAGAGCACACTGAACTTGCAGCTCAAGATTAATAAGTGTATCACACATGTTGTTACAAATCGCATGATGTATTTATTTGCATGATTTCACTAGTCTTTCTGAGCAACTTTTTTGTGTGTTTTATTTTTTATTGGGGACAAAACTGCTACTGCTATACCCTTAAGTGATTTTATTTTTCTATATGCCTTTTCCTCCTCCCTGATGTATCCTCTGATCGTCCAATTTTCCAAGATCTCGTCAAGATATTCTTTATTTATTTTGCTGACAAAATGTAATCTGTGATTAACCTCATTATGTTACTTTACCTATTCTGCCTTCTGAATAGTGCCTCCAATTTTTGTTACTAGAACGTGTGGTCTGTGTAAGCTTGTTTTTCTTTATCACTAGAAGGACTCCCTGGTGTACAGTGTTTATATCGCATCTTTGATATTGAATGCCCATATATCGAATATTCTATATTGAATTTCTTTCATAGTGAATGCATTTAGGGTGAGGTAAAGGGTTAAATATTTTTTGGAAATGGTCGGGATGGATTTTTAGGGGTGGGAAATGGGGGTTTGGGGTGGGGTCCCTCCGGGTTTGGGGCAGGATCCCGTCCCAAACCCCCATTTCAGATTAGTTGGGTGACTGCAAGCTGCATGTAGCATTGTAGTTTGTGCTTGCGGTTTTCCTGTGAAGGATGCCATGTTGTGCATTGCCTTCGATATGAAATGTAATGCCTGAAGAGGAGGTATCTGTTATTCTGCTTTTTGAGATGAATTTACAATGATATCGTTTTTGTTACAGTTTATTCTTTGATTCTTTCAGACCAATTCAAATAATTAAGAGGTTGTCTATATTAAGGAGCACACTTGACCAAATTAGTCATTTATTTTCCATTCTGAAGACTCCATGAAATGTCTTACTATCACCAACCAATCAGTAGTTTGGCATAGCGTGGGCACACCTACCTGCCCTGCAGTATCTCATAGTTGTTCACAGTAATCAACATTGTCCTTGGGTATGTCATGTCTCTCAGAAAGGAATTCTGACCAGTTGCAAAGGAGAATGGATGGATATTATTAGATTTTGATGTATTTCTAAGCAATCACATGATTGAGGATACTATGTGTCCCTCTATGGGTTAACGTATGTTCTATGCAATTTGGCCTGAAATTGATGGCCACCGTTAGAGGGTTTTCAACAGGGAGACAGCACTTTTCTTCATAGTCTATAAATCATACACCACTTGATCGTGGCAATAGACCTACCATGTCAAGCTCTCTCTTTATGCCTTCGTTTCTTTTGTCGGATCCTCTGGAAGTGTAATATAGCAGCTCTGGTCAGCAGGTTGTCTCTTTGTCTCACTGATGTATTGCCCTTGTGATCAAAATGACTATGTTGCTTCCCTTAGCTGGTAGGTGCCTTAACCGTATTTGTATCTCCTTTCACGCAGTTCATTGCTGCCCCATTACTTGTCTCTCTGTGGTTCTCAGGTTTGATGAAATCCAATTTTAACTAATTTCAACCAGATCATTCATAAATATGTTTTGAAGAACATCACTGTTGCTATTTGTTGGCAATGGGGGTTAGTATTCCGATTTTCGTCTGAGATCTTCAAGTACAACCAGGGCTGGGCAAAATTGTGAATGGCTCAACACACAAAATTCTTCTATCCAATTTACAATGCATTTGGATTCAAGGAATATAGCCTTTCTGGACTTAGAAATACAGAAAACAGATTTGGGCCTCCTTGAAACAGTTCTGTATAGAAAGCCGACATGCTACTCGACTACCAAAGTTTTCACCCACGTAGTCTTAAAGAGGGGCTTCGATACGGTCAGTTTTTGCGAATTTGCAGAAACTGTACACAACTAAACATGTACAAAGAACACGGAAAAAACACTAAAATCCAGGCTCAAGAATCGGGGTTACCCTAAGGCCACTGTCCAACGAGCATACAAAAGGGCATTACATGTAAATAGAGCCACCTGTCTGGAACCATCACAGCGACATATCTTGGACAAAATGACTTGTGTAAGTATATACAGTCCCATTAGTAGCCACCTGAGAAAAATTATCTTAAAAAACTGGCACATGATAAAAACAGAGGATTTTAATCCATCTACACCACACTTTGCCTTCAAAAGGCAAAAATCTTAAAGATACACTTGTACATACATATCCCAATGTCGCTAGGGAAAGACCATCGCAAATACCTCTCTGGGGTTTGCCTCCGGTGGAAGGCCATCATCGCTGTGGCAAATGTTCAGTATGTGCACAAACTTCGAATTTGAAAAGTATCAAACTGAGTCGTGCATTAGAAACAAGATAGAGACAAAACCATTAGTTGCACATTTTTTAGCCAGACAGCATAAATGTACAGATATGCTCTGGTGTGTTATCCAAGTTATCAAACAGTCTCAAAGAGGAGGGAATAGAGATCTGAATATCACCAAGTGTGAACAAAGGTGGATCTATGATCTTGACACTGTAAAACACGGCCTTAACACCGCTGTAGAATGGAGTGTGTTTATTTAATAATGGCACTAGGGCTCTCATTACGATACCGGCGCTAAACCATGGCGCTATTAGCACCATGTTTGGTGCCGGTATCGTAACGTGTCGGCCATGGTGCAATGGGGAAATACCGCCCCATTCCAAGGTTGGCGGGGTGGTATTTCCCCATTTCCCCATGGCCCTTCCCATTCCCATTTTTGCCCCATAGGGCATAATGGGAATGGCAAAGGTGCTAAGTATGGTACCGCAAATTGCGGTACCATACTTACTGCGAAGGTCCCTTTGCGGGTCCCTACTTTAACGGCTGGTCTGGACCAGCCGTTAAGGTCGGGTCCCGCAAAGGGACCTCGTAAATAGGCGCTAATGGGTTAACGGCGCCGCATCCTTTTACGGCGCCGTTAACCCATTAGCGCCAGGGTCGTAATGAGGCCCTAGGACAACAATATACAAAATACCACTCCTTAAAGTCCTCAGTAAACCGCTGACTTCATGTCACATAACGGTATTAACAATTTGGAGCTTCAACTTTGGTATTGAGACTCTGACTGTCTCATGTGCTCCACTTTATACACAGCCGTCTGATTGATCAAGGACTTCTAGCCCCAGAATGCACCTCAACCTGGGCTTCGACTGCATACAGCTTGCACAGCATAAATTAGACACAGATTACCGCAGGGCAAGAATATTAAGCAGCAATTGACATGTTCTACATATTTGACAGCTTCATTTTGTTAAGCTGTCTTAACGAGAAACGACTACACGTTTCTTTTTTAAATTTGGTCACGAAATTCCAGGATTTATGGTACTTTACTGCAATACCCTATACTATCAAGTATATGGTAATGACACAGAGTACTCCTTTTTTAGTTCAAAAGACTAAGTGGTCTTTCTACTAATTTTGTACATATTAAGTAACAAAGTCTGACATAACACATCAAATAAGCATGTTTAAAAAGATAAACAGACTGTTTACATGCAATATGTCACGTGACTACAAATGTATAGCCACGTGATTTCGAGCGAGGTAGACAAACATGGCAAGCTCGTTCGGGTTTCCTACATTGCACGGAAGGGCCGGTGAGCAGAAACAACTACTGCAACCACTAAAAGTAAGTGATGAAACGTAATATACAACGTATTTAAACAGCAGCTGACTTAGTATGAGGCTGAAAGTCATTTTTGCAGCTTTCCTAAATAACTCGGTACGAAACTGAACAAATGAACTCCTTGTGTGCAACCTTAAATGTCAGCTAGACACTCTAACTGACAGCTAAGCTTTAATGCTAAGGAAATGTTGGGCCTATTACGAGAGGTGTAACTGAAAAATATCATTTCACCCATTCTTTGATAGATATCACTATAACAATCCATTCTCAAGTGCCGTTCCAACTCAGCAGATTTTTACACCGGGTTCACCAAATTACCAAAGTGCTAACAATGGAAGGCACGCCTCAGCACCTGAATCTAAGTAAGTTGCATGACGGTCCCTTTTCTTCTTTTTTAATAAAGGATGCATCCATAATTCAAAATGAATGCTGGAACACTTATGAGTTCCTTCTTCTCTATTTTTAGGGAACATGATACTGGATACCTAAATCAAATTCACCAGTTCGTATGCTCAGAAGTCCCAAGTAGTACTATATGTACAACCGGTTGGTGAAGTGGTTGATTCTTCCAGTAATATGAGTCATCACCTTTGAAACTAGTTGGGTAGCACAGCTTTTCTGTAAAATTCTGTTTTATGTATTTTTCGTAGATCATTAAACCTACCATGGGGGAACGAAACTGAACTTCTTGAAAAAACGACCTATGCCTTGAAGATGGCCCAATATTAGAACTAGTGACAACCCAAGATAGGGTTTGGTAGACATTTAAGGGCCGAAACATATGTCGACCATAAAGGGAATCTAATGTGTTTTTCCCATGTCATGTAAGCATAATCTATTGACTGTTATGCTCGAAGAAAACCACATTTGTTTAACCCCATTATTGTATAAGTGTATGTCGAATGAAAGTGGTGTATGATGATCAAAGGATCAATTGTTCAAATGTTTTTTTAACATGTTTTTTATGAAGAGTCAATAAAGAGAATTGTCTTTTTGTAATGGAAGCTGTCTGCTAATATATTTAAGTCTATCCTGGTGATCCTTCTACCCATTAATATGTAGACCCACATTGCTCAACCTTGCTAAATAGAAGGGACTATTCGGAGAGGGGTAGTCAATCTGTTTGTTCCTTTATTACATTGTATACTCTCCCTTTTATACAGATTTGACCCCCCGTTAACAAAAATAAGGGAGTACCCATTTCTATATTTCTACTAAAAGATTTGCACATGTATATATTTTTAGATGAAAGGTTATCTAATCCAGCCCCACGGATCCAGGCTACACAAATTCACTAAGTAGTTCTGTGAAAATGTAGGGAACATATATAGAAAGTGTATTGTTGAATGTAATGCCCGAGGATTGCGTCTTAACAGGGCCCGAATCTTACGAGGTCCTTCCTCTCGGCCATGACATGATGGCTTCCCATCTCCTAAGCACGTATGATCTTGGGCTTGTTTTATGTTCTACAGCACTGATTCTGGGGTAGTCTTTCAATTTTCCCATTTGGGCATGATGTTTATATTCTGATAGATTGCGGAAACAATCATAATACTCCATCTAATTCTGTTCCTTGAAAGGTGTTCTTTGCCTGCATAGTGGCTAATGAATTATGCCTGGATGTGACTTTATGAGGCCAACATGTTTCCTGTTTTATTGTATGTGATAGAGTGTGCAAAATCTGAGGGCTTACTTTGAAGCAGGGGAATTATTTGTCAATTAGTGTTGAAGTATATTTGGACAGTAACCTATTTCAATCCATTGAACAATTCTTAACATCTTGCCATGGAGTTTAACATCCAGGTGGATATGTCTTAAGCAAGAATGTCTCTTAGGTATAGGATACGCTCAGGCTTTCTTAGGCAAGAAACTGGCTTATTTCATTAACATGTGAAAACTTTGGAAGAACTGAGTGTGCTCAGTGAAGACTGTACAATCGCCTTTTAAGCAACAGCCTGGACAATGTTAGCTTAATCACTGATAGAGAAAAGGTATGTGGTCTAAGATCACTTGGCATGTATAATGCATATGCGACGCAGAGTAGATTCCCTGCTTGAGCATGCTGCTGTTTAAGGCCTTACCACTGCAGGCAATGTATGACCATCAGGTTGGGCCAAACAAAGCTCCCAGAAAGAAAGGGTGCCCGTGCGAGTATTCAGCCTGAGAAGATGCGGGTGAGGTGTGCAAACCAACTGCTGAACATCCGTGGCTCTGATGAACAATCCCAGCAATATACTGTTCTGCATTGAAGCAACACGGAAGAACACTTGGCCTTTATATCGTCGCATAATGTTTTGCCTGACGGAATGAATTACCACCCAGCTGGTAAACATACTGGTGAAATCCATCTTTAATGCTAGTAAAAACCAACATTTCGCTGATCCGGGAGCGTACTCATGGTTACTAACATCTTCATTAAACAATAGATAAATGACTACCTTATGTACAATGCGAGACTAAATCCTACTCAAATACTACAATTCCCATAATTATTAGGTCCTTTTGTAGACCCAGAAAAAATTCACTCCTTGTGCAATAGTGCAAAGTTAAAGTGCAAAGTGCTAAATCATTAACCAATTGATAATCTATTATCAAGAAGAATTACATGTACTGTTTTAAACTGAAGTATTTGATGATGTTAAGAATTCTAAGAGCTGATCCTGTAGGATCGCCACATGACAGAAGTGTCTGAAAAACTGAGATTTTGGATAATTGCTATAATCGAAAGACTAAGGAATAAGTGGCAACATAAACAATATGGACAGGATCACCTAATGGATTGAAAGGAGCCCAGAGTGAAACCATTTAGAAGGCAGGTCTAAACAGGAATTGCCATACATACCATTTTAACTGCCCTGAAGAAGCTCACTGGCAATATTTTTTAAATAATGGACCTTATATAGTGAAACATGTATTGGCTGCAAGGCAATTGACAATGTAACCAGATAATAATTAAGTAAAGGAGGAGAGAGGAAACAATGTGTTCCAATTAACATTGTGTCAGATTTGTACTTCCATGATATTGTGAAAGTAGATATATTTCGTTATGACATAGAATTAAATACATTATTGTTTTTGGTTAGTGCATCATTAACATAGGACATGTGTACCCAAGAAAAATACTTCATTTTTATTGGCTTAAGGACATCTACGGAATACACTTTTTCCTTAGATAAAGAGTGGACAATTGTATTTTGAAATAACTAATGAAAAGACAAATTGAAAGTAAAGAGTGGACAAATGATTTTTAAAGTAACAAATGAAAAGACACATTAGAAGTAAAGAGTGGACAAATGTATTTTGAAGTAACTAATGAAAAGAGAAACTGGAAGAACATGGAACAATATAGCAGGAATGTGCTTAGAGGACATGAATGTTGTGTAAAATGTTTCAGAAAATATTAAATAATAGTTGAATAGTGAAAAATGATTGTGCTACATCTATGGTTACTGATTGTGTAGAAATTTGCAATGATATATTGTAGAGTTGGAAATTTAACGCAGTAGCAAAGTTTCAGCAATTACAATGGAAAGTGTTCTTGAAGATTGTTGGCTTAGACAGGACAGATAGGCCATTTTCCACTAATGTAAAAAGAATAAAATCAATGTTCTTCACAAGCAGTTTATTGGCGGTATGAGCATCTAGTATATGCCTACCGGGCACAGATGGTACACGCAGCGTATATATCGTTTATGTAATATACGTATTTCACACTGATTCTGTGGCCAACATTTGTAAAATGATCATGTAGTGATGGGTGGTGACACCATGTCAGTGGGCCTCATTACGACCCAGGCGCTAATGGGTTAACAGCGCCGTAAAAGGCTGCAGCGCCGTTAACCTATTAGCGCCTAATTACGGGGTCCCTTTGCGGGACCCGACCTTAACGGCTGGTGTAGACCAGCCGTTAAAGTAGGGACCCGCAAAGGGACCTTGGTGCTAATTACGGTGCTGCAATTTGCGGCACCGTACTTAGCACCTTCCCCATTCCCATTGAGCCCTATGGGGCAAAAATGGGAATGGGGAAGGGCCATGGAGGAAGGGGGAATTACCGCCCCGCCAACCTTGTAAAGGGGTGGTAATTCCCCCTTTCTCCATGGTGGAGTCGGTAATTTACCGGCATGGACCATGGTGCTAACAGCACCATGGTCTTCCGCCAGGGTCGTAATGAGGCCCAGTATATTCTTATATTATATGTTTTACGGTCTCTGAGTACAGTTTCTTAAGCCTTGTTGTCCATGATCATCATGATAAAAGGTGTTCAGCCTCCTCCTCACCACTTGTTCCTCTTCAAAATGCACCCAGCTTGCTGCCCAACTCCCGTTACACATATATGTGTTTCCAGCATAACATGGCGGCGATGTGTCGTCTGTTTGAGTTTGGATTTGTAAACATTTTCCTAATGTCATTTTTGTGTATGGTACATTAAATGCATTATTTTATTTTATTATTTATATAGAAAGCGGGCTAAACCCGGAGGCATCAAGGCACTGTTACAAGCAATTACACAGATACTTCAGGGGACAGAATGGTAGTAACCTGGAAAGATGGAGGTGCAGGGCCCTCTCTTATAAAGTTATGCAAAGAGCCAGTTCATTGCTCTTTGAACTGAATGCAACCTTCCTTCACTGTGCTTGCAATGCCATTTTCTGTTTGGAGACTCGTTGTGACACACACACACACACACACACCGGCTGGTACAGTTTGGGAAGCAACTGAGCAGGCACTTGAAGGCATGGGCAGTGCGATGTATAGCAAACTGGGTACAGAGAGTGAGCCTGCTGCACAGAAGCGGGGGCTGATTGGGTAAAGAGACGGTACCTGCCACACTGGCAGATGCCGCGCATGCTCTGATATGTACACACGTGTGTGACACACACCGGACAGTCCTGCAACTGCACTGGAAAGTGAGTGGAGCTTTGAGGCCGTTCATGGATAGGGGAGGGGTTGGACAAGAAAAAACTAACTAACCTAACTCCAATATCTCTAATATTTGATAGGCACATCTCTGCAATAGAAATAAATGTTCTTTTTCCAATTAACGTTGTCCAGCTCCAGAATTTGGCACACTGCACACCATAGTTGTTTTGAACAGAAACCATGCATGTGGGTGCCACTAGCAAATGGCCCACAGAACTTGTGTAAGTGATGTGCATAGACCTAACTCCAGGGGTGGCTTGTCCATAATGTGCGAGGGGTCGCTGACCCGACAGAACCCTTGCCCATCACAGAGGATCCAGAGACCTGCCCCCCACTCTCTGCCTGGAGAAACATTTGACAAGCAGAGAGTTGGAGTTAGAGGAGAGGAGGGCTCTAGCAGGGAGGTATTTAGGGAGAAAGTGGTCAGATAGCATGGTGCCAGGCCCCAGAAAGCCTTGTGGATAATGCAGAGGGTCTTGAATTTGATCCTTGCAGCCACCAGGAGCCAATAGAGAGATTCTAGGGCTGGAGAGATGCGGTCCCTGGGCTGGAGGCCAATGATAAGTCTTGCAGCCCTATTCTGGATTAGCTGAAAGGGGACGTAGGGAGGAAAGGGAAAGATTGAGGAAGAGGCTGTTGCAGTAGTCCAATTTAGAGAGGACCAGGGCTCTGGAAACATTGAGCTTCTTTGGAAAGGTTAGGAAAGGGAGAAAGCCTCTAAGGAGGTGAAGTTGAAAGTCGGCCTTCTTGTTAAGGTCCAAGATCTGAGGGGTGAAGGAGAGGGAGTAGTCGAAGATGGCCGAAACGTTTTCGGCCTAAAGGGAAGGTTAAGGTACAGTGCCCAAGGAAGGTGGCCAGTGGGTGGGAGGGAAACAGGGTGCAGATGTCCCAATAATGCCTTACTGGCATTAAGACAGAGGTGGTTAGCCACATACCAAGCCTGGATAGCAGTCACAGAATTGGGGGTGAGGGAGGAGGAAGAGGAGGTAGTAGAGGGAAGTTTGAAGGAAAGCTGAATGTCATCAGCATAACACTGAAAATGAGGAGAGAATGAGGAGATCAGATGAGCAAGGGCGGGCAAGATAGATGTCGAAGAGCCATGGCGAGAGGATACAACCCTGGGAGACACCAAAGGTAGAGAGAGAGATAAGTAGTGGAGGAGTAAGGGCCCAACTGCAACTGGGAGGGGCGGTTAGTAAGGAAAGAAGTCAGCCAATCTAGTGCCCTATCTGTGATGCCAAGGGTATCACAGAGCCGATTTATGAGGATTGAATGACTGACCATGTTAAAGGCAGAGGAGAGATTGAGGAGAATGAGAAGAGCAGGTTTGTGTCAACTTTTCTGAGCAAGTCTTCGCAGGTGTTCATGGGTGTTCAGGAGAGCAGTGTATGTTCTCACTTAAAGGTATTCTATAGAGGTAAGAATTGTTGTTCACACCTGAGGAACCAGTTGCAATCATTAGATACAAGCTGGGTCTTGTATCACTACTGACATATGTTGGTAGTCTCTTTCTATCTGTTAAAAAATATTAACTCATACAAGCAATAGCTCCTAAACGGATTAAAATCTTATATTAGCGAAGAGCAACTCAATGTTTGTAGCAGCTTTTGTCGCTAGGCGTAAATACATTCGCAGAGATTTGGGAGTGACCAAAACGTTACTTTAGTCCGACCCAAAAAAAAAATATATTATGGTAGCAGGATTGGCTTACAACTCAAAATCTTGTAAACCGATATGCATTATTTCAAGCAATTGCAAACTCTGAAAATAAGCTGGGAATTTTGCTTAAATATTTAGTAGCATTTCCAAGGAATACATTTAGAACTACTTATATGGGATTTCGATTCAACTTACGTCCAACATTTGAAGTTGTAGGGCAAAGAAATGGTAGAAATCATGAAGCTTGCATCTGTCAACTGTGTACGTTTCCTGAAATAGTAGAGACTCTGGAACATCTTTTGTTTTATTGGCCCAGCCTCCATCATAAGATAGTCTATTTCTTTGTAAGTCTGTTCATCTTCCGACCTCATTATCTACATCATATTTTTGGGAAAGCCTTTTATCTGGAGAGCAGGTCTCATAGTGTCTAGCTGTCAGGTGATTTCATTATGGAATCTTTCCCACAGAACATTCATTCTTTTAAAAAACAAAAAAATTAAGTAATTTATTTTGAGTATTTGGAAGTTATATCGAAATGCATTATGGTATATTATTTCTTTTATTCTTTTGTCTTTCTCCTTTTCCTCCTTACTGTTTGATGTTATTTGTTTATTGACTTGCTAAGGTTACATTTGTAACCATAACACAATTTTTTTTAAAAACGTGTGTGCAAATATGTCTATGCTGGGTGGTGAAGCTGATTTTGGTGGGCAGAGGCCATGGGTTTGGGTGGGGTGGGCTGGTCAACAGCAGCATTTTGTACTGGGCATCTGTCATAGATGCCCAATAAAAATGCAGTTTATTTAAAAACTAAAAGGATGATATGTGCTATTAATATTAAGTGGCTAGACTGGCCTTTTGGGACAGCCAGTCTAGCATTTTCTTACTGTGGCATGATATTTGCTTCTGGATGTCATTGGTAAAGTAATCATGATAAGTTTTATCACGGGGCTATTCAGGCATTTTGTTGCGGCCAGTCTAGCTATTTCTTACTGTGGCATTGCATTTCTTCCTGGGCATCAAGGTTAACTCAAATATGTTATTATTCTGTATTATTATGTGTCTAGACTGCCCTAAATTGTGCAGCCAATTTGGACATATTATCTCATTGTGCCATGGCATTTCTTAAGGCAAAGCCAACAGTTCTATGTTGGAGATATTGTCATATATTTTCAGAGGCAGCGTGGACATGTTGTTTTCTTCTAGGTATTCTTATAGTATCTTTACTGCCATTATGCGTAAAGCAAACATGAGTATGCTCCCGTATAGAAGTAACGACATATATTGGTGCAGCCAGCATGGAAATGTATAGGCACAGCCAGAGTGAACATGGTTATATACTGGCATATGTTTTGTGTAAAGGCATCAAAATGCATTGTGAAAGTCTCCTGTGCACTGTTGCTAACTTAGATCTATTCCACCTTTAGAATGAAGTTACGATACAAATGTAATTGCAAACTGCCTGGCTTTCTAGCCAATTTTCCACATAAAGTGTGCTGCATAATGCACCATTTTAACCCATTATTTAAACAATTGTCTACACTCCTTCACTCTGGGATAGTTGTGGGAAATGTTTATGTCCCTTCAATTAAAAAAAAAATCACCAGCCACCATTGCCTAATTCCCACAGAGAATAAGCCCTGGTCCTAAAACTCTGCATATGGGCAGCCCACACCCTTAATAGGTCCACTGAGAGCAGTTACGTTCAATCCTGATTGCAGAAATAGTCACCTGAGGCCTGGGTCTAACGTGCAGATTACAGCTATTAATCTTCCAGGAGCTCAGCGCACATCATCTCGGGAGATGAAGCATCTGGGACAAACTATTCAGCATCAAGGCAACAAAAAGGTTAAAATATGCAAATTCCAGTTCCAGGGCTTGAATTAACTCTGCACAGTGCACCTTGGGAGATGTCATTTGTGGCTGCTTGGATTACAGCATCGCAGCATAGCATCAGGGACGCTGAAAAGTAGAGAATCTCTTCTGCAAATGTTTCTGGACTGCAGCTCAATGCGTCTTAGGGCATGCCGTTTTTTAGCTGCAAACTATCCAGCCTTAACACATCTGGAAGGTTAAAACAAACTGATTCCGGGTTCAGATCCTTCAGTAGCACAGTGCATGGTGGAATAAGCAGCCTGCTTATATGTGCATGCCAAATAAACTGATTACTGATTAAGGTTTCTGAGAAGCAATTGCAACCACTTCCCTGCGCTTAACTGCCAGTCCCTGATGCCTCCTGCTTTCTGCAGCCATAGATCTTGCACTCACCGCTTGTGTATTGGGGAGCAGATTGGGAAGCAAAAGAGAGAAGAAAGATATGCACAAGTGTACCTAGTGCTGGAAATGGACAACATTCACTCTGGGAACCACCCCCACACACCTTGACTTGGTGGGAGGGGGCGCAGCAAGGGGAGTGGTCAGAGTGATGCGGGCAGGGTGTTGCCTCCACATAGGTGAAGCAGCATGACCTCCTCAAGGAACCGAAACAAGTGCAGATGCGGGGAATCTGCTGGAGGGGCAGTCTTGGTGATTTGCATGACAGCAAAGAGCACTTTGGGAACATAAGAATGACCACAGCATTTTATATGTGAAATGTGTCTGGGAGAGTGATCCAAGCACAAAACCCTTCTGAGCAAGTAATGCAAACTGGCAGGTCTGCTTATTTCATGTGTCATAGCACTCACCCTAACACTTACATGTCTGTACACCACAGGATATATATACTAATTTGGAGAGGGGCTGTTTACAGATGTGAGGTTTGGGTTGTTTCGAGAGCAGGATGTCTCATTTCCATCACTGCTTTGTAGGGATTTTAGATTAGGCACTCAGTTCCCTGCTTATCACCCGTTTTCAGAATTGAGCACCCAAATGCAAAGGGGAAATCGCTTGGGTTGCTTATGGGTCACTGGGTGGATTTGGGCTGGAACAGAGGTCTTGCAAGATACATGTTTCCAGTGCACAGCTCTGTCCTGTTCTGGACTCTTTCCTCACCTACATGTCCCTTGGTTTTGAATGTATCAGAGAACTGGTGGAACTGTGTGCTGTTGCTTTGAACTCGTAGGCCGCTAGGAATTTAAATACGGAACAACTGATACTGTGCCTTTAGCAGAACCATTTTAGCACCACTGATTGGCTGGAGGCGAGATCAGTGCCAGATTAAACCCCGTGGAGGCCCCTAGGCAGTCGAAACGTGCCCCCCCCTAAAAGAAAATCTCCTAATATATTTTTCATTTTCTGCACCGCTTTATTTTGATCCGTTGTTGCGGGCCCCTAAAAAGAGTGGGCCCATTGTCCAGTGCCTACTTGGCTTAAGGGGTCATCTGGCACTGGGTGAGATGCTTCTTGGGTGCCTGTTTAGTGCCATGACACTACTGAAGTGGAAAATGAATAAATGAGTTGTTCGAGGAAGAAGGAAAGTGCCCCAAAGCCCAAGATCTCAGCGAGCTATTTTCCAAAGTCATGAGAATGTTATCAAGAAACTGGCAAGCATATGAAAGAGGCTTGCTCCCCTTGCTGCCATTTTGGTCTGTTGGGAAGATAACATATTTGGATGGGAGCTTTTTTGGAGCATGAATGCTGTGCTACTCCAGTTTATACAGATACAACATGGCACACATTCTTGTAAGTAGTATTGCCACTTTTATATTTCACCAGAAAACTATTGCTTCTTACCACATCATGAACTTGCACCTGGGCTGGTACCACAAGGATCCATATTGTTTTTATTACTAAAACCAATTCTCATTTAAGAATTTAGTTTGACTCACATTTAAACAGACACCTGTTGACCTTTGATTTGGTGAGATGGTCTTCCTAGTACCATAGACCTACGTTTACTTTAACAAACCATTTAAAAATGTGTTTTACGAGGTAATGAGGGTAATAAGGAGAAACAATCTTGCCCGAGAACTGGGATGCACTTAATACGAGAAAAATAAATACTGCTATTGCATTTGCAATAGAAACAATAAATAATCGGATTAGAATTTTATTTTCCATGTTACCCTATAAAATGCAGCATGTAAATTGTATTGAAGATTACAAATGGCAAAGAGTAGATATTTATATAACGAACAAGCATGGGTATTGTTGTGTTGACTAACGACCTATTAAATTGCAGTAGCTAGTTGACATCAAACATGTGGATATGACTAAGCAGTGACATCTCAGGTTACCATTGCTTGATGACGTCAACATTTGACCGGCCATCTTGCAACTGAAATTGATGATTCATTCTCCCACCCTTTGGCGACTAGTCAACGGTGAGAGCTGAAACGAATTTAGAACTACTGGCAGGACAATTGCAACGGGTATACATTCATAGCTTCCTACCGCTATACCTACATACGATGACTGTTAATACTGCTCAGGGGCGTTGCTAGGGGGGGGCTAAGGGGGCTATAGCCCCTGATCTTTTGGTTGTAGCCCCGGATTGAAACTCAGGAGCTACAGCCAAAAGACTAGCTAGCCCCCAGTCCCGACAGTTCCGACATCAGCTCAGCCCCGGGTCTTTTCCAGACCTAGCAACTCCCCTGATACTGCTGTATTTGCTGAAGTCGAACTACTCCTGTGCTAGGGAAGCAATAGTCAACGCATCTGCTCTAAAATGTATGTCCGACGCATCGTGCTCGGTTTCCATGTCAAGGTAGCATCTTGTTGGATCTTGCATTTAACATATATGCTTTCTGCGACAACGGTGTTGCCTGTACATTTTCATGTCAAATCAAATTAAATAGATGGGCATTTAACCATGTTCACCAAATACGTAAGTCAGTTTCCATGATATCAATGTTTTTGAATGTATTTATGTGACTATGCCGCGACTTGAAGACACTCTAGAACGGTATGCAATCGAGACCCAGTTATGCAAGATATCTGAACTCTACTCTGCATTTATTGCATGTTTGCCAATATCCCATAGCAGTATTTCAGCCAGAGAAAACTAAACTGAAATACCCCATCCATTCTCATAGAGGAGTATAAGGATGGCTATTACTCACAACCCATTAGCCAGTATGTCATATCCCACTTTCATACATGTAGGAATATGGGTGTTTTAGTTCTGTAATACCGACTGACTTAAACCGTGTTTTTTGTGTAATGCTTACAGTTTTTTTGCCTGCAATGTATACATTTGTCAATTCACCTATCCATAGCTTTCTATATATTTAGATTTGGCTACTGGGTGTCCCTTGCGACACCTGTAAGATGAAACCATTGCATTAGAGTTCGGAAAATCATATGAGAAGGGACGCACAGGCGCTAGGTGTTGTTTGGTTATGTGCCCACTGTGATGAATTGAGGGAATCTGTCCCTCTTCCCCAAGGAAAGTCCCCCCTTTGAGGCTATGGAAGTGTGCCTGCTCCATAACACCCTCCGTAGGGGTCGTAGCAAGTGGGACCTCACCGTGAGAGACTCCTCCTTTAGGGACATGAACTCCTGTTCCCATGAGGAACTCCCTGATGACCTCCAAGTGATGGCCTATATGGACTTATACAATATACCAAACTGTTTTCAAACTCATAAAAATAACCTGAAGTTATATTATGAACAACAAGAAATGAAGATATCCCTTCAAATTGAAGTTTCCAATGGACTGTGACGAGGAGGCTGAAAAGGGATGTGAGACCAACAAGTGAGAGAGAGGAGGCCGTGAGCAGAGAGAGGGCTGAGAGTCAAGAGAGAGTGAAAACTCAAGAGATGCAGGGAAAGCTCCTTGTTTGTAGCTTAGCGGAAGGAGGTGGGGCTCTGGAAGAGCACAGAGCCGACATGTGGCAGAGCCTCTCCAGCATGGAACCAGAAACGGCGAGCGCCCAGCGTGTGAGAGCGTAAGAAAGTCAAGCAATGCGGAGGAGAAAGAGCAGTGGTAGCGTGACCACAGAGTCAGAGTCGTGGGCAGGAGGCCCGTACAACAGCGCCGAGACTAAGCAGCTCTCAGTCCAAGTCATGATCCCATTGATGTCCCAAAGACAAGAACGGCACATCAAGGAAATAGACACCATGAAAAGCAAGCCGCGGAGCGGCAACAAGAAGGAAAGAGAATCCAACGGCCTGCAGGTCTTGCTCACGTTGACTCGGAACTCAGAAGGTGAAACATGGAATACGGAATGCCAGCAAGCTAGGCGGGATTCATTATATGTTAAGCGAAAATTGTTTCAGTAGTAATGGGAAAACGATTGGAAATAATCCGGTGAAACAGAACTGTTTGAATGAGATAAGAAGAAATACGAAAACCATAGAAATACAATTGGAGGCTTATGACTTTGAGGAGAAGGGAAGGTCCTCCTAAATCTCGAAGATAAGAAACAGAGCACAGAAAAGAGAGTAGTTTGGGGAGAGCAAACCTGTTAAGCCAGGAAGCCCAAATCCATACATGAAACTGCACCCTGGGAATAGAGGAATTTTTATTGGAAATTGAGCTACCATAGACAAGAGTGTAACCGAGATTTTGGGACCCTGCAATAGAGAGAAATGGAACCTAAATAGACTAAAGCTGACAAGGAAGAATAAGGGCCACTGAAGTACCAGTCACTTAAAAGAACTGCAAAACTTGATACAGTGGATGACAAGAGACTATTTGCCTATGGTCTACTGAAAGGAGTGAGAGAAGTGAGAAGAAACTTGTGACAAAACACAAACACCAGGAGAAGGGAGTCATTTTCCTGACTGTGGTTAGTTAAATAGTGGTAGGGTCAGATAGCTTTGATTTGGACAGAGGACGGGTTTGTTTTTGGACTTTCATCCTGACTGACAAGCACCTTAGTAAGATAGGCAGGGAACGCCCCATAGGTATGGGGAAAGACAGACCTATTTTTACTTTAATAAGCTTCACAGTAAGAAAACGCATGTCTTTGTCCTACTTTTTAGCCTCCAGACCACCCATCGACTGCCCATGAACATGCTGATCCCTATGGCCATTCCCACCCAGTTCCTACCCCTACCTGCCCAAAAACCTCCTCTTGGGAACTCTTGAGCTCGCTTTAATCAAGCCTTACCATGAATTATTGCACTCAAAGTGCCTTCCAGTATCTTTCGAAGTAGTCTTCTGAGAGTTGATGACTTAAATGGAGTTTTAAACTCACTACTGGTGTAATACAAATGTCTTACCAGGTCTGTCTTCAGGCACTTGACTTATAAGAACTCTGTGGGCCTCATTACACGGTAGGCGGTAAGGGTTTACCGGTAACGGTATTTTACCAGTACCAGTAAATCCTTACCGCCTTACTACGAGGTCCCTTTGTGGGTTGGAGAATTTAACACCTGCTTTTTGCGGGCGTTAAAAACCAACCCGCAAAGGGACCAGGGAGCTAATTACGGTACCGCAATTTGCAGTGCCGCAATTAGCACCTTCCCCATTCCCATTATGCCCTATGGGGCAAAAATGGGAATGGGGAAGTGCAATGGGGGAAGGGGGAATTACCGCCCCACCAACCTTGGAATAGGGCGGTAATTCCCCTTTCCACCAAGGCGGTGCCAGTATTTTACCGGCATGGACCAAGGTGCTAATAGCACCTTGGTCCACCGCCCTCTGTGTAATGAGGCCCTGCGTGTCCTTCAATGTAGTCCTGTAAAGAACAAGCATTTGCAAAGCCAACGGTTTTGGCTTGTGTATAAGTATTAGGCATTTGCCAGGCACTGCTCTTAGATGCCTGGGTACTCGCGCCATTTTGCACTTGCTACCATCAGTGACCAGTTAATACCAGTACGGCCTTTCCCAGGCCTACACAAAAACCCAAATTGTTGCCATTGCCAATGCTTGTTTCTTTAATGCTCCACCTGGTCAGGTCATTCATTTTTCTCTTTCCATCCCCGGTCTCAAATTTATCACTGACCAGCCAACTCATTTTGCTTTTTTTCTTTCACTTTGATAGCATATGTGATGTTATGTTACTGAAATGGAAGGTTTTGAGGCGGCACCACTTCCACCTCAAAATACATCACTCAAATTAGAGTCCTTTACATTATCTATGTGACAGCACCAGTTCCTTCTAACCCTCAAAATGGGTTAAAATAAATATCTGCATCCGCCCCTCCCCCCCACAGATCTTAAAAAAGCAATCTCAGCTTACCTGCTTTCTCCCATCTTTGGACCACTGCCACCCACAGCCGCGCCGCTGCCACCTCATTCCCAGCAAACATTGATCAACTCGGCACCTCCTTTGGCCCTCCTTGCTATTTCCATGGCTGGTATTTTGTTTTGTATTTTTTATTTTTGGTGAACTACACATTTACTCTCCCCAAGCAATACTCCTGCCCCCTCAGAAAAAGAGGTCCTACAGCCACAATTATCAGGGCAGCGGTCTCTGCCACCTCGAAAGGATGCCGCTGCCCAGGGAATTCCCTGCATTTCTTCTGGTATTTTGCCCTGGTCTTGTGGGCAGTTATTAGCTGGTCCGGCATACCACACAGCTTATTGTCTAAATGACACTTTGCATGCACTTGAGATCTTCATGTGATGCAACACAAAATCGTGGTGCCTTTTTATAACTTGCCTAATGTATGATGTCAAGCATCAGAGCAAATGCTTGAGCCCAACTGTACTCCTCTTGCAATGTCTTCAGGTGCCCCATCGCCGTGGACTCACACCGGAACATAATCCGTTTCAAAGGGAGCGGTTAACAATGTGTTGATTGCGGAAGTGAGTCCTCACAAAAATGTGATCAGGAGAAATAATATCTAGAAATGTTAACTCTTTGGGGAAATAAAAGCTGTGATTTTTTGCCAATTCGGATTAGAAATCTTTCCCACTTGTCTAGTTCTTAAATATATCGAAACTTGCCTACCACAACATTATGGGAACTATTCTGGAGTCCAGAGAGCTCAAAGCTGGCCTACGGCAACCAGAACATTTCCAAACATTGCCAGTTACCAATACCATTTAAAGAATGTCAAAATTCTACTATATCTACAAGGTCTCCTTTTAGACAAAAAGCTGTGCGCCAGTGTGACTGGCCAACATGAAGGAAGCAAAGTCACGTGTCACTGTGGAAGCTTATCTTTAAGCTTTAGTTAATTACCAGAAAAGGGATTTGCTGTTCTAATTTACACCGGGAAACATAGGTGTTCCGGCACTCAGACGGCTAAGACTTGCTTCCGAAGACAACCACTGGAAGTCTGGACAAGCTGATCCCCTCTCTCTGAAATACTCTCTCTGTGATTCTCATAGGAGGTGCAGTGTCTTCTAGGTCCACATTAAGAACCATGCAATGCCATTTCATTTCTGGAATTAAATCCCACAATTGTGAATTACAATGGTTTGACCAGTAGTGTGCACAAGGTTAGAGCCACCATCTTGTTGGCCTTCTTCCTTCCAGTTCAAATGGAAGACGTTTCCATGGTTGCAATTTTCACAGTGTTCTTCAATGGGTCATGAAGGTCTCTATAAAGAGTCCTGCCATTCATCAAGTGGCAGAAATTCTGGGGCATCATATCTTCAGTTTTTGTAGGCAGCGTAACTTTGGGAGTTCCAATTTGTCATTCCCTAAGCAGTCGATAAAGGCCTGAAAGTGTTCTTACCCTTTGGGGCTGTATTTCAGTATACCTTGTTGCATCGGTCCCATTGAAGGGTGGGAATGTGTTGCAAGTGCCAGAATTTGAGCCAGTGCCTTATTGACTAAATTGGATAGGACAGGAGACAAGCATCAGCCTGCCATGCCGTTCTTATAATCTTGTAATAATTTCATGATCCGCGGTCTACCACCATCCCACGTTTAAGGCTCCTATAGGGACCACGCAGACCTATTTGAACCGACGGCATCTGCTATCATGATCCCCACACACCTCAACCAGATTCTATCAAATGCCTTTTCGATGTCCAGTAGCAGCATCGCTAATGGATGAGTGGCAGCAAGAGTGACCAGGCTTAGCCTATCATAAATGATGATTTGCATTAACTAGAGTTTGAGGGGGCGGCAATCTTTTTCGATCGCCTTAGATCCCAAAGGCCTGACATCTGTTCAATCTAGTGACCAGACCTTGAGTGAAGAGTTTATAGGGCAGTAGGATTGGCGGCATTCAGGGGCGTTGCCAGCTGCATAATCCCTGTTATGATTACATGCACCCATGGCTCCAGAATAAGGGGCAGTCATTTTGACTAACATTCTTTCTCTAGTTTACTAGTGATCTTGGCTGCCATCTTATGTCTCTACTAGGACCATGCCTTAGGGAGAATGAAGGTAATTGAGCATATTCGGTGTTGCGTCTTCTGAATGTGAAGGCCTGTACAACAAAGAATTTCAAAAGATGTCTTCTGTGCAACTGTTAGCTAGAGGGATGCAAAGCAGAGTCACTGGAGGGCAAGCTCTACCCATCCATCCCAGTACCAGAGACTACCACTACGGCCCATTGACTCCCGACGCGAGCGAGAGATTCTTGTGCCGGGTTTGTTGTGCAAAAGGAAGAGGTTCAGATTGGGAATCCCAGCCGGAAGCTGCAGGCTGTGCTCTACTGGAAGACCCAGATCAAGAGGTGGGAAGAAGTCAACAAAAGCAGAGCCAATAAATGAAAATCTCTTTGCTTGTGATTTCCGTGAGAGAAACAGTACAACCTCACTTTTCGGGCAGACCAGTGCTGGAAACGGCGCTCCGTTTCTGTAGCAATTTAGGCAAATGCAAAGGTTTTGTCAGATAATCCTCAGCGAACAGACACCAGAACACAAGAACAAGAGAAAAACAGACACCTGTGTCGAACGTTCACAGTTCAGCTCGAAGTAAACTTGGTGACCGAAAGTTTTTGAAAGACTGGTCTCTGGAAAGTCAGGCTGAAGGAAACTCAAGTCCCTCCACAATCAGTGGTGAAGGCATTGCTTGATCTCTTTTTACAATCAGCCTTGCAGTCCCTGGATCATCCCCTGCAGCATGTCCCCTGCCAGGCAAATCCTTGCTAACCAGAAGTCTGTCTTTCCTTTCCATTTCCCAGGACTAGCCGCCCTATAAGACCTAGCGCACCATTGCACCATGGCGTAGTGTCCTCTGCAACGCCTTATACTGCAACAAGGATACAGCTTCCTACCGGGAACCACCGTGCTCACGGGCTTAGCCTTTACCTCAGCCTTTGGGGCGTCTTTTGGGAATGCACAGGAAAGGTGATGTGTGTCTCCTCGCATCCCCCACCCTTTCCCTCTCCCTTTCTGACTACCTGCCACCTCCACCTGTAATCCTCTCCCGGGGACTCTTTACATGCTGGTCCCTGGGGTGGCTCTTTCCTTCTTCTCATCAGGCTTTCCTACGCCAGGGATCTCTCTAGAGGCAGAGGTGAAAAGAAGGCGCAGGGCGCGCGCTCCGGCCGTGGGGCTGCATTCAATGCAATGTTTACTTTCAAGATCTTACACCATCATACATCATGGCAACACGTCTAGAATGCCATTCCTGAACGGAAGCGGCCTACCTCTCTCCTGACCTGCCTTCCCACAAGGAACAGCCCCATCACAACCTCCCATTTGCTCGTTCTTCCGGACATGCTTTGCCTAGTGCTTAGAAAGCCGGAAGATGACATGCTTCAAGGAATTTGGCATGGCATGCGCACCCCTGGCCGGAGCGCGCGCCCTGCACATTCTTTACACCTCTGCCTCTAGAGAGATACCTGGCCGCAGGAAAGCCTGCTGAGAAGACGGTGCATGTATGTTTACACCATGTTCAACCCCATTATTAGGCTTGGTAGTTCAAAACTCAATCAGTTGCATTTGTGTAGATATGTCTGAGGAAGGGCGTACCAATCCGCGACTATTCACACTCGAAGGCAGGTTTGTCCAACTCCTCGCCCGGAGTGCCGGATCCATGTCGGATTTTCAGGATACCTTATTCATGAGATAAAAGTGCACAAAATGATTCTAAATGTATGCACCTTTTTTTCTCATTAATATTAAAGAGCATAGTCTGAAAACCCATCAGGTTTCCAGCACTCAAGTTGGACAACCCTGCTCTGAGGGGTGTTATTCCAAGGATTAATGTTCACTTGTATAATTATTAGTCATATAAGATAATATGCTTACATACATGAAGCGTCCAATATTTATATAAAACTGTGTACATCATGTTATTATTTCAGTCTAAATGTGATATCATGTATCTTCTGTAATGTGACAAGGACATAATTATTCACATCTAATAACGGATTATAATCGAGTTGTGATGTTGCAAAATAGAGTGTGAAAATCAGCTTCCTGAACAGAATAACTTTAATAGCATTATAACAAAAATAATCTTTCGGAAATGACTTCCAAAAGCATACATAATAAAAGATTCAATAGAACCACATATTCATCAAAAATATTTCATAGGTCCACCCACGTTTCGATGCATTTCATAAAATACATGCAGGATAACATCGGCCACTTGATCACTTAATTTGAGACATGACTATTGATTTAGATTCCTCCATTCTATGTATGTATGCATGCATGTATGTATGTATGTATTTGGTAGCCATTAATTGTTCAGGAGACATTTATGGCGGTCTGTAGCAATCGCTTACAGCACACATTTCCTCCGGTGTGTTCCTCTCTACCCTTCAGATTCTGCGTGCACTGCACTTATGGACACCTAGACGGTGGCCTTGTGTCAGAGGAAGCGAGAGGCCTGATATTAAAGGGATGCTTGAATCGGGGGGATAGCTCATGGGCAACGTGCTCGCCTTGGAAGCAAGGTGACACAGAGCAACATGGGGTCGATCGCTGGGTCCGCGCTTAGAAACCTCTGGGTATTAAGCGTGTCATAAATAACCAATTGTAATGATTGTGTGACGATGTATTTGAATAAATAAAGTACCCGAGCTGTGCATGCAAGGATATAACACATCACCTTATAAAAGCACGCAGCCGTCGGCCATGTTCCTCTCATTGGTCAAATAACTCCTCACGACTGACTTCCAACATACCTTATTATATGGCTGGGGGTACCTCATCCCACATATTTCTAACAGGTAGCGCTTGTTTTGGCCTGTCATCTCAGTGCTCTGGTGGCATATGCAGGTCAGTAGGCCTTTGGGGGTGTGGTTTATCATCTCACCAGAAACCCTTGATGGCATAATAGGAGCAACATCACCAGCTAGCAGTTAGGATATTTATCCTGTATGTCTCCTCTTGCTGTAGGGTTTACAAGCCTGCTTGAAAGGGCAATGACCTGTTCAGGTGAAGAGATGTCAGACTTCCCCCAGAAGCACGCATGTATTTACATGCGAAGTGATGTATTTCATGCAAAAGGTATAAACCGTGCAAGGATCTACACATCAGTGTAAACAAACATACAAGTAGCAGAACAAGAGACTGCAATTACTCATCATTTGAATAATAAGCATACCTGTTCAGT
This sequence comes from Ambystoma mexicanum, assembly GCF_040938575.1. Classification (NCBI taxonomy): domain Eukaryota; kingdom Metazoa; phylum Chordata; class Amphibia; order Caudata; family Ambystomatidae; genus Ambystoma; species Ambystoma mexicanum. The sequence goes on from NC_090923.1 coordinate 1,374,187,717, forward strand.
CCTTCAAAGTGCCAATGTGATGTGTAGCTAAAACACTGTCCAATAGAATTCATTTTAATACTAAAGAAGTTTTTTGTTCAACATTTTTTTATTTGTATTCAACTCGAGGACAACTCAACGCATGTTTTCTCCCTCTACCAACTTCAAAGAAGTCTAGGGGCTCTCGCTGGCTCTCACTCGAAGCCCCTTAAAGGAAACAGGAAAAAGGCACGGCACCCCTCCTTATGCCAAGGGACCATGCATCTAGTTTCATAGGGAACTTCAGGAGACACTGGGGTATACTTCAGGGAGAGACAGCAAAGGATTCGGGGCCCTTCCCCCATCGACTCTTCATTTCCTTCCTGTGCAAAAGTGGCATCCGGCCTACTGACCGGAGCCCCCGAGCAAGTTAGAGTGAGGATAGAGCCATCTCTTACCCTGTCAATCAGCATACTGTAGCACGTGAAATGAATGCCTGGGGTTCCCATATCCCAGACAGTCCTTTCTCTGAACCAAAACAGTCAGGCCTCCCATGACGTTGAGCACCACGCCTGTGAATGAGTCGAGTCTCCAGACTGGCCCGAAATCCTCTGTCAAATCTCATGTCATTATTGCACACGGTGTCACATGCAGCTGTGTGAGGGAGAGGGATGGAGAGAGCGAATGGGTAGGGAGAGAGAGAGGGGGGAGAGAGAGAGAGACAGAAAGAGAGTCAGAGAAAGAAGAGAGGGCGAGGAAGAGGGAGAAAGAGAGAGACAGCGAAAGACAGGGAGAGCGATGATTATGGCGAAGTGAGGAGGCGAGAAAAGGAAATAGGAGCTGCCTGCCTAAGGACTTGGTAGACATGCCTCGTGCTTGTTATAACCATGTATGTACGCACACGGGATTATTATGATTTTCACATCTGTTACACTGCAATACAATGCCCCCTGTACGATTCATGGTGACAGCATGACAGCACACTGTTTAAACATGCAATGTCATAAACGTGTGTGAAATGTGCATGCAGTGTGTACTATACATACAGGCAGTGTGCAAGCAATGTACATGCATGTTATTGCAGAGCCCTCAACCGCAGTCCATTGCTCTGTGGTTAGTCCCATTTATTCATGTTGTTCGCCACACCTTTTAGTGCAGCCTAACCATATTCGCTGAATGAGACCCACACAGATTTGATCCATGCCAGCAATCACATATTCCCTGACATACTAAATCACATAGCAACCTACAGACAGCACATACATCTAGACATAACATTACACTACAACTCATCTCTGCCAAGACATTGGCCCTCATTACGACCCTGGCGGAGTGGGTTTACGCCAGCGTTATTCGCGGCGGACCCGTCCGCCCTACTACGAGTTCCCGTAGCGCCATGGAGCGTTTTCCGCCTGGTTTTTCCGGGCGGAGAAATCCATGGCGCTACGGGACCTTGTTGTTAATTACGCCACCGTATTTTACGGTGGCGTAATTAACGCCTTCCCCACTCCCATTATACCCTATGGGGCAAAAATGGGAATGGGGAAGGGTAAAATGGGGGATGGGGATTTACCGCCCCGCCAAGGTCGGAATGGGGTGGAAAATCCGCCAACCCCCATGGCGCTATCGGCAGCTTTCCGCCGTGCTCCATGGTGCATTTTGCACCGCGATTTCCGCCAGGGTCGTAATGAGGGCCATTGTCACTTGCATACTATTGTGTGTCTTGCAATGTCCTTCTCATGTAATGCAATGTAGTTGTAATGTTATTTGTATGTACTGAGACTTATTAAGCCCCTTTGCCAAGGCCAAAGCAAATTTCGGTACAAAAAATAATGAAATAGTAAATCCAGTGATAATCAGCGTAAGAAGGGATTTAGGAAGATGACCGCGAAGAGACAAGATGAGCCTTAAGGCGAGAGCGGAATATGTCCCGGGAGGAGAGGCCAGGGGTGACGCGCTCGGCTTGGAAACAAGACGATTCAGAGCAACACAGGTTGGATCGCCGGGTTCGCGCTTATAAACCTCTGGGTATTAAGCACATTATAAATAACCAATTGCAACATGTGGACAGAAGTGGAAGTACGGATGTCGGGTGGCCGAGCATTCCAGTATTTCGGGGCTAGAAGGGAAAAAGAACAGAAGCATACAGGAGCACAAGGAGGTTTCAGAGCGGCGAGGAGATGAAGTGCTGAGAGCGTAGAGAGCATGAATGAGACTAGAGAGAGATAAGAGAAGGAAGACGGCAGAGGCAGGCCACGATGGCACTTGAAGACTATGCAGAGAAAATGGAAGGGAAGGCAAGAGTCACATGGGGAGAAAGGAGATTGAGAGAAGAGAAGGCATAATAGAAGCGTGAGCAGGAAGTGAAAAGGGAAGGTGAATTGTGGAATTGAAGACCGAGAGTAGAGGAGCAAGGGGAAAGAGGGAAGTCTAAAGAGCGGGGTAGAGCAGTAATTTGAAATGAAAATGCATAGAAGAAGTGATTAGCAGCATGAAAAGAAAGATAAACGTGTTGAAAAGAAGAAAGCGTCAAGTGAGGACAGTGAAGGATATGTGAGAGGCAAAGCTTAAGGATGGCCCAAAGATAACACCACAGTTGTGGGCAGAGGGGGAAGGGGGAAGAAGAGATCCGAGGGTGATGAAAGGGGGGGGAATAGGTGAAAAGAAGAGAATTTCTTTTTTGAGGGATTGAGGTGAAGGAAGAGGGAGTGCATCCAGCCGTGGACAGCAGAGAGGCAGGATGATACGAGGCATGACGAGAGACCAAAAATTTACAAAAATGAGAAGAAGCTTTCTGAATCAAAATGAAAAGAAACGTTGAGTGATTCAATAATAGAGAATAGGGATATAATAAGGGGCACAGCACTAAGTCTTTGGGGGAAGAGGTTGAGGAGAAGGATTCCCAGCCAGGATATGGAAAAAGAGCGGTTGGAGAGATAAGAGTGGAATCAGTTAATGATAGGAGTAGAAAGTCAGCGTGCGGAAAGTGAGGAGAACCGAGTAGGATGGTCCACGGTGTCAAACACTGCAGACAGATGGAGGAGTATGAGTAAAGAAGATGTATTGTGCTGAGCTGTGAGGAGAGAGTTGGTGGCATGGCAAAGAGCGGTATCTGTGGGGTGAGCGGAAATAAGATTGGGTCTGAGGAAGAAGAGAGTGATGGTTGACATGTGAAGAGATCTGAAAGTAAATAACCCGTTCAAGAGGTTTTGAAAGCAATGGGAGAAGGGAAATCGGGTGATAATTAACAAGATTGGTTAAGAGAGTGCTTTTTAAAGATGAAAATGATTAAAGCATATTTGAAGGTGGAAGGGATGGTGACTGACAGTGTGAGATTCAAGAGAGATGTCAGGAAAGGGATAACTGTGGGGTAGACAGTGGGGATAAGGGCAAAAGGTCGAGCGGAGAAGCAGTGGGATGAGCCGGGTACTGTTAATCAAACATGTTCAGACTACAGGTTGTGGAATTCCTACCCAACCTAAAGCGCTTAAGAGCCATTAGTTGCCAGTTAAGCGCTGCTCAAATATCACATTACATATCAAGTAGGGCTGTACCGAATAGCATATTTAGTATTCGGCCGAATAGCAAATATTTTGTCAACTATTCGGCCGAAGCCGAATATGAAGCCGAATAGTTGCTTTATTTAATAAATCATGTTCCAAACTTCAAAAAACACACTTATTAAAAAACAAATAAAGCACCATTTTAAATGCATACTATACTTTTATTTCTCTTCATTCTAATTAATGTAGCATAATTATTTAAAGCATAAACACCAGAAATAAAACAGATTTAACGAAAATGAAGGCACCAAATGTGCAGAAAAGTGTTGCGTATTCAGTGTCAGTTAAAGTAGTAGGTTTTACAAATGCAAAAGGACTGCCTCTGTGAATCAGATGCATGACATTCTCTATCCAGTTGCAAAGTCGATGTGGTCGAGTTTCGAAACTTCTTTGCAGCTCACTGGTTCATGTCGGCTCATGCAAGACACAGGTCAAGAGGAAATCTGAAATGCGTGAACTCCATCTCACAACTATTCACCCCACCCAAGCAAATGCTGCTCACTTTTCACTTACCTTAGCCACTTCTTCTCACCAATACACAAACATATGCAACTTATCATTCCTGATAAAATATCAGATAATGTTAAACTCAGGACTCAAGTCCTTACAAAAAGAATTGGGGGGACTATGACGTACGCAGTGGGAAGTTACATGACAGGAACTGAAAGTATCTATGCACATTTCTTTCAGTTTGTCTTTTCCAACTGAAAAAAAGTGCACATTGCATATAAACATTCGCCAAAAGAAAAGAGCACCTTTTATGTCTATGAATCTGTAACAAAACATGCCCTAAAGAGCAGATTACAATACAAGATATTTTTCAGCTGTGTGATAGCAATTTGTCTGGTCTAATTCTATTCCGTTTTGCAAAATAATGTCTATATTTGCCTTTCTGAGTTCATGTTGCATTGTATTCAAATGAGAATGTCAAAGTATTTGCCAAGAGCCGAATAGCTTTTTTTCAGCCGGAATTCGGCCGACTACTTACTCGAAGTTCGGTACACCCCTAATATCAAGTCTTGAAAAACACAAATCACAAAGAAATCATAAGCTCATTCACCACTAAGAAAAATAAATAAACCACTATGCAGACTTCTAGGGGCTCTTGAATAACAAATGTTGGTGCTCTTATTGTGTACCAACATTGAGCAAATACTGATAATTGCTTAAATATACACGTCACGCTAATCTGACGTGACAACGTCATCGTGAACATTTATATAGTGGCCATTTTAGTTTTCCAGTGGCCAGAATGCCGTGAGGATAATTTCATAAGCGAGGGAAACTATATTCGCAACCACTTTAAGGTAAGAGTGCCTCTGATTTGATATCAAAGCATGGGTTCACTTTTGAGGAGCAGAATAATGTAAACACACATTACATCCTTACTAAGAAAGGGGCAACACTTTCTATATCATTTCTCTTAGAAAGAAGACTCTTACAGATATATAATTGAGAGTCAATGTAATTAGAAAGAGGACAGTGCTGAGGTCACAACAAGTGGACTGGTCCACCCTTCACTAATAATCTCATATCTAGTAATCATCACTCAAATCAGCAACAAATCAACACTTTATTTTAGATCAAGTAGCACACGCATTTATTATCCATTGTATTCATTTGGTTCTAGGTTAATATTATCGTCAAATATAAACCCTCCTGATGAACCGTCTACAATTATATGACGGAGAAACACGTGTCGAGGGAATTACTCAACACACATGAACCCTTAGAGGTTCATCAAGAGATCAAATGTTAATTACGGATTCTACTAAGAAATATTTACGAATATCATAGAGCTATCACTACAATTAGGAATGAGAAACTGCATCAATTACAGCCAATTTTGTTCCATAAAAATCTGCGTATTGTAATTAAAAACTATCAATTGGCGCAACACATCAGATCCATCTCCTCATCTTAAATATACAGAGCTTGCATTTTTGTGTTGTTGCAATGGTTATACATTTTTAGATGTGTTTTTAGGTCATGTACACCCTCTCCTGAAGATCATGGCTATCCATTCTCTTCTGGAAAAGGAAGACTGATCAAGGGACAGGGTTTCCTTCGTGCTCCAGTAGATGGCCCGTGCCACGGTGGATAAGGAGCCCACCAGCGAGGAAAGTTAGGGGAGAAATGGACGGGTGCTCAGCTAGTCAGCTTGTGAGTTCAACACAGAGCATCATTGTGGCATATGAGCAGTGTGCCGAGGCAAAGAGGCCAGGAGGCTGTCAAACACGAGGAGACAGGAGGTCTGACGCTGAGACTTTCCAGGGTCTACTGATGGAGGGAAGCTCTACTAGAGCCATGGTGAGAGGAAGAGCTGTCTAGGTGAGCAACAATATTCCAGAAAGTCTGAGCCAGAGGGGAGACTCTAAGATAGGAACCCTATATTATGGCAGAAAGAAACAGCTGGACCCGAGCTGACAAAGGATTCCGCCAACCTGAAACCAGGGCTAAGAGTGTCAACGCCAAGCTGAGAAAAATCCAAACGGGAGACAGAGGAGGGGGAGTTGTCAAACGAGGAGCAATAAATGTGTGTGAATGAGTCAGAGAGAAGGCTGGTATTTACAGGGGATCCGAGCATCCTACTAGGCCTTGAGCCATCCTACTAGGCCACGAGCAAGGGTAAGCACAATCTGGACGATTGCATGACCGGATGGTACATTGGCGACAATCACAGCGAATCAGAGGGGAGGGCTCTAGAGAGAAGGGAGACACTGACCCTACCTAAGTGGGATCGTGAAAGTGTATTCTGGGAGACAGAGTCCACTCCCTCAACCAAAGAGAAAAGGGGTAAAGAACCCACACACTCTGGTGGAGTGAAAGAGTCCAGCGGGAGAGCAAGACACTGAATTCTGGGAGGGGGCGGCACATCTTTAAGCATCAGTTTAGTTGTAGTTTAGTTTAGTTTCTTTATTTGTACCGCGCGCCAAGCACTGAGGTAACTGGGCGCCAGAGACTTAGAGCAAATGTTACAGGCATATATCAAAGTATACAAAGACAACAACAGTAAGTGCGAATTGTCCAGGTTTACATGACGGTCGCTAGTGTGAGAAGATGTGCTACAATACAAAGTTGCTAAGTGTTACAGTATGAAAAATAGTGAAAATAAGCAAGCAGGGGAATTTGATGCGAGTTAGTCAGACGTTAGTGTCTCTTCTCAAAGAGCCAGGTCTTGACTCAGGAAAACTGAGAAAGGAACATTAAACTGCAGTACTATAGAGGAGGGACAGAATGTAGCAGGGGTGGTGGGGGGCAGTTGACCAAGACACTGCATTCTGGTTAGGATGGGGGAATCTCTGAGCATCAGAACAACCCAGAAAGGACAGCGGTACTCTAGCGGAGTGACAGAATCTTGTGGGAGAGGGCAAGTGACCAAGTCACTGCGTTCTAAGAATCAGGGGCCACTCCCGGAAATTGAAGAAAAGAACATGAAAACATTGTACTCTGGTGGAATAACAGGGTCTGGAGAGTAAGGATCTGACTCTGGTGTTGCATTTTGGGAAAGAAAGAAAATCCCTGAGCATCAAGTGAGCAGGAAATGGAACATTTAACCACCTAATTCTGCTGAAGTTTAGGATTCCAGGAGAAGAGAGAGAGTGGCGGGGGTGCTGCATCCTGTGAGGCAGAAGCAAGGCCCTAACCCTTTGGAACGGGAGTATTGGGGCATGTGAAGAAAAGCTACAAACAGCAGGGCTACTGGTGGCACTTGGGTAGGTGTCAAGGATAGAAAGCCCCTCAGAAGGACCCCAGATCTGCATCCTGCACATGTGCATTTGACGAGCGGCAACACTCATTTGCACTTTTGCAAGGACAGCCTCTCTTCAGGAGAGGGATGGTACGAGTGTGCCGCACAGGTGAAAACCACAAATGTTACGCGGCAGAAGAGCCCTAGATAGGTGGCCGTGCATGGGGTTCTTTGCCGCTATACCCTGAAGAATGGACTGCTCCAGTCATCCAATAGAATGCCAGATAGCTGTGGTATGCAGAGGCCGGTAGTCAGTGGACATGTCTTATTTGTGCAAAGCCTCAGGTGCTCTGCTGAGATGGAAGTAGCGGATGAAGAAACGTACATGCCATAGTGGTATAGTAGATTAGAAACAGAAAGAGGACACTGGGATGAGACCCGACACAGAGATAGCGCCTGGTAGCATTTGTGGCTCATTGACGTTGTCACGGCAGCTGCAATTGATGGTTGAAGTAGCTGTAGATTCTAAAACCCAACAGATCTTTTAAGACTGCAAGGTGGGACTTCCCTCAAAAGGCAAAGTCCCTCAGAAGGCCGCCGCAGAGGGCCAGGAAGGGGACTGGCGGAGGGTGCCGGTGAATCTTCGCCTTCGAGCCTTCCCAAGCTTTATTTTTATTGCCAGCTTTCCTTTGGCACTGACTGAGGGTTTTGGGGACACTGGCCTTGGAAGATCCATGAGGATTTGCTGGAACTTTGACACTTTGCGACTTTTGTGCACTTGTTGCGTTAGAGCGCAATTCATGTTTTCCAGATTCGTATTGGCAGTGAACCGTGCATGACTTTATTGCGGCCTCCTTTTGCTTTCTGCTGTTTTGAACACAATGGTGAAATTGTGAATTTGGACCTAGGGAAGTGACTTTTTGGAAATCATGGAAAACATAAAAAAAACATTAACCCTCACGGCAGGAGAGAAAACAATAAGTGCCCTGCCCAGTTGAATTCCACCAAAGCATATCCATGAAAGCCTGCAACAGTAGTGGACCATACCATTTTATGAGCCATTGGTCTATTAAAACACTCAGCCAAAAGAAATGCGAACTCGATCACTGAAGTAGATATCCACAGTAAAAATCATGAGAGTGATATTAAAGTCTTGCCACCTGGGTCTGATAATGGGGTTGTTCAGGGTCGACCTAACTACGGATCAACGAGGTAGATCTTACATGGACCAACACAAATTAAAGTTTATTATCTAACGTAAACGTCGTGGAGTACGTGTCAGCCCGAAAAAGCCATCAAGTTGACTATTGCACTTGTACCCCATTGACTAATGTCTCAGCTCATTAGTAGATTCACAGGGAAAACACCAAGGGCCTCATTACGACTGAGGCGGAACGGGTTAACGGGCTCCGCTAAAGGAGGCGGACCGTTAAACCCGTTCCGCCTCATTACAAGCTCCCCTCGCAGAACCCGGTAAGTAATGCCTGGTCAAACCAGGCGTCCTTACCGAGTCGCGCGAGAGGAAGAGTGATCAAACAACGGGCCGCTTGTAATCGGCCCGTTGTTTGCTCCCTCTCCCATTCCCATTGAGCCCTATGGGGGCTCAAATGGGAATGGGGAAGGTCCGGGCCCGGGTTCCTGGAGCGAGGAATTACCGGGCCCTCCGAACTCGGAATGGTCCGGTAATTCCCCATTCAGGGAACCCGGACCCGAATTTGGCGGCAGCCATGCCGCCAATAGCGGCATAGCTACCGCCAAAGTCGTAATGAGGCCCCAAGAGTACTGCATCCTTAACTAGCAGTCAGAACACACTATACTTCAGCAGGACAGACAGAGGCAATAGTAAGTCCAAACCGGAAGGTAGAAAAGCACACCCCACAACCATAACTTTGGGAGACTGCATAGCTCATGAACTGCTTTCCCATCACAGGCTCTGCAGTGGCTGCATCCCCACAATCTTTAAAGGGTATTCTTTGATCGTGGAAAATTGATTGCTTCAGCATCATTTATTTATGTATTTATTGTTTATTTATATAGCGCATATACACAGGTGAAGTGCTTCAAAGTGCTTCATAATGTATGAATATAGATGGGTGGAGGGTGTATGCAGTGGCGAGCCAATGGGAGCAGGCGTGTGGCGAGGGGGTTGGGGCGGTCTGGAGAAGTGGTTATGTGGGGAGACCCATTGTAAGAAAGAACAAAATGATTATAAATCAACACTGAAATTGCAACGATTACGCAGGCACTGTAAACATTCTGGGAATTAAACCGCGTAGAACCCATCCAAGATGGCAACCCATCAGAGGTCCTGTAAGGCCTAAGTAAAAGCAGCCTTACTTAGCCTTATCTGGATGCCTTCTTGGTAAACGTGTTGTTGCCATGGTCATCGCTAAACGTTTCAGGTCATAAGGAGGTGAATCGGTGGTGTTGCGCTACTCATTCCATACCTATCCGACCAGTATTGATGTGACGGTCTGTTTGGAGTAGTTCGCGGGCGCCTTTCTCACGCAAAATCTTGAGACATTCTGTTGAGAGTTGAAGAAAACTCATGGATCAATCATACTCCATGGAACGTTCCCAGTGATTTGTACAGCTGTATTTCATTAATAAACAAACACATTTGCAATGCAGGAAACTAGTACTTCTGCATGTTATGGACTCCAGGTGTCCATACAGCTGTTTCCAATGAACAATAGACTGCACTTTGCTGCCTCTTCCTTTGGCGTGATGGAGCAGTCCTTACTGTGGCAGCGAAGTCTGCCAGAAGGAAATGGTTGACCCATTACATACTTAATGTCATCCTACAGGGAGTACTGCCACTAGCTGGGCAGCCATTTTAGATGAGCCTTATGTAGGCCCATGGGGCGCTCGGTTGTGGGAATCAGAGATGCACTGTGTGTCCTCCTACTCCAGATGTGGTTATAATTAAGGGAAAACCCTCTAATTGCTGAGCCATCCCTTTGTGGCTGGGGCGACTCAGTCCTTTGTATGCTCTTCCATTGGGTCAAGAAATCAATAGACTGTGGGTTGTGCTTTCATCGTTGCAATACTGCGTCTTTTCGAGAATATGTAGTATACTGCGTTTTGCATATTTAATTTGTGCATTTGTGAATTTTATTCAGATTTTTGGAATTTGTATGTTTATTTAATACATATATTATACGTCGAATACCAATCCATTTTATTGTATTTCTGTCTTATTGTTACTGCTAAACGTGTATGGTAATTATTGTTTTTCAACTAAAAGAAAGTAATTGTCTGACTGATTGACATTACCTTGGGTTTTATGATTTCATCTCTGTCTCTGGTTAAATGCACTCCCTTGGGATGGAGTTTGAAAGCCATGGGTAAGCAGTAGAAGCTGGGTCAGCTGGCTGAGATGGATTTGTAATGAATATAACCGGTGCACAGGGGTCAGGTGTTATTCGACTGAAGTTACAAACATGATTGGCTCCCTTTCACATGCATGTTGACCCATGGCTGGAACGGCTATGATCTATGATATGTATACATGTGCTTATGATGGGGAGATCCTCCGGTCGGTGCGTTTGAGGAGCTCTGACATGTATGTGATGTGTGGAAGAATTTGCTGCCACCAGTCTCACTCTGACAATTCTGTGGTCAGCCACAACATCTCAAAGACGGAATACCTCAATGTGTCACCTTTTAATGAGGGCTGTCACAAAGCAATGTGCTTCTAAATAAATGAGTAATGACTGGAGGATTCTGAATGAATCAGAAATCACAGGGCACCATTTAGTCATGGGGTTCACCTTATCATGAGATCAGAGAAGATCCTTTTTTTAAAAAAATTAAAAACATTTTTGGCTCCTTTTAATTTACGACTATGATAGCTGAGTTAAGTTTGTATCTATTCTACAATATGTACATACAAAGGATTGTCCTATATTATTTGATCATGAGCCTTTTAAAATAATAAAAAATAATTTGAAAAGGGAAGATAAAAGACCATCTTCCAATCAGGCTTGGCCCCACAATTCCAGGGGCCCCCCAGTCCAAACTGCTTGGTCAAATTCCTTCTGCACAAGACCACAAGCAACCCACGACCTGTTACAGAGAGGGGTAACTTGGGTTTCAAGGAATGGTAAGCTCTGGAAGCACATCTGGGCATATCCATCCCAAATGCAGAGCTCTGTTTAACCCTCTCTAGACCATCATTTCTCTGCTTGCCATAGCATTACAGAAGGAGAAAGACAATATGCAAATTAGGCCTGGTCCCCGCCCCCCCAAGGGGTCTAACCTGAACAGCTGGGTCACATCCCTTTTGCGCAAGACCACAAGCAACCTCAGATCTTTTTCGGGCTCTCCTTTGAGCCTCGTCACTGAGGTGCAGCTTGGCTCTCTAGGCACAGCAAGCTCGGAACACACAGTGCACCTTTGACGCAGAGTGCCATTAATAGGAGGTCAACCAGCAAATCAGTGAGCAGGATCCCCCCAAGTTACGGGGATCACATGTCGACCGACTCGGCCCAGAGAAGCCCATATGCCCCTTACGGTCTAAGAGCGGGAGAGAAGATTCCTCTCGCCTGACAGTACTCAGGGCTCGCCCAATGAAGGCCCTCACTGAGGCTCTGGGTGCACATTTGTTCAATGAGCGACATTTCTCGAGGGCATAAGTAGGCATGTGCTTTTTCATCTGCCTCCATGTTATCTGGGTTGAGCATCCTCAGTGAAGGGGTGCACTGGAGTTTGTGTAGTGTGTAGTCTCTGTTCTGCACACTGGATAATATGCAGCTGCATATCGGTCAAAGAGCCACGTTGGCACCTACCTTTTTGCCAAGTTATCAAGTTTTCTCTTTGTGGTGCCGGATGCCACCTTCCGGCGCCACCCTCTCGGCTGTGCCCTAGACATCCGGTCTAGCTCACTTTTTTCCAAATGGCAACTTTGCTGAATTCGGTTCTTGTGCATTTTTTTGCTGATTTATTTTACCACAAACATGGCTACATTGGGGTGAGCTATGTAATGGAGGCGGGGGTTTTGTGGTGGAAGAAAATGCCGGTGAAGATGACATTTGGGAACAAAAAGCGGCAGTCATTCATAGAACCAGGCATGCACCTAGAAAGCGCGTGCCCTGTGATCGAGGTCCATTGGTACAACTGACCTACGTGAACGGTTGGCGCAGTCCACTCCATGCCCAGTGTTCTCAAAACGAGACGGATGCCTGATGCTGCTGTCGGCTGAGGAGAATAAAAGTGTTTACTGTACAGAATTTTAGAAGTCTTGAAATAGCCATGCCCACACCAGTGGCAATGCCACCAGGGCACAAGTTTCCTTCTCTGCCGCTATGCCCTCACCTAGGTTTGTGGAGGCACAGCGGGCCAGCAGAGGGACTCCTGCCAGGCATTTTGGACTAGAGCCATGGGAAAAACTACAAACTGTTTAAGTAGTCAGGGATCTGGCGCAGACCTGCCAAGGCTGGCGCCGAACTCGGCCGGGCGGGCAAAGGCGCTCCGGGCGCATGAGTGGCAGCTGGATAAGAGTGGCGACTAAATGGGCTAGGCTAGTGCTTATTTCTAATGCTCACTGAAAAATGATGGAAATGCAGCTGATCCGGATGTAGGTGTCAGTGGGTGCTTATGCGGTACGACGTCCTGTCATCGCCTGCATGTTCATCCCCAAGCATTTTAACGTGCACATTCCATCGAATGTGCTCATCGCATTTTTCAGGGGGGGGGGTGGGAAAAGGCAGATAAGGGTTTGGGCGGGTAGGCAATAGCCAAAAATAAGTGTGAGAGGAGGGCTTGGGGGGGGAAATCCCCCCAAAAAAACGATGAGCATTTTCGATGGAATGTGCACGTTAAAATGACAGGGGATGAAATTACGGGCAATGAAATGACATGAAACCGCTTATGCACGGCCAGCCAGAATCGTACACACTGCCTTTATATCTCACCACCTTTCATACCTCACGTCCACTGTGTTTCTATTATTTTTCCTAGGCTTCAGCTTATCTAATTTCTCTGTTAAGTGCTTTATTTCTCTCTATATATTTATTCGCCTGTCTTTCTCCTTGTATTTTATGCTATGTTTTGCTGTGGTAGTCTGAGTTATTGCCAGTGGTGGAAATGGAAAAAATGTGGTAGGGGATCTCACAACACAAGGGCCGGGCTGGGGGAGGAGCGGTGTCCGAGGGGGCGTGGTCTAGAGGGGGCGGGGCTCGTAGTGGACATCCAACAATGCTGGAATACTTTAAAAAAAAATCACCTGCAACGGCAGCAGTGCCTTTTGCAATGAAGCCGTCGCTGGCGTTTTTTAAAAATTTTTTTAAAGTATTCCAGCACGGTTCATGCTCTTGGGCGGCTGACTCTGGCCGGATCCGAGACCTGGCTCCATGTCTGGTGCCGGATCTCGGATCCGCCCCAATGACCAGCACTGGTTATTGCCACTCGTAAAGCACAGATGCAATGTTAAATAGGTGCAATGTTTTCACATGTTCTGATGGCCTTTGGGATGATATGATAGGTTATTTATAACGCGCGTAATACCCAGAGGTTTCAAAGCGCAGACCCGGGGATCGAACCTGTGTTGCTTCGTTTCGTCTCGCTTCCAAGGCGAGCACGTTGCCCCTGAGCTATCCTCCCGAGACGATGGCATTGTATGTATTTATTTCTGTCAGCCTGGCAGTTACTCGCTGCACAACGCTTCACGCAAATCGATGGATGTGTCCTTCAGTGGAGACCATCTGCCCATCATAGGTGATGGTGCCAATGTGCCCGTGGCTACGCCACTGTGTGCAGTCTGCATGCGCATTATAGAGCAGGTGAGGCCGCAGGAAGGTTGGTTGCAGCAAGAGGACTCTGAGGCATCACTAGGGGGGGCTCGGGAGGCCGAGTCTGGGGGGCTGTAGCCCCAGGTCTTTTAGTTGTAGGTGCGGATAGAAGCTCAGGGGCCATAACCAAAAGGCTAGCTAGCCCTGACTTCTTATAGTCCCGGCATTAGCGTAGTCCCAGATCTTTTCCAGACCAAGCAACACCACTGAGAGGACTCATGCCAGCAGGAAGCTGCAGTCTTGTTGGCTACTGTGCTCCTGGTCATGTGGTTTATCAACTCGTTGTCCAGTGGTGACTTCCGCCAGGATCTGCGTACGCCTGAGTGCTATTATGTTTCTAGAGCAGTTAAGTTTCTAAGACCCTGAATTCACCAGTCTTTGAAGCTTGGCATCACTGCACCTGCTCCTGAGAAACACCCTTCTGGCTTCAACTTTCAGTAATGAGTATGATACCCTCATTATACAAATGTTGCACTGGTGTAAGGGAAAAATCCATGGTATTAGCACTAGGGCAAATGGTCTGTTTATTGTCTGGTAGTGGCAGCGTGATCTACTGGCATTTGATACCTTCTGGAAATATTCTTTGTTACTTTGCATTAGCCTCCTAATTCCCCTATAATGAACATACCTCAAAGGAGCTTTAGCAATGCCAACAGTTTGGGCTTTTGTATAGGCATGGGAAAGGCACTTTCCAGGCACAGCCGTCATGGTATTAACTGGCCATTGATGGTAGTAGGTGCAAAATGGTGCAAGCAGTACCTGGGCATCGAAAAGCGGTGTCTGGCCAGTGCCTAGTACTTATACGCAAGCCAACACAATGTTGTCTTTGCAAATGCTTGTGTTTTTTTTTAGGGGACTTCAGAGAAGGACACACAGAGTGCTTATAAATAGAGTGGCTGAAGGCAGTCCTGGTTAAGACATGTGTTTTACACCAGGAGCAGGATTACAGCTACAATTAAGTCATTAACTTGCAGAAGACTGCTTTGAAAAACACTGGCAGGCACTGTAAGTTTGATGTTAAGGTTTGATTAAAGTGAGCTTGACTATGAGGGGGTGTTTTGGGTGGGACGGGGCACAAATTGAGTTGGAATGGCCATATTGATTAGCATGGCCATTGGCAGTTGATGGGTGGGCAAACAACTAAACAACACCTACAAGATGTGTGTCCCTCCTCATATGCCATTTCTCCCTATCTGTACTGCAATCCAATAGTTTTGGTTTACAGGTGGTGCAAGCACATATGATAGCCCAAACTAAAAAGGTGCCCTAGTTCAAGTACTAATCCTTTCAATATATTGTGCACCATGGCATTGTTTGCACTTATGCTAATGCCCCGCCCTATTAGGGTGCATCGGATTGGTTTGGATATCTTTTGTTGGTTAAGGCTGGGTAAGGTTCGATAGTTTGTTATTATGTTTCTTATAGAGTACTATGACTACAATTGAAAAGAAATTCAGCACACACTTCGATTTTTGTGCTAGAACACAAAACATGTTACCAGTAAAAAAAGATATCATTTCATAACATGTTTGCACAAGCACCATTTTGAGTTTGGACGCTGTATCATTTTCCAAATGGTGAAAATCTTATCAATGCCACAGTGACCTCATTTTAATTCTAATTCTTCTTTTAAGAGAGAGACCAGGATTTGAACTGTGTTGCTATGCATTGGCTTGCTTCCAGGACAAACATGTTGCCCCTGAGCTATCCTCCTGCCTGAAACTGTGCAGGCTTTCTCTGTATACTTTAGGAGGCCCTTCTGATCTGTGGGCCCTGGGTGTATGCCAGAGTTTGCCAATCTGATAAACATGTATGGGCTGCCTTATTGTCAGATTTGTGGTTTAGTTTCACGGTTTCGGTTGAGTGTCTGCTTCTTAGTGGCAAGTAGGAACCACCGTAAACTCACCAAGAATGTTGTGAAACATTCATTTTTTCTTCTATCAGCAGTAAATGAGTTTGAGTGACATGCCACTTCTTTACTCCTTCTTGTGCAACTCTTAGTGTGTTGTAATCCAGCAGAGAAGGGTCTGGTTAATCTCCGTCCTGTGCTCAATGTGGACCCTTTACACAAAGTGTTTTTCCCTGGGATTGCGCCATTGTAAAACACTTTTGTAAATCTGGCCCTCTGATGCATAAACCTTGTCCTCTCTAAGTCTCCAAAGGGAACCTTGAGATTGATGCGGAGTGGACCAGGGGAGAAGCAGAATGAAGGATTCGCTACTTGTCTACCCATCACCCCATAAGCATTCCAAAATGCACCCTAAATGTTATGCTTCTACCCAGATGTGAAACCATGCTTGTTGCACACAGAGCAGGGGTCTGAAACCTTTGGCTCTCCAGATGTTTTAGACAAGGAAACCCACAGTCCCGCACCATAAACTATGACGGCTATGGTTGATGGGAGATGTAGTTCAAAATATGTGGGGAGCCAAAGGTTGCAGGCCATGGACTAGAGCTGGGGTGCACAATATACAGCCCGCGGGTCAAATGCGGCCCTCAAGCCTGCGATATGTCGCCTGCCAACGGTGTTTCCTTTTGTAATGAGATGCACCCCACTTCAAGCAGTCAGCCGCATTTCATCACATAAGTAAACAGTTTGCCCTAGATCATTACTGACCCTCTTTTGACTCAATAGCCACTTAACGTGCCTCATTAAAACGTATAGGTACATAGTGTGTGCTGAGCCAATAGAGTACTAGCAATGTGGGCAAGGAGGCTTGACGCGAGGAGCAGTCGCAGCCACGCAGGCACCCCTCTGTGTCTCTTTCACATTACAGTGTGGGAGACGGCCTGGCAGGCATTGACCCGGTCCCTGGTAGAGTAAGCAGAGTTTTTTGTTTTTTTTTACACATACATGCATTATCGAGATAGCACGGGGAGCGTGCTGCTGGCCCTGCCTACCAATGTTCTGTGGCACTGCACATGTCTTCATTTTGAGCATGCCCGAGCCCTGCCTTAGATGCATTTTCACGACCTGTCACGGATCTCGGCTCGTTGCGGAGGGTGTTCGGATGTAGCAGCAGGCGATGGGTAAAAAACGAACCACAAACTCAGGAAGGATCACTGAGCAGGATCGGACGCGCCGTGCCTGAGCCATGCGTTGATAGGTAGCCGCACGGGTTTGGTCTGTGAGTTATCTTTGATGTTAACATAGACTTCATTTAAAAACAGTTGATCGAATTTTGTGATATGAACTTTTACCAGGTGCCTTGCTACGGGTCTCTGCTAAGAAGTTGCTAACAGCGTGAGAGATAGGAGCTCAGTGCTCGAGCCCTTATCTCCTTCCGCTATGAATCAGAAGTGAGTCGAGTGACTGCTGAAGCACTGTATATTATAAATACAGTAATAATTGAACGCAGTGCTCTCAAGTTGTTCGCGGCCAGTTGTGAGAAGGCCACCCAGCCCTGTCTTTTCGCTTTGATTTCTGGGACTTGTAATTTTACATTTCCCATATGATGTTTAGGAAAAAATGGAAATCTCAGAATTCCAAACAAAAACAGAGCAGGGCGGCCTTGTCATGCATGGCCACAGGAAGCCTGAGAGCTTTGCTACTGTAAGATACTTCATTACAGTCCAGCCCCAAATGGTAGCAGTTTCCCATCTTAGCAGAAGCCATTTTTACACAGCTCCATGTTTTAAAATCGTGGCAAAAATGGATGTGAATACAAAATATTGCGGCAAAAATGCTGTGGTTTTTTGCGCCACAATCATGTAAAGGATGCGGGGTACACCCCTGCAACCCCTGGACCTATTATACCATTTAAGGGGAGCGGGGGACACCCCTGCAACCTCCAGTCCCCTTAAATGGTATAATGGGATACACCTTTACTGGGTCAAAACACGTCATTTTTGCCACAATTTCTTTTACCAGTGACATTTTTGCAGCGATTTTATTACCTGATGCCTTTTACACCAGTGACACAATCAGTGGCTTTAGGTGAAGTTTACATATTCTTCTACTTCCATTCTTCCAGTTGCACAGCTTTTACTCCCATTCAGTTTCTCCATGCTCCATCTTGCTCATGCAAGCACCATAGATATTGGCCGCAGGGTCAGAGATATTGGAATGCATCTCTTGCAGGCACGTGTTTAGATAGTGTTTCTGCTCTGGAAACCCGGGTCGGGGGATTGTAGGTCATTAACTTCAGCTCCTGTATAATTGCCCACCCCACAGTCTCTGTGAGTTGATTTAAAGAAACAGCTGAGAAGCATAGCACAAGACCCTCAGGTATACACGGTGCTTCTCATTTCCCATTCAGGCTTACTGTGTGCAAGTGACTCACTCTTATAACGCAACCAAACTAGACCTTTCTTTAAAAAAAAACATACTGTAAATCAAGCGACAACATGTTTGGCTGGGCACATTCACAATATGGATTACTCCATTTTAGAATCAATGATTCCTACAAAAGTTTGAAAAATGCTGTAGTCTGTCTTGGGGCTTAATTTAACATGGCCATGGAAATTTCCTATATCTCTTAAAGATACTTAATAATCACAGACCTTGTTTGCCTTGACCAAGGCATGCCTGCATGATGTGGTTGACATGTTTTAAGATTTGGATTGAGATTAAAGACAGAAAGAGAGAGATGTACAGGGAGAGAGACAGGAAGAGAGAGAGGGAGAGACAGTGAATGTGGCATTGGACAGCAGCTGAAGATAGACAAAAGTTGACAACATGGTACACTTTGTTATTTGGGTGAAATAAATGGTATTGAATGCATGTTTCAGTCCTCTACATGCGCTTGAAATGTTCATCTGCTGGCAATAACCTAACATGGGTGAGATTGGGGGGATTACTTACTGGAAATCTGCATAACTCCTAGTCCTGTTTTTCCTTGTCTCAGTACTTACTCTCTGCGACCCCCGCCTCTATGACCAGGATGCTTTTTCCATTTCTTTTTCATTTTCCGTCTCCCCTTTGCTCATGTCGTGCGATCATCCCTCCCCCGCACCATGCCACATTAGTAGTCTGGCCCACTGTACACAGCTTCAAAGCTACATTCGGCCCTCTGAGAAAACCAGTTGTGCACCCCTGGCTAGAGTTTCAAGCTACACCACACTGATGGCACCCAAAGAGGCCGAACATGTCTGGGGTTGCTTGTTGTCTCGTGCAGAGGGGATGTGACGTGCAAACTGGACTGCTACATTTGGAGTGGGGATCAACCCCATTTGCACATGTTTTTTCCCTTTTTATAATGGCAGAGCTGGTTGAAAATGGTTGTTTGTGTTTTTAACATGTTCACTTTCCTCGTTTGCACATTAATCGTGCATTTTCCCTGTGGTTGTTTTGGTCGAATTTCTTTTTGTTTTTAAACAAGGGTTCCCTCGCTGACCCGCCATGTCACCCACCCACCACAACCTCACCCTGCCACCCATATATATTAAGAAAAAAAAGAAACTGATGTTCAAAATACGAAAGTGACCCTGTTACAAACACGGTCAACATAAATAATATTGAATTGAAGGATGTTTAGGGCAATTACCAGTGGTTATGATTAATTGAAATGTTTTCAATGCATCCCTCTCCAGTATTTCACTGTCAAGTCGCCTCAAGTGGCAAAGGTATGCCCAGACATGTGCCCTGAGATTGAGTGAGCTACAATTCACTGAAGACGTCAAAGGCGATGATCCAATGATTACTCTCCACTCTACAAGAAATAAGACACACTGGCCTTGCACAGGAAGGAGTCACTGGAGGGACTGTTTGGGAAGATAGTGTTTTCAGGATATGTGCCCTTTTTGGGGACTGCTGAACACTGACAAGGCATTGTAGGTTCGTTTTCCCCGCCCCATTGTACTTTTATATTTATTATTGTAATTTGTTTATCATCCCTTGTCCCCTCCCGGTTGCCCTGTGGGCACTTTGACACAGTATTTATCTCCTGTATAGGCGCCTAGCAAGCGAACAATACATAATTAAATACATACATTTCTTCTTTCCTGGCAGAAATCCGCAGTGAGGGATTTATGTACCATCTTTTCAAGTATGACCTTCTGCATGGGCACAGTTCATATGGATATAATTCCCGTCCTACATCCCAATTGAAAACATTATTTGATGTCCCGAAAGATAGATTTCATTTTAAAAGACAAATGGACAAACTGCATTTAAATATTATGAGTGTGCAAGCCACTGGTAGCCCACCAAGGATGAAATGCCCCGTCGCGTAACAGATCACCCTCAATAGTATCCCACAATAGCATTCCCACTGAGTTCCTGTGTCTGGGCGTGACCAAGGATTTATGGGAGACATTAAACTAAGAGCAGATGTTACTCTGCTGTACTCAGATGTCTTGGGCTCCTTCGACTCCCCAAACAGCCCTATTACGTGCAAAGCAGAAGAGCACAGCCATAGGAGACAGAGCAGGCAGAGGCTCTAGAAGAGCATGACAATAGAAGACAGAGCTGGCGGAGGCTCCAGAAGAGCACGGCTATAGGAGACAGAGCGGGTGGAGGCTCCAGAAAAGCACAGCCATAGACGACAGAGTTGGCAGAAGCTCCAGAAGAGCATGGCCATAGGAGACAAAGCAGGTGGAGGCTCCAGAAGAGCACGGCCATAGGAGGCAGAGCAGGTGGAGGCTCCAGAAGAGCATGGCTATAGGAGACAGAGTCGGCAGAAGCTCCAGAAGAGCATGGCCATAGGAGACAAAGCAGGTGGAGGCTCCAGAAGAGCATGGCCATAGGAGACTGAGTGGGCAGAGTCTTCAGAAGAGCACGACCATAGGAGACAGAGCGGGTGGAGGCTCCAGAAGAGCATGGCCATATGAGACAGAGCGAGCAGAGTCTCCAGAAGAGCACAGCCATTGGAGACAGAGTGGGTATAGGCTCCAGAAGAGCATGGCCATAGGACACAGAGCGGGCGGAGGCTCCAGAAGAGCATGGCCATAGGACACAGAGCGGGCAGAGGCTCCAGAAGAGCACGGCCATAGGAGACAAAATAGGTAGAGTCTCCAGAAGAGCACAGGCATAGGAGACAGAGCAGGCAGAGGTTCAAGAAGGGCACGGCCATAGGGGCCAGAGCAGGCATAGGCTCCAGATGAGCACAGCCATAGGAGACAAAGTGGGCGGAGGCTCCAGAAGAGCACAGCCATGGGAGACAGAGTGGGTGGAGCCTCCAGATGAATATGGAGGCTCTATATCATTTCCATACAACGCAAGCAAGTGGCATGTACACATTGCTTGGGTGACTGTTCGCTTGTGCATCGCATGCAACATGGCATTTGCAATAAGTTCCTCTGCGCATGCGATACGCTTTGAGTATCACCTCCTGAGTGTTCATTCCAGAATCTGCAGCCGTAGGCAGGCCGATGGGCCGCATTGCGCTAGTGCGCACCCAGGAGAATGTTGTATTGTGCTAGCAGAGGCACTAGCGCCTAAACACAATGTGCTCACTTTATCACCCTTGGAAGGATGACAAGCTGAGTGCAGCCACTGAAATGGAAAGCTGGGTAGAAGGCAGACCTATGTAAGACCACATCAGACTCCATATGCGTAGAAAGGGGGACTTGCAAGGTCTTCAGTAGAATTAAGAAAAGAGATGCTCATTGCAGGAGGGCCATCAGGCACAGAAAGAAGCAGAAATAGGACAATTGCCATGAAGTCTGTAACACGAACTTCCTGTTTGATCTGGTAGCGGCCCACTTAAAGAATGTAATGAAACCAAGACATTTAGAATGGCAAGCTGAAGGTGGGATGATAGCATTCACAGAAAACCAGCAAATATGATAGCGCAGTTGGATAATGCACAAGTGTGTCACTTGCCAGTTACTGAGACTCCGGATTCACACAGGAAATAGAAGTCAAGTGGGAGACTTGGTTAATGTCAAGCAAAGACGAACATATAAATATCATTTGCTAGAATATGGCTGTCAGAGGACTCCTGGGACCATATAGGGATCATTATGTCAGCATTCTCAAGAATGGAGAGAGGGAGGAGAGGATACAAACCTAGGTAACATGTCTGTACTCTGGCTAACTACCAGGGGGAACATAACACCAAGGGTTATATTCACAATTAGCAGCCTGACATAGGCTCATGTGCATAGGGACATGTCCATTGGGACTGCTGGCTTCTCATGTGCTGTGCCGTTTTATGAACCCCAACAAATGACTATGGGAAGCTGACCCACTTTGAGATTTACAACACGTTGCTGTGCTCCTTCATGCAGCCTCATTTTGTGGCATTCACTGTGCTGTTGTAAGTGGGGATGCTGCCTCGCTTTGTGACTTACAGCATGCTGTTGTACTCTGCAATACTGCGTCTGCCTGTGACTTACAGCATGCTGCCGTACTCGTCGATACTGCCTCCCTCAGTGCCTTACAGCATGCTGCTATACTCGTCGATACTTCCTCCCTCTGTGCCTTACAACATGCTGATGTACTCGTCGGTACTGCCTCCCTCTGTGCCTTACAGCATGCTGCTGTACTCGTCGATACTGCCTCCCTCAGTGCCTTACAGCATGCTGCCGTACTCGTCGATACTGCCTCCCTCTGTGCCTTACAGCATGCTGCTATACTTGTCGATACTTCCTCCCTCTGTGCCTTACAACATGCTGATGTACTCGTCGGTACTGCCTCCCTCTGTGCCTTACAGCATGCTGCTGTACTCGTCAATACTGCCTCCCTCTGTGCCTTACAGCATGCTGTTGTACTCGTCGATACTGCCTCCCTCTGTGCCTTACAGCATGCTGCTGTACTCGTCGATACTGCCTCCCTCTGTGCCTTACAGCATGCTGCTTTACTCGTCGATACTGCCTCCCTCTGTGCCTGCCTCCCTCTGTGCCTCACAGCATGCTGCTATACTCGTCGATACTTCCTCCCTCTGTGCCTTACAACATGCTGATGTACTCGTCGGTACTGCCTCCCTCTGTGCCTTACAGCATGCTGCTGTACTCGTCGATACTGCCTCCCTCAGTGCCTTACAGCATGCTGCCGTACTCGTCGATACTGCCTCCCTCTGTGCCTTACAGCATGCTGCTATACTTGTCGATACTTCCTCCCTCTGTGCCTTACAACATGCTGATGTACTCGTCGGTACTGCCTCCCTCTGTGCCTTACAGCATGCTGCTGTACTCGTCAATACTGCCTCCCTCTGTGCCTTACAGCATGCTGTTGTACTCGTCGATACTGCCTCCCTCTGTGCCTTACAGCATGCTGCTGTACTCGTCGATACTGCCTCCCTCTGTGCCTTACAGCATGCTGCTTTACTCGTCGATACTGCCTCCCTCTGTGCCTGCCTCCCTCTGTGCCTCACAGCATGCTGCTATACTCGTCGATACTTCCTCCCTCTGTGCCTTACAACATGCTGATGTACTCGTCGGTACTGCCTCCCTCTGTGCCTCACAGCATGCTGCTGTACTCGTCAATACTGCCTCCCTCTGTGCCTTACAGCATGCTGCTGTACTCGTCGATACTGCCTCCCTCTGTGCCTCACAGCATGCTGCTATACTCGTCGATACTTCCTCCCTCTGTGCCTTACAACATGCTGATGTACTCGTTGATACTGCTTCCCTCTGTGCCTTACAACATGCTGATGTACTCGTCGGTACTGCCTCCCTCTGTGCCTTACAACATGCTGATGTACTCGTCGGTACTGCCTCCCTCTGTGACTTGGAATATGCTGCTTTATTGTGGTTAGGGTTTCTGGTTTTAATTCTTTATGTTTGGTTTGTTTCAGTGTTGTTTTCCAGTGTTTTCACAAAATGTAAACATCTTTGTATATCGGGGTCTCTGCATTGTTTGTGTGGAAAATAATGGAGCACAATAGTGTTTTTCCAGTGTATATGAAAGGCATGTGTTTATTAACATGCATACCTTTTGAAGCAGAAATATAATGGGATATACAATGTTCTCAAAGGACAGGCTATTGAGGGAACAGTCTCTCA
Source organism: Ambystoma mexicanum (assembly GCF_040938575.1). Classification (NCBI taxonomy): domain Eukaryota; kingdom Metazoa; phylum Chordata; class Amphibia; order Caudata; family Ambystomatidae; genus Ambystoma; species Ambystoma mexicanum. The sequence goes on from NC_090923.1 coordinate 1,374,211,608, forward strand.
AAAGGGATAGCCAACACTCTTTGGATGAGAAAGCCATCAACACATGTCAGTGCGAATCTGGCCCTGGAAAGGATGCAGGCAGTTTTGTGTGCAGAAGGGTGCCCTTTATGAATATCCAGAGCCGGATCTATGGTGTGTGAGGGCCTGTGTGACAAAGGACATGTAGGGGTCCCTAATGTGCATATGTACTGACATCGGTGTGAAATCACAAAACATTGTGTGACAGGAAGTGAAATGAGGGCTTGATACTTTGATGGTATAGAAAGCAACATTACAAGAAACTGTCATGAGTGAAGCAAAAAGCAAACACAAATGTGTGATCTCAAAATATGCTGTGTTATGTTGATGCACACCGCTGCCATTTGCATGGCCTCTAGGCACTCTATAAATGGTCATTGTTATTACTTACATAGCAATAGAATGAGTGGGACATTGTGTTTCTAGTGTACTATGTGGACAGAATCATGTCTAAGGACCTCTACTTTTTTTTCGACCATTTTACTTCGATCAAATGACTGGTAACCGCTGGTAAACACATTTTATTTTATCTTTCAAGAATACTCTATACACAAATCATAATCATAATAAACCACTCCGACAAACATATACATCCTTGCAGAAATATGTTTAGCAAAAAGAGGAAAATTGTATCATTTTTTCCCACATCTTGAACAGCAGCCGGAAAGTATCTAAATGCAAAGAAGTGTGTGCTAAATAATTACTTTTGAGTTTATAAAATGTACTTTCAAAACTTAGGTGCAACAAAATATGGTGATGGGGTCACCTGGTTTAGTTATAGTTTTACACAGACATTCACGTGGAAACTAGGGATTGTTTGCAGGGCCTCAATGTGCTGGAATAGGAAGGTCCTCAAAAGTGTAAAAAAAAGTGTGCAACAATGTACCTTGTCCTGACTCCTTAGACACCCACCTCTCTCTCACCTGTGCCTTATTTTAGCTCAATTTGTGTGCAGGAACAGAAACAAAGTGTCTGGGAACATGAATGCAGATGTTGCAAATACAATGTTCAGAGGAAGTAGGACAAATGCCATGAGCATTTTTATTTTTGGGGCCGAGGCAGTGTGTGGTCACACAAATGGCTAAACATTGGCTACAATTTCACAAAACAGCCCCTGACTACTAACGAATATTTTATTTTACAAAAAAGGATGCTACAGAGATTTTGTAGTGCCTGTGTGTGTTTTATTCTAACAATTGGTATGTTGGATTAGCCACAAACGCAGCCTGGGTGCCCGTACATGTGTGCTGCAAAATCTATGTTACATCCTTGTTTAGATGAAAAAAATAAGTATGTGTCACTAGTCTGAGACTATTTTGAGCAATTGTTGCAAATGTTGAGATCCATCTATTTTTTTGGGGGGGGGGGGGTGAATTCATGGTCAAATAATAAGGCTCAAAATTGGCTATAATTGCTCAAAGTAACACCTGCCCACCGACAAATGCTTTCTTTTTCATAAAAACAATGTAACATAAATGTTTCGCTGTCTGTGCGCACTACATTTGAGCGAGGGGAAAAACGACGATCTGGGGACACAAATAGAGACACTGAAAATTAAACACGTTTTTTGTCAATTTCAATATTTGGCAGTGGTTAAAGGCTTTTTTGAGGATTTTGGTCAATCTGTCCATTTTGAGATGTAAATTAGCACCCACAAAAATGGTTAAAATGTGTTTACAATTCCCTAAAATAGCCCCTGACCACTGCAAAATATATCTATTTATTTGACAAAGAAAACGATGTAACATAGAATGTGCAGTGTTTTTGAACAAGGTCAGAGGACAGGAGAGACAGCTATGGGAGAAAGCATACATTCATATTGGGCCTACTGGGGAGCAAGTAGTTGCCCCTGTTATTCTATGCCATGCCTCCTCTTCACCTCCACAAACTTCCTCCTATCCTTGCTCACACCAGGGACGTCATTTCACCAAATTGCCAAGGGTAGCGGAAGTGACATCACACGACCCTTGACCTCTGATGACATCACAGGAAATTATGTCAATTGACCCCACCACAAAGTGGTAAGCGATGGAACACGACCTTTCACCCCTTGACAAAACAGGAAGTGGCATTGTTCCTAAGTACACTACGAAAAATATGGGTACGATATCACTATAATGTGATATACATTTCATACAAGAATAGAATACAATATGTATTGTTAAGTGTGTATAGGGCCATATTACCAAATTACTGTGAATGCAAGCAGACGCCCATAGCCAAATGATAATGATGTGTTATTATTTAGCACTTACGCTTAAGCGCTTTATATAGCAAAAATATACATACAATATCACCCAACCTGTGTTGGTACTTATTTATCGACCTCAGAAGGATGAAAGGCTGAGTTGAGGTGTTTAAGAACAGACTAAATTAGTGACTCACACCCTGAAGTGTGCCTAAAATAAACCTTTAATGAGTCTAGCAATTATTGTATAGAATTCCAGAAAGACACATTATTTGGTATTTCTGTTCTTTCTTATTTAGGGTCACTGCTGAAAGTGTTAGACTTGTGGAACCCCTGTTCTTTTTATTTATTTTTTATTCTATTTTTTAGAGACCTCAACAAGAAAGCCAGTAACTCCAGAAGCAAAGAGCCACATGGCGCTAGCCACAGCCCAGGAGATTGCATTAAAACAGACACTTTTTTGGGGGGTAGCAATGAGATCACAGGGGTAGCAATGGAGACCTCAGGTGGCGCAGTTGCGACCCATGGCAACCTCTAAATGATGTGCTTGGCTCACACTAAGGCACCACTCATAGTGGGCGGGGCAGTGTTTTTCACTTTAATTCGAGGAGGCACTTTTTCTTCTAATGGTGTTTTTCTGGCGTTTATCAGATTCAAATGAAAAACGACAACTATATTTGTCCGGCACCGTCTGCGTGGTAGCGCATGCTGCTTCGCTAGGTGATGCTGAGTCCCGAATGTGCTGTTTTCTGTAAAGCCGACTCCCTCTGTGACTGCACTGCAGTGAAGCGTGCTGTCCCGGGTCCCTGAGACTATTGGGAGATTCTCATGTTACGCTCAATCAATGGCGGCTGAGATCCCAAGCGTCAAAATGGCCGCATTCACTGTGAGATTGACAGTATAGCTGGCACTGCACTGAAACAGAGCAAAGCCTGCCAAGATTAGACAGCAGGCATGCGAAAGGGAATGTGAACTTTGAACATGAGCTCGCTCAGAACATAAACATATGGTGCCTTCGGTTAACTTCGGCCAAATCTGTGAATGCTGAAGAATACAATGAGTTTATTGTCTGGGAAGCCACAGAGTTAAGTGTGTAATTTTTTTTTTTTTTTTATAATGTCCCTAATACCATACCTGAGTTTGGTTTCCTAGCACGGTTCCGAGATTTGAACCTCTGTTGCTCTGCGTGGTTTTGCTCGCAATACCAGGGCGTTGCCCCTGTGCTATCCTCCGTTCACCGGCAGCGGCCTGAAGGAAGCAGGTACCTGTGCTCATCACCTTACTACTTTTTCTTTTGTTTCTCCCCCAAACAGCTGCTATTGATTTTACTTATTTGCATAACACATTGCCCTGAAAGTGGAAGCTAATCCAACGATGTGCCACTATGCGACAATCTCCACTGCACCTGAATGCTTCTTACTGTGTGGCAGAATACGTTTATTATTTAATATTCGTAGTGACATAGGTGAATTAGGCCAATCACATTTGCAAATATCAGACTGACGATTAGGAATACAAACTTTGACAAAATTAAGATCAACATATATTTTTCAGGCAATCTGACCAAAATCACCAGGCCGATCCATGCCAGTAATGGCCTGGAGCCCAAGGTAAGGGCCCATATCGAATAGAGAGAGGGTCCCTTGACGAGGGAAGCGGTGCCATTACCAGATCGGTTGGCACGCTGCCAAGGGTTATATCACCATTAACACCCAAGCAGCTGAGAAATTGGTGAAAAAGCCTTGTTAGATAATAAAAGAATGTAAATAGACCTGACGCATTGGTTTCAGAATCCACTAATGTGTTAACACCCCATTCCAAGGGCTGCAACAGGGTGTTAAAGCTATTAGCACCCCAGGTTACCAAAGCGTTAACCCGGGGTGCTAAGGAAAAAAAAAGTATTTTCATTCATGCCATGGGATGCCGCGCACGTCCCGTGGAGTTAATTAAAATACTTTTCAGAGATGGCCACCATGGTCACAGAAGAGCCCCTCTTCTATGACCGTGGCGGCTGGAGTAGCAGGGATGCAGCGGCGGTGGGCTGCGCCACCACCACAAACAGGTACCGGGAAGGGAGCTTGGATATTTAAAAAAAAAGGAAAGGGTTTTGTGGAAGATGGCGGCCTGCAGCGGGGGAGGCACCAGCGGTTTCAGCCTGCGTTTCCTGTATCCTGATTGGCTGCAATCACCAAGGGTGGGGCACGAAATGGAGGCGCTGGTAGAGCTACACTCAGGCTGAATACCGCCCGTCTTCTGAGATTCCTGATTGGCTAGCGCCCCTCCCCCACCCCTACCCCCACAACCTCTATGGTCCTGGTAGTGTCTTAGTTAGAAATGCAGACAGCTCTTTGTCTGAAAACCACTAAGAAGATGCTTAGTGGCTAAATACTGGATGTCTTTGATTGGAGCATCATGAGTGTCCATGTCCCTTTGGCCGAAGACAGGTGATTTAAGTTGGGTGAAGTGAAACACAATTTAGACGGAATATAGAAGCTCATTTTGGGAGTCATAATTAACGTCTTAGTTGGTGTGTCTGGTGTCCATGAATCAATTACGTGTATTAAGCAGGATACGCTAAAGGAGGCGTATCCAACCTGTCACCATTCACATGCTTTAGCCTACAGCTCCCATCAACCTCACCCAGCATAGTCAGTGTGAAGGATCATGGGAGATGCAGGCCAAACATCCAGAGGGTGACGGGATTCTAGACCTGCACTAAAAGAGAAGTCTTGAACTAGTTGGACCTGAAGTGAAGTTGCTCCATCCATGCTGTGACATAAAAGCTCACTGCACAAGCGTGCCTGTTGGCACATTAATAGTGTGCGGAGACCACTTAAGCAGTTAGCGGGTAAAAGGGTTCGGCCATGGGCTGGTGGTGCTCGTTTTGGTCTTTGTATCTATTTGTGTTTATCCTTCCATGCCCCCCAGCTCACCCTATCTCCTGCTTCTATTCTCTCTTCTGGCTTTTTGTTTTTCTCATAGAAGGTAAAAATCTGTTCAAAAGGAATTACTTCATTTCCCCTGCAGAAACAGGTACAAATAATGTTTCATACTTTAAAAATTAAAGTTTGAAAGAGGTCCCGTTTGAAAACATGACCTTGCAAATAATTGTAAAAAAAAGAGAAGCATTAAAAACATACATTTTAACAGAAGTTCGTACATTATGAATTAAATGATGCAGTTGATTCTAATAAAGGGCTTTCATTTAACATTTAAATGGGCCAATACCACATGTTACCCCATTTAATACAAGTATGACCTTTAATATGCATTCCCTGAACCAACTACCGGAATCATCAACAAGAAAACCAACAACCCGGAATTCTGCGTTCCCTCCAATCATGTTACCCTCCTTTTCACAAAACCGGATCCCCAATGCATAAAGCATGCGTAAGGCACAACCCTTAAAAAAGAAATTGAATACAACATCATCACAATTGGAACCAAACTGTAACCAAATTGTTTCTTTTTGGCTTTCTATATGTCAAAGTTCTGTAAACTCTTATGTATCACTTTTATCTTTCAAAGTTGAATTTTCAAATGTGCCATCCAATTTTATTTATTTATTTTTATTTTTTATTGATCTATTTCTTTTGTGCCACAGCCCGCAGGCATCAGGTCACACAAATAGGACACACACAAAAGACAGACAATTCTAACCTGGAATCCTAGTCGCGGGTGAGGCTATTTCCATTCCTGGCACTAGCTGCTTGGACCGGAAAAGAATGACCCCTCCCTCTTGTTTTCTTGACATTTGTGCATAGAAGCCATAAAGCGCTTCTCATATGTGATTGTAGGACAGTGCTTTCTTTGAGATGGAATGGTGCAGATCCAAATAGATGCAACCAGTAACCAACGCAGTTCCCTTCTGGCAATATGGTCCCTTCTTGATAAGTTCTTGACAATGCGCACTGCATTATTCTGCAAAGTTTGTAGTTTGCTTATACAACTTTTGTTAGCTCCCCCCAGGATTGCATTACAATAATCTAGTTTGGGCATAATAGTTGCCCGGACTAGAATTTCACAGTTCTTGTTAATGACGTATGGTTTCACCAATCTCAGCAATTTTAGATGGTACTGAGATTTCTTTACGACACCGTCTACTTGAGCATGGGCACCAAAGGCTGAATCCAACACCACACCCAAGGTGTTCACCTTGTCCTGTACTTTAATACCGTACCCATCTATAGTGAAATTTAAAAAAACATGGGTCCAATTTTCTTCTAGCTTGCATAAATCCAACAATCGAGATCTCGGTTTTTCCCCCTGTTCAAGCACACCCAATAGGCTGTCATTCAGTCTTCCACTAATTTGTAAATACTCTGAATTTTTCTGGTGTCCTGAGCATTATCACCACATAGATTGATCAAAAGCTGTATATCATCGGCATAATTTGTAAACTTTGCCCCCGCCTTATCTAAGAGATTGCACAGTGGACGAATAGAAACTTTGAAGGAGCCGGGAACAGACACGCTCCCTGTGCAACTCCACAGGTGGATATTGTGTCCATAGATGTAGCCTGACCCCAACAAACCCTTGACTTTCTATTTGAAAGGAAGGATTCTTTCCATCCAATAGCATCCTTCAAGCAACAACCCACAGTTGCCAAAGTGGTCAGAAGCTTCTGATGATCCAAAAGATCAAAAGCTGCTGACAAATCAAGCAGCATCAACAGCCCTGTATTACTCCAGTCCACAATTCCCAAAATCTGGGTCTGTAAATCCAATAACGCACTCTCGGCTCCGTGATTGGCCCTAAACCCTGATTGTCTAAAGTGTAGAATATTTTTCTGAACCAGATGTTCCTGAAACTGTGTCATGGCTGCCTTGTGTATAACTTTCAGATGAAAAGGGGACATTCGTAATGGGCCTCAGATCATTAGCGTCCATTGGGCCGTATCCCTTCTTTTTTTCCAATGGTGTAACCACTATTTCTTAACGCTCACAGGAATAGTTTTATGAAAGGATGTGGCATTTGTAAAACACGTCAAAATGGCGCCAATGTACAAATGTTATTCAATATAATTTTAGCAGCAATGGTCTCACCCAGACAGGATGTAGGCCGCATTTTCCCCAATATCTTCTCCATGTCTTTAATATAGATAGCGGAGAAATTTGAAATTTAATGTCTTAAATGACATGCAATGTGGAGTTGTTTTTGTATACAATGCTATTGGAAAGTTTTAACATGTAACTAGACTGCTTCTTACCAGACAGTAATTAGACTGCTCCTCCATAGACTGTGATTAGACTGCTCCTCTGTGGACTGTAATTAGACTGCTCCTCCATGGACTGTGATTAGACTGCTCCTCTGTGGACTGTAATTAGACTGCTCCTCCATGGACTGTGATTAGACTGCTCCTCTGTGGACTGTAATTAGACTGCTCCTCCATGGACTGTAATTAGACTGCTCCTCCATGGACTGTGATTAGACTGCTCCTCTGTAGTCTGTAATTAGACAGCTCCTCCATAGACGCTGTGTTGGAAATCAAAAACATTTACTTAGGGAATCTTCTTTTACTTTGGGGGTGATCCCGGGTGGGCTTGGGGTGAAGGACTAAGGGGCGTGGCCACAGGCAAGGTCAAGCAACAGAGTATCTCTTCACAGATCCCAAGCCTGGAGATTTGCATAAAAGCAAAGAGTATTTTGGGAACAGTAGAATGCCCACCATTTTACATTTGAAACATGTTTGTGGTAGTGATTCAGAAAGAAACCTTTCAGAGCGAGTAATGTAAGTTCAAGACATATATACCGATTTGGACAGTTTCTGAATGTTTCTGCTTTAGTTGCCCATTCTAAGCCATCTGAAGCGCTGAAGTGCGGGCTGCTTGTCAGTCAGAGTTTGGCTTGGCAACAGATCTGTGAGTTCCCTGGGCCTCAGAATGGAGCAGAGCTCCAGCAGGTCAAACTTTGCAAGAGCTCCCCTCTGTTTTATTCTGGTCAGTTTCCTATGCTGCAAGGACTGTAATTAGACTGCTTCTCCTACTTACAGAGGAAACATCTGTTTCCCTTGCAGTATAACTGTCTGTGGAAGGGACCTATGCGGCCTTAAAGCACAAAAAGATGAGTTAGCCCATGGCACACTACCTCCAAGAATTGCTGTGCTTCTTTTCAATGATGTGAAAGGGATGGCAAACATAGTGGGTGAAGGAGACAGCCCAGTGCATATTTTATTAGATTTGGGCAATTTTCTCTGTGCTGAAAAGGAGGTCACAAATCAGCACCGCAAATGCTGAATCAAAGGGGTTATTTAAAATCCTTAGAGAATTGGAATCCCCAGATGTGAAACCCCATGATTTTATCTCAGAGGATGACATTTGGTGTAGCTCTATACAGGAAGAGCTTATGAATGAGACTTGCTCCCTTAAGTAGGCAATTCTTCAAAAACAATCATTTATCCCCCTTCTGCCCAATTCTAGGGACCCTCCTCCCCCTGACTTTCCACCATTTACATTTTTGAAGGTCACGGAACAAGAGGTTGCATCCATTATTCAGCGTCTTAAATGCATAGTCTGTAAAGGGGATTCTTGTCCAGCAGCTATTGTAAAGGAGTGTGTCTCCACTCTGGTTGTTGCTATCCCCGAGTTGCTCAGTGCCTCTTTTAGCCCGACCACAAATCCATCTTCTATCAAGCAAGCTTGGATCATCTCGCTATCGAATAAAACACCCCTCGTCCTCAATGTGGCTACCAATTACCAGTTTATAACCAACATGCCTTTTTGCTAAAGATCATTGATAGGGTCGCTTATTTACACATTCAGCTTCATCTCGAAAGGCACAACTTACTTGGTTGTAGGCAGTTGGGATTGAGGGCCATACATGGCATGGAGACCACCTTGTTAGACCTTAAGTCTAGCATGCTACAGATCCCGGACAAGAGGGTATGCAGTCAAAATATCTGAAACAAAACAGAGTGGTAAATTTCAGAGTGGATAAAAACACTGAAAAACACGGTGTCCCTTAATTAAATAAATAAAGGGTAGTGGGGGTGAAAGGGGTTAAAATGGGTCTGAATGGGTTTGGGGTGGTGCTTTAAGGGTTACAATAAATGGGGGCTTGGTAGGAAGACCGCACAAATAGAACAAAAAAAAAATAAATCAGTGTATTTCTGTATTTTCTCCACAACAGAATTTACCACTCTGTAATTGTGGTCTGTATGATCACATTTAACCGACAACGGTGGGTTGGCCTTGCTCTTGCTGCTGGATCTCTCTGCAGCATTTGACCTGGTCGATTACAAAATACTGGTTGATAGGTTGCACTCCTCAGCTAACTTTTCACCTGAAGGGGCAAGCTGGGTTCATTCATTTTTGTCTGAATGCCTGGACTTTGGGCTTTGGTGAATCTGCCGCAGCCACTCCAGTTAATCTGGAATGCAGCGTGCCATGGGGATCCTGTTCGTCCCCCACTCTTTACAACCTGTTTACTAAACCCCTTTTGGACATCCTGGATGATCTTGCTGTTTTTTATACCAATTACGCCGACGATACACAGATATTGCTTCAGCTTTCAGGGGAAGCATGATGCTGCTAACATTGACAAGATTTATGACATCATCCAAAGTTGGATGGCTTTTAATTGACTGCTGCTCAATGATGCCAAAACAGAGTTTCTTATTGTTGGCACACAATACGGACTAGGTAGGCTTCCTCCAAAGTTCAAGGAGTTTACCATCACTAGCTGTGCCATTTCAGTGGCAGACAAAGTTAAGACCTTAGGGGTCTACCTTGACGCTACCCTAAATATGAAAGCTCAAACCAACTACATTGTTTCAACAACATCGTACTGTCTGATGCTGCTCTGCCATATTTGCCCCTTCCTCTCTAAATAGAATTGTGCCCACCTGGCGCAAGCCATTGTTGGGGCAAAGATTGACTATTGCGGTAGCTCTTACATGGCACCTCCCAAGGCTATTCATCTGAACGGCAGACTCAGCAGAATAGTGCGGTTAGGATTGCTAATCAGTTTAAGCATAGTGACCACGTCCTTGTGGCTTATCGTGCTCTTCACTGGCTACCGGTGAGTGAGCGCCCTCCTTCCCAGGTCACTGTTATTGCCTACAAGTGTCTTTATGAGACAGCCACCTCCTACTTGAAAGCCAGACTGACCTTTAAATCCAGCCCCCACTAACTGCCTTCTAATAACCTCACATCGCTGATCACCCCATGTGTCCAACTCAAAAGAGCTGGGAGATTGGCCTCCGACTCCACGTCTCCTTGTCTCTGGAATAATCTTCCCGCCAGACCTGAGAGAACTACGCTCACTGCCGCTCTTCATGAAGGCTCTCCAGACTCACATCCCTTCTTCACTTGATCGGCTTCCTGATTTGCTTGACATTTAATGGAAATCTGATCACTGGTATTTCTTTTGAGGGCTTTTGATGTGCCGTAGATGCAGTATAAATATTGCATAAATGAATAAATAAATAAATGATGGGTCTTATCAAGCAATGCGGTGCTTATCTGAACCACAGGGAGTCACCATGCCCCATTTTGAATGCCGCCGGGAAAAACGTTGCCTAAACAATCTCTTTTCCACCTTCTATGCAAGGAGGCATGGCGATAGTGGTGGGGCAGGGGAGGCAAGGGGGTACTACTGTAAAAAAGTGTGAAGGGATTGCGAATGACAGCATTTTTACCAGCGGCATTTGTTATGTGGCCGAATGACATGCGACCAATCCATGATTTACTTCCTCTTTAATAATCTGCTGCCACCATTACTGTCTTTCCACAGCATTTTATGCTGAAGGGGTGGACTGGCCTATAGGGAACTCTGGAGATTTCCCGGTAGGCCTCCGCACCCTGGGCTTCTTTTGTGTGGTATTTCCAAATGTTCTCATAGGCAAAGGGTTGGGCTTGCAGAAAATTTGTAATATGAGGCCACTTCGAAAATTATTTCCATGGCCTCTTTTGGTTCCCAGTCCACCGCTGTTTATGCTCAAAGTTTTTAATGGTATTTTAAATAGTGCTGAAACATGTTGGTAATAAATGATTATCCACAGAAAATATTTCCACACCGATATATGCAATCATTAACAATAGCACCTTTATCTTTCCGTCCGGTATACACGCTCTGTATATAGCAGGACTAGAATCATGGCAAAGGCCTCTTGGTTTTTCCCTCAGGTCAGTCCACCTTTCACACCACAATCAGTGGTCGGCAAATTTTAAAAAATATAAGACCGTGAGATGCACCTGAAACTAGCGCAACCTATAGTGCCTATAGAGAGACTGTGGCCCATACCCGCAGAGGTTCTGCTGAGATTAGGGCCTTGTAGGGCGTAGTAGTCTCTATCCCATACTCTATAGTTCCACGGCCCGTCCCTTCATGATCCTCCTGTTGAACCAGAAGGGACAGAATCCCACAAGGCCTTTCCACGTCAGTTGTGAGGGAGTCCATAGAAACCTTCAGTGGAGTAACTTTGCTGAAAATGTTGACATCTAAATGAAAGCGGTCCCATGCCAAATGAGTGGGACAAAATGGTCTGCCACTAAAGTTGGGAGGGACAAGCACCCCTGTCCCCCGCTAAAATAACACCCATGGAAACATTAAGCATCCCAAGATCAAATTCCACAGCAGGCAGCCTCGACTCCACAGGGGCCGGGGGGCCATCGAACGTCAAAGGTTTTACTAGATCACTGTTGGTGCATGTGTCCAGACAAGCTTCTAGACATTGCTGCAGACCGGACATAAAAACATGTGTTTGGGGAGGTATGTTTCTCTGTCGTTACCCGAGTGTTCCGGTGTGCACACCGGAACAACATTTTAGCAATCGCCCGCTAGTTCAGGTTTTGACCCTTTTAAACAGTAACTCTGAAACCAACATCATTTGGTTGTCACTAATTACCTCGTTTTCAGCTGGTATTAGCCGCTGTAATGGGGATTGCTGGCAGAAGACCAGTTACAACTGATTTAACCCATTTACCACCTTCGTCAACAGGATGGAGTGGCTTTTACCACTGATGTGCTATTACCGCTTTCACCCTCATTTTGAATGGGGCGGAGGGGGAAATGAAGACAAAGGGCCTCATTGCACGGTAGGCGGTAAGGGTTTACCGGTACCGGTATTTTACCGGTACTGGTAAACCCTTACCGCCTTACTATGAGGTCCCTTTGCGGGTTGGTGAATTTAACGCCTGCTTTTTGCAGGTGTTAAAAACCAACCCGCAAAGGGACCAGGGAGCTAATTACGGTACCGCAATTTGCAGCACCGTAATTAGCACCTTCCCCATTCCCATAGAGCCCTATGGGGCAAAAATGGGAATGGGGAAAAGGGGAATTACCGCCCGCCAACCTTGGAATAGGACGGTAATTCCCCTTTCCACCAAGCCGGTGCCGGTATTTTACTGGCATGGACCAAGGTGCTAATAGCACCTTGGTCCACCGCCATCCATGTAATGAGGCCCATAGATGCGAGGCATACTGCATTTACGCCTCCATTTCCGACTTTGCCCCATTTCCGTGTTCACAGAAGGAGGCGGCGGGGCCTGGAGCGGAGGTAAGATCTCTGCCGTGCCCACATCCCTGTCTCGCGTGAGCACTTCCATTTACACCTGCATGAGATTTGTATGCAGGCGTAAAACCAATGGTGGGTTCCATAGGAATTTATCAGTAAACACTGCCTTCGAAGTGTATTTGCACACAACGCTTACTTTTTCATGAGAAGGAGTGGAAAATGGAAGAGTATGAGTGAGTTTGCCTCGCGTTTACTCATTAGTTGTCCACTCCGCCTCGTGGACCTTTACATTGTAAGCAGGAGACCCCGCAGCAGGCAGGGGCTAAAGTTGGTGGTCCTCTGCATGCAATTCACGTCGAATAGAAAACTAGGCTACTTCCATTCTGCGTGGCGTTTCACTTCCGGCGCCACGAACAAATATAACGTCTGGTATTCCCACAGCTTTTTCTCGCAATTAGGTATTCGCTAGCAGATAGAAAAAACACATTTCAAGTAAACAAAAGTACCCCAATTTTGTAGCATTGTCTTGACAAATCCCGCTTCTGCTGAGTTTCTCTGTGTTCCCGGATATCAGGAGAAGAGCTGCCAAGGCGCGCATGCTGGGAACAGGTGTGGAGCACATCCATTTGCAATCTCCCAAAATATTTCCTCTATTTTCCATAGATCATCTTTCTCACGAGCAGCGGTGTTGCTAGGTCTGGAAAAGATCCGGGACTACACTAATGTTGGGATTGTCGGGACTCGGGGCTAGCTAGACTTTTGGTTGTAGACCCTGAGATTCGATCCTGGGCTACAAGCATAAGACCCGGGGCTATAGCCCCCTCAGCCCTCCCCTAGCAATGCCTCTGCTCACGAGAGAAGACACTCTTGTTCTGTCGTCCTGTGCCAGTCAATAATGCTTTATTGATATTTATTTACATCTCTGACTAAGAGCTAACAGGCATTGATTAAATAAAACATCGTGTCTGTCAGTCTCATTACCTTTGTCGTTACCCAATAGAGTGGAAGGAGAAACTTCATAAAGTAACTAAGACCATTCCTCACTAAAACCCGTCTTAGAAAGCCCAACCAGTCGAGCTGCAAAAAAATAAATAAAAAAAATAACATAAAGGGAGTCCTTTTAAATATGAATGTTAATTGCATGCAGGGGACCACCAAGGTGTGCACTTACGTCCAATTGGATCCACGACATGACATTTTGACCATTTGCAAGGCAGAGGGGAAAAGGAAAGAGTAAAACATGGCAAACCCTATATGCCTTGCAGGCAGTGTTTGCTAATGATTCCTATTGAATCCGCCAGGATATTTTATTTATTGAATATTTATAAGGCACCTATACAGCGAAATGGTGTTTCCATGCGCCACAAGACAAAAAGGGGGGAGAGACAGAGGAGATAAACAACAATAACAGTCCTACTAGTCCTTGTAACATTCTGATCGTGCAAGTGCAGTAACAGGAACTGCAGAGTGTAGGGGCGAGTTGGAGGGAGGATAGGTGACAGTCAGGGGAGGGGCATAAAAATACATGGGGAGAGGGAATGAAGGAAGAAAGGGCCAAGGGGCTATGCAAGTGTTGTGGGGAGCCCACGGGGCAAGTGCCATGGTATGCCGGGGGAAGACCACTGTCGTGGGGTGGACCAGACACAGGAGGGATGCCCAACCCACCAGACTAGTCAGGAAAGGGCGCCCTGAAGGGCAGTGCTGGTTTGGGGGGGTGCTGGTATAGACTGGTCAAGGAGGGCCTGGTGCCCTGTAACACTCATAAGGGACCAGGCTGCCAGTCGCAGTGGCAGATGGGGCATTAGCAAGGGAGGGCGAGAGGGAAGGAAGTAGAGAAGAGAAGGTTCTTGAGAAGCTTCTGGAACCTAAGGAGGTCTGGCTCAAGTCTAAGAGGGACAGAGAAGCCATTCCAGAGGGAGGTGCCTACCCAAGAGAGAGATATAACCCCCACTCTCTGCTTGGAAAAACGTATGATCTGCAGAGCGTTGGAGCTAGAGGAATGAAGGACTCTAGCAGGGAGGTATTTAGAGAGAGAGAGTTGGATGTAGCAGGGTCCCAGGCTCCAGAACGTTGTGTGGATGATGCAGAGGGTCTTGAATTTGATCCTTGCAGCCACCGGGAGCCAAAGGAATCCATTTGTTTGAGACCTGCATGAAAATGTCATGCAATCGTGTACCAAAACGCCCTGACAAGATGGAGTAAGATTGCCTAGTGGAGAACCTATCGCAGCACTGTGCCCTCCCTCCATCTTGTCACTGCATCAAAATGAGGCAGAGAGACAAATCAAGGCATTTCTTGTACACCCTGAATTTCCGCTCCACCCCATTTAATATAACGCTGAAAACGAATTCTAACTGGTGGCCATCACCGGGAACGCTAGAAACAACTTGTTCCATTGAAAGAAACCTTATCATGGGTTTGCAGGCTTTCTTTGTACAGTGAAACAAACACTAAGAGACACGCTTAGTCGCTATTTGATTAGATAATCATGCTCCAGCGGATTTTAGGGCAAGATCGCCACATGAAACAAACAGAGAAATGAATGACTGTTAGGATGGGGTAGCCTTGACAAAGCCAACAGAGGGCGAAACACCTTTTGTCATAGGAAACACAATGGCTGTATAGCATTAATATCATTACAGGATATGTAATCATCATAATATTATGATTAATCCATACAGCATAAAAAAATAGACAATATTAGCAGCATCTTAGGTTAAACGTGCATTAGCATATTCATGTTCCTCCTTACATGATGTAATCATCTTGTCCACAGCATATTCCACTAGTAAAAAGTGCAAAATGCAAATAGTTTAAAATAAAGTCGACAAACAAGGTTGTTAATCTTAATATATGATCATCAGATAAAGAAGCACAATAACTTTCAAAATTTCACTAAGATGTCTCTTTCAATGAAACTATATATTTTTTAAGTAGCTAGGCCCGATAAATATATTTGAAAAATGTGAATACCGTCCGTTTATCTACACAGACATAATGCATCAGATAAATGCCTGATTTTATATTTGAGCAAAACAGGTTTTAGATAGCGTTTCCGATATCAAATATAATAGGGACAAAGGCGCAAAACATACTAAATATTTTCTTTCTCGGCAAAACAAGCAGGGCACCACTCAGAGTCCACAATATGCCATTTAAGTATGTGAGAATTCAAAGATAACAGGCCAAATCTATGTCTGGTACAGAGTGATCTTGCACATGGTGGATTGATAATATCCACATATCTTTCCAGCCCGGGGACCAATTTGCACCGGTGGTATTCACAGGCTGTACAATGTTTGCCTTTGACATTGCCAGACATGCTTCTTGAATCAATTTCTTGGTTCGAAGATTAATACTGGTAAGGTTCATCCAAAGATGTTCTAATTGTAGAGTTATCAATTCTGCCTTGACATGTTTACACTACTGAGCGTCTCTCCCTCCATTTTGTTATAGGAGATCTGTTAGAGCTTTTCTATATTTAGAAAACTCAGGAGAAGCCCAGAGCTGTACTCAATATGAGATTGGCCTTCTAGCTGTTAAATCTGCTATGTTAGCATGGGCTAGTTCTATGTAGAGCCATATTCGGGGTAATCTTGCGTAGCAGTGTGATCTTTTTCAAAAATGTATTCTAGAGACTACCTGTAGGCTGTCAAATTTAGAGTAACCACAGATATCCGCCCCATAAACAGCAGCAGCCTTTGCTTGCATATTATACAGTTGAAGTGTGGGGGATACATGGCCACCAGTCTGCCTTCCGAGCAGCCAGAGGCCACGGAAACTGCACTCCTGAACACCCATGAAGACCTGCTCCCTAATCTCGATTCCAACTCTTCTTCCATTTTCATCCTTCTTGACCTTTCATCTGCCTTTGATACAGTCAATCATGCCACCCTTATAAAGCTGCTCTGTGATAACCATAGAATCACGGATCTCGCACTGGACTGGTTGAACTCCTTCCTCTCTGACCGACCTACCAAGTTCAACTGGGACCTTTTCTTTCTTCCATCACACTCTCCACCTGTGGTGTCCCTTCAGAGCTCTATCCTCTTGCTGTGACTCTTCAACATATACCTGGCCCCTCTAGCCCATTTGATCTCTACCACCTCTCTTAACTTCCTATAAACTTCCCTACACTGCCTCTTCTTCTTCCTCATTCCTCAATGTCTGTCTGCTATTCAGTAATGGTGTGCTGCCAATGATCTCTATCTTAATACCAGTAAGACTGAGATCCTTCTCATTGGGACTCCAACTCCCTCCTTCCCTACTACTCTCTGGCCGCCCTCCATGTGCCTCCTCCTCTCACCCTCCTGTGAGGCAAAAACCTTTGGTGTCATCTTTGACTCCTCTCTCTCCTCACATCTCAGGCCCACTTTCCGCTGCACTTCCTCAGAAGCATTCACCCTTTTCTCACCTTCCCCCAGAAACTCTGGGGCAATGCGCTTGCCTTGGAAGCAAGATGACGCAGAGGAACACAGGTTTGATCCCAGGGACTGCGCTTCGAAATCTACGGGTATTAAGCATGTTATAAATAAACAATCATAATGTCTCCAGAGCTCTGGTCCTCCCCAGGCTGGACTACTACAACAACATTTTCCTCAATCTGCATAATTCCTCCCTTTGCCCCATTTAACTAATCCAGAATAGGACTGTAAATGTATTCTTGGCCTCAAGCGCAGGGAACACATCTCTCGAACCTTAAAATCTCTCCACTGGCTCCCAGTTGCTGTGAGAATCAAGTTCAAGACCCTCTGCATCATCCACAAGGCTTTCTGCGGCCTGGGACCCTGATACATTCAACTCTCTCTCACTTAATGCCTCCCTGCTAGAGCCCTTCGGTCTTCTAGCTCCAATTATCTGCAGATCAGACACGTTTCTGGGCAGATTGTGTGTTTAGATCTCCCTCTTCCACAAGAGCCTCCCCCTGGAATGGCCTCCCTCCCCTTTCAGGATTCAACGGGTTCTCCTTAAGTTCCGGAAGCTTCTCAAGACCCTCCTTTTCTCTTCTTTCTTCCCTCTCGCCCTGCTTTGCAAATGTCCCCACTTTGCCACATTTTGAATGGCTGCCTGATTCCCTCTGATTCAGAAAGGACACCAGGCCCTCCTCGCCCAGTCTACCCCAGCATTTTGTTCTCCCCTGACCCCTGACCCCCATCCTGCACCTGCCCTCCTGGGCTCCTTCCCCTGCACTAGCCTGGCTGGGTCTGCATCACCTTGAGCCCTTTCAGCCCCGTCCTAGCACTTGCTAGGACGGGGCTGAAAGGGCTGAAGTGGACCTTCTCTCCGCTGCACTAATGCATTACCCTTCCACTTGTCCACCCGGCCTCCCCTTAGCATTTGCCCAGTGGCCCACTTCCCCCTCCCTCCTCTCAGCCCCCAGCACTTGTGCACTCTCCACTCCAAGCTGCACTTCCTTTCCCTCCTTTAGCACTAGCACTTTCTGCTCTGACCAGCTCTTCCCCCCCTCCCCAATTCCCTGTACTTCCTGTTCTGCACTTGCACGATCTGACTGTCACAGGGCCTAGTAGGACCATGTTTGTTTGTCGTCATCTGTTCGCCTGCCCCCCCCACCCTGCATCTGTCTTGTTGTGCCTTGAAACACCATTTGCTGTAAAATCACATTATAAATACTCAATAAATAGATAAATAAATCAATACATAGTGCACCATTACCACCCGTTTCGGCCAGTTTCAAGATGGCATTGCTAGTTTTATATAGGCCCATAATTGTTTTTCTCAATGTGTGCAGACCAAGTACCATTTGCTGAGAACCTTATCCCTAAATGGGCAAGGGTATCTAGTTGCTCAATCTGTTGTTCCCCTATTTTCATCCTAGATTTTGGCGGTTTCATATCACAACAGTGAAAGGCCATGGTTTTCGTTTTTTGGGTCTGAATCGTAAGGCCGCATTCTTTACACCCCTCGTAAAAAGCATCTACTTGTTTTTTTAGGCCCACAGGGGTTTTAGATATCAAATGGTCCTGATAGTAAGATCCATATCTTATTATGGACCCACAGTGTATTTCGATAACTTTTAGGGGAGGACAGGGAGGGATAGTAGGAGTTGGGGGGTGGGGGAGGGAGAACATTGTTTCAATCAATCATATATTGTTAGACTAGGTAATTGGTTGCACCTTGTCTAGCTCTTATTCTTGCTTTGTTTGTACCTGGTGCTGTATCACTCAATTAAAATCTAAGATTGAAGTAAATGCTTGTGTTTATGAAATCAAATGAAAAGATGTTTACATTTTATTTTCATTGTGCATTCAGTTCCAAAATGACACAAGCACATTTAAGAAAAAGATACAAAAATACATTTCAGAAAAGAAAAACATGCCAACAAGTCATATTATAATTTCCACTTAAAAATAGAACAATTTGCACAGTATAATAAAAAGTAAAGAAAAGAGTATATTTTATCAACCTTACTAAAAATTGCATTGTCAGTAAAGCGCAGAAGGGGAATTGACTTGTGACCCATTCAAGGTGCTTCTGTCTCCAACTGTTCCAGACTGACGATCAATTTCTTTAATGTAAATTGAAAACATATTGGGGGCTAGTACTTAACCGTGCCTTACACTAAGTTTATATTAATTTGCAAAGTAGCATCTCCCGCTAAATCCCAACGCAATTCTCCCAGCATTATTAGAATGTAGATTTATGATAGACTGCAATAGCCCGTTCGGGATACCCAATTCTGCAAGACTATGCCATAGTTCATTTCTTGGGACCCCGTCAAATGCTGCTTTAAGGTCAATGTCTGACACACTTGTGTACGAGCGTGATAGAAATAAAATATCAATTCAATTCAATGTAAATAGTACAGAGATTCATTTTCCTCAAAGCAACATATTTCTGTTGAATTAAAAACAGCCTGAAGGATTGGTCCACTGTACTCAAGCCGGGTTCAAATCATTGATCTAGATGACTCACCGCTGTGATGTCCTTGACCCAGGCTGCGAGATGGAACACAAGTACGCAAGTATATATTTAACAAACCGCATCCGGCAACGATATGGGTCTGTCATTTGCCGGATTATTCCTCCCACCTTTCTTATGAACTATAATAGCATCTGTCCAAGAGCTAGGGACTCTTCCCAATGTAATAAACGCCTTAAAGATTACATAGAGGACCGGTGCCCAACTGTCTGCTTCGTTCTTAAAATGGTCCAAATCGGGACCCCGTGCCTTCCTCCCCTTTTGTAGTTCTACTGCGTTTTTGATCTCTTTGATGTTGATTGTCAGCTCTGGATTGGGAGATAGGATGTGGTTGCCTGGAGCTTCAGTAGGATTATCTCCAGGGGATGTATATAGATGTACAAAATATGTTCACCATGTTTCTTCCAAATGCTTCCATGGATCATGTCTCTTTCAGCAAGGGATGCTCCAGCTACCTTGTTCCAAATTGTCGGGGTGATGATCCCGGGGCCGGCAGAGCTGTCCGCGGACCTCCGGGCTGGGAGGCCCCAACTTCTCCCGTATTTCCCAAAAGGAGTATGAGACACACACAAGGACCAAGGTGGTTCTGCCTTTTATTATAACAACGGCAGGGATGGGTCTCGGATCGTACGCGTCCATCCAGACTCTCACTCTTAGTGGGGCTCGCAGGCCCTTTTTACAGCAGTATGATGCGCTATCTGCGTCACCTGGGAAAGTTAGCAAAAAACCTATTGCCACTCCGGATTGGTTACCCGAGTGGTAGGGTTAGTATAGGGTACATATGGAGAAGGATGTTAGTGGTTAAGGAATAGTCAGGTGGTATACTTGGGCTGTCCCTACTATTAGATACTTGGAAATTGCTACAAGGGGACCCCTAGTGATTGGCTAATACTACTGATGTCAGTGATAAGTCCCCCTGTGTTCTGATTGGTCCTCCCGCGAGCCCCCAAGCCTGGGACCATCGTCATTCCCAGCTCGCGGTGTACCTGTCATTAGCAACAATGTGCAACTATGTGTTTATGCAGGCAACGTACAGGTCTGCTCATAGGCTTGTGAGCGGGTCGTTCCCATCGCCGTAGGTGTCCAACTTGCCACTTCATTGTTGCAACCTGTGTCCCGGACGTGGGACCCAGGTGACTTTCTGTCTCATGGGTCTGGCACCTTGTCAGATCGGCTTGGTCACGTGTGGAGAGACCGTAGCTGGAGCAGAATTCTGCACATTAGATTTGCATTTCGTTTCTGTGGGCTTGGCCTTTTTTACAGGTGTAACCTTGGCGCTGGGCTGGTAGCATGCGAGTTGCAACATCATGGCCTTGGCTGTGTGCTCTCCCTGAGGCTTGTTTTGCATGATCAACACTTGTACTCTTGCTCTGAGAGGATTTTCATGGCGAGGCTCCTGCTTGCGGCTTACTCGGGCCTAGTTCATGGGTGGCGGTACATAATCCTTTGTATGGAGATCGTGGGTTGACAGGGCGTCACAAGCAGTGTTAGGTATACATGATGGTGTCGTCACAAGGCGAGTGGTGGGAGAAGCGTCAGCGAGCGTATACAGGAGGTCTTCAGGCGTCTTGCGTTTCTGCATTACTGTAAAAAAAGGCCTATGTGAAAAAAATAACGATGCACGTCAGTGGGTGTGTCAGTCACCTACGTCATAGCACTGAATATGTTCTTCGTGTAGGTTGGTGTGTGAGTGACCAGTGTGCTTGGTGGCACGTGTGTTCTTGGCAGTTGGCTAGGTCATTATGGCATGTCTAACGATGTAGATACTTGTGGCTATTGTCTTAGTCGAGCTCATCCATGCCGCAGGTGTCGGCTTGAGTCGGACAGGCTGGTGGGCATACCCTTATGTTCCTGAACCAGGGTATTTTGTCATCTGGTAGATAGACAAACTCGTCCCGTCGGGGGTGCCTGGGCTGTGATCCTCTAGGCCATGGTCATGATGAGATTGGGAGGAGCTTGTTTTCCCATTCTCCCACTTCAAAATGGTTGAGCTACCTCTATTCTGCACTGCTGATAGGAAGCAATCCCTACTGGCAGTGAATCCATTCCCTTTCCCTATAGCCACTTATTTGGGATTTATATGTAAAACAACATACAATTTTGAAGATTGGTGATTGCAGAAATCTGAATATGTATGAGTAGAACGCAAGTGACTTGACCCACATCTTTGACAATGCAAGGTACTAAGTGGTTTGAATAGTACCAACAAGTCCAGAGCATGGCAGACTCTGAAGCTCACATTTGAAATACACTGAGTGTGGCGCATGACGTCACCTCTCACACCTTACCATTATTATAGAAAGGGAATTAGCACCGGCAAGCGACAAATTTAAATAGTAAAGGATTTCTTTCAAAGCAGCTTTGAAGGTGCTAAAAGAAAACGGAGGCTAATCGTAGCAAGAAGGTTTCATTTGTTGGACAATAGACAGACGCTACAACTTTAACAGGACAAGATTTGCAAAAACTGCATGTTCTTTTTAAACAACATTTTGGGGGAGGGGAGCACAAGAAGGTGATGCAGCTCACCACATTTCTTCGAGAGGGAAAATTAAGTAAGTGGGGGTTGAGGGAGGTGAAGGGGACCATGAGGGAGCTCTGGGAAGGGAAACAGGAAGGGAGGTCCACAGAGTGCACCCACCCTTGCCAAGTGACCTGCCAATATTGACAGGGCACCAAATGCTCAAAGGAATGACGGACACATATTGGCAGGTGAAAGGGGCAGACAACCCATGCCTAGTACACAATGGCTGCCCTGCTACCTAATTTTCCCAGGAGGGATGGGCAGAAATATAACCTCACGTGCCAAGTCGCCCATTTTGCCGCAGGCCCTGGTGGGAGAGGATTGTTGTTTTAATGCCTCTCTTCCGCCGTTCGTCATCTGTGGGGACAAGAGGGTTGTGTTTTTTCTAATTATTCAGGCTGTGGTTTTGAACTAAATTGCCTCATCAGTTTACCTGAGCCCACATTGAAGTGCAAGCTTTTCAGTGGCACATGGCTGCATGAGAAAGCCCATAAGCGACACAGACGACGGACTTTTTTCCTATTAATGATTAGTTGTTTTCTCTTACCCCGGAAGTGTACAATGCAGCCGGCAGATCGAACGTCGGAAACGGCATATCTCTGATTTTGGAGTTCTGAGGTCAGCTATTTTCCACCTGCGGGTGCCCCTCACATTAGCGTGAGCGAGCTGCTTTAGTAGTGCATCCAGAGAGCAGCGCGTGCCTTCTTCAGAATGTGTCATCCCTTCGTCTTCGTACTGCCATGCCGCTGAAACAGATTCTTCTGCACAAGATGTCTCATTTCTCCTGCCAGTAATTATTTGCTAAAATATGTCTGTTCTTAGAATTGTTCTTAATGAATACTGCCGTTTCTCACTTTGATGCAGCAGAGGGTTTGCAAGGCTTGATTTCTTTACTCAACGTGGGCATTGAGAGGGCCGATACTATTTTAGGTACCCAGCGAGTATCACTAGTTTCCTTTCGCTGCCACGAGTTGTGAGCAAGGGTGTGCCTGGGGCCGATGCTAGTTCATGGCAGAGAATTGTACTGACACTCTCTGGACTCAGCTGTCATTGTGGATATCTTGTTGAGGGTGACAGTTCAATTAAGGTACAGCAAAGGTCGATTGCCCTTGCTTCCCGGGACAACCCTCTGATTGTCTCCCTTCTCTCGCTCCACTTTGGGTGATGTGGGAACTCTGTAAAAGCCTCAACAGCCTCCTACATCCCAAGTCATGCAGCCACCAATGAACAAAGCGTCAGCCCTCCAGCGATATTGCTGCCAGAAAACTCTAATGCTTCTTTAAGATCAAGGACCCCCCCTAAGCCCTCCCCTGGCTGCTGTGAAAAGTGAAACTTGCTCACTCCAATTCTTTCGAGAGAAAAAACAAACGTGTGTTGTTGTGGTTCAGGCCACCACATGCACTGTTTCAGCCCCCCTCATATGTGGAAGTACATCTCTAAGGCCTTACATGAAAACGTGCCCTGGCATAGTTCTTCTAGAGCTCACTGTCACCTATGCAGTGATGGACCACACCTTCCTGGGTGCGACATTGGCTCCAAGGTTCCGTGGTCATTAAAGGATCTTCGCTTGATTGGCTATATTTCTTCTTGTTGGATAGATTAATGCATGCAGAGGTGGGGAAATACTAACCAAATGCACTTATCATTTCCCCAAGGACCACACCTCACGCCAGGATTGTATTACATGTGTGTGCTTGCTTTAGCCTCCATCATTGAGTAGATGGTGCCTTGTGTTCCCCAGAGCACTAGAACATACAGATCACTGCACTGATCATGATGGTGGGGAGAGGGTCCTGCTGCCAGTAAGAGGTTCTTGGGAGACGGTGCTCTTCCGTCTCGGTAAGTTATAAGTGGGGTTTTGGTATGAACCCCATTCACCTGGGCGCTGGAATACTGGTAATATTGGTTATGACTCGACCTAAATTGTCACACAATAAATGAGGATTTGTGTCACTTGTTTCTAGGGTATAACAGTGATTTATTACACATTTCAAGGTTATGGTGAGTTTACATAATGTGCAAAAGTATTCATAATGGTTTGTGAATATTCGAGTAGTGAAAAACCAAGGTGAAGTGGCCCATGTTGTACAGTGTTGCATTTGGTTGTGTTGAAAGTGAAAAGTCATACATCAACTGCATCTCCTACACAACGGGGCAGTGAAACCCCTTCTGCGCCTCAGTCCAAGGGACTGCATTACCCCTGAAATGGTTGGCATTGTTCATCGAGCATATTGGACACTAACATGCGGAGGGATAGACCGCATACAATGGATCTGGCCAGGAGCCGAAGGTCAGCTCATAACATGATGCCATGCCCGTATATTTTGAGTGCTTGGACCAAAACTCTACAGCAACTTACCAAAAACAGTGAGATCTGATGACGATCGCTGGAAATGTAGGAAAGGCCTGGCCACTCAACTCTTTAAAAAAGTGTTTAAGCTGAAACGCCCCAAATGATACAGACTTTGACTAGCACCTGCTGCCTGGCCACCCTTTCGCTCTTTATGTGTAGGTTATACTATCAGACCAAATACACAGAGGGCTGCCTGTGGCCCAGGGCTATATCTGCTAATCCTGCAAAGGGAAAAAGGTACTTGCAAATATTGTCCTTACATACCTTCTTGCTGCCAGAAAATATGACGTCTGGGGTGGGCCAGTGTTGGTGCAAATCAATATGTTTTCCTAATGTGATCCTGTCCGGGTTCCGAAAGGGCTATTGGGTGATGTCACAAATGATCTTCTGCGCAGAACTCTGTTGATGGTGCTGCTGGCAAATGCCTGGGCCTGGGAGTCCGCTTTCCAGTAAATTCATTTGCCTTGTGACAGACTTTAATGCAAACCTACCTGTTGCCGTTAAAGTATCCCCAACTTAATTAACTCCTTAGAGTACCATTTCCCTTGCCTCTTAGTCCGTTTTTAAGGCAAATTATTTTCTGTTTCAATCCCATTTTCTCCATTCTCGGCATGAAGATGGTCCTGAATCTTTGGTCCTGGATACTGCTCAATGCATTAAGCAGAACAAGCAGGTTTGTCAACTAAACTATCAAAGATATCTGGGTTTCCCTCTACTTCCACCAGTTAATGCAACTGGACAACTTTAATGTATGGATGGGTTTGGAAAGGCATGGGTAATATGCAGCTTATTTCCAGAGGAGCCCAGAAACCTCTTAAGTGGGGCCTAGTCTCCCCAACAAGCAAGAAATCCTCAACGGTTTGCTGGCATGCCGCAATGGCTGCTCACGCTGCAGCCTCAAGGGAACCTGCATAGAGTTCTCCCCTCTCTGCACTACTTCTACTCTCGGGGCTCTGCACAGGTACTGCTTCCACTCTAATGTGGAACTTTCTTCAGGGTCACCCACTTATCCCTTCTGTAGAACTGGAAGTTCATGTCCATTGGGGACCGAAGGGCCACTGCTCTTTGGGCACATTGGTGTGAACATTGTTGGCTTCCAGCTCGGAGGATTCCCTCCCCACTCCTCAGTGCTGTGAGGTGGCCATGATGCGACATGAAGCACTATACAGAACATAAACATCATGTACTTAACATCAAGGTCCAGAATAAAAACATATTTACTGTATTAATTATGTCCATCCTACTCCCTTGCCTGATCTTATACACAATATTGACCTCTAATGTGGCTTACTCTTGGATTGGGCTGCCTTCTAAGTTTGCATAGCAGCCCAAGAACTACTATTTGGGAGGGAATCTACCAGTGATACCATATACAGACACAGGAGGTTTTTTAAGCCTGCATATCCATCACGGTAGACTGGCATGCTCCTGAGCCCCTCACGAAACCTACACTATTCCTTCTCCATCTTATAATACTCCAAAAATGCCTTGTAATCCCAATACCCATATACTCTTCCATGCTGCCTCTCTCTATAGCACAATCTACATATAATGAAGAACCATGTATCCACACAAAGGCAATCATTCAGGCCTAGAGGGGGCAAAAGAAGGAAAGGAGCTTGAAGATGCAGGGTGCAGGAGGACCAGCACCCTGCGTCTGCAAGCTCCCTTCCCGCTTTTGCCCCCTCTTGCCTCGCCATTGCTATTGTTCCCAGCGGACTACGGTCTGGTTACCCTGGGTGTGGGCGCAATGTGCTATGGATAAGCATTCATCGATTTGAAACCACTTTGGTGTTGATTTGCTGCAGTACAAAAGCATAGTGACATAGCCTAGCATCTCTCTTGTTGGTTTAGTTGTTGATTCAGGGCCAAATAATGCAATTGATCTGCTGCTGCCCTAGTATACACAAGAAAGGGAACTATTTACTGTGAATGGGTATCTTTCCTGTGGCTCCCAAATACCTTATACTAACCCCCTTCAACTTTACCACACCTTACTGCATCCATTCCTCGCATTGTGCCTTGAAGCGTTCCTGTTCTGCTGAAGGTGCTCTATAATTCACCAATACATGAGCAAATAAAATAAAAAAATTATCCTTGTTTATTGAATTTCGTAGTGATCATCTACATACATCTCACATTGGCCCGATGGACTGGTGGGGATACTTCGGATGAGGAAAGTGTCACAGGTGGCCCTAAAAACTTGCATCAACTCGTGGACAACTCAAGGGTGTTGCTATTTTTATTTTGGATCTTCAGCAGCGACATAGGGTGAGGATGTGTAGATTGCGTGTTGTATCTATAGGTAGGTTGTTTAGCGCAATGATGGGTAGATCGCTCAATGTAGCGATTGGCAGCTTGTTCAATGTAACGCACCGGCTGGAAAAGGGCAAGGGGCTCACTAAGGCCATCCATCTCTTTTTCATCTAGTGTGGGCCTTTCCCTTCCTAGCCCAGGTATCCCTCATCTGCAGAATGGTCTCTAGTGATCGGTCCAGATGTGATGGCCTGAAGGCAAATGACTTATCAAGCAACCCCCCCACTCTCTGCACTATTAATTCTCTGCCCATCTTCTCTACACTACTACCCACCCCTCTGCAAACTAATACTGCTCTCCCTGTCTGCAAACTACTACTACTCTCTCCTTCTTCTGAATCCCTACTCTGGGATATGGTGCTATGCTCACCCTTCCAGCAATTCAGTGCCATGCATACTTTCCCACTACACTCACTCTCACTATTATCAGACACCCCTCTTTTCTCCTGCACTCTTCTCATTGCAACCCATACCCACACCCCGCCCCACTATCCACAATCTCTCCAACACCAACACCCACTCTCTCTTTCTCGTCCTACTGCCCTCACACTCCTAATCCTATCTCCCAATTTCCCATCATGACTACCCTCACCTTCGCAACCATTCACTGCTTCTCTCTCACAAACTGATATCACTATCCCCCACAAATACCTCACCTTGCACACTGCCTGAGTAATCTGCCTACACGCTCTTCTGCACCGCCCTTCCTCTGCCTTGTCTCTTGGTCTGCCTCTGCCTCGTCTAACCTCACCCGAAAAACCCACACTATGCCTGTCCCTTTTTCTCCCTTTATAGCGTTTTTCTGGTTCTGTCTCCCCCTCCCCTTCCATTGGCTGCAGTGTTCACCTAACTCTAATAACCAATATGTGCCTTTCTTCTCCCAAGGGACTGGTTTACACAGGTGAAAGGCTTTAAAAAAAGTCTATTTTAAGTAATCAACAGCCCAGCAAATTCAATGGGGTAATACACCAGACCCAAGTGGATGTGTATGCCTCCGCAGAGCCCCCAGAGAGAAACGAGAGCGGGCAAGGAGGTTAGGAAGTAGGTGAGAGAGGACCAAGCAGATAGTTTAGGAAAATAATGGGACTTATGGGAAGGAAGGTGGAGAAATAGGCATCTCTACCAGCCTGGAAAGGACTGGTTTCCAGGAGCCTTACTGAGTATTAGCACTTAGGAGGGGGTGTCAAGAGGACTCCCAGAAAATCAGGACGTTCGGGAGGTGGTCTATCCCTCATGGTGTTTTAAGTGATCCGAGCATCCTCAGAAGTGAGAGGCCGTCATCTTTCCTCCTCCTTCCTTCTCCTTCCTTCTCACTGCTCCACTTTCCCTTCTCCCAGACCCTCACCATTTCCACCCCTACATGTGCTCCCTTCCCCATTGCAACCCTTGCCCCACTTACCTGTGGACAAGTCATCCCTTGCCGGCTGCAGGAAGAATCGCTGTTCCGGCTCTTTCCCTCCATGACAATGGGCACTATGGAAATGGTGAAGGTACTATGTATAGTTCCCTTCTCTATATGTCCATGGTGGCCATTTTTTTGAGGCTTTTTTAAATTGAGAAACAGCAACTGTGCTGTTTCTCAATTTAAGAAAATACTATTAGCACCTGGAAAGCATGCTGGGGTGCTATAAGCAAGAATCCCCTCTGTGGGTGGGCATTACTGGTCAGGTAATAGCCTGGAACTCGGGCCCCAGGCCAATACCTGGCCAGCAATGCCTGCCCACCAGGCCATGTTTATTGCATAACTAGTGTTCAGGCCCTTGTGCACGGGCCAAAGCGTAGGTATTCATTGGCACAGTAGGACTACTACATACCCTAATCCTACCCTCCCTCTGTGGGTGACAACAGGCGAAGCTACGCAAATTGTCATGGTCTCTATGTAACCTAAGGCAACAGCTCCCTCTAGCGATGACAGCAGATGAAGCTACTGCATCGGACAAACATACAGCAACAAACATATAACTGGCCTTTTATTATATTGTTAGATTAGTCATTACCATAACTCTCTGGTGTCTCAGAGGAGGCTGTCGGCTGTCACAGTTCTGCTCAGAGTGTTCCTAACCCATAGGTGGTTTTCCTTGTGCCTTATGTCCTCTTGTAGATTGGTGCATCAATTCACGCCTATCCACTTCACTGCTCTCCCTTCTTAGCTACCAGAGAGAAAACATTTCAAATATAGGTGATTCTTGCAGGAATGTCCTTTTGGGAGGAGAGACTCTTTGTGGTGAGAAAGCAGTTTGGGCGAACATAAACAGGGCCATTCCACTGAAGTATGCATGTGTTTATTTTAGGAGTATTGCAGAGGCTATCAAGTCACTGTAGAGCAGTTTATGCGTGAAACTTGTTTGCCTTCCAAAAGTGGGTACAATTGATGCTCAGACAGTGCGGGAATCTTGGGAAAAGTCTCTTGGACTAGATGATGAGGAGTGGTCCTATGGCCTTCTGAGTCCAGAGGTCTCCTCCTTTGATCATGGAGGAGGTGAATGTGTCTTATGCAGGTAATGCTGTTGACCTTCAGCCCCCAATACCTTCAGCAGGGGAGGGTGGGAGGTCTAACAGTGTCTTGGTAGCATTTCAAGTTTTAATACCTTTCCAAAGGAGTCAATGGGTAGGGTGTGACCTTAGGACTGCTACGTGGTTTCCAGGCCACATATTCCAAGCACCCTGATGGGTATTCCCCTCTGGGTCTTTCTTCTGTGGTATTTGCAGATCAAGCCAGACTCATTAGAACTCTGGTTAAGGGTAGGTATGCAATGTGCTTGATTTCTGGAGATAGATATGACATGTTCTGTGTAAGGCTTTATGTAGAGTGCTCAGTACCTGAAGGGATGTGTTGTGTTCTTCAGGGAAACCATGGCATGCATTAGGGGTCCGAGTTACATGTTCGAGAATTCTCGAGCCGAGGCATACCCTGGCAAAGTTTCCTTCATGTTTATGCGACTTCCTAATCTGCCTCATACTTGCCCCCATCTGTGTTCCTCAGATGATAAAAGCATGATGATACTGGCGGGAAGTGTCAAACATGGTATGGGAAACCTTTAGGAGGAACATGGAATCCTAACAGCAGGCAGACAGAGCTGTACATCTTGAAAAGTAGGGAGAAGAAAGATGGGCAGAAAGTAAAGACTGAAGCACATCATAGCGCTCTCAAATCAGTGATGCAATGAGACAAAAATGTAGGTTCTGTGTCAGTTGTGCATTTTAAGGTCAGCTAGTGGAACAAAAACAATTGGCATAGATAAATGTAGCTGGGAAACGTGTATGAATACCTATCCGCCGGTTTGATGTATCATTATTCACTGCTTTTGTGTGTATCTGGCATTGGGATTTTCTGATGGGTGAACATTCTGTGTTCGCGCTAATTGCAATTGGCTGCCTACATTTTCAATATTACAGAAAGAGCCCCAGATGACAGAGGCTTGAAGGAACAGCATTTGTTTTACGTGATGTGTGCATCTGTTTCTTGATTGTTGTCACTTATATTGGGGTGATATAACCCACAGAGGTGGGCAGACACTGCAGGTAACAACCAAACCCTCTGAGTTGCATCACCATTACCACCCGCAGAGTATACATGCAAGTGTTAGAGGCTTTGCGGGAATTTCAAAAATTGAAATGATTACTTGCTATATCATCAGAGGAAGTCACACAGAACTGCTGTAGTCTGTGTTTGTGTTGATGTCATCAACATTGAAGAGGGACTTCATCAGGGTGGTGTTATATTCTTGGATTCTTGGGTAGGTAAACATTGTCATTTTTAAAATTCAAAAAGGATCTTTAGCCCCTGCATGTGTTTTTCCCGGGTGCTAGAGAATGTGAGGGGTTGAGGGGGGGTGAAAGGTGATGGGAGTGAGAGAGATGCAGCTGACAGCAGGCTGCTTGGAACGTGGGCTTGGATTGGCAAACACTGCTTGCTTTCTGTCTGGCTTCTGTCCCCCCACCGAGAGTGCTAATGTTGTGAGCTTTACTGATGTCCTTGACATGGTATGATGTTTATGGGAGCCTTTGAGGCAACACTTGACATCTAACAGCCAACACTATTGCCAAGAAACCTTATAAAAAGATAGATAGATAGATCCTTAACTTAAATATGTTACTGAAGAATATATGTATTAATTGTTATATATTGAACACTGATTAAAGTAAATCCTTATTAAAATGGTATCACTTTATTTAAATAAATATACAAATGTATCCTGTTGTAAGAGTGTTAATGGAAGCATGGAAATGCAGGAGCGGCATAGTGAAGTAGTCAGGAGGAAGGGAACATGTTTATACTCCCAAGAAAAGTAGAATTCTGGTACAATACTTTGTTTTAATAGTCACAACAGAATACAATCGGGTATGTCCGAAGATGCCATGCAAAATTAAACCTGGTTGTTAGCAGTCTGGATCACTCACTCATTATCTCACAAGAAGTGGTGTAGGTCCTAAAGCACAGCCATGGCTGCAAGGAAAGAGGTGGCATTTGCAGGTCTGTTGGCCTGGCATCAGTGGGAGGGACACTCACGGAATCAGTACCAGATAGTTGCCAGTGTGGCATAGTTTCACTAGCGAAGCTCAGGAAGAGAAATCCTATGGAGTCTTGTACTGCCTGCCAAGAAAACAGAGCTGGCAAGAGTGATGGTGTTGTCTATCTGGACTAGTATTGTTCCATGCAGAAGACAGTGTAGCAAGTTAACAAACCTTGGGATGTAAACTGTATTAGAAACGGGTTTAATGGTTTAATGAGAGGTCACAAGAAAGTGGAATTCCTTAAGGGGAAAAGGGGGTGATAAGTAAGGTGCAATACATTAGACGTTGTGGTGTGTGGCGGAAGAATTAAGTAAGGCATGCCCCTTTAAGTGAATCCATGGCGGAGTTGCATGAGAAGAAACACTGTACCCTGTCCTCTCATCTGTCTAGCCAACACAACATTTACAAATATCCATCTGACTGCCTTCCATCAGCCCCAACTCCTTCCAAAAGATTCAACACACGTCCACCTGAAGAGTTCATCGCTGTGATCCAAAGTCTAGTCCTGTTTCATTAATTGTGTAGCAGCTTTCTTAAGTTCCTCAAAGACACTCCTCAAAATGCTGGTTCCACTCGCACCTGCCTCATCACCAAATTCCAGAAATCTGACTATAACACCATGGCTAACCACCTCCGCTAGACCCTTTAACGTGATGGTTAGGCCCTTCCTGTTGTGCATGCAATGGAAGACTCACCCACCAACTTGTAGCCCTACCAAACTGCAGAAGTTCCAGGCAGAAGGTAGCACTGTGCAGTGACACTCAAAAGGGCGGGGCTGTACAGCAAGTGCCTGTCATATTGCAGAGTATTTAAGTTGCAATAAAATAATTAACAGTCACCAGCAACAAATATATAGGTGCAGAGGAGAGAAGCATGCCATGTCCACATCACTATACCTGCTATGATGAAGCAAAAGACTTAACTGCTGGGCTCAGCTTTTAGATGGCCCGCACCTCCCAATGATTAGCATCTCTTTGAGAACCTATATATCCTCTGAATTGGAGGGATATTAATCTAATGGGACAAATGAAGGTGTAACAAAAATTCAGCCCAATGGGTTGATGAGCCTACTGCGGTTATGGAAGGATAGCTCAGCAGCAATGTGCTCGCCTTGGAAGCAAGATGATATGATGCAAAACAGGTTCGATGCCCGGGTCCGCGCTTAGAAACCTCTGGATATTAAGCACATTATGAATAATCTATCATATCATGTATGTATAACCTGCATGGAACACATACAGTTTCTGGTGAGATGCAGGTACAGGTTTGCATGGTCTGCTGGGACCTGTAGTCATCTCATATAAACAGAAGAATGTTTCTGGTTTAATTGACAGCATAAGTAACTAATCAACACTGTCCCCTATGCTTCGCATTTTTCCTCAATGTTTTCAGGCGAATTGGGTGCAGAGAGACAACATACACATGAGGATTATTGAAGCCAGAGATTACAAAGCAAAGGGACAATGGCCAGTAGGCATCCAGGCTCTTGGAGCGGCATTGGATATTAGGTGATCATTCATACACCCACTTGCAATCGCTTTTTATAACTGTCACCCATCTACCACAACATTTTGAGGCTGGCTCCACATCAGTGTGCATAAAATAAAGGAAGAGGTAGCATTCTATGAGGCTGGGGGCCGTGCCTTAAAACTCATCACTCAAGATGTCAAGGCCACCTGGAGCAAATGAAGGCTCTATTCTTCACCGGCCTCACCTGAGTGCCTGAAACCGTCTGTCCAAGAAAATCCATTTAGCCCTCTGTTTGATATATTTCTGAAGGCCCTTAACCACAAAACAGTCCTTCCCTGATCTCCTGAACACTATAACTAAAAACCTGGATCTCGTATCCAGAAACATGGATCTCTCTGTCACAAGGGCTTCACACCCCAGTTGACTACCTGCGCCAAGGGCCTTGAGTTCTACATCAACAGAAAACTCTCCTTCAATGAGCACATAGCAAGGAAGACGGAGAAAGCTTGGTACCATCTTTCCCTCCTGTGGAAACTCAAGCCCTTTATCCCAGCAAACAACGTCAGAACGGCTGCCCAAACCTTGGTTCTCGCCAACTTGGTGGCAATACCCTCCTGGAAGGCCATCTGGGAACCACCCTGCAGCACCCAAGATGTGTCCTACATGCTGCAGGACTACTCAGTAAATGACTCTGCAAATTTCAGCCACATTACCCCGACCGCATCAAAATGAACTGGCCATCTCTGCAGCACATATCACCTTAAAATCCTTCTGCAACACCTACACACCCCATTTCTCTCAAGATGCCAAGCAACCTTGCTGAGAAGCTCAGCATCTCCGGAGGCCTATGATCCTGTCAGTTCCTCCAAATCTACCTCGAGGGGTGTGGATCACTATGCCCCCCCCTGCTCTTGTATCTCAGGGCAATTGTGCACTGTGTTACTCCTAAGTTACTACACTATGGACACACTAACATAAGACACAAAGAAAACACATGAATCGATTCAACAATAGAAACACTTTTATTCATACACAGCAATACATGATGCAAACATTTCTATAATGCAAATCTCGAATTTGCACCTTTTATGCTCTGTGTGCAAATCTACTAGCATCTGATAGCAACTTATCCAGTCCTGCCGGATCTATTATGTCTAATACAGCCTAATGCAAGCATCAGCATTCAGCATTCCTCTCCAATCCACACCATACTTCACTCTCTTTCTCTAAGACAATCCCTGTCTGATGACCCCATCTATCATGTCTGCCAAAGCTCTGTGTGAGTGTCTGTCCTAATTCCCCATGCACATGTCTTATTCATATCAATACTCCCCTCTTGCCATGTCTCTTCTCTCCAGCTAACTCTGCAACCAGCCAATCAGTCAGGGACAGGCCTCTCCTCTCAGTGGTCTGGTCTTCCTGCCAACTCTCTCTGCCAGTCTCCCTGCCAGATCGATCTCATCAGCTCTCATCAGAATGCTTCCCCAATGCTTCCTCTCTCAGAGAGCAGCTCCATCTAAAACGCCTCTCCTCTGCCGCGGCCAAACATCTCTATTTCAATCTCAGAGCGCAGCTCCCTCAATCTCCATCTAGAACTAGAAACTCCCAAAGCCTCACCTCTCATTATACTGTTCAATGACATACATACATATACATGGTTACATGTCTCTCTAAGCTAAAGTGCCTCTCTGTCTATCTGTCAGCATTTCTAAATCCAAGTAGTGCCTAAATGTCTGTGATGCATGTACTTGTACTTGTGCAACTACTGTGTGTTCTTGTCATCGTGACATTTGTACATCATATCAATACCATGGTCTTATCCTGTCTGCATTACAAAACACCATCCTACCATCTCCCCATATTCCTCTATTGAAATCCCTCTCTGCTTCCATGTCTCTCTGTACAAAGCTCCTCCCGCTCTCTGCTGCTGCCTGCCCCCACTTTTTCTGTCTGCGAGCACCAGCCAGGCAGGCCTGATAATAAAGCCAGCAATGCCTTCTATACTCGGACAAGAGTCACGTTATCTCTGTCTGAACAAGCAAACTGTTTACGCATTCCTCGTACACTGTAACTCATAACATCTTTTGCAGTCCGTGGTGCTTCTCTTCTGTCTGTCTCATTCAGGATGGCTTCAAAATGCCATAGGCCTCATGCTTGCTATTCTCGAATGTAGTGCCTAACGCATTCATTCATACCAAGCACTATCTATAATGGAGACTCAATGCACATTCTAAGTGCAGACTCATGCGTGCTGTCTCTAATATGCATACATAATACATATCAACATATCTCTACATGTGTCTACATGTCTCTACAAATATAACATGTGTCTCTACATGGCACTAGCAAGTATAACAGGCCTCATTCTATAGCAAATTGGAAATGCATACAAAGTGGCAGAATAATGTGGATAGTCTAATATCTCTACTAATCAGAATGATGGATAACTAATCCCTAAATGGGTAATGATTCCATAATGATAACAAACCAGGCTTCTCCATACAATATGGTTTCACAATCCCGCGGAAGGCAATACATGTGCAGACTTGAGCTCTGTCGTGCAGGAAGCAAAGAACTAGAAGACAGGACTTCTCTATCTAAGCCCATAAACTCTGGAACCACCTTGCCATCAACAACAGACTTCCCCCTCACTTCTCTATTTCAGGAAGGAACCCAAGACCCTTCTCTTCAAGGAATTTTTGTAAATCTTTGGCTGCCAAACTGCAGGACTACTCAGTAAATGTCTTTGCATATTTCATCCACAACATCCCAACCGCATCAGACTGAACTGGCCCTCTCTGCAGCACCTATCACCTTAAACTCCTTCTGCAACACCTACAACCCCTCCATAGCTCTCAAGATGCCAATCAACCTTGCTGAGGAGCCCAGCATCTCCGGGAGGCCTATGATCCAACAGAAGACAATACATGTGCAGACTTGGGCTCTGTTGTGCAGGAAGGAAAGAACAACAATACAGGACTTCTCTATATAAGCCCATAAACTCTGGAACCACCTCTCCACCAACAACAGACTCCGCCCTCGCTTCTTGATTTCAGGAAGGAACCCAAGACCCTCCTCTTCAATGAATGGCTCCTCCTTAACGCCTAGGTCCACACACTCTCCACTCTCAACCAAACCTGAAACTGGGTGATCTGATTCCCCCTATTTCCTCCGCTTGTTGTTTGTAAATCTTTGGCTGGCAAATGGCCCGTCCTGGCAAACCCCTGTTGCCAGCTAACTAATCTGCTGTACTGATCCTTTGTGCCATCTGCTACCCTCACCCTGTGCTTCCTCCTATGACTTGTAAATCACTCCTTTGCTTCCCAAAGATAGGTCTTTACTTAATAAATATATTAATAGTAATGTATAAGAATTTTTAGTGGAAACAATTACCAGTTCTAGTAGTCTTTTAGTGCACTTTGAATTCTGAATATGTACCATGTGTTTGGACAACTCATCACCTCCCATCCTCGTTCCTCCTCCCCCGATTCCTTACTTAGTTACTTGGCTTACTTGGCATGGCTGATTGGTATGAAAAGGTATTTATAAAATATGTGACCAAAACATCATTGAAAATACATTAACGCTGCCTGAATTGATTGCGTTCCAACTCACCCTTTAGCTTCACAAATATACATACACAGTAAGGCTTCCTAGATAGAATAGCTCCTAGCAGACCCAAGCACCTGAAAGCGTGAGAGAAAAGAGAACCTCTTCAAAGAGCAGGGATTCAATCCTGGGCCATTACTTGTAATTAATTAGGATGTTCCGGCGTCCTCGGGTGGCATTGATGGTTAATAGACCCTCTCAGTAACTTGGCGCTGAATCGATTAAACCCAGCTCTCCCCACGGTCTCCGCTTCGCTTAAATGTGCCTTTGCAGTTTCTCATTATGCCGATTACCGCCAGCCATCTCCAGGGTGCTACGTTGATAGGCTCCAGTGAGTCCGATCAGACGAATGGAGGGCACCTATTGGGTTTTGAGTTCACAGGATGAGAAATCCCAGGATCTTCATAGGCTGAGGAAAGGGGGGCAAGATTTGGAGCACAATGCCAGGGGGTGTTTTGCACCTAGTCCATATGCAAAAGCAGGTGGGAGAAATTGCATTTAAGCTCTAAAAAACATCCTTTCCAGACAATGCCAAATCTGCACTGTGCTGCAGAGAGATCTGAAACTTGGAAGCTGCATTTCTTGGAGACTTGTGACTCCACGCAATACCACCACTTGTGCAGTCTTATCATGCCATTTGTTTGTGCTCTTGGTCAGTTTGACCCTAAACAACAACAAAAAAAACAGGAGGTAGACCCGGACATCTGATCTGTTATCTAGACCATGCGCCCCTGTTTTGACCTAACATTTGCATGATCCACTCTATTGACAGGACACAGTAACTACAGCCCAGGGTGAGCAGGCTTGTCAAAGGATGGATTGTGTAAATTAACTCCCATAAGCACCCAGCCTATGAGGCCTCACAAGCCAATATAATCATTACCTTAAATGTTCTAGCAGCACACTGGAATCTCCAGGAAGGCTGAATTGAGGCCTCTGCTGCCAAGGAAGCTGTAGTCGAAATCCCAAACCAATCGAGGGTTAGGGGAGCAAATAGAGGGACTTTGCACATTGTGTTTTCTTGGGCATGGTTTCTGGGTGATTTGGTTCACCATGACACTGTGGAAGGCTTAAAATTCTGACCACTGCTAAGCCACAGACAGGTTTTGCGCCTTTAAGCACGTTGCACACAAACACAACCCTAGAGGTTTGATAAAAAAGAAAAAAAAATTGGTAACCATGACATAAATGAGGAAACGAAAAATGTGAGGTTTTTTTGCATGCTTTTTAGGGAGCTTTTACAAACTGTGCAAATTCGGAATTCTGAGCTGTAACCCCTGCCAAATGTTGTTGGGAGCCGAGATAAGTAAGTAGAAGGGCTTTACCATCTGTGTTTTCTTGGGCATGGCTTCAACATGACCAAGCTCACCATGCAGTGAGTACCTTCCAGACATACCACTGGTGCAGCAAACAGCTCGATTCAGCTATCTTTATTTTCGCTGCTGCACTCCATACAATACAATAGAGTTCCACGATACATTCAGTAACAATTGTACACACAGCTCTCCACCTTTTCCTTCTCATGCCTTCCTCTGCATCTTGTCAATTCCTTGCCCTCATCCCAACTATCTATCCGACTTTGCTCCTCCTGACCATTACTGAATGTTCTATAATACTCCTCATTTGGCTCACTGACAGGCAAAAGTGCCTCAACAATACCCTATGGCAGGAGGCGCTGTACCAATGCAAGATAACATAACATGACATAAGCAGTTGTGCTCACAAAGCTGCTGTGTGGCCTCATATCTTACTTGACACCATGAGCCAGTTATGCATTTTCACTTTGCATGCCAGGAGTTATCGCTCTGTTTTCCCATTATACGTATGGGCCTACAAGTCCCAAAATGTAAAGTGACCGCTTATCAAGTATATACCCAATTTATTGACATTGTCATTGCCAATTTGTTATCCTGGTGACGGCCAGAGCAAATACATTTTCTGCCCTAGATGAGGTGACATTTAGCACCAATGCCTTCTCGTTCAGGTTGCAAATTGCACCTAATGTTCTCTTCCTTACAGTCCAGGTTGCAAGTTACAAGTAACAAATGCAGCACACCATTGCCATCTTCCCTCTTTCGCTCCTGTCTTCCTTATTTCAATTCACCCTCTTATTTCATCCTGCACAGCACTTTGAAGTGGCCTCATTGATATTTA
The DNA here is from genome assembly GCF_040938575.1 of Ambystoma mexicanum. NCBI lineage: Eukaryota > Metazoa > Chordata > Amphibia > Caudata > Ambystomatidae > Ambystoma > Ambystoma mexicanum. The sequence continues at coordinate 1,374,250,146 of NC_090923.1, forward strand.
AGCATGCTCTATAGCATCCAAATGATCTCCTTCTTTCTGGCTCTTTCCCTATCTTCTATTTCCTCTTCTTCCCTCCCACCTCTATGCCTGTAACGTGCTTTAATGTGGGCCTTGTGGCAGCAACGGTACTATACCAATTCACAAAAGCTTTCAGTAGAGCAATTTGAGGGATCCCCGCAAGCGTTATAACTGATTTGCAAAAGTCTGGGATGCTCGTGTGCAAATGCAATTCACAATGCTTTGCCCAGGAGCAATTTAGAGTTGCTCCAGGCATCTCCAGATTTGCTCCAGTTTTAGGCTTTGTGAATCAGGTATAAGCCCTGATTCATGGAATTATTTGCGTGTAAAACAGGGATTTGCGTGTCAGTCTGCCTGCAAATCCCCATTCGTCGAACAGGGATTTGCACTCTGAATGGCACACAAATCCCCATTTTACACGCAAATAATTCCATGAATCAGAGCCACAATGTAGTAGGTGCAAATCTAAAATACACATGAGCATCTCCAAATTTGCTCCAGTTTGAGGCTCTGTGAATCGGGTATAATCTTGTAGGTGCAAATCTAAAATACACATGAGCATCTCCAAATTTGCTCCAGTTTGAGGCTCTGTGAATCGGGTATAATCTTGTAGGTGCAAATCTAAAATACACATGAGCATCTCCAAATTTTCTTCAGTTTTAGGCTTATTAATCAGGTAAAAAGCAGTAGGTGCAGATCTGAGATGCAGATGAGCATTTCCAGATTGGCTCCAGTTTTAGGCCTTGTGAATCGGGCATAAGGTGGCAGGAGGAAATCTGAGATCCTCATGGGCATCTCCTGTTTTTCTCAAGTACACATCTTTATTAATCAGCCCCCCTGTGTTTTATAACGAAATGCACACAATAGGATGTACTCACAAGAACAAACTGCTAGCCTTTCCATTATTACTGGAGCTTGTAAATTGTGTGCCATGGATGGCCCACTTAGCTGCTGGGCATTGGTATCTCTTTAATAAAAGCACACATTGGCAAGATCGCTTGATTGTGCAATCCTGTCCCTAGATGAGGTCTTTCGTGCTGGGTTTTGATGAAGGTCGGTGCTTCACAGGCGGTGATTGGGGTTCAGAATCCTGGGCAGGCACTGCAGTATCTGGGCACTGCCGCCTTGATCATGCCTGCTCTGGCAAACGGCACAATGGAGCAGGACTAGGCATATTCTACCCTGAATTATTTGGTGAAAGTATTCCAATCTCCCAGGAAGGAAGTCATGAATAAACCCCACACCTTGTACCAGGTCGGTCCTGAATTTAAAATCAATGCATGTCGTTGTTAAAAGTTACACAGATATAATATGCGGGCCCACAGAGTTCATGATTTTCTGAACTGGATGCCGGTGAGGGGGCTGGACACCTGCAATACCACGTGACCCGTAAACACGTTCGTCGTCACTAAGTGGAAACATCAAGGAGATATGTGCATAGTAAGGTGCCGCAATTGCAAAGCCTTGCACTGCTAGCCAAACGTGGGTCTATCCCTTTTGTGCTTTTAGCAATGTGTGTATGTGTAACACATGCACTGAAAACCCAACTGCTTTCCGTACCTACAGCACTGAAGATGGCCTGCTGGATAAGTCATCATGACTGATCTGAATCAGCTTTCCAGACTTCCAGGTCATACATCCTCCCTCAGGCTTCTGCCTCTAATCATCTTTCCAGACTCCCAGGCCATGCATCCTACTTCTGGCTGCTGCCTCTAGTCATCTTTCCAGTCTCCCAGGCCATGCATCCTACCTCTGATTGCTGCCTCTAATCATCTTTCCAGACTCCCAGGCCATGCATGCTATCTGTTGCTCCAGCCTGTAATCCGCTTTCCAGACACCCAGGTGATACATCCTACCTATGGCTGTTTCCTGTAATCCGGTTTCCAAACTCCAATGTCATGCATCCTACTTCTGGCTGCTGCCTCTAGTCATCTTTCCAGACTCCCAGGCCATGCATTCTACCTATGGCTGCTGCCTCTAATCATCTTTCCAGACACCCAGGCCATGCATCCTACCTCAGGCTTCTGTCTCTAATCATCTTTCCAGACTCCCAGGCCATGAATCCTACCTCTGACTACTGCCTCTAATCATCTTTCCAGACTCCCAGGCCATGCATCCTACCTCTGACTACTGCCTCTAATCATCTTTCCAGACTCCCAGGCCATGCATTCTACCTATGGCTGCTGCCTCTAATCATCTTTCCAGACACCCAGGCCATGCATCCTACCTCAGGCTTCTGTCTCTAATCATCTTTCCAGACTCCCAGGGCATGAATCCTACCTCTGGCTGCTGCCTCTAATCATCTTTCCAGACTCCCAGTCCATGCATCCTACCTCTGGCTGCTGCCTCTAATCATATTTCCAGACTCCCAGGCCATGCATCCTACCACTGACTGCTGCCTCTAATCATCTTTCCAGACTCCCAGGCCATGCATCCTACCTATGGCTGCTGCCTCTAATCATCTTTCCAGACTCCCAGGCCATGCATCCTACCTCTGGCTGCTGCCTCTAATCATCTTTCCAGACTCCCAGGCCATGCATCCTACCTATGGCTGCTGCCTCTAATCATCTTTCCAGACACCCAGGCCATGCATCCTACCTCAGGCTTCTGTCTCTAATCATCTTTCCAGACTCCCAGGCCATGAATCCTACCTCTGGCTGCTGCCTCTAATCATCTTTCCAGACTCCCAGGCCATGCATCCTACCTCTGGCTGCTGCCTCTAATCATCTTTCTAGACTCCCAGGCCATGCATCCTACCTCTGGCTGCTGCCTCTAATCATCTTCCCAGACTCCCAGGCCATGCATCCTACCTCTGGCTGCTGCCTCTAATCATCTTTTCAGACTCCCAGGCCATGCATCCTACCTCTGGCTGCTGCCTCTAATCATCTTCCCAGACTCCCAGGCCATGCATCCTACCACTGACTGCTGCCTCTAATCATCTTTCCAGACTCCCAGGCCATGCATTCTACCTATGGCTGCTGCCTCTAATCATCTTTCCAGACTCCCAGGTCATACATCCTCCCTCAGGCTTCTGTCTCTAATCAGCTTTCCAGACTCCCAGACCATGCATGCTATCTGTTGCTCTGGCCTGTAATCCGCTTTCCAGACACCCAGGTGATACATCCTACCTTTGGCTGTTTCCTGTAATCCGGTTTCCAAACTCCAATGTCATGCATCCTACTTCTGGCTGCTGCCTCTAGTCATCTTTCCAGACTCCCAAGCCATGCATTCTACCTATGGCTGCTGCCTCTAATCATCTTTCCAGACACCCAGGCCATGCATCCTACCCCAGGCTTCTGTCTCTAATCATCTTTCCATTTCCAGACTCCCAGGCCATGAATCCTACCTCTGACTACTGCCTCTAATCATCTTTCCAGACTCCCAGGCCATGCATCCTACCTCTGACTACTGCCTCTAATCATCTTTCCAGACTCCCAGGCCATGCATTCTACCTATGGCTGCTGCCTCTAATCATCTTTCCAGACACCCAGGCCATACATCCTACCTCAGGCTTCTGTCTCTAATCATCTTTCCAGACTCCCAGGCCATGAATCCTACCTCTGGCTGCTGCCTCTAATCATCTTTCCAGACTCCCAGTCCATGCATCCTACCTCTGGCTGCTGCCTCTAATCATTTTTCCAGACTCCCAGGCCATGCATCCTACCACTGACTGCTGCCTCTAATCATCTTTCCAGACTCCCAGGCCATGCATTCTACCAATGGCTGCTGCCTCTAATCATCTTTCCAGACTCCCAGGCCATGCATCCTACCTCTGGCTGCTGCCTCTAATCATCTTTCCAGACTCCCAGGTCATGCATTCTACCTATGGCTGCTGCCTCTAATCATCTTTCCAGACACCCAGGCCATGCATCCTACCTCAGGCTTCTGTCTCTAATCATCTTTCCAGACTCCCAGGCCATGAATCCTACCTCTGGCTGCTGCCTCTAATCATCTTTCCAGGCTGCCAGGCCATGCATCCTACCTCTGGCTACTGCCTCTAATCATCTTTCTAGACTCCCAGGCCATGCATCCTACCTCTGGCTGCTTCCTCTAATCATCTTTTCAGACTCCCAGGCCATGCATCCTACCTCTGCCTGCTGCCTCCAATCATCTTCCCAGACTCCCAGGCCATGCATCCTACCTCTGGCTGCTGCCTCTAATCATCTTTTCAGACTCCCAGGCCATGCATCCTACCTCTGGCTGCTGCCTCTAATCATCTTCCCAGACTCCCAGGCCATGCATCCTACCACTGACTGCTGCCTCTAATCATCTTTCCAGACTCCCAGGCCATGCATTATACCTATGGCTGCTGCCGCTAAACATCTTTCCAGACTCCCAGGTCATACATCCTCCCTCAGGCTTCTGTCTCTAATCAGCTTTCCAGACTCCCAGACCATGCATGCTATCTGTTGCTCTGGCCTGTAATCCGCTTTCCAGACACCCAGGCCATACATCCTACCTTTGGCTGTTGCCTGTAGTCCGGTTTCCAAACTCCCAGTCCATGCATCCTACCTCTGGCTGCTGCCTCTAATCATCTTTCCAGACTCCCAGGCCATGCATCCTACCACTGACTGCTGCCTCTAATCATCTTTCCAGACTCCCAGGCCATGCATTCTACCTATGGCTGCTGCCTCTAATCATCTTTCCAGACTCCCAGGCCATGCATCCTACCTCTGGCTGCTGCCTCTAATCATCTTTCCAGACTCCCAGGCCATGCATTCTACCTATGGCTGCTGCCTCTAATTATCTTTCCAGACACCCAGGCCATGCATCCTACCTCAGGCTTCTGTCTCTAATCATCTTTCCAGACTCCCAGGCCATGAATCCTACCTCTGGCTGCTGCCTCTAATCATCTTTCTAGACTCCCAGGCCATGCATCCTACCTCTAGCTGCTTCCTCTAATCATCTTTTCAGACTCCCAGGCCATGCATCCTACCTCTGGCTGCTGCCTCTAATCATCTTTCTAGACTCCCAGGCCATGCATCCTACCTCTGGCTGCTGCCTCTAATCATCTTTCTAGACTCCCAGGCCATGCATCCTACCTCTGGCTGCTGCCTCTAATCATCTTCCCAAACTCCCAGGCCATGCATCCTACCACTGACTGCTGCCTCTAATCATCTTTCCAGACTCCCAGGCCATGCATTCTACCTATGGCTGCTGCCTCTAATCATCTTTCCAGACTCCCAGGTCATACGTCCTCCCTCAAGCTTCTGTCTCTAATCAGCTTTCCAGACTCCCAGACCATGCATGCTATCTGTTGCTCTGGCCTGTAATCCGCTTTCCAGACACCCAGGCCATACATCCTACCTTTGGCTGTTGCCTGTAATCCGGTTTCCAAACTCCAATGTCATGCATCCTACTTCTGGCTGCTGCCTCTAGTCATCTTTCCAGACTCCCAGGCCATGCATCCTACCTCTGGCTGCTGCCTCTAATCATCTTTCCAGACTCCCAGGCCATGCATCCTACCTCTGGCTGCTGCCTCTAATCATCTTTTCAGACTCCCAGGCCATGCATCCTACCTCTGGCTGCTGCCTCTAATCATCTTCCCAAACTCCCAGGCCATGCATCCTACCACTGACTGCTGCCTCTAAGCATCTTTCCAGACTCACAGGCCATGCATTCTACCTATGGCTGCTGCCTCTAGTCATCTTTCCAGACTCTCAGGCCATGCATCCTACCTCTGACTGCTGCCTCTAATCATCTTTCCAGACTCCCAGGCCATGCATGCTATCTGTTGCTCCAGCCTGTAATCCGCTTTCCAGACACCCAGGCCATACATCCTACTTCTGGCTGCTGCCTCTATTCATCTTTCCAGACTCCCAGACCATGCATGCTATCTGTTGCTCCAGCCTGTAATCCGCTTTCCAGACACCCAGGTGATACATCCTACCTTTGGCTGTTTCCTGTAATCCGGTTTCCAAACTCCAATGTCATGCATCCTACTTCTGGCTGCTGCCTCTAGTCATCTTTCCAGACTCCCAGGCCATGCATTCTACCTATGGCTGCTGCCTCTAATCATCTTTCCAGACACCCAGGCCATGCATCCTACCTCAGGCTTCTGTCTCTAATCATCTTTCCAGACTCCCAGGCCATGAATCCTACCTCTGACTACTGCTTCTAATCATCTTTCCAGACTCCCAGGCCATGCATCCTACCTCTGACTACTGCCTCTAATCATCTTTCCAGACTCCCAGGCCATGCATTCTACCTATGGCTGCTGCCTCTAATCATCTTTCCAGACACCCAGGCCATGCATCCTACCTCAGGCTTCTGTCTCTAATTATCTTTCCAGACTCCCAGACCATGAATCCTACCTCTGGCTGCTGCCTCTAATCATCTTTCCAGACTCCCAGTCCATGCATCCTACCTCTGGCTGCTGCCTCTAATCATCTTTCCAGACTCCCAGGCCATGCATCCTACCACTGACTGCTGCCTCTAATCATCTTTCCAGACTCCCAGGCCATGCATTCTACCTATGGCTGCTGCCTCTAATCATCTTTCCAGACTCCCAGGCCATGCATCCTACCTCTGGCTGCTGCCTCTAATCATCTTTCCAGACTCCCAGGCCATGCATTCTACCTATGGCTGCTGCCTCTAATCATCTTTCCAGACACCCAGGCCATGCATCCTACCTCAGGCTTCTGTCTCTAATCATCTTTCCAGACTCCCAGGCCATGAATCCTACCTCTGGCTGCTGCCTCTAATCATCTTTCCAGACTCCCAGGCCATGCATCCTACCTCTGGCTGCTGCCTCTAATCATCTTTCCAGACTCCCAGGCCATGCATTCTACCTACGGCTGCTGCCTCTAATCATCTTTCCAGACACCCAGGCAATGCATCCTACCTCAGGCGTCTGTCTCTAATCATCTTTCCAGACTCCCAGGCCATGCATCCTACCTCTGGCTGCTGCCTCTAATCATCTTTTCAGACTCCCAGGCCATGCATCCTACCTCTGCCTGCTGCCTCTAATCATCTTCCCAGACCCCCAGGCCATGCATCCTACCTCTGGCTGCTGCCTCTAATCATCTTCCCAGACTCCCAGGCCATGCATCCTACCACTGACTGCTGCCTCTAATCATCTTTCCAGACTCCCAGGCCATGCATTCTACCTATGGCTGCTGCCTCTAATCATCTTTCCAGACTCCCAGGTCATACATCCTCCCTCAGGCTTCTGTCTCTAATCAGCTTTCCAGACTCCCAGGCCCTGCATTCTACCTATGGCTGCTGCCTCTAATCATCTTTCCAGACACCCAGGCCATGCATCCTACCTCAGGCTTCTGTCTCTAATCATCTTTCCAGACTCCCAGGCCATGCATTCTACCTCTGGCTGCTGCCTCTAATCATCTTTCCAGACTCCCAGGCCATGCATCCTACCTCTGGCTGCTGCCTCTAATCATCTTTCCAGACTCCCAGGCCATGCATCCTACCTCTGGCTGCTGCCTCTAATCATCTTCCCAGACTCCCAGGCCATGCATCCTACCACTGACTGCTGCCTCTAATCATCTTTCCAGACTCACAGGCCATGCATTCTACCTCTGGCTGCTGCCTCTAATCATCTTTTCAGACTCCCAGGCCATGCATCCTACTTCTGGTTGCTTCCTCTAGTCATCTTTCCAGACTCCCAGGCCATGCATCCTACCTCTGACTGCTGCCTCTAATCATCTTTCCTGACTCCCAGGCCATGAATCCTACCTCTGGCTGCTGCCTCTAATCATCTTTCCAGACTCCCATGCCATGAATCCTACCTCTGGCTGCTGCCTCTTATCATCTTCCCAGACTCCCAGGCCATGCATCCTACCACTGACTGCTGCCTCTAATCATCTTTCCAGACTCCCAGGCCATGAATCCTACCTCTGGCTGCTTTCTCGAATCCATCTTTCCAGACTCCCAGTCCATGCATCCTACCTCTGGCTGCTGCCTCTCATCATCTTTTCAGACTCCCAGGCCATGCTCCTACCTCTGCCTGCTGCCTCTAATCATCTTCCCAGACTCCCAGGCCATGCAACCTACCTCTGGCTGCTGCCTCTAATCATCTTCCCAGTCTCCCAGGCCATGCATCCTACCACTGACTGCTGCCTCTAATCATCTTTCCAGACTCCCAGGCCATGCATTCTACCTATGGCTGCTGCCTCTAATCATCTTTCCAGACTCCCAGGTCATACATTCTCCCTCAGGCTTCTGTCTCTAATCAGCTTTCCAGACTCCCAGGCCATGCATTCTACCTATGGCTGCTGCCTCTAATCATCTTTCCAGACACCCAGGCCATGCATCCTACCTCAGGCTTCTGTCTCTAATCATCTTTCCAGACTCCCAGGCCATGAATCCTACCTCTGGCTGCTGCCTCTAATCATCTTTCCAGACTCCCAGGCCATGCATCCTACCTCTGGATGCTGCCTCTAATCATCTTTCCAGACTCCCAGGCCATGCATCCTACCTCTGGCTGCTGCCTCTAATCATCTTTCCAGACTCCCAGGCCATGCATCCTACCTCTGGCTGCTGCCTCTAGTCATCTTCCCAGACTCCCTGGCCATGCATCCTACCACTGACTGCTGCCTCTAATCATCTTTCCAGACTCACAGGCCATGCATTCTACCTATGGCTGCTGCCTCTAATCATCTTTTCAGACTCCCAGGCCATGCATCCTACCTCTGGCTGCTGCCTCTAGTCATCTTTCCAGACTCCCTGGCCATGCATCCTACCTCTGGCTGCTGCCTCTAATCATCTTTCCAGACTCCCAGGTCATGAATCCTACCTCTGGCTGCTGCCTCTAATCATCTTTCCAGACTCCCATGCCATGAATCCTACCTCTGGCTGCTGCCTCTAATCATCTTTCCAGACTCCCATGCCATGAATCCTACCTCTGGCTGCTGCCTCTAATCATCTTCCCAGACTCCCAGGCCATGCATCCTACCTCTGGCTGCTGCCTCTAGTCATCTTTCCAGACTCCCAGGCCATGAATCCTACCTCTGGCTGCTGCCTCTAAACTACCTCTGGCTGCTGCCTCTAATCATCTTTCCAGACTCCCAGGCCATGCATCCTACCTCTGGCTGCTGCCTCTAATCGTCTTCCCAGACTCCCAGGCCATGCATCCTACCACTGACTGCTGCCTCTAATCATCTTTCCAGACTCCCAGGCCATGCATTCTACCTATGGCTGCTGCCTCTAATCATCTTTTCAGACTCCCAGGCCATGCATCCTACTTCTGGCTGCTGCCTCTAATCATCTTCCCAGACTCCCAGGCCATGCATCCTACCACTGACTGCTATTTCTAATCGTTGGCAAGTGGTTTACTAAGTGCTGCAGCCAGTGCTCCAGGTACGATTTTAAAGTGGGAGTATTGTACTCCCTATTTTTCAAAGTAGGGAGTCAAATGTTTCTTTTCAGGGAGTAAAAAGGCAAATTCCATTCCCAATGGGAGTATTTTATAAGCAAGGAAAAATGTGTCTTCACTGTAAAAGAAATGTTTTTGCACGTAGTAATTAATGCATACTAAAAGATACATGTTTACCTCTTCAGATCAATCAGTAATAATAATGGGTTTGCAGAAAAAGAATGAAAATCAAAACTGAATGCACAATTAGTTTGCATTCGGTCTGGTTGAAAAGACTGAATCCCAAAATGCCGAACAAGGGGAGTGGAGGCTACAGAGGTCTCCCCTGCGTGACTAGTTCAGTATTATGGGCTTCAGGGGTTGCAGGGGTGTCCCCTGCATACATTACATGCATGGCAGGGACAAAAAAATTAAGATTGAGTTACAAAATACGAACAAGTGGTGTTCACAATTTTGCAATTCGATCTTTTGGTGCTCGATTTTTTAACGTACATCCATAATAATGGGGTTTGTTCCTGTGGTCCTACATGTATGTCAAAACATATCCATTTAGCCATGTGGGTAAAAGCAGAGGGCAAGCTCGTGTGAGTTTGTTTGCCATTTTTACTCCCTAATTTGCTTTTTTGAGAGTATTTGCCTATTTTTCGGAAGTGTAAGTGACCCATACACCCCTTATCTGTAAGACTGGCTGCAGTCAAGTCAACAATCTCAACACAGAGCGTAGCACACCTGTTCTCAAGTGCTTTGCTAAGTGTTACAGTTGAGCAGTGAGGATTCTCTATTCAGAGCGTTGAGCAGGATTCTGCAATCTACTGGTTGTGGTTATTTCAGATCACTGGTGTGGTGATAAACTTATTTACCTGGAATTGCTGGTTAGAAAACCTCAACATAGCACATAGCGCACGCGTTAGCGAGCGCTTTGCTAAGCGCTGCAATCGAGCAGTGTGTGGCTCGGTGGTGAGGTGCAGTACATATAGAAACACAGCAACCTTGACAGGTAAGAACATAAACTGAATAACGCCTCGGAAAGCAAACAGCAAAAAGAGTAAATATAACCTTCGCCCAAAAAGTACTGCTGTAATACAAAATGGGGACCTGGCAATTTGTGCGTCAGACCATCCTAATGGAAAAAAGCAAATAGACAGAAAACGTGAGCGGGTTAAATTACTGGAACTCTGACCAGTTGGGTGATCAAGGAAAAGGGCCCGGATGAAGAAATGCAAACATGTGAGACAACAGGCATGGAACATACCAATATTGAATCAGTTGGTCGGCTATGCTATACTTGCTACAGCTGATGCCCCTGTTCACGGGGAGAGGAATTCGCTGACGGGCCCATTCAAGTTCTCCTCTTCAACGAAGAGGGCTGGAGCCCCTTCCCCCTCAGCTGCTGGAGCAGCGTGCTGATGCTGCCTACCACTCTCACCACTGAGCCGAGGACCCCTGAAACCAACATCCGACTCAACTCGCAGCCCTAACAGCCACTCCTGCCCTGGCCTGTGCCTGTAGCGTGATCCGCACGCTTTTCGGAAGGCACCCAACATCAGCTGTTCGTATTTCTTTGTTGTGCCACACTACGAGCACCAGCGCCTGACCCAATATGGCCGGCGCTGTGCGGCACCAAAACGAGGCTGCATCCCGTTGCTGAGCAACCGGGAGCCTCATCCTCCAATCCTCGCCACCGACAGGCGGAAGCCGGCCTGCGGAGCAAGGCCGAGGTTTAAGTCTTCCTGTTTGCCGCCTGTTCGCCGATCTGAGCCACAAACCTATATTCTAAAGAGGACTGTAATCTCTATCCAAATCTTTATGACAACTTGCAAGCTAATTGCTGGTTCCATTGCCCACACGGCGTCGTCCGGGAAGGCGGGCTGGAGCCCTTCCCATACCCCCTGCCTAGGATCCCATAAGCCGATGCATCTACCCACCTAAGCCGGTGGCCCGCCCACCTAGGCCCGGCTTCTAAGGCCCATCGACTGTCTGCGGGCTGCCCGCGGATGATCGCGGTCCTGATGCCAAATATCCTGAGGTCAGCGCTAATCACATGGACACCCTCTAAGGTAATCTACTGCGCCCTAACCTAGCGCCCCACGTTTGCACGCCTACCCAGGGTTACCCTTCATTATCCCTGCAGCACCACACAGTAGCATGCCTGCCTTTAACCACTTTTATTAGCAGCAGCGAGAGCACCCACCTTAGCAAGAAGCATGTATATCTGCACTGAGGCTGGCTCTCGCTTCAATGTGGCCTACTGACCACAGTGACTACTGTGTTATGCCTTTGGTCGCTTACTAACCACATTGATTATTGTGATGTGCCTTATGGTCGCCTACTGACCACATTGATTATTGTGATGTGCCTTATGGTCACCTACTGACCACATTGATTATTGTGATGTGCCTTATGGTCGCCTACTGACCACATTGATTATTGTGATGTGCCTTATGGTCGCTTACAGACCACATTGATTATTGTGATGTGCCTTATGGTTGCCTACTGACCACATTGATTATTGTGATGTGCCTTATGGTCGCCTACTGACCACATTGATTATTGTGATGTGCCTTATGGTCGCTTACAGACCACATTGATTATTGTGATGTGCCTTTTGGTCGCTTACTGACCACACTGATCATTGTGATGTGCCCTATGGTCGCCTACAGACCACATTGACTATTGCTGTGCCTCCTAGTTGACCTCACTGATTGCTGTGGCACGCCCTATATTCGTATACAGACCATTTTTAATCGCTGTGTTGATCCCTAAGTCTATCCCCTGACCACATTGAATCAACCTGTGTTGTGATTCTGGTCGTTAACAGACCACACCTGCTACCCTGTGTACTAGCGACGTCACCCACATCATGTATTGTTGCTTATCAACCCTCATCCACCTACTGTTTACATACAGTAAACACTGGACTAGCCAACCCAACCCTTGTTCTAATCAAGACTCATTCACTAGCTCCTTTATGGGAACTACCACCCTCTCCTCGTGGCCCAGCACCATGACACCTGCAAATCCGTACTTGGATGATCCAGCACTCTGGATACGCCACTTTACTACCAGACCAACACCTAACCAACCTTGTACTACCGTTATGAGAAACACCAGATTGAATTCGAGAACTAGCCCACCTTCCTCTCCTGACTCTTGCCAGCCCGTCAGTCATACCTGCCATGATACTATCAACGCTTACCCTTGCACGACACTCAGCAGAAACTCGAGGCTTGGTTCTCGCCTGCGCCTTGTATCCCAGCGCATACCCACTGCAACTATTAACACAGCCACTTGCACTAGCTACTACGCTATGCGTCCCACCGCATCTCTGGCCTACAATCCCGCCGACGACATCATACAGTCTCACCATACTACATCATCTGCGGCTACACAACCGAGCCTACCCTGTGCCTTATCGATCAGGAACCAAAAATTAGCATCTAGATGCACACACTGGTCTTACCACACTAACAGCACTGTATCAGGCAACACCTGCAACTCCAGCCCTCACATACCACAACTTCTCTTGACTCCTACCTCCAATACACAAGACAACGCTACTACGGCCCCTAAGCTCAAAGGTGCTCTCATAAATGAACGATCTATCCAAGCTCATGCCCTTGATATTGCTGATCTCATTGTCTCAGAAAACTTGGACTTACTTGCAGTCACGGAAACTTGGCTGCAAGCGGCCTCTGGTCCCTCTCTGACACTTGCCATCCCTGACAACTATACCATAATCAGGTGCGACAGAGATACCAACCAAACTAAAGGCGGTGTCTTAGCCGTCATATTTAGGAATACGCTCAACATCAGAATTGCGAACAGCCTTCAGTTACACTCAGCTGAATCGCTTTCTCTCAAACTACCTATCTCGCCCAAGCGCACAGCCACTGTTCACCTCATTTACAGGCCCCCTGGTCCTACATCTTCCTTTGTTGAAGACATCTCCTCTATCCTAGCATCCAGTGCTAAGCCTAGCTCCCAAATTATTATCTTGGGCGACTTCAACTTGGGATACCTGGACAAGAATGACACCAAAGCTTCTGATCTTGCAAATGTCCTGACTGACTTCGGTTTCACACAACATATCACAGAGCCCACCCACATTAAGGGTCGCATTCTTGACTGGATCGCCGATATGAACTGTGCCATCAAGGACATCTCTGTTTCCCCTTGCGCATGGTCCGACCACCTTCTAATTTCTTTCTCCATTTGCACCAGCCCTCCCGAGGACCCTCAAAACCTCGCACCACCTACGCTCACACGGAATAAAAAAGACATCACTGTTGAGAAACTTCTACCTCTCATCCTCCCATTGTTGAACGCAGCTGCGGAGTCTTGCACTGACCCTACAGCATTAGTAGACACTTATAGCTGTGTCATGCTAAAAGCCCTCAACACTATTGCCCCCATCAAATTGCGTAAACAAAAACCGCGGACCCACTTGAACTCCTGGTTCACACCGCAACTACGCGACCTACGCAAAGAAAAAAGAAAAGCCGATGCCTTATGGAAAAGTGTCCCTTCTCTAGCCAACAAAAATAACCTCACGTCAGCCACCCTTGCCTACAAAGAAGCCATCCTAGCGGCCAAAAAGGAAGCTTACAATATAAGAATCACCCAAGCCCGTTCTAACACTAAGGAACTCTTTAAGATACTTAAGGAACTGGAATCCCCTATTGCTCCTCTCGATAAGTGTACTCCGGACACTGAATGGTGCTCAAATATCCAAAAAGCTTTACTAGACAAAATTACCACTCTCCAAACTAAAATCAATGCTAAAAAAAAACACCTTTCAAGCTCAACGAGCGCCGCCATGAATTATAAAATACAAGCTCCTAAACACGATCTCAAACCATTCAGCTTCTCCCCCCTCTCCATCAAGGAAGTAGAAAACATTATAACTAAACTAAAACCATCCAATTGCCAAGGTGATGCCCTGCCGTCATCATTAAGGAAGCCGCTCCCAAGCTCGCCCCATTTATTACCTCCTTCATAAATGCCTCCTTTGAATCAAGCACCGTGCCTAACAACCTCAAAGATGCCTGGGTCATACCATTAATTAAAAAAGCCAATCTGGACCCTAACAACCCTTCAAACTACAGGCCCATCACCACTGTGCCTTACCTGCTTAAAATCCTCGATCGCGCAGCCTATCTCAAAATCCAGGAGTATCTCGAAAGCAATAATCTACTAGGGCTTAGACAATCTGGCTTCCGTCCCAGGCATGGCACTGAGACTGCATTACTAGATCTAAAAACCCAAATCGAGGACTTGAAAGACAAGGGCAAAATGGCACTCCTGTTCCTCCTTGATCTTTCAGCAGCCTTCGACTTGATCGACCACCAAATCCTCTGTCACCACCTCAAAATTGCCGCCCACTTCTCGGACGCAGCTACTTCCTGGATCAGCTCATTCCTTGCCAACAGAACCATGAGGGTTTTCTCTCCACTGGCAGCGGCCGACCCTTCCCACGTCCCTTGTGGAGTCCCACAAGGATCTTGTGTATCGCCCACACTTTACAATGTGTTCACTAAACCACTCTTCGATATCCTTGACTTTCTGGGTGTCTCCTACACTAATTATGCGGATGACACCCAGATACTCATCCCTATCACTGGTGATTTTGTAACCGACTCTAAATCCCTCAACATGGTCTACACCGTCATCTAGGCTTGGATGGCTAATCATGGGCTCTGCCGGAATTAATCATCCTGGGCTCCCAATCTAAACTCTCGAAACTCGACGCTAACTACAAATCCTTCACTATTGATGGGATTGACATCAAAGTGGCCAATGTCACCAAAACCCTAGGAATCTACCTCGACTCCACCCTGTCTCTCACGCGACAAACCAATGCAGTTGTCTGCAAAACAACGCCATAAGGGCAGCACTCAACTTACCTAGACGGAATCACATCTCCAATATTAGACGCAACATCCAGTGGTTACCTATCTCGCACCGCATATCACTCAAATCACTTGTGCTCACACACAAGGCACAGAACAATGCAGCTCCTGCCTACTTAGTATCACGCTTCTCGCAACACACAACCACTAGACCCTTGAGAGCCGCCCAAGTGCACACACTGGATATCCCCAGATTCAAACTACGTTCGGCAGGAGGGTCGAGTTTTCCGGTCCTTGCTGCCAAGCTCTGGAACTCACTTCCCAATGCCCTAAGGAACATTCCGCAATGCCACGCATTCAAAGCCAAAGCTAAACTTTGGTTACGGGAACAAGACAGCTTGTAACTTATAACTGCACACAGCTCGTACCCCTATTCTGTAACCTCCGGGTACTGCTACTTTGTTGTTACTATCTATGTTACTTGCATCTGTAATGGTATACTGTATCACCCTGTCTGTAACCTGAAACGTCCTCTCTGTAACTTGCTACTGCCTACCAAACATGCGCCCGCAAGCCTTTGGGCAAGGAGCGCAATACAAATAAATAAAATACAAATACAAATACAAATTGGTCAGCACTCACCCTCTAGAACTTGTAAGACAAGATAGCTGCACCAAGTGAGGACAGGGGGTGCATGATTCACATACTCCAGCACGACTCAATAAGGAAGACTCGGTAAGTTGGTAAAGGGAAGTCCGTTTAATGGCAAGTACATCAAACAGAGAAACAAATAGGAATCAGCTGTAGTGCGATCACCTGTCTCGCTCTGACTTCCTCGAACTTCAGTTGAACAGTAATTCTTATAGGCAATATTCGTCATCATTGACGTCTAACTCTAAAAACCTCGACATGCAATATAATTGGTTAGGAAAGGTAACTTAAGCATAGGTGCTATATCTGTATATGATAATAGGGCATGCGGATTGGATAACTCTTATCTGGTGGGCGTCTACACCCATCCCACTACATCGCACGTGATTGACATCGATACAAGTACGACATCTCATTGGTTCTACTTTCTATAGCACTCCAGATAACTTGGTCCATTGTGATTGGTCTGGTTACACCCCTAGACATAAATCCACATTTTAATTAGCAGCATGCAGAATGGACACCTAAGGATCTGGTGTACCAAGTTTCACCCTGACTCACTTCCATCAATCAGTATCTTAGGGCTATGTGTCAATTAGTTTGCTGGGTTTGGCCTCGAGACTGTAGTCTCTTATAGGGAAAAGTTATGGCATCCTGGGTTCTGGGTGACATCAGGCGATGGTACCTCTTCGCGCCTGGCTGGTCACATGTCTGTTCACCATGGATCTGCTTCAGTTTCCAGCTTGTATTGTATTTAATTCTGCTTCGGCCCCACCACCTGCCTGGGTCCCTCTTATCTTGACCTTCACTGGGGAGCTGGTATGCTCCGAATTTTGATTTTTGCGAGTTGACGCTCTCGTCCTTTCTCTGGGTGACTTCGATTTCCCAGGCATGAGCCGCTTTTTGTTGAGTTTCGATTCCGCTCTTCCTCTCTATTCTGGCTGAGTTGTGAAACTTGGCCTGCCAAGCCTCTGGCAGCCTGGGCCCATTTCTGCTTTACAAAATGGAGTCACACTCGTATAACGTGCCTCTTGAGGTAGCTATATGGTTGGCGCATGCTGCTTCTAATATTCTAATAGGCATTGCAAGCACTATCGATTTCTTAGCATCTTGTGTTCCAAGCCTATTTACACAGGGTTAATCAGGTTGGTTGCTTCCATCTTGTCTCATTGCTCTGTTACCTCACGTTTTAACATTGTCTTTTCTCTGTGTCCATTATATTTATTTAGTATTTACTTACTTTGGTGTGTTCTAGTCAATGGTGACTTTTTGTTCATCCACAAGTCTGTTCAGACCCTTGTGTCATTTCCACTGGCCTTCTATTAGGGCTCTTGGGGTCTCTTCGTGGACCGTATGTAGGCAGTTCTCATTTCGTATTGGCGGCAGGTATGGCTGTCTGATAGGGTACCGTGCTGCCCAGGGTTGTCTGGTTATGGGCGCTTCAACAGGTATGGATCCTCTAATGTATACTGGGCAGAGTCCTAGTGCAACTCTCTGTTGGTTCATTTGCTCCTCATACGTCACATGCCTTGGCGAGTACCTTCCAGGTACCTCGAAAAGAGGGGCAGGGGTGCAAGTCATGTCTGGGACCTCCTTTACACCCCATTGCATGTTTTAGATGGTGGAGACATCGAGTATGTTCAGTTAATTGAATCACCGAAATTGAATGCCTTTAGGGTTCACTGCTATTCTGCTGCCACTGTTGACTTGATATTTTCACACTAAGCCACATTTTTAAAATGAGGCTATGATTTAGATAGACAGTGTGAGAACTATGTGAAGCCACTGACAGGGGAAGTTCAGGGCAGTATGGGGATTTAAGAATAACTGCAACAAATACCGGGTGATTTGTCACAAGAGTGGCTGAAAATGATGGTTGAGCAAACGAATGGGACCGGTTATCAGGCTTGTGCCCGTTTCATCAACAGGACGCCAATGAACCCTCAGCATTATTGCTGGGAATATCTGCAGGCATACACATTTAACTGGCACAGCCGGCTCCCTGGACCTGTTGTTACAAAATGACTTGTTTCTAATGCAAGAGAGCTGGCTAATTCCAAGTTTCATGTAGATGGCTATCATATATTCCAAAGTAGTACTCCGGCGAGGGACATTATTATTGTTACCTGCAATCTGATTGGCCCTCACTGGGGCTTTACCCGACTGGGAGTCCCTCGCCCAGGAATCCTTTCCTTTGCTCCCGGCGGGGGGCGTGACAGCCCCTCAGCCAATGATGAGGCTTGAAATGGGGCAATCCCTGCTCCGAGCCACCACACGGCTGGAGGCTGCCATCCTCCCCAGACGGGGATGGAGGTAAGTGTTTTGTTCCCCCCACTCTCCCTGATCACCCCTCCAAACAATCCCCTCTCCTCCCTCCCAACCCCACTTACCTTCTATTTTTATCCTTTTTTCGGGAGCGAACGCGCTTGGATCCCTTCTGTCTCCAGCGTGTCTGTTCCCGATCCGCACAGGCCGTCATTGAAAGGAAGGACGGACTACCTGTAGTCCCTTCTCCCTTTCCATGGCGGCCATTTTCATTGTTTACTTTTTAACTTTGGTTTTAAATGTCCACCATGGAAAGGGAAAACAGAGTCTGTTTTCCCTTCTCCGGCGGCAATTATTTTTGACATTTCCTTTTTTTCTGTTCTGAAAAGCCAGACCGTTTCGGGACAGAAAAACATTGCTTTTAGTACCCTGGTCTTGTGGACCGGGGTACTAGTAGCAGTAAGCCCCTTAACGCGGAGCATTACTGAATCAGGTAAACCCCGGGGTCTTGGTTATCTATGTAACTATGGGCCCTGGGGCTTTATCTGACTCGGTAATGCCCCCGCGTCTCGGGGCTTATTGCTTAATTCAGGCCAAAAAGTGTACTACTGGGCGCCATTTTTGGGAATTACTGATTGGAGTAAACAGTAAGATGAGAGCATCTAGGTTTTTAAATGAAATAAATGAACCAAATTTATTGGCAATAGAAATAAGACGAAACGTTGCAAATGAGTCCAGGAGGCTGCTTGTATGATCCTCCAGATGGACAATACTAAAAATATAATTGCAAGTATCATGGAGGTCCTTGTAGGTTGATTCACAAATGTGGATGAAGACATGGTTTTGCATGGTTTTGTGGACAATTATGAAATTCGTGGACACGCATATGTGTCGGGGAAATGTGTCATGTTGCAGAAGGATATAAATAACAAGGGTAGGCTCAGTATTGTCAGTGGTTCATTAGCATAATTGTCTCAGTATCATCAGTAGCTATGCATCACCGTTGGCTCAGTATTGTCAGTGGCTCAGTAGCACAAGTGTCACAGTAGCATCAGTAGCTACGCATCACCGTTGGCTCAGTGTTGTCAGTGGTTCATTAGCACAAGTGTCTCTGCATCATCAGTAGCTACGCAACAACTTTGGCTCAGTGTTGTCAGTGGTTCAGTAGCATAATTGCCTCAGTATCATCAGTAGCTACGCATCACCTTTGGCTCAGTGTTTTCAGTGGTTCAGTAGCATAATTGTCTCAGTAGCATCAGTAGCTACGCATCACCTTTGGCTCAGTGTTTTCAGTGGTTCAGTAGCATAATTGTCTCAGCATCATCAGTAGCTACGCATCACCTTTGGCTCAGTGTTGTCAGTGGTTCAGTAGCATAATTGTCTCAGCAGCATCAGTAGCTACGCATCACCTTTGGCTCAGTGTTTTCAGTGGTTCAGTAGCATAATTGTCTCAGCAGCATCAGTAGCTACGCATCACCTTTGGCTCAGTGTTTTCAGTGGTTCAGTAGCATAATTGTCTCAGCAGCATCAGTAGCTAGGCATCACCTTAGGCTCAGTGTTGTCAGTGGTTCAGTAGCATAATTGTCTCAGCAGCATCAGTAGCTAGGCATCACCTTTGGCTCAGTGTTGTCAGTGGTTCAGTAGCATAATTGTCTCAGCAGCATCAGTAGCTAGGCATCACCTTTGGCTCAGTATTGTCAGTGGTTCAGTAGCATAATTGTCTCAGTAGCATCAGTAGCTACGCATCACCTTTGGCTCAGTATTGTCAGTGGTTCAGTAGCATAATTGTCTCAGTAGCATCAGTAGCTAGGCATCACCTTTGGCTCAGTATTGTCAGTGGTTCAGTAGCATAATTGTCTCAGTAGCATCAGTAGCTACGCATCACCTTTGGCTCAGTGTTTTCAGTGGTTCAGTAGCATAATTGTCTCAGCAGCATCAGTAGCTACGCATCACCTTTGGCTCAGTGTTTTCAGTGGTTCAGTAGCATAATTGTCTCAGCAGCATCAGTAGCTACGCATCACCTTTGGCTCAGTGTTTTCAGTGGTTCAGTAGCATAATTGTCTCAGCATCATCAGTAGCTACGCATCACCTTTGGCTCAGTATTGTCAGTGGTTCAGTAGTAGCTAGGCATCACCTTTGGCTCAGTTTTGTCAGTAGTCTCAGCATCATCAGTAGCTAGACATCATTAGGGGCCCAGTGTTATTAATGACTCTGTAACATCGAAGGCATAGTATAATCACTGGCTTATCATTATCAGTGAGTCAGGGTGATCAACGGCACCCCACGGTTTCTGTGCCCTGGGAGGCAGATCACAAAGGGTAGGGAGAGTGTAGCCATTAGTGGCAGAACGAAGGCAGCCAGAACAACTACTGAGACGAGACTAGAGGAGAAGTTTTCATCACATATTACTTACATACCAGAGCAACCTAGCCGTGTGGCAGCGGGCAGAGGGAAAAAAGTGTGGCAAACATAAAACATCTACAAGGGGAGGGTGAGGCGATAAAGGCAATTTACAAATAAAAAACAGCTTAGTTTAAAGAGAGATGCACCTACGGAAGGGTAGAGAGTCTGGGAAACACAGGAGAACGGAAACAGACGGGCAGAGCACAAACTGTTAATATGTGTGTGTGTGGGGGGTAGCGGTGAGGGGGTCTGACAGCGAGCCAGTCAGAGACAGAGAGAGACCGAGAACGGGAAGAAAGGCAAAATAATGCATTTAAATCAGAAGCTACTGAGGCAAGATGGGCATACAGTAAACATTGCACCAGATGTCCAGTCTAGGGCAGGGTCTGCTAGTGTGTGTGTGGAGGTGGGGGGCGACAGACAGCCAGTCAGAGACAGATAGGGCCTCATTACACCGACGGCGGTGGACCAAGGTGCTATTAGCACCTTGGTCCATGCTGGTAAAATACCGGCACCGCCTTGGTGGAAAGGGGAATTACCGCCCTATTCCAAGGTTGGTAGGGCGGTAATTCCCCCTTCCCCCATTGCCCTTCCCCATTCCCATTTTTGCCCCATAGGGCATAATGGGAATGGGGAAGGTGCTAATTACGGCACCGCAAATTGCGGTACCGTAATGAGCTCCCTGGTCCCTTTGCGGGTTGGTTTTTAACGCCTGCAAAAAGCAGGCGTTAAATTCTCCAACCCGCAAAGGGACCTCGTAGTAAGGCGGTAAGGGTTAACGGTCACCGGTACCATTAACGGTGACCGTTAACCCTTACCGCTGTCCGTGTAATGAGGCCCATAGAGAGTGAGAAGGGGAACTAGGGGGAAATAATGCAATTAAATCAGAAGCTACTCAGGCAAGATGGGCATACAGTAAACATTGCACCAGATGTCCAGTCTAGGGCAGGGTCTGCTAGTGTGTGTGTGGAGGTGGAGGGCGACAGACAGCCAGTCAGAGACAGATAGAGAGTGAGAAGGGGAAGAAGCAGCAAGTAATGCATTTAAATCAGAAGCTACTCATGCAAGATGGGCATACAGTAAACATTGCACCAGAAGTCCAGTCTAGGGAAGGGCCTGCTAGTGTGTGTGTGGGGGACGGGGGCCGACAGCGAGCCAGTCAGAGACAGAGAGAGAGCGAGAAGGGGAATAAAGAGGAAATAATGCATTTAAATCAGAAGCTACTGAGGCAAGATGGGCATACAGTAAACATTGCACCAGATGTCCAGTCTAGGGCAGGGCCTGCTAGTGTGTGTGGGAGTGGTCGAGGGGCGGCAGACAGTCGGTCGGAGACAGAGAGAGAGACTCAGTAGGGGAAGAATGGGGAAATAATGCATTTAAATCAGAAGCTACTGAGGCAAGATGGGAATACAGTCCAGAGCAGGTACTGCTGGAGCAAGAGAAGGCCAGACAGGGTATTATATTATCTGGCAATCTCACTGGCACATGTTCAGCGATGATAATGCAACTTCCTGCCACATTATTGAATACAAATGTTGTTTTCTCTGGCATACGATTCATTTTCAGATTTAAAACAGCAGAGCAACTGATCAAACAGCCACTATTTGTGTGTTGTGCATTTGTTTGTTCTACTGTGCTACTGTGCACGCACATTTTTTTGGGGGTGTAGAGGGAAATATGCTTCTGAATACTATGGAAGACCCTGAAATATTGGATTATTTAATACGCCTCTTTTCACTCTGTAATTGCTGTGGCCTAGAACAAATTCATGTAAATATGTGTTCTAATGTGCTGTAATAGACACCGTTTGGCTTCAACTATTTTAAATCACTTTGTGGCAGGTTTTTCGTGGGATGTTTTGTTGTTGTTGTTAATTACACTTCCTTATTAAGTGACTGAGCGATGTATCCCAATTTCTTATCATTTGGGTGAAATTAGACAAGCCGGTGCTGAGGGCCCATTATGTCCCTATTGTTTCGGAGTGCACATCTAGAACTGGTCGCTAGGAGGCGCACCTCAGACAACCTGCAATTAAAATGCAGGCTACACTGCAGGCTCTGGTACCGAAGCATTTCATGTGTGGCAGTTGTACCTCCCGAATTTGAATCTTGCCTCCAAAATTCTGTTAAATCCTAATCTAAGGAAAGTCTTCTGGTTGTGATGCTTTCGCCAATAGAAAGCTGGAGCAGCTGAGCATCCCTATCCCATTGGCCAGGATCAAATCACGTGGTGGGTTTGAATTATATTATGATGCTGTGGCATCAAGATACTTTTGTTGTGGCTATTGGAAAAACAAATTGTCAAAAATGTACATTATGTATAGCTCACAGTGGCATCTATACCAAGTCTGACAAAACGGGCCGAGCAAAGCCAAGGCCTGTTTAAGGACCGGGGAACTTGAACATGCTGGCATTGCCCACTGCTAAAGGGTACTATAGTATTAATCATGCTCTGCGCCTTGGGCTAGGCTTTCTTTCTGGGAAATACACTCACATCTCAGATTCTGCTCGGTCGGGCAGGTTGCCGACAGAGATAAGAGAAAGGCGACATGGCTGCCGAGGACCTCTGGCGTTTGGGGAACGGCTCCTTTCTATGTCACTGGAAGAGCGGAAGCGCGGGAACCGGCGCGGCAGCAAAGAGGAGAGACTCAGGAGGAAAGAGGTAGGAACTGAAGAAAATAACCAGAGGCGCACCACTGTTCCAAGCGACCCGATAGGTCACGCAGCACCTCTAAGGAACTAATATGTATTCACTTTTTGCAACACAGTCGGAATCGGGCATACAGTTGGCCCAGATACCAATGAAAAGTGGCCCACGATCACAGATTAGAATTCTTTACACCAAGCGGGTGTTTATTGGTAAAATATATGAGAAATAATGCATTTGAAAACATATCTGCTCAGTAACGTTGGTTAAAACTAGCATAGTAACGCATGAAACAGGCTCACTGTGGCCAAACACGTAGTCCACTCTGTAAACAAACAAAAAGCAGGGCCATCCTAGAATTATGGGTTGGCATTTTGGGCATTCCCCTATTGCCCTATAGGCAAGTCCGAGCCTGTTTTGTAATGCTTCCTGATAAATGGCTACGTCCTTTGGGCACTACAAGTAGCCATCTTGGGGCTCCAATGATCTTGGCCCACCTTCAACTGTGTGAAGGGAACTGTTTGAATCCGTAGGTGACATTATACAAACCTTATTAGATGAATGAAATCCTTTATTACGATGGGATTTTAAAAGATAACTTGCCAACAAGAGTCATGGAAGCCCATGATTGTGGATGGGATGGCTTTAGCTGTTATGGAGCCAAACTAAACAAGAAGATGGCGTTGGCACAGCTCATCTACTGCTGATAACCGATACAGTACACGGTACAGTCAGGGCTTTAAGTGGGGTAAGAAATCGAGAGGGGGCCCTCATTTGGGGGCGTGGCTTCTGGGAGGGGCGTGGCCTAAAAAGCACGCAAATCATAAGGTCTGCACACAAATATATATACATGTTATATATCTGTGTGCGTACCTTACTATGGTTTGTGTACTTTGCAGGCCATCTTTTCTAAACATAGAAATATGTAACATATTTCTATGTTTAGAAAAGATGGCCTGCAAAGTACACCATCTTTTCTAAACATAGAAATATGTAACATATTTCTATGTTTAGAAAAGGACACAAACCATAGTAAGGTACGCACACAGATATATAACATGTATATATATTTGTGTGCGTACCTTACGGTTTGCCTAGTTTTCAGGCCATGGTTTCCGGTTTATAAAAGATGGCTTTGAAAGTACACAATTCAAGCCATCTTTTATAAAGCTTTGACTACGGACAAAATTGTCCGTCGGCAAAGCTTTATAAAAGATGGCTTGAATTGTGTACCTTTCAAGCCATCTTTTATAAACCTCGAGGAATCCCCAGGTTCGTCGAGGGTCAAAGACGCCTCGGCGACCTGGGGAAACAAAGGGACAGTAACTGCCTCTGGTGACCCCTCGCGCGATGGGGTCACCAAAGGCAGTTACTATGACTGACGGAAGTGGCAGCCAGGCACTAGCCTGAATTCATGGCAGGCGCATCTCCCGTCGCGGCGGCATAATGCATCCCGCCAATGTTGCATGCGGTGGGACTGGGGGCCCCGGCAGGGCCCCGGCTCAGCCCCACTTTTTGGAGACTGCCGGGGCCCGGGCCCGGCAGGCCCCGGCCCACTTAAAGGACTGGGTAGAGTCAATGACAGTAGATAGACCTCTGGGCGCCCCCCATCATCCCAATCAACACCCTTTTGGGAACAATGCAACAAAAACAGTTTCCGGTGAGACACAACAGACCTGGGGACGCCTCGTTGCGTAGTGAAAACTACAAGCAACTCAGTGCAATTCATGTTTATTTTTTTATTTATTTATGACAATTATATAACTCCCAATCCCTGGGGTATCACAGCATGCGTTACACATATAGCCGTGGGTTTGTTACAACACTCATATGAGCATCCAAAAGAAAATGATGAACATGTGTTTTCCTTTTTACACATCCTTGCTCTCCGGCTTTAATAGAAACGTGTTAAGAGATGTCTAAGTGTGTACAGTAAAAGGGGGAGGGGTTCCTGCCTGGTGTTGCTTGAGTGGTTTTGCAGTAGCATCATCCCCCTTTATTTGTAATTTACAGTAATGTATAAGCACCATACAAATGCACAATTCATAAATAAGAATGTTACAGCTTTGAATTGTGTGTATGTGATATGTGTCTGTGAAGAGTTATACACATGTATTTAAAAATAAATAAATAAACGGTTAAGATACCAGTCAACGAATATTTCTGGCAGAGCGCTACACAAAAACCAAAAAACGTACGAACAACATAAACATAATACATACACAAAATACACAGGGGCCTCCAAAATACAACAGGGAGGTTCTATAAACAAAGGACATATGCAAGTGATGGAGTTTCAAACTATGAGTCTTACATTGGAAGAACATCCCATTGACAAATATTTACACATACTTAAAAACCCAGGGAGGTTACGTGTTCCACACCCAACCAAAACACAATCCCTGTTCTTCAGGGTACATCAGCCATCAATGTTTACTAAGAGGAACCATCATGAACTCATGGGTCAACTGTGCAAATGCCCCGCACGTACAGCAGTCAAAGGTCCTCTGTGCTCCAAGGTGGTCTGCATGCCGATGCCAGAAGAGCAGCTTTTGAAGAAATCTTAAAAGGTGATCAACCCCACCATGAGGACAGGCTACTCGCTTTCCATGAACTCCCTTCTCTGTCTTGCTCAACTCTCTCTACCTCACCTAAAAACGCGTGTATGGAGAAATCTCAAATAATATGTTTTAAGTTCCCTTATAGCGCGCAACGTCTACCTAATACCGGCATCCTGGCACTGAGTGGCAAGTGTGGCTGTGGGAATTCTGACGCAGGGCACCTGCAGGGAACGCCTTGAGTTTCTGAAACTGCACTGATCAGGGACACACCTGAAATCAAGTGTGAGCAAGTTTGATACCAGTGCTCTGATTGTATGAGGGGGTGACCGACTGATTTTTAAGGATGAGAACCTTCTGCATTTTGTATTTATTTGTTCATTTTATATTGACCAGTGAAGAAGATGGCTTAGGCCACACTTTCTTACGAATAATACTAGATGCTGCGCTGATGCTTTGCTTTTAATTATGTACTCCACAGAGGAGGATTTTATTGATAATTTATCATGTGTTAAAGCGGCTTTTGCAAGGTGTTCTGGTATTACCCCAATTGATTGTTTCGAAACGTATGGCTGAATTCTGCCAGTACCATCCGATCGTTTGTAAATGATCAGTTTGGGTAATCACTACCAAACATGGGAAGCAGGGGTTGTGGGGGTGTCCCTCGCTCCCCATCTTTGGTAGTGATGGGGTTTTTGGAGGTGGCAGGGGTGTTCCCCCACTTCTGGAGGTTTGGAGGCAGGGGGATGGGAAACAAATAAATAAAAGCAGACCCAGCGGCGTCGGGTACAACCCGCGTAGGAGGGACGGATCCGACGGCGCAGGGTTAGAAGATGAGCAGACGGCAAAAAGGTAAGTAGGGAGTGGGTGCGGGATCTATTGGAGCGGGTGAGGGGGTTTAGTTTGAGCGGATTTGGCAGCGGCAAAATTGGCTTCGCCGTTGAATTGACCACAGTCAATTCGTCCGCAAAGAATTGTGCCATGACCAAACCTCATACATCCTTCTAGAGCACTGTGAGCCTGTGGTCTTCTACAATGTAACCGCTATAGTGGTCAGGGTGACATTCTATACCATGCACTCCATGAATTGAGGTTTTTATGTATCTTACTTTAGCATTTATAAAGTGTCACTGGTAAGGAGTTTTTAAGGTAGCCAGAGACTGTGGTCTTTTATAATACATTTAATTAGGCTAGGATGTTATGCTGTTATATATTGTTAATGGTGCATACCGGCTAGGATGTTATGTTGTTTTATACTGTTAATGGTGCATACTAAATAAAGTTTGCAATAACTGAATTATGTGCGTGTAAAACAGGGATTTGCCTGCCATTCTGCCCGCAAATCACCATTCTTCAAACAGATTTGCGGGCAGAATGGCACGCATATCCACGTTTTACACGCAAATAATTCCATGAATCAGGGCCTGAAACAGACTTTTTTATTAACTGCAGATGGCATACTCAAGACCCGGAAGTATCAAATCAGTTGTCCAAGTCATTGCACGTGCTTGAAAGAGGCCATCAGTTCATTGAATGGCACTGGAGCCCTTTCAGCAATGGGCGCAGAAGTCACTGTGGCAGGGCTTCCTGGCGGAGATGTGTTAATGTTAATATTAATGTTAAAGGATATTTGTACCGCGCACTATCCCCACCAGAGTGATCCCCTGGCGCTCTGGTGGCTCTGAAAAAGGGGAGGAGGGGGTGAGTTAGTGGGAGGAAGCTGGAAAAGTGCAAGAAAGCAGGGATGTGCTGTTGGCAGCCTCAGCCCGATGGGTCCGTCGGCTGGGCTTGGGGTGTTTTAGGGTCGGTAGTCATCGTGTGCTGTTGGTGGAGTCTATATGTGGTTTGTTTTGTTGTTGCAGTGTAGTGAAGTTTGTGCAGATTGCTGTGTTGTAGGCTTGTGGTTGTGTTTGGTTAGAGTTTGACAGGTGTATGCAGAGAGGTGAAGTTGTTAGTGGATTGGGTCATTGGCATTGCTGTCCTTGCAGTTAAGACTAGGTGTGGTGCTAGCTGTCATTCACCATTCCATCGGAGTGTGGCAATTGTTAATCTTCAATATCTTATCTATCTGTGACGCAGGCTTAAGTTAAGTATTCCATCTAAGTGTGGCACATGCTAACATTCACATTACTATCTAGATGTGACGCAGGCTACATTTGAGCATTCCATCTAAGTCCATTTAGGTGTGGCTCATGCTAACATTCAGAATCCTATCTAGATCTGACGCGGGCTAGAGCAGAGCATTCCATCTAAGTCCTTCTAGGTGTGGCTCATGCTAACATTCAGAATCCTATCTAGATATGATGCGGGCTAGAGCAGAGCATTCCATCTAAGTCCATCTAGGTGTGGCTCATGCTAACATTCAGAATCCTATCTAGATCTGATGCGGGCTAGAGCAGAGCATTCCATCTAAGTCCATCTAGGTGTGGCTCATGCTAACATTCAGAATCCTATCTAGATGTGACGCAGGCTACATTTGAGCATTCCATCTAAGTCCATCTAGGTGTGGCTCATGCTAACATTCAGAATCCTATCTAGATCTGACGCGGGCTAGAGCAGAGCATTCCATCTAAGTCCATCTAGGTGTGGCTCATGCTAACATTCAGAATCCTATCTAGATCTGACGCGGGCTAGAGCAGAGCATTCCATCTAAGTCCATCTAGGTGTGGCTCATGCTAACATTCAGAAGCCTATCTAGATCTGACGCGGGCTAGAGCAGAGCATTCCATCTAAGTCCATCTAGGTGTGGCTCATGCTAACATTCAGAATCCTATCTAGATCTGACGCGGGCTACATTTGAGCATTCCATCTAAGTCCATCTAGGTGTGGCTCATGCTAACATTCAGAATCCTATCTAGATCTGACGCGGGCTAGAGCAGAGCATTCAGTCTGTTGGGAGTGATGTGTACGGAGAGGAAGACTAAGCTGGAGTGTGAAAAGGCCCAGGCTGCTGGTGGCCTCCCAGTCTGCCCATTGCTAGAAATAAGCGAGATGAGGGGCCATCTTCACGGCCAAAGGGGGGACAATTAGATGGAAGCACAAATGCATTTGCTCCAAAAAGGATGATGGGGTCAGCTGATAGATTTGAAGCCCGTCCAAATACACCTGCAGGATTGCATTGAAACCCGTCAAAAGAGGCGACATGTATTTTTGCCCATTCAAAAGTTGTATAAATATATGTTGTCTTTAAAAGGTTTTCACCCAGAGCCAGGGGATGCACACAGACTTCTCTGTATTTGGTGGCGAAAGAGATCAGACAGAGGTTTCAATGCCACCTCCTCACCTGAACAAACCCTCCCCCACACACACTATCACTCAAAATGCAGCATTTCTACTAACCAAGCAGAAGAGGGTGGTCTTTTGATTGCAAGGTGCAGCGCCCTGCCTTTATAAAGATGTGTTATTTATATAGCGCCTTTATCCAAAGCGCTTTACAGAGCACATATATACATGCAATATCACCCAACTGAAATTGGTACTCATTTATCGACCTCGGAAAGATGAAAGGCTGAGTTGGTCTTGCCGGGATTTGAACCTGTGACCTGCAGATCACTCTCAGATTGTAGCAGCGAGCGCTCAACCCTCTGAGCTATCTTTCCGCTATCTTCATAGAGAACAATTGGGAGGGGGATGTGCATAGTGTAAGTGTGTAGGTCTAATTGTCAAATTACCCTCAGCGTGGCAGATGGACATGCTGAGAGGAAAGGAGGAGAGGGTGGCGTAGGAAAGCATGCACAGAAACAGAATGTTGGCTACTGCTGTAGCACCTCGAAGGCTCCTGGGTCGTATTAAAGCACTGAAAGTGAAGGAGAGTGTAATGATTCAGATTTAAAGGGGGATTGTACCTTATGCACCTCACGGTATGAGGGCTATTTTTATACTGTGCCACTCACCACATTACTCTTCTCAGAGCATCAATGCTTGTCTGGAGAGGGACATATTGTGGCATAGTGTGCCCCCCGCCAAGGGTATCCCGACCCTGGTCTGCAAAAAACCAGAACAAGGCAGCAGAGGGGAGCAGAGGGAAGAAGGGGCCAAAGGGGGAAAAGGGTTAAGTGTAATACACTTCCCCAGATAAGGGTCTCGGGAAGATAGCTCAGGGGCAACATGCTTACGGCACGGAATAACACAGGTTCGATCCCCGGGTCCGCGCTTAGGGTCTCGGGAAGATAGCTCAGGGGCAACGTGCTTGCCTTGGAAGCAATACGGCACGGAACAACACAGGTTCGATCCCCGGGTCTGCGCTTAGAAACCTCTGGGTATTAAGCGTGTAATAAATAACCTATCATATAATATCAAGGGTACCACATGCCTTCTTGTGTCCCACAAATTCATTCCGGAAGTTGTAGTTCTGGGGATCTTCAACTGAATAAAATGAGTGAAAGTAAAACTGAGTAATTGGGGCTGGAGTAGAGTGACCGACTTGACGTGAAGTCATGGAGTCATGGGTTAACCTCAACGGCAGAGCTCCGGGACATATTATCTGTCCTTTCCGGATGATGTAGGTAAACTTCTCACAGTGCTGTCGTCTCTTAAGGCAAACCATGTCCAGAAGCAGGCCAGCGTGTGGTAATTCGCAATGAATGCAGGTCGCCTCAATCACTCGAAGGGTTACAGGAGTTTTACTCTTTGATGAAGACTAAAGATGACAGCCGCCCTGGTCACCATTTTCTCCAAGCGGGGAACCTATGACACAGCCCCACGAAGCAAGTGCATGTCAGAGCAGCAGGGCCGCCATTTGCCTCGCCCCCAGACAGCGCGCGCGGTGACTGTGCGCACTCCTCAGGCAGCCAGCAGCACTGTAATGATCTGTTCTCTTGTTTGTAACTAATTACAGTACATGGATCGGCGCCACAGTCAGATACGTGCGTGGTGGCTTCCCAGATGGCACATGGCTAACAAGGGCAGGCAGGAAGAGCAGGGCCCGGCTGGTTCAGGGAGGCGATGGCAGAGCGTGCTCCTGGATGCCACCGTCTGCGCCCGGAACAGCGGCAGAGTCAGGTTTCAGTGCCGCAGGCCGCTAATGGGTCCTCATGATATGATATATGATAGTTTATTTATATAGCGCCTATAAACAATGTGTTTCAACGCGCTTCAAGGCAAGGGAGGGAACAAGGGAAAATACAATGACATTCTTACAGGCCATGAACAGTAAGGATGTGAAATTAACAATCTTACTCTGCCTGTCGACATTTCAGATAGTGCAAGAGCTAAGACATAGATAAGGAAGGGAGGGGGAGAGTCGGAAGGAAATGGAAACAGACAGGCGACTACCGTACTGGGCCTGACAACATTTCTGGTAGAGCCAGAGAAAAACAAAAGGTGAGGGAGAGGGGTGCAGAAAGGGAAGGGAGGAACAAAACAAGCGACTATCATACTAAGCCTGACGACATTTCAGATAGTGCTGGAGGTGGGTTGGGGAGGAAAAAAACAGTAATGGGAGGGTGGAGGAAACAGACGAGGTTGCTATCATATTAGGTCCAGGCACATTTCAGATAGAGTGAGTGCAGAGAAGAAAGTAAGGGGAGGAGAGGAGGAGATAGGAAAAGGGAGAAGGGAAAGGAGGAGAGAACAGAGAGTAAGGAGTCAAAAAGAGTGGAGAAGCAAGAGTGGAGAGCAAATACAATTGCAGAAGTCAGTAGTAACACATAATGTTGCAAGCCAGGACACAAGATGAAGATGGGAACAGCATGATTCAGGGCCACAATGAGTACAGGCTGGAAAGAAAGTCCAGCATGAGAGTTGAGAAAGAGTGACGCGCCGTGGATGAATGAAGTCCATAAAAGTCAAATCCAGCATTGGCCACAAGACGGTGATGGTGAAACCAGAATGTATCATGACAGACTCCTGTAGAAGTAGGCTTAGGAGGTTGAGGGGGAGCAGGGTAGAAGAATCAAGCAAAACACGCAACACCTGTGTGTGAGAAGGAGGGCACAAGGGAACATCACAGGGGGACAGAAGGGGTAACACATGTTGGTGCATGCTTACCTGCTGTCTGAGCAGGGGGTCGGGCCCTGGGTCCTCCTGGTCCGAACAGATCCAAACAGGAATTTCCCTTTTCTTCATCTGCCCTTCACTGCAGACGCCCGGGCGAGAGATGCCCTTGATTTAATAGTTAAGAGCAGGAAGGAAGAGGCAGGGCTAAGAAGGTGGGTGGTGCTTAGAACAGGTGACCTAGATCCACTTGCACCTGCTCCCCATCTGCAAAGGAAAAGAGGCTGGAGGGTTTCTTAAGTAGGGAAAAAGAGCGGCTACCATGAAGGCACCAGGTGGGCAGGGCTTGTTAAGTGGTGAAAAAGAGCGGCAAGCAGGAAGGCACCAGGTGGGCGGGGCTTGCTTAGTGATGAAAAGGAGCGGCAGGCAGGAAGGCACCAGGTGGGCAGGGCTTGGGCCAGGTGACCTAGATCCACTTGACCTGCTCCCCATCTGCAAAGGAGAAGAGGCTGGAGGGCTCCTTAAGTAGGGAAATGGAGCGGCAAGCAGGAAGGCACCAGATGGGCGTGGCTTGCTAAGTGGTGAAAAAGAGCAGGAGGCAGGAAGGCACCAGGTGGGCGGGGCTTAGGCCAGATGACCTAGATCCACTTGACCCGCTCCCCATCTGCAAAGGAAAAGAGGCTGGAGGGCTCCTTAAGTAGGGAAATGGAGCGGCAAGCAGGAAGGCACCAGATGGGCGTGGCTTGCTAAGTGGTGAAAAAGAGCAGGAGGCAGGAAGGCACCAGGTGGGCGGGGCTTGCTAAATGGTGAAAAAGAGCAGCAACCAGGAAGGCACCAGGTGGGCGGGGCTTAGGCCAGGTGACCTAGATTCACTTGCACCTGCTCCCCATTTGATCATGGGGCATCGGTCAATAATATAGCACTACTTTTTGGGCAGCAACGGTGGGGGGGCAAAGCAAGAGGGACGACTATTTCCACATTGCCTTCTCCGAGCTCTGTCACTGCATGAGAACAGGCCCTGGCGGGGCCATCGTTTACAAAGCAGGCAGAGCCATTGAAGGTTGACTTTAATTTATTTCAGGTTTATTAAATGTAATCTTTTTTTTTTAAATCATTGAAATACTCTCAGGGGGTCCATCCCTGCCCGCAATAATCAGTGAAAGCCTATTGAGGTGCTGGTAGCACAGAATGTTTCCTCAGCATGTGAGGTAAATTATTATTGCTTTAATTGTTCAGCCTTACTGCAGTCATCTACTGCTATGTGTTGTTATACCCGCGATCATGGCGTGTCAATATACACAACGAAAGGCTGTCCTACATACTACTATTTACATAAATATTATAAAGTATTTTCCCTATGCTGATTGCTCCCAGGGGGGCCCTTTCTGAAAGATGGCTGCTCTCATTCACGTTTATTTTTAGCCATACATATGTTGTTGCTGTTGCTGTAGGCCATGTACTAAATTAGACAACATAGGGCCCCTTTCGTTTGGGCTCCTCAGAGGCTGCCCCAGGAGTGGCCTGGTCCTTCTAAAGGAGCACTCGGTCAGACAGGCTCCTCCCCACTGTGCCGAGGCATGGTCAGTCTCCGGCACCCCTGCCTGTATTGTCTCCAGCATCCCTGCCTGTATTATCTCTGCACCTGTTGTCTGTATTGTCTCCGCACCCGTTTCCCGTATTGTCTCCGGCACCCCTGTCTGTATTGTCTCTGCACCCGTTGCCTGTATTATCTCCAGCACCCCTGCCTGTATTGTCTCCGGCACCCCTGCCTGTAGTGTCTCTGCACCCATTGCCTGTATTGTCTCCGGCACCCCTGCCTGTATTGTCTCTGCACCCATTGCCTGTATTGTCTCCGGCACCCCTGCCTGTATTGTCTCCAGCACCCTTGCCTGTATTGTCTCCAGC
This sequence comes from Ambystoma mexicanum, assembly GCF_040938575.1. Lineage (NCBI taxonomy): Eukaryota > Metazoa > Chordata > Amphibia > Caudata > Ambystomatidae > Ambystoma > Ambystoma mexicanum. The sequence continues at coordinate 1,374,283,706 of NC_090923.1, forward strand.
ACCCCTGCCTGTATTGTCTCCGGCACCACTGCCTGTATAGTCACCGCACCCGTTGCCTGTGCGCGTGGCGATTCCTCCAGTACCCCTGCCTGTATTGTCTCTGCACCCGTTGGCTGTATTGTCTCCAGCACCCCTGTCTGTATTGTCTCCGGCACCCCTGCCTGTATTGTCACCGCACCCATTGCCTGTGCGCGTGGCGATTCCTGCAGATCTCTTCAGACACCTTTGAATGATCAAGTCCCCCCTGACCTCAATAAATAAGGGGTTCCCAGGCTCTCCTTTTCAGATCCAGGACTTCAAGGTGTGAGTTCGGAATCCGGATCGTGATCATCTAAGCCCTGAGCAAGAGCAGAATACCAAACTCACACCTTGATGGGACCTCAGTGCTTTCCTATGGAAATTAGGATGTACATACTTTCGAGGGGCTATCAATGAGTTTTAATAACATGTCTGGAAAATTGCCTTAGAGTGCATGAGCTTTGACATTGGTGCTGATGTCACAGTCAATGAAACATTCTTGTCTAGTCCCTTCCAATCTTGCCATCAGTTACAAATTCTCAAAAGGAATTTTGTTGCAAGAATCACAGGTTGCTAGGTCTGCCCCTGGACAATGTCTCTGTGATTAGTCATTACTGGACGTCATTACGCCCAGCAGGTGTCTTGATCACAATAGGGAATCAGCAAGGGACATCTTCTCGTCCGTAGGATAGGGCTTATTAATTCCTGATTTTCCTGGACTTCCACGGGGATTTGACATGGATCATAAGGTGTTGCAGGCAAGCAGCAAGCAGTTTTACGTTGTCCCTGTTTTCACTGACACAAACAGCTCAACAGATCCCTCTGGGTGGGGATTCACTCATCCCTCCATTTTATAACTAGGAACTTTTCATCATGCCTTCAACTATTCAAGGGTAGACATGGTCATCATTTAATTGCGATTCGCTAGAGCATCTGGGAGTCAAATGGACTGGTCCAATTCTGGAAGGTGCAGTAGAGGACTGCTGGCGATGGCAGTATGCCTCCGCCAGTGTGCGCCTTCTGCTGATCACCGGTGGATGGCAGTGAGGGTGGAGCATCGGCATGCTGCACTCCTCTGGTGCCACTCTATGTGCCACCAGCCTTTCACCATGCTCTGATCCTGCACGTAACCATAGGACAGGTGGGTGTTCATGGCATCCTTCCAATAAATGATGTAAAGTTCCGCTAGAGGGTCCGCTCACCACCAGCTGGAGACGAGGACGGTCGCGTGCATGATGAGGGCAGTTTCTGTAGCTGCTGCTTTGGGGGGCCCTGGCATCTGTCGGCAACAGGTTTTAACCCTGAGGATCACATTGGCCACAGAGGCCTATTTTCACAGCATGCCGGGTAGAGAGGGATTACTGTCTGCCCCCTATATCCACCAATAAACCACCTCGGGTTGAGCAGCAAAGTGAGCCGAGAGACCTGAGAACTTTTTTTAAAAAGGGCTGTGTCATAATTATGGTGGTCAATTGCGGGTTGAAGAAAACCTGTGACCAACATTCACACTTCACCAGTGTTGTGACAACATTCAGGCACATAACGGGTAAGTGCTGTACAATATGTGGGGTGCAATGTCTCCTTCTATTCTCTCTCGAATTTTTCTTAAAAGTGCCCTTGGCAATTCAAATTCTTGCCCTAACAATCCGCTTAAGTATTTTACTAACACAACAATGGCACAACGCCTTCCCCCTCAGGTTTTGGCAGGTTTGGGTTGCAGGTCTGCAGAACTCTTTCAGGGCTGAAACAATGTGGAGGCGGTAGAGAACATCGTACAATTGGGTAGAAGACTAGTCACCTATAGGACCATAAAGCCGCCCTCTTCTGTAATGTCCAGGCCCGGTCCCCCAGCACCCCTGTCCTCCGGGACAATACACTCAACCTGTGAATGATCACAGCCTCCCACATTGTTAAATTATTGAGGAAGATCAGCGCCTTCCTATTCCATTCTAGTGTTGAGATCAACACGAGGATGCTGATGGAAGGCAGCGTTATGTGCAAGACGTGCTGAGCAGTGATCATTAAGCGGTGGCAGCCTGTAATTTACTGTTAGTTAGCTCATCTGATATTCTGTTTATAGCCTGCCTTTGTTGCTGCAATCCCAAATGATTGCCTTCTTTATCCTGCCACTTCCATCCATGCCGATCACAGATCTACTGATGTCGCCCCGGCACTGTGGGGCGCAATTGCTGCTGCCCGATTGGCCGCTTTTGACCAGCCCATTGTGAAAACCTACCATTCAGATTAGATGGGGTTTGTGCTTCAATTGGAACTCTTTCTGGATTTTGGCGTGAGTAGACTCTCTGAAGAAAGGAGTGCAGGCTCCTGCTCACAGTGATCACTGCTTGGCAAGCCAGAGTGTCTGCTCCTTCAGATCCAGTGCAAAGATCTACGCCACGCGAGGCAAAGCGTGTGATGCTTACAGGGACACAATGGGGCCCACTTGGCACCTCTTTGCGGTAGTGTAATGTGTAAGTGATTTCAATCCGGCACTTCACCTAAGTCAACGCCTAGCGTGTAATGCACAACTGAAATCCTTATTTATTTTGTGTCTAAAAGTTCTTTTATTCTGACTGATGTACCACTCATATCACGTCCCTCGGTCACACTGAACCAGGCTGGTTTGCAAAGTTAAAATTATTTATTTGCGTAGTTCACAATATAATCACACTATGTTTAATGGGTATACAATAATCACCAATGGGGTGATGTAACACTAAGCAATCTCTTTAATCACAAGGTGTAATAGCAAGCAAAACAATTCAGCACCGAAATAATACTTTTGTGTGTTCAGATCAAAAAGCAGTGTGGTTACTATTTCCCCCTGCGCGCCCCTCAACCCCCCAATATGTTTGTTTGTTTATTTTATTTCTATAGCGCCCCAGACCCAGGAGTAAAAGGGCGCTTAGTACAAGTTACAAGACACAGTACATGGAAATAAGCAGTGATAGTTGAACAACAGATATAAACATGGTAATAAGCAGTGATAGTTGAACAACAGATATATACAGAATATACAGACAGTACAATATGCAATATAAAGAGATAGAAGGAGAGAGAGCAGGTATTCAGGAATGCAGAATTCAAACAAAATGTCAATCCCAATTTCCCCCCAGCAACACACGAGAGAAACAGAGTTGATTGGCAAGCTATCAAATAGTTTTAAAGTTATCTGAAGAATGGATGGGTAAAACACTAAATATGGTTTAAATTACTGAAATTGTTTAATTTCTAATGGGAGCCGCTTTATATGGTTGCAGACAAACACTGGCAATGATTTGATAGTAAGAAGCAATGTGAAAACTTAAAACTGAGGTCGGGTGCAATTGAAAGCTGTTTTACACGTGGCAGAATTTTACCTAAAACTAAATTTGCGGCAAACATTTCCGTGCACGGTAATCGCGATTGCAGGAAAACTATATGGATTTGGAACGCAGTTTTTTGTTCTTTGGAAAGCTGTGGATGTAAGTTACAAGCTTAAAATTTGAAGAAGTTGTGGACGTTTTAGCGGAGGTAATTTTCTTTCAAATAGGTACAAAAATGGAAAACGGGAATGCACTTTGAAAAGACAAATGGAATGTCTTTACACTAGATTATGATTAGAGAAAAAGAGAATGCCACACATGAATCTCCATCAATCCTGGCCAGGGACCCTTCATGTGGTGGATAATCAATTTCTTTCTGGGATTGAAATTATTTATTCACAACCCTAATGATTTATGAATTTAAATACAAATGAGGGACTTAATGCAAGAAAGTTCTGACAATTCAAAAGTATTCCTAAGAAGATCAGGTTCAGAAGACAATATAGGATGGATTTAGATAGGGATTACTATGGACAGTACATATGCTAGTGACACAATCCTATTATATGGATACTCACTACATAGGTTTGAACATAACCGTCAAGAATTCTGGTCCGTCAAGATCAGGGATTTTGCTCAGAAATTCTGCTGGGCACACCGGACTGGACAACAAGGCGCTCTGGTCTGCACGGCACAGCACGAATGGACTGGGTCTGCAATGGCTTTCTGGTCACAGCACGGCACAACTGGATTGGGTCTTTTGATTCTGGTAATAATTCTTTTAGCAGGAAAGCAGTCACCGCACAGCCTGGCTGTTTCTTTTGTTCCCTTTAGGTTTCTGGGGGTGAATTCTGGTTTCTGGAATTAGAAGGCCTAGTTGAAAATGGTTCAACTATAGAATGGACCTTTCTGCTTGCCAAGTTTCTGGAGTCTGGAGCAAGGAAGATGTCAAGTTCTCGAACAGGGTGCTCCGCCAGCAATCGTTTAGTGGGTGAATCTGTGTGTCCTTCTAAGTCCTCAGCTGTCTCTATTTATGCTTATGATAAGGGGGTGTGTATGCTGGATTATCCTAAGCGCGCCCCTAGGCAGGCTATTGGCTAGAGTATCCTCTCTCCCTTGATTGGAGGAGAAAACAGCGTGTCACCATGATGATGTGGGTTTATGAGTCAGAGAATCCTCCCCTTGACTTTTGAACATAAAATCTACTTTTTGTACAATACATATTTACAAATGTGCAACCTTTCTAACAATAACATATATAGATTACATATTTTGTGGAGCCTATACTCTTCCAAGCCCCGTCGTGTAGGATCTTGGGTCTGCTTTTGACAGCATTTCGCCCTTTTTGTCCTGAACACATGGTCCAATTTTGGAGAAAATTTCCGCATTGTATATGGGCATAAGCGTGTGAAGTTTCATACTTTTGACCTAAATACATTTGGTATAAAACCATAATTTCCACTGCTACTTCCGAGAACATAGCACAGAGTTCTAGCGCCTCTTACAATGTGCACCCAAAAATGTGATTCATAAGTCTGGGGTTTACATATTTTTCACAATTTTACACAGTAAATTATCAGTCTTTTTAAAAATGTGCTTTTTGTCCCTGTGAATCAACAAATGGTTGTCTGTCCCGCCTCCTTCCTCTTCTTGCAGCTCAGGAGCAATCTCCTCCCATTTCCTTCTGGCAGAGGCCATTTATGATCCTTTCTAATTAGCATCTCCTTGAGCTGGAGGAAGTCCATTGTCCCCTTCCCACAGCAGCACAAATTCTGCTCCCACCCCTTAATCATCAGATGGGTGTGAGTTCCTGGTACAGAGAGAGGCCTGGCCTTTGTGGGGGGAAGTTGTTATACTGGTTTGGCTTTGAGTCAGGCTTAAATTCAAATGTCATTTTGTTACATTTATTCCTTGTTTTAAAATAAACTTGTAATTTCCAAACAAGCAACTACAACACTTATTTCAGATTCTAAACTATGAGATTTATATAGTTACAACCTAGGTTACTCTCAGCAACAGGTCACTTAAATTTCAGACATTAGATTTCAGTTGTATAAGTTTACAGTTTTAATGCAGGCTTTTGAAAACAGTAATTCAGGCGGCTGAGGGTACTGCGCCCAGATTTTGACAGATCCCACAGGCAGGCACTTTGGCTGTGGATATTTTGATGACAAATTCCGCTTTTCAGGATACTGCAATTTCACAATGATTTCTAGAACTCAGTAAATTGTAAAAGTCAGCAAGAATATTGGATGTTTGTGGGTGTTTTGTACCGGCATTCTGCAGTTTCAGCAACCAAGAAAAAGGATGTAAATGCAAGATTTTGGATTTCTTTCAGCAAGCACTGTTTTTCCCCTGTGCTCCATTTTTACTTGTTGGTCAGCCCAGTGACATGTTTCGGGAGTGCGCTCTCTGTTCCACCACTGACAACATGCATGGCAGATTGGGCAGCCATCATTTTTTGTTGCAAAGCGCGATTTCCATAGGTTTTGGCGCACACAGGAGTTTTGCTCCCATTTTGATAATTCTGGCACCACCAGAACACATGTTGCCGCAGGGCAGAGAATAAGTGGGTTAATACATCCCACAAAGCCCCCCTCATGACTTGAATTTGACCGCCTGTCAAGGGGAAGTCGGGAGATTGGGATGTCATTCTTTCTTTTTGGTCCAAGTGGAAAAATGTGTCTGCTTCTCCCATCAGTGCTGGATCGACAGGTTCTCCTCGCCGGTTCCGGATGGGAGTATGGAGCGATATCCCGGGCCGCTTGGGTCTTTCCTCCCGGTCCACGAGTGATCCTCCTTGGTGCTTAGAATCCATGGTTTCAGTACTATGATGACAGAACAAGCATGGTTATGGACATTTCCCCACCACTATTCATGTAGTGGGGCAGATGCATAAATTGGACATACAATTGACACTCTTTCCCGCCTGTAATTACTACTAATTTTAACAGGTGGAATGGTTTTTAACAAGTGGAATCATTTTTAATAGTTAGAATTTTCTAGGGATCTGGAATGTCCCCCTCTTGGTTTCCAGATGGCTCTTCTAGTTGCCGCAGAGTATGCCTAGGATGGCAACTCAGCTGGTTGATGTGGACCCACTTATCTTCCCCTTCTGCCAAACTGCCTTTGGGGATACAGATTTTGTAGTGAGTCATGGGATGGTCATCTCTTCTCCATTTCTGAAATTCCATTAATCACTAGGGTCCAAATTAATATCAAGTTGGTTGAGGAGGTCCCGGCTCATATAAAAGGCGGAAGGAACACCTTGCACAAACCAACAAGTGTTGATTATGCATTTGTTATTCGTAGAGATTTTAATCATACAACTGCTAAGCAGAGGATATTTAGAGCGGGGTGGTTCCAGATCCCTTACCCATGGCTGCACTGACTCTACGGCGGGTAGGGTCTGGTCTTTTGGAAGTTTGTTGAATAGTGCTACGCTAATGAAGCTTTCTTCGCTATTCAAGTCAACTCGGGCGAGGACAGAATCATTCCCGTCATTTAACTGAGTCGGGAGAAAGCACTGTTCACCCTTTTTCAGAATGCCAGCTAAGTTCTGTGCTGGTTTGATGTCAATTTTGGCTATGAACTTGGGGTTTTCGAATTGTGCATCAGTGTAAAATTTCAATGTATCTCCCTCCATGGTGGAATGCCACTTCAGACTGGAAGGGAAGCTGATTTGTAGAAATGGAGAAGGGTTCACCTCACCGTTGGGTGGTCCCATAGCTATGACGGTGACGTGGGGTGCATAATTTTTCTGAAAATAGAACCTAACTAGGTCTGGTTTTTGCTCAACGATGTGGCATGTGCCATTTAGACTCACATGGTTGACGCTTTGCTTTAATTTAATTGGCCTGCGGGTCTGGGTCCAGAGGACCTTGTTGACGCAATCTATGAGGGGAGACAACCTGCAGAGGATGTCATTCTGTAATAGACAGGGGGTTCCCTCTGGCACCACAACCAAGACCGGGTGCTTCATTTTGTGTCGCCCAATTTTAATTTCCAGCTCTGCAGACGCTTCAACAGGAATTTCCTTCCCGTCAAATGTCTGGAGCTGTCCAGGAAGAGGGGTGAGAGGAATTTGGTATTTCTCCCCCCCTTCCCGAATTTAGCTGCCTTTGGACATGGACGGAGGCGTAGAATCTACCTTCCTTCTCCTTCAAGGGGCAAAGGTAATGGGTGCTCTGGGAAAGCTTAATGGTCAATTTGCTTATTTCTGACTCTGACACCAGGGTGGTTGAGACAGGAGACTGTGTCAGAGTGGGGGAATCTAGCACAGGAGTCTCACACAAAGTTATTTGGGGAGCCACGGGCTCCCCTTGTTCAGTTTCTGGGCTGCCCCCCCTTTCTGGAGGCATTTAACGGCAGTGGTTGGTGAGGTTTGGGGTTCCTCTTGGGCTGGTTCTGGGTTGCTCCCCCCTTCTAGGAGGCGGTCTCCCAGAATGGAGTGTGATACTATGGGTATCTGAGCACCCAGTATCAGGCTCAGTGATTTGAGGAGTCTCAGGCCCCTCCCTTTCTGATTTAGGGCTGCCCCCCCCTTGTTGTAGACAGTCCTCCGAGGGGCTTTGGGGACCTAGGGACTCTTCTTCTTCTGATTCTGCCCCCCTGTGGAATCAGAAAAATACAATATTAAGGCTTTTACACCATGCAAAGAGAAATACACCAACACGGGCTTGTAAAGATTCCCAGAATCTTTATTGCAATACTGTACAGTTTACAAAACAAAGTGCACAAATAGCTATTTGGCCGTCAGTACATCACAGAGACCACCAGCAGGTTCAATGTGAGCAGTGAACAGGAATTACTAGCTGGACATCAGCGTATTTATACAATTTCTTCATAACGATGTCCAGCCTCCTACAAGTTAATCATGTACTGGGCTAGGGTCGCGCCAGGTTCATTCCTAATTTACATATCTCGTGCATGCGGTTTACCTTTTAATACATTTACTAACAAGCACTATTATTCTCTGGGTTTAACTTTACACTCTTTACACATTGCTTTAATGCAGGTCAAACAGATGTTTCACATGACATGTTTTAACAGTGTTATTGTTCTTATATACTTGTAGGTTAACATCACCGATTCAAGTAATCCCCTATCCCGAGGTCAACAAAGGACAAGGTCTACATGACCCTAACATGTATCCTGCAGGCAGGTTGGACATTAACTCGTCTACAAAGGTTGAAGAGGTTAAGTTAGAACAAGAGAACACAGGTCAGCCATTTTAGGCCACGGGGTGACTTTGCACGAATAAATAAAATAGCGGCTTTGACCTAAAATGGAGGCTCGATTAACTTAAGGCTACGACCTTGCAATACGGATATTCTCGCAGAGCGACTGGGCATAGGCCAACATATACAATGAGGACGAAACAATACTATATCAGTTTTAACAAACCCTCCTTTTGGCCTATGCCAAGCGCTAAACTACCTTCAATCACTTTGCGACTAACTCCACATTTCAACGTCTACACACCCCAAATCATTATCAGACATATCTATTGCCATTAGGTCAGACACTAGAGTTTTTTTCAACACGTACTCCTTGGAAACCTTATCTGAGGCGTATATTATATGCCCTAATACACTTGTTGCTTGCGCAACACCCCCCTAATACCGAACATATACCAGGGAGACACTGTATACAACAACAAAGGAATAGAAAACTACCCAAGATAATCAGCAGGGCCGAAAACAACTTCCATCCCCATGACCGTAGGAGGTCCCAAAACCATGTACTAAGTTCCCAGTTTCCCTCAGGAACATGCACTACTGAACTAAGAACATGTAGATTTTGGATCGCCTAAAGATCGTTGGAGAGGAGTCTGGTAGGTAAACGCAGCAAGCGGACCCCACTAATTTACATACTCCTCCACGCTCGGCCAGAATGACATCTAATGCCATCCGTTTCTGAAGAGCCATTAATCTTATCGCTTTCTGTTCTAACGTCATATTATAGAGTATGTCAGTGGTCCGGTTGATGGTTCTCTCCAATACTCTCGCTAGTCCCCTGATATCTTCTGAATTCGTAATTTGCCCAAAAAATGGCACAAAAGATTTCATGATGTCTCATAGAGTTTGCTCTGGAGTATCCCCTTTCACATCTCATCGTGGACGAGTCTTCGAAATTTCTGCAGTACTGGCAATAAATACCCCAGGTAATAGAATCCCTAAATAGCAGGTTCCTTGCCAATCCCTGGGCAACCATGGAAATGCCACATTAACGCAAACGAAATAGACAGGTTCACCTACGTATAGAGGTCTGTTCTCACTAGTCAAATTCGCAACGTTGGCACATTTTCTAAAATTACCCATTGACCGTGTTCCATTCCTCTGTATGCAGAAGGAAACTGAATCGGGGCTATGGTTAACAGAATAAAATGGCAGCGTGGCATCCTTATTTCCTATAGGAGCCATTTTGAAAGAGGTAAAAGACTGAAAAGGATGAGACAATCTATCAGAGGGCCTAACAGAAGCAACGTTTGGCTTACTCCTATTTGCAAAAAGCGAGCATCCAAGGGGCATCAAAACACATTTTTCAAAACTATTCAAATTTGTACCATCAAAGTTCCCTGAGATGCTGTCATTCCATCAGCCAAAGAATAGTGCTCTAAGAGAAGCATAACAAGCAGTTGTCAAAGGTAAAGGATGAATGTACCAACCTAGCCCCTTATCCCCATGTTGCGGTAGATGTGAGCAGATCCAGCAGTTGGTCCTATTCAAAATTGCATGAGTGGCATTCATTATTAACAAAAGAGTATTATTCTGATAGTTCCGTCTATGCAAAGAATCTCTAGGCGACAAGGTATGCAATTGCACGGAAGGAGTGGGGAAAACAGATACATTTTCAACAGGTAAAAAGTCCTCTAGCGGATATGCTTCCTCCAGATACCATAATCCAAAACCAATAGTTACTACAAACCCAGTTATTATTATTAAAAGGCAACAATACATTTTCGGGGTCCCCTTACATGCTTGATCATTGTCTCTGCTAGCCACATATTTATCTAAAAGTTCAGTGCGAGCGGTAGCAGGTGCAGGCATCGTCGTCTTCAATCGAAAAACACCAATTGTTCGTTTGCTGGCGACTCCAGTCGTGCATCTTCTTAATGTCTTTCCCACAACCCTTAGCCAACAGAATCCTTTCGTACAGTCGGGCCAAAAGGCAAGCCCTCAAATGATTTCCTCGATCGCACAGTCAAACCGTGCCGTACGTCTATCTTCTTGGACGTAAATTATATTTCACAATTTCCGATGCTGAAGGGTCAGAGAAAAGTATGTCGTCACTTCCCACTGGAGGTGGCGAGTGAACGGAAATGGGATCAGAAAATGATTGATCAGGAAGTACCACTGTTGGAGAGTGCGGAGACAAGATGGCCGTTTTGTCTGGCTTTACGAACTCTGGAACGGTCTCCGATACTCTCTTGTCGATTGTTGCTGTTTCGGGCACGTTGGTTACAGCATTGGAAAGGGATTCTGTGTCTTCTGTATCGTATGGCACGGGCTGCTGGATCTGTTTGGTGTGTGTCGCGTGGATCCAGTTCTTTCACCCTGCTACCCGCACAGCAGTCTGGGTGACTAGCAGGACCTGGTAGGGACCCCTCCACCGAGGTGCAAGGCAAGACGACCTCTCGAAAACTTTCGTGAGGATCCAGTCCCCCGGTCGTAGACTGTGACCAGGACCCTCGTACCGTACAGGTAATGCCTCTCGCACCTGGTGATAAATTGAAAATAGATTTTTAGTCAACTGGTTACAGTAATCTGAAAGAAGCACATTCTCTATATCCCGCAATGAGCGACTCTTTGGCATACCCCAAATATTAGCAGGCCTCCCCATCACCACCTCAAAGGGAGAGAGCCCAGTCTTAGTTTGAGGGGTGGTTCTCATCGACAGCAACACGATCGGTAAGGCGTCCGGCCATTTTAACTTGGTGCCAGCACACGTCTTAGCGAGCTTGTTCTTTATAATGTCGTTATGCCTTTCCACTAATCCGGCACTTTGGGCATGTCTGGCCGAATGGAACCGTTTATCAATCTGTAATCCTTCACATATTTGTAGGATTACAGCAGCGATAAAGTGTGGCCCATTATCCAACCAGATGACTCTCGGCAGCCCGAACCTAGGAAAGAACTCTTTCAACAGAGTTTGTGCCGTGGTTATGGCCGTTGCATCTCTAACAGGGAAGGCCTCAACCCACTTGCTAAATGTACAAATGACAACCAACACATATTTAAGATTGTTGCAATGTTCCATCTCAATAAAATCAAAGTGGATAACTTCAAACGGAACAGAAGGTGGAGCAAAACTTCCTCAAGCAGACCATGCACCCTTGGACAAAGCGCTCCGCAATTTTGAAAATTTTATCATTGGCCCATACACTGTGTAACATTTTAGTCAAATTTTCGCGCGCAGACATGGGTCGGACCATGAGCCATAATGACCATCATTGTAATATAGGCGTCAGGGAGTAATCATTTTCCTTCAACATTGTCCACTCAACACCCATCACCATCCAATCTCCCTGCACCCTCGACCCATTTCTTGGTCTCCTCTACAGTAGCATCTGCTTGAATGTCTTTTACAGAATCGATACTTTCACCAAAAGTGCAAACATTTACAGTTTCCCTTACAGCATACATTTCTGAACTAAAATCAGTAGCAGTTTATTTAGCTATCTGATCAGCGAAAGCATTCCCTTTTCCTATATCGTCTGTAACCTTTTGATGTGCTGTACATTTTATAATGGCTAACTGAACAGGGAGTGCGAGCGCTGAAAGTAATTGCACTATTAAAGTGCCATGCTGTATTTTCGTGCCATGTGAGGTCAAGAAACCTCGTTCTTTCCACAGTCTATCGAAGTTGTGAACTACCCCAAAGGCATACTGACTGTCGGTATATATATTTACCGTAAGCCCTTCAGAAAGTTCACAAGCTCGAGTTAACGCTATAATTTCTGCAGCCTGTGGGGAATTATGCATAATTCTTTTGGTTTCCACAATCGTGCTTAAAGTAGTGACGGCATAAGCAGCCGTGGATGTACCATTCGGAAGTTTGAAACAAGAGCCATCACAAAATAGCTCTCCTTGTGGGCTATTCAAAGGCGTGTCTTTCAAATCAATTCTATCTTTAGTCTCTTGTTCTGTAGTGTAAAGGCAATTGTGTGACGTTTCGTCACCATCAACAGTATCTTGAGGGACAGGTAAAAGTTCAGCCGGATTTAGTACACAACACCTCTGAATTTGAATGTGGGGAGCAAACAAGAGCAATTCATATCTTGTCAATCGTGCAGAAGTAAGGTGTTGCATTTGAGTTCTATTCAATAAAATATCTACAGAGTGAGGTACCATTAGGGTTAACGCATGACCCTGACCATTCCCTCGCTCTGTTTTACAGATGCAGCAGCGACAGCTGTCAAACATCTCGGCAAAGCGCATGCAACAGGATCAAGGATGGATGAGAAATAGCCGCACGGCCTATTCTTCCCTCCATGTTCCTGCGTTAACACAGCCAAAGCACATCCGTCACGTTCCTGCACATACAACACGAAGGCCTTTTCATAATTTGGAGTTCCTAAAACCGGTGCCGAACACAGCGCGGTTTTGAGCAAATCAAATGCTGTCTGGTGTTCCAAAGTCCATGGCAATGGCAAAGAAATGCCCTTCTTTGTCAAAGCCAGCATTAATTTAATCGTTAACGAAAAGTTAGGGATCCACAATCTGCAGTAAGAAGCCATACCTATCAGGGCTCTAACTTTCTTTTGTGTATTTGGGACATACATGCCAGAAATAGTTTTTATCCATTCAGGTGTCAACCTTCTTCCCTCCTTTGACAGGAGATAGCCTAAATAGGCGACCTCCTGACAACAATATTGGAATTTCTTGAGTGAAGCTTTGTGGCCATGTTTTGCTAGATGACAAAGCAACAACACAGTGCCTTCTTTACAGGCACTCTCAGAATCAGCAGCCAAGAGGAGATCATCTACATACTGTAGTAACGTGCAAGTAGTAGGCAACTCGAGAGTATCGAGTTGCTCTTTCAATGCTCTACTATAAATACTTGGACTCTCAGTGTACCCTTGTGGTGCACGAGTGAATGTGAACGAGCGTCCACCTAGAGTAAACGCGAACAAATACCTACTACCCTTATGTATAGGAATACTGAAAAACGCGTTTTTAAGGTCAACAACGCTAAAGTGAGTGGCAGAAGCCGGAATCATAGTTAGTATCGTGGTAACATCAGGTACAATGGGAAATTGAGGAGCCACAATTTTGTTAATAGCATGCAAATCAATTATAAATCGAAAAGGAATCGCATTATCACCTTTTTTATATACTGGCAAGATCGGGCTGTTACACACACTACCTGTAATTTCCTCAATTACTCCACGATGTACAAAATCAGAAACTATACATTTCAAAGCCTGTTCGCCTTCAACTGAGATCTTATATTGCAGGATGCGAGGCAATTTTACTCCATGTTTCAGAATAATTTTAACAGGTTCAATTTGAAGAATGTCCACATCATTATCATCAATTGCCCATAAGCATTCCGGAATGTTACTAAATTCTGGCGGTAAAGGTTGAGTCAAAAACTGAGAGGCGAGTGATTGCTGAGGTGAAATTGTTAACCGAACTCCGTCCGGGGAGCAATGTATTACTGCATTCAATTCCTTCAACAAATTCAACCTCAGCAAATTCTCTCCACAGTTTGTAGTAAGTAGAAATGTACACTGCTCCGTGAAGGGACCCAGTGTTATCGTTACCGGCAAAGAGACCGGACAAACTACAGGTGTGCCTGAAAACCCCACAGAAACATTGGACTGCCCTGACAGGGGAATGTTTGGAACCCGTGAATGGTCAATGGTACACTTTTGTGCTCCCGTATCTACTAAAAATATATGCTTCCTATTTCCCACCGCCATCTCAACGTAGGGGCCTTTCTGATGAACGGGAATAGGCGTTGGTTCCAAATCCTGTTTCGGGCAATCCTAACGAAATATAATGTCATCAAAAGGAAGCTCTTCAGAGAGGTACACGGCAGAAGGGTGATCAAAAATGTTTCTATTATCCACATTCGATACTTGTTTATCCTGTGAAGGAGGTTGCTGTGATTCTGGTGCAAACTGACCTCTGCCAGGGACCCCTGCACCTGGGCGACCTCTGGATCGTCTACCCATGTTCCCAAATGACCTTTGCTGCAAGGTCGGACATTGTGAGCACCAGTGACCTTCCTGTCGACAATAGGCACACTGGTTAATGGTTACCGGTGCCAGGGGCATACTTCCCTGTGGAATGTATTGACCTCTAAATTGATTACCTCCTCTAGGGTTTCTAACAATCTGTTGCAATAGTACTTTTGTTTTTAGGTCACCCTTTTTTTTCTCAAGTTTTTCCTTTTCATTATTTACACGATTTTCATAGTCCTGAGCCATGTGCAGTACTTCTGTTTGAGACTTTGCCTGCCAAGCGCTTTCGGAGGACATAATCTGTAACTGGATGTCAGGCAGCAATCCACGTACAAATTTGTCGACAAACAGCCTTTTCCCTGACTCTGTGCCTAAGTCTTGTCCACTGAAATCTGAAAATACCTGTTCAAACCGATTGAAGAACTCGGTGGCACCCTCAGACTTATCCTTTTTTCAGGAACTATAGTTTTTAATTTTACAATAATCCTATCGGGCAAAGTTAATATCACTTGAGGCGTTCGCTCGCCAGCTGGTCTCTCTCTGTCGAGCCTAACCATGTTATCCCATGTATCTCCAAACCCAGGTACATCATCTACAGTCCTAATCTGTTTCCATAAATCAACTGGAAAGAGTACGGGAAATAATAAATCAATATCACTTAAGGCGAATACCGATGATGGTAAGACCGAATCTATTTCTTTATAGAACCCCATCGGATTTTTTCTTATATCAGGAATAGATTGCTTTATGGTGTTCACTTCCTGTCTTGAGAACGGGACGTGAAGAAACTGCGATACATAATGTGCAGGAATGTCCACAGCGACTATTCCTCGTGCAGCATCGGCCGCAATCTCAACTTTCGGGACAAATGTCGGAGGGACCTCTCTCATAGGCAACTGAGAAGTAGGTAGCTCCAAACGCTTACTAAGAAACAGAGCCAAATCAAGCGCTAAGGCAGTCGAAGAAGTATCAATCGAAAAGGCTCTCTTATAAACACTCAACAATTCTGCGGGACAACAAATCTTTCTTTTTACACACTCATTTTGCAGGTATTCTACCATAACCTGAATCACTTTCTTTTGCATTTCTAACGTATACTGACCATACGTGTCATATACTTCATCTGGAGTTATCGACATATCCGAAATCCATCTTATCGCATCCTTTGTACAAATTCGTGCTTCCTCACCTATCAATTCACAGCGAGGAGAAAACCGTTTCTGTAAGAACATAGTACCTAAACTATCATCATCTATTTCTTCATTCTGTAACTCTTCCAACTCCTTCTTATACACAAAAATCCTCTTGACATGCTCATATACTTTCTCCGCAGTATCTCTAGATAACGCTAAGGCGTTCAAATCCCGTAACCCTTGTGGGAGATGTGCATCATTTAATCTATTTCACATTATGCTCAATTAAATTCCTAACCCTTCAATAAAAAACATTTTCTCAGGAATACCTTTTAAATTTTCGAGTGTGGAAAAAACATCCGCTTTTTCACCCTTCTCCATACAATGTTTAGCCCAAGCAATCAATTAATTCTTTTTATCTTGGGACACAGTATTACGAGTCACAACCCTTGATCCCGCTCCCTAGTCTACTGCAAGCGATACGGAATCACTTGGAAGAGGAAGAGTAGGCACATTCTGAATGTCAACAGGTGTAGGCAAGGGGGCAGGCAAAGGAGCGGCGGCTGGAGGAACAACGGGAAGAACAGTAGGGAGGACCGGAGGAACTATAGGAGGAGGAATAACAACAGCAAGGGGCAAAGCACCAGGAGGAGGGACGTACGGGGGTGGTGCAGAAGCATCGTGCCTTCGTTCATGCAAAAGTTTGTTAATCAATTCATCGGACGTATGAAAATCTTTCAAAGGGTAGATTTTTTGAATGCCTAATTGAAACGCTCTGTCCGTGTTCCTAACTGATTCCAATTGTTTATTTTGATCATATAACCGTGCCTTTTCGACACTTGTTATATGTCGACGCATATGCTTCTCTCTACATTTTTGTTGCTGCAAAGCTTCTGTTTTCCAACTGTGCAATGCATCAAATTCTGCAGGTCTAGCCTTTTTCTTTACCAATACAGACTCTAAATATTCTATACGAGGGATTTCAAAGCTACCATTGGTTGGCCACCGAAGATTAGAATTATGTCTGGTCTGTCTGTGCCAAATGTCATTAAATGCTATACTACCAAAGCCTTTCTTACAGTACATAGTACATGCCGGCGACCCCTCCTGTGGTGCGGGACGGCTATCTTCCAAAGATTGTCTGTCGCTGCGGAATAATGCCCTGAAGCAGGCAGACAATTTCCCAGGCATATCAGAGTTCTGGTGTTACCTGGTCAAATAATTGTTCTCGCGAGTACAATGCGCCAAATTCAAATTGTCAGGGTTAAATTAAGAATCAGGTCACGATTCACCTGACCAAAGGACTGGGAGTCCCGATCGGGTTACTAAGAACAATTCTAAGGACCCATGTGTCTGGTGATTTCTGCAAATTTACCCACCTCGATATATGGACCCTTGTCAAGACGTCGTCTCGGGCTACAGCTCACCGTTCAGGGATCGGATCGTGCTGTTCCGCCGAGGAATTCACTTCTCATCCAGAGGGGACGTTTTGTTCGCACCGTCCGATCCCAGTCCGATAGCCGAGCCAACCTTCAACGAGACAAAGTCAATCTTGAGGGTCCCTATTCGGGCGCCATCTGTGGAATCAGAAAAATACAATATGAAGGCTTTTACACCATGCAAAGAGAAATACACCAACACGGGCTTGTAAAGATTCCCAGAATCTTTATTGCAATACTGTACAGTTTACAAAACAAAGTGCACAAATAGCTATTTGGCCGTCAGTACATCACAGAGACCACCAGCAGGTTCAATGTGAGCAGTGAACAGGAATTGCTAGCTGGACATCAGCGTATTTATACAATTTCTTCATAACGATGTCGAGCCTCCTACAAGTTAATCATGTACTGGGCTAGGGTCGCGCCAGGTTCATTCCTAATTTACATATCTCGTGCATGCGGTTTACCTTTTAATACATTTACTAACAAGCACTAATATTCTCTGGGTTTAACTTTACACTCTTTACACATTGCTTTAATGCAGGTCAGACAGATGTTTCACATGACATGTTTTAACAGTGTTATTGTTCTTATATACTTGTAGGTTAACATCACCGATTCAAGTAATCCCCTGATCCCAAGGTCAACAAAGGACAAGGTCTACATGACCCTAACATGTAGCCTGCAGGCAGGTTGGACATTAACTCGTCTACAAAGGTCGGAGTGGTTAAGTTAGAACAAGAGAACACAGGTCGGCCATTTTAGGCCACGGGGTGTCTTTGCACGAATAACTAAAATGGCGGCTTTGACCTAAAATGGAGGCTCGATTAACTTAAGGTTACGACCTTGCAATATGGATTTTCTCGCAGAGACTGGGCATAGGCCAACATATACAATGAGGACGAAACAATACTATATCAGTTTTAACACCCCCCCCCCCTTGTTGGGTTTGAACCAGAGGATTTTCGTGCTGGTCATTCTGGGTACTGATGATGGGCGGTTTCAACTCGGTCCCCACATCTACCCATTCTTGATTTGGATTCTTTGGGACCCATTTTTCTTTGCGAGGAGTTCCCCCAGCCCTGAAGGAGAAGATCCTTTTCCCAGAATCCTCTGAGGATCCCTCTCCTTCAAACTGGAAGATTTGTAGCTCCTCCACAAAATGGGTCTTTTTGGGCTCTTTATTTCTCCTACCCGCCCTCTGCTCCTTGGGTTGCAGACTTTCGGGGGCAGGAGATTTTGGTTCTGGTTCCTGGGTTTGCAGGGGCTTTTCACAAGTGGGGAAAGAAGCTTCCTCCAAGACTTTACACCCCCCTTACCCTTGTGCCTCCTCCCTGGGACCGGTGGGTTGTCGGGGTTCTTCCCCTGTCATTTCTCTGGAGCCACCAGATCCTGGATTTGAGGCATTCTGAGCCACCATGCTCATCTGAGGGTTCTGTTGAGCCCTCAGCATGCAACCCAGATCCTGTCCCATGTTCTGGACCTGGCGCTGTAGTTGGGACACCCCCTCCAGCTGGTATGAGGTCCTCATGTCTCCCCTGGGTTGATCCCGGCAAGGGTAGCTATCCCTTCTCCCAAAAAACCCTGGGTTAGGGAAGTTTGGGTACCCCTCCGCCCTTGGCCTCCCCTCTCGCAGATTGGGCTGTCTGGACTCAGGAAAGTGGGGAAATAAGGATGGGTTGTTTTGGGGGTTGAAATTTTGCGGGTACCTAGGAAAGAAATTTTGTCCGGTATTTGGGGGATTACTGCCCTCCTGGGAAAAGTGACGAGGGAAGTTCCCTGGGTTTCCTGCTGTCTGATTGGATTCCTCCCCCTTGGGCTGGAGGAGTCCACACATAACCCAGGATGGGTCTATTTCCCTTGTAGCATGGGCTGATGTAGTCAGGGGAGTTACGGGTCCCATTTGTGGGGTTACCTCCCTGGCTCCCTGTTTGTAAATGGCCCAAGGGCCTTTTGGGTTTGGGGTTGTTTGGATTCTATGCGGGAAGGTTTTTAGGCCCCCCCATCTCCAGATTTAAAATGGGGGCAACCTTCAGCTCTGCCACTTTAGCAGCAGCAGGGGCGTTGGTTGTTTCGGGGCTTTTTCCACTATTTCTATTTTCCAATGGCTTCTGCACCTCATAAATGTGTGTGGCTTGTTCAATGACCCAGTCTAGTGATCTTTTCTCATGAAAGTCCCTCACTAACTGGGTCATGATATACTTAAGGAGAGCAATAAAGAAGGTGTTTACAAATTCTTTACTGTCAGTGTGCACCCTTCTTGTGGTCTGCGCAAAGGCGCATTTTAATTCCTGAACAAATTCCTGTGGGGCCTGATCTTCCCCACACTGTAAATTTTAGGCTGCCTTGCGAGCCTCTTGAGGGTTCCTGTGAATGGAAAAATGTTTCAGGATGGCCGCCCTATAGGTGGACCATCTGGAATGATTCTGATCCTCCAGCCCCACAAAGAAGCTGGAGTAGTCGGGAGAAAATGTCCACTTTACATATTGAATACAGCTTTGGCTGTCCTTCAAATGGAAAGTGTCCATCATCTGTTCAAATAGCTCAAGGTGCTCCCAAACCGAATATTTTGCATTCTTGTGGTAGGGTGTGATAACGCTCCTAATGGCTTTTATTTGTTTCAGGGGATCCTTGAGCAAGACCCTCTTGACATTGTTGGCTTTTTTAGTTCGGGTCACCCGGGTCCACTCACCCTCTGACTCAGAGGCACTGCTACCAGAGGTGGATGTCTGGTCTTCTAGGCTCTCCCGGATTCTGCGAGCTTGGGAATGGCTGGCAGAATGTGGGGGCCTAGTTTCCTGAGTCCTGTGGCGCTCAGAGGAGTCTTCTGATTCTTCCTTGCTCCCAGGATTGGCTGAGTACCCTCCCCACCCCCCACTGTCATAGCTGGGAAGAGGTTTTCAGGATCTCATTGAGTTCCCCACCAAATTTTACCATCTGATCTCTGGGTAAATTATATTTCTGAGGATCCATTTCTCTGATCCTCCCCTCATTGGAGTCTCCCTGATCAGAGAAGATGGCCCTAGCACTTGGGAACCCATAAATAGGTGCCCGCCCATCCATTTCTGGGAGGCACTGACCTATTGGCCCCATATTTCCCCTTGGGTTGAAGTAAACCATCCCCATGGTCCTTGGCTCATATGTGCCAGTGGACATGGAGGTGGGAGAGTCCATGGGATTGAAGAGATTGAGGTCTCTCGTGCCAGGGTTCCTGAGGTTATGCTCAGGGGTCTCCCTCTCCCAGCGGATCCCATCTCTTTCAGCCCCTACTCCCTGTTGCCATGCAAGAATCTGACCCTTCTGCTCTTCTATTAAGTCCTTATTGTTCTCTATTAACTGTTCCTGCAAAGCCACCTGTCTATGGAGCCTGTCATTTTTCTCACAGAGAGCCTCATTGTCTCTCTGTGCTTCCTGTCTTTTTTGCTGCAGGAGGGTCACCTCCTGAGTCTGATCCTTCCCAGCCTGATCATTCGCTGCTAGGGCATCTTCCACCCTCCTGGTGTGCTCTAACAGTTTTTCGTAGTCCTTTTTGAGCTCACCCAATCCCTGAAGGGCTAGGTGATTTTCATCCATCTTGGTTTTTAAATAACTGACTTCCTGAACTAAGGTGTCCCTTTCCTGAATTAGAGTACCCCTCTGTGCACCCAGGTCGTCCCTTTGTTTTTTGAGTGCACCAGCTTTCTGGCGCTCTTCATCAAATTCAGTTTGGGATTCAAGGTCCTTGATAATTAAAGTATTGTTTTCTTCTTTTATTTGGTCTAACTGGTCTTGTAGGACGACCATCTGTTCTGCGCTAACTCTATTAAACATTCTCTGATTCTTGGCTCTTCTGTAGACTTTGCTCTGCACAGTCAAAGTCAGTTTGGGTTTTTTCTAGTGATTGTACTTGCCTTTTTGCCAGATCTAGGTTTTCGGCATATTTTTCCTGTATTTCTCCAATGTGGAGGTACAGGTATGCCGCTATGTTGGCAATTTTACTTTGCTCTTCTTTTGCCCTCAGGCCATGTACAATTCACTAAGTGCCATGTGTAATGGACCCTGGTCATGCCATGTGTCTGATTCTGTGGCAGTGGCTTGTTTTTTGATTTCCTGCAGCCAGACATTCTCATCCTGCTCTGTCCATTCACCCCTGACAAATAATTTATGCAGTAGGTGTTCTTTTGCCATATTAAATTCTACTGGGGTCACCATTCTGGAAATATTAATTTCCTTCTGACTTACAGGAGTTATTTTATTTTTGCAAAACAGGACAAATTCCTTAGAGTGTTTCTATTGAAGGGTGCTTTTACAGTGTAGCACAGTGTGATAGCCCAACAGGGTTTATGTACCCCGTCAGTTAGCATGCTGTATTAAACTGTCACAAGTGGTATATCTAATTCAGAAATCTCGTGACAAGCCTCCAATCTGTAAGTGATTTCAATCCGGCACTTCACTTAAGTCAGCACCTAGTGTGCAATGCACAATTGAAATCCTTATTTATTTTGTGTCGAAAAGTTATTTTATTCTGAACGATGTACCACTCATCTCACGCCCCTCTCTTGGAACCCCCCCGGTCACACGGAACCAGGAATCAGGCTGGTTTGCAAAGTTAAAATATTTATTCATGTAGTTCACAATATAATCACACTGGGCCTCATTACGAGGTGGGCGCAAAGGGATAACGGGCACCGTTAAGGACATCGGTGCCGGTAATCCCTTTGCGCCCTATTCCTAGGCCCCTCTGCGGGTCCCGCTAAGGCCACCTGGTTTTACCATTATTTGCACCTTCCCCATTCCCATTGAGCCCTATGGAGGCTCAAATGGGTATGGGGAATGGTATTTTCAATGGGGACTTACCGGTCCCGCAAAGGTCCGACTAGACCGGTAAATCCCCATTGAATGAGGGCAGACTCTGTACCGTTATTGGGGGCAGCCATGGCTGCCTCCAATCTCGGAATGAGGCCCACTATGTTTAATGGGTATACAATAATCACCAATGGGGTGATGTAACACTAAGAAATTCTTTTAACCACAAGGAGTAAAAGTGAGCAAAACAATTCAGCACCGAAGTAATACTTTTGTGTATTCAGATCAAATAGAAGTGTGGTTACTATTCCCCCTGCACACCCCTCAACTGGGTAAAACACTAAATATGGTTTAAATTACTGATATTGTTTAATTTCTAATGGGAGCCGCTTTATATGGTTGCAGACAAACACTGGCAATGATTTGATAGTAAGAAGCAATGTGAAAACTTAAAACTGAGGTCGGGTGAAATTGAAAGCTATTTTACACGTGACATAATTTTACCTAAAAAAGTTTTGCGGCAAACTTTTCTGTGAGCAGTAATTTTGGAAGGCGTTGTTTTGTTCTTTGGAAAGCTGTGGATGTTAGCTACAAGCAGACATTTAAATTTTGTTTCTAGCTTAAACTTTGAAGAAGGTATGGACGTTTTAGCGGAGGTAGTTTTCTTTCAAATAGGCACACAAATGAGAAACGGGAATGCACTTTGAAAAGACAAATGGAATGTCTTTACACTAGATTATGATTAGAGAAAAAGAGAATGCCACACATGAATCTCCATCAATCCTGGCCAGGGACCCTTCATGTGGTGGATAATCAATTTCTTTCTGGGATTCAAATTGTTTATTCACAACCCTAATGATTTATGAATTTAAATACAAATGAGGAACTTAACGCAAGAAAGTTCTGACAATTCAAAAGTATTCCTAACAAGATCAGGTTCAGAAGACAATATAGGATGGATTTAGATAGGGATTGATATGGACAATACATATGCTAGTGACACAGTCCTATTCTATGGATACTCACTATATACTATATAGGTTTGAACAGAACAGTCAGGAATTCTGGTCCATCAAGATCAGGGATTCCGCTCAGAAATTCTGCTGGGCACACCAGACTGGACAGCAAGGCACTCTGGTCTGTATGGCACAGCACGACTGGACTGGGTCTGCAATGGCTCTCTGGTCACAAAGGGGTGGCCCCCGCAATCTCCCTTACCACTGCTCTATATAGCTTACCCCCAATGACCATCTGTATTTTTGTGGCCAAAAAAGTGGGGAAAAAGTCAGCAAACAAAATGTTAGCAAAAGTGTAGGTTTGAAAAAGTGGGCTAGACCTGTAATTGCCTTATGGTAGCGTCGGGCCTACCCTCACATACACTTTGGGACTGAGTGGAAGGGACTGTGTCTGGCTTGGGAATATTTAACTCCGATGGGTCACCCATAGGGCTTGCGATCTAATTGTGGCATATGTGTGAAGAATTTGATCATCTGCACAGTGGGTGTGCACTCGCCTGGGCTTTTTTGAAATTTTAAATGACATTGAATGATGGTAGATCAACCTCTGGAAAATGTGTGGGGCTAATCCGCACACATTTTCCTATGCTCACCACACAACATACACATAGACCCTTGTACTCTGGGTGGACACAACCAACAGGCACCCCCCCGATCATATTTAGTTGGAATATGACAGCCAGAGTACATCAAAGCATCTTAGAAAGGGGAAGGCAAAACCTTCCCCGTTCCATGGCCAGCCTATTTAACTAACAAAGGCTCTATGGATCGGCCCTCTCCTTTGTTAGCTGTTGGTGGCAGCTTCACATAATAATCAGAATTAATTCAAGCAGGCCCACAGTAGGCCTGTTCGAAGGACAAAAAAAACACAGGAAAACCCCAACAATCTTTGATATGCACTGTGTCAACCTGAAGCCAGCTCTCGCCTCTCAGTATCAAGGGCATTGACCTGTCATGGTTGGAACCATGTATTTACAGTAGTCATCCCCGCAGGGGGACCCTGTTCAAAAGATACAAGTATGTGGTTTGATGGAGACAGAAAGTTAATTCTCACCGCAACTTCAAGAGAGACCTGCCGCTTTAATCAGGAACCACAGAGAACTACATTAACTAAAGAAACCCTTTGATCCACAACAGACAGGAAGATGGGTGAGATTTAGTTAACATGTTTCACCCCTTTAACTTTTCTGTTGCAAAGCACTCCGGTTATGATCTCATGCATACAGGAGATTGTTGGGGGGGCATGATTGGTTCATTGAGGTAGGCTTAGCCTACACCAATCACTGTGGCCCATTTGACTTTAAAAGAGGGTTGAGCCCCTCTTTTGGGCAGATCATCTGAAGACAATGCAAAGAGTAACAAGACAAACTCAGCATTGGATTTTGCTGAATGCACAGTCTGCCTTACAGCTCCTGATAGTGAAGGAAGTCCAGGATTTCCAAAGAGGAAAGCAAGATCTCTCCCCTAAACATCTCCCAGGGAACAGAGTGAGATATTGAATCCAAAGGACCCTCCAGCAGCACCGGAACTGGTAGCCAGCCCGCACACAGCGTGCCCAACTAGACTCTGCAGCAAGCTTCATAGGTAGGAAGTGCCAGAGAGTCTCTGAAGCAAACAAAGGACAAGGCTGTTGCCTGAAACACTCTCCTAAGCGTTGGGCCGTCCACCTTAAATGATGAAACAAACCCAGTGAAGTATCTAGGAGGAGTGCATCGACAAGCATCTACTGATGTCCGCCTTAAAGGACATTTTTAAGCCAGTCAAGTCCATCGAGCTGCAACCCAATGCACCGCTGACTGTTGTTGTGCCACAGTCATTCACGCCATCCGATATGCCTCGAACGGTGCTTCAGACTCACCGACCAGCACTGAGATGACAATTCCTGACCCCAAGCTGCCATATAGGCCTTCCTACAGCTGTCCGTCCAGCCTCGGTCGCCGAACTGCCTTCCGCCTGATACCCGCATCTGTCTCCCACCTTTAACTCTGTCACAGAAACCACAAAGCACCCTGAAACCGCCTGGACCCTGCCGAGCACCAAGAACATCTACAACACAAGGTACATTATGGTTTTGTCCCCCTGGTCCTTCTCCCAAGGCAACAAGTGACATTTTACGACTCATTACACCCTTTGTGTTGAAACCAAGTATCCTTGAACTATTGCGATTAATTACTTTACCGACTTCCCTCATGTCATTATCCAGAGTGCATCCCTTTTCCTTCTTTGAAACTGTCTGTCCTCTGCTTTCCTTTACAGGGTGGGTTGTATTTTGTAGCGTGCTAGAACTGTCTTTGTCATAATAATAAAGTAGATATGTTTATACAACCTTCACTGGACTGTCCCTTTTATCATTCGGTAATTATTGTATTTTCGCTATGTTGCAACTAACTAACGATCCACGACCTTGCGGAGATAAACCTGCCATTTCATCCACGTTACTAACATTGGACAGGGA
Organism: Ambystoma mexicanum; assembly: GCF_040938575.1. Lineage (NCBI taxonomy): Eukaryota > Metazoa > Chordata > Amphibia > Caudata > Ambystomatidae > Ambystoma > Ambystoma mexicanum. The sequence goes on from NC_090923.1 coordinate 1,374,309,051, forward strand.
GGTTTATAATTGACTTGTGTTCCAATCTGTCCGGATCCTTTCTGGTGTACTAGAGGCGTGGGGCTGAGTGGTGGTTTCGAAACCGATGTTCATCCCTGCACCACCGGTGGCTCGGAAGTTGATTCCTCACAGTATGCGTGCACGCTTATGCCGTGATGCCGCATTCTCATCATTCCAAACAATATTAGTGAAGTTACATTTAGAAGAACTGATACCTAGGAAGGATTATTTGGCTCATTATTGCGTGACCTGGTTGGTGGACTGTTCTCTAAGAGGACCGATTATGGGAGGGTCGAAACCCTGCCGGTTACTGGAGGACATGCGGTATAAGCTTCAATGCCCCGTACTCTGTCAGACTGAACTCTAGAAGAAGTGACTTGGCTTGAACAATCCCCAATAAATGTAGATCAAAGTACAACAAACAAAACAAATCCTCCTTTTGTCATTGAATGAATGTGGACATGTGTCCAGCACAGCATGGCACACTGATCGGCTCTGGGCGCCTTCAATATTATGGGGAGATGTTTTTCTATAGCGCTTCATGCTCTTGTTCGATAGCACAGGGCACGTTTATATAAGAGGAATCTAAGGTGGAGCAGGTGCCTCTACCAGAAACTCTCTGAAATAGAAACTGTAAAGCATGGTGTACTCCCATGCCATGGGGTCTTCCACTGGTAGGGGAACAAATATCACAATGGCAACAGAACCAGATGACGTTGGTACATAGCATTGGGACAGTACAGACGAGCAGCGACGCGTCAGAACTGTATTTATAAAGATTTGCAGTGGAAGCCGAGATGGTGATGCAGGTGCTTGAAGGCAAGGGGCCCCTCACCGGTCAAAGAATTTTTGAAATCTCTGTGGTCGGTGACAATGTTTATGATTTCAGGTGGTAGGGAGTTCCATAGTTTACCAGTCCCACTTAAGGGCAATGGCGCCTAAAGATCCCTCTGTATTTGCCCCTGATTTTAACCAGCGCATGCTGCGCGTGCTGCGCCTCCCACCGCTTCCTCTTCATCAGGCTGGTCTCCACGGTTGGACTGGCCCATAGGCTACTCTCGAGATTTCCCGGTAGGCCTCTACACCCTGTGCCTGTTGTGTGGTAACTTCCACATTTTCTCATAGGAACAGGGTTTGACTTGCGGAAAATATGTCAAATGGTTCCACTTTGAACATGATTTCCAGGGCCTCTTTTGCTTCCCAGTCCACCCCGGCTCGTCTCTCGTGCATGGACACAGGATAGCGTCAGCGAGGGGCAGTGCAGCGTTAAACAGTCGATACCTTTCTCCCCGGCATAGCCCACGCCGTGCCTAGCAATGCCACTCAACGGGTTCCGGATCAGGCATGCGTGATCTGCAGGAGATAACTGCATAGGTCACATTGTTACAAGGGACAAGAGCTCCCAGGCTTTCACTGAGCACGTTATGTTCTTGCGCTTACATTTTTTTTCCAAGTAACATAAGAACAACTGTTGTCATCTTTGTTCTCATTGTACACAATTCTTTCATTGTCCAGCCAATTCCCATATGTTTTTCACTGTCACGCAAAGCACTGTTCTTCCTTTGCGGAGCGCGCACAATGGTGCGCCCCATCACACCACGCCACGCAAGCATGGCCAAGTTCCTTTTGTCGTAGGCCAGAGATGAGCCATTGTGCGCTATGCGTGTGCCCTCGGAATAGGACAGGGTGTGGTACTCTTGTTTTCTGGCTAGGTTTGTCAGGCAACCGTGGGAGCCGGGAAGGAAACAAGAGGGGAGTTTGAAGCTAAAGGGCTCAATTCACACAAAAAGTATTTTTCCGCTTGCTTGACTGGTTGTACAAGATGAACAGTGGCCCACTCTGGTTTACAGAGATTCACAGGGGAGTTTCTAGCCAATGTAGGGCTCAGGGCGAAAAACACTGGAATACGCTCTTCTCCCTCCCTCCACAACCCGGAAGACAGGTCACTCCCGACCTACACCTCTGTGTCGAGTGACACAGCCCACTCCTCAGTATGTCCACCAAATGATACTTGAACACATTGTGTCTGCATTACAACAACTGCAACACATGCAGGTCTACAATGACAGCACTGGAGCCTAAGCCTTCCTGGCTCGTGCACTTTCTGCTCAGGTCTACAATGCAATGGCCGCAGCCAACACTACCTCTGGATTAGGGTGACCAGATTTTCAAGATAAAAACCAGGGCGGCCAACGACCTAAAAGAAGGACTAAACCACTCACCCTCTCTTCTTACCCCCGCCCACACCCTCTCCAATGTTATATGTATACAATGAGCTTGATTGTCATTGGTATTTAGTGTAAAAGATGAGCATCTCATCTATAATACGCTTTAACTGAAATATACATTTTTTAAAGCATGCAAACATCAAATGAGCTGTTGCTTTGTTTAACATGACATGCCGTGCTATTTACTTGCTCCTCGGCCTGTCTCTGTGGTGCGAGCACTAAAAGCAAATACACTGCCTTTCCCTGGACAGTGGGGGGTTCGAGTAGAATCTCGAACAGCAATATTTGGGAATTATAATAATTTGTATTCATTTAGCACAGCACACCTTGACCTGTGCCTGCAAACCTGCAGCTGATATACAGGCAGACGCGCAAAAGCGAAACTTTTCGTCTGCGGCATTGGTGCTCAGAGTCGGTTGTCCGGGTGGACTTCTTCCTCAGCCCCTTCTCTCCAAGCTCTGCGCCCAGAGCAGCATCCCGCTTTGCCCTGGCAATTCATGAAGGACATTTTTGCACACTCAACGTATGCTGCGCGTGTGCAAATTATGACGCATCTGGCTGCACATGTGCAAATTATGACGCATCTGGCTGCGCGTGTGTAAATTATGACGCATCTGCTTTGCTCTCCACTTGCAGGTAGCATGGTTGGGGTTGTGTGCAAAAGGGATGTGAGAAGCACAGTTGTGAGGATATCCCTGATCTCACCAAGGTAGGAATTTGCAAATGTGAGCCACACGTCACAGGCTTTGGCCGCAACGGTCCTGGTGACAGAGGAGTTAGAAAATGAGGATTTATTCATACACCGACTTGCAGCGCCCAAAATAGAAAGCCTAGTGCAAACAGTAGCATGTTGGTCAGTTTTACCATTTCCCACCAACACAGGGGTGGAAATACCAAGAAAGCATTTTATGTAGCTGCTCCTTTAAGGTCTGTCTCCTGAAAAGTGCACCCGTGCAACGTCATAGGTGGGTGGCTGAGGGAGTGATAATGTCAGCACGGTCGTAGCCCTTCATCCACATGAATGCTCTGGGTCAATTCACATTTGCATGTTTCAGGCATATGCACGACACTCACCACTTGAGCTAGCAGCACAGGCCTTCCATTAAAATCACGTTCTTGTTTGAGCATCAGAGGCCCTGCATGTTGAGGTTGATGGACACAAAATGCGATGTGCACTGTGTCTATTGCATACTGCATCCAGGAGGCCTTGTGAATCAGACGTAATGATTGATGGCTATGGTATGTTTATTTATATATTTATTTATGTATTTATATACTGAAGGCACAATGCTCTTTTGATCACAAAAGAATGCACAATAGATAAGAAATCAGGTTTGATGGGAAGCAGTGAGCTTCTTACAATGGGGTGAGTTTGAGGGACTTTCAGACCAGTTTGTGGAGGGGAATACATGGAACAGGCAACGGGGACAATACATAAGTGGACATACATAGATAAAGGACAACAAATATTGGCAATTTTTAAGTGCAGGTAGGCGGTACCGTTAGCTCTGCTAAGGATGTGACCAAGATGGGTGAAGTGCTAGAGTGGAGGCAGAGGAAGTGAGGGACAGAGGCAGGTTAGAGATGAGGGAAAATATTAGCTAGCAGGCACATGAGACGTAGGTGAAGAGGGTAACTCAGAGGCGAGGGGGTTTTCTTTTAGTTTGGTTTTGAACAAATCTGTGTGGCCTTTTTCACCGATGTCCAGGGGAAGAGAATTCCGTGCAAGTGGAGCAAGAAGAGAGAAAGAGCGGAAGTGAGAGGAAGCGCAGGGAGGCAGAGGAGCCACAAGGGTGGCCGAGGAGCCAGAGCAGAGATTACGAGAAGGCTTGTAGAGTTGGATAGAGGGTAGATACAGTGGTGCCTTACCGTGCATAGATTTGTGAACCAGAAGAAATGTAAATCTGGCCCTGTATTGCATTGTCAGCCAATCAGCCTGGTGATGGTACGAGGAAGTAGGTGTGAAGTGAGGAAGTTCAAAGAGAGCACTGGTAGCAAAGTTAATGATCTTATCGAGAGGACAGAAAGCATAGTTGGGGAGACCAAAGAGGATACTGTCACAGTAGAGTAGTCCAGTTTAAAGAAGACAAGAGTGGTTAAGAGATGCTTGGCAGTGTAGAAAGGAAGGAGGTCCCTGATATTCCTAATATTTAGTATAGAGTATAGGTTGGAGTGCTTAGCAGAGGCAATGAAGTTGGACACATTCACAAGAGTAGTTTCTGTGGAGTGACAGGACCGGAAACCTACTTGTAGGGGGTCTCGGAGGTTGTGGATGTCTAAGAAATTGGTAAGATGGTTAAACACAACCCTTTAAAGCACTTTAGAGGAGGGCCGAATAAGAGACAGAGGGTGAAAGTTATCTGGTAGGCTCAGGCCAGACCCTTGCTATTTTAGAAGAGGGATGACTGTGGCTGTTTTGAAAACAGACAGAAAGCAAGCAGTGTCGAAGGACAGGTTGAAGTGAGAGGCAAGAGGCCACTAAAGGGGCAATAGGCTTGACTAGCTGAGGGGCGAGAGGGTCTGATTGGGCACAAGAGGGGTTAGCCTTCATCGCTAGAGATAGGACTTTGGAAGATAGGGGCAGATGATGATGGTAGAGTAGGCAGAGTATAAAATCTAGGAGGAGGAGGAGGGAGTGTGAGGAAGGTCAGGAGAGAGTCTCTAATTGTTGACCTTTTGCAGCAAAGTATTCAGCTAGGTCATTAGCTGTCAGAGTGGAGTATGAGAGTGGAATTGATAGTCATAGACTTGGGAGGAGTGGGGAGTGAGTTTAGGGTGCCCTGTAGCCAGCGAAGATGGTTGGAGTGAGAGTCAATGGCCCTCATTACAACTCAGGCGGTAAGGGGTTTACGGCGCCGTAAACAGCGCCGACCCTTACCGCCTGAGTACGAGGTCCCTTAGCGCCATGGCGGATTTAACACCTGCTTTTAGCAGGTGTTAAAATCCATGGCGCTAAGGGACCATGGAGTTAATTACGCCACCGTAATTTACGGTGGCGTAATTAACGCCTTCCCCACTCCCATTATGCCCTATGGGGCAAAAATGGGAATGGGGAAGGGTAAATGGGGATTGGGGACTTACCGCCCCGCCAAGGTCGAAATGGGGCGGTAAGTCCGCCAACCACCATGGCGTAAACGTAGTTTACGCCATGGTGGTAAAGTCACGGCCCAGGCGGTAACTTACCGCCTGGGTCTTGATGAGGCCCACTGAGGGTTAGGGAGAATACCCTTTTCGCTCTATCATGAGTGAACTTGAGAGAGTTCAGGGAAGAGACGTAGAGTTGTAGGCCCTCATGTGGGTGGGTGTGCCTCCATTTGCACAGCGGCCGACGCATGTCTGTGCTAAGAGAGCTTATGAATGGGGGGCCCATGGTTGAGGATGCTGAGACTTAGGGGTGTAAGTAAGCAACTAGAAGTGAGAGGAGAATGAGTCATATAGTAGGGATTGGAAGCTGAAGAAGGCAGTGTTGGTGAAGAGGCATTGAGTGTGGCATTGTAGCCCATTCAGCACTTCTGTCTGGTCTCTCTGTTTTTAGGTGTCTGGGCTCTGGGGGAAGACCTTTTCCTAATAGGAAGTGTTTTTGAACACATGATCCCAGAAAAGCTCTAATATATACTTGTGCCTTAATGCCTGATTTTATCTGTGGATCCCGCTTGATCTTTGTGTTGCACTCAACCCTAGGCGTCCTGCTCTCTCAGCACCATTATTGGTGATCATTGCTGGGCATGCGTCCCTTGGTGGACTTTTCTTGCTGCGTCATTACTCGTGCAATTTGCTCTGTTAATTTTCCCTTGTGGGATTTGCTCTGTAAGTGATCCGGGAGGTGCTCTTTTCTATCCATGAGCCACGTGTGGTGCACCTTTGGTCTTCACATGATCCAGGCTATTCTGTGATCTGCACATGATCCGTGTATGTGTCGCCCTGTCTGAGATCCGTCATGTGCTTTCCTGTGCACCTCTTCCACTGCTGGACGCAAGTATTTCCTAAAGTTTCTGGAGTGAGCAGTTATTCTCTTTGCCTGGACAACTACAATGGGATTCATTGCATAATTTCTTTCAAAAAAGGCTCGGTTTTGTGATCAAGAATTTGTCAGTGCAATCCTCCCGCCACGGCTCCTCCCTTTAAGACATGATTCAGGATCTGTCTCCGATCAACATATGCATGAATTCATTGCGGGGAAACCAGGGCAAAACGCAACGACTATTTGAAAGTGAGGTTTGTGTTTATAGACATGTGCAGAGATGTGTTTGTTCTAAAAAATATATAAGATCACTGGAAAGGAACTGACATCGAATATATAGACCTGACAACTCCTATGGCCAATATCACAAGTCTTGCACGGCCGCTAGCTTTGCTCACATTTCTATACCATTATGGATCTCTTGGACCTAAACTCTATTTTAACTTGCGCCTCATGCCCTGGATGGGAGGATGTCCTTGTGTGGAAACATTTCCTTATTCACCATTTCCTATGCCCATCACAGCTCCTCCAGCTGGTAGAGATGTAAGAAAAATAATTGCACTCATTCCTTTACTCGATAACGGACTTACTAATTTACCCTAACTCATAGCGTATGCACTCAGCACACTCCCTTCTGAATTCTGGGGTGCACAGAGCAACCCTATATTACTGCAATTCCTCCCCACCGATGGGCCCAAAGAACTCTAAGAGTTGTGTTTCCCTCTAATTCGCCTTTCCACTTCTTCTAGCACACGCCATCTGCATACTGTATACTGTATGTAAACATGAGTGCAGAACGTATACCCCTGCCAGTTCCCCCCACCCCTCCCACTTCATCTCTTAGCACCTACGCAGGTGCTAAGAGGGTTTTTTTGGTTAAAGAAAAAAGAAAGTTACCTTACAAGCGTGGCCCCACGCCATGCAGTCCTGTTGGACAGAAATCCCATTTTCAATGTTGATGGCGTCCAACGACCATCATAAGTGCGACATAGCATAGCATTAAGATGTGCTTGCAATGTATAGAGCCCTCTTTCACCCAACACAAGCATCTTGGCACTTAGCCAGCTGGAGCTAAATTGGGGAGAACAGAGTCGTTTTTAAATGACCCTCAATAAACCACAGAGACCAAGGGTTAGAATTCCACGAGGGAGCTGCCAGTTTCGAGAACGCTCTGCCCCCACCCCAATGATCTTTTGGTAGGCTAGACGTCACTTTCTAGAGGGGTGTACTGGACGAAAAGGCTCTAGCTGGTACCCCTCGCATCTCTAGCTGATGGGAATGAATGCCAGTCCAATTTCTACTCTTAGCAACTGCTTTACTTTTAATGAGGCTGTTCCCTGGTGACGGATGTCTCATAATAAATATTTCACTATAATAGGGACGTGGCGTTGCGCTCTGGTGCTAGTTAGGATGGAATTAAAGTCAAGGATGTGAAGAAAATGCTGAGCTCATGTTGCACATGTAAAATAATAAGGTTACAATCAGAGCACACGCATGCTGGCTTCTCGTGACAGCTGACTTTCCACTCTTTCTGTTGCCTTCATAGTGTTACCGCTTTGGAAAAATGTACCAGGGCTGATCCCAATGCACTTCAATGGCGTGGAGAGGTGGAGTTTGTCTATTGTATTATTGGTCTAAAGAACCCTTAATACACCCAGAGAAGCCTACTGCAAAACATGTACCAAATATACGCAGGATCTCCAGCACTTCTATCGGTACACCGTCCTTTCATCCTGGGATGAAAGGACGCTGGGTTTTTCACCGTTGTGATTTCAACGTGAAAACTCATCGAATTTTGTAGGGGGGGGGTAAAAAAAATATATAGATGGGGTGTGGGTGTTCGGGGATAGTTAAATAATTAAAGGGGATGGGGGTTTGGGGGAACCCCCTCAAAAATATAAAAAAAATAAGAAAAACAGTTTTCGCGTTGAAATATCAACGGAGAGAAACCCATCGTTGTTTCATCCTGTGATGAAATGACATGGAACCCTTATATCCATTTGCGTCACATGAAATAATACAGACTAAGCTCTAGTTCATCTAATTGTATTTGAAAACAAACATCACTAAAGAAAGGGCAGAAAAGATAACCTATACAATCTCTAAAGTGTTTCTTCTTCGTGCCCCGTAGGCCTAAAGCAGCTTCTCATATTGTGCTAATTTCACTACTGCTTTCAGTTTGCAGGCAGAAGTGCAATTAGTGCTAAGGCAAACATTGCCTTTGTGCAAATGCTAGTCTTTCGCCACATATTTGCACTAGGGCACTATTTGTCCCAGTCTTAGGGCCTGATTCATGGAATTATCTGCACGGAAACTAGGGTACTTGCGAGCCAAACTGCGCACACAATCACATTAATCGATTCATTGAATCGAATGCGCGGCACTTTTCCAAGACTTCTGTGGAGTTTGCGCTGGCTTGGCACATCTAAGCGAGCCATCGAGACCCTTGCGCGAGACTCCAATTACAGCGTGGGCATGGCTTGTGTAGAGGGCTGGGAAGGGGGCGGAACACCAGAAATGGGGAAGAACTTGCGAAAAACTGGCTGTTTCCGAGGGGCGGCCTGCAGGTAGTCCCTCTCACGCCCACAATTGTACAGCATGAGATGTATTTGTGAATTTGATTGCGCAACCTCTTGGCCGGTAAATGACCACTCAAGTCCCTCATACGATCCGCCACCCGAAGGCAGGCGTAAGTACACTTGTGCTTAGGATCAGCAGCGTGGGGGTCTGGTTGTATGTCAAATTTCAGGGTGCGGGTAAGCAACTGGGGTTCCAAACTTACTGAGGGGTGTGCGTGAGCAGTGTAGCGGGGTGCAGGAACGGTTTATGGGGGTTCCCAAGCAGATTTTCCGTGTTCAGGCCAAGTTACGATTTTTCATACGCAGGTTGTTGGGGTGCTGGAAACAGTCACAGGTGACCCTGCGCAGAGTCCCCAAGATGCAGGCCTGCTTGCGGGGGACCCCACAAACTGTTTGTAGGGTGCCTGTATTTGTGCCTGGGTGAGCACGCAAAGGTGGCTGATATGGCTGTTTATGCTTTGCATGTGGGCATGTCAGGGGTGTACCGGCCTGAGACTTGCGAATACAGTTAACTTGCCAAACAATTCCATGAATACGCGGCGTGCACATTTTTCAACCTGCGCGCCGGCTCGCACAGTTTCCTTCTCGGTGCATGGCACGTGCAAGATTTCTGCATACATTTCCATGAGCCGGGCCCTTTGTCCTTTGCCCTTGTTCAAAACTCCTTTGAAAGACATTTTTCTTTCCACAATAGTTACATTTTTTGCTCTAGTGCTTTATTTACCTACACCAATGCCCATTTTCTGTAATATGTCCCCGTATGTTTTATAAAAGTTCAAAAAGGCAATACGTGATTATTTCTTTCAGACACTGTTCTAAAGTAGATGTCCCCGGGCAGATAAGAGGTCGTACTGCAACTACCCTGATCTGTTGGAGGCCACATCTGTTGCACCTTTGTTAGTTGGAAGCCATGCACGATAGGTGGGAGACAAAGAAAATGTATAGGTCCCTGATGATGAGCTGCTAAGTGACACGGTGTGTGTTTGTGTGACAGTGTGATAGAAGAGCCAGGGCACGGTGGAAGACACATGTCAAGCCCATCACCCTGGAGAAGGGCCAGGCTACGGGCAGGTGAACACCGTCTCACTTTCTGGTGAGCACCTAGGCGCTTAGTGGCTCCTCCTGATGCCAGGGGTGATGCCAGGCCTGGAAAAGATCCGGGGCTACGCTAATGTACGGACTGTCGTGACTGGGGGCTAGCTAGCCATTGGGTTGTAGCCCCTAAGCTTCTATCCAAGACTACAACCAAAAGTCTCAGAGCTATAGCCTCCGACGCCCCAGCAACAGCTATGCCTGATGTACACGACACACTGATATCTGACCACGGGGAGGAATGCTAGGCACCTTGGAGTGGCAGCCCACGCCAACTGCCGCTGATGCTGTGGGAGAACAAGTGCTGCACTCTAATTACCACAGGCAGCCTGAATGGAGGCCTGAGATGGGGATCGGCCGAAGGAAGGAGATAAGGGTCAAAGAAGCTTCAAGGACACGCACTGTGAAAGATAGCCATGTACGGCATCCATGGAACTGGACATCAAAATGTATACATAAGATAGTTACACGAGAGATTCCAAGCATAGTGCGCTTCTTTTTCTCATCTGAAGTAAAACAAGTGGACAGCGAGGACCCAGACCAAAAGACAGATTCAGGCCTGAGTGAGGGCAAGGCCAGACACCAGGAACACGACATTTTCAGCACTCCCCTCTGAGGCAAGGCAGCCGCTGCGGCCAGGAATTAGTCGCCCTTAGTCAAGCCCAGGGCTCGGCTACCCACAGTCAATAGGAATCCAAAAGTAAAAGACTGTATAAAGCCTGTCGATGCCGTGAGTGTGGTAGTCGTACCGATGGAACCAGGGTCTGAAAAGTCTGAGAAAGTCACATCTGGGGATGGCAACCATGGCAATAATGTATATTCCAATAAGGATGTGGAAATATATGAGGTAGAGTGGAAAAGAGAGAGCAAGGTTCTTCTAAACCAGCCCGGGAGGTGGGGGAGATTCTGTGGCAGACAGCATACACCGCTGCACGCGGCTGCGCTGCCACCTAAGAGAAAGCGTGTGGAATGTGCTAGCATCATGCCCTACTCAGATTTCGCAAGGACCAGGTGGTTGCTACGGTACAGGTGTGAAATGTCCTCCACCATATCGATGATCAAGGGACGAAGCTGAAGCAGGGCCTATGGAGAGGAACCAGGCACACCAAGTCTGCCTGCAATGCTGCAGCCTCTGTTGCATGTCCCATTGAATGGGAGGTCAACCGGCTAAGTGCCGCCAATGCTCCAATTAACAGGCAAGTGGTGGCATTGATTGCCTGCACCCAGGTGCTCCTCCACAGCGTTGCCAATCTGCCTAGAATGGCAGGCGTACACTTTTTTTGATGCAGTGTCAGGAATGTGGATGGCCTCTCACCACTGTCATCTTGAATTGCAGCAGGCATAACAGTAGCAGCTCCATCGTGTAGTCTGTATGTGACCCCAAAATCACATCTGTGCGCCCCTGGGCCCCGCCGTCCACAATCTTGCCTTTCACAATTGATGTGCGTTATCTCACATAGTTTCCCTTGCATCTGTGTGCCTGAGTGTGTGTTTCAAGCATTGCTCTGCAGTGGAATAAGGGTGCAAAGGGCGCTAATAAGTGATTGTATTAGCATTAGAATCAAATCTGCATCACAATAACTTGTCATGCTCGTTGCTCACCTCCATCAACCAGTTGGGTAGCAGGCTACCCGTGATTGCCATCATCATCTCTGGCACGCGCCGTGCCAATATCTGGTGGACTGCCAACATGGCAGTGCATGCCAATGCTTTGGAATGCACAGCAGAGGGGTGAGTGAGCACCCCCTTTGTCTCAGTTTAACTAGAAGGCTGGAAGGCACAATAAGCTGTTTTTCGGGGAACCAGAGTCATGCTCCCGTGTGTGTCTCGTGCCCTTGCGTGAGATATGTTCTTGTAGGCCTCCAGTGACTGAATTCTACACTGGTGTCAGCAATCACGGCGGGGATAGCTGTGCAAAGCTACCTGCCAAAAACAATCCAATGCACTGTCAAGGACACACATATATCCTAAAAAACACAAGAGTCAGAAAACATTACAAAGAAACCAAGAGACATGCAAGAAATAAAATGTGCAACAGTCAGAAACACACTTGATGTTCCAGGTCCTATGCGCTTGATCCCATTGACATAAGAACAACTATGTAGAGTCACACTGAAGAATGACACTAAATACAATAACATCGAAAGATGACATGAACCACAAGATGTACACATGTGCACTCCTAACAGCTCCTTTCCTTCTGCTCAACACCAGACACACCCCTTTTGCCAGTGACGACCACTTGCCTTTTGCCACACATCTCCACCTTTGACCAGCACAGACACCCCCAAATCGTTGACAACTTCCATGGGCTCGTAAAATCTGGAGTTACATTTCCTCACCTTGACCTGCAATTTCACCTCAATGGTATCCCCAGGTCTTACATCAACACTTTTACAATAATTATTTCAATCAAATCTTCTGCTTGCCTTGTAACCACTGACCAACAATCATTCCCTCATGCTTTCCACATCCACCCTCTCACACCTTGACTTGCCCATCCAACCTGGGAAGAAATGGGTATTGGGCTTCCTCCCAAGCAACAACGCAAAAGGTGCCACTCCAGTCACCATATGAGGAGCCAACCTGTATTGAAAGGTTCTCTCCATGACAGGCCTCACCAATCCCCACCACTGGCAACTGCAACCCTAATCACGTCCATCAAAGTGTGATTAAACCTCTCTGCACACCCATTTCCCTGGGGATTATAGAGCTGTTGTCACTTGTTCTATCCTATACCTCTCCAAAAATGACTTGAATTCCTTCTAAACGGACTGTGGACCATTGTCTGACAAGCATCTCCTAGGAAAGCCTTCAAGCCAGAACAAGAGTTCCAAAAACCTGATTATGCTGCTTGAGGTAACTTCTTTCAGCACACAAACCTCTGGCCATATTGATAGCAAATCCATTACTACCAATAGGTACGTATCTCTGGACCCCCTAATATTGAGCGGCCCCAACAAATCTAAAGCAATCTCATCCCATGGCATTTTGGGACTATCTCTTACCTTCATGGGTGGCTTCCACACCCTAAACCCTTTGTGCCCTTTGTCACCATCCACACAATCAGAACATCACTTTATCATCTCCTCCACTTCCTTAGCAACTCCCAGTCACCAAAAATCTGATCTGATCAAAGCTTTGGTTCTTGCCACACCAAGATGGCCCTTGTTTACCAATTCTATTACCACAATTCTCATGTCCTCTGGAACCACCGATCTGTGACCTCTGTACAAATACAAATCTCTCACACAAAATTCATCCCTAACCTTCCTGTAATCTCTCACTTTCCCATCACCAATGTAATGTGAATTTGTCTGAACCAAATCTAAAACAGTCTGATAAAAACTATCATTGTTGCATGCCACATCCCACTCTTTCTGCTTGATGCTCTCCTGCACCTGAAAAATCCTAAACATCTCATCCTCACCGTCATTTGCAAACACAAACACCGCCTAACTGATGACTCACACCCGACCGTGCAACAGCAATAGCATTGTTCCTTCCGTGAGCATGCTCAACTTGAAATGTCGAATTTTATAAGCTGCTGATGCATGTTATGATCATTCCAAACCTCCTTTGTTGAAGATTGCTAACAAGGGGCTTGTTCTCAGTTCTCACCACAAACACTCACCCCCACATACACATTTTGAATTTGTTGACTGCCCACATGCATGCCAACGCTTCTTTCTCCACCACTGAGTATCTCTTTTCCACCTCCATCAAAATCCTAGTGGCAAAGACTATGGTCAACAATTCTCCTTTCTCTTTCTGCATCAAAACAGCCCCTAGGCCTGTATCACTTGCATTCACATAAATCAGTGTTTTCCATTCTTGCACAAAACCAGATGCAATGGGAGCGTCAGCAATACATTACTTCACCCTCTCAAACTCTGTGGCACATTCACCATCCCAGCGAAATGTCACCCCCTTTTTGTGACCCTTCTCAAATTCTTTGTCTTATCAACCAAACCTTCTATGAGTTTGCTATAAAACTCCACCAGGCCCAAGAATGAGGCCACTTCCCTCTCATTTTTTGTCCTTGACATCACTCTGATCGCATCCACAGTATCATGCTTGGTTCTCACCCCTTCCCCAGAGATTTAATGGCCCAAATAGGTCACTTTTTCTGCCCTGAAGGTACACTTCTTTCTGGCAATTGTTAAACCTGCCTCATTCAAAATCTCAAGAACCCCTCTCAGTTGCTCAACATGTTCCTCCAAGTCCACGGCACACACCAACACGTCATCAAGATAACATAATACTCCTTTCTAATTCCCCAACAATCAATGCATGAAATTCTGAAAAACGCTAGCCCCCGAAACCAGTCCAAACTGCATCCTCCTGCATCTGAATATCCCAATGGGGGTTATAAAAGCTGTCAGATCCATGGAGTCCTCATGCAGTTCAAACTGATGGTATGCATCTCTTAGATCTAAAAGTGAGAACACCTGAGCAACTGCCAATAGATCATCTATTCTTGGTAACAGAAATGTTTCTGCCACAAAATTCCTGTTCAGATTTCTGAAGTCAATACAGAGTCTTACTGATCCATTGAATTTCCTTACTACAACTATGGGGCTGACCCAACTCTCTGCACAATGCATTCCCTCTCCATTCCTGTAATTTCTGTTTCAACTTCTTTGCGAAGGGCCAAAAGTACTGTATGCAACTTTGATGAAATTGGAGCTGCTTCCTGTTTACGTCTAATCCAACGCACAAAACCCTTGAGGCACCCAAGCCTCTTCTCAAATACTCACAGATACCATTCTGTAATATTTGTAACATCATTGTAGCATTCTGCTTTTTTGATTGACAACACTTGCTCTGGGTGTCGTGCCTCCAATCCGATCAATTCTTCCTGATCGTCCCAGGGAAGTGATTCTCCTGCTTTCCTTGCTACATACACTGTGGTTAAGACTCCTCTCCCTTTAAATTTAATATCTGCATTGAACTGTCCCACAATGTCAATAGGGATATCCCTCTAGGCATTTGCCTTGATCTTTGGTTCCTGTAGTGTACAGCAATTAAATTCTCTCCTCCACACTTGAGCATTCATAAGAGTGTAGTCTGCATTACTGTCAACCAACATGGACATATGGACAGAATCTATGGACACGGTGGCATAGGGCTTGCTTCTCTTCAATTTTGCTGAAACAGCCTGCACCAAACTGATCACCTCTCTTCCCATGCATTCGTAATTCTCACCATCATCATCTACAGAAACCTCCCTCACTTGCCCAAACTATCTGAAATGTATGCAGCATCTGGCAAGATGCCCCTTTCGTCCAACCTTCCGGCAGACTATGTGTATTGCCACACATTCTTTGTCATTGGCCAGGTGGGTTCCACTACCACATCTGTAGCATCTCCTGTTCTGTGGAACTCTAGATTCCATTTTTAGAGCATACCCTGGCCTCTAATTAGCTGGAGACCCCACATCTCCTTGTGGCTCCTTTGCTTTTCTGTCACTTCTTTTCCCTGGTGCAGACCATTGCTTTTGCACTGCCTTATAAGTTTTGTTCACCGAACCTCCATCCGCGGCCGGCTTGTGACTGTCAACTCTTTTCTCTCCATGAAGTGCCTTAATGCAAAGTTTGGTATGTTCTATATTTTTAGCAATTTCAATTGGCACGTGACAGAGTGGGATTACGCTCTTTCCATATTTCTTCTCGTATCTTTTCATTGGTACACTTGATCCTTGATTGGTCCATGATGTGTTTCTCCTGACAGTGTGGAAATTGACATTTCACCACCAAACCACGTAACGCTGCAATGAATTCCTCAATGCACTCACCCACTTTTTGCTCACTACTGGCAAAGTGACAGCGAGCAAGTATAATATTCTCTTGCACTTCATAATGTTTATCAAGTTTTGCTACACCCCTTTCATACAACCCCATATCCTCATGACCAGCAGGTTCAGGTAGCTTTCTGGGAATTAGCTGGCCAGCCGGCCCATGACAATGCTATAACAATGCCTCTTTCTGTTGTTAGAATAATTAGCACCAAACACTGCCAACACATACTTGGTAAAGCCATCTCTCCAGTCAGTATTGCCCTTGGGTTTCCCGGGAAACGGGAAAAAACAGGTCCAGGTACATTGGCCATTATGTAGATTATGTTGGTGCCATCACACAAATAAAGGCCATCCTCTTGACCTCTCCTGCAGTGTGAGAGTTTTACAATATGTGGCCCCTTGCTCCTGGAAAATCAGTTTTGAATGGCTTTTAACAGCCAAGGAGTTCTTTGTATGTGTGTTCTATGACTTGATGCTAAACCACATGGTTAGTTTCCACTTAGAGTTTAATGTTCCTCGTTTGCCAATATCAACACACTTAATTTATTTGTTGCACATGACAGGGCTGATGCCAGCGTGCTCTGCGCTCACTTCAAAAGCAAGGATACTGTTATTTTATTGGCTACTGTTTAACCATGTGGCTATACCAACATCTTGTAAATGCGAACACAAAACTGAGCCCAAAAGATGGCCGCCACACATTTTCCCTGACGCTCCTCTGTGCTTTCCTCTAGCACCCGAGGGAGAGTCACAACTCAGTGCTGCTCTGCGAGTGATGTAGCATGCATTAGCTCGAGAATGATGCTCGGTCCATCAGCCCATGCTGACTGCTCTCACCTCTGGGGCGCTCCTACTGGGGGTGGGCAGTGTCCACAGTCCTTGGCTGTAACGGAGCCCCTTCCACTAAAGCCAAAGTGCTTTTTGGCCCCTCAGCAATGCTGTCCAGCTGCTGACACCCAATACCGAAAACTAAAGGTCACTGCCCTTTTGCCAACTCATCATCAGTTGTTGAGGTTGTGCAAAGGTGTGCAAGTACAAAAACGAGAAAATATGCTAAGTCCAAACCTTTATTGTAAATCAGTAGGTTCAGGGCAGCAACCTCTCTGCTCACCCAATCCAGCCAACTGAAAACCTCTGCAACCTGAAACCGCCACTACACTACAGACCCCATAGAGGTTCCAGGTCCTATGTGCTGGATCCCATTGACATAAGAACAACTATGTACAGTAACACTGAAGTATGACACTAAATACAATACTATTGAAAGATGGCATGAACCAAACGGTGTACAGATGTTGTGCACTCCTAACACACAGACAGTTTGGTAGCAGCTCTCGCCTCCTGCAGAAAGTCAAGCGCTTCCTCCCTCCGGACAGCTTTAGATCCACTCTTAAAGCACTGGCACTGGTCCTATGAGCCCTCGATGGGGCCAATATTCTCCTTGAAGGCCTTCCATCGTCCTTCCTTATGTCCCTGAGAAGTGTCCTAAACATGGCCACATGCCTTATCGAGGGTCTATGCAGATACAATCACATAACCCCAGCCCTCATCAACCTTCACTGGGTCCCACTGCACACACGAATCACCTTCAAGTCGTGCTGCATAATCTATAAGGCAGTCGCCCTCAAGTCACCCAGCTACCTCGCAGAGAAACTCAGCATCTCCGTCAGAAGGTGCACCACCAGAAGCAAGGACATTTGCAGACTTGAAATCCACTGCTACAACAAGGAAAGGACTGGAAAACAAGCCTTCCCTGCCTGCACCCCAAGACTATGGAACCTCCTCCCCATCAGCATCAGACTCACCTCCACGCTCCTAGAATTCAGAAAACAATTCAGGACTGACCTCATCATGGAGTCTCTCAACCTTAACACCTAGGCCATCACATCGCCCCCCCCCAGCGCATACCTGACTCACTAGATGCCATCTGCCCCTCTCCTCCCCACCACCCTGTACAGCTGTACCCCTCCTCTTTGCCCCTCTGTATCCTACCCCCTGCTGTAAATCTGTTCTATTGTTACCTCTGTAAAGCGCTGCGTTGTGTATCTGTGTTGTTGTATACCTCTGTACAGTGCTACTGTGCTTCTCAAAGTGAGGTCCACCGTCAATAAATACCATAAACACAAGACGAAGAATTCAAAAACACATTTGTGCAGCATTCACTTGCTCATTCACACAGCATTCAACCAGCAATCACAGAAATTCACACAGCATTCACTTGCTCATTCACACAGCATTCAACCAGCAATCACAGAAATTCACACAGCATTCACTTGCTCATTCACACAGCATTCAACCAGCAATCACAGAAATTCACACAGCATTCACTTGCTCATTCACACAGCATTCAGCCAGCAATCACAGAAATTCACACAGCATTCACTTGCTCATTCACACAGCATCAACCAGCAATCACAGAAATTCACACAGCATTCACTTGCTCATTCACCCAGCATTCAACCAGCAATCACAGAAATTCACACAGCATTCACTTGCTCATTCACACAGCATCAACCAGCAATCACAGAAATTCACACAGCATTCACTTGCTCATTCACACAGCATTCAACCAGCAATCACAGAAATTCACACAGCATTCACTTGCTCATTCACACAGCATTCAGCCAGCAATCACAGAAATTCACACAGCATTCACTTGCTCATTCACACAGCATCAACCAGCAATCACAGAAATTCACACAACATTCACTTGCTCATTCACACAGCATTCAACCAGCAATCACAGAAATTCACACAGCATTCACTTGCTCATTCACACAGCATCAACCAGCAATCACAGAAATTCACACAGCATTCACTTGCTCATTCACACAGCATTCAACCAGCTATCACAGAAATTCACACAGCATTAACTTGCTCATTCACACAGCATTCAACCAGCAATCACAGAAATTCACACAGCATTCACTTGCTCATTCACACAGCATTCAACCAGCAATCACAGAAATTCACACAGCATTCACTTGCGCACCCATACACCCGCTCATTCACGTGCAACATGCACCCAACTACCCAGGCATTATACACTTTCTCATTCACACACGCATACATACACACATAAAAACATACACACCCTACATACCTACACAATTCTACACCTGCCTTCCTCCCCAGTCCAGATGCTGTCTGTCGAGATGCAGCCTCCCATGAGGATGTCCCTCCAGCTCTCACGCTCAAAAACCGGAACCAGGAAGCACACAGTGCTTCCTGTTTCCTGCACATGCCCGCAGGAGCTGGAGCGCCGCTTTGTCAGCGCCCTTACAGTCTGTATGTGCGAGGAGGCACAGGAGGGCCCCCTATCACCTTCAGGTGCCCCCTATCACCTTCAGATGTGATGTTCCCCAACCTGCATCCCCAATGAGCCATACAAGGCTGGGGAAGCAAAATGCCCCCAGCTTTCCATGGTCCATTGGACATGCATGCTGGGGAACATAAACTGTCAAAGGTAAACCACGTTTCCTTTTGACAGTTTAACCAGCGTCTCCTGCAAAATGGGCATGGGAACTGGCAGCTCGGCGCCTCCTTGCTAGACCTGCCTACATCTGTAGATGAAAAATTTGCAGAATGATGTCATCGCCTCCCCTCCCCTTTTTGGCCACGACTCTGCCCACCCCCCTGCTCATATTTTCACAAAAAAAGCCCCAAACCCGACGTCAAATAACGTCAATATGAATGGGGTGTGTGCTGATTACTGTCTCTCCGCCCACACCTCCATGTGACTGGCCACTGGCTCTCTGTTCGTAGTCAATTATATTGAGGTGTGGACAGAGTATCTCAGATGGCCGGAAATCCCAGCGACTCTACACTCTTTCCCCGAGACCCGGAGAAGAGCGTGGAAACCCAGAGTCTCCAGGATAAACCCGTAGAGTAGGCAGGTCAGTTTTGTCCTGGGTGTGTCCGAATTTGCGGTTAGACACTCATTACCCACAATGTAGGAGCGCACTGGGCTTGTACACTGGCACCGTCCGCCATTCATTAAACACAATGCAAAGATATCCCTGGTGCCTTTAACAACAAAGGCTGTTCCTAAACAGTCCACATTTCTGCCTAAAAAGCACCTGCGCGTTTTATGAAGTTTTACAATGCACCTGCAATAGATCAACACTAGAGCTCACATACAGGAAAAGTCGTTGTCAACGGGGTTTCAAACAGTTGACACCCAGGAAATACGAACAACACTCCGGTTAGTGCATTATCTCACTGTCCTATTTTATAGGTCTCCAATCCTGATTGAAAGAGTTGGCAACTGGCCCTTGTGATCAGAATCAGCTTTATCCAATCCTGACAGCTTAACCAGTAGCGTTTTGCATGCTGGGACGTGTAGTATCATATTTACAATGGATCATAAAATTACTAGAAAATATATACGCAGTGGTTATCACAGTAGTGCACACCAAGCGGGCTGGAGGCGTGGCCGCAGTCTGGCACATTGTGCCCTCTCTTGATGTATCCAGACTGGGGTGTATGCGAGAGCGGATCAGGGAAGGGTGCAGAAGGTGGGGTGACGAGGAGAAAGCCAATAACATTGACACTCGAATAGCCTGTGAGGTTAGTAGGTGCATGGATGTGTGATGGCCTTGAAATGTGCCCAAGTGTTCTGGTGAAGCACAGAGGCTTTCCTGGGACTGGGAATGGATATCGCGTCCAAATACAACCCCAGTGGGTTAATGCTGGGATTGCCGAACCATACACTGTCCAAGATGACCATGTCAAAAGTCCACAGAGTGACGGAGTAGAAAGGCCTGGTCGGGGAGAGGGGGCGGGGGAGAGGGAAGGATGAGCATAGGGAAGTGGTCCAAATCCATGTGCAAAAACTGCGTGGCCCTGTCGGAAAAGGGGGCCCGAGAAAGTAACCTCTCCAGGTCCGGGTGGAATGTGACGAGAGGAGTCACTGGGCCTTGTAAACAGTAGCCAACACTAGTTGGCAAATCCTGGGTGCTCTCAGACAAAGTAGCTGGATGTTAAGTTGCAAAGCATCCATGACTACACAGGCCCATGCTTAAGCAAATATAGGTGGGCGAGTGTCACTTCTAAAATGTAATAAGCAGCTTCAAAGGCCCTACTTGGCGGCTTTTACGTTCTCTCAGACACATTAGTATTCGGCAATGTTATGGACGTATGGCCTAAAACAGACAGCTGGTCATCCACCCATGCCCTGCTCCACAGGTGGGACATGTGCGAGACCCAGGGGACAGCTGCATGTACAGGTGGGCTACGGTGTGTAATTTCCCAGCTGAGCGATGGCCTGTGTGCATGCTTTTTCGGCAAGGAGTCCCATTAGCCATGGTTGTGTGGTTCTGGTGGCTCTCTAAAGGCCAGGCCCTTCTTAAATAAGTACCACTGGGAAACACCTGCGTGCAGCACACGTTCTCTTTCTAGGATGTGGTTGCTTCCTTGCGTTTAAAAGGTGGCAGCATGCAGCCCAACTGTGTGCCCAAGGGAAAATCAGGGGCACCTGCAGGTGGCACAAACCCACGAGGGTGCTGAAGAGTATCCAGGTCAGCTTATGTGGTACACAGGCAGAACTCATCAAGAAATGGGGAAGAGGGGGAGAGTGATGGAGAGAGAAGGAGGTAAGTGGAGACACAAACCAGGCCTCGTCAAGCATTACAAGTGATGTTGCCTAGCAAAGTCAGGAATAAATACAGCTCCTTGGCACGGCATGGGGCTAGTTGACAACCCAGCTACTTTAATATGTTCAGACGAGCAGAACTGGTGCTTTGGACCTGCGCGGCCTGATGCCATGCTCTGACTTGACGACTGTCAACATGACACTCACAAGCCTGGTGCAGTCGCCATAGAAAGGCATTCCGGGCGCGCCAGCTTTGGGCTGGACAGCCAATGCGAGATTAGTGTCCTGGCATGTCATGGGCACACGGAGCTCGAGCTGTGACAGCTTGGATGGGAGCACTGTTTTCCCTCTGGCGGCTGGGTGTGGCTGTTGTGCAGTGGCACTTGGTGCCAGCGGGTCGATATGAAGCCTGCGCTGCCACAGAAGCTGCATTTCGTTTATTTTTAAGAGCTAATGCGACTGAGGGTTAGATGAGGCCTAGTAGGTCCAATGAACCCTATGCTGGGCAGATGCTTTAGGCAGTCATTCACAGCATGGAGCTACTCACACACTGTCCACGCCACAAGCCATGGACGCCCTGGCTGACGTGGGGGTTCAGCCCTCGATTAACAGGGCTATTACGACTGCGCGGTTTGGCTTGCACCCTCAGGTCCTGATCAGCCGAAGTGGTGTGTGTAACGACATGGTGCGAGCAGAGTAGGGGAGCCATTTTAGGCTTTGCGTACAGGCACATATTTTACAGTGAGCGTGGCGGCACTCCCATGACAATTGGGATGCCACTGCTTTAACGGCCGAGCTCTGCAGCCTTGATGGGACTCATGGCATGCCCCCTCTACAATGCATTGTGAGATGCAAGGGGCGGGCTGCTGCCAGCACCCAGGCTGCTCCTCTGGGCGGCTCAGACAATTTCTTCACCCGGGCCACTCAACGGAGCAGCATGGGACATCCTTCTCCTCCTCTTCACCCGGGCTGGCCAGCGAGGGAGTTATATTTACTGCTCCACCCTCTTGGATAGAGGTGACTTCAACACTCTTCACCTCCTGGGGTGCGCCTGGCATACTCAGCCTGGGAGGACTTTTATAACAGGCCTGCCTCGCTGGCCACAAAGTGAGCTGTCAAGGGGTACGGCCAGGCACACATGGCCCAGGCCTGGCTGTTCATTGTTTGGCCCAGGCAGCACCTGGCATGCTGTCTGGGCCCTGGAGGCTGCTGGGTCTGTCCGGTCTGGCTCCCCGGCGGGCCGACATCTTCCCCCGGCGTGGGGCAGCCGAGCTGCCCCTTAGTTTAGAAGTTCGCCCCCCTGGATCTCTATCTGGGGGGACTCCTCAAGTGCCACTCATGTGCCGTTGGATGAATTTAGGCACTGGGGAACCGCTCGAGGTAGCTTCCCCACAGGGTAAGTCTTTTTCTTTCTCTGCTTTCGTTCTCTCTCTCTCTCTCTCTCTCTCTCTCTCTCTCTCTCTCTCTCGCTCTCTTTCTCTCTCTTTCTGCCTCTCTCTCTCTCTCTCTCTCTCTCTCTCTCTCTTTCTCTCTCTCCTTTGCTCAACTGTTTTTTAAAATGTTTCTTTTTTAAATCCTCCTTGGATTCTTTTCTCCCCTTCCCAGCCCATCATTGGGCATGGGAGTTCCATTCTATTGTTTCTTCTTCTTTTTCTTTTAAACATTTCACCCAGCCCCATGGTGGTCTGGATGGTTTAGTCCAGACTCACACACATACATAAAAAACACAAACTATGCTTTTAAATACATACTATATTTACCTTGGTGGCTGCATCTTTATTTCTAGATGTCTCCTCAGGCTCCATTACTTCCCTCCTTCAGGAAATCCCGTCCTTGGCAATGCCACTCACAGTGATGCTAGTGGGCGTCACTTTAAAGATACCCCAAGGCCCTCAAAGCCCTAACCCATCTGATCAGTGCCTCCAATGTAGCCCCTGTTTCTCGAATCTGGTCCCAGATCGGGCGCGCACCTCTCACAATGAACCAGGGACAGTCCCCATGGGAACCACCACCCCCATATCCCAGGCCGTTTGGGTAGGGAGGGGCACTGCACCTCAAAATAAAATTGCTGATAACAGGAGATGGGCCACACCCAGTTCTTAGATCACTGATGGGCACGAGAGGGAATTTTATAAGGATCCCAATGGGGACCCTTCTTTATTTATAAAACCACACTTAGGGCCTCATCACGAGTTGGGCGGTAATGTCGGCGCTAGCCCTACCGCCAAACACCCCGGCGCTATTAGCGCCGGATCACGGGTTTGGCGGAAGGGTTATTTCCCATTCCCCATTGGGCCCCTTCGGGAATTCCTCATTCCCCATTGAGCCCAATGGGGAAAATTTGCACTATTACCGCCGGCGGATTTCCCGCTAGCGGTAATAGTACCAAAAATCTGCAATTTTGCCATGGATTTCCCCCCAGCTCAGAGCTGGGGGGAAATCCGCCAAAGCCATGATCTGGAGGACCCTTAAATGCGGCGGTAATAGCGCTACCGCCACATTTAAGGGTTACTGCCAGACTCGTGATGAGGCCCTTAGTCTTAACACCTTTTTCCCTAGGATTCCATTGTTATGAGCTCCAACTGACGGGGGACCTTCTACATCAGTTCACCCTTCCTTGGGGGGTCTCGGGGACCCTTAAAGTGAGTCTGATGCACCAGACCACTTAGATACACTCAGGTACCACCCACATTTTCTCTGTCTCCTTTCTTCAACTTTCTTTTCTAATGGCTCTTTTTTTAAAATCCTCCTTGGATTCTTCTCCCTACCCTGCCCAGCCCCTTCTTAGGCCAGGGAATTCTATTCTATTGTTCCTTTCTTCTTTTTTTGTAAACATTCCATCCAGCCCCATGGTTGGCTAGGTGGTTGGATTAGTCCAGACTCACACACATGCATAAATAAATAAAACACATGCTACACATTTAATAGAATACTTTATTTACCCTGGTGTTTGTGTGTTTACGTCTAGGTGTCACCTTGGGGGACAAGCATGTAGCCTCTACTATCCGGGCCCTGCGGGGCCACAGGCTACATGTGCACCTTCTCTCATCTCTCTTTCCTTTATTTTCTAAGCCTCCTGATTTCATGGCACCAGGCAGGAATGCTTAGATTTGCACCATTCCCCCGTCGCACCAGGCTTACCTTGCAGCTGTGACCTCACCTGCAATCATTCGTGATCAGAGCAGTCATCGCAGATTTTCTGCGGTAGTGGTCGCAGGGCTGAAAGGGGGCAAGAGAGCCGTGCAGTTACAGAGGCCTGACAGAGGGGCCTACGGGTTATAAGACTTGGGGCAGGTTTGGGGAGGATTGAGAGCAACCACTGCTCGAGGACAGATCTATGTGATTATTGCGAAGGCTGAAAATGCCGACTTTTTTTTTACCCCTTTACACCACATATATATGCAGGGGGAGACCCCCCTGCAACCTCTCCATATTAATATTCTATTCTATACCCCACACACATATATGTTGTGTAAGGGAGGGGTCCAAAAAAATAATAAGTCAGCATTTTCGGCCGTCGTAATTGTGAGGGCGACATTTTGGTACGATTCCCTCGAGGACTGTTATGTGTGAAGTTCAGGGAAGGGGTTAGAGTATCTTAACTGTTAGTTCCTTTCTTGGGGCATGGTTTAGTTTGGTTCCCGGTCTAAGGTGTATTAATGTTGGGTGTTGACTTGCATCAAAATAAAGCATCCTTTATCACATCCCGGTGTCGAGCGAGTCAGCCATTTTGAGCCGCCTGGCCCGACAGTAATCAACAGGCATAGGAATGGCTCAGGAAGACATGGGCGAGAGTGCCATTTGCCACTTTGTCAAACAATTGACTGCATTCCTTGCTGGATGATTTAGAGCCTACTGTCAGATGCCACAGGGTATAGTGGCATTACTTTCCAAATGTTGCAGTAAGAAATATTACTGCACTAATATGTACATTTTGCGGCATTCATCCTTAATAAAAAAGGTTTAAAGTATCTGACAAGCTTATAACATTAAATTCTAATATCAGCATCGTGCCTGAGGATTGTGAGTCTACCACAAAGCAATTTGCTTCATTGAAGAAATGTGTGGGGCTTGGAGCCACTGCTTCTACAGGCCGTGGAGATCAGAAATTGAAGTGGATTTGTCAATCAAAATAATTATCATAAGTGGCAGAAGGGTACTATATTATGTGCCTTTTCGGTGGCATTTCAGAAATTGTGCGGCACATTTAAAAATGACAAATGTTGCTCTTGTGTGAGTGCAAAATCGTTAAAAACTGGATGGTTTAGGTATTTTGTGTTGCATATTATTTATTATTTTGGATATGTAGATGTGTCTTGGTACTCGAATGTGGTCCTCCTACTTTAATTGGACCGTACTTTGCTTTGGCTTTGGTCCCAGTGATCACAAGGACACTTCCCATTGGACTAGTGTGCAGACTACAGCCATAAAAGTTCAAGGGCTTAGTCCTGTTGGTGTGGCCAAAAGGTACACCCTATTGAAAAGCATGCAGGTTCTCCACGGGATATGACAATGAAGGGAAAGAGAAAGGGGCAGCGAGACTAGTACAGTCAGATGAAAGTCTGATCATGGTTAGACAGAGAAGATGAGTGCCCTCAGGTGTGTGTCTGCGAGGGAGGAAAGCAACCCTCTCCCTTGCACTTTCCCCCTTCCCTCTCCCCTGCACTTTCCCCCTTCCCTCTCCCCTGCACTTTTCCCCTTCCCTCTCCCTTGCACTTTCCCCCTTCCCTCTCCCCTGCACTTTCCCCCTTCCCTCTCCCTTGCACTTTCCCCCTTCCCTCTCCCCTGCACTTTCCCCCTTCCCTCTCCCTTGCACTTTCCCCCTTCCCTCTCCCTTGCACTTTCCCCCTTCCCTCTCCCCTGCACTTTCCCCCTTCCCTCTCCCCTGCACTTTCCCCCTTCCCTCTCCCTTGCACTTTCCCCCTTCCCTCTCCCCTGCACTTTCCCCCTTCCCTCTCCCTTGCACTTTCCCCCTTCCCTCTCCCTTGCACTTTCCCCCTTCCCTCTCCCCTGCACTTTCCCCCTTCCCTCTCCCTTGCACTTTCCCCCTTCCCTCTCCCTTGCACTTTCCCCCTTCCCTCTCCCCTGCACTTGCGCATTCTCAATGTCGCTGGGTCTAGTAAGATCGTTGTTTTGTCCTCCCTTGTTTCTCTCCTTTGCCTCGTTGCACTCTGAAACACTGGTGTATGAGTGCGATACAAATAAAATATCATATCATATAGCGCCCCTTCATAGAGATCAAAATAAGAGAGGGCGGGCAGAGAGAGTACTAGGCATGCTCACAGCACCATTGTATTCTATGTAATGCCAGGCGACTTTGTATGTGCCCTGCATTCGGGGAGCTGTGATTCAATGATCAGGAGAGGAGACCTCATGAAGATGACCAGTGGGATAGCCAGTGTTAGCAGGAGCTAAATCCCTGCTGTTATCTATTGGCCTGCGTACTTCAAGAGTCTTTGCTGCGCCACTCCTGCATCAAGGAAGAAGCCAGCATGATGAGTGTTCCTATGTGGTACAGGCCCACGTTGGTCGGACAGTCTGAATAATATGCCTTTATAGTGAAAAAGAACTTTTTACTTGCATTCAAGGGTGAAGCCAGTATAATGAGTGATCATGTAGGCTAATGGCATCTGAACATATATATGTGGTATGGCCATTTTAATTGGGCATGAAGGGGGAATCCAACATGATGAGGGTTATTATGTGGGTAGACTGTCCTACATTTGTGCAACCACTCTGGACATATTTTCTCACTGTGGTAAGGCATTTTGTACTACAAATCAATGGTAAAGTAAGCATTATATGTGTTAGTAGCTTGCTAGACTTAAATACATGGGTGCAACCAAAAAGGACATATTTTCTTACTGTGTCATGGCATTTTGTACTGATAAAGCCAACAGGAATATGTTCTTATATGGTAATACTGGCATACATTGGTGCAACCATCATGGACATACATGGGCACACCCAGCTTGAAAATGTTTTTTATACTGGCATATATTTGTGCGCAAAGGCCTCATGAAAATGAGTTGGAAAATGCTCCTGAGGAATGTTGGTGACTTTCACTCGCATTTAATGGATTTTTTTCATGTGTTACTTTATAAAACCGATTGCAAACTTTCGCTTTTTACCCAATTTTCCGAGAAAGTTTGCTGACATTTTAACTCGATATTATAAAAATGTTCCTGCGGAAGAAAACCTCCTGTCCCTGATCTCTCTCGCTATGCTCGCGTTCTCTCGCATATTTGTGGGAAACGTTTATGCCCTGCAATTAAAAATTCACCAGCTGCCACTGATTTTTGTTCTCTGCTGCTTTGACGTCACCGTAGATGAATAAAGCATTCATGAAGGTGTTGTACTTTTGCTAATGGGTTGCACAAGCAGAGGACAAAAGGGGCACACCATAGTAGAATCAACAATGCAAATTCTGTCTCCTTTGCAGGGGAGAAAGGGGCACCCTAATGCAACTTGGCCTCAGGTGACATAAATACGTGTACTAGCCCTGAAGGCATGATTAAAGAGGCATCCATAGTTGATTGTGAAGTGTGCCATTTCTATGGAGAACATTCAATACTTTCCTACTATATGCAGACACACAGAGGGGTAGAGAGACAGAGAGAGAAAGGGGGAGAGAGAGAGAGAAAGAGAGAGAGAGAGAGAGAGAGAGAGAGAGAGAGAGAGAGAGAGAGAGAGAGAGAGGAAAACAATGACAAAAAGCTTTAGTCTGGGATATAAATTGTAAAAATTTAAAGTTAAGTAAGAACACAATTTAGGTGAACTATGTCAAACAGGGCTTTCCGGTTAATGTTCTGTTTAGCTATATTGTTAAAATCAATAACCCAAAAGTGAAGAGATTTATTTTGCAGTTTCGATGGAAACAACTGCCTACTTTTGCTCGTATGTGATTTTCTGAAAGTCAGGAAGTGTGGCAAGGATTGTGAGAGACAGCATGCGATAGATACAGTGGATTATTACAGTTATGGTAACTCCATCTCTATTGGCCGACTCACTGCATCCACTTGCATTCTGGTACTTGTAGTCACGCTATCAAAGGGGCACCACGTGGTGCTACTTCTTTCTACTTGCCTCTGCTTTTAGGTCTATACTTATAACGGGAAAAGGAGAGGTCTCAGGTCTCTCCATTTCAGGTGTCAGTAGGTAGTCCAGTCCTGGCTTTTCAGTTGCAATGAGTCTGCACAATCCTGCATTTACAACGGAAAAAGCAACACAAGATGAAAACATGTTATGCGACAGCTTTGAATCTCTAAACCCTGCATTCAGAGCTGTCAAGTGACGTTATTGTGTGTTCTTGATTTTATTTTCTTATGAACAATCAAAACTGCAGAGCACAACTTCCATTATTTGCTCAAAAGGGGTTCTTACTGAATCACTCTAAGACATGTTTAAAATGTTGGACATTCCTATGGTCCCATAATGCTATTTGTTTTTATGCAAATCACCAGGATTGGGTTCTATGAAGAGATACTGTATTGTGTGACCTGGCCTGGGGCCACACCCTTTGACCCCACCTCCTGCCCCCCCCCATGGCCACGCCCCCTCCAAGAATGGGAGGGTTCTCCCAATACATTTTTTCCAATTCCAGCACTGTTTACAGCACAGAAAACCAGTACACCCCATTTCGGCGCGACCAGTTCGGGATGTTTTGGCGCGGCAGTACATGCCTGCCCATGAGAATAAATGACAAAAGAACGGGCTTTGCAAACAGGTGTGAGCTATAAGGCAATGTCAGGTAAGAAAAGAGGGCAGTGGTTTGGCAAAATGCTACCTTTATTTAAATTTAGAATTTCTACCTCGAGTTACTTTACTTACAGAATAGTAAACCTGTTGTACTGCTAATCGAATTCATCATTTGGCTAAGACCGTGTATACAATTGGCTGTCACCGTAACGTCCACGCCATCCATCTGTTGCCACCACGTGTGAAGTTGCGCCACCCTTCTAGTAATTAGGGGCACACTTTAGGGACTTGCTTGCCCTGCTAAACAGAAAAAAACTAGGAGGGACAAAAAGAAAGATAGAAATACAACTAAAAGGGGGAGAGAAAGGTGGGTAGGCAAAAGAGCAACGCGGTAAGTCAAGAAGGAAGGAAAGACATGCAGAGGGGCGGAACGGCAAAGTGTTTGCCCCTCCTCCCCTTTGTAGCACCGGGATGTGAATCCTTTAATTTCGGTGTGGACAGTTTGGCGCGGGCCGCCGCGCCGAACCGGCTCCTGCGCTGAACCGGCTGCGCCAAATCGACATGCGCCGAACCGGCCGTGCCGAAATGTCCTGCTCTGCAGAAAACATATACGGTAGGATTGGAAAAGGGCACTGGGGCAGAGACTTCTGCCAGGCTTCCTACTCTTGGAGAGTTGGATGGTGGCGAAGGCTAATCAGGCGCCGACGTCTGTGCTCAGTGCAGAGTGGAGGAGGGTGGCGGTGGCCTGGGCGGCCGCCAACACGTCCTTCCGATGGCGCAGAGGCCCGGGTGCCTATTGAGTTACCTGGCAGATCTATTGTACAACATGGAAACAAACGAGTCTCCTGTGCCCCTCGCGTTAAATGGGAAGAGTGATATTACATTACGCATCGCTTCCATTACGCCGCCAAAAGCCACTTTCCCTTGCATGTTGCGGCATCTGTAATCGTCTCAGTGTTACAGCTGGGGGGTCGAGGAGGGGTGTGTCCGCCTGGGGCTGCGATGCCTATCGCGAGACCGACGCACATAATGGCAAGAAAGCGCCACAGAGTCCATGGTATACAATTATACTGTGCGTATGATCACTCTGGACAATCCGATTACGGGAGGATTAGGACAAAAAGTAAATAAAAAAGGAAACGTTTTTCTTAGAAAGTAGCTGTTAAAAACATGGCTGAAGGATTTTGCCGTATTGGTTGGTTATATAATAGGCATAGAAGTCAGGAGGGCTAGCTTTTCTGTTGGGCCGAACAGATGGCGAGTTGGTGAGGTGGTTGTCATAGTGACAGCACAGTTTTCCATGTTACTCACAGCAGCATCGCTTCCTATAAAAAGGAGTATACTAGACGTCTTCCAACTTTAGGGCTGGCCTCCATAGGGGGTCCGAAAGATGCCAAGGAGGGTAGGAGGGAGGTTGGGGAGCACGGGGGGGGGGGGGGGGGAGGGATTATGGTGACTACTTTAAATAGAAAATATAAGCAGCTTTAGCTTGTATGAAAAGGTGGGTCCGAAACAATATTTTTTCTCAGAGGGTGTGGGGGGCTCAGTCTAATAAACGATTAGCAGAGGAGTCTATGCAGGGATGGGAGAAAACATGTTGGGGCCCATTTGAAAATTATGTTGGGGGAGGGGGCCTTGCCTAACGCTGGGATATGTTATAATAGAGAATATGTATCGTAACACAAAATACAATGGGCGATATCTTTGGTTTTATTGACTTTAAGACTGGAACGTACAGTTTATAAAAAATATGTGTATACTTGTATTCTTCCGTCCAAGATTGGGAAAATACATTTGCAATTGTATTTATTTTTGTTTAACAAAAGGATTTATATATTTATCAAGTCGGTTTACGGTGTGGCCTTTGTACCTTTTAAGGCATTTCTCTATAAAACAAACAAAAGCAAAGTGTATTTTTCACTCTCAACCTGTGCCAGCCCGATAATCCAAAAAATACTTGACAAATCGCTGTGGTTTGCCAGGGTTTATTTGCAATCTGTCAGCCAACACGTGTTTCGACCTGCTAAGGTCTTCTTCAGGGTTTTTATTTAAGTCAAAATGTTTCAAACATCGCTTGAAGTATTATGAAGAATTAGATTTGCTGCTGTCCGAGTTTATCAACAGTAGAATGAAATTTGTGGTGTACACTATACTTTGTGTTTGTGGGCTTTACTTTATAGGGAGCACGATTCGAGAGTTCAGAGTCGGCATAAGGGAACATCTGAATGCTCTGAATAAGGAGGATTCCAGGTTGCCCCTCTCAGTCCATTGGCAGGAATGTTATCAAATGGATAATAAGGCCGATATAAGGTTCATCGGCCTAAAAACCAGAAAGAAAGATCCCAGAGAGGGGGTAGACGAAATGTTTTGAGAAAAACTAAAGCCAGAGTAATTTGTAAATATTAAACTGTGGTGAAAGGCCTCAACTCTGAACATGAGATGGAGTCCTTATGAACAGAAGAAATAAAAAAAATCCTTAACGGATGTCTATGCTTCTTAAGGTTGCAGCATGAGAAAGATATAATATGTACTTTTCTCTCAATGACTGCCCAATGAACCATTGGAAGTTGTATTTCAGTTAAAGTAAAGTGACATAGCATTGTAGAAACCATCTGAGTGGTGATAAAGGGTATGTTTAAAGGTGTGCATTGGAATATGATGTACACAATGTGTATTTCATTTTCGGATATGGCCAAGATTGTGAAATCCAAATAGGAATTCTGCCTTTGGACCAGGTAACCAAGAGGAGGTTGTGTGCATAGACAGGAGGATTTATAAAAGTGCATATGTATACGTTGGAGATATCACGAATGTGCTACTTTGCAAGATTATAAGGTTACCGATGCACAGAGTATGGATGGCAACCACCAAAACCAAGGTTACATGAAGGATACATTTTAGCTTGCGCTAGGTTTTTGTTGTGCTAATGAACATGTAACCCCTGATTAAGAGTCCATTAAAGTGAGGAGTTAAGGTTTGCTCTACAACTTTGGGGACTTTAAAATATTAGGGGATGATGAGCTTGGAATCAAGTAAATGATGATAAAGGTGGCAAGTGTTGTGAATGGACTTTGTAGCAATACTTTTTCATACGTTGCGCACAGGTCAGAATGCTACGTGCGCGAGTCTAATGATTTGTACTTATTTTAATGGGTTGTGACGTCGGACGCCTAGCGTGCAACTTCACAAACGTTGTGACATAAGACAGGGTTTAAAAGAAATGTTTGCCGTCTTGAGACGCGGAATGCTGCCCGGCCCGCAATTGCAGTGAATATAGGTGAGGAATTAATGATCAGTTTAATGATATAGGGTGATTTTGGATACATAGAACAAATGGAGCATACCTATGTTCTTTTATAAAAAAGCTAATATAATTAGTGGAGCATTAGAATAGTTATTTAACTAAATATACAATTTGAATCGAGTAGCAATGTATAAACTGACTGAAGGTTTCACTTTGTTGTGTGTTTTCTCCACAGAACCTCTGAACATTGGAGTGTGGATTTAAGGTAGCATGTTAAGTCAATACATCTGTTCTGCTAGAATTGACTTGACATTTGGGCAATATTAGTTAATTTGGAGATAGAGCATCTGCACTCCGAAATAAAAGCAATTCGTGCTGTATCATGATTAGTCCTCCATTGCTTTGGGGAGATAGTTGGCTTATAAAGTATAACAGAATATGATATTTGATTTTGGTAATACATGGTTACAGGCTCTTTGGGAAAACGTCTGCTTTTTGCACACAAACGGTGCTGAGGCTTTGGTACAAATCGCCATTGCGAAGTTGGGTTTTGGGCATTGAAACACATGTGTATGTATAGGAGCGTTATAAATGCCTTATCATATCATATCATCCGCTCAATGAAGTCAAGTAAAGGAAATTTGTGACAACCGAGTGGATGTGCCACATCTGGGAAGGGGGCTGTGGTATATTAAGGCAGCACAGGTAAATGAGGCTTCACAATTGGTTTTGCCTTGCATGTCTCCGGACGGGTTTTGTTCCTTGATTTCAAGATGCTTGGGAGGGTCATATTAGGAGTTATGGAGGTTGTGCTGGTGGTAAATGCACAAACACATGGTTCTCTTAATACATTGGTGCAGTTGAAATACACTGGGGTTAGCACGCTTCTTTGAAGTGCTGTTTGCTATAAGAATATGGCTTAGGGGGCATGTAAACTAATGCTAGCCTTTTCTTGTATATTGTGTCTTTCCCCCAAACCTTGAAGCCCTCTTTGGTTCTGTGATGTGATTATTATTATTGAATTCACATATGGATACAACACTCAATGTGGAATTTGAATGTGGTAATATATTGAATATTTTATATAGGTGTGATTTGTATAATTGTAACTTCATCTTTGGAACATGTTTTATATTAATTAGCCCTGAAGAAGAACTGGTTGTTTCAGGTCGAAACGTGCCTTGGCTATCCATTAAATGGAATTTACATAATCTATACAATGAGTGCATTATGATCATTGAATATCAATGTATTGCCATTTAAAAACAAATCTTTATGGATATGGGTGTAGCACTTTGGTCATAACAATTACAAAGATTAAGTGGTACATACTGTTTACATCATTGACGTTAGTGCCATTGTCAAAAATATCCAACACTTAAAGAGGAAAACTGAGTAATGGGTTGGGACTTCAGCACATTACCTCTGTCGGTGTGGCGTAGGGTATGGGTCTTACCAACATGTGTTTAAGGCAATTTAAAATGTTTCTTAACTCTCAAGAGTTGTTGGATTGTGCAATACATAGGAACATTTTGAGATTTGTGGGTTATGTAGATTTCCTGCCGTTGTTTGAGGTACTGTTTCACAGAATAAATCCTATCTCGTATTTAAAATTATATTCATAAAAAGATTAGTTAAACACATTAAAGTTGTGTGGCATAGTTTGTAGTTAGTTATCCTGATAGTACTGAGGGTGCAGCAGAATGCCTTAAAAGACACACGATAAACCCATCAGGGATGCTCAGCTTTGGCCAGCTAGTGGAGGGATTGCTGAAAGGATATCTTAACAGGGCCCCACAGACCTTTCTTCTTTACAGCAGTGAAACATTGTCTACCTTTGGTACACGTTTCTGTTCTTTCTAACCTTTCTATGGCTTTGGATATCCTTTCACAGCTTTCTTGATGCAATCGCACATTTAGCTTCTGTATGGTCTATGTCAGCTTGTATCTGTGGAGCCGGGGAGGGAACATCTTTTTTAACCCTTACTTTTCTGGAGGAGAACCCCCTATTTTTGCAATAGATTAAAAAATGCATGTCTTGTGTATTTCAACATAAAAATAATTGCTCTAAACAGTGTATGTGGGTGTTGATTAGAAAGAACCCCAATGATAATCGGGAGTGACTCCAATAAAGCCAATGAGGTTGTGACTGTTTTGCATATTAAAGACCGTTTTGGGAACAAGAATGATGAAAGAGCTTTACATCTGTCATATATGCTTGTGAGAGCTGTATGACTGAATCATTAAATACCCGAACAATAAAGATTTTGTACATTTGAAGCATATGTAGATGTTTGACCAGCAAATACTATACCTGGCAAGGTTGCATGATTGCTCGAAATCATTCATGAATTGTTGCGAATCAGCCAGACTAAAATTATATCTGACTCATGAATACATTGAAAATAAAATGCTGCTCCTGTGGCATTCTGTGGCATTCTGCTGCCCTCGGCCAGGACCTAGTCGGCCCAACTGTAAATACAGTCATTGGCTGTAAGACCTGTGAGCTATGCCATAGGCACATGTATTTTTGGGAGGATGTAAAACACGCTTCTTCATAAATCATGGACTAAGTGCCCAGGGAAAAGGACATTTGCTTTAATCCTTTGAAAATATTGCAAAAGCCGTAATAAGAGATGCTTTTTGTATGGAACAATAAGAAGATGTGAAAGTACCAGAGGATAGAAGCAGGGCAAAGGAGCTGTTCTTGCATACCTTCAAAGGGAGTGTTCATCCTGGTGGCAACACATCTGGCGTTAAATGTATGGCCTAAAGGCGGCCTTAGCAGGTGTCGGAAGTAGATTTGGCCATGAGAAACCGAATGAATGACTAGGTTGAGTGAAATCTGGAGAAACGATCACGGCGAATTGAACTCATTCTTACATGTGGTCTGCTTGAGGATCAATGTCCGTAGGACAGAGTGGCCCAAAAGTTGAATTGCATTTTTGTTATTCATATTAAACTAGGGGTCTTCATAGGACTCTCCCAATGATGTTTGGAGGATTGGAGGAGGGAGGGCGGAGGATGGGAAGGAGACATGGGGGATCATGGAACCAGCTTTGAAGGTGGAGCAGGAAAGCTGACGGGGGAGGTGGGGCCTGTGGTCGGCAGCCTTGGCGAAAGACTGCAGTAAGGAAATAGCCAAATGTATACGTGCCAGTACGATAGCTCAGAGGGTTGAGCACTTGCAGATGTGATCTGTATATCACAGATTTGAATCCCAGCAGGGCCAACTCAGTCTTTCATCCTTCCGAGGTCAATTAATAAATATTTAATATTGTTCTTTTATAATGCGCTTAATACCAGCAAGTTGTTTCTAAGCGCGGGATCGGGATTCAAACTTTGCTTCCAGGACAAACGTGTTGCCCCAGAGCTATCCTTCCTCCCCAACTTCAGTTGGATGATCACTGTAGGTAAAATTGTTTTACGTATGGTGCGCTGGCCAAATGAAGATCATTTGGCTCCCCCCAATCAACGCTGTGGTTGCTGATCGATAGACAGCTGAGTTAGTCAGGTTACATTTGGCAACAACCGGACACCAGGACATGCTGGAGTCAAAAGCACCTTTGCATAGCTGGGATTTTAGAGAAGAGTGATGTAGAGAACAATTTTGCATCATCCTAATGGTTTATCTTACTAACTAATGTGGGACAAAGTAAAATCAGATATTGGAAGAACAATCATAACAGTTGAATGACAGAAATAATTTGAGAAAAATATCATGTCCAACAAGTTTCCAGCCTGCATGGACACCAATAGAACAATCCCCAATGAGAATATAACACATCATTTTGTGACAGACGAGCAATGGGCCAGACTTTGCTGCAGGCCATTCACACCATTAAGCACATATCCAGACCACCACCAATAGAAATAAAAGCTTACCCAACTCAAGCAATGTTGAGGCTAAGCAGTGACCTTTGTGTGGTGTGTAGGCACCAACATTAATAAGTAGTTGTAATATGTCATGTGGTGTTTGGTGCATTAGACCACCCCCTGCAACAGCTGTCGTCAATGAGCGTCCAGAGATTGGACAAGAGATGTGTCCAGTCTTATCTGAGCGGTTGCAAGCGCATGCTGGCCACCATGCCGTTTCACTCTCATCCAACGCAGGGTAGATGGAGAGTTTGTATGTGTCCTGTTCTGCCCTCAGCCCGGTTTACTATGCCATCCTATGCCCTGGATTTCCCACCCTGTTCTTTAAAGGTAAGAGCCGTATAGGATGCTAATGACTCTAGCATCGCTCTAAGTCAGGTGAGAACCAGATGGTTTGGGTTTATTTGACCTAAAATATTTGATCTAATTTATTTGACCTTTTTTATGTCTAAAATGTGGGGGGAGACCCGCCTTAACCCTCCCTTCCCCACTTCCCCTCAACCTAATCTATACCCCAACCAAGCCCCATATATATATTTAATTCAATTTGATAAAAAAAGGTCAAACAAATTCGATCTAATGTTTTAGGTCAAATATTTTTCGGTCAATTATGCTAATACCAAAAGAATTGCACCCATGGACAGTTACTTCTGTGATGTTATTACCTAGATGTATTCCACACACTACTGCCATTTCTTGGTCTCCAGGTGCCAGGGCAGATCTGAAAGTGGGCTCGGGGGTGTTAGGCTAGCGGAGATGGAGGAAAAAGGCAAGATGCATGTAGTTCAGAAGTACCCTTTCCTAGGTGGGCTGTGCTGAGCGTTCAGGGCCAATGTGTGTCCAGGTGGGAGTCTTATGAGCCATGGTGCTGGGGTGCACTGGTCAGGGTGGTGGCATGTAAAACGTAGAGCTGTAATGTGTAGAAGTGTGGAGTTCTGTGGTTTGGTGTCTGTGGGAAGGGGTTTTTAAGTGGCTGTGTGCCACTTGCATAGTAGATCTGTGTGTAGAGGGCTGGGGCAAAAAGAAGGGAGTTAGTGCGGGGGCAAATCATTTATACCATCGGAAAAAATTAATCTGGGATGCATATGGAGAAAAAATACAATGGGCCACTAATTACACTCTTTAGTCACAGCTCGGATACTAATGGCCAGTGGGATAAAGCGTAGCATGCGGCGTCAGGTCCTCAGTGCAACATACGCTTGTTTACAACTTCAAGGGGAATTAATGCCAGTCTTATTGCTCCTACGTTCAAGAAGTCCTGAGTTAGAGGCAGGCCTTCTCTGTTCAGGCTGCAAAGTTTCCCCCATACATCAATACGTTCGAAATTCAGCTGCACATTAGAACATCCTTCAAAACCTGGTTTTCCACACCATAGGCACTTCATTTTGCTTGCCACTACTTATCCAAAACAGCATCCAGATACATGTTTACACATGTACATAAAATAGCACTGCTGTCATAACATTCAATATGTATTCAAATTAATTGTATTAAAGCATATTAAGTAGTTAAAAGAATCTCTGTTCTCATATCACATGGAACCTACATACCAGTCCACAACATTAGGGGGGATAGTCTTACACATTTTATTCAAGATCTTTTGATTGAGTGACCTTTAGCGAAGCGCGTCCTTCATTTAAAGTACAGAAAGAACAACGGACACAGAGATGAACCATAGGACAGCAGTGTGAGGAATTCGACAATCTGCATGGGGAGAGTGTGCAAGCAGGGGATTATTTGATTTTTTAATAATGAAAAGGAATAATGGGAGAAATGTGTGTGGCCATTCCGCACCCATTTCATCTGCTTCCTGCACAAAACACATAGTCACGTGTACTCCGGGGGGACACCGCCTACAGTGCGCTGTCTTCCCCTGTCATATTCAGCAGGAATGTGACAGCCACAGGTACATCAAAGCATTCCAAGAAGGGGGGAAGGCACACCTTCTTCCAGTCATGAGCAGCCAAATTAAAATATCAAAGGCTCCATGGATCTGCATTCCTTTTGTCTACTCCGGCTGGTGGCAGTGCATACTAACGAGATAATTGAGGCAAGCCTGAGAAGCTTGGTTGCT
The DNA here is from genome assembly GCF_040938575.1 of Ambystoma mexicanum. Classification (NCBI taxonomy): domain Eukaryota; kingdom Metazoa; phylum Chordata; class Amphibia; order Caudata; family Ambystomatidae; genus Ambystoma; species Ambystoma mexicanum. The sequence continues at coordinate 1,374,347,196 of NC_090923.1, forward strand.
GGAAGAGACAACAGGAAGCCGAGACTAAAAATCCTTTGGTATGCAATGTGTCAACTTGAAGCTAGCCCCCTCTTCTTTGTATGAAAGGCAGTGAATGGCCTGTCTGGGTCCAGCAGTTACTACAGGTGTCCCTGTAGAGCAGACCCCTTTCAGAGGGGAGAAGTATGTGATTTGGGGGGACAAGAAGTCTGCTCTCGCTGCATACTTCAAGGGAAACCTGCACTTTATACAAGAGTCACAGAGAGCTCAGTTAACAAGAGAGATGCTTTGATCTACAACAGACAGAAAAATGGGTGGGGCTTAGATATATGTTGTTACCCCTTGTCTGTCCTTTTGCAGAGCACTCTGGTCCTGAACTCGTGCATAACAGAAGATTGTTGGTGGGGACCCAGGATTGGTTCATTATGGTGGTATTAGCTTGCACCAATCCCTGGGGCTTATTTGGCTTTAAAAGAGGGCGGAAACCCTCACTTAGCAGATCAACCGACAACTTCGAAAGGAGTAAGAAGAAGGACTCATTTGGACCTGGGACTGAAGGTACAGTCTACCTTACATCTTCCGCCAGTGAAGTTAGGCCAGGAGTTCCAAGAGGGAAGCAGGATCCCTCCCCTAAACATCTCCCAGGGAACAGAGGGAGATATACCAGACTCATAGGACCCTTCCAGCAGCTCCAGAACCAGTACCCAGCCAGCACACAGCATGCCCTGACAGCAAGCTTCCTAGGTGGGAAGTGCCAGAGAGTCTCTGGACAAAGGACAAGGCTGTTGCCTGAAATCACTATTCTGAGCTTTGGGCCGTCCACCTTAAAAGGACAGGAGCCCTACGAAGAAGCTAGGAGGAGTGCCACACAAGACAGGTCGTCATTCGCTGTCCCACAATTGCATCAGGATGCAGTCAATTAACTTGACTCAATGATTTCAAAGATTGTGTTTGCATATGTGGTATAAATGTTTTATGATGAATGGTTGAAATTGAGCAATTGAAGTGTATTTTTATGATCAGTTGTTGTGCTGAAATATGGGTCTATTTTTCTAATTGTTCTAATTGTTCAAATTGTGATGTATAAATAAATTTGTATATTTTTGTACTGTGTTGTACTTTATTCTTTCAATCACAAGTATGCGTGTTCTATTTAGGAATACGGGTAGGGTCTCAGTATTACACCTACACTTTATTAATGTTGTGTCCTATCTCTTTGTTTAAATATATGGTGATACCCCCTAAAGGTAGAGATAGTGAATATTAGGGGTATATTTTGTTTGCCCTTGTTTGATTTACTACTGGAGCAATTATCAATACAGATATTTGACATCCCCTAGTTTATGTCATGTGATTGGGATTCCCAAGTGGTTTTTCTGTGCACTACAACCCAGCACATCAGACACCCCTCCACAAACCATTATGCAGTGCCCCGTTTGACCATGTGAAGGGTTACTGCAGCCTCCAGGCCGCAAGTTCCCCACAAGGCAGTGCACCCATGCATTGTGTATTCCTCCATGACACTAATTAGCGAAATAATTGCCAGCATTTAGTGCATTATGTTGTAGCACTTTGGACCCCACCGCAATTAGCACCACATACTGCCATGTTCTCCTCTCTCTCTCTCTCTCTCTCTCTCTCTCTCTCTCTCTCTCTCTCTCTCTCTCTATCTCTCTCCCTCCCTCGCTCTCTCTCTCTCTCTCTCTCTCTCTCTCTCTATCTCTCTCTCTCTCTCTCTCTCTCTCTCTCTCTCTTTCTCTATCTCTCTCTCTCCCTCTCTCTCTCTCTCTCTCTCTCTCTTCACTCTTCCAGCAGCAAAAGTCCAAAATGACAGTGCACAGTGAGACACTGGGACAGTGGGATTACAATGAAATGAAGAAAGCAAGAAAGTTCCATGTGCAAAGACTTAAAGAAATCAGAAATAGAGGAACACTATGATCACCAATCTATATAGTGTGTGTGTGTGCGTGTGTGTACGCTTCACAAAAGAGAGGAATTAGGACTTTTAAAAAAAGAATCTTGATCTAGATGGGAGGTGGGGAGAAATCAACGGTATTTAAATTGGGCACTGCCACAACATTGCAGCTTCAGAATGATGCTGATAGGGGGGAGCTGCATCTCCTCCATTGATCAAATGTCCGGTCACAGAAGCACACAGAAGGGCACTTCTCGGAATTACGTCACTAAAGCAATCTCAGCTTTCCAAGACTTGACACCAGATGTAAAAACACTGCTCGGGCAAAGACGCTTCAGCAGAGTAATGGCAATTGGAGAAGGTGCTTGTGAACACGGAGTGCGCTTTCTCAGGGTGTAATGGTGGCAAAGGGAGACACTGAACATTCACGCGGCGTGTTGGAATGGCTGATGCCAGAGTCTTAGCAACAGTGGTTAAGCACCTTCTCTGCCCCCTTGTTTACAACGGAAGTGCCAACATTCCAATGAGCGGAGAGGCGACATTGCTGCCATTGGCAACTCAACAATGCCTTCCTTCAGACCCTCTAGAAGGTTATTGCTCCCCAAGCAGCATCTTTTGTACTTCTGTGAGATCATCATGAGAGCCCGGACTAGCAGCAGTCAATTCCAAGAAGAACAGTGTAAGAAGAAGGACAGAGAAAGATTTGATTAAAAACTCCCTAACACCAGGACAGGTGGGATGTAAAAAAAAACATCCTGATGTTTGCAGGTGCCTCGCTGCTCCCTTTCTCAATCAGCCACTGCTTGCAGTGCAAGAGAGCCACACTCCCCAGGACAGCACCGCCAAGCCACAGACCCCTTGACACTATCAATCCAATGAGCACCAAGCCCAAGAGTGGACAATGCAAACCCTGGCAATGATGGCGGGTCTTGAGATTTAGAGGTACCGGTCTTCTATACACAGTTATAGCCCACAAACCCTCCCAATCCGCGCAATCACAGATCTAGTCTGGACATCCAGGTAAGCTGGTAAAGAGACTCCTCATCCCTCTCAGACCAAAAAAATGCCCGTGCTGCCCTCTTATAACAGTACAAGTGGAAAGCAGCCTAGGTTGCAAAGAGTAGACAAGGATAGATTGCGTAGATTGGCTGCTGGAAGAATCCATCCTTAGCCCAAGGAGAACCCTGCCCCCACCCCACTATTACCACCTTTATAAAGTTCCTAGCTGGACTCAAAACCTTCCAGAAAGCCTGTTCCAGGCAGAAGTCAAATATTCCAAGCTCACCCTTGTTTAGAAGGGCCTGTAGTTCCTGAGAGCTTTCCTGTCTGTAGAATCTGGCAGTTTGTGGCCTCAGGGAGTGCGAAGTAGGGCTTTGGCCCTCCAATTCCCCTATGCATGTTTTTCAAACGCCCAGGCTCCCAATGACTCCCTGGGATTGTCAGAGGGCTTAAAAGCCTGAGCGCCCCTGAGACAAAAACGTGCATCCATCTTTAGAGCATTTGACACAAAATGGAGCCTGGCTCACCTTTCACACAGCCTATTGAAAGCAGCCTAGATAGGGAGCAGATAGTATATGTTATCACTATAACAAGGGTTACAATAATTTGATAGCATGTTCCCAAGTAAGCCATCACACTTTCTCACATAATCTAAAAGTTATCAGTCAATCTCATCAAATTGTCAAGCTGGTATGGCTCTTGAAGGATTGAGAGCCTCCAGCCCCCAACCCCCCACTCCTTTTGTGTTCCCTGTATTACCCTTTACAGGGTAAACTCTGCCAAGGAGGCTTGGCACCCCCAGATTATCCTTCGGGTTTACTAGTTCTTCTTGTGGAGAAATCTCCCCACTTCAAGGGTTTCCTTGACCTCAATTCAAATCCACCAACAAGCATAAACTGACTAATTATTTTTTATCGTTAAGTATTTTATTAAGATCAATAAGCATATAAGGCTCGTACAATAAATACAACAGCATATACAAGGGAACCAAGACCATGTACATGATAGAACAGACAATGCATCTACAGCAACCATTAAACAATGCAAGAACCTCTTATGTTGTAATAAATATGCTACATCCTAATGCATAAAATGCAATTTAAAACGAGCTCATAGTAATATAAGGCAAGTATCATAAACATAGAAGACAAATGGAGGCAAACAAGAATAACATGAACAAAAGGTGGGGAGGGGACAGAAAGGTATTTACCAAGAAGTACAATGTCAGCAGATTATGATCTTATCCCTTAAAAAGGTTTTACATTTTCCAAGAAATTCTAAAAACTGCTGCCATTTTTAGTCACGCTTATACTATAAGAGAGGGGACGTAGCATTGCATTTTTCAAATCTATGAATATTACAAACAGAATTCCACCAAAATTTTAAATGTATACACTTGTGATAGTATCACTGAAATACTGAACGAGAAACTCCCCACTCTGAAACATGCTCAGCATCAGGGTGGGGTTTACTGCCTTTCTTTCTGATCAACATTCAGTTGATCCACCACCAATGGTTACACACTCACCCCTCTGACCCCACGCATGCTGCCTCCCCTTAAACCCCTTTGTAAATCTCCATGTCTTTGCCTGTCTTATTCCTATCCTAGTTCTGCCTCTCTCCGCCTCCATCATAGACTATGGTCTGGTTCACCCCAGAAGGGAGCAAAATACACAACTCTGCGGACAAGTGTTTGCACCCTATGAGCTCTACGGCAGTGACGGGCACAGTATAAAATCTTTTTTAACATAACATAATGTACTATCGTGTTCTAATGCACAGAAAACACAAGAACAGTACCAAAATATTCTTAAAAGAGTATTTTGTTCTGTTGTTCAAAAACATAATTACATATATATGCAAAGACCTATTTACAGCTTTTCTTTTAACTCACTCATCATGTTACTGGAATACCGGGTTTATACACTGAAGTAGGACTCAGCTGCTTTTTTCCACTCTCAATTCTCGACACCTCTGAATGCTTTTGAAATGTGCTGTCATTGGTCCAATGTTGTCACTTGATCGCCATATTCCTCACCAGTTTTTCTTTTTAAATTCTTAGCAAGAGATTAAAAAACATGATGACTTCTGGCCGTTGACTTGTGCCTTGAGTGTGAATAGGTGTGCAAAACGCGCACTGGAGAAATATTGTGCATATCTAGTTAAAGAAGAAATTAATTGATCAAAGTCTTATCATTGTATTAAATGCTGTTACCAGAAACTGAGAGTTTATATTATGCCTGCAATTTTCCATAAAGCGCCAACTTGTTCCTACTGGTATCATTTTGTGCTTCCAGAAATAAAAGCAGCAGCACTGCCAGAAATACATTTTAAGATTATTGCCTGGGTCACATTTTAAATTTCTTTTTAGTAGTATCTCCTACTAAATTAATTCATTTTATGGGAATAAGAGGTGTGATTAGCTACTCTGTTTCGGTAACAATGAATTTCAGACGGAGGCCTTCTTCAGGTACTCTTAATCTGTTTCTATGTTGAATGATTCAGGCAGATGGAATTTAACAGAAGAATGTACACAACAACACTGTATTGTAATTTTCTACAGTAATTGGTGAGGAGTTAATGAAAGAACTTTTTGAACATTTCAAATATATCATTTTTGAAATTCTGCAAAGTATATTTAGGCTGGCAAATGCCCTGGTTCAATCTTATTATGTCATCCCCCAGATGATGATATTAAGTGTGAGCCTCTGGGCAGCAGGGAGTGTTTGTCCGTGAGCTTTAGGTACCTGCCTGAATGACAAGTATGCTAAAAATTAAAGAAGTACCTGCACCATTCCCAAACTTTCAAGCAGGGCTTAAATCGTAGTGGGAGCGGAATGTGCTTGGGGTTATACATCATGTTCAGGATCATCAGTGCTCATGAAGCCTTGAAGACAAGGTTAGACCAAAACATCTAACCACCATTCTGGAATCCAGCACCAAGAGACCGCCTATCTGGTGTATGTCATTAATGATGATGATTTTGATGATAATAGTAATCATCATCATCATCATCTGTATGGAAGATGGGAAAAAGAGACACAGGCTGCATAGTTATTGCCAGGTGACATTACTTTTGTCATGATATGATATGGCATTTATAACGCGCCTATGCACAAGTGCTTCAAGGGGCGATGAGGCAAGGGAGGGGAACAAGGGAGGACAGACAACGATCCTACTAGGCCAGGTGTCATTCAGATTGCGCAAGTGTGTGGGAAGGGGGCAGGTACAGTGCAGTACATATGATAACAATAAGTGAGTAGCAGCCAGCACGTGGCAAGTGTATGGGTAAGAGCGGACAACAGGTGTCAGAGGCTGGTAGGGGGACTTTAGGGATACAGAAACAGTCCCTGAGTGCGGGGTTGGCCAGATGGGCAGTACAGGTGTGAGACAATGGCAGGGGAGGGACCTGGGCCCGAGATCAGAGGGTGTCCAGGTAGCCAGTGTGGTTCAGGTTTCAGCCAGGAGGTCAGCAGAGGTGAGGAGGAGAGAAAGCAGAAGCAAAGAGAAAGGTTTTGAGGTGCTTCCAGAACCAGAGATGGTTCTCCTCAAGTTTAAAGGAGGCAGGGAGGCTGTTCCAGAGGGAGGCACCAGCCGAAGAAAGAGATCTACCCCAACTTGTTGCTTGGAGAAGCGACTGACGCTGAGGGAGTTGGAGGCAGATGAGCGGAGAGCTTGAGAAGGAAGGTATTTAGGAAGGGAGAGTTGAAGATATTGAGGACCCAGGCCCCAAAAGGCCTTGTGTACGATGCAGAGGGTTTTGAACTTAATCCTCACAGCCAATGGGAGCCAGTGCAGAGATTTCAGTGCTGGAGAGATATGATCCTTGGATCCATGAACTCAAAGGGCCATTGCATTTGGAAAAAAAAGTGAGTCTCCTGTTCCCTGGGAATCCAACGGGATCGTTTTTGATGGTCTAATGCATGGGTGCCACCTGTAGATAGCTAAGGTTAGAGACTGCGTCTTCGGTGTTGCTTCCCGCCGCCAATGTGAACTGACAGGAAACCGCTGTGATTTAACCACTCTGACAGCAAATCTTTTGAAAGTAAACATACTTTCCGCATTTTGTAGCTGTGCGTTTGTCTGTTGCCTTTCACTGTTTATAAACATGTCGCACCTGCACATGTTCACGATTCTATAAATACACTTGTGTTCTGGAGGACAAAGTTCCAGCTCGTCAACATCGGAAGTGATGGGACCTCTGGTGTTGCCTCGGCTACCCCTGTAGTTTTGGTGCCAGGGCATCACTGGTTATAGGCTCGCCTCGCAGCTTTGCAAGGGTCGCAATTCATGCCAGAAAAGGAGATGATCATTTGAAAGAGGGCATTTATGCATCTTTGACAAATGGCCTTGCCTGAGTTTATTACACTATTAATGCACCAGCAACTAATATGTAGGCGGCAAATGATGGGTTCTGCTTTGAGAAGGTGACTCCTATGCTACTGGTGTGGGGCATCACTGTTCCTGGTTATGGATGAGTTCTTTATGTGATCCATGCTTCCTAAATAAGGTATTGTATGAATTCTACACCCAGGCTTTACTCGAGCAGCCCGGTGGAAAGCCTACAGCGCTTGTGAATTGATTCCCTGAGAGCTGGTGGGCCTTGTCTTGCAAGGAAAGCTGGATAATTCTAGCAGCACACCTGGAACAGATTGGGAGTTGTATGGATTTCTTCTGCATATTGGCTGGGCCTGAATCACGAGGGCGTCCTGGGACGCAGGGATAAGGGGAAAGAAAGGCACATGTTTACACAGCTAACTCTGGCCCTTCGGCGGAAGTTGACTAATGTGTTACATTATTAGGGCAGCAGGTAACCCACTTCTGGGTGCAAGCAGTGAGATTGCCTGGCACATGCTAAACCACATTCTGGGGCCAGTCAGTGGACTAAGTACCAACCTGTACTTGGGACACTTTTTTAAAGGAAGGGTAGACAGTGGCACTGTTGGGGCAACAGTCACTATGCTGTTGCATTGGCTGATCCCTTTTTTTAAAACTTTATTTAGAAAAAGAAGAAAAGGCAATAACATATTCACAAAAAATGACATACAAATTCACAGAAACATCAAAAACAAGAGTATTTTTAGAAACAAAACCCACCCTAACCCGCAGTTCACATCTCATTACCTATAAAATCAAATTCAATACAGTTCCAAAAATGTCCCCCATATTTTTGCAAACAAACCATTCTTGCCCTGTTTCCTATATATACGTTCCTCCATAGCTGCCAAATCTCGCATTTCACTTAGCCACAATTATTTCTCCAATGCAGCAACAGATTTCCAATTTCTAAGGATAATTTTCTTACCCACTGCAGCTCCTCTAAATATCCATTTTTTATGGCATTGAGAGAGATCATCCAAGTTGAAATCGTTCCCCAGAATTATTGTCTCGAAATTAAAATCAATTGTCACATCCAGGATTTCTTCACAATTTCCACCGACATCGTTCCAGAACCCTCGAACCTTCACACAATCCCACAACATATGCTCCATCGTACCATTCTCCTGAACACATGCCCAGCATTCCGGACCATCCCTTAAACCTCTCCTCCATCATTTTTCCGGGGTCCAATAGACCCTATTCAGGATCTTAATTTGTTTTGTCCGTTCAGTCAAACCCAAGGAACACAGTTTGACATTCTCACACATCCGTGTCCAAATTTCCAAAGTAATGTCTGTGCCAATTCTCCCACTCCATTCAATTCTTAGCAAATCATTGCCTTTATAGTCAAGCAGAATCTGCCTGTATACCCGGCTCGCTAAGCCGCCCTCATTCACACAGAATAGAATTGTACACAGCTTAACTGGACTGAAAGCCCAAGCATCAGCTAACATTTAAAGTTGCATGGTAACGGTGACTCTCATTGCAGGCTTACATGGGATGCAGATGCTCGGAACACTGGGAGTAAGGATGATGGGAAGAGAGTGTAGGTGATGCATCTATTTTATTTATTCATTTTATTTATTTATTTATATAGCACACAAAACCCAGGGTTTTAATATGGGTGCTTGAGTAGCATCCGGGCATGAACAATCTGCACAGACAACATGCACAAACAGTAGACAAGGACTAAGCAGGCATGGCATGATTATGCATAGACACACCACACAAACACACACGCACACAAACACACTCCAGCAACCTCCCACATGCAGCCCTCGTGCATATATGCTCTGAATGCTCATATACGCATTATAACTTAGTACACACGTCATATCTATATCCAGAGTCAGCATGCAATACACAGTCCGTTCCAAATGAATGTAAACATAGATCATAAGTTCTGAATGTGCATATGCACATACATGCGTAAAACAAGCTTGAAGTACACATAGGGCACACAGTGCATGCACACATAATGCATTCACAAACAGTAAGCAAACAGTACCCAGATACATTTTGCAGAAAGTGCACCGAAGCAGGGGCCACACACATGGCACATGCAATAAATAGAGGACAAGTAATGCATGTGGAGGAAACATACACACAGACAAAATACGTTAACTGCATTGCAGGTGGAGTGTGCATAAGCGAGTGCATGGAAAATGCAATGTGCACATAACATGCACACACAATCACCATATGGCAGAGGCCAATACATCATATTTGCAATATGCAATAATCACATACCCGATGGTCAGAAGGAACGTAGCAAGGATCGCATCTGTGGAGTATAAATAAATATACATATGACATTCATATGTAGACAAAAATCACAATATGCATAGCAAATATGTTCAGAATCCATGTAAGCATTTGTCTCACACAATGGGGGGCATGACGACCCTGGCGTTAAGGGTTTAACGGCGCTGTAAATGTGTCGGCGCCGTTAAACCCTTAACGCCTGATTACGAGGTCCCTTCGCGGCTCCCGACCTTAACGGCTGGTCTGGCCCAGCCGTTAAAGTAGGGACCCGCAAAGGGACTTCCGAGAATTACAGTACTGCAATTTGCGGTACCGTAATTACCACCTTCCCCAGTCCCATTAAGCCCTATGGGGCAAAAAAAGGAATGGGGAAGGGCGAATGGTAAATGGGGAATTACCGCCCCGCCAACCTTGGAATGGGGCGGTATTTCCCCATTTACCATTGGTGGACTCGTTACAATACCAGAAGCAACCATGGTGCTAATAGCGCCATTGGTTACCGCCGGTGTTGTAATGAGGGCCAATGAATATACATATGTGTCCACATGCACACGAACACACATAAAACAAATTCCAAAAATATAAAAATGAGGAAATAATTGGAAAACAAATCTTTAGAAAAGAGTTATGGTTATTACTTAAATTGAAAATGAAACAATATGTATTACTTAAATTGAAAATGAAGTCTACAAACATTAGGCACTGCCGATGTTAACATACAAACATTCAGTGACAATGAACTGATTCCATGATGCAAGCAATGCCCAGCCAAAAACACCCATCAGAAAACAAACTGAACCTTAACTACACAGCACTATCCCCCAACACTCAATGCAAAATAGTAGGTATCTCACATCCGTGCTATAGTTTAAGTGATTCCTGTGAAGTGGAGAAATGAAGGAATGAAGGAAAATGGGGAAAATGAGGAATGCAGAGAGATATTAATTTCAGCTTCTCTTCATGCTGTCTGTCAGATGGCAGATTTGCCCTCGTAGTGTAGCCGATTAATTCTTCTTCCCAATGTACCCCTCTGGTTTTGGTTTAGAAAGAACCAGAGCGGTCTATTGGAGAAAAGAATGGATGCCGATGGAAATCCTGGAGTCTCAATGGAACAACTCAGGTCGAGACGCGGTATGTCAAAGGAGGACTGGAGAAGGATAATACAACAGCAATTCGAAGCCGGACCTGCAGAGGTGGGATATAACAACACACCACAGCAGCAAGATTTGAGATGCGTTATGCCAAAGATTTACCATGCAAGGCAAAAAGGAAGTTAAGTAAATGTACCCCACCAGTAATAGTAAGAAAAAGATATATAAGCCACCCCCCTTCTTCCACCCAGGCTTATCAGAAAGGTTAACCGCTTACCGGTGGTTTTGTCCCAGGAGAGGAAAAGCACACGTAGACAAGATCCAAGCAATCCACAAAGTAGCAGTCCAAACCTAGCCCGACGGCACGAGGGCGCCTAATAACACCCTGACCCGACGGCACGAGGACGCTAGTACACACAGGAAGTCTCTAGTCCGTGTACCAATTCTAAACTCCAAAATTCCAGGTAAGCGGGAGAAAACCAGAAGTTCCAAGAACAACAATCCGAAGGTGGAAAAGCGTATGCAGATGAGGTCTGGCCTGAAGTAACGAGGCATCCAAGGAGCAGGCAAGAGAATTCCAGTAGCGGTCCGTGATCAAGATACCAGACGAGGCAATTCAAGGCAAGGCGATAAGGAAGAGCAATCCAATAAACAGTCCGCGTCGAGGAGCCAAGGTAACCATACACTGTGGGGAAACAAAACAGGGTAACAAGGACAGGAACGGAGAGAACAAGAACAAGATAACTTTAAACAGATTTCGAAACGCCACTAATCCGTGATCAGAAGCACCGACCTAGAGGGAGGAAGTGCTAATAAGGAGGCAAGTCACGTGACAACACAGCGTGCTACTCGGCGTGGTCCATGGGAGGAGTAGAGCGGACGCCAGCGTTGCCATGCCAATTTCCAGGCACCAGGTTTCGCGTTTCTTAAAGGGACACGAGCCCGTAGTTTAGAGAGAAACGAGTGCCCATACATAACAGTATCCTCCCGCAAAGGGGCCCTCACCCCCCGAGCGGACCAAAAACGGGCCATAAGGACAGGGGCGTGAATGTTTTCAGTTGGTTCCCATGTGCGGTCCTCCGGACCATAGCCCTTCCAATCAACCAAGTACAAACGCCGTCCCCTGCACACCTTGGTATCCAGTATATTAGCCACCTCGTATTCGTCGAAACCATGTACCCTAACAGGAGACGGGTGTAAAGGTAGTTTGGTCAATGGGTGACAAGGTTTCACCAAGGACACATGAAACACCGGATGTATCCTCCAGGTAGAAGGTAGGGCTAGACGAACCACTGCCGGATTTATGACTTGCAGAACTTTATAGGGACCCACAAAACGTGGTAACAAGGCCCGTCGACCCGGCAAACGTAGGTTTTTTGTAGACAACCAGACCTTCATGCCCGGAGCATACATAGGAGCCGGGTGCGGTGTGCATCCGCATATTTTTTCGAACGGCTCTGGGCCAGAACCAGTTGGCTCTTCACTAAGGCATGAGTGTCTGAGAGTCTCTTAAAACAACTCAAGGCGGCGGGATTGTGGAATGGTGGTTCGGCACCAAGAGGCAAGGAACGTGGATGTTGACCATACATCGCGTAAAACGGGGACATGTGGGTCGCAGAGTGGAGGGAATTATTGTAGGCAAATTCCGCCAACGGCAATACGGAGACCCAGGTACCTTGACGTTGGAAGGTGAGGCAACGGAGGTACTGTTCCATGGTTGCCTTAAGCCTCTCCGTTTGACCATCTGTTTGAGGATGATAGGCGCTGGAGTATCTGCCATCGATACCTACGGTTGTGGTCAAAGACCTCCAAAAGCGAGAAGTAAACTGCGGTCCCCGATCCGTGATGATCATAGTAGGTAGGCCGAACCCTCTAAACACGTTCTTCAAGAATAGATCCGCCAACACCGGAGCAGTAGGGACACCATGGCATGGTACAAACATAGCCATCTTGGTAAAGTAGTCAATCACTACCCAGATAGTGTTGTAACCGTCCACCAAAGGTAGTTCCACGACAAAATCCATAGAAAGCATCTTCCATGGGGCATCAGGTATAGGTATGGGTTGCAGCAGGCCCACAGGTTTCCCATGATGATGTTTGCACTGGGCACAAACGGCACAAACAGCTATGTATTCCCTCACATCCTGGTTCATAGAAGGCCACCAGCACCATCTTCCCAAGAGGTCCAAGGTCTTTCCAACCCCTGGATGGGCTGCTATAGCAGCATCATGACACCACTGCATGGCGGTAAGCCAGGTATCGATGTCTGGCAAAAATATCTTACCCTGTTTATAGGGTAGTGAGTGAACGAGCTCCAAACCAAGGCTGGCAACCTCGGAAGGATGGTTACTCACCCAATCCTTGATTGCAACGTTTAATGAGGGACGTAACGTGCAACCACACACTACTTGAGTAGGCAGTAACAGGGAGCCGTGAAGGTTGGAAGGAGTCAGAGTCCATGAAGCCGAGAAAGGGCATCTGCTTTTGAGTTCAAGGAACCGGGACGGTAGGTGATGATGAAATTGAACATCGAAAAAAATTCATGCCACCTAGCATGGCGAGCCGTGGTGCATTTTACCGACTGCAAGGCTAAGAGATTCCTGTGATCAGTAAAGACCTGTACCGGCTCGGGAGATCCCAACAGATGATGCCTCCAAACCAAGAATGCGTCTCTGACAGCCAATAGCTCGCGCTCCGTGATAGTGTAATTTCTTTCATAGGGCGTAAGTTTTCTGGAGTGATAAGCCACTGGATGGAGGCTCTTGGTGTCTGGACAATGCTGGGACAAAACAGCGCCCAAGGCTACATCAGAGGCATCGGCTTCAATAACGAATGGTGTATTTATATCCGGATGCTGGAGAACAGGAGCAGAAGTGAAGGCGGACTTCAGGGCTTCAAAGGCAATTTGTGCCTGCGCATTCCACCTAAACGGATATTTAGTGCTGGTGAGGGCCGTCAGTGGAGAAGCTAGGGCAGAGTAATCTTGGATAAACCGCCGGTAAAAATTGGCAAAACCAAGAAACGATTGCAAGGCTTTCAATGTGTTGGGACGCGGCCAGTCCAAAATAGCAGAGACCTTGGAACGGCTCATCTGCACGCCCTGGTTGGTAATGCTATAGCCCAGGAATTCCACCTCAGTAACATGAAACATGCACTTCTCCAGTTTGGCGTATAGACGATTATCCCTTAGTCGTTGCAATACGTTAGAAACATGAGTGACATGAGAGGCAATCGAAGGGGAATAGATCAAGATGTCATCCAAGTATACGACAACATATTGGTCCAACATGTCATGGAATACCTCATTGATGAAATACTGAAAGGTAGCTGGAGCATTGCACAGGCCAAAAGGCATAACGCAGCACTCAAAGAGGCCATACTTGGTTTTGAAAGCGGTTTTCCATTCGTCGCCTTCGCGTATCCGTACAAGATTGTATGCACCCCTTAAGTCCAGTTTAGTAAACACCTTGGCCGAACCCAATTGATCCAGTAGAACCGAAATCAGAGGGATCAGATATTGGTTTTTCATTGTGACTGCGTTCAATGCCCAATAATCGATGCACGGACGAAGGTCTCCCTCCTTTTTTGGAACGAAGAACAAGGGGGAGGCAGCAGGTGAACGAGAAGGGCGTATAAACCCAGAGTTCAAGGACCGCTTAATATAGTCCCTCCAAAATCAGGTCTTCCCTTGGGGTCAAGGAGTATATGCGTCCTGAAGGTACCTCTGCCCCCTGAGCATCGAAGACATCCTTGTACTTTTGGTATGCCACAGGAAGCGTATTATTGACAACTGCCCCTACGGTACCAGCTAGCTCAGAGAGAACGCGGCCTGGATTGACCATCGCAGGGGTTGTCAGACAATGATTCTCGCAGTAATCAGAGAGAAAACACACGTCCCCTCAATACCAGTCCACTGAAGGATTATGCAGCCTGAACCAAGGCAGACCTAATATAAACCTGAACTGTGGTGCGGCAATAAGATCAAAGGATATGCTTTCCTGATGACCACAATCCGTGGTCATGACCAGATCGATAGTGCGTTCTGTCACTAGCCCAGAGACCAGGGAAGAGCCGTCAACAGCATTCACCATTTCAGGACAAGACTTAAGGACAATCGGAAGACCCAATTCCCTCGCATAGGAGGCATCCACGTAATTCCCTGTGGCTCCGGAGTCCAATACCATGCTAACCTGCTTTCTCTCAAGACCGGAGGCCGTGAGTGACACAGCCAGACAATAAGGGCTACACAAAGGGGGATCTGTAGACGAAACACCCGGCGTCTGGATCCCTTCAGTCACCGGGTTTTGGCGTTTCCCTGTTTCTTGGTAGGTCTTTTGGGGCATTCCCTGAGCAAGTGATCAGATGCTCCACAGTAAAAACATAGGCCGTTCTTTTTACGGTGTTCCCTGATTTCTGCCGATAGAGGATTTCTCAGAGCCCCTATTTGCATAGGTTCAGAGGATCCCGAAGCAGGAACGGGAACTGAAAGAGAAACCGGAGGAGCTGTTCTTTTCTCTCCTTTCCTCGCTGCCTGTCGAGAATCGATCTGAAGAACCAAATCCAATAGCTCGGGGAATGTCTTGGGTATCAGTGGAACCGTAGCTAGGGTGTCCTTCAAGGAATCAGACAAGCCCTTATAGAATAGTGAGGCCTTCTTATCTTCGGGCCAACCGGTCTCTGCCACCAGCTGATTAAACTTGGCCACGTAGGCTAGCAGAGAGAGACCGCCTTGTTGCAGATTGAGCAGTTCTAAGTCAGTAGCCTGTGTAGCATAACGTGTGTCAAAGACACGACTCATGGCGTCTATTAATGCGTCACAATTATATAGAAGGTGGCTCCCTTCTTCCAGCAGTGGATTCACCCAGGCGGCAGCAGTGCCCCCTAAATGGGACAACAAAAATGCTGCCTTGGTGGTTGCATCAGGAAAAGAGGCAGGACGACAAAGACAGTGCAACCTACACTGATTCAGGAAGGTCCTGAATGTTTTGGGGTCTCCATGGAACTGTTCAGGAGGAGCCAAGGGAAACTGGGCCGTCATATAAACAGGTCCCGTGCCCTGTCGCGAAGGGAGAGGAGCTGCGTCAGGAATACCCGCCAAAGGAGCCGCCTCGGCCCCCGAGGCGACAAACCTGCTTGCAAATCATCTATGCGCCGCTGCGTAGCAGTATGGGCAGCGGTCATATCATTGCGGAGATCGGGCACCAATTGCAAGATGGTGGCCAAAGTCTCATTGGCATCCATTAAGGCTTCTGATTCTGTCAGATGGCAGATTTGCCCTCGTAGTGTAGCCGATGAATTCTTCTTCCCAATGTACTCCTCTGGTTTTGGTTTAGAAAGAACCAGAGCGGTCTATTGGAGAAAAGAATGGATGCCGATGGAAATCCTGGAGTCTCAATGGAACAACTCAGGTCGAGACACGGGATGTCAAAGGAGGACTGGAGAAGGATAATACAACAGCAATTCGAAGCCGGACCTGCAGAGGTGGGATATAACAACACACCACAGCAGCAAGATTTGAGATGCGTTATGCCAAAGATTTACCATGCAAGGCAAAAAGGAAGTGAAGTAAATGTACCCCACCAGTAATAGTAAGAAAAAGATACATAAGCCACCCCCCTTCTTCCACCCAGGCTTATCAGAAAGGTTAACCGCTTACCGGTGGTTTTGTCCCAGGAGAGGAAAAGCACACGTAGACAAGATCCAAGCAATCCACAAAGTAGCAGTCCAAACCTAGCCCGACGGCACGAGGACGCCTAATAACACCCTGACCCGACGGCACGAGGATGCTAGTGCACACAGGAAGTCTCTAGTCCGTGTACCAATTCTAAACTCCAAAATTCCAGGTAAGCGGGAGAAAACCAGAAGTTCCAAGAACAACAATCCGAAGGTGGAAAAGCGTATGCAGATGAGGTCTGGCCTGAAGTAACGAGGCATCCAAGGAGCAGGCAAGAGAATTCCAGTAGCGGTCCGTGAACAAGATACCAGACGAGGCAATTCAAGGCAAGGCGATAAGGAAGAGCAATCCAATAAACAGTCCGCGTCGAGGAGCCAAGGTAACCATACACTGTGGGGAAACAAAACAGGGTAACAAGGACAGGAACGGAGAGAACAAGAACAAGATAACTTTAAAGAGATTTCGAAACGCCACTAATCCGTGATCAGAAGCACCGACCTAGAGGGAGGAAGTGCTAATAAGGAGGCAAGTCACGTGACAACACAGCGTGCTACTCGGCGTGGTCCATGGGAGGAGTAGAGCGGACGCCAGCGTTGCCATGCCAATTTCCAGGCACCAGGTTTTGCGTTTCTTAAAGGGACACGAGCCCGTAGTTTAGAGAGAAACGAGTGCCCATACATAACACTGTCACTGGAGTATAGCATTGCACCAGAGACATTGTGGGGGGATGATATGATGTGTGAAGGGAAGGAAAGAGGGGTTGTTTATCGATCTCATCCTCTACTTTCATTTCCGCTTGCACAAACTCACTAACGCTTGCATTATGTCTTTTTTAATTAGTGAGCTGGTTTAACAAATCAAAAATTTTCTTTATATCAAAACATTAAAAGATGATATACAAGATATAATTAAACACAGTCTAAAAAGGAAACTTTTGAAGTTGGTACATACATACAGTTTGGCAAATTAAACTTTTTCACTATATCGAAATGTTAAAATAGAGATATAATGAAACATGATCTAAAAGACAAGTTTAGAAATTGATTCATACAATAATCAAATCTGAATTCCCAAGATTTTCAATGATATCTATTAGCATTCGATTTAGATCCTACCATTTTGTAACACTGTTACCCACCATCAGATCAGACCAAAAACGCTTGCATTATTGAAAGGTGAGAAACCCTCAGTTTGTGTGTGCTGTGGTAGAGATCGGTGGAAGGCTGGAATAGTCTAGGCTTGTGCGATGCCTGAGCGTTGCATTGATAGCCTGGTGTCGGAAGCCCTCCTCCACAAGCATGCCTGTCTTCAAGTTTTGGTCTCGGTCTTAGAGTGATATCAGGTCATCGCTGTGAAGTGAATGCTATTGCCTTGGTATGCAGAGGGTATGAAGCGGCCTGAGTCTTTGGTCGTGTTGCAGTGTGAGGTCCTTTGCTTGTAAGCAAGCCTGTCCTTTATGTGTAGGCTGGTGTGCTAGTATAGCATGATTTAGAGTGAGTAGATGACTCAATGTCCCCAGGTGATCACTTTTCCACTCATGTGTTTTATGTAGAAAGGTAATACCTTCTATGTGTTACTGTTTTTTGTACCTTAAAATGAATGCATCTGATAGGAATCATTCAGGGTGTTGACTCAGTGACATGGGGTCACGCGATTGCCTATTTATGTGCTACTGTGTACAAATTCTCGTTGTAATCAGCAATCTGAGGGAGATGCTTGAATAGTGTCAGTGAGAGCAAATGTAGAGAAGCCCCTCAATGCCACAACAGAAAAAATACAACCCACTATGGAAAAAGGCCCAGCACACCTCTTGCAAGGAAAACAACATTTGCTTCCATAAAAAAGCTAAAGACGCGTCATCAAAGGACTCTGCCGCCGCGGAGCACTCAGACGAAATCAACATGGGCGATAGTTTATAAAGGTACAAAGCGTCACAACTGACTTACATCGCAAAGGCTACAGATCCACATAGCTGGTTGGTGCGACCCTATACATAGGCGACCAGCTCCATATGGGATTCTAAGTCATTTGTCCAAGCTTCTTCTGTCCTTCTTCCACGTAGGGTTCTTCTTTGCACGTTATCGAGCACAAGGTCCCTAATTGGCAATTATAAGCACAAATCATAGCATTCCCTATCTGTGGCCTAATGTGCACCTCCTACTGCAGACATGGGCGCAGAGGATACTCTGAAGGTTGTGATAACTCTAAAAACCCCAGCTTGATCCCAGATGAGTCAACTCCCGGCCCCCCCCCATGGCCTAGCAGGGCACATTCCTTCTGAGATAGGAATGCTAGTAGTATGAGAGGGGTTATACGTGATCTTACCGACCACAATTACAATTAAATTTAATTGCGGACAAAACTCTGAAAAACACAGAATTTATTTTTAAAAAATTGGGGTGGGGAACGTCCTCCCCAAACCCCCCTTTTTAACCTTTTAACACCACCTCCACCCCATCCTGACCCATTTTGACGCCTTACCCCACTAACCTTCATTTATTTACTTAATGTTTGCATTGTTTTTCTGTGTTATTGTCCGCTTTGAAATTCACCACATCTGTTTGGTTTGCAATAAAATGACTGGATACCAATGAGAGGTTTATGACTGTCCACGGGTTTGGCTTTTCTCACTGCTATCTATGCTGCAACCCAACCCTGCATGCACATGTCTATCTCTATACTCTGAGCCTGGGTCTACTGTCCTGACTGCAGTGCAGCACTAGGCCTTGATTCCAAAATGGCAGCTAGTTTCTAAAAGGTTGTTTCACTCTCAGCACAACCTACACATAAGCAAATAATATGAAAAAGTAAGGAAGGCGAGGCACACACACCAGTTCCCATTCAATATATTACCGATAAAAAAATAACTGGGTTAAATCCCAAGAATGCCCATATATTAACAAGGTTGAATCCCACCTGCTGACAAGTATTAACAGGGTTGAATCCCTTCAGCTACAGTTGCTCTGCTGTTCTACTCCTCCAAGCGCTTTCTTGTCACAAACAATCATCAGGGAGGCTGTTTCTTTTCAGGTGTTACCAATATAATTGCTCTTTCAGTCTCTAAGGATTCTGGTAGCTGTAATGAAACCATTTTTTTCAATTCAGGTGACCAGGAATCGAGCCCTGAGGTAGCTTCTATCAAGGCCCCCCTCCCCCTATAACTTTCCAGGTACCTATATAACAGGCTCACAGGTCTCCACCTCATCCGGGTACCTCTTAGGGGCCTTGGGTGATAATCCCTGCTTTCCATCAAAATGAATAAACAGCATGTGTGCGACACACATATGTACTGTTTCATAATAATATTACATTTTTATATAGCATATCATGTTCTTTTAAATTAGGGTGGGTGAATTCCCCCGATTGTTTTTAGGTCACGACCCGAAGGTTTGGTAAATTGCTGAATTCTGTGGATTGTTTTTGTTGATGCCAACCAACCCTCCTGTAACAGTGTAACATTCCCATATGCCATGTTGGGGCCTACAAGGCCCCATGATAGGGTGCCCAGATGTTTAAAATAAATGAAAATGCAACCATCCACAGACATAGAAGTCAGACTATAAACAGCACCCACAAATGGCCGGGTTGTGCGGCTGGGGGGTGGTGTCGGAAACATAGGGTAAAATTCCAGGAAAGTCCCAGCAAAACTGGGTGTGTCTGGTCACTCTACCGAGTAGCCGACCCCTCCCCCCACCCCCCTCAAAATTCGGGTGGTTTGGGTTTTGCCCAAACTGATTCCCTCACCCTTACTTCTAATCTTTGTAATAATAGGCGCTCTTCTTAATGCCCAACTGAATGGTACCCGGAGGTTGACACATCAGCAGGATTCGTTCAATGGAGGTGAGAGGAGTAGAGAGTGCTTGTGCTTGGAAAGAGCATGTGCAGCCTTGTTAAACGCTTTCCACTTGAAATAAACACATGGGCAGCGCTAGCCCCCTCTATGGAGGGCTGAAACCCTTGAACTTTAATGCACTGGGTGGCACTCTGACGTAGCGCAAAGCCAGCCAATAAAAAAAGTTCCGATGGCAGGCGCCTGTCAAGTTCTCTCACCTCGGAGCTCTGTGCATTTACTTACGTTTAAATTATAATACAGCAGCAGCAGCTGCAAAGGTATTAAGGCAGAGGAAAAAAGCCTGCCAGGCCATATCATTAACCACTCCCGGTGATAAAGCTAAAGCCTTAACTGCTGGACTCAGCTTCTAGATGGCCCGCACCTCCAATTAGCAAAGCTTTGTGAAAATAAATGGCCACCAAATTGGGAGGCAATATGCATCTATTGGACGAATGGAAAGCGTAATAGCTATCCAGCACACTGTGTGTCATAGCTTCACCCACTACAGTCTCCATAAAAGTCACCCCCCAAATCCCCAAAAAAGTATTGAGGCTGGCTTTGCCTCCCACATACATATGGTACACAAGAGCTCTCTCCGCCTGTGCCCATGCACGACAGCGGATGGCAGATTTACCAGCACGATCATTTTCCAAAACCACTTTCTGGGGGATTCTAGACTCGCAGCCTCTGTCCCTCACTTCCCATACCTGGAGCTTGCACGCTTTGTTGGTTCCCGGAGTGGATGCCGCGCACCTCGTGGGTGACAGCTCATTTATCTGAAACCCTCTTCCCGCCACCCTCTCTCTTCCCTTCCTTTTCCCTTACCCCACCCATTCGTTCCCTGCCTTCAGAAGTACAGCTGTTCCAGCTGCGAGCATCTCTGCGCAGCTCTAAATGCGGGTGCCGAGTCTCTCGGCTCTGTAATCATCCTGTCAGGGGAGAGGCACTTTGTCAAACACCCACTTGCAGACAAGGGCACTTGATGAATTTCGTGGAAGCACCTGTAATCAGCCCGCCTGCCTTCGAGGACGGCGGCGCGCGCGCCGCGCGGGATTCTTTATTTATACTTGTGATGATAGCCCGGCTAATCTAATGAACCCCTCCGGGAGATGGCGGCCGTCCGCGGAGTGCGCAGCCGCGGGGCGGCGATGGGCCACGTGATCACGCGCCAAAATGAAAACAAATTGAGGTTTGTTTGCAGACGTCCACGTTTGGAGAAAGACACGAGACAAACTAAAGTGAATTGCAATGATAGTTACAGCTCTTGAATGACGCATAGGCGACTCTTTAGTTACCTGTAAAGTAAGCATATTGCTAAATCGCAGTTCCAGTTACAAGCTCGCAGAGGCGTTGCTAAGGGGCGTGGGGGGCTGAGTGGGCGATAGCCCCAGGTCTTTTGGTTTCAGCCCTGGATAGAAACTCAGGGGTTACAACCATAAAAGCTAGCTAGCCCCGAGTCTCGAAAGTCCCAAAAGTAGCGTAGCCCCAGATCTTTTCCAGACCTAGCAACACCCCTGTGTAGGGGTATACAATATAGATATTTGGGGCACCAACCGGACCATCCATGCGTTGCCAGCTCTCACTCACAACTCCCCTGCCCCTTGAGTGTTAGGAGTGAGAGATGGCACGTGTGCCTCCATGCCTCACCCTGCTGATACAAAGGCAAACTCTGAATAGTCAAAAGTTGGTGCCCCAGAACCTTCCCGGCCATTACTGGGCAAATAGCATAATATTAGAGGAACTCCCAGAACTTGCCGGGGCATTCCATGACACTTCACATACCACACCAAGTGCATAGGACAACATGCACCGGCAACACATGCACATTAAATAGCAACAAATTATTATCTTTATTGTTTTTTTTTTAATAAACCTTTACAAAATGTATCCTAAGAATCAATCATTTACAAAACTTCTAAAACGCACATTTTAAACCAATACGAAACAATCATTATATATTCATTAGGAACCTAAAAGTAGCTTAAAATATTCCACATATTAAAACTCAAATGTGTTAATGCATATTATAATTACTTCCTTATAGTTTAAAATGTATTAAAATAAACAGCATTTACAACACAATAAGACACAGCAATCTGTAACAGTATTACAATAGCCAGAACCAAATAATACATCATGATACATCACATATAACCCTCAAGAATTCGTTAACACGTATTTTCAGTATCGTAGAATTTCCATGAAGCATCTCATACCATATATTTTCTCTGTTGACATTTGAGGGATCATTGACAAACTTTGAGAAGTATTCTATTCTTTGTTTCAATAAACAAGGGCAAATCAGTAGTAGGTGTATTAATGTTTCTTTTGTTCCTGACATGTTACAGTGTCTCCAAGTTTTAAAAATCATATCATTCTTATCTCTAATACTTTGCATCTCATAAATATTCAAAACATTGAACCGGAATCTCATTGTTGAGTTGCGAAAGGATATGGAGGGATATTTCATTAGGCATTTCTCTGGTACTGCATACCATTTCCAGAAGGAAATTACTTGAGAATACAAGGCAGAGTTTAGCACCACCACATTATTCTCAAGCCAATCATAGGCTTTTA
Organism: Ambystoma mexicanum; assembly: GCF_040938575.1. Taxonomy (NCBI): domain Eukaryota; kingdom Metazoa; phylum Chordata; class Amphibia; order Caudata; family Ambystomatidae; genus Ambystoma; species Ambystoma mexicanum. Next base: position 1,374,369,908 of record NC_090923.1, read on the forward strand.
TCAATTCTTTTACCTTCCATGGATTTATTAACAAAGTCTCATTTGTGAGGCCAAGGTCGAATAATTTCTTATCGCATACCTTTTTTAGATCTTTCATGAAGGCTCCCTCCAAATCACTTCCTAAATATTGATACATCGTATTATTTTTACCAACAAGGCACTTACGCATTAATAATAACTTTTTCCGGTATACAATACTTTTTAGCAATGTTAGACCCAGCTCATAACGTATCGTTTCTATGGGTAAACATTTTGGTAAATGTCTCAGTACTTTACGCCATATGCAGGCCTCAATGGTTTTCAAATATGGTAACAAATTGGTTGAGCAAAACTCAAGACCAAAGGTCAATCTTGGTATGGCTTTGGTGCGATAGAAGAGGATACATGCACTTAGTGTAAATTTCCCGTATCTTCTTTCAATTAACCTCATCTGATTAGCGATACATAGCGCCTTCCTTTTAAGTTCCTTTACCATGTAGCTAAATGTATTTTTACACTACCACAGACATTACCAAGTATTCTTGTTTAAGTGGTTTCACACCAGTGTGAAAAATCACCGTTTTTTTAGGATTTATCAGCAGTTTTCTCTCATTTATAAAAACTTCAAATTAGGTCATCATTCTCTGCAGACCTACTTTTGTCGCATCAAACAACAAAAAGTCATCTGCTTATGCAATCCACTTTATGATTGTGTTGCCTATCTTTGGTGAAACCGAGCCACTTGCCTCTAGAGTTTTTCCTACCTGAGATACATAAAGGTTCATAAGAGTGGCAGCTAGCCTGCAGCCCTGCCTCAAACCATTATTTGCTTTAATCTGTTCTGAAAGTAAGCCTCTGTTACTTAGACGCACTCTCATTACAGTCCCTGAGTATAATATTATTATGAGTTCTAAAAGCCCTTTGTCCATTTCCAGGTCGTCTAATGTTCTCCATAATGTACGCCTATCTACTTTATCAAGGGCCATGGAGAGATCCATAGATGCAATATAGAGAGCATGATTACCTTTCACTTTGGCCTTCTCCTGTAGACTTGCTACTATCAAGCCTCCTATTTCTGTACCCATGGCTTGTCTGAAGCCTATTTGTCTTGGATCTAATATGTTGTTGCTCTCAATCAATATATTTATTTCTTCTAATACTATGGCTGTAAATATTTTTGATTCCACGTCAGATAGCATTATGGGTCAATAGTTTAAAGGGCTTAAACAATTGCCTGTTTTAAAGATTAAAATTGCATATGACATTTTCCAAGAAGTCGGAATCTGTTTAATCGTTACAATCTCATTAAACAAGCAGTTCAATAAGCTAGCTCATAAATCAATATTGTGCTTTAAAGTAGTGTTAGATAAGTTATTTGGACCTGTTGTGGATGAGGCTTTGACCTTTTTAATATGCATCGAAAATTCTTTATAGAGATGTCCAACGCCCAGGCCTGATTACTATTATAGTTAATCAGTGTTTGCACTTCTGAGCAATTATATAGGTCCTCAAAGTATTTCAACCACACATCTCCCGCTATAGGGTTCAAAGAAAGCTGCAGCTGCGTAGTTTCAGTACCATTAATTAGTGACCCTGTTTTACGTGTACTACTATCCTTCATAGCAGAGAGCATTGCTTCCCCGTCTCTTTGTGCCATATGTGCACGATGCGATATAATCCAATTTTTATCTACCTGTTTGCAGTGCTTAATTTTTTTAATGCTTTCATCTGGATTACACTTAGATTTGCTTAGGCTACGCACCTCTTTATGCAGTTGTGACTTTCTTTTTTTAACTTCAATGTCAAATACATGGGCACTTTTAGATGCAGGTGTGTGGTCATATGTTTTTCCTACATTTGTTTTCTCTAGCATTTGTTGTATATAATCTTTAAAAGTCCCGCCAGCATATGTGACCAATTTCCATTCAAATGGATGAGACATATAGTCCTGTAATAATAATGAGTTTACCTTTTCTAAATTTTGCGGTGTCCATTTAACTCTGTTACCTGTTACGTTTATTTCCACGCACGTGTCACATAATTCCACCATCTCCTTTTGTTTATACCATGGAAACTGTGTCGATATCATCGCAGGATCACTTTCCTTAAGGCCTTGTACGTTCATGTTGCAACTATCTGAGAAAAAGTGTTGCTAACTATTATATAATCTAGAATTGAACTCAAGCCTCTAGATTGCCATGTAGGAGTTGTATTGTACATAGGTTGCATTCCCCAACTCGATGTAAATTCCAACCATAAACTACCTCTGTATAGCTTACTAGTTGCTGCAGCAGAGTAAGGGCTTATGGATGCTAATGACCATGAGACTTCAGAATGCTCTAAGTCACAGTCAGCATTCAAATCGCCTGCTAATATAAGTGTGCCCATAGGATATAGGTCTAACCAAACCATTATTCTGCTATTCAATATCTCCAATAGAACAACCAGCTGTTCATTTGTGTGTAAAGCTGTGTTCCAATATATGTTTATTACCATGATATCTATTACCATTTGTATTGTTCTTATTTTAAATGTACCAATTATTCCACAATCCGATAGCTGCTGATTAGATAACATGGTAATGTTTACATCCGATCTATACGCCATAAGAAGCCCACCGCTGGGGCGACCAATTGGACCTTTGTACGCTTCCATATTTCTGACTCCATAACCATCCCACAACAGGTTGCCAGTTGCCCAAGTTTCTTGTAATAATACAAAATCGTACTCTTCAAGTAGACTCACAATTTCCTTGTTTGCTACTATATGTGAGTATCCCCTTGTTTTCCAAGAAACAAGACTAAACGTTGAATCTTTGTTAAAGTGATATTTTCGCCGATTTCAAGTTCTCTATAGAGTCTCGCAAAGACATAGCAAGGGACCTCCATTCCTGCATATCAATCAAATGAGACCTAGCATCAGCTATTGCTGATCTATCTTGCATCTTGACAGCTGGTATCTGAGATCCAATTCTATCAGTACTAAGTCCCACTGATTCTTGTAAGTTATATTCTTGTTTTTTAAAGACATCATCACTTTGCACAACTTCATGAAATTGTAGTACATCAAAGCCTCTCTTCTGTAGGGCACCTGCCTCCTTTAAGATCAAAGCCCTTACCAATGGTGATGTTATAATTAATCTAACATAGTCATACCTCTCGTTATGTATAAAGTCTACAAGCTGAATATCAGTTGTTGTTATTAAGCTTAGTTCAGGCATTTCCCCAAATAAAGATAAAAGGTAGTGTCTATTGAGTGATCTTGGACCACCCTCATCAAACACGTAGTGAATTACAAGGCTTGGTTCATTTGGGACGGCAGGACGTCTTAGATTTTGCATTACAGGCTTCTTGTCCGCTTTATTCCCATGATTGGGCTCATACGATGGTGCTGATGTAAACCCACCATTTTGTGTAGTGTTGTTTACTGACATCGGTTGTGATAGCCATTCATTCGCTCTGAATGCATTACTTGAATTATAGTCTAAATACTGATGATTTGTGCGGTTCACCTGTATGTCATTACCGTGAATTACACCAATAGCTTTTGGTAACTGGCGTTTAGTTTCATTGAGTTTCTGATATATTATATCTTCTATGATTGAGCTTATGTCAGCTCTATTTAACTGAGGGGCCTTTGTCAAGTCATAATTACACTCCTCCTGATCAGTATTTGTTTTTTTCTGTGTAACCTTGTCTATCACTCTCTCTTGTTCTCGAACAGTTGTGTTGTGAGCATCTACGTCTCTTCCTTCTAAATGTACACTACTAACACTATTCATGCTTTGAATATTTCCTTTTGGTAAGGTATTTAAATCATGCAGCGAACTATTTAAGTCTTTATATTTTTGTTTCAATAGATCTTCAATTAGTAAACTTATTGCTTCGCTATTCAGTTGGGTGTCTTTCAACACGTTCCCATTTGACTCCTCAAGAAATTCATTTGAGTTGTGTAGTGTTACTTTAGTACTAGCTTCTTGTAAAATAGGATTAGTACATACATGTTTTTCATGTGAGTCCATATGTTTGATTTCATGTATCACTACGGGGGGACTTATTGATGCTATTACATCTTTAGTTCTTTGTGGTATATTCTTTACAGTAGTAGGACTCAGCTGTGACTTAGAAACTATTAGATCAGTATTGACCATAGACACAGGGGTGTTTGGCCGAGAGGGAGCTTCTGGATTTTTAAAAATGTCAAAGATATCTTGAACTCCTCTTTCAAGAGCACGTAGGTTGCTATCAATCCTTTCAGAAGTTGCTTTATTTTTCAAAACCTCTGAAAGCATAGAAGTGCCCTCACTAAATCCAGATCTAGCTAAGATACTATTACCAACAATACTACCAGTTGCCATTTTTTTTTTCTCGAAATATATTTTTATTGGTTTTATACATACACAGTATCACATGTGGCAAATACTTGAAGAACGCTGCAAGCAGTGGGATCGTGCTTTAGAAGTGCATGTGGTAAACAAAAACAAAAAACATAAACATCAACAGGTCAGAGCAATGTTCGTGAGGGAAGCCAGAAGGGCATGGGCGCCAAGATAGTCGCTGTTAGTTGAGTGGAGGCGGACCAGGGTAATTGTACATGCTTCGGGATCCGGGCAATGGACGGAGAAAGGGGAATCACCGGTTTCCTCGGCCTTCAATGTTTCGTTCCTTGTCTTGCGGGCAGGAGGGGAGCTTCCCTGATCGATTCCTCTGCTGTGAGCTGCCCCCTCTGCTTTTCAGTCAGTTTTGTCCATCCATCGTAAGGAGGGGGGTTGACGGGCCAGACGTGGGAATTTCTGGGTGTAATCTAGGAAGGGGGCCCACGTCTGGAGGAACTTTTCTCTATTCCCGAACCGGAGGGCAGTTATTTTTTCCGCTGCAATTATGTCCCAGCATTTCGTCCACCACATTTGTACTGCCGGGCCCTCTGGATTTTTCCACAACCTAGCCACAGAAATCTTAGCGGCCGTCAACAGGTGAGAGCACAGCTCTGCTCTGTGCCCTGAAAGGGGGAATTGGCCCTCCCCACTTGCTCCCAGTAAAACAATACCCGGGTCCCATGGGATAGTCAGGCCTGTGATCCTGTTGATGTGATCCAGCACGGATATCCAGAATTGGGTGGCTTTGGGGCATGTCCAGAACAAATGGTAGAGTGTACCCACCTCCGGGCATCCTCTCCAGCACACCGGAGGAATTGTCGGGTTGCATTTGTTGAGTGTTTCTGGGGTCTGGTACCACCTGAAGCATACCTTGAACCCCCCCTCCTTGTTGGAAACACATTTCTAACTTCTGTTTGCCCTCGCCCAGATGTGGTCCCACTCCTCCAGCTCGATGGGCCTCCCAATATCTTTCTCCCATTTCAGCATGTACGGCTCTTTGCGGGTTGGGTCTGTTCTATCCAGGAGCCTGTAGAGGGTAGCTATTCTGCCCTTTGGTGGGGATCCTGTGAGAGTGAGCTCCAGGGCAGTAAGGTCTCTGCTTCCGAGGTGTTTCATATCCCTGCTCGAGAGCCAGTGGCAAAGCTGGATATATCTGAATCTCTCGCTCTCCGGCACATTGAATTTCGCCTTGCAGGCCTCGAAGTCAAGGGGGTTTCCCTCCTCGTAGAAGTCTTGCACCCTTTCCAGCCCTCCATTCTTCCACCTAGTGAAGTTCTTGGGGTTATAGCCCGGGGTGAATTCCGGATTCCTCCAGACCGGGGTGAGTGGACCCGTTGTGCTGCGGAGTTTCCACAGTCGAGCCGCCTTCCTCCAGCTCTCCACCGTGTTTTCGGTTGCTGTCAGGGGCCCCACGCCCTCGCCTACACTTGGTCGCTTTAGGTGTGGTAGAGAACTTATTGGGTTTGGGCTCCAGTCCTCTTCCAGCTCCAGCCAGCGGGGCTTTGGGGTGGAGGGAAGCCAAGCAAACGCGAATGAGAGCTGCGCAGCCAGGATATATCTGGCCACCTCGGGAGCTCCCAGTCCACCCAGCGCTCGACCTCGGAGCATAAGTTTCCTAGGGATTTGCGGTTGTTTACCCCCCCAAATGTAGCTCATGATGTTCTTTTGCAGCTTCTGGATCGCCTGCTTCGGTATTGTGGTTGGTAAGGCTGCGCACTGATAAAGTAGTCTAGGAATGAGGTTCATCTTCAGAGCCGTGATTTTGTTAACTATCCCATTAGTTGCATTATCACTCGAGTTACTTTGAACTTGATCTTTCTTACTTTTATCTGTTGCCTGACAATCAGGCCATGCATTACGTATATCCACATTTCTCAGAAATTTTCGTGAAGTGACATTACTAGCTTTTGCAATTTTTGCCTGTTTTTTTCTTTGCTTTTTCTCTTTTCTTTTAGAAATTTTTTCAACAAACATAGAGTTGTCATCATCACTTATCACGGTCACACCAGCAGGTTTAGTACTATCTACTTCTGTATCTTTCACAGATTCTACCAGAATTGGATTAGTATTTATCTCTGGCATATAACAACTTGACGCATTTACCAGTGACATACTAGTGGTCTACACATTGGGGTTTAAAGCCTCCCCACTTAGGGTGTTGTCGTATATAGTCTCACTGGCTATAACATTGTTCCTGGCCTTTGTGAGCAGGCAAGGGGACTTGCATATAGTCTGTGGTCTCGTTGCATGTCCTACTCATCAAATAATTAATAAGTTCAGGTAATGCTATAAATGCCATCACCATTTCCTTTAGTAGATTCAAATGTGTTTTCAATTCAGACAGTATTAGTAATTGAGTCTCATTACTTGTGGTCTCTACAGCTGCTAATGTGTGTACACTACCAGCGTGCAACTCAATCTCTACTTCATCCAACATACTCTTATCCAAGTGCTGCGACATAGCCAAGAATTAACTTTCAACAGTATGAAAAATGTGGGTAGTGTCAGCGTGCTCAAGACTCTCACTCTCAACTTTGTCAGTATTACTCACTAGGTCGACTAACTGGTTTAACCCAATTAGGTCGCCATCTTCTGCAAACAATGATTGCGAGCTTTCGATCATTTCAACATTAGATCCCACCACATGAGTTTCCGCGTCTAGTCTCTGCTCTAATGAACATTGTTGAGCACATTCAATAAGTTCCTCCGTTAAATAAGGTGAACCTAATTGAGATGCTGCCGCGGCACGCGCTACGCTCATTCTGGTTGCCATTTGATTAATGGGCGGCACTTTAGCCAAATGTTGTTTACTTATTTTTTTACACTCATCTTTTATCAAAGGGCCACTTAGCATAGAGCAGCCTAGGACTATGTTCATTCACAGTCGCTAGTATCAGTACGTGACAAGAGATAGAGTAAGCAAGGCAGCAATATACAGCAATATACAGACTTCATACCTTACCCACTAGACCCACAGACTAAACAGGCAAAACAGGCCACTTGAGAGGCCACTTGCTGAGGCCACATGCTGAGGTGCGCGCGCTGATGGCACGTGGCCTCGTATTTTTATGGGGTCCTCCCCTTCAGTGGGCGTGTCCTATAGTAACAGATTAAAACTATGTTACTATGTATACATTTCATAATATATTCATATAATATCCTCTGAGTATATATATATATTCACCAAGTCTTTGAATCACGTGATCTCATGAATGAAAAACGTTTCTTTCTCCCGGCACGAAACGAGTTGGAAATGAAGAGCTGTGAAGCACAGGGAACAGTCACGGAGTCTCCAGGCAAAAAAGGCCACTTGCTGAGGCGCGCGCGCTGATGGCACGCGGCCTCGTATTTTTATGGGGTCCTCCCCTTCAGTGGGCGTGTCCAAGTCTTTGTATCACGTGATCTCATGAATGAAAAACGTTTCTTTCTCCCGGCACGAAACGAGTTGGAAATGAAGAGCTGTGAAGCACGGGGAACAGTGACGGAGTCTCCAGGCAAAACAGGCCACTTGAGAGGCCACTTGCTGAAGCGCGCGCAACAAATACAAACCCATGCATCACTAAAACCCCTGCATTTGGCTATGCATGGTGCGCATAAAAGCATTACCAACGAATAAAATAATCTTCTACATCCGAACTAGTTACTAATGGCTGTGGGTGCCAACTTCTCAAATGTATTCGTGGGGCTCAAGCAGTGACGTGAAATCACCAAAATGGGATGGGTATCAGAAGTGATGTGATTTGAATGTTGACCCTGATGGCTTTATAGGAAGTGACATCACTGAATAAATGACAATAAGTTACGAAATGATACGCATTAGTAAGCCAGTTCAAATGTATGTACTGTAAGAAAGATGCAAATATAGATATTGTTTCTACACTGCTGCCTGTAAGGTAGCATTGTGACGAATCAACTTCCGGGGCACCAGTGGTCCAGAGATGAATATCGGTTTCTGAACCATCAATCAGACCCACGCATGTAGTACACCAGAAGGGATCCAAACAGATTGGAAACACAAGTCAATTATAAACCTCCTTGTCCATTTTTGGTAACATCGGCGGAATGGCAGGCTTATCTCTGCAAGGTCGTAGATCATTGGTTAGTTGCAACACAGTGAAAATTACAATTATTACACAATGATAAAAAGGGAACGTCCAGTCAAGGTTGTGTAAAAATATCGACTGTATTATTATCACAACAGACAGTTATAGCACACTACGAAATACAACCCACCCTGTAAAGGAATGCAGAGGACAGACAGTTTCAAAGAGGGAAAAGGGATGCACTCTGGATACTGACAGGAGGGAAATCGGTGTGGTAATTAATCGCAATAATTCAAGGATACTTGGTTTCAACACAAAGGGAACAAGGGGACATAAAATGTCACTAGGGGCCTTCGGAGAAGGACCAGGGGGACAGAACCCCAATGTACCTTCTGCTTGAAGAAGTTCTTGGTGCTCGACAGTGTAGAGTCAGTTTCAGGGCATTTTGCAGCTTCTACGACAGAGTTCAAGATGGGAGACAGCTGCAGGTATCACGTAGCAGGCAGTTTGGCAAACGAGGCTGGACAGATGGCTGCAGGCTGGCCTATGCGGCGGCTTGGAGTCAGGAATTGTTTTATTGCTGGTTGTCAGTTCTGAAGCACTGGTGGAGGCATCTCTGACATATTTAGTGACTGCGGCGTAACAACAGTTAGCAGTGCAGTCGGTTGCAGCTTCAGGGGCTCGACGGAGGACGTCAGTAGATGCTTGTCAATGCACTCCTCATAGCTTCTTTACTGGGTTTGTGTCGCCCTTTAAGGTGGAGGGCCCAAAGCTGAGGAGAGTGTTGCAGGCAGCTGCCTTGTCCTTGGTTTGGTTCAGAGACTCTCTGGCACTTCCCACCTAGGAAGCTTGCTGCAGAGCCTAGCAAGGCATGTGGTGTGCTGGCTGAGTACTGGTTCTGGAGCTGCTGGAGAGTCTTCTGGATTCAGTATCTCCCTCTGTTCCCTTGGAGATGTGTAGGGGATGGATCTTGCCTCCCTCTTGGAGGTCCTGGCTTTCTTTCACTGGCAGAAGAAGATGTAAGGCAGGCTGTATCTTCAGCCAGGGTCCAATTCTGAGTCCTTCTTCCTACTCCTCATGAAGTCTTCAGATGTTCTGCCCAAAAGAGCGGCTGGGCCCTCTTTTAAAGCCAAGTGGGCCACAGTGATTGGTGTAGGCTAAACCTACCTTAATAAACCAATACTGGGTCCCCACCAACCATCTCCTGTATGCATGAGGTCATAGGGGGAGTGCTTTGCAACAGAAAAAATAAAGGAGTGAAAGCATGTTATGCTAAGTCCCACCCATCTTCCTGTCTGTTGTGGCTCAAAGGGTCTCTCTGGTTAATTGAGCTCTCTGTGGTTCCTGATTAAAGCGGCAACTCTTCTTTGAAACTGCGGCGTGACCAGACTTTCCTGCTTCTGCAAACCACGTTCTCTTACCTTGTGAATGGGATCCCCCGGCAGGGATGACTACTGTAAACAGCTGACCCAGACATGACAGTTCACTGCCCTTGATACTTAGGGGCGGGAGCTGGCTTCAGGTTGACATAGATGGATATCAAAGGTTGTTGGGGTTTCCTGTCTCCTTTGTTAACCTCTGCAGCCAGGCCCCATCTGGGCCTGTTTGAAGTATACTCTATTAGTATGCTAATTATGTTAATCACTGCCCCCATTCTGCAGATCTCAACAAAAGGACAGGGCAGATCCATGGAGTCTTTGATAAGGTAATTAGGCAGGCCATGGCAGGAGGAAAGTTTTGCCCTCTCCCTTCTGAGAGGACAGGCTGTATTCTTGGCTGACATATCCCAACTAAATATGGCAGGGCGGAGGGCGTCCATAGTCTGCGTTTACCCAGAGTACACAAGTCTATATGTATGCCGTGCGTTGAGTTTAGGGACATTTGTGCTGATTAGCCCCACCCATTTTCCAGAGGCTCATCTACCATCATTCAATTTCATATACAATTTCAAAAAAGCCAGGTGAGTGCACACCCACCCAGGGGATGGTCAAATTCCACACGAGCATTGCGTTATTAAAATTAATAGTAACATTAATAATAATAATTATTCATAGTATTATTATATAGTGTAAAAGGAGCAGAACTGTAATCTGGTAAGCAAATCATGAGTCTTTTCATGCAATGCACACAAAAAAACACATCTGACAGGTCCTAATGTTGGTTCTCAGGAAAATAAAGCACAATAATGCATTTGCCACAGACAGGAAGCCAAGATTTATCTTCCTGGTTCTACAGTTTGAAATGCAGCCAGAAGAATACACCTCCACCCATCCTATCTTAAGTCAATCATTTCTACTTAGTTGCCTGTAAAATCTAAATGTGTGCTGTGTTTAATGAAGCTGACTTGCAAAGCACCAAACTACCCGCTAAATACACACAACAAAAGTCAAATCTGCGTAGAAACAAGCTAACATAATAAGCTGGATTCACTCTACAAGGGCAAAAGAGCACAACAGAGAGTACCCCTCTGCAACATTATTACATCATTAACGATCCAGAAAAGTAGCTGGAATAAAAATCCATCTTGGTCGTTTTCCACAGTGCAGTATCCAATACAAGAACGGAAAACCGGTGTATTTGTGTCAAAACCACAAGTAACTATGCAAGATGTGTTATAGCATGATTTAACAACTGATGAGTGTTGTGGGTTTAGACACATACAACAGCATATAGTATATCATGCAAGGCAATAATGGCAACATTACTTAGTCGATTGAGGGCCTGCTGCAGAGAGTTGTCTGATACTTCATTTGTGTTAGGTCTGGAATGGCGCATTTCAAGGGTAAACAAACATGGTTCAGTAATTATAATATCTATACGCACGTGGATTCAATTATAGTTTTCAGCCAATCAGGTTGCTCGAAATACGGCCTATGAGGTCTGTTCTAGACCTCATTGCGAACATTTGGACTTGAGCAGTATTCTAAAATCGTACAGGTTCCTTTTTATTTCCACAGCACCATTTTATAGACAGTGGTGGAAATGGAAAAAAAAATGGTGGGGAATCCCACAAGGGTGGGGGTGGGTGTGGAGGTTAGGGGGGTGGTGCCATAAGCAATATTTTCTTTTACTTGAACCACACCAGGCACAGCTCCTGCAGCTCCCTTCTGAAAGCAGTTGCGTGGCTGCATCGTGTGTGATAGTTTAAATGTTAATAGGGGTATTTATTTAGTCATGCAATGTTTGTCGGATATCTGTATATATATTTATTTATGCAATTGTGCAATGTTTGTTGGATACATGTATCCGACAAACATTGCAAAAATAAATAAATAATGTGGGTCCATGTATCGAACAAACATTGCATAAATAAATACATAAACTGGGTCATGGCTGAGGACCGCGTCGTGGATGAGGACTGTAACTTCCTCTTGTGACCCCTTATGTGGGGTCACAAGAGGAAGTTAGTTTGCTTTTCCTGCAGCTGTAACCTGTATCAAATTCCTGCTGTGTACACGTAGGGGGCGGAGCCAGTTGAGCGCTCATGGCTGCAATGAGTTGCTCTGTCCCCCTACTCCGTGGCGTCGCAGGCATTTTTTTTTTTCAAATTCTTTTGTAATACCGCAGGATGATTATCTTAGGCAGAAACCTTGGGGGTATACTCATGGGGCGATTTCCCAGTTAGGAAAGAGGGACAGAGGTATGCCTTGGACTGTTTAAGTCGGCAGGAAAAAGAACAATAGCTATTGTACGGTGTAGGATTTAATCCTTGGCAGAGAGAGCCTCAACATTCTTGGGAGTAGGGGCACATGAAACAGAATGTAAAAGGCACAACGGTCCCATATCTTCTGTAGATAGTCCCTGATCCCGAATATGTTCACTGCAGGCAATCATACTTGAAGACCACAGGCCGGATTCACAGAAGCACTTTATAATGGCACAATCCCATAGGAAAACGCTCTGTGAATCAGAGCCCCTGGCTCTAAGCTCACCTTCCTCACTTCACTGAAACAGTGCGCCTTTTGGCAAATAAGTGTATCTTCCGGTCCTCCGCATGACTATTGGTCAAACAAGGAAATGGCCAGACAAAACACCAGGGTTAAGTGCTATCTATTTAAATACCTAGACCGTTCTGTGTACCATGGGCTGAAGTTTTAACAGCCCACTAACTCGCCACATGACAGCCTGAGGGCACTTCCGGAATTCGATGGCACCATTTAAAAGCCATATAGTTATGTTAACCAATGACGACAACTCCCTGGGTCACTGCTTTGCCATACTTAAACATTCATTGGACACCCTGATTCTGTCTGGGAGTGCAACCTTGGCTATACTCAATTAAAACTGTGCAAGGCATGTATTGGGCTTCTAATAGAGTATACAATTATAAACATTAGCAGAAACATGTGTGAGCTGTACAGGCCACGGAAAGACGTTTAACCATGTTGCAGAAAAAAATGTGGTTGGTGAAAAGAAATGTGTGCGTATATTTTTCACAAAACCAATTCACTCTGCAACATGGTGAGAAGTCTTTTTGTTGTGTTGTTGCTCACAGATGTGCACTAATTGTCATCATTTTTAATTCAATGGAAGGACTTGGGCAAACGCAGCTGATAAGCACCTATTTGTAGAAGAGTAACCCAAACCTGGAGATGTAGTGCCATCTGGGCACGGTGAATAAACTGGCAAAATGGGTGATTTCACTGCTGGAGGATCTCTTTATTGACATTATGTTGGGGTGGGGGGATAGAAGAAGACTTGTTATGTGTTTCAGTGTTTCTGAAGGTTATCCTCCACTGCCACTGGTGGAAGATGCTGGGGAACTTGATGAAGTCCAAGCAAGGCCCTGAATCTGCTGCCGCCCGGGTTATCCTTCTCGCCTTCTCAACCCTGGGGCAATACTACATTGGATTCTACATGGCTCATCCCCCAAAACAGGGGATTGCTCTCCTCCCCACGGTGTATTCCTTTACACCAGGGACATCTGGGGTGGGCAGTGAGGCCTCTCTGTCTGGGTGGCGAGCCATCGTGAAGTGCAGACCCTGTCCATCCAGAAACCGCCTTGTGCCCATGGTATAAAGGATGGCACCAGGAGGCGCAGGAATCAAAGAGAGCGTAGACTAGTCGTGCATCTGGTCCGGATTCCAACTATCGTTGACCCGCGGCACAATACCCGTCTCCCCTTCCCTTACTAACTGCCCCCTCAACTCCCTGCCACCGGGCCGCTACTCATAAGTCAAACGTGATGATCTTGATGAGGATAACATCTAACTAATCCACATGCCACCTTTGAGAAGTCGCCTAGACCTATAGTGCTAACCCGTTCAATGAGCACATGTCGCCTGAAGGTGGCCTGTTGGTGCTGTATACATCCAAGTACAGAAGCAGCCTTGCACCTATAAGCCGGCAATTATTGCATTAGAGTAAACATAGGGAGAAAAAGCATATGAAGAGGGACCCAAAGTGTGTAGGTGTTGTTTGGTTATTTACCCACCCATTGACTGCCCATGGCCATGATAATCCCTATTGTGATTCCCACCCAGTCTGTGCCCCCCTCCATCCAAAACACCCCCTCATGGAATTCATTGAGCTCGCTTAAATCAAGCCTTACCATCAACCTTTGTGCTCAAAGTGCCTGCCAGTGTTTTTTCAAAGTCACCTTCTGAGAGTTAATGACTTCATTGGAGCTGTAAACTTCTACGGGTGTAATAAAAATCTATTAACCCGGTCTGCCTTTAGCCCCTCACTTTATGACCACTATGCTTGTCATTCACTGAAGTCCTGTTAAAAACAAGCATAGTTGAAGCCAACATTTCTTTGGCTTGTATATCAGTATAAGGCCTTTGCCGGGCACTGCTATTAGATTCACTGGTGCTCACACCATATTGCACCTGCTACTATCAATGGCCAGTTAATACCACTACATCAGGGCCTGGCAAGTGCCTTTCCATACCTGCACAAAAGCCCAAACTGTTGGCATTGCCAATGCTTGTCTTCACGTTTAATTTGGCAGGCCTCAGTAACTCCAGTAGAAATGACATCTAGACGCTGGGCGACATATGGAAGCGGCAACGACAAATGCTACGCTAGTGCAAGTCCGTTGCCTTGACTTATGTCTCCAACAGACGCTATAGGGTTCGATTACATGGACTCACTAGCCGTGACAGGAGACAAGGGGATTTCCTTTGGGGCATTGCTCTGGGTACTATTAGATCAACTGTCCCTGTGGGTGGGTGATCGGGAGTGGTATGTGCCACACCAGGATATAGGAATGGCATGTTGGGTAGCTAAAAAGCTTACAATACAAAAATGTTGCACTTCGGAAATAGTGTTTTGGGTACAACACAGATGTTGAAGTGACTAAGTGGTCGACTTTGAACCAAGACTGCCTGGGTTAGTATCCCTACTGGGGTGCATTGGGGTCCTAGCAAAAGTGAACTGCATTGCTGTGTGAAGATGACACAGGGCGCCCCAGGGCGCGATCGCGGCATCAATTTATCACACTCCCTTAATGGGGCGCTTTGCCCAGCTTGGAAATGCCTGATGGTATTAACAAGGGTGGCTGATTGTTACAGTATATTAATAATAAACTTCAAGTTAAACTACTAAGCAGTGTTAAGAAATTTGATTATACAACACTGATGAACATGGAAACAGATGAGGTAGAAATAACCGCCCGACTCGGGATCAGTAACAGTGCCAAGTGGCGGAGTATTTTATAGCACACTTGCTGGGAGAAGTTTGATATAAATCCATATGATTTGAAGGCAGCTCTGAACACACAAGATACTCAGATGACGTGGGTGCCAACGAAAAGAGGTGGGTTTCACGGCAGCAAATCATATACGTGGCAGTCAGTAAACTGCATTCATGATAAAACAGGGGACGCGCAGTAGAGAAATGATTGCGCCATATCACGCGGGCACTGGCGGCCTGGCAGAGCGTGCCAATACCACAATGGTGAAAAAGGAAAATCATAAATGGCACGACAATCTGAACCGTGCTCGCTTTACGCATTATGAAAGGTGATATCATTATACCATTACGTAGTTATAGCATTTATAATTGTTGCTGTGTTATTAAATACAAAGCAGAATCGCGGGAAATAAATTACAGCGAAGCTGGTTTATGCAGGGCTGCTGTCCGCCCCTGCCAATGTACTATTGATGTAAAGACATTATTAAAATAAACCAGGGGGCTCATTAACCTAAAGGTTTTCAACACATATATCAGTATGTTCCGAATAGTGTGATGCTCAGTTTGCCAATCTGCTATGACTGCTGCTCCAATGCACCCTGGCACTCTCAGGTTCAACCCAATGTGCCACACAGTTGGCTAAAATATTGCCATGCCATTTTCTTGCCAATCAAGATTTAAACTTGCACAGTTCATCTCGTACTGTCATTCCAGTTTGAACAGTGCCTTCTTAGTTTTCTGCATTTAAGTGGATGCGTGCTGGTTTTTGGACTGCCTTCAGAAAGTGGGTATACTGGTTTCAACAGGTGTTTTCCCTTGTTGGTACATTGGTATTCTGGATTCCGCATTGCCTTCAGTGCTACGCTATTTTCACACGGGCCACCCACAAATGCCCATGCCAGTTTTCACATTGTCAGACCAGTTTTGCCACACTCAAACACACTCATTCTTCCTTCCTTATTGCCCCATGAAAATGAACGTATCAGCTTCACACTTCACTCCCAGGACATTACTCCATGCCACTTTCAGAATATCCTAATCAACGTTCACCCTTACCCAAGAACACTGCCCCACCCACTTTGCCATCACCTCCAGAATGTCCTCATGCCACTTAACATTGCTCCCAGAATTCACACTGTTCCCAGATGTGTTTCATGCCAATTCTGTTTTTAACCATGGCCCTGTTTTTGGGTTTCTTTGTTTTTTGAAGTGATATTCTCAAGCTCCTGGATGAACTGCATGGGGTTTGGCTGCTCCGGATTAGCCAGGCCCCAACATGAACTCCCCTAATGATGAAGGGTTTCATCGGGCTTATTTTCGCTCTATTTTCTTGTTCATATCCATCATTAGCACACATTGGGCCTCATTACAAGTGTGGCGATCTGGAAATCAGGGTGCCAGTCGCACCATACCGGCAACCTTTCCGGACCGCCACACTACAACTCTGCGGGCAGGTGCCGTTGCGCCCGACAGGTCTGACCTGCTGGACGCAACAGCACCCGCCCGCAGAGTTTTCACACAAGCACCGGCACCATCAGCAATGTGCCGGTGCTTCCGTGGTCCCATTCCCATGGAAATGGGGACTAACATTTTCCGGCTCCTGACTTCCCGATCCGCCTGGACTTGTAATGTCCCGGTGGCAACGGGAAGTCAGATGCCGGAAAAGTGTTATGAGTCCGGCTACAACGTTACCGCCGGACTCGCAATGAGGCCCATTGCGTCTGTGTTAGTTAGTTACTGTTGAAGGTCAGCCATTGCTTGCTGTATCCTCATTTCAATGACAACATTTGTACAGACTCTGTGCGATAATGTACATACATACATGATATCAACTGTGCCTCCAAAAAGCATGGAGGGAAAGGGGGGCACAAGGTATGAAGGGTGTATGGGGAGAGAAGTGGGTGAGTGAGGGGTAAAGCGGGATATTGGGGAGCCCCGCTCTCCTAAATAATGGCAAATGTTAGTGTTCTGGGCGAAGGGAATGCTTAAGGGCACTCAAACACATATGGTTCCAGCAGTAGATGTCAGAAATATTGTTTGTGACACAGGTCAAAATAATGTGTGATTGTGTTTTGCTAACTGTAGTAAGCTGTTGTTTTTGCAGGAGTTTCATAACTGCTTTCATTGTATGGTTTTAATTAATATTTGCCAATATTCACCAAAGTAATACTATGCTTTTACTTTAACTTACGGATAATTAGGATTCTTTTTACTGTCAAAAGAAATGCTTTCATTATTGTTAAAACAAAAGGTCAGCTCCAAACCTGACCAATGTCTCCTGCTATGAACACAGGTGCTAAGGGTGTCATGGCTGTGATTGGGCGTGGGGCAGACAGAGCGAAGGACCTCGACTGCCGGATCGCCTCACAGTCTGATCCAATCAGAGCCTATGTACTGGGAAGTCTTGTGGCAGTCAGAGGAAGCAACCTAGCAGGTCGTCAAATGGTAAAATAATCTGCACAGGACAGGACCAGGGAAAGCAACCTCTCTAGTCTCCAAGTCAACAGCATCTCTTCCCAAATTCTTGAATCTAGTAAAATATAATGGGCCTCATTACGAGTTTGGAGGTAACCATGGCGCTATGTGTGCCATGGCTGCCTCCATAACCGGTTCTGACTCCGACCTTGTTCAATGGGGACTTACCGGTCTAGTCCGACCTTTGCGGGACCGGTAAATCCCCATTGAAAAAGGCAATTTGCGGTACTGTTATTTGCTCCCTGGTCCCTTTGCAGCTCCCGCTAAGGCCGCCTGGTAAAACCAGGCGCCCATAGCGGGACCCGTAAAGGGACCTCGGAATAGGGTAAAAAAGGGATTACCGGCACCGTTGTCCTTAACGGTGCCCGGTAACCCTTTGCGCCAGGGTCGGAATGAGGCCCAATGACTTACTTGCCCCCTTCTCCTCCTCCTCCACACGTTCAACAATAATCTGTGTCCTAGAAGTAACCTGAAAAGTACAACACTCCACATGAAGTACTCAGGCAAACATATATACATTCTTATAGAAGTATGTTAAACAAAAAGAGAACCAGTGTAGCATTACTTTCTCCACATCTTGAAGGGTACTCTACAAACACCAGAATGCAATTCAGCAGGAAGCTGAAGGATGGCCGGTGGGTTTTGTAAACATACTTTCTTTTATTTTATTGGGCCTAAAATAGATATAGCAATTATGCCTGTAGATAAACATACTTTTAAGACTTAAAGACAGACAGATAGCGGGCCTCACTACGACTCTGCAGAGCAATAGGCAAGGTAGACATTGCAGCAGACACCAAGTCACACGAACGTCAACTCCCTCATCCAGCAAGGGGTGTGCACCTCTGAGACTATAGGGCCTCATTACGAGGTTGGAGGTAGCCATGGCGCTATTAGCGCCATGGCTGACTCCAAACTCGTTCCGACTCCGCACTGGTGACTGGAGCAATTACCGGTCCATTCCAAGGTTGGCGGGACCGGTAATTCCCCATTCACCAGGGCCCTTCCCCATTCCCATTCAGCCCACTGGAAACCTTGGTTTCCAGTTATTTGCATTATTTTGGGCTATGATCTGTATGTGATCATTGTAAAACAACTGTAGGTGCTGACGATCAGCATTAGTAGTAGATTCCACTTTGGTTTGTAAAGATTGAATGGATTTTGAGTTCCATTTGATTCGGTTCTTGGCTGAATTTATCTCAAAGGAGCCTTGAAAGTATTTTTCTGGCCTAGTTTGAAAAGGGAGCCACTGTACTTCAAGTATATTGTGATCACTTGCCTTAGTGGAAATGACCTCAAATTCTTGTACTAGTGTATTCGCCTCGCTTGAAACGAAGATGTAATCAAGTACAGAGTGAGAGGACACTCTAGACCAAGTCGGTTGTGGCAGAGAATCTCGTTTGGAGTTGCCATTAAGAACAGTGAACTGTCTTAAGTCCATCGATGCCTTCCATTTGTCCGATCTAGGATTTTAAGCTCTCTTGTTGGTGTTGACTAGATCCATGTTAAAGTCACCAGCAATAATAGTTATTGCATTGTCGGTGTTTAGGAGGATGTTATCTAATAATTCTTCAATTTTATGGAGAAAGAGTGGTTCGGATGGAGATATACGGGATTGCAGTACATGTTTATTACTGTTATCATAGGAAAGAAAGGATGATTTTTATTTTTGGTTTGTATAATAACAGGTTGAATACCGTGGTCAGGTGATGGCAAGGCTTCCATGTACAATTGGGAATCAAGGCGAACTGCCATAAGTAGACCAGCTGCTGGTCTACCCTTAGCTTGTTTCAAAGCGGGAACAACAATGATCCGATGATCCTGCCAGACTGGAGCAGTAATCATCCAAGTTTCTTGGAGTAACACTAGATCGTATTTGTCCAATTGAGTATTTTGTGAAGTTAGTAGATGCGAAAATCATCGTGTATTCCACGAGGCCATTGAGCAATTACCAGGTCTATTGTCTCCGACAGCTAATGGCTCTTAGCTGTTTTTGCAGTTGCTAGCCACGACCATTTAGAAATTGGATCGGGTGGTGCTGTGGCAACTGACTGCTTACAATTACAGCCAGAGCTCGGTCCCACTTTATTGGTGCTTTCGCTGCTTTTATCGCCCCGTGCCATGTTTGTAACAGCTGAGGACAAGTCTACTTGACTCGGTTTTGGTCGGTTTACTATCTCTAAAGCTAAGCCCTTTTCATATAAAAGGTGTCTCTTTTGCCAGAGGTAGCTCTTGATTATATTTGAGGATATTTCAATATTAACGGTGTCTTGGTATGCTGGTTCCGGATAAGAAACTCGATGAATGTCATAGGAATCGATGTGTCGTAGGGCAGGAATGCACTGGAACACAGCCAATAAAGTGGCTCTACTAGGAAATGGGTCAGAGTGAATTCTGTCAATCATTGTTATTCTTATATTAGATTCTTCTAGTTTCTCCTCTGGAGATAAATCCTCATTTGGCACTAATTGCAGATGATCAGGCTCTTGCACCGTGGGACATAAGAGGGGCATTTGAGGAGCGGGGTGAATTTTATCCACTGGTCCAGTTGTAAAGGGAGTTCTTTTTATTAGATCATTTCGTTTTTGTTCAAGGGTTTTGAAGGGTAAGCTGATGTTATTTAGATTCACACTGAATTTAGGACTATGATTTGATTGTATTGAGTTGGGATCATGCAAACTTTGATGAACAACATCAGCAATTAAGTCATTATTATGAGAGTATACAGACATATTCATTAGTTCATCCTGTGTATCTGCGTTCTCAATGTTAGGGGCAGTGGCTTCAGAAACAGTTTTATCAACCGGAGGAACAACAAGAGCTTCAAGTGTCTTACCTGAGACGCTGGCCTGATTGGATGTAGCCGAGGGCCCTTCTGCCTGAGCCACTAGCGCAGGAGACTCGGCAGCTGCAGACAAGGAGATTTTATCATTGTTGCTCAGAGTTGATAGGTTGGCAACAAATGCCTTAGTTTTAGATTTTTTGATTTTCTTTGACACTGGCATGTTCTTTGATTTCTTCGAGTTACTGGGCTCAGTGGGGGTATTTAATACCGAGCTCCACTCAGCCGTTCGCTTTCAGTTGCGTCTTCTTTTCCTCTGCATCTTTTGAGATGGACGACAAAAGACGTCATAGAGCGGCGTCTCAACCTTAGCGCGAGGTGATGATTCAATTATGATTGTTTGATTTTTAGCAATGAGGCTATGATCGTTGTATTCCAGAATAGAGGGAGCTGTCCTCCGACTCTCCATTGAGGGAGTGATCTCTTCAGTCATTACAGCATCGCCAGAATAGAGCACTGGAAGCTCTTGTTGATTAACATTAGGAGATACATCAATGGGGGACATTTTTGGTACAGATGTAAGATTCCATGCTAACCAATCGACCTTGTTAATAAGCATTGACATTTGGTTCTCTTGTGTCAAGGCCTTGGTTTCTAGTATTCCAAATATTTTGGTCAGGGCTACAATGGATGTATTAATGGCGTTCAAAGCCATGTCAAGCACAAGATTAGAAACAGGCGGGAACCCAAATGAGGGCCTTGGTAGAGGTTTAGCATATGAGAGCGGAAGGGAGGTATTTGAGTCGGGTGAGGAGATAATGTCGTGTGGACAGTCTGTGGGATACAATTCTGGTGATATAGATAGTCTATGATCGACTGACCCATCAGCGTCCTCCTTATTGCCTACAGTAGAGTTGTTAGATATGGCTTGAGTTGACTGCGCTACAGGGCGTATGGGATCAGAAGGTATACTTGATATCGGTAGTGGGAGCACCGAATGAACCTCCAATTCTGCCTCTTCAGCCTGAGCTGACAGTCCTCTAAGAATTTCCGAATAGAGGGGCTGAGGAGTAGGCGAAATCATGGATTGTGACAGAGAGATGTTGTGCTCAAACTCAGAATCCCGGATGGAGTCAGATATAACTACATAGGGATCCTCATTTCTGTGAATATGATCAGAGTCATGGGATGCCATAGTGTGGTCTGAAAGAGATTGTATCATCGGGGCAACATTTCGCAGGTTGGCAAGTGAAAGGGCAGCTTGCATGTACCATGTGGGGGCTGGGTTGATAACATAGAAGCGGGAGGTCTCACAGTGTGGATGCCCATAGAAGCTAGATGAAAACCAGGGCGTATGTTTAAAGGCATCCGCTAGTAACAGAACGAAGGAGGAGGGGGCATACCCGTAGTAAGCCGCATCATGGTGCCGTAACAAACTTTTTTTTTTTTTTTTTGTGGTTAGTATATTAAGAAAACAAAGGTTGACTCATTCGCTGGTGAAACTCCAGTGATTAATAAAGCCGTAGAAGACAATGGTAATAAAAGTTGGAAGAATGCGAGTATTTAAATTTAGAACTGCTCCTTTAAAATAAACCACAAACTAATAGCGTGAGAGCAAACTCTTCCGTGTGCTTACTTGGCTCTGGAGTAGTCACGGAAGGTTTCTGCAGGGCCGCAAAACGCAATGAGATTGCTGGCAGCTGATATTGATTTACACGGAGCTCTTGGTAAGTGAAGAGAATGCAGGTTTGACTATCCACCGGTGCCAGCCGCTGTTTTCTTATGAGTAAAAAATGCGGATACTTTAGTACCAGGGTCTGGGAGATGGGGAGGGAGAATGAGAAAACAGAGCAGGGGAGCCAAAAGGGCGCTAGAAAAGTAGTAAAGAAAGGGGGCAGACTAGCTAGTGAAGATAACTTCGAGTCTAATCAAAGAGAGGATAGAAGCAAGGACAGAGACAGAAAGGCCAAAGGACAAAAGCAAAAAGCAAACAGCGGACAGCAGACAGTACTCGTCGGTACTCGCTTCTGGTGCGTGCGCGCTGGTGCACAGGGGACCTTGCTTTACAGTCGGGTCACGTGTAGAGGGGGTGTGGCTAATAAACAAGAGAAAAATAAACGGTTAAATCGTGTTGTTAATGTTCTTAAAGTTCTTAAGAGTTCTTGAATGTTCATTGAAGGCTTTATAATCCAAGTGACAGCTGTGAAAGCGTGCAAGTTGTACCCAGTCTTAACGTTGTAGTGCAGCAAAGCAGGAGTGGGCCGGGCAGCGTGGCCAGCAGGACAGCAGACAGTACTTGTCGGTACTCGCTTCTGGTAGCACCTCTTTTTTCTGTGGCAATTCTATGTAACTTATCTTCTATCGTAGACATTTCTGCTACATTTGATACTGTTGATCACTCGGATCTCCTTAATAGCCTGCTTGGGATTCATGATCAAGCACTTGCCTGGATCAAGTCCTATCTAGATGTTTCCTAGAACAACAACACCACTCAACTCACTAACTACTCTTACTGTTGATGTTCCGCAAGACTCTGTCTTGGGTCCCCACCTGTTCACAGTGTGCTTCTGCTCGTGGGGCACCTATCTCCACCTTCAGGTTCTCGTACCAACTCTTCAAAGATGACACCCAAATCTTTTCTGAACTCCCCACTGACATACAAAACCTAGCAGCCCGGGTGACAATAGGCATGCCCTATGGAGCCCACATTTCTCCGGTGCTTCGGACTCTCCATTGGCTCCCAGTGATCCAACGGATTAAGTTCAAAGCGTTGTGTATCATGCATCGGGCAATACATGCTCAGGGCGGGGAATTTGTTCAATCAAAATGTACTCGCTAGCATCCGAACAGGTGGCAGCCGCTGATTTTCTTGTGGTACTCTACTATCGGGGTGTCCGGATTGGAGGACGAGCCTTCTCCATTGCAGCAGCCATGATATGGAATGAGCTCCCGTAAAGAAAGTATCTAACCATCTGGCCTTTTGGAAAGCCATAAAAACATTCTTGTTTTGAGCTGCTGTGCTCCTTTGTCTTGATCGCCTGTCTTACTCTCCAGCACCATGATACCTTAGGGTGACCGAGCGCTTTATAAATGTATGTAACATAACATAACATAACATATCTACCAAAATCTCTGACTATCTCTCTACTGGATGGCCTCACACTCTCTTGTGTTGAACGCTTCGAAAACAGAGGTGTTTTTCTTTCCTGCCAGATCCTCTTTCTATTCTCCTCTGCTGCTTACAAAGTTCCCACCTGGCTAGAAACCTCAGTGTCATCTATGACCTTTCACACACATTCTCTACATACATCTCTAAAAACGCAATGGATGTTTAGGAAAATCAGGTCCCTCCTTCCCTTCAAAACCACCAAACATCTCCTAATCAATCTTGTATTCACCAAACTGGACTACTGTGCCAGTATCATCTTTGGTATTTCAACCTATGCAGTCTGTTACCTTGACAACATTGTTAACTTTGCTACCAGGTCTCTCTTTGAACTCCCTCACTTCCCCCTTACTTCCTCCTGTCGGCAGGAGACTGGATGGCTAACTATGTAAAACAAGGCCAAATTGAAATGTCTCCTCCTACTGCAGAACTACATCCACTGTAAGGCACTGCTGTAGCCATACTCTTCTCTCAACCCCTACAAACTCTGTCTCGGCCTCCTCCACAACTCTTGTGGCACCTTGCCCACCATGTGCTTCCTCACACTTCCGCTCTTTCACTCTTCTTGCTCTGCATACTTGGATATCATCCCCTCTGCAATTCAAAACACGGTCCACATCGATGTATTCAAAATAAAATTGAAAACTCACCTCCTCGCTCCTGAGCTATCATCTTGACTCACCTCTCCATCCTTATTCCTTACACCTGGTCTTACTACTTACACCTTCCCTCACTCTTAACTGGACCCATACCTCTCTTTTACCCACCACACTAGCACTTATTAGTTTGACGTCACAGCTCATACTTGACTGACTAGTCTGTATACCCGCTGAAGCTTGTCTTCAGTTTGTCCACTGTAATGTTCCCAGTATCTGTCCAATATACCCCATCTCGAAACCGGCTATCATGCCACTCAAACTCTCCCCCTTATAAGAGGCTCACTGCCTCCCATGTACCTGCAATGTTACCTTTTGTACGCTTTTTGTGATCAAAATATATTGTTTCCCTATATGTATGCAAAATAAATGAATTAATAAACAATCCTGCCTGCACAAATTCCACCCGGGGCAAATTCAGCCAGAGGAACGGGCACCCTTTTTCGGGGACACTAAATTCTGCAGAGTGCTAAAAGTGATGGTATTTCCATTCACCCCAATTGTTCCACTTACCACCAAACTCGTAGTGAGGCTCACTGTGTGAGAAGGTATCCTAGATTTTTTCATTGTATTATCAAGGCATGCTTCATACACGATGTGAGGAAAATGTGACATTGTACAAATAAACACGTTCTGATGTATCATTTAAGAACACATGGACATAAAGGAAAAAGTTTTAAAGTTGTTTTGTGTGACATATTTTAATTGTCTTGGAAGCAGTTAGACTTGGTCAGCTAACTGGTGCGTTGTATGTGCTTTCAGAATAGAAAATGTCCATTTGCAGTTCCAGTCATTAAAACGTTAAGAATAGCTTCCCTAAAACAAGGGCGATTTAATGGACCATCGCTTATAAATAGCTTCCGTTTGAAATGCTCATTGAAAACCAAGAGGGTGATAAGAAGTAAAGAATTTTTGAGGCCCAAGTGGGGTCTGCCATGCAGCATCTTTTGGGCCACCATGGAGGT
This sequence comes from Ambystoma mexicanum, assembly GCF_040938575.1. NCBI lineage: Eukaryota > Metazoa > Chordata > Amphibia > Caudata > Ambystomatidae > Ambystoma > Ambystoma mexicanum. Next base: position 1,374,394,985 of record NC_090923.1, read on the forward strand.
GGGTGGAGAGGGGGATACTTTTGTGTAGAATGTCTCAGGGGGTGACAAGGGTACACCATAGCCTCTCTGGAGACAGAAAAGAGCCATTGTGCCTTGATGCAGTGCAGTCCCTTGAGAATACAACTGCATTCCTTGGTGTTCACGTGGCAACTGGCGCTCCACGAGCACTGGGCCCTGGACAGTGTCACAGACTGCCCATGCCTAGGACAGGCCCTGAATGGGAATGATGAAACGGGTGTGTCGATAGAGGAAGGAAAGCTGGGAGCACTAGGAGAGAAAATGATAGTAGTGAGGCCAGCACATGGGAAGAGGGGAGCAGCAATAGGAGAACGGTACGAGGGTGGATCGCAGAAAATAGAGTGCTAACAGAGGAGAAGACAGTAAATAGCAAACAAGAGTTGGACTAAAACGATGACAATGCAAAGAGAAGCAACAGCAAACGAGCAAAGACTAAGGAAGTGCGAGGGCAGGGGATTCAGAAAAAGTTGTGATATCAGAGGAAACAGAGCGCAGCAGCAACAGGAAAGACCTTGAAGTGCTGGACGATGGAAATATATGTAGCCGAGGGGGTGAGATCAGAGGAGCAAATGCGAGAGGAGGGATTTGAGCTGTGGAGAGAGTTGAAAATAAACAAGCGTTTGGGAGTGCTGCCATAGAGCTCAAGACGCACATAGCAGGGCCCTCTGCTCATCTCCTGTTACAAGGAAGCTGCGTCTGGCCTCAGCGGGACAGACAGGGCTCGAATTCTGCTGTGGTTGCTTTGGAGGAGCTAGAAATACGGTTGCTGGCCTGTGTCTGGACGGGGTCTCTCCCCTTCTTGACCACACATCCCTCCCCTTCGCTGGTCCCGCCAGCTCGCTGTTCTGGTCTGTGAGCTGCAAGCACGTGGTGTTTGCGCACAGGGTCGACTGTTCTGGCTCGAGATAGCCAAGCTTTCAGCACGCCCAAACGAGTGATGGGGTGAGTGTACCCCCAGCGGATCCCCAAGGCGTTCCTGCCAATGAAATGAAGAGAAAACCATATTGTACGGATGCAGCAGACCCAAGGTCATCACAACTCAATGTGTGTCCTTTTCCATTTGTAGCAAATATTGATTGATTTCTGACATGTAGACATTTTAAAGTAAAGACATGCACCGTGTTAACTGCACGTTTTCATTATTTTGAGATCTCGTCTTCTCTCGTTACTCTTGATGGCGTATTTATCAATTGTGTTATGGGCTCTGGCAGGGCCGGGGCCCAGAGACAATCAATGGCCGCACACACAACACAAAGGCTCCATGCTGGTGATTAATTAGTGAGTGGGAAGCCGCTCGCCCCTCTTATTGGAAGCCTCTTGTGGTGTGAGCCACGTGTCCAACACGTGACAGTGCACGAGCCCTGGAGGGACTTAGGTTACAACACCCCATGCCAGGGGTGTAAAACAAAACAACACAACGACAACACAATAGCATGATGGGATACTCTGTACAGTTTGGAGCTAAACAACGGGAAAGCATTCCATTAACTACATTTTAGGGACATTACAATCATGCACTTGGCCACAGGGTATCAGACACTGACCACAAAGCATAATTTAAAATGTAAGACCACTGTACACACTATCAACAATTTACACTTATACATCTGTACAGTCGGCTCCGGGGTGATGGTTGAGACCATGCAGTACGGATGGCAAGTCTCTGGGCTGGGCCCACTTTAAGCATGTGGCACTGCAAGGTCACAGGATTGGACCACCTCTGACGTTCTTTGCTACCCCCGGAGCGTAAAGTCATATGAACACTTATATACATTGTTCCAGTCCCTTGTCGCACAGGGTGGAGAGCTCACTTCCTCACACGTGCAGACAAAGCGTCAATCGGTGATGCGGGGGGCCACAATTGCTGCACACCGGCAGCCTCCTAGTGGTGAGCTGGCTGCAGCGTGTCCGACTCGACCAGACTTTGCCATGCTCACTGTGGAAGGGTCTGTAGTCAGCGGACTCGGCTGCATCACATTCAGGCTCCCCAGGGCAGGAGGTTGTAGCAGGCAGCAGCTCACGGCCACCCCATATCTTGGCTCCCCCAGGCGGGAGTGGTTTCCCCCTAGCAGGAGGACTTGTGGTCACCTTCCTGACTTGGCTGCACGAGCACTCTCTGGGTGTGAGAGCCACAGCCAGATACATGACTTAAGGGGTTGGGGCAGGGCTGGACTGCCCCACCGGGACACCGGGACATCCCCCGGTAGGCCTCTGTCTTGCAGGGCCTCTTTGGTGCAGAAGCGCCACGATTATGGTAATTAAAATTGTATTTTACACTTCAGCATGTTGGAGCTGGAGGATTGGCTCGAACCCCCAAACTTTCAGGTACAAGTCACAGCACTTATTGACTGTGCCACAGAGACTGCATTGAAAATGGCTGTACAGCAAGCCATATAATATGAATGAGAGCAAACGCTTGTTTTGAATTAACATGCCAAGATTCACAGACAAAACGGCACAAATGAGATCATATACAGTTTATAAAAACGAGAAGTGCTGGAAATATGATTGGGTGGTGGTTGTGGGGGCGTGTTGGGGACAATGGCATAACAGGGGTCCCTGCACCCCCCGCGGTGTGGGGGGCCCCGCAACCACATGTTCTGGAAGGGGGCCCCACTTATGTTAAAAAAAAAAAAAATGTCTACCTTTTTACATTTTCTTTTTAATTCACTCTGCATGAAGGGCAGAGTGAATACAAAAAGTCTGGTGGCTACTCCCACCCCATGACATGAAGACCCTAGGCTGGAGGCCTCCCTGTCATGGGGTGGGGGAAGCCTATGACTTCAAAAATAAACTTTTGAAGTCACTCTGCCTTCATAAAGAAATTATTTCCATTATGGTTTAGTCCTTAACAGAAATAATTTCTTTATGAAGTCAGAGTGACTTCAAAAAGAAACATCGGCCTCATTACGAGCATGGCACTGCCTCCTGCGAATAGGCAATAACCGGCCCATTACAAGCTGAATGGGCCGGTAATTTCCCATTCGTGGGTGGCGGTATTGCCGGGCTCACGATCCCCCTATAGGGCAGAATGGGGGTGGGGAGCATGGTTGTGCCGGCACCGTTGTTAACGGTGACGGCGCAATTACGAGTTATGCTCGCTGGTGCCACACAGCCCGCCAGGTAAGACCTGGCGGGCTGTCGGGAACCTGCGAGCAGAACTCATAATGCGGCGGGACAGTATGAACGGTGCCGATGCCCTACCGCCACCGTTCATACCGTCACCGCCAGGATCCTAATGAGGCCAAATGAATTTTTGAAGCATTATGGCTCCCCTCAACCCATGACGTGTGCATGTGTGAGTGTATGGTGAAAGAGTGCACACAAATGTATGGGTGGCTGGTTATGCGTGTGTGTGTGTGTGTGTACAGTGAAAGTATGTAGACTTAAATGTATGGGTGGCTGCCTGGGTGTGCCTTTATGGTGAAAGTGTCCACACTTAAATGTATAGTTGACGGTGTGAGTGTATGGTGAAAGGGTGCACACAAATGTATGGGTGGCTGGGTGTGCATATATGGTGAAAGGATGCACACTTACACTTAAATGTATGGGTGGCTGCCTGGGTGTGCCTGTATGGTGAAAGGGTGCACACTTAAATGTATGGGCAGGTGGCTGGGTGTGTGTGGCTGTGTGGTGAAAGGGAGAACACTTAAATGTACGGGTGGCTGCCTGGGTGTTCTTGTATGGTGAAAGAGTGCACTCTTAAATATATGGATGGCTGGGTGTGTGTGTGTGTATATATGGTGAATGGTGTGCGTGCTTGTGTTCAGGGGCACAACAAAACCTACATTTCAGGGAGGCTAACCCTTCAAATGTTGGGAGAGGCGCTAACTTCACGTGTGGTGGGGCGGAGAAAACGTATTTATGTGGCGGCATCTAACTTCTTTACGCATTTTAATGAGACTATTCTAGTGCAGCTTCAATGTTACAAGCAGTTAAATTTCTCCTTTCGGTCTAAAGCACCCACTTATGGACTGCTGTGAGAATGACTGGTCTCCTGTTTCCTCCCTACCCTTCCAATCACTCCCCTGGCAAGCAAGTACTAAACCCACATCGCAATTTCAATTGCTTAAAAAATTTGGTATTTGAATGCAGGTACTAACAGTGAAATGCTGTACATTAGTAATTGCTGGGCTGGGCCCTTGTTAACGGCAAAACCCAGGTGCCGTTTAACATCTGTGTCCTTTTCTGTCCGGCAACTGCTCTGTAGGTCAGCCATGTCAAGTCAACATAGCCCACAATTTCAGTGGGGGGAGGAGTGCTGAAACCCAGTCAGCTCAATGGTGTTCCACCACTACTTGTGTTTAATGCCTTGATTAATTAATTAATTATTGGTAATCATCTTTCACCTATGCCTATTCTTCCTCATTCCAGTACTTGTGTATGAGGCACTATGCCTCATGCACAAGTACTGGGATACGGTAGAGGTACATGAAGGTAATGCCTGACTTAGCTACCTGTAATCTTCATTACTCCTAGTCCCACTCTGCCCCATCCCAGTACTTACCAGTGAGGCAAGGAGCCTCATACGTAAGCACTGGGACAAGGAAGAGGGACATGCAGGTAATTCTGGGCCAATGAGCTGATTTTGGAGGTTGGGGTAGGGGATGGGAGGGAGAAGGGATGTGTAGGGCGTGGGGTTGTGCAATAAATCATAATGGTTGCCCATGTCCATGCTATGCAGGCATGATATGTGGCATTAGTGGCTAGAGAGGCCAGTCTAGTCATTCCTCAGTTTGGTATGACTTTTTTGTAACTGGGAATTTCAGAGCAGTCCTGCTAAGTGTAATTCCTGGCTAGACTGACATTTGGGTTCTGCCACCCTAGCCGTTTCTTACTGCGGCACTGTATATTTTTCTGGGCATCTGTGATAAAATGATATGTTATGATATAATAAGTCATATATAACACACCTGTACACAAGCTTTTTTAGGCACGACAAGACAAGGGAAGGAAAACTGAGGGAGGACAAGACAAATGATCTTAGTAAGCCTTGTGTCATTCAGATCTTGCAAGTGTGAGAACGAGAAGTGCAAGGGGAAAGGGAGGGGGGAAGTGCAAGGGAGAGGGGAGGGGAAAACACGGCAGCAATGCTCTGAGTAAGTGCCGCCAGGGCAGCGTGTCTCTGGGTAGTGCAAGGAGAACAAGGGACTGTAGGGTTACAGTTACAGCCCCTAAATGCGTGGTAGGCCTGGAGGCAGTGCAAGGGTGACTGATCAAGAAAGAGCCTGGACTCAGTGAGACAGAGGGTAGCCAAGCAACCAGTTGGTACAGCGGACAGGTAGGTCAGCAGGGGAGGCAGAGAGAGAAAGCAGAGGAGAAGAGGAACGTTTTGAGCTGCTTCCAGAGCGTCAGGTGGTCCGGCTCAAGTTTGGGAGGGTCAGGGAGGCCATTTCAGAGGGAGGCACCTGCAGGGGAGAAGGATCTACCCATCCCCCACTCTCTGCCTGGAGAAGCATCTAACCCTTAGGACTTGAGAAGGAAGGTATTTTGGCAGATAGCGTTGGATGTAGTGCGTATTCCAGCCCCAGAAAGCCTTGTGGACAATGAAAAGGGTCTTGAACTTGATCCTTGCAGCCACCGAGAGCCAGTGGAGAGATTTCATGGCTGGAGAGATACAGTCCCTGGGCTTGAGACCAAGGATAAGTCTCGCAGTCCTGTTCTGGATTAGTTGCAGAGGGCGGAGAGTAGAGGAAGGCAGATTGAGAAAGTGGCTGTTGCAGTAGTCCACCCTAGAGAGAACCAGAGCTCTGGAGACAGTGAGCTTCTGGGGGAAAGTGAAAAATGTAAGAGTCCCGTTGAGGAGGTGCAGCTGGTAGTGGGATTTCATGGCTACGTCCGAGATGTGAGGAGAGAGAGAGAGTGGAGTTGAAGATGACACCAGGAATGAGCGAGAGAGGAGAGGCTGAGGGGAGCCTGAAGGAAAGCTGAGTGTCATCCGCATAACACTGTAAATTAGAGGACAAGGTAGTGATTAGGTGGGTCAAAGGGGCCAAGTAGAGGTTGAAAAACCAGGGTGAGAGGATAAAGCCCTGGAGAACGCTACATGTAGAGAGAGGTGACAGAGTGAAAGGGACCAAGTTGGACCTGGGAGGGGCGGTCCAAGAGGAAGGAGGTCAGCCACTCCAGGGCCTGATCCATGATGCCCAGGTTCTCACAGAGTCAATTGATCAGGATGGCATGGTTGACCATGTCGAAAGCAGAGGAAAGTTCCAGGATAATGAGGACAGAAGGATAGCTGGAATCAAGGTTAGAGATCAGATCTTCACAGGTGATCAGGAGAGCAGTTTCAGTGCCTCTGGCAGCTCTTAAGCCAGACTGATGGTCATGGAGACAACCAACAGATTCAGTTTGGAGTGTAAGCTGGCAGTTGGCCAGCTTTTCCAAGAGTTTGGGAGAGGTGAAAGTTCCGGTGGCAAAAGTATGATTACAGAAATGGATCAAGGGTGTCAATGTGGTCCTTAATGGTTCTGGAGGAGCAGGCGAGCACCTGTTTCGCTGACACTTCCATAGGTGGGACTTGTCTAGAAACCTAGTCAGGTGTTAGAGAGAAAGAGGAGAAAGGAGGAGGAGAGGGAGAGATGGCCAAAGGGAGCCGAGAGAGGAAGAGGGAGAGGAAGAGGAGATAGTGGACAGGATGTCCTGAGTTTTAGCAGAGAAGCGAGAGGCCAAAGCTGTACAGAGGACCTGTTGAGGGAACAGGAGAGGTAGAAACCGCAACAGGATTGGCCAGTTCCTTGCAGATTTTAAAGAGTTTGGCTGTGTTGTTAGAGGCCGCAGAGACGCAGGCTTGAATGTGTGCTCTCTTCTTTATGAGTCTTATTACTTCGACTGGCATTTTGGTGCAACCAGTCTAGGCATGTCTTAATGTGGCCTGGCATGCTTTACTGTAATGTTATTATGTGTCTACACTGCTCTACATTGTGCAGCCAGCTGGGCATGTTTTCATTGTGGCATGGCATTTTTAAAAGCATTAATGTTCATGTACACTGTTGGTGACTTGCATGTATTGGATTGCTGTTACCCTACACAACAATACCAAACACTGTGGCTTTGTAGGCAATTTTTCTCAGAAAGTGTGCTGTATATAGCATTAAAACACATATTTATATCTTTCTCCTAGTGCAGTGTGTGGTATACCCCTTCATCAACACGTTTGTGCGTATTGTGCAAGCGTGGTAATCTAGGCCGGCCCAGCGTGTGGCGCGACCCGTGATTTGTTGCCGAGTTGGGGGGGGCCCTCAGCATGGCTTGAAGGGGGGCCCCCAGACCATGTGTTACGCCACTGGTTGGGGAGGGGCGGTAATTGGTGGGCTGCAACGTGTTACTCCCTCTTTTATGTTGTTGGTCGTCCCAGTTTTTCGTTTTGGAAATCTGGTCACCCTAATCCATCAGCAGACAGCAGAAGCAGGAGGCGACTCGAGGGAGGCTGTGGCTGAGGCTGAGGGCAGCAGCCAGACTGCCGACTGAAAGGTAAGAATTATTTTTGCGTGCTGAGTGCCCCACTCTCCCATTGTATCTTCTGCTGAGTGTAGTTGCTCACGAGGGGCAATGTAATGCCACTGCCTGCAGGCTTAACGCGGGGTCTATCCTCATATTAAGATATGGATGTAGTGTAACTTACTGAATGGCACGTTTCACTGAAGCACTGGCTAAAAAAGGGAAGAAAAAAAAACTGAAATCTAAAAAACACTAATCCGAGTCAATACTTCACATAAGTGACTGGACGTTACATTTTCGAACTCTGGACGAGTGTAATTAAGGTTGAGAGTTCAATGAAGCCCCCCGACGATGCCACCGATTGATACAAGGCTGGTGTCACATGAAGAACACTTTAAACAAGACCTACTTTCCACATAGAGAAAAGTAATCAACCACACCCTTCACAAAAGAACCTACAACACAAGTACATGGAATACCCAGACCATTTACACTTAACACAAACCTAAGCACATGGGAAACATAAGTGTACAGCTGCTGTTATTCGTGGAGACATGTTAACGAGCTTGAAATATGCATAATATCTGCTTATCTTGCTTCAGCATCATTGTGGATACACCACCTCTATCCACAATGGCCAATTCACTGACACTGATTCGAATCAGGCCACCATTTGCTTGACTGGGGTATCACACCAGGTCAGATTGATCCTCGCATACATTCTTTGTTAAATGAATGGGTGCATTGCCATGTTATCCAATGTAAAATAATAGTTAAAACGTACTTGTAGGTTCATTTTTACTTGTTTGTGGTTTTCACTGATGTGCACATTTTGGCAGTGTTTTCCTGACTTTCGTTTTTTGACATAATTTTATATTGTTTGTCGGGGTTTGGTAGACAATTTCCGTGGCTCTAACTTGCAATCCACACAGCCACGTGTTGTAGTGGTGTCCTTGAGTTGTTAGAGTTATTGAAAGAGGTTCCGCAGTCCGCAGAGCACATTTTGAAATGGGGCAGAGGAGAGCCACAGCTGTCAGAAGGGAGTGTCAAAGTCAGCTCCTTGAAGGAGCACACGCCTGTTCATGCCAAGGTCGCAGTGGGGACGGCAGATAGACTCGGATTAGTATTTTGGGTAACACCGCTGAGTGACCATCACTTGCTAGTTCTTCTCTGGTACTTTTACCTCCTTCTTTCCTCTCCTCTCCAGGCTTACCTGCCCTCCTCTCTTCTGGATCCTTCCCATGCCCCCACAGTCTATTTTCTAGAGCCAACAGTAAAATGTACCAACTTGGTCCAGTGAAACTAGGGCACGTGGGTGCAACTGGCCATGAGGGTGTGGTGTCCGTGTATTCCTGAAGTCCGTGTATATCACCAGTCATATCATATGCACTTACTAAGTGTGTTTCCGAAATGCACATTTTGCAAATTATATGGGAGTAGTGTATTTCCACTGTGTGCATGGTGCAAATCACGGGAGGCACTCCCCCTGCGTGTATATTTTGCAATTCATGCGTTGGCATCACATAACTGAGTAATGGATGGGCATTAGCATTACACAGTGTCCCAAAGTCTGTTTATTACGCAATGAGAATGATTCATCACAAAACGTTTTTTAATGGGTACAGGCCAAAATTCTTCTTGGCCCTTGAACATAGTATGTATGCAGTGGATGCACTTTACACATTTGGTTACGTTTCCTGTACCAATGACCTACTCAGTGTCCCTACATCTTTCTTTCCACAGTGTGATCTCTTTGACCAATCCTTGCACAGTGAGGATTGCATAATTGCACTTTAGTTTCCCTCCCATGCACTTTGCATTGCGTGCCCTGAGGCAGGCCTTTGTGCACATTGTCTGCCCGTTCTTTGCACACTGCCCTGTCACACAAACTTTGCCTGCTGTGTTTCAAATCCAGGGACCTGTCTAATGCACGTGCCCAGTGCCCTGCCTCTGCAGCACATCCACAAAGCCTGGTGGGAATTAATAGCACAGAAGCTCCCCCCAAACACCCTCAGGAGCTGGCTGGGGCACCAAGCCTAAATCACGTCATGTGTGTTTCATACCAGTTTCCTGCACGTTGTGCACTGTGGATTGTGGGCAAACAGGCGTGGCACTGGCCCTTGGCCTGCCTGCCTCTAGGGTACAATGTGTTCACGCAGCTGTCCTGCTCTGTACATAGCACCTACTGCCATGCATACCCCACAACACAGAGTTATTAGTGGCCTGTGCACATGACTCCTACAAGCGTGCACACACAGCGTCACTAGGAACACCCCAGGACTCTGTTTACATCCCTTCATACCCAGACCCCATGCAAGCAGTCCCACACCTCTATGCATGTCTACTACCTCCCTTCACCCACAAGAGCACTTACATGTGTGCATAGCTCCTACATTCATACAGATCACTTGAGAGCTCTATCTCATGCCTGTGAACATAGCACCTACCTCTATAAAGACACACGGCCATTGAGAGCGTTCTCAGGGGAGCACACATAGCGCTTACCTCCCTACTAACCCAGGGCTATTGAGAGTGCTCTCAGATGCCTACACATAGCCCCCATCACCCTGTACACATGTTACTGTTGTATGAGTGCTCTCAGGGGCCTGTACACACAGCCTCTACCTCTGTGCACACCCTGTGCTATTGATAGCACTCTCAGAAGCCTTTACACGTAGCTCCTATCCCCTGCACACGTTAACCCATTGAGAGGACCCTCAGAATCATGTTCACATAGTTCCTATCTGTTTGAACACATTGGAGCACAGAAAGCATGTGGAGGGACAAGTGTACAGAGTTTTCATCTTCCCTCACAAAGCCAGTTAGAGTGAGAGCAAATAGCAGATCCAATGAAAATCTTCACAGAATGTGACTAGTGACTACCACACACCCTGGGGGCCTACATCTGCCAGAGCCCAGGGCTAGGCTTGGAGAGGCCATGGGGGACAACCGTGCCAGAAGCACTAAGCAGTTGGCATTGATTTCACGGTGCCCATTTTCCCTAACAGCCTCAGCTCGTATTTGCCTACCTGTGCTTTGGCCCAACAAAGGACCCAAGCTACGAGTCAGTTAACACAGAACCAGAGGAAGGTCCGGGGGAAGACAACACCGGACTCATTCATGGCCTGGGGATTGACCCTGGCCCTTTTAAAGTGCCTAGAAATACCCTTCAGTTGGCACCATCTTGGAAGCAGGGGAGGGCAGGTGTTCCTTCTTCCTGTTAATTTCAATCTCCTACTCTTAAAGGAGAGTTCCGGGACTTTTTTTTTATTGTCCCTACGGGTCGGCCATGTGTTTGTAAGCATAAATCGGTAGATCGTAGGAAACTTTCCTATGGACCTTACCCGACTTTTCGCCCATTATCGCACTCGAAATCAGCCTCCATTTTGTGATAATCCTATCATTCCGCCGCATCGACCTGGCTCACCTGCCTTTGCGGCACTAAATCAAATCCCCCGCCCCTGAAACAGACTTTATCAAAACATTCATATTCCCCGCCTCTTTCCGTGACGTTTCTGTGCTGCATAGGCAAACGCGCCCAGGCGTCTTCTACGCGACTCCACACAGACCCCGGAAATCAACACAGATCAGCTCACAATACAGCGCGCCACAATTCGGAATATGAAACTGTACTTTGAAATCAAACCGCAAGATTGTAAATGTGGTAAAGTACATTTATTTGACATCAAATGTTTAGAGAATATTCAGCGATTTACATTTTTATTTGCTCACGTTCCAAAAAGTTCGTATTGAGGAACGCGATGGTCCTTTGCTGTACACAGGGTCTTAGAGCATCTCACAATACAGCGCCACAATTCGGAATGTGAAACCGTGGTTTAAAAGCAAACGGCAAGATTGTACATTTGGCAAAGTACGTTTATTGGACATCAAATGTTTAGAGAATATTCAGCGATTTGCATTTTTCTTTGCTCTCGATCCAAATTAGTTCGTCTTGAGGGAAGCGATGTTCGTGTGCAGTACACAGGGTGTTGGTTTACGATAAAAATAAGCTCTTCGGTCGCACTGATAATCGCATGGCTGTTCCAACAACCAGGCACTAGGCCACCACAACGGTAGGTATGTTGCATCTAACCATTAGTACCGCGTAAGGGCATACTTGTACTTGGCGATCGTCCCATAAAATGGTCAGGGTGGTAACGTTGTTCACGCGGAGAAGCAACTGGCGGCTGTAGAACCCGTCCGCAGGTGTCTGGTACTCGTGACACAGACAGTAGTGAATGATGTACCTAAAAACATAAAAAATGAAATTAGTCTCACCATCAGATCCTTATTAAAATTATTCATTTCATAGCGAGGACAGCGCTACTGGGTGTACACAAGTGTTTAAAGGCGTGGCGAGGCATGGAGGGGGGGGAGTGGAGTACAAGGTAAGTAGCATAAAATAATAAATAAATAGGGCCAGCTGGTGGCAAGTGCAAGGTAAGTGCAGAACAAGTGCTGGGAAGGGGGGGCTGTAGGATACTGAGACAGTCCCCCAGTGCAGGGGTTGACAGGGAGGCAGTGCAGGTGGAGAGTGGAAGGGCCCAGGACCGAGGTCGCAGACAGTGGACCAGTTGTAGCAGGGGAGAGGGAGAGAGAAAGCAGAAGCAAAGAGGAAGGTTTTGAGGTGCTTCAGTAAAAGCAGATGTTTCTCCTCCAGATAGTGCGCGGTAGAAAACACTATGCCACATAGAACGAACAAGTACAACTGAACCCGTCTTTAAAGCCACTGTATAGTAATGAAATTGCGGTATAAACTCATCAAAAGTTACTTACATTATATTTGCATTTTCCATTGTGTCTCTGTGTAGGGCAGACCCGAAACACCACTCCTTCTTTGCCGACGTTACTTCTTCTAATGAACGTGGCTCATCGTTTCGTTTCTGAATTTTTATTCATTATCTTTTCTTAGTCTTTCAGGATGGTCCCGGCCTGTCAAGGTCAAATCACAATAGAACCTTATATTGGGTCGTGGGCCGTTCCGCCACCCGAGCAAAACATCAAAGCAGCTGACCTTCACTTTGAGCGAGCACACATTTCTAGTTAGCTGCAGTTAGTTTTAGGGACATCTTGTCTGCGTGCCTTTTTTTTTATTGTCCCTATGGGTCGGCCATGTGTTTGCAATATGGAAACATTCTATAATTTTTGTAAAAATGATTTATATTACTGTTTGGTTTAATTGCAATGGGCCTGCAACATGAGGAGACTCGAGAGAACAGACAATCAAATTACAATCATTTAAACCGTGATGTGTATTTCTCAATGAGCTCTGCTTTAGGTGGACATGGAACAGAGGCAATGTTGGGTGGCAATGCAGTTGTCCCCTGCATAGGTTCGTTCACCACTCCATGTATGTGCCTATCGAGGACATCTACGATAAGTCTCTCAATAAACTCATATTGCATATCCTCAAACACTGGTTTGATCACCCATTGTTTACTTCTTTTAGTGAAGGCCTTATTGTAGCGAAGCGTCCCTAAAGTTCCGGTCGTCCTACTTTGTTGACGGCCAACATTATGGTTATGTGCCAAGACCGCTAAAAGAGTCCGATTTATCATGCCTTCCATGCCAAAATGCAATCTTTTGGGCCTGTACTTGAGGCACATATTGTGGAACACCTCCAAATCTCCTGTGTGGCAGAATTCCGTGAGTCCCCTCAAAGCTTTTGTTATAGTTTTATCAAATACAATCTTTTCAATGGCTTTGTGAGTGGGTGATGAAGGAATCAACCACTTCTTCTTCCGTGCCTCCTCTGTGGACAAATGGCCATGTTCACATTTGTGGAAATGCTCATTTGTCGACCATCGATGTACGTTGCTACAGTGCAACATTACTGACCGCCATTTTTCCAGTAGAATTTCCAACAACCCTTCACATGTTTTTGAGCTCCACCAAAGATGGTTGCTGATTGACTTGGACCACTGTGAAATACCTTGCAATTCTTTTTTTTTACCTGCAGCAGACAATTTTTTATTGATTGATTTTGCAAGATGCCAAACGTCAAATTGGTGATTTATATTTTTGTACTGTTCTCTCATTGTCTTGGCAATTGAAACGTGTCTGTCCGTGGCTATCAGGTCGATCACCATTCCCCGCGATTGTAGTTCTTGCAATGATGCTACAAAGCCAACTTTCTCCATGGCCACTGAGGATGTACTTTGTGACACCTGCACGACCACCGAACTCACAATTTTCTTACTTTCCATGTCCTGAAAGTGGTAGGTGCAGTACTTGGCTGAAAATCCTGGGCTGTCGCACTGTCCATCACCGGCTAGCCTGAAGCGTTTGCCCGCGAATGTACTTTCCATTGACATTTTTTCCATTCTCCAAGCTTCGCTGATGGCTGGAAATAGATAATCGGTTTGGTATTTGTAGAACTGACTTTTCGCAATGAAATGGATTCCCACAAACTGAAAGAAATACTGTAACTTTTTAAAACTTGAACCACTAAAAAGTGCGGCCGCTGCACAAAGTAGATTGCCTGCTGGCAGTTGCCCCAGCATGGGTTGTGCAGACCATGCGAACGGATGATATTGTGTACAGGTGGCATGTATTTTAAGGTTAGTGCCTCGAATTGCACGAGTCACATTAATCAATGGCTCCCCACATACTTCCCCACCAACCGAATGCCCACATTTCATCATCATAATAATATCCATCAAACAGCTATCGAATACAATGAATTTGGCCTCTTTCCTTATACTGTCACTCTGCATCCCAGCTGGTTCGGCCTGTAACGTTGAGGACATGTCACTCGCATGAAAGGTACAATCTCTGATATCGTCTTCCGCTATGCTGAGTGATATTGATGGTGTTTCATTGTCGTCCACGTCATTCTCTTCCATTGCAACATCTGTTCCTTGTCCGGAGATGGGAGAAAAAAACAATGTCTTCAACTTTCGCGCGCTCTTATTTTTTGCGGGTGTGGATTCTGTGAATTGATCTCCGACTGCATCCAAACTACCAGGAGGACATTCACTATCAATGGCTGGTGGTGGTATAGCTCCGTTGTCAATCACTTCATATTCTTCCCATTGGCACGATGCATCTCCAGTCTCAAGTCCCTGCCAAAAGGTTTGACAAGCAACATCTCTCGTTCGCTTCACTGTCTGTGTAGATCTAGTTCTTACACCAACTCGCAACTAGAGGACAGATTAGAAAAGGGATGTTCAGTTTAAACACAACTTACAGTATTGAACTATTGACAGTGAAAGACAACATAATATAGTGAACAGGACACTAACCTTCTTTTGCTTTCTTTTCTTTGAAACTTTCTTGCCTCGAACTTCAACATCTGGACGCTGTTGCTCCGACTCGTGTGTGCATGTCTCCACTTCCTCTCGCGCTGCAACGACTATATTTTCATGATAAGCACATCCATCACTCACTGAGGCTCCATCGACTCCCTGAAACATAGAACTTTCATTAGTATGTATAATAATATTGAAAACACAAAATGTACTTGGGGACCAATACCCATACGTACATCTCAATAGCAAAACACGAATGAACGCTTTGTGTAGAACATTCAAACGACAATAGTTCACGCATTGTTGATCTAGTTAGATTGAACTGTCAAGATCCATACCTCGGGCTCCGCATAGACTTCCATTGATGATATTATTGAAGATGACGCTTCAGCAACTCCCTGAAACACAGTAATTGCATTAGTATGCTTTTCTATTTTGTTAAAAAGAACATAAACTTTGAGCAGGCGTCAACGGCTCATCTAAATAGACCTGCACAAATGATCAGTTGTCTAAAATAAATAATGGATATGTAAATATGATTCGATTTGCTCGATCGTTGGAAGTGTCACCACCCAGAGATCTGCATCAACTACTAGGGGTGATGTTCTTGTAGAAGAAGCTCCGTCATCTCCCTGAAACATAGTACTTGCGTTAATAAAGAAGGAAGTATAGCGGATGTAATCACGTCATATGATTTCGCTTGATCGAACTGTCAGTATCCATACCTCGAAATGCATAAGAACATCAAGGGACGATGTAACTGCGGTGCACACTTCTGCAAGCTGTTGCGCCGACCCGTAACTGCATGCTCCCCCTTCTACTTGGACTAATGCTCCATCGACTCCCTGAAACATAGGACTTTCATTAGTAATGAACACAATATTGAAAAAAGAAGACAAATAGGAGGGCGACGACAGAAGGACATATCAATGGCTAAAAACGAAAGAAACATTGTGTGTAACAATCACGCTACAAGAATGCAAGATCTGATGATCTCCATCGATGGAACTGTCCGGAAACGTACCTCGAGCATCTGAGTGACATCTACGGTTGTCGTCAATGCGTTGGACTCCTCAGCATCTCCCTGAAAGACAGTACTTGCATTATTTTGGATAACAATAATTATAACTGAAAACAAAGACTAGAGGACGAGTACAAGGGCGTACCATTAGGTAAAATAATTACACGATCAATTAAAACTATTGATTTACATGCCTAAAACAAGTCAGTGTCAGAATAGCTAAGTAAGATTACCCGATAGGCGCTTGAAGTGGCTGATGACTGCAATAACGACACGGATGGAGAATCTTCCGCCTTCATATTGAGTGGATACATAAATGGGGAAATTATTGTTAGCTAATGCTACACACTACCGCAAGGCCGAGAGATAAATACGTAAACTTGACTCACCAGTGGAGGGATGTGGACGAATAGAGTGGGAATAGCGGTTGAGAGCAATTTTCGCCTCGCTCGCGGTGTTTTCTTCTTTATTAGCAATGATGTGGAGTACATGTCTGGGCTAAAGTGCCTGCTGCAGATGCGGTATCGATCACCCCTCTTGTCCGCAAAGACTTCTAGGACTCTAGTTTCTAGCTCAGAGGCTGGATATCCGCAATATCGGACCCATTCTCTTATCTGATCTATTGTCTTAGGGAAAACATGCATTATAGTACCTTCAGATTTGTTATGGGTCTTCGAAGGGCAACCGCCAATGGAACAGGCAGGCATTATGGAAAGTTCTGAAAAGTAAAGATCAACAATTCTCTATGAATACCAATGTGTTAAAACAGTAAATGACACATAAAAGGTTCAATGCAAGGTCCGTTTTGGTTCTTGGAACTATACACGTTATTCACATGCGGATAAGTATTTCAATAACTTTCAAAAAATAGAAAAAGTAATTTGACTAAACTCAGAACATGTGACTAGTTCCTTGCATGTACTGTCGTGAACGAAAAGAAAACATGGATGCAATTTGATGACTACTAGCAAATAGATATAAATTAAAAAATTGGACGCAAAATGATTATGGTACATGGACTTACCTTGACGAACAAACAGTTAGATGCAGGGATCAGAGTAGTTTCTTGTCGTAGAACAGGGAGCAGTTCACAGGTTGCAAACTGACGAGTTTGCTCAAAGTGGTCACGGAAGTTCACAGAGACGAAGAGCAGATAACCAGCACCTTCACGGGTTGACTAGCAAAGCGCAAAGAAGTTCTCGTTAGAAATATGAAGTGGGTTATAAAGAATTCGAACCAGGGGTGTGTTTGTGAATGAATGACGTGTATATGTCGTGGCATTATGTGGATTGCAGGGGGCCGTCCAGCGTGAGGGGGATGCTTGGCAGGAGACACGGGGTCTGGAGGTAGACATGGGAACAACAAACCCATGCTCTATAGACCACTTTGAAGTGTACATGGTCTTTGGCACCTCTTGGCCTTTATCGCTCCCTGACAGCTCCACTTGCCAGCAGCGCAAGTACCCCGGTGCGAACTGCCTTTGATAGGGCGGGGGGTGGATCGGGGCGGTGGTCGTGCAGACAAGACACAGGAAGACTCGTGAATGGAGACACACTTATGTGGATTGCAGGGGGCCGTCCAGCGTGAGGGGGATGCTTGGCAGGAGACACGGGGTCTGGAGGTAGACATGGGAACAACAAACCCATGCTCTATAGACCACTTTGAAGTGTACATGGTCTTTGGCACCTCTTGGCCTTTATCGCTCCCTGACAGCTCCACTTGCCAGCAGCGCAAGTACCCCGGTGCGAACTGCCTTTGATAAGGCGGGGGGTGGATCGGGGCGGTGGTCGTGCAGACAAGACCCGTTTGCCGCAGGGCCTCACCAAGGAGAGGCCATCTAACTGAATGTAAGAGGATGGCTGCAGGATCTACTACATGGAAGGCAGGGGGGTGAGTTTATAAATACCTCACCCTCCCAGGAGAATATACACTAGATTCATTTAAAAAATCAAAACAACCATTGTTAAAATATATGTTGGGATTTATTTTAGATTTTAATTAAACATAAATAATAAACATTACACATTGTAAAGTTGAGGTTGCAGCACATCGAGGGAAAATCCGCGGTATTGTCCACTGTCACTGGGGAAATGTTGTCTAATGGCAAGTACCGCACAGGCAGGTATTACTCTCCGAACGCGGTGTCCGAGCCTCCCGTGAAGCCACCAAGTGAAGCAACGATAGGCCACCAGCCTGTACCACCTGTGAAAAAAAAAGATGCAAACTGTATTAAACTGACCAAACTTTCTTATCAATGTCGATTCAGGTAACACATGTCATTTTTCTTAGAAAAAAATTATATCTAGAAAATGCACTATATGGAACCAATTTACATGCGTTCGAATGATATGTAAATGTAATTTTATATGTGGGAGACGACCATGAAATAGTGGTGGCATCACTGACATCACAAACAGAGTATACTTACTCGTTACTCGGATTACGCGGACGAACAGTGCCACGAAGTTCGTGCATAAGCACCATCATCATCCTCAACACTGTCCGTGAGAGGCAGGCTTCCCTGAACTCTGGCAGCTCGGTGATGCATTGCGGACTTTGCTCGCCTTCCTGCTGACTTTGCTCGCTTTCCGAAATGTAGGCCAAGCACCCGGAATTTTCACGGCAGCAGCAGTTCTCCTCCTCAGTTGGCATTAGCTCGCACCGATTGCACGTGCACCAGGTGGAGACGCCGTCCATGCGACATGGTCCAGGCTCTTCATCCGTTGACTGGTCCTCCCAACTGCCGTCCGAATCCCCATCGTTTTCGCGTGCTTGCCTTTCCAGTAGTTCTTCCTCGGTGTACTCGGGCTCGTACATATACGGCATTATTGTGGCCATTGTGCGGTAAAGATAGTAAAATAATTTATAGCGGTGGTACTGGTATCTGTTCACACGGGCTACAAGCGGCGAAGGTAGCTGACCAGAGCACTGAAACGAGTCACAGAATACTCAAAGTAACACAGAGAGAGGAATGGAATCGAAAATCTGCTGCTGTATGTTGTGAAACGGTCTGTTTATACTTATTGGGGAAAGAGGCGTCCTGCCATTTCCATGGCAACACGTCAATAGCTGAGGCGCAGCGATTGTTGACACGAGACGTGCTTGAAATGGGCAGTACGCGTCTGCTGATGTCAGGCTCAGGGGCGGGGGATTTGATTTAGTGCCGCAAAGGCAGGTGAGCCAGGTCGATGCGGCGGAATGATAGGATTATCACAAAATGGAGGCTGATTTCGAGTGCGATAATGGGCGAAAAGTCGGGTAAGGTCCATAGGAAAGTTTCCTACGATCTACCGATTTATGCTTACAAACACATGGCCGACCCGTAGGGACAATAAAAAAAAAGTCCTGGAACTCTCCTTTAATAATAGCAGGTTTCCTAACACCCTTTTGGTGCGGGACCGGGTGTCTCGTGGCATGTCTAATGCACAGTGTGTTGGGCACACGCGCTATGCTCGCTTGTTCAGCAAAATATTGGGCCACTTTGACAACATTTTCCAGGGCCTCTTTTGGTTCCCAGTCCGGCCCTGGGTTGGGGCCACTTAGCTGCTGGCAGGGCAGTTGTGCTTGTTGGTCTTCCCACAGCACTTTTCCTCTCCCCAGGCAGGAGCTATTTTCAAAGATGTTGAGGGCTGCAGGCAGCAGTACACAGGCCACGCTAGGCCCCCAATCAGGAGGGTGGGGAACGCTGAAGGCAGCTGTGTCATCCACGCCACTTCAGGCTCACGCCCCCCGCACATCTTGAGGGCAGCTGGGATGATGGGGAGGTATTTCCCCTTCTTCAGTGTGGCACGGGCTGTTCTGTTCCTTCTTTCCCCCAAGCAGGAGTCATCAAGGGAGCGGGCAGGAGCAGGTTGCATTTGCCTTGGCTGTACGACCACCCCCATGAGGGCCGTGGCTGAGGCTGTTGCCGGGGTGGTGCTGGGTATCCCTTCCCTTCACTTGGCAGCACCCAGCTTCCTTTATGGCAGCAGATGCATTTATTTACACCTCTTCCCCACCAGGGCTACTTGTATAATGACGGCGCCAGCATTGTGAGACATGCCTTTTCTCCCCAGGCAGAGGCCATTTGATAGATAATGCGGCGGAGGCCGCTCCCACCCAGTGCTCCCCATGCAGGAGTAATTTAATGAATAATACGGCAGCTCGCACCTTACCTGCCTGCGGTGCACCAGACTGCCAGCCCAGTTTCCATGGCTCGCGCCGGAGCAGGTGGCTACGTGACTTGGTTGTGCCATCTTAATGCAGCGACTAATGAGCCGCACCTTGACCATGGCACTCAGGGTGCCAACGGGAGTTCTCCGGACCTCCATGCTCTGCCAGGCGGGAAATGAAGAATGCAGAGATTGTCTGGGCCATTCCAGGTCCTCTCTCCATCAGGTGGGAGTTTAGTTTAATTTCCAAGTTGCAGCGGCCCCTGCCTACCAGGCTCCCCCATGTGGGAACAAAGTGAGCTTTGCCGCAGCCATGGTTATGCTAACCCCTGGTGGAAGCGGGAGATGTGCTTGCCAGGGATGCCGGCTTCAGCGTGTGAGTTCCTCAAATCCTTTGTTGCCAGATGGTACGGGCTCCGGCCCGGAGATAATCAATGGGCGCACATACAACAGTAGGAATCCATGCTGGTGATTAACCAGCGAGCAGGAAGCTGCTCACCCCTTTTATTAGAGGCCTAATGTGGTGTGAACACATGACAGTTTATGAGCCCGGGAGGGGCTTAGGTTACAAAAGCCTGGGGGGTTTCAAGCTGGTGCAAAAGAGCATGTTCTACATAATAGTGCTGGCAATACTGCTGCTAGTGTAGCCTGTGGCACAAATTCTGCCCTGCTGGGTAGACCTATGTGCCTGTCTCCTGAAGGAAATAAAGAAAGACACTGACAACGGGGTGGGGCAATGATTTATTTAGTTAAGTGTTATGTAAAGTGTATATATGTGTTTTACAGGGACATATATGTGTATTGCTGGACTGCACTACCAAGACCATTATGGGCTTGGTGGAACTGAAACAGAGGTAAAAAAAATCATAGAGCCCTCTAACTGGTATTTCCCAATAAAGAGAGAACACCGAGTGGATTTTGGTATGCCAAATGCAAGGTTACCCAGCTTTAATTGCAATGTAAAAATGAGGGAAAAACAAGATTAACAGTCAAGTTCTCCACATCACAACAGGAAACAGCAGTTTGTATAGCCATATTGATGTCATAGTAATGAAAACCTATTGCTCCTGGTCCTTGTTTCCCTCTACTAAGCTACATATATAATTCTACATGTCCAACAATAATGATTGGACAATTCTTTATCTAAGATGCCACCGATAAACCAGAAATGTGCCACATCTTCATGGTTGAATATTATTGGTAGAGTCTAACTTACTTCTGCAGTGTAAAAAGACATGTGTTTCTCTGTTAACATGCAGTCACACGCTCCGTGAACTGGCAGCATGATGATGAGTTTTATTATAGATGGGAGGAGAGGACAAGCATATCGCCTTTGTTCTTAATTAAATAAAACAGCTCATGTTATATCCGCCATGATGTCGCTGAGTCTCAAGGACCTGTTCTTGCAACAGTAACCATGCCATCCTGTTCTTGACACATTCATGAATACTGTTATTATGAATCATTCTGCTTTTACCATGTGCGTGGTTATTATTTGTCTGTTAGCCTTATCCGCATTTCTCTGTCACACCTAGTTGATCGCTGAGACATTAATCTGCCAACTACTTATGAAATTTCCTGGGATGTTCAGTTTGTCCCATAGTCTTCAAATAGTCTGCCGTGTTATCGCAACTTGATTTACCTTGACAGTTGGATGCACACAATGGTATCTTGTTCCGCCATGTAACCCTCCCTTACGGAGTCTTGGGCCTTCACATCCTTTGAGGCAGCTACCATATAACTGGCCACAGCATTTTCCAGAATTAAAAATATTTTTTCAAATAGCTTGCTTAGTTGGGTCCTCTCTTAAAGCTGCAGTGTTTATTTCTCTGCTTTGTTGGTGCAGGTTTAAAATGGCAACTGCTTGTCATGTTATTTTCCTCTGCGGGACACATTTATTATGCATTTATTTTGCTATTTACGGAGTTCCTGGTGCATGCCTGTCACATTATATTTTTCCCTATGGGTATCAGCAAGCTTATTTGCCTACAGTTGTTCTGCCTTACTTGTGTAGTGAATCCCTCTCTTGTGTACATGCCATCCTGTCACCTAATCTATACTATGTTATAACAAACTAATTGTGTAAGCTAATGCATCATCCGTTACCTACTTGTGCAGTCAAAATTAACTATCCTTTGTGCCAACTGCATTTCCTATAGAATTAAAGTGCAGTTTCAAATGTGTCCTTTCTTATCTTATAATTTTGCTTCTTCTGAGGAAGCCAATGGCAGAGACCGAATAAGCTCTCTAGTCAATAATTGCCCCACTTCATTCCCCCCTCTGGTCGAGTCATCGACCACTCCTTCATTTTCTCTCATCATATTATAGCCATCCCTGGGCAGCCACACCCTGGTGATCCCCCTTAAATTACCTCCTTGTGCTACATATTCTGCTGGACTGCATGTCATAATCCAGCACTCGCCATTTTTGTTACATAACTGAACCAGCTATCACTCTCAATGTCATCCACTTCTTCCTCCATCTCCATTTTATTGTATAGCTCTTTCAAGGAGTATATGGTCTCTGTCAAGGTCCCATTCTCCTCATCATGTGTGGGTACATACGTAAAGCAACTTGGCCCTATCTTTGCACACACTCCTCCCTCCATGGCTGTGAGGAGGTCCAGAACATACCTGTTCTGTGGGGTCATCGATCTGAACACCCTTAACTCCTCCTTGATGGGATTGAAGCCTTTCATTGTGGCATTAATTGTTTGTAACAATTCCCTAGTTGTCTGGATCCAGTGTGCAATTTCTGCTGCTTGCAGGCCAAGAATTAGAAAGGATGTGAAGAACGTTGCTGTTTTACCAAACAACATATGACTCTCTTGGAGTTCATCAAATGCGGCATTGGCCTCCTTGGAAAAATAGTTTGTTTTTTTGTGCATTTTAGACCTAGGGATCTTTTCTTCCTGTTGAGTACCATTGAAGGAAAAGTCCCAATGTCAACCTCACATTGTGGTATTGCTAATGCTGGTGCATTTAGCAGTCCTATTGTACATATGCCACCCCAGTTGGGTGGAAGTTGCATATAAGCAGGCCCAGTAATGGTCCATTAGTACAGCTGGGCCAACTTTCATACCTGGTAATCCATAATGCATTTGCACCCTTCATTGTTACCAAGCTTTACTGAACCATTATCTCTAAAGCATAATGTTGTTGTTTGTAGTTTGGTTATGGCTAGTGGCCCTGCTTCATCTTCGACCCATGTTAAACATTTTGCAGTTTCTTTCCATTCATCACAACACACTCTGTCTGCATTTTTTAACACTTCTATTGGTGCAGTCCATACTGCCTCTGCTTTGAATCTCATTATTCCATCAACCCATCCTCCTGAGGAATATACCTCCCCTTTCATTTGCAATAGTGGTCTGTCAGCCCAATAATGCATCAAATTAAACTGGGCATCTGTACAGCTTATTATTTGGTGATCCACTACTTTGATATCTCCTCTTTTTGGACCTGATAATATGTACTGACACCTTACTTTTCATTCTTATATTCTCCATCATGTGTGCCTCTTTTACATAGTTGTCTATGCATGGGAATTCTGATCCTGTGAGATACTCCATCATGGTCGATTGTCCCTGAAATTGTGCCCTGGTCTGGCATACTGTGAGATATACCAAGCAGTGTGCTCTGTACTCAGGTACTTCTTGAGGTATAAATACTCGAGAGGCTGTCATGGCATAGTGGATAATTGAGCAAACAAAGCAGCTTTCCCTTGATCTTTCCACCTTCTCCTTTGACCTATACCATGACTTTTGTTCAATATTTATGGAATTGTCAAAATACCTTCTCATGTAATATTTATCATCTGCAATACTTCTCCTAGCCCTTACTATCTCCACAACTGAGCGGAATACTATTTCCTGCTCTAACTGGAAATCTACTTGTTTTTTAACTTCTTCACTAACATTATTCATAGGTACACATTTATCTTATCATACATAATCAGTCAAATGCAGTGTGAGATAAAATAAGAAATAAATACAACAAAAGTGAAAGGAAAACAAAGGGACCAAAATAGCCATAATGTCAGTTGTTTGTAGATGTGTCCTGCGGCATATTGATTGGGATATTATGAAGGCATCAGGAACATAAGGATATGAAAACATTTGCACAGTTTAGTTAGTACCGGGAAATATTATTTTTCAATGGTAAGTGAGGCGAGCTGTAGGTACGTTTTTCGAAACATTTTACAATCACACATAATGACAATAATAAAAGATTTGATTGATGATTTTCAAACCACTTCCACTATTATGTGGCTCATTGAAAAATATAAAAATAGTACTTATAAAAACATAAAAATATAAAAATGTGGAAGATAAAAACATAGTCCCAATAAAAATGTAAAGCTAGAAGATTAGAAAAAATAGTCTGTCAAAGATGTATGCTCTTACGAAAAAGAATATAAAAAATAGCCCCAATAAAAATGTAAGCATAGACTAGTAGAAAAAATAGTCTGTTATAGATGTATGCTCTTGCGAAAAATAGTCCATAATACTGTGCTTGTAATGTATTCGAAAAGTCCTCAGCATCAACTCCTTTCTTACTGTCCCAGTGATAGTTCAGCGTCAGTGTTCCTCAAGTGGTGCAACATGATTTATATCTCCTTTATTCTCAAGTTCCTTATTCCTTTTATCTTCTTTTTCAGCATGCACTTGAGCTCTTGCCCTGGGTCTGTTTTCATTCTCTTCTCCCTTTGGATCCTGGTAGTTTGGCAGGGAGGCAGCACTCTTTTATGGTTTTACATCAGTAAGGTGGACCCACGCCTTCTTGTCCTGCAATTTTACTGAGGTAGGGGTACAATAAGTCAAAATATGGGGACCTGTGAACCTTGGGTGATGCCACTTTCGCACATGATTGCGGCACAGCACAAGGTACTCAGGGAACAGTTGGAGAGGTGAAATAACTGTGGCAGTGTCGAATTTGATTCGTCTCCTTCTGTGCCTTTTGCAATACCCCCCTGCCTTTCCTTTACCTGTCGAGAAATCAAAGAGTGAGATTTAGTCATGGACATCAAATAGTCATGTACTTAATTTCCTAACACAGTCTCAGTGTTTTGGGCATCTGCGCGCGCATATGACAGGGTAATGGGCACATGCATCCTGTGACCTGTTACCAGCTCATGAGGAAATATGTAGAAGGTCTTCCGAGAACAGTGGAGGACAGAAACAGGGCACACAATGACAAAACAAATTGCAGGCACATTTGAATCAATTACAGAGTTTTGTAAGTAACATATCACAATTTTACTGTTACATTCAGTAAATACAATGATGACAAATTAAACAAATAAGTAGGCATAAATCAAATTAGATACATGTAGTAAGTGATGACATTTTCCACTGCATTGATAGAGACTAGAAGTGTTTCAATGTCAGAACAAATTAAACAAATTCTGCAGGCCAACTGATGGGAGTTTCCATTTGTGGCCAGTTATTTAAATACATTACATATAGGTATTCAAAAGCATGTGGTAAACCATGATTAAAAAACATTTGTTAGCACAGATATCAAATTGAGAAGGAGTTCTTGCCCGGGGTGAGATAATAATGTATCTCTGCGGGTTGCCTCCTGTTTTTTATATGACGTGTTTTGGGCTAATGGCAGCTCTTCTTCGGGTAATATCTGTAGTTTACGCGTTTCATTCAAAAGTGAAAAGTAATGTTAAGTAAGTGTGGGCTCTTAGATAATTGTTCTACATTATGTCAGTCTATGTTATGTATGACCTTTTCTCTGAAATAACTAACCTGAGAGTTGGGAAGATATTGGATCAAACCTCAATGCCTGGGTGTCGGGTATATAAGGAGTCCCTCATTATATCGGTTCAAAAATGAAGATACTTGTCAGAAATAAATGCAAAAATGAAATGAATCTCCTAAAGAGTGGTTGAACATGGGGCCAGTCGCTTAGTGAAAGTGCTGTGTCCTACATGACAGTTGCCCATATTACTAAGTGTGACATTAAACGTGAGGTAAACTCACCTAAATTGCTTTTTGTCTGAAGGCAGACTCAGTGCCCAATATTTCAATGTGTCTTGATGGGGCAGCGTGACAGTCTTTGCTGCTATGTGGTAACCAAGCACCAGCATGTCTGCTGGCAGAGAGATATAGTACTGAGAGGCTACATGTAGACCTGAGAGGGTCACATCGGGTGACCGTCATTCAGAAACTTGTGCACATTTACATATGTTACTGAGGGTGAGGGATACTCATGCTGTGTGGCGGAATGTCCATGTATCCAACTTTTTGTAGGAGTCAGGTGATGGTCTGAGCCTGGCTGATTTTATAGGGCAAAGAGAGCCAGCGGAAGGCAATACATCCACTCCTTATGCAGTGTGTCACGCAACCTTGCTATGCAGTCTTTCAGGACGCCATTGAGGGACTACACAAAGCCATTCACTTGTGCTTGGTAGGCCGAACAGAGTTTATGCCTAATGCCTACTAGGGATGGCATTTTTGCAAAGAGCTAATTTGCGAAATGAGGACCATTATCGGATCTCAGCACCTCACACACTCCCCATCGGGGGAACACTTTGCATGCAAGGAATTTCGCTGCTGACATGGCATCTGGGTGTGTGCATGGTCCTGCTTCTATCCATCTGGAGAAGGGACACACCACCACAATTACATATTTGTATCCTCTGCATGTTTGGGCCACATCAATGTAATCCACATGCAGGTGTCTGAATGGGCCAGTTGGGTGGGGTATTGTTCCTCTAAGTGTATGGCCTGCTATATATTTCTGACAAGTTGCACAATTGATGATGTGGTTTGTCACAAGTTTGCAGGTTGAGCATGAACCACTCACCGGAAATCTGCACTACAATGCACTCTTTGGAAATATGTGCTGGGTAGTGTAACTGTTCTAATGCTACTGTCAGTAATTCTAGTGGCACTACAGGCTTTCCTGTGTATCCCTGTCGCCACAGAAAATATGTGGGGCACAATGAACATCCTCTTTTTTCCCACAACTTCTGCTCTTCTGGTAATACCCGCCCTTGTATCTCTATTAACTTTGCTATTCGAGCCCCCCTATGGGGGCTCAAATGGGAATGGGGAATGGTTCCTTCAAGGAGGAATTACTGTGTCCTCCAATGTTGGAATGACCCGGTTATTCCTCATTGAAGGACTTTTTGAACCCAGTATTGGAGCCCGGTATGGAGGCAGCCATGGCGCTAATAGCACCATGACTACCTCCATACTCGTAATGAGGCCCTATGTTGTGAACTCATGGACATAATCAGTTTCCTGCACTGGATCTGCTATGTATTTTGCTGGATTTACCATATGGCATCTAGCAATCTTAATAGATGGATTTGTTAGAATGACCTCATATCCTGAGGCCCTCTGTGCAGTCAATATGCTTTTAGACTTCTTTAGTATTGCAAAACGTGCATGTTTCATGCATAATATTACCGAGCAGCTCATTGACGATTTCCCAACTGTGAATGCTGCTGCAGCCAAAGCTTTTTCACATGGGTAATGCCCTTTCATTACTAGGTCTAACAACCTTCTGTAATATGCCGAAGGTTTATGTCTCATGGAAGTCTTCTGTGTGAGGACAGCCATCATCACTACTCCATTGCAATGGGAGAAAATAAAGAATTCTGCTTTGTAATCTGGGATTCCTAATGCAGGTGCTGTACTTATGGCCTTTTTTAGTTCATCAAATGTGCTGCTCATTTCTCTTGTCCATTGTATGGGATCCTTGCTTTTCTGTGCTCCCTTTAATCCTTCTAACAGTGGTCGGGTGTATGAGCTCTAGTCAAACACCTATACTCTGCAATAATTGCATAATCCCAAGAACTGTTGCAACTCCTTCACTGTGTTTAGACAAGGTGTATTACTGATTGCCTCTGTTCTTTCAGGTGTCACCCTCCTCCCTTTGTTGGAGATAATTTGGCCCAAATAAAGTACTTCTTCCTGACAATATTGCATTTTCTGTTTGTCAACTTTGTACCCTTTCTCAGCTAGCAATGTCAATAGATGCACAGTCATTTCTGCACTGTTCCTGACCGTCGTTGCATACATGCAAGTCATCTACATATTGTATGATGGCACTGGGAGTTTGCATGTTTCCCAAATCCATCTGCAACACCCTATTAAACACACTGCAGGATTCACAGTACCCCTGTGGGAGACGACAATGTTACAGCCTTACTCCTCTATAGGTGAATGCAGTTAAATACCGTAAATCTTCATGAAAGGGTATACTGAAAAATACATTTTTTTGAACAATCACTGGGAAATGTGTGGCCGTGGGAGGTATGTTACAAAATACAGTGACAGGATTAGGTACCACTTGAAATTCTGGCTCAACAATGTTATTCAAGGGGCGTAAATCTTGAATGAATCTCCTGGAACCTCCCTGAGATTTTTTCACTGGGTATACAGCAGTGTTGCAAGGTGACTCTTATGGCACTATCACTCCCTGCTTCATGAACGTATTTATTGTTTCATGAATACCCTCATCTGCTTCTTTGGAAATTGGATAATGTTTTACTCGAGGTAAAATTGCCCCTTTCTTTAATTTTATTTTTACTGTTCCAATCCCTTTTAACAACCCCTATCATATGGACTGGTCATCCATAGTGTGTCGGGTACCCTTGCCAAATCTTCTTTCATAAATGATGGTACTTTGTTAGCTAGTATTATTTGTTGTGGCACCTCTGTATATTCTATACTCAATTGAAATAGTATATCTATCTCAAACAATACCTCATCATCAGATTTACTGTAGTCAACCAACTTATCATCTGTCAACTCGGTCAGTCTGTATGATCCATCAAGTGCTATCATTGTGCGGCAACTCACCTCTTCCTCATCAGTGCTGTGTAAGATCACTCTATCCTCCCTCACTACAGCTATCTCTAGCTCAATTGTAACCACTTCCCCTTCAATTACATCTGTAGGTATCTGTGTTCTGAATAAAAAATATATAGGTAGTCTCAATAACTGCCCCTCAATGTGGGGAAGCCATGCTAACATCACTTGTACTCCATAAAAAAATACTTCTGGATCCACTGGTACTCCCCTCTGTACTTTCTTCCCATTAAAGACTTGAATGTATTCTGTTGCTGTCTGGAAATATATGCTTCCTGGTCTAGAGCATATTATGCCATCCTCTGTGAATGATATTGAGGAGAAAGAGGAGCTGCAGCTTTAAGCTTAGTGCCCGTGTGCCATGTGTGTCTGGCCCTCCCCTTCTATAAAAGCACCGTTTACCCGCGGAAGCGGAGTGGAAGTGCGAGTAGAAGTGTTCTTCGGTGTTCCCCTTTGAGGAGAAAGAGGAGCTGCAGCTTTAAGCTTCGTGCCCGTGTGCTGTGTATGTCCATGGATGTTCACAAAGGCAGGTGCAATAAATCAAAGCTCTGAGAATGGCGCACAATGAGAGGCGATAACAGGCAGTGAAATTGATCTCACAAAGGCCAGCGAAGACAATATAGAACGCGAGCAGCCTTCACCTCAGTCATTACAAGTTGCTTCAAGTTCACCAAGTGAAGTGGCATTAATTGAATCTATTGTGCCACAGGAAGTCTCCCCAAAGATAAAAACGAAAGAGACGACAAACAAAGAAACAAAGCAAGAAATGCAAGCTAATAGGACGGAAACCAGAGACGTCATTGCAGATGAAACCTTAACGGGAGTAACGCCCAATTCTAACGCATTACTATCGTTGTCTAATCTGGTGCAGATTCCACAAGATGCCCGTAAGGCAGACAAAGAGTACAGCACAGATGGCCCGGAGGAATTCCTCAATCCATTTGAATTAACGGACGTGGAACTATTAGGAGTCTTACACAATGACCCCACTACGCAGTCTATGAATGCGCACAAATCATGAACACTATGCAAATAGTGCAATTGACTGACGTAGAATGTAGCAATGATGGTAATCAAACTACAGTGGATCAACCTACATTTCAAATTAGAGGTCAAGCTGAAGTGATTGGAAACGAAAGCCCCTTACAAGAAAATAACCATTTAAAAAGTGGCTTGAAAAATTACATTGACCCTCTACCTGCAATCAAAGACAATTTAACTTTGGACAAAGCTTTACAACAGGCAGCATGCCTTAATAAAATGAGTGTCCAAAGGCAGAGTTTAACAAAAAATACAATGAACAAGGAGAGTCGCATGCCACATGAAATGTCACCAAAAGCAAAACAGTGCCCAGCTGTTTCAGACAAAAGCAAGAACTTAGGAAACAAAGTGACTACATCAAGATGGCATGCGAGAACCTCTGTGGTCGAAAGACCCAAACACTTACATCCCACTGGATTGAATACTCCAGTGAGTTACATGAGCGATGATTTACCATCGCGACAAACAATGGCAGAGAAGAGGTCAAGTGAGACGGCAACGAAATCAAGCCTCTCAGCAGCTGCAGCTATGCAAATACATAATAATGTATTAGCAGCGTCTTCCTTGGCCATGATCCCCTTTGTCAAGTTATATGAAGCACTGAATGAAACAATTAAAGATCAGGGTGTGATGTTAAGCATTTTAATGCAAAAGATGGACAAACAAGATACGTTTATGAGCATTCTTCAGAGCCAACTAGAGAAAGAAGCGGAAGCATCCTCTTGCTGGCAACTACGTCTGGGTGACCTAGCCGCCAGAAATCACTGTGAAAACGAAAAACCTATCTATAGGTTTACTGGAAGCAGTGAAATGGATGAGACATGACGGTCGGAAAACCGCATATGTAAATTCGCAAGAAAAGACGCAATCGACAAAAGCAAAAAATGTTCAGACTCCGTCTAATTCCTGTGTACCAGGCTCCAAAACCTCAATATTAGAAACAACTCAAAACGTAAACAATGCTTCACAACCAAATAAAGAGCAGAGAAACTTTTTCGAGAACACAAGAACTAATCAATGAACAACACAAGAACAAACGGTCAAACAAGCCCCTTTGCAGACATTGGAGGAAAGCGACGAGGTGAAAGATTCACCGGGGCAAACCTCCGAAATCACGGCAGAGACATTGTTCGTTCCGCCCAAAAATAATGCTGGAGAAGTTGGCAATCAAACCGCGTTCAAAATCTTTACTGGTGGAAACACTGAAAAATCAAAAGCACCAAACCGCAATTCTAAAGACTATGTAACAAACGACGGCTCAAAAGACCCCCTTTTCTCTATACCTGGCTCAGGAAAGAACAAGCGAAAAAGAACGGCGAATGCAAAAAAATTCATAAGGAACTTGTCATTACCAATTCAGCCAGCAATGTTCATACGAACGGTGAAATCAAATTCAAAAGCAACAAATCAAGGAAACCAAATGGTTAGTCAAGAAATCAAGAAACCAGATAGGAAAAGAATGAGGCAAGATAACCTGGATACAAGTCCCGATTTATCTACCTCAACTTTAACAATAGACCTCTGCAACTTATCAACATATTCGCACAATAATGACAGTGATGGAGACCCTGACGAGGTCGCATTCAACAGCGAACAACAAGAAGTGCCTCAAAAATCACAAAATCAACTAATTAGTGCTCTAAATCCAAGGACAAATGAGAGAACCTATAAGTCTCAACTGACGAGACAAACAAGTACCGAGAATAAAAGATCTCGACCACAAGTTGCAACAAAACTAAATCCACAATTAACAATAAACCAAAGGAAACAAGTTGCCCATTACACGTCAAAAACACAACAGTAACAGGAGAAGAAACTTGCAACACAAATCACAAAATTACGTCTCCAAAATATCCACACAGACCAACAGAAGATGAATTTAAACAGGTCAAACGTGTTGAAATTATTTAGATGCATACCATCCTTACGGACCATTCATACTGATGATATCAAAATAGTTGAAAATGCTTCTGAAAAAAACTACAGACCAGGTGCTATTACACTTAACATCAAAAGCGGTGCGAACAACAATTCTAAGTGCAGCAGATGAACTGCTGGCATATGGATTTGATCTAGCAGTAGAACCTCAAGAAAGAATCGAAAAGGAACGAGTTGCGCATGATGGATTAGCAATGAACTCAGCAGAATCTAAAATAAACGCCCTCTGCCATTCAATAGCCAATACTCACTTAGAATTGGAAACACAAGGACGACCTCATTAACCATGACCGAGAAGACAAGAAGGCCAGTGTTAACTGTTGTCCTGGAATACTCGTGGATTCGCACAACTGTTTAAGGAATTTCCAGTCTCTTCGAGAAATGTCACTGCCATTTGCCTGCAAGAGACCTGGCTATGTAACAAACCATCAAAAGACGGTTTCAGCATATTCCTTAATCCGGCCGAAAAAAACAGAACAGGTCGTCCTTTTTTGGGCCTATTGACAATGATCAGAATTAACAAAGGATGGACACCAGTAAAATCACAAAACCCAAATCCCTTCGTGCAAGGAACGCTAATAAAATTTCATCAGAAGATCAGCGGACATTGAGAAAACATGTTAATAATCAACTGTTATTGGAACCCAGCAAAGATCATAAGTGACAATTTCATTAAATCCGTGACAGACCTAATGGACAATGTGATGTTAAGCTACAAGAACGTCTGGATTGTCTGTTGTGGGGACCTCAACTGTTCATGGTTTAAATGGGATCCAACTTTGAAAACCAATCAAAAAACTTCGGAAGAAAAGTTGAGCAGAACAGCGAAAATCTGGCAAGATGTGATGGGAAATAGAAATCTTGGCATGATCAATAGAAACATCAAAGGAGATACACTGGCTCAGAATACTTGGAGAGGCATCGGTAATGGAGAAAGTAAAATATTAGATTATGTTTGGTCGTCAAGAGAAAAGTACGAGAAATCAATTGAAATGGAAGTGATAAATACTGAAAACAGTGACCACGAGATGATACGTTTAAACTGGTCGCTGTACTGGAATGAGAGTGATGCAAGCTCTAACTCTATGGTAACAATAAACCCTGCTGGAAACAGATTGAGAATAAATTGAAATCAGATACTACAACTCACTGCAAAATTCACTGAAAATGAAAATCAACGAACATGTGAATATGTGCCATTGTTAACGAACTTCACAAAGAACCATTTGAGTACCTGCAGCATAACACATAAGCACAATTATAGCAAGCTGCTTCATGATGCAAAAAAGGCTCTAAGACGCGACGTGAGATTATTGAAGAAAAACTATAAAAGAGACGATGTACAACGAAGGGTCAAAACAAGACGCCAACAATATAGACACTGGGCAAAATCCCTGTATGTCATAATTGAGCAAGATCGTGCGGAAACAATTATGACATATGGACAATACTAAATGCTGAAACTTTGAAATGTCAGCCAATTATTAGCAATGTTCTAACAAGCAATATCTGGGCCAAACATTTCAGTAATGTATATAAAAGTTCTGCATCGGTACCAGTAAATAAAATTGAAACTGGAACTATAGATTGGGACATAAAAATGAATGCACATGAGATTGCTCGAGCAATAATCCAATAAAAAACTCACGAGCACCTGGACCCGACTTGATTACAAATGTCATGTTAAAACAAAATGTTGTTGAATGGTCAGTCATTATGGAGTTACTCTTTACTCGAATAGCCATGACTAAGCAAATGCCAGAGTCATGGCTGAAGGCCGTGGTGGTACCAATCCATAAGAAGGGCGATCGGGACGATCCGAACAACTATCGACCGATCGTCCTTCTAGAGACCATAAGCAAAGTTTGCAGATCTTTTCTTAGAAAAAAACATGCAAAATGGGCAACTTCAGCAATGATCACAGATCCAAGACAAACAGGATTCACGGCTGGTGTCGGAGTTGATGTAAATCTTGCCATTTTAAGCATTCTAAAAATGGAAACCATCAAGACAGGTCAACGGCTGTTTCTCGCCTTTATAGATATGAAACAGGCTTTTGATGGAATAAATCGTCTTAGGCTATGGCACAAACTAACATCTAGGGGCTGTCCGTTTAATCTACTTGAACCCATCATAGCTCTACACACTAATACATCAATACGTGTTCGACTCAGTAACAACGGAGAAATGTCTGAAATAATTAAAACAGAAAAAGGAGTGAAACAAGGATGCCCTTTGGCATCAGAGTTATTTAAACTTTTTATAGCAGACTTGCCAACGCACTTGAATGATGTCAACTCATTTCCACCAAAATTGAACAACATATCAATTTCCTGCATAACATACGCTGATGATATAGTAATACTAGATCGCACACAAGTCGGGTTACAGTGATTGTTATGCAAACTGAATCAATACCTGGCCAAAAATGAACTTGAAATCAACACGGCTAAAACGAAGATATTGGCAATAGGCGCCAAAGGAAACAAGAAAGATTGAGCCTTTCAATGGACAATAAATGGTGAAAAAATAGAAAGGATAGCCTCAATAAGATATCTAGGCATTTATTTTAACACTTCTATTAGTGAAGGTCCATGGCTTGAAGATCTAAATATTCGGATGAAAAAGCTGACGCTTCAAGGAGCTAAAATAGAGAAAGAATATGGCAAATTTTCGCTGGCACCAGTCTTGCTCTTTTATGCGCAAAAAGTAGTGCCGACTATAACATTTGGCGCTGAGGCAGGGTGGAATATTGAGGAAGCAAAATGGCATATATTAGAAGGTATATTTTGGTGCAGAGTACTAAACCTTCCCAGACATGTTCCAATAGCCGTAGTGAGACACAAACTAGCACTGAATTCGTTACATTCCAAAGTTATATGGAAATCGCTCACATTGTAGAGGAAAATGAATCTAAGTCCATCAATCCCAGCATATGAAATCTTCAAGATCAAAACAGGATCTCAAATGACTTTATTGACCGAATGGAACTCAAAGTTAATGGAACTTCTGAAAACAGCAGATATTAAAGAATCAGAATTGCAAACAACACCCCAAATCGCAAAAAAAAAGTTTGAACGATGGATCTGGATTGTTAATAAAGAAATACAAGACAAATTTAAATCATTACAAAGTCTTGAGTCTAGTCAAAATAAATTAAATACGCCACCAAGATTCCTGATATGGTGTCCTTCTAAGCACCATCGTACGCAGTTTTTGAGATTGAAATTGAATGCATTGGCCACCAAAGAAACATTATGGCAACGAAAAGATATAACTGCAAAGGATTGCTTTTGCAGATTCCGCAAAAATGAGATCAAAACCAGTAAACATCTAATAACTGAATGCAAAGGAACCATTTCTCAGCGCAAGATTCATCTAGACAAGTTTGCCCCTTTAAACAATGACATGGAAGGATGGTGGAAACAAATCTTAGCAGGTCAAAATATACAATTAGTCTGCGCGGTGGTGGATTATATGGACATACTACTAAATCAAAAAACTCTGGAAATGAACCAAAGAATTGGTTAAGCCTGGGCATGTATAATAGAATCAAGGACATGAAGAGGAATCAATAAAGTTGAAGCTGTGATAAAAATGGAACAAATTGTCATAAAAGTTTATTACAAATTTTGTATGAAACTGTAGTTTTACAATAAAAAAAAGATATTGACATATTGAGTTTGACCATAAATTCTCGTCCAAATATGTTAACAGGTGTCTTCCTGAAAAAAAGGAATGGGATAGCTACCAACCGATTTACTGTCACAGGAAAACTGTCAGTGAAAGGAATCGTATTTCTAGCCCCAGAAAAGCCTTGAGTGTCCATCAATATTCCTGACATTGGAAATCTGCCCTCTCTGACAAAGGATTTTGTTGCCCCAGTGTCAACTAAGAAGGAAAGAGTCTGGTCATCTATAAATACCTCAACCTCAGTTCCTTTTCAGGGTCTGTGGTTACTGATAGGATAGGGCACGGTTAATGATGGGATAGGGCACATCAAGCGATTCTGTGGACTTTCCTATTCGGGATACATGTTCAGTCCTGTTCCACCCAGTGTCACTCCTCCTATCCCTGGTGTCTGTGGCAGAATATTGGTATCGCACTGTTTCACTGCTTGTTGTGATTGCACTGCACTCTGTGGTTGCTGTGTTAATGTCTGCTGTGGTTGTTGCGGCACTATCTGTGGCTGTATCTGTGACACTTGGGTGTCTGATCTAGTGAATATTGTGTGTAGTCACAATACCTGTAGTCTTGCTGTGGATATGCCATCCCCTCTCTTGGCCCATATTGCATTGTACCTTGCTGCATTGCTCCTCTGCCTCTACACACTCATGAAATGTGTCCTACTCTCCCACATGTCCCACATACTGCTCCTGTTCCCCCATGTCCTCCAAAGTAGGGCTGTCCCCCACCAAACCCAAATCCTCTTCCTTTATGAACAGATCCTCTTCATCACATGGGATCAACACAACTTCCCCTCTTCCTGTAAAATAACCACCCATGCCCTGCTGTGGCATGACAGCTCCCTGTCCATTGTTCCTGTAACCTGTATTTATTAATACCGCTCCTTCTACCCCCATGTGCCTCTTCTTTTTGCCTTTCTTCTATTTTCTTTTGATCCTTCTCCTGCTTTGACCTACAGTGATGGACACTATTTTTTAACTGTCTCTGTACTTTTTAAGGTAGGCCCTGACATAAAATGTGATAAAACACTGGTATTTGTTTTATCCCAATGGTCTCTAGTTTCCAAACACCAATTTTCTTTAATGTCTTGAATATAGGCAGCTGGGTCCTCAGTAGGCCCCATCTTCCTAGACATTATGGCACTCATGTCAAATTGGTCTCGAAATAGCACCCCCAGTGTCTTCCATACATTCTACAATTATTAAATGGTGACCCGTCATATTTAGTGGTGTTAGGTTCTGTCACTGCAAAATAGCCTGCTCGCTTCCACACATACTCTTTCTGGTCACCCAATATGGATGCAAATAGGCTTTTCATGTCACCTATAGCTAATGCTATCCCATTTGTCTCTCGCTGTAGCTTTTAAATCCACCGGCCTGTCCCTGCTGTCAGTGATGGAAGCTTATCCATCAAGTTATTTATGTGGGTCTGATTCCATGGAGTATAATGGGGATGCCCTAATCCCTTGTGGAACACTGTGAATTGTGTTACCCCTTTCTTGCGCAAAGGTGATGCTGCACGATTTCTCCTTTTCAATGTCTCAGCTACACAGTGTCGGTGGCGTTCTGGCATGTTTCTTAAAAAAATATGATGATTTATGGTCTTCATTTATGGGGAGTACTGATGTTAGGAGTGGATATAGCCTTAGGTTTGGCCCCAGCAAATCTGCTATCTCTCCTATGCCTGGTCCTGTGGTATCCATTTGTGGGGCTTGCACCACCTCCTCTCCCCCTCTTCACCATCAATGTCTATCCAATCTGTCTCTGTCACTTTCACCACTCTCATCATGCTCAAGTATGAGGTCAACACTCACTCTCTTAACAGGCTCCCTTACATATGTTCCACTCATTATCTCTGAAAACACATCTCTGCCCCTGGTCTCTGGGATTATTGTCCCACTCCCTTCTCCCCACATCTCTGGTATCATATTTCTGCTCATCTTTTGGCTCATCTCCTTCCTCATTTTTTCAATGTCTTCCCTTTATCTTGCCATTCTCCAGTTCTTCTCATTTAGCCTCTTTACATACTCATCCCTTTCTCATACCTCCCTTTTCCTTCCTTGTCTTTCCTGTTCCTCCCTCTACTTCTTCTCTGCTGCTTATCTCTGTTACCTCTCCTTCTCCCTTTGTGCATTTTGCTCTACCTCTGTCATATTCCGTGGGCACAGATGGTCAGTGTAGCAGCGATGGGGGATTGGGTTAGTCACTCTTGGCTCCCCTAAGATGGCGCGCTGGAATAGAAGCAGTGTTCCAGTTTACGGTAGTGCTTCTCGGAGGCTAGCTCCACCCCTGTTGTCAAGAAGCACTTATCTTGCAGCAGCGTTAGAACAACAATGCGTTTCTACTTTTCCTGTGGCCATGCTCCGTGAGTTTTAGTCCTATGATTCTTGCTACATATCTCTTCTATGCTTTCCCTGACTTTGTTGTGTGTTCATCCTGTTATTTGTCTTCCCTACGCTTGTCTCCATTACAGTAAACAGCGACCTTGCCTCCTATGACAGTGGCATTCTCTCCATTCACCCGCAGTCCCCAGATCTTACTCATGTACGAAGGAAAAGGGCATAGACAGTTGGATGGAACCTGATTAGATCCCACTTACTGGATACGCTTGCAA
Source organism: Ambystoma mexicanum (assembly GCF_040938575.1). Taxonomy (NCBI): domain Eukaryota; kingdom Metazoa; phylum Chordata; class Amphibia; order Caudata; family Ambystomatidae; genus Ambystoma; species Ambystoma mexicanum. Next base: position 1,374,432,977 of record NC_090923.1, read on the forward strand.
TCTCTTTTTACCTTTGTGTGTTCAGCGGTCCGCAATCAACGCCTTTGGGTTCCCACTGCAACCTCTCTTGCATTCTGCAGACCCAGAAGTCTGTGAACGCCCAGTCCCAGCTGACAGAACAGCCTCATCACAAGAGTTTGCTTTTGCGGATACGAGTAGGAAAACGATTCTCTATTACATACACACACAATGGGCTCTTATTCTTGGTTTGCTACCTTTCTTATTTATGCTATTGCTTCTATCCAAAACTCCTTCCAGCCTTTCAGTGATTTCCTTGCCTCGCGGGTTGACCATTACACAAGTACTTCCTTGTTACTTTCGGCCAACGGGTAAGCAAGATGTCAATCACTCTTGGGATCATTCCTATATCCTCGTCCTAAAAAATCCACATTTGTATTGACAGATCCTGGGATACAGTACAGAGCAAAGTCCTTTCACTAAGAAGTTTACAGCTCTGCATACATGGCAGTCCTCCAGCAGAAGAACATGCGTGTGCGTACGTTAAATTCCAAAAAAGCTGCTAATATAATTATTATTTAGCCCCAGTAGTGAAATAAATTCAGTTCGTTTTTATATTTGGTATCTTGGATATCCATGTAAATTAACCCTTTGTAGTTAAAGTGCACAGTCAGCAGAAAACAGAAAAAGGGAAATTCTAAAAGTCTTAACTCTTGGCAATTTTGGATATCCATGTAAATTAACCCTTTGTAGTTAAAGTGCACAGTCAGCAGAAAAAAGAAAAAGAGAAATTCAAAAAGTCTTAACTCTTGGCAATTTTATTCCATAGTGACAAGAAAAATGAATGCAGATAGTTTGCAATAAAAGCAGTATTTATAAGAACCTGAGGGGTTCTAAACAATGTGGTTGCGAAATAAAACTAAAAATAAGGCAGATATAAACAATGAAATGCAGAGAAAACATTTTTCCTTTTTGGGAAACAGTTTTTTTAAAGCAACCTATGTGAACGAAAACATTACACATTTAGACAACAATAAACAATAAAACAGCAAAACACTTTATAATATTGTTTGTACAAAATGAATTACTTGTAGGTTGTTCAAGTTTATCTAGATGAGTTGTTTGACAGGTTCAGAAGAACAGCCAGGCGGTGACGTCCTACTTCTACCAGCGACAGGGTTTTCTTCCGCAGAGGGTTACCCTGGAAACCCACCTCCTACTTGCAAGTACACTCTGCAGGTGGGGTGAGGGCAACCAGGAGAGTTCTCTTATCATCTCCAACTGCAGTCTCTGATCCAGGTAGGCAGTCTCCTCTCTTATCCAAGATTTGGAAGTTGATGAGTAACGCTAGTTTAGATTTGGCATAGCAATCTCTTCCTTTGTCTCCCTCCTGACATCCTCCCTGGCTGCTTTCTTAATTTCTTCATACTCCACCACCTTCATATAATTATATTCTGTGCCTTTCCCATTGCGTTTCAATAATGTCTTTCCTCCTACCCATTTCTCTGCTTCCATCATGGTCTCCCCAGTATCTCCATATCCTATGGATACGATTCTCATCCTGTGACCATCTATCTGCATGTCTCTCACTTTCAGCAGCTCCTCCTTAGCTGCTCTTCTAAGCTGTGTAGCCCTCTATACTCTTCCTCATCCCTTAACTGTGTCTCGGAGCTGTGCCATACTTCATTCTCCGTTGGCACTAATGGCGCCTTTCCTTTTACCAATTTTGCCCTTCTCCTACTATCATCACTTTCCTCATCAGGGGATTCATATCTGAGATTACTATAACCTACAGCTGCTGCTTTTACCAGGCATATTCCTGGGATGGTCGGGAATGGTGTGCTCTCGTCATACGGAGGTGGTACTGTGAATTGTGTGTGGACGCATGGGCGTTATTATATGGGGCACAGGGGGGACAAGACCCCCCAACTTTTGTGGCATGTCAAATTGTCCCCCCCATCTTTTGGCTGGGGCAGAGCAGGGCCGGGGGGCCACATTGCAGCCGTTGCATCAATTAATTGGACAGCGCAAGTCTGGCTGTCTATTACATAAAGTGGGCAGCAGGGGCACCCCACGTGTCTCAGTTCCTAACCCTGGCTGGTGGCCTGATTCAAAGTCAGCAGCCACTGCCAGGGTGCTGGACTGGGTGGAATTCATAGTATTCACCTATAGTATTCATATGTTCGCATTTAGTGTGTTAAATACATTTCTTTTTTCAGCAGGGGAGAATGCATTTGTCAAAAGTTGCAAAAAGTTACTATTTCACATTAGCCCTCATTACAAGTTTGGAGGTAATTATGCCGCAATTAGCGGCATGGTTGCCTCCTTACCGCATACCGAGCCCGGGTTCCTCAAATGCGGACTTACCGGGCCATCCCAACCTTGCAGGTACCGGTAAATCCTCGTCCGAGGAACCCAGACCCAGTCCATCCCCATTCCCATTCGATCCCCCATAGGGCTCAATGGGAATGGGGAAGGAGCTAACGTTAATAATGGGCCTGTTGTTAGCTCCCTGGTCTCCTCGTGGGACCCGCTAAAGATGCCTGTTCTTACCAGGCGCCCTTTGTGGGTCCTGCAAGGAGACCTCGTAATAGGGCGAAATGGGTTTACCGGCACCGGCACCATTACCGGTGCCAGTAAACCCATTCCGCCAACCTCGTAATGAGGGCCATTATCTTTTGTTATGATTAAGGGCCTCATTATGACCCTGACGGAATGGGTTAACGGGTGCCGCAAATGGATGCAGACCGTTAAAACCATTCCGCCTGATTACGAGGTTCCCTCGCAGGACCCGGTAAGGACGGCCCGTTGTTAGCTCCCTGCACCCATTCCCATTGAGCCATATGGGGGCTCAAATGGGAATGGGGAAGGTCCGGGCCCGGGTTCCCTGAAGGAGAATTTATCGGGCCCTCCAAACTTGGAATGGCCCGGTAATTCCCCATTCAGGGGACCAGGACCAGTTTTTGGTGGCAGCCATGCCCTTATTAGTTGAATCATTCAAAATAAATCCAGCAGATGCCGTTTGTTGGTTTCCACAATCCACATCCAGAGACTCTTCTGGCTGTGCCATCCATCTGTTGGTGTATACAATGTCACTAAAAATACGAGAAAAAATATAGATTCATGTACAGGGCCCTAAGAAATTAAAATTTCACTGCTACACCACTTAATCAAAGGTGTGATCTTTGGCAAAAATTCAAATCCACCACATCTTGGGGTGTGTCAAAATTTTATAAAACATTTCAAAAGGTAGAACCATATTTTAAAAGTCCTAGCACACTTCTACATCACAATTGTGTTTTAAAGTACACCATATTCAGTTTTCACATGTAAAGATGCGGGCCAACACTCTTCACTTCCCTTGCAGACAGATAATGGACACATTTTGTTTTACTTTGTGCCACTCTGCATACAGAATAAAATAAAATGTAGGACCTACTTCGAAGTGCAAAATTAATCCAGCACAATCTAAAACATGAACTGATACAGAAGCCAACTTTTACACATCCCCAAACATCTTGATCCCGGTATAATACCCTAACACTTGCAACCCTTTAAAAGAAATTCAGCATTACAGCATTATTTAATTAAACACAACATGTGTGATCTTTGGTGCATACTGATCCCTCTGTGCTGCATATTGTACACCCTAAAATATTTTACTGTCGCTATGAAACTAAAACACTGCATTGTGCATGTGCAAATAGGCCGCATCACAAAAAGACAAGTGCACCAAAAGTGCAGTCAGTGTTTTGGAATTTAATGTTTGGAATGGGTGGTGGAGAGCCCATAAAAAGAAATGAATAAACTAGTGAAAAATTATTTGCAGTATATGAAAATGTCTGCTCCATCATAGACTGCGTGGAATTCCTGATTCTGAAGACTGGGTCACTCACTTTGCTGTCTCGACCTCACACTTCCCAAGTTTTAAATTGAAGTGACTGAATGATTGTGTGAGTGTCTGATTGATTGTGTGAGTGTCTGATTGATTTTGTAGCTGTGCTATAAACACTTTCAAAACCCTCTACACATTTTCAACTTGTTCCCATGCGGTGTAGTCACAATCTCAAATACAGTTATAGAACATAAGCTCTGTGCCCATGTGATATCACACACACCACAAACATACATTCTGGTGCTACCAGCGCCGCTGCATTATCCTGGCTGACATGCAAAACCACAGAGCATTCTAAGTAACCTGTATTTTTATGAACATGTCATTAAAGGTACATTACTGTTTAGTTTGAAATGCACAGCCTAGTGCCTTTAGCGCCTCCTCACCCCTGGCTGACGCAAAAAGGGCCTGACTCAGAAAGATCCGGCCTATCAGTAAATCCAGTTAAAAAAAAAAACGTATAAAGTTTGAATACAACCACATAAATTGTACATTTTTAGAAAAATACAAACACAATACATTAGAGCACATTTCTTACAATACCTCCATTTTTTGCTGCTGTTGAAATAAAACTCTGAAAAAACAGCAGGAGTGTCGATAGATCCACGATCAAATCCAGCCAAAAACAAGGCCTCCTAATGCAGAGTTGCAGTCAGTTCTTCCAAGTCAATTAGTTGACACTGCATGGGGTCATCAATCCAGTACTCTGCCAGAATTCCCAAGCCAGGCAAACGATAGCCCCTCATGGTCAGAACTGACCTTTTAAAGTGTTAAAGCTCAATGTTTTTTCATTATCAACAATGCACAGATTTATGTATTTCTGCCTAGTTTGCAGAAATGGGTTTCTTATCAACAAAGCGGAGCATTCTATTTCATGCTTCCGATGTGTTATATGTTTAAATCTAAAAATAGCCTCAGCCTAAAGATGCTTTCTGTGGCCAGCAGCCCTTTTTCTTATGAATAAAGTGCAGCATGATTTGTCCTGCATACTCGGCAAAACTTAAAGTGCTGCTGGACCCAGTAAACATCCAAAAACAAACTCAGCCTAAAGATGTTTCCTGTGTTGTCCTTCAGTCATAAGCTAAATATATCCTTGCTAATTACCTTTGGGTTTAGTTGATGAACATTGTCTATGTGTATTTCACTTTCTCTATCAGATTGGTATACATGTTTATATCAAAATTGATATAAACAATTTTTGATTTAAAAATGTAGGTGAAGTTTATATAAAATATTTATAAAAATTCCACATAGGAATTACAGCCAATCTCCGCTCCCATTAACCCACCAACAATCCTGCCCATTTCCATTGCAGGACCAGAAGTGTCAAGAGTCCATGCAAATGGCACGTACTGTGCAATAAGGCCTGATACCATAATATAGCATAGCAAATGAAAGGCTCCCTGTCTTATGGTATTTAATTGTTAGGCAGTTCGGTCTGTTTTTTCTAGTTTTCAATTACTTACACCTCCGATTTGTATTGAGCCATAAGTTGTATTTTTTTCACTAACGAAATAAAACTCCACTGCAAATTCTTGGCATCAATGGCATCCACCTCATTCTTGCCTTCCGCCTCTTCAACATATAAGAAGCACCTAGTGTTTCTGTGCATTTATGATGCATTTGTTGAAATATATTTTAAACTACCTCAACTTGTACCAAGGAATTTAACATTGGGTGTTGCCAGAGGAGCCTTGGCCCTCTGCAGTATAGTTCATATATGCCCAGCCTGGGTGGGAGGCAGGGATGATGGGGTGATTTCCCTTTCACCAGGCAGGAAACCAACATATTAATATCGGTAAGACATGCAGCTACGACAGCAAGTGCTGACTGGGAAGCGTGGAGATGAGTCTCAAAGCGTCAAATCAACCAACAGCAAATCAAAGGACTGCACTCGGCTGGCCTCAGATTGACTACAAAGTTACATATTTATTAGAACCCTTTGCGGATGGGGTCGCCAAACTGGTTGCCCCAAACCCAGCGGAATCTAACAATGCAAGCCCGGGTTCAGAGCAGACCGAGTTGTCTGCCCACCTGTTGCTACTGTTTTCCCCTCCTCCCATGCCTCCCACCCCCACATCCAGCCCCTCAACACTCTGCTATCCCATCCAACTCTCCTTACCTCATAAGGGCGATTCCACCCACTCCACATCATCCACTTGCTACTTTTTGAAGTCATGGAAATGGAAGAGGGGCTTGTGGTCACTGTCTCAGTGCTGGTTGGCAGTTCTGCAGCACTGATCGAGAAGTCTCACATGTGTTTAAGTGGCTGCAGTGAAACTACAGTTAACGTTTCGGTCGGTTGCAGCTCGAGAAACTCGACTGCCACAAAAATGTCCTTTAAGATGGATGTTGGCAGATGCTCGCACTGTACTTCTCCAAGCTTCTTCAATGGGTCTTGTGTTGTCCTTTAAGGCAGACAGCCCAAAGCTGAGGTAATTGTTGCTGCCTTGTCCTTGGTTTCAGGTTCAGAGACCCTTGGGCACATCCTACCTAGGAAGCTTGCTGCAGAGCCTATCAGGGCATGCTGTGTGCTGGCTCAGTACCAGTTTTGGAGCAGCTGGAGGGTCCTCTGGATTCAGTATCTCCCACTGTTCCCAGGGAGATGTGTAGGGGCGGGATCTTGCTTCCCTCTTTAGAGGTCCTGGCCTTCCTTCACTGGTGGTAGATGTAAGGCAGACTGTACCTTCAGCCCGAGTCCAATGATGAGTTCTTCTTGCTACTCCTTGCAGAGTCTTCACATAATCTGCTAAAAGAGGGGCTCAGACCTCTATTAAAGCTAAATGGACCACAGTGATTGGTGTAGGCTATGCCTACCTTAATGAACAAAACCTGATTCCCCAACAACAATCTCCTCTATGTGTGAGGTCATAACCAGAGTACTTTGCAACAGAAATGGTAAAGGGGTGAAAACATGTCATACTAAGTCCCACCCATCTTCCTGTCTGTTGTGGATGTGGTGCCTGATTAAAGTGGCAGGTCTCCCTTGATGCTGCGGCGATACCAGACTCTCTGACTCCTGCAAACCACATTCTCATAAATTATGAATGGGATCCCCCTGCAGGGTGTACTACTGTAAACACACAGTGCAAGACATGACAGTTCACTGATTCTAACAGAATGCAATTTTTTTCCTTATGAATATTAATGAGGGATATCCTGAAAACCCCTCAGGATCCCGGCCCTTAAGGCCTGAGGTTGGACAACCCTGCGGCCTACACAGTTGCAGGCTTTACATTTGATTTCTCTGGATTATAGCTTGCCTGGTCAGTAAGTAGGCTTTGACAAAAATAGCCAGGCATATAGTGTAGAAGACAGTATGAAGTTCTGAGGGAGTCAGGAGAAGGGCTGAAAATGGGTCATGATGTGCTCCAGTAGCAATTATGCAGCACACGTGAATGCAGAACAAGCTACCCGGTCAACTTCCTGCCTACAAACTAGTTTCCCATGCAATTTACTAAAGAAATGTACCCCACGCAACATACAAATGTGATCTACTTAATTAAAGCAGCTTAAAGCAAAGACAAAACAAGTTTTTTGAAAAAATAATACCTTTGTGGTTTCTGCAGAGAAAGAGTGCCTGCTCTCTATGGAAGCTACTGGGCGGGCATCTTGGAGCGACGTTGATGCCAGTCGCTGCTCCAAATGCACTAAATGCTTCTGATACGTGCATATGATTAGGTTTTTAGCTTTGTCCCTTTTCCTCTTGAATTGGGGGCGCTGAGTGGCTTGCACCAGTTGTTATGACATAAATTAACATGCACAAAAGTTAGATCCCTGCTTAAGTAACTTGTCACTTTCATCGATCTGTGATCGTATGCTCCACTGTTTCATTTCTGTATAACATCAGACGTGTGTTTCACACCTCAGGCGCTTCGTCAAGGCAATACCATTCTGATTGCTGTGTGCGGAAGCAATAGTGGAATGTGTATGGATCAATAATAATTGGTAGGAAGTAAATAATGTGTGGATCAGCACTGCGACACATTGGTAGCAGTAGAAGCTGGCTGAGAATTCAAGATGTGCATTGCAAAAGTGGTTATAGCGATCAATGTTGTCATGCTGGCGCCGTTCCTCCGGGGCATGCCGTAGCAAGATGTTATCTATCTTTGTCTTTTGATTCCCCCTGCAGCCAGGAAAAGAATACTTTGCCCGCTGGCCAGTGGAAGCCTGCCTTTCCCTCTAGGGTGTACAAAGTTTTTCAAAATTGGAGTTAGCATGTTTCCAAAGTCTGCTGGAAAGCACACAACTAAAGATAGAACAATAAATATATATAAAAGTGTCCGGGAGGGATAACAAAAGAATTTGGTTTTTTTTAGCATTTGACCGGACCCTGATATAGTTTTTCTATATCATGCATAGGCCAAATCGTGCCTTTAAACGCAATTTAAAAAAGAATTCTACAGCCATGTTGGATCTGATCTCCCTGCGCAACCCTAAATATCATTTTGAAAGGGTTTATAGAGCTTTTTCAACATTTCAGTCAGACCCTCAAAGAAAAATAAATAATGCTACTTCTAAGAGTGTTCAGCCGGCTACATTAAAAAGGGTCTTACATTTGTTTGGAAATTGTTATTGCCCTACAGAGGAGGCCACCCCGCCCCTTCCCCCTCCCCCACAGAGTTGCAATCATACCAGCTACAGGCACGCAGGTCATGGCCTCCCCGCAGGACCCTACATTCTTTTTCATAGTGTTACTAAACATTCCTTTAAGATTTGGACCAAATTCTAAAATAACAGTAAAACAATCTATTTCTAAATTGGAATGGATGGCTCCATAAGAAGAGTGTATGATAGTTTTCGGAATTTTATTTAGGTAGTGTCGGCCCCCACTAAGGTGTGACCAATTAATGTATTTTTTTAGAACCTTCAAACACTCCTCTAGATAGTATTTCTTCTATGATAATGACAAACAATACATTAGCACCTAGGTGGTGATGTGGCTATGCCTTCCAGTCGGTCAGGGATCACAGAATGAATGCCACTATCTGATGCTCCTGAGTAGGATTCTGCCATCTTCCCTCCTGGCATCCTGCCCCCATTGGGCCTAGCCACAGCTTGCACTTCCCCTCACCTCTTTCCTGATCCCTTTCCCCCTGTATCACTTACCTTTCCCTTCTTCTCCTTCCCACTATGCTCACCCCCACCTCCTGGCTATCCTCTCACTGTTGCCAAACGCAGCCATGGAAAGAGAGAAAGGACTATGTGTAGTCCCCTTCTCCCATTTTCCCTGGTGCCCATTCTTTATTTATTATATAAAATGGTTCAATCGGTATCCCGACGAGCATACTGGGGTGCTAATAGCTACAACCCCATTAGTGCAGGGTTATCATCGGGTAATAGTGCTGGCCCCTGTATTAAGGACCTCTCTTCAAACATGCCTGTTATTTTGGCTAGGGCCATTTCCAGCTGCTAAAGCCCATACCTCCGGTGTTATTGTTTTAAAATTGTCGTAAAGCTGTGGGGCCTGTTCTCGATCCCTACACAATAAATTTCATTTTAAAAATATTGATTAACATTTTCAAGAGTTAAACCACAACCCATAGAAATATACAAAAATATGTTTTTCTAAAGGGGTCACCCTACACGCTTAAAACTGTTTCAAAAATAATCTTCATTATTGATTAGGGCAGGTACTGCAGGGCAGGCAGGCTCATGTATATCAGTGTTCGTTGGTTTTTATTGTTAGTTTTGGCTATTAGATGGTGCATAAGCACCACCTATAAGCCAAACATATTGCATTGAAGTACAGGTAGGAGGGAGATGGTATGTGATGAGCGGCACATGCACGAACGCGCGCACTCACACATGCGCACACATCCAGCGGTCTAGATGTCTGATCAAGAGGCTGCACTGCCTTACCCGTCATCAGCTAATAGTGACCCCAGCGCCCCTCTAACAGTGATGAGTCGGAGGGTATAAAGTAAGATGTCCGAACTGCATTCGTTTGGGCGTATACATTTACTGTGGTACTGCAGGACTGGGGTTGTCATTTTGAGAGTACATTGAAACGTTGGTTCAAGGGGCCTGCATGTGTGGGGTCAGTCAAAGGTTCAGAAGTTATAGAAGAAAGAGAGAGCTCAACTCAGAATGAAGATAGAGGGGTGGTCTAGAAGTAGGGAGGGGCTGCTTCTCCTTCTGCTTTTTTACTGTGAAGCAACGGAGCGCTGTACAGCAAATGGATGCAGTGATAGGGTACAATATTATGTATACAGTTCGAATTATAGCCTCTTTTTTAGACATGGAAGGACTTGAAAAGACAGCACGCAGAGGGGACACAGGTTAGGGATAGATCCTGTCTTAATTAATCAGTGTATGGATCTACAGCTGTGCTCCCGTTGAAGCAAAATTCCTGTGAGTTTAGCAAGCAATGAGCTTCATAACTGCACTGTTCAGTCCCTTGGCCTACACGAGCCATTCGCTGCCTTGTCTTCTTCTGTTGTGGGAAGCAAGATACAGCGGCCTACAAGAGAGAGGGTCAGGACACCTTATAAGGCAAAAGGTTGGTAAATTAGAAAGCTACTTATGAAATCTTAAAAGCAAACGGATAGTTACAACATAAAACGGTTACTTGATCTTCCACCCTTGCTAAAGTAGTAACAATAATGATGTTTTATTTATATAGCTCCTTAAACCAAAGCGCTTTACAGAGCACATATTTACATACAATATCACCCAACCGAAATTGGTACTCATTTATAGAACTCGGAAGGATGAAAGGCTGAGGTGGCCTTGCCAGGATTTGAACCTGTGACCTGCAGATCAGGCTCAGATGGCAGCAGCAAGCGCTCAACCCGCTAAGCTATCTTGCTGGCTATATCCTTTGCTATCTGGCCAGACAGACTCTGAGGGGGACTTCACCAACACCGTACACACTCTTTGTGTGCTTCCCAGTGACACCTGCGGCTGTTAAAGTGAAAACCCAATTACTTATGAGTCCATTGCCTTCTCTTGTGTTAAATTACACAACACTATCACGTCTGGTTCGGAAATAAGGAGGTCATTTGATTGCTTTTGAACAGAAAATATCACCTGCCAATCCTACTCCACTTGGCAGGGGTGGACTTACCTTTCGGGAACTCCAGAGATTTCCTGGTAGGCCTATACAGCCTTGTTCTCTTTTGTGTGGTAACCTATTTGATTTCCAATTGTTCTCATAGGACAAAGGTTGGGGTGCTGAACACGTGTGATATGGGGCCACCTAGAACATCATGTCTGAGGCCTCCTTTGGTTCCCAGTCCACCCCTGTCACTTGGTTTGTCTGCATGCCCCGAAATATGACGTCACACAGACGTCCCCTGCAGACACCTTGCCGAGCAATTGTACACATGTCCTGCAAAATCAATCAATCAATCATTTTTAATCAAACGCAATCTGTATCCCAAAGCAGGTACTTTCAAAAGTGTTTCGAAAAAGATGGTACTTGGTGAGACTGCGAATTCAAAAACAAGAAAAGAAAACGCTTTTGTAGCAAAAAAGAAGCTCGTTAGCATGCTGTGGTGTTTTCCAGAGGCCCTACCAGTGGAGTAACTTTGCTGAAAAAGTTGGGGGGGACATGACATCTGAAGAAAAGGTGCCCCAGCCAAATGAATGGGGACAAAATGGTGTGCCATGAAAGTTGGAGGGGACAAACACCCCTGCCCCCGCCCCCCCCTAAAATTACGCCCATGGGCTCTACCGAAAGGATCTATCACAAACGTTAAAGAAACCCGCCACCATTCTAGTAAATGGAGCATCTCGAGAGGGGATCATTACTAACAGATCTGTGTAATGAACAATTATGCGTTTGAGAGGGAGGAGAAAAGAAACTTTTGCTCCCAAAAAAAGATACCTATTTTAAATATAAGGCAAAAAAAAACCTCCTGATGAACCGTCTAAATCATGGAGAAGCACGTGTTGAGGGAATTATTACAAGGAAGCTCACACTATTAGAAATCTGAACAATTTACGAGGACACCAACATTGTTTGAAATCTGAACAATGCCCATAGGTCAAGGGGCACACTGTTTGTGAATGTGCTATAAGCAACAAACTGAAATAGCCTGGCAAAAACAAATAGTTGGCGAAAATCATTGGATTTCCTGTCTGATTTTATTGTACAAGAAAGAAGCAGATCTGGTGTTTCCCGTTGTTCCCTTTTGTGTGGCACTGTTGCGCAATCCATGCAATTCCGGCTCTTTAGTTGGTTAAATTTCTCTTATCTTTCCCTACTTGGTCTGTGTGTGCACATCCTTTAACTGCTGGTCTCTGTGCTCCCCTTAATTACATATTAATTTTGCATGCAGTTGTTTTTTGCATGCACTAGCAGTGCATGTAAAAACACGGGCCTAACTCTTGATTAATTCTCACACACTTTTAATTAAGGAAAAGGCATCACAAATCCGTTTATTCACATTATTTCCTGGCAAAGAAGTCCACTTATTGAAATTGTTTTTATCAATTTGATGGGGTCTCCCTGATTGGTTAGCTCTCCCTGGTATATAACCCCATATAGCCCTTCGATGGATAACACTGCCACAAGGAGTAGATGTGTTCAAGAGTGCTATTATGTTTTTGAAACCAGGAGGCCTGTGTTTGAATCCCAGATTCTCCACAGCACCAAATGGTGTGACCTTAAGCAAATAATGTTATCCATTTAAAACCCTGTTGCCTTTTCCATATACAAAATAATTATGAAAAGCACATGAGGACTTCAAATGTCCTAAACAGGCCCTGGAATTGAAAGAGTAAGCAATGTATTCTGGGACCATACATGTCGCTCAAGTTGACACTTGTGGCCCCGACCTAAATTAATCGCCCTGAAATCAGCCCTCCGGACTGGCATCAGCACGATTCAATCTAATTCCGGATGCTCATCGCTGGTCCTCGTGAGAGGGCTCCCGGTATGTGAATCTCTTTCTAATTCGGGGTGCAGAAGGACAGTTGGAGGAGACGTGTGCAACTATAATAGTGGATGCCTTGTTGCCTGGAGGCGTCCAGTGCCTATGAAAGAGCGTGAGGGTCAGCGGCATGACCTTTAAGCTAATGAGACAGAAAATACGAGAACCTTTCATCTCAGAGCTTTGAAGGTATAAGTTCAGGGCACACAGAGAAGCATGTGTGGGACTGCCAGGGAAGGGTCTAAACTTGAACAAAGTAGGGAGGGGGGAGGGGGGCGATGCTGTCACGCAGGGGAGTTGCTAGGTTTGGAAAAGACCCGGGGCTACGCTGATGTCAGAACTGTTGGGACTGGGGGCTAGCTAGTGTTTTGGCTGTAGCTCCTGAGATTCTATCCGGGGCTACAACCAAAAGATCAGGGGCTATAGCCCCCTTAGCCCCCCCCTAGCAACGCCCCTGCTGTCACGAGTGCTCCTTAAGAGTGTTGGAAAAGCCCTTGGGAGGAATTGGAAGACAGAAAGCCGACATGACGCCTCTCTCCCTTCTCGCGCCATCATCTCCCTGTCCAGTTGCGCTCAGTCTTGTCCTCTGCAGCCGCCAGCACAAATTCCACCGCTGCATGCTTCAATGCTGACCCAGTGTGGATATGTCAGTGGCCTTCCAGCAAATGGTTGCCAAGGGTTAGATGGAGTGTGAAGGTTTGGCTTGTGTGAAAAACGTTTGCCCATCTCTCTTCAGCCCCAAGGTGGGACGTCCACCATAGACTGAAGATGATTTTAGGACATCAGCCCCATACACATTTTTGGACATAGTCGTTAGCTTGGGGAACAAAACATTTCCTGATTTTGACATATGACTTCTGCCTGAGTTTGGATCACGTCTTCTTCCTAACTGTGAGATAATGAGTCCGCTAGCAGTTTAAGATAACTGCTTCTGGGTATTTTAGTGTGAGGTTAGAACACAAGAATGTACTTGAGTTTGTTGTATACATTTTAGCCTAAAAGTAGGGTACGATTTTTAGCCTAGGTTTAGGGCCTAAACTTTAGTAGGCCCTTGGGATAGTCTAGGTTTTGGGTATGGATCTGAATTTATGAGTTTTAGTTCACAGTCTTCAATCTGAGCATGGGATATGGAGAGCAGCCATCATTTCATTATAATCTCCAATGCGAGCTCGGAAGCTGGACTAGAGATAAGCTGAGGCCAGTGTTTTCAGTCCATGAGCCTGCAATGCACAGAGTAAACTCGCTTTGGAATATGCCTTCTATCCAGCACACTGATGGAACCTCTCCAGGGTTGTCCAACTCCAGTGTCACAAATGTCGGTGATGTCCTCTTCGTCGGACGAAAAGGCAGACTCTCCCCCTTGCCCCAACTCCTCACTTTCCACTTTCTTCTTGGGTTTCCCTTCCTTGCTTCTTGGAGGCTTCTCCTTTTTTTTGTGTAGGTAAGGACGCCCTCGATAGGATGCCATCGTGCCTCTAATATAGGGGCACGGGGGTTATCCCACCGGGAGCGCCACTCAGGGGAAAAAAGCCAAGAGGCACAAAAAAAACCCTAGAAGGTGTCCTTCTTGTAGGATGAGCGAAGATGGCAGAGTGCGCTGGAGGATGATAGGTAATGGGAGAGCAATCCGGTGGGTAGGCACGGGTCTGGTAGACAGCAGGTCAATAAAGTACCAGGGATAGGCACAGGCAGTCCGGTAAGCAGGCAAGGATCTGGAAGGCTGCAGTTCAATCAGGTACAAGGGACAGACACAGGCAGTCCAGTAAACAGGCAAGGGTCTGGAAGGCAGCAGATCAATCAGGTACAAGGGAAAGACACAGGCAGTCCGGTAAGCAGGCAAGGGTCTGGAAGGCAGCAGTTCAATCAGGTACGAGGGAAAGACACAGGCAGTCTGGTAAGCAGGCAAGGGTCTGGAAGGCAGCAGTTCAATCAGGTACGAGGGAAAGACAAGGAAGAGAAGAGAGAGGGAAAAGGCAGACGAGCAGGGAAAGGAAGAGGAAGGAAGGCACTAGGCTAAGAAGCACAGAGCAAGGGCAAGAAGCAAAGGAGGAAAAAACAGAAAAGCACGGGAACAGAAGGTGAAAATAGACGGCGGAGTAAACACCAGTAGCGGGAGCAGCAGCAACACAGGAGGGAACCCGGAAGCGTTGCAACGCGTACGTGACCCGGAAGCGGAGTAATTTATACTTCCGGTCACGTTCGCGTGCAACGACTAGAAAGGTGCGGTGAATGGCTTTGAAGGGAAACACTATGGCGGACAAAAACGCCAGCGATTCCACGCACGCCAACCCTGCCGTGGCATGACAGTATGCCCCCTCCTAGGGGGCCCCCCCCAGGTTTGCAAGGGTGAAAGTGATAGAACCTGCGGTCTAAAAGCGGGGCATGGACATGAGAGGCTGGTTCCCAAGAGTTTTCCAACCAGTGATATCCCTTCCATCGCACCAGGTATTCCAGCCTTCCCCGGCGGTACCGGGAATCGCAAATTTCAGCCACTTCAAATTCCTCCTGGGTCGAAGTAGCGGGCAAGGGGGCTTTTATCTTTTTGCGCGACCAGATGTCTTCATGGAAAGGTTTTAGTTGTGAAGCATGAAACACAGGGTGAACCCTATGAAGGCTTTTGGGTAGTTTTAAACGAAAAGCCACTGGGTTGATAGCTTGTGTGATCTCGTAAGGTCCCAGAAATCTAGGAGAAAGTTTGGAAGGGTGTGCCCAGCGAGGTAAGTATCTTGTGGACAACATGACCTTAGAAACTACCCCCAATCAGGGACTGGCTTGCAATGTTTGTCAGCCTGAACCTTGTATCTTATTTGTGCTTCGCTAAGGTTTTGTTTAGCCTGAAGGTGAACGTCTCGCAATATGGTGAGAGCAGAATCAACAGTTGGTAAGCCGGTGGTGATGCCAGAGACGGGCAGTATAGACCGTGGATGATAACCATAGTTACAGAAAAAAGGGGTGAGACCGAGAGTAGAGTGAAAGGAATTATTATAAGAGAACTCAGTCAAGGGAAGTAGAGAGACCCAATTGTCCTGTTGGAGATTCACATAGCATCGTAGGTATTGTTCTAAGGTGGCATTAGGCGTTCCGTCTGCCCATTGGACTGGGGATGAAACCTGGACGTTAAGGCTCTCTCAATGCCTAGACGGTTGCATAGATTCTTCCAAAATCGAGAGGTGTACTGGCTACCTCGATCAGAGATGATTTTCTTAGGAACTCCGTGGATGCAGAAGATGTCCTTGATAAAGGTCTCGGCCATACCAGCCGCTGTTGGAACCCCTGGTAACGGAGAGAAGTGAGCCATTTTTGTGAAGAAATCGATTACCACCATTATACACGTGAATCCTTGGGAAGGAGGTAAATCTACGATGAAATCCGTGGAAACGACTTCCCAAGGACCATCGGGAACAGAATTTGGTTCCAAAAGTCCTAACGGTCTGAGACGGGAACCCTTGCTGTGAAGGCACCTAGTGCAGGATTGTACATAACAGTCCACATCTCGTTTCATTTCTGGCCAATAGAAGTGTCTCTGCAGATAGTCCAAAGTGCCCTTGGTGCCTCTATGACCTGCCAACTTGGAGTTGTGACACCAGTTTAATGCCAATTTCCGGAACTCAGGGGTAGGTAAATACAACTTGCCTTCCACAAAATAGAGCCCTTCCTTGATGTCGGAGATGATGTCTTGAGGATGGTTCTCGGATTTGAAACTGCCTTCAGAAGCCTCTTTCACCTGCCTTAGAAAGGTGGACAGAACACCTATTCGTCTAGGTAATGGAAACATCAGATCGTGTGATTCGTCTGGTCCGGACATGCAGTCTCCTCTGCGAGATAGAGCGTCTGCAACAAGATTTTGTTGCCCTGGGATGTAGGTAACATTGAAATAAAACTGTGCAAAGAAATGGGCCCAACGTGCTTGACGCGTGTTGTAGCACTCGAATTGTCGTAGGACCTGTAGGTTCTTGTGATCGGTTCTTATGGAGAATGGGTGTTTGCCTCCCTGTAGAAGATGGCGCCACTCCAAACAGGCTGACTTCATGGCCAACAGCTCATGCTCTATGACTGAGTAGTTCATTTGGCTGGTATTGAGGGTTTTGGAAAAACATGAAACAGGATTTTCCACTCCTTGACATTCTTGTAAAAGCACTGCCCCAATGGCCGATGAAGAAGCATCCGTCTCGACAATGAAGGGTCGATCTTGATCTGGCTGTTGAAGGATGGGAGCGGTACAGAAAGCTTCCTTAAGATTGCGAAAACTGTCTTCAGCTTTGTTGGACCAGGAAAACGGATTGGAAGACTTCTTGAGTAAGGTGGTAATGGGTGTTATCCGGTGGGAGAAGTTGGAGATGAACTTTCAATAAAAGTTTGCCAGTCCCAAGAATCTTTGTACATCTTTGATGGATTTAGGAGAGGGCCATTCTAGGATGGCGGACACCCTGCGGGGATCCATGGCTATACCCCGACTGGATAGTATGAATCCCAGGTATGGGATAGACGTAGCGGAAAACACACATTTGTCCAATTTGACTGAGAGGTGGTTGTCTCTAAGTCTCTGGAAAACTTCCTTTACATGGACTGCGTGTTCCTCCGGAGTCCTTGAGTACACCAATATGTCGTCAAGATAGACTATTGTGGTCTGACATAACAGGTCTGAAAAAAGCCGGTCCATAAATCGCTGAAATACTGACGGGGCATTCACAAGTCCAAAGGGCATCACCTGGTATTCGTATAACCCATAGGGGGTCCTGAAAGCTGTCTTCGATTCATCCCCCTTTTGAATTCGGAGAAGGTGGTAGGCGTTCCGAAGATCCAATTTCGTAAAAATCTTGGCGCCATGAACGACTTGAATGATTTCAGTGATAAGTGGCATTGGGTATCTGTCCTTAATGGTCACCTTATTCAGACCCCTGTAGTCAATACAGGGTCTCAGCTCTTGTGAGTCCTTCTTAGGGATGAAAAACAGGGAAGCCCCAGCCGGTGATTTCGAAGGTTTTATGAGCCCATTGGCCAGATTGTTATCCAGGTATTCCCGGAGGACGTGTTTCTCCCTGAGAGATAAAGGGAACATCCTACAAAATGGTACTAGTGCACCAGGAACGAGATCCAGGCAGCAGTTTTCTGGTCGGTGAGGAGGAAGGTCGCTAGGTGTCTTTTCTGTCACCACTTCGGCGTATTCCTGAAGATGATGAGGAAGACAATGGATGAGTCTGGAATCGAAAACACTGGTGGTCTGAACTGTCTCGAAACTTGGTTCTGACAAGCATTCTGCCTTACAAAAGGCGGACTGAAAACTGAGCATGTTCTTTGCCCAATCAATGCGAGGGTTGTGTTTTCTGAGCCAGCCTATCCCGAGTATGATAGGGAAGTGGGCTGCTCGAATGATATCAAATGGAATTCTTTCTGAATGCTGCTGAATGCTTAGTTTCAGTTCTTCAGTGGTATGGGTAATCATACCGGAACTCAAAGGCTCTCCATCTACTCCTTCGACCTTCTGATCCTCCTTTTCAGTCAGATGACGTATACCCTTCTGTTCTGCCCACAAGGTATCAATGAAGTTGCCGGCTGCGCCGCAGTCGAGTAAGGCCTGGGTTAAGATATCGATCTTGCCCAAAGTAAGAGTAACTGTGAGAACCATCAACCTGGAGTCCTCCGGTATACCTGAAGACGACACCGATAGAGTTGCGTAAGGACTTGGAACGGCCCCTCGGGAGTGCGTCCTGACACTCACCGAGGGCGCTCATTTCCCAAACGCTTAGGGACATCGGGACAGTCCCGAAGCAGGTGGTTAGAGGCTCCGCAGTACATGCACGTATTGCCATCCCGTCGTCTCTTACGTTCCTCTGGGGTGAGCAGCGCGCGAGCAGTTCCGATTTGCATAGGTTCTTCTTTGCCTTGACGAGAAGTTGGTTGAGAAGAAGGTGACTGAGCCTCTAGGGGAGGGAGACTGTAGAATTTGGTCTTTTTTCATTTCTGACCACCGTTCCGAGAGCCGAAAATCAATCCGAAGAGTGGCCGTTATGAGATCCGAAAAGGATGTTGGACGGGCAATACGTGGCAACTCATCCTTAAGATCCTCTCTCACTCCTCCTCACTTCTGCAGCTATCTGTTTGAAGGTAGTGATGTAGGTGAGTAAGTCTGTGCTTCCTTGGCGGATGTCCAAGAGGTCCTCAGATGCCAGAAAGGTACTTTCTGTGTTTAGAAATGTCTGTGATAACAGAGTCTTGAAATCCTCATAGTTTTGCAGCACAGGATCAGGTTGGTTAACCAAAGGGGTGGCCCACGCCAGAGCATTACCCGTCATGTGGGTAATCATAAATTCTACCTTGGCATGATCTGAGGTGAATGTCTGTGGCCGGAAGGAAAAGTGGAGATTGCACGCGTCTAAGAACTCCTTCACTCGCTTAGGTGATCCATCAAATTTGCCTGACACCAAAGGGAGCGAGGGTAGGTCTGCAGAGGGCCGCTCTCGTTCAGTCCTTCTTAGCTGCAAGGCTGCGTTGGCTGTCTTGAGGTTCTAGACCTCCAGGTTAAGATTTTGGACGGCAGCTACAAGTTCCTGTACTTGCTGGGGATTTGCCATCTCAGTTTCCTGCGGGTGTTGCAAACTGTCACAAATGTCGGTGATGTCCTCTTCGTCGGACGAAAAGGCAGACTCTCCCCCTTCCCACAACTCCTCACCTTCCACCCTCTACTTGGGTTTCCCTTCCTTGCTTCTTGGAGGCTTCTCCTTTTTTTTGTGTAGGTAAGGACACCCTCGATAGGATGCCACTGTGCCTCTAATATAGGGGCACGGGGGTTATCCCACCGGAAGCGCCACTCAGGGGAAAAAAGCCAAGAGGCACAAAAAAAACCCTAGAAGGTGTCCTTCTTGTAGGATGAGCGAAGATGGCAGAGTGTGCTGGAGGATGACAGGTAATGGGAGAGCAATCAGGTGGGTAGGCATGGGTCTGGTAGACAGCAGGTCAATAAAGTACCAGGGATAGGCACAGGCAGTCCGGTAAGCAGGCAAGGATCTGGAAGGCTGCAGTTCAATCAGGTACAAGGGACAGACACAGGCAGTCCAGTAAACAGGCAAGGGTCTGGAAGGCAGCAGATCAATCAGATACAAGGGAAAGACACAGGCAGTCCGGTAAGCAGGCAAGGGTCTGGAAGGCAGCAGTTCAATCAGGTACGAGGGAAAGACACAGGCAGTCCGGTAAGCAGGCAAGGGTCTGGAAGGCAGCAGTTCAATCAGGTACGAAGGAAAGACAAGGAAGAGAAGAGAGAGGGAAAAGGCAGACAAGCAGGGAAAGGAAGATGAAGGAAGGCACTAGGCTAAGAAGCACAGAGCGAGGGCAAGAAGCAAAGGAAAAAACAGAAAAGCACCGGAACAGAAGGCGAAAATAGACGGCGGAGCAAACACCAGTAGCGGGAGCAGCAGCAACACAGGAGGGAACCCGGAAACGTTGCAACGCGTACGTGACCCGGAAGCGGAGTAATTTATACTTCCGGTCACATTCGCGTGCAACGACTAGAACGGTGCAGTGAATGGCTGTGAAGGGAAACACTATGGCGGACAAAAACGCCAGCGATTCCACGCCCGCCAACCCTGCCGCGGCATGACATCCAGGCCTTGAGATGAATTTGCATACAATGATTCTAAATGTATGGACATTTTACCTCATGAATATTAATGAGGGATGTCCTGAAATCCCGTCAGGATTCCAGCCCTCGAGGACTAGAGTCGGACAACAATGCTATAAGCGATGTGGCTGCAAGAGGGTGGCATCCCCCTCTCATTTACAGAATTTAGCAGATGCGAAATGATCCATTGTTTCGCTCTCTTTCTCTACACAATAGTGTGGCCCACCATTTCGCTCTCTGTGTGTGCCAGAAAGCCAGAGAGTTGCTGTAGCTGAGAGGCCGAGCGAGTGAAGAAGCAAGGATGGGCATGCCCACGTTGGCCACCAGTGGAGCTTGAACCTTATTTAAATAATCATCAGACATTGAATTCTAAATTTCAGACGTCAGAAGGTTTAGGGAGCGATTGAAGGCACCACCTCCAAATCTGAAAGAGACTTGGGTTACCATGCGACACAAGGATTTCTATAAACAGGAGAGGGTTCAATCACAGCCCTGCCCCACGAGCGTGAAGAGACCACACATGGTGTGTCTGCCATATTTTGAGTATGTGCGTGGGTGAGATGGCCTACTGGGATGGCCGCCCGCCCAGGAGAAGTGTGGGTTGTATGACAATCTGCAGCTCCACCAATGCCAATTTCACTTTATGCTGGTGTCGGGACGCTGTTTACCACGCAGTCGCATGTTCAACCAGTCGATGCACATATTCCTGAAATGCCAACAGCTTTTCTCTGGCTCTGTTTTTTTTTCTTCTTTTTTGGTGGGCTCCACTTAACCCACCGTCTTCACCAGTTCCAGCCAGCCACTTTTCCTCAGTCTTCTGTTTGACCACTATTGATTCCCTTTCTGGGTCCTGTCACCATGGGCAATGCCAAAACGCGTTGTGTGTGAAGCACATTTCCCCCCGCTGTGCCTACGCCGCTGGCCCATTGGTCAGACGCTGTATTGCAATCATCATAATCACCCTGTATGGACTTGAGTGCACCCTCCAGGTCTCAGGTGTGAACACTCTGAGGAGAAGCTCACACGTTCATCATTCTGAAATCATGAAGAGCATTGAGCTTGGTAACAGTAGCACCTCAGATCTGGATGCAGAAGAGCTTGAGATGTGTGCTATGTAATTAGTCAGCATGAGGATTCTTCTGTTAATTAGCCCGTGCAGGCCTGGGAGCCTACACCTGTCTTCTGATGCAGCAAATCATGTGCACGTGTGGCAGGGTATAGAATACAGCTGAATAACACAACTGCTAGGGGCACATCATCCAAATATGCCACGTTTCCCATTGTCAGGTGTGAGTATCACAGCAAGTCCTTGTTCTGTATTATGGGAGTTGCATTTTGTCTTTGAAATGATCAGTACTAAAGTGGCAGGATGCAGAAAAAGAACAAGGCAAGGTGGGCTCCTCAGATTTGATGTGGGGCAACTTTCAGATCTCTCTTTTACCAACGGATGAGGGCGTTACTTCATCAAGGCATCCGTCGTGCTTTCATCTCTAGCTATTCATCTCCATCCCAGTAGGATTGTCCAATTCCAGACCTCGAGGGTCTGATCCATGCCGGGTTTTCAGAATACCCCTCATTAATATTCATGAGATGCATTAGCATACAATGAGTCTAGGTGTATGCAAATTTGTCTTCATGAATATTAAACAGGGATATCCTGAAAACCCATCAGAGTTCCGGCCCTCGATGCCCGGAGTTGGACAACCCTGCATGAGATAGCAGCAGGTCTTGGGGTCAGAATAAATGGCTGAGTAGAGCTCCCGAAGCTGCCGATGTTGATACAACTTGATCCGACATCGTGTGTCAGGTGCCGCAGAATCCTAGAAGCCTTTGACACCACAACCAGAAAACATTATCTAACGTAATTGCTACTCGAGTAGTAGAAGAAACGTCATCAGAAGGTGTCTCATGATAGGCGGGCGGGGAGTAAGATGAAAGGCAACCTTAGAGAGGAGATGAACTAAATTGCTACATCTAAGTGAAGAGGGAATCGGTGAGGTGGACTTGATTGGTATGCAATCCCAGGTGGTAGTGAAGATTGCTGCTGCAGCATGTAATGGACATGGAGAAGGGTGGTGGCAACAGTCTATAGAAAGTCACATGACCACAGAAGAAATGGCACCCGCGATTTACTAAGTTAGAGTATTTATTAGTCAGGCAATGCAGCTCTTCAGGGATCACATTCCCAAACATAGTCCAACGTTACGACAGCAGTTTCCATTATCATTATGTAGCGTTACCACTGCAACATTCTCTGTTTTCCCACAATGCCTGTCGGCCACTTCCTGCCATGTCCATGTCTCTGTCATAAGTCCTCTCACTGAAGCCTTTTGTCAAATAGGAAGGCTGCACCTTTTGGTAAAACGTGCAGCAAGGTGTAGTTGTGATGTAATCTACTATGTTCTTGTTCTGGTTATTGTTATATGCGAATTGCAGTAGTAAACTAGTGTAACCATCTTTTTTTGCAATTCTTTTATTTGTTGAGGAGTGCATGACGTTTCCCCAAGAGCTACACACATATCCTCAAAGTATAACAGTGGACATCTTGCATTTGTGTGATACAAAATGGACCAAGTGATGTTAGGTGTGGGGTAGAATATAAAACCGTAACAATACTAACAGGCAGTGGACATGCATGGGATACATACAATGCTCACAGCAATGATGTTAAACACATCTTTTGAAACATATAAACTCGTTTCTTTGTTTCTCCTGTACCCAGGGCTTCTGGATTGGGTGGACTACCGGTTCGACCTTTCTACCTATACCTATGGTCTCGGGAGGATAGCTCAGCGGAAACGCGCGTCTTGGATGCAAGATGACACAGAGCAACACAGGTTCGATCCCCCGGTCTGCGCTTAGAAACCTCTGGGTATTAAGCGCGTTATAAATAACCTATCATATCATAGGCACAAAGCAATGGCAATCTTGCATTTGTGTAATGGAACATTGAGCAAGAATCAGGCTCCACTGTCCTAGCCCCTGGTTCATTTTTCTACCTCCCCTGCATCATCTGGTCTAATATCCACATCCTCTCACCCATTGTCAACGACACTGGTCCTCTGCTCTGTAAACCAATGTTACGTTTTGTACGCATTTCTGCTAGAAAAATGCATTGTTTTCCCTGTCATTTTCATTAAATAAATACTTTTTTCTCCAGTTTTTATCTGGATCAGTGTCTCAGTCTGTGTAGTGTTTGAACAACAACGTCCATAAGGCAATTCTTCTTTGCTTTACTTGACTTTGGTCCTCATTAAAACCCTGGCGTTGGACCATGGTGCTAATAGCACCATGGTCCTTGCCGGTAACTTACCGACTCCGCCATGGCGGAATGGGGAAATACCGCCCCATTCCGAGGTTGGCGGGGCGGTAATTCCCCATGCCGCCATGGCCCTTCCCCATTCCCATTTTTGCCCCATAGGGCTCAATGGGAATGGGGAAGGCGCTAAGTACGGTGCCGCAAATTGCGGCACCGTACTTAGCACCAAGGTCCCTTTGCGGGTTGGTTTTTAACACCTGCAAAAAGCAGGCGTTAAAATCGCCAACCCGCAAAGGGACCTCGTAATCAGGCGTTAAGGGGTTAACGGCGCCGCCACCTTTTACGGCGCCGTTAACTCCTTAATGCCAGGGTTGTAATGAGGGCCTTTGTCAGCTCCTCAAAACGTGCTCTTGGCAGGGTTTGAACCCCAATTCCAACAAGGCAATTCCTCTTTGCTTCACTTGGTCGTGTTATCACTCTGTACTCAGTCTTTGGAATATTTTAACCCCCAATTTCCACAAAGTAATGATTCTTTTTTTCACTTGAGTTTTTCAGTGTGTCTGAGCTGATGTGCTGGAGTGATTGGACTACAACTACGAAAGTACATGTCTTCTGTAGGTTCTCCCTGGGTGGGTTTTCAGTGTTTGCCGCGTCTTCAGACTCTCTTGGCTTCTTTGTTTTCTTTCTCATTTACTCATGTCTTCTACATTTCAGGTGTTTGGGGAATGGCGTCTCCTCCGTCACTTCCTGCACTTGTTTTTACCACAAGCTGTACCAGAAGCTCATGCCCTGGGACAGGGTGTTCTCGCCAGAGTGGTGTTTCTCTGTGACTCTCTCAGCACTTGCCTGGTCTGGTGAGCCCGCTGCCTGGTACGACACTGTTACATCACCAGTTTTTTTAAGGAGTTTTTTCAATAGTTATTTAGCGAAATAATTGATGGGAAAATATAGGGGGGGTGGGTAAGGGGACATAAGGGGTGGAGGGTGGGGAACAGGGAGTATATAATCGGGTATAGCATGATTGGGAGGGAAACACCTAAAAATAGAACATTTTGATAGTTTTTTTCGGCAAAAAATCTGTAGGAAAAATAAAAGCAGGGACATAGAACCCTCTGCATCTTAGCGCTTCCACTGGCTTGCTACTAGGTGTTTCCAGCAGCTTCCAGAATTCCCTTCTGCTTAGTGTCTTCACTGCGCAACATACTCCTCCAAACTGTCTTCTAGTTCTTTGATATGCAGCTGCACTCACTCGATAAAATGGCAATGACAGGGGAAACGTACTCCTCTGCTTCCATTTCTTGGGTGTCGAAAAGGGCAACTTCCTCACAGGTATGTGCAGGGGGATGTCAGTGTATGTACAAGGATGGGAGCGGGGGAGGTCGAGTGGGGTGGGAGCAATATGCTGGTATAATGTGGGGCCCTTTTTATTGTGCATGGAATTCAAGGGGCAAACATTAAGTAGTTGTGTTCTGCTCTTAATTGCCATCTTTATTTACGATGCACTACACAAATTTACTTCTCCAAAAGATTTGCAAAACAAGCCTACGTGATCCCACTAGTAGTGGGTCAAGGGAAATGCTGGTGACCAGGGTCGTCATTTGGGGGTCGTAACTGCGACCCCTGATGTCTCCCTTGCTACCCCTAAAAAAAAGAAAATAACACTTTTTTTGTGTGCAAATGTAAACTCCTGGGCTGTAGCCAGCACGATGTGGCTCTTTGTTTCTGGGGTGGCTGGCTTTCTTGTTTAGGCCTCTTAAAAAACAGGGGGTTCCACAAGTCTAACACTTTCAGCACTGACCCTAAATAAGAAAGAATAGGAATAACAAATAATGGGCCTCATTATGAGGTAGGTGGTAAGGGATTACCGGCACCGGTAAGGTCACTTGGTTTTACCAGGCGTTATGGCTGGGACCCGTTAAGGGACTACAGAGCTAATAACGGTACCGCAAATTGCGGTACCGTTATTAGCTCCATCCCCATTGTGCCCTGTGGGGGCTCGAATGGGAATGTGGAATGGTTCCGGAATGGGGATTAACTGGGTCCTCCAAGGTTGGAATGACCCGGTAAATCCCTATTTCGGGAACTCAGACCCGGAATGTGGTAAGGAGGTAGCCATGGTGCTAATAGCACCATGGCTACCTCCTACCGCGTAATGAGGCCCAATGTGTCTTTCTGGAATTCTATACAATAATTGCTGAACTCATCAACGGTTTATTTTAGGCACACTTCAGGGGGTGAGTCACTGATTTAGTCTGTTCTTAAACACCTCAATTCAGTCTTTCATCCTTCTGAGGTTGATAAATGAGTACCAACACTGTTTGGCTGATTATGTATATTTGTTTGATATAAAGCGCTTAAGCGTAAGTGCTATATAATAACACATCATTATTATTTGGCCTTGGATGTCTGCTTGCATACACAGTAATTTGGTAATATGGGCCTATACACACTGATATTAATGATACACGTGGTGATCTATTCTTGTATGAAATGTACATCACATTATAGTGATATTGTATCATATTTTTCGTAGTGCACTTGGCGACAATGCTATGTGATGCCACTTCCTGTTTTGTCAAGGGGTGAAAGGTTGTGGTCCATCGCTTCCTGTGATGTCACTTCAGGGCGGGGTCAAATGACATCACTCCTGTGATGTCAGGGGTCAAGGGTCGAGTGGTATCACCTGAGGTACCCCTGGCGTTTCGGTAACATGACGTCCCACATTTCTTCATATATTATTAATGTATGCTCGTTTATTTAAACACACCAAAGAAATTGATTTCACGCTACATTTTGAGTCTGCTGTTCATTCCCCTCGCAACGGCTTTGCGCTGGGCCTTTTATTGTCCATTTTTGTTTGGGTAACTGCATATGTCAGCATTTCTGATATGTACGCTTTCCTATCACAACTATTGCTCAGTTGTTTCAGTTTCGGGCATGGTCGTAATTTTAGGGGGGGGCAGGGGTTTTTGTCCCCCCCAACTTTCATGGCACACCATTTTGTCCCCATTCATTTGGCTGGGGCACCTTTTCTTCAGATGTCCTGTCCCCCCAGCATTTTCAGAAAAATGACTCCACTGGTTTCGGGGAGCTTCGAAGATAGATGGCGTGCTGAAGGGGTATGGTTTTGCTCGAAAGAACAAATCGAAATATGTGTTGTGAAGTGCCTGCAATATATGCATGTGTACGATGAGCTGAGAGAATATTGGAGTGCTGTGTTGGAATGTGTGGGTGGGAAAGTTTCTAGTATAAGTCGTTAAGGGTTAACGCCGTCGTTAACCCTTAACGCCTGATTCCAATTTTAACGGCTGCTTTCAGCAGGCGTTAAAATCCATGGCGCTAAACCGCCTTGGTGCTAATTACGGCACCGTAATTTACGGTGCCGTAATTAGCGCCTTCCCCACTCCCATTATGCCCTATGGGGCAAAAATGGGAATGGGGAAGGGTAAATGGGAAATGGGGATTTACCGCCCCACTCACCTTGGAATGGGGCGGTAAATCCGCCATCCACCATGGTGTAAACGTAGTTTACACCATGGTGGTAAAGTTGGTGTACTTACCGCCTGGGTCGTAATGACCCCAATTTTGTAGACGTCAGTCTGGGTGATGGGACCCAGTGGTTCGCTCTATGACATCTTGTAATGAACTATTAATAAAGCTTACTTGAAGAACCTAAGCAGAGTGTCAAGAAGATCGCTTTTCTGCAGTAAACAATAGACATCTTCCCATTCGGGCGGTGTAGGGAGGGCATATGGGCATATGGGCCGCTGAGAGTGAATCCACAACACCTACTCCAGTTTAAGAACTAGAGTGACTGGGAATGTGATAAGGACAGAGAGGGCAAAGTGAAGTAATCCCAGAAATGAATGTGCGAATACAGCAGGCTATTCTAACTGCCTCGGTGAAGGAATAGGGCGCCAGACAAGATGTCTGAGAATAGTCGAGCTGTCATCACTACAATTAGAAGGAATTCCTCATCTTACCCAACCATCCGTAGGGCAAGAGAACCGACCTCCTTCAAGTAGGACATCTGAAACACAAAATATCTTGCATGAACGTTCCGTCCTTTAATGAAGTTATGTTGGAAGACACACAGAACACAGGAATATGGTTCAGGTTAGAGTCCCAGGCCTCCTGCATATCTTCCTACAGGTTGGACCGAAGAACCTTACTAGAAAGGGTGGTAACATCACTATTTTTAAAAATTGCATTTTATTGGACATTTGTATGGTGCCTATACAGACGTGTTTCCAGGCAGCCACAAGACAAGATGGGGCCGGGGGGGGGGGCATGGGAAATCATAAAATACAAAAACACAAAACGGTTATATTGGCCTTGTGACAATCCTACTGTGCAATTGCATGACATGGTGATAAGCGGAAGGGGGTGGGGGTTAGAGGGAGAAGTGCAGGAATGGGGTACCCAGAAGGGTGGAGGCAGGCAAGTGCTGGTCGAGCCAAGGTGGCCAGTCCCAGGCGGAAGAGGGGGCAGGGGAGTAAGAGTGCAGTGGACAGGGAGGAATACATTGGTATAGTATGGGAGAGAGTGCCCGAAGGCAAGTGCTGGCAAAGGATGCTGGGGGGGGGGGCTGGTGGGGGATGAACTAGCCCCTGTATGACTCTGATGGGACCAGGCCCCAGTCACAGTGACAGAATGGAGAGTTTAGCACGGGGGGGGGAAGGAAGAGGAGAAAAGGAAGGTCTTGAGAAGTTTCCAGAACTTAAGAAGATCTGGCTCAAGTCTGAGGGGCGAGGGAAGCTGTTCCAGAGGGAGGTGCCAGCCGAGGAAGGAGATCTACCTCCCAATCTCTGCTTGGAGAAACTCTTGACCTGCAGAGAGTTTGAGCCAGAAGACAGAAGGACTCTGATTGGACGGTATTCCGGGTGAGAAAGCCTATGATAATGAGTTTTATCATTGGGTTGGCCTCAAGCTCTTTTTCGGGTGTAGCCTACAGTAAATGTAAGTACTGTGAAAACTATTTACTGTGTATCATGCCTGCTATTTAAGATGAGCAAGCACAGCCGCAGGTGGCACAAGGATGTATACTCGGAGCACACACCACATGGTACAGAACCCGCTAGTACAACAGCTTTGTGGCACAGTAATGGCAGAGACAAGGCAGTGTCGGATGACACTCCACCTTGTTGCCAGCCATGCAAGAAGCAACCCCAATGCCCCCTCACTCTGGGCTAGTGTAAATGACTTCCCGGCCCCCAACCCCATGGCTGACTCATCAAAGCCAGGCAGAGTGGCACCATGAACAAGATGGTCCACAGCTTTACCACCAATTGAAGCATGGTCTCCTGTATCTGGAGCTCATGATGTGGGGCAACAAGGGTGCACATACTGCCTCCATGGCGGTACATCTGTTAATCAGGGGGAGCGGGATCACATAACAAGGAGTGATGCCATGTTGAGGCACATGTGCCAGCACCACTCTACCCTTGTCTCGGTGGCTGGGGAAAAGGGTACTAAAAAGGGGGAGACATGGTGCACAGGGTGACTACAGAAATAAATGGGTGAGACCATAAAAAGAACAGAGGCAGCTCTGCTGTTAGACAGAGCAAAACACATTGAGGCAGAGCCACCCGTTTGAGGGTGCAGTAATAGGTCATATCTCTGCTGATAAGTAGAGTGAAATAGATGGAGTCAGAACCACCAGGGAGTACAGAATCACTGTAAACTGGGCTGTCTAAAGACAATGCAGGAATCAGGCACCACTGCTAGGTAGAGCCAAATAGACCCTGGTGGAACCACTAGGGATGAAGATGCTTTGGATTGGGCCGAGCTCTGTAGTTTTGGGGTGAACTTGACGTTGGGAGTCTTAATGGTGGCTGGCCCCGAATTGGGCAGAACCTCCCCCAGGTACAATGTTGACGATAACCAGGTTAAAGAAAGAAGAAGACAGGAATTGGGCAACACTGGTAGGTAGAGCCAAATAGACGGAGGCTGAAACTCTAGGGATGTAGAATCTTTGGGCTGGGCTCAGCTCCGGAGTTTTGGGGTGAATTTGAATATGGGAGCCTTGGAGGGGGCTGGACTGTGATTGATACAGGACCTCCACTGAGCACAATGTTGGTGTTAACTGGGCTGATTGAAGAAGAAGCCAAACGTAAAGTTATGTGGACATTAACTCAAGGAAAAACTCAACTTTAAGTACATTTTAAAGGAAGCTGAAAGTAAATGCAACCAGTATTTAACTTGAGAAACTAAATATTACACAAAGGAAAACATAAAGGTAACTTAAGGAACTCAAGCTTACTTCATCGATTATTCTGATGTTTTGCCTCTCAAGTCTAGTCCTGGTGTGCCCTCGCGCCATAGTCTTCAGAGATAGGATGCCTGTTCATTTTAATGAAAGTAAACTCTTTGACATGTGTGTCCTTGAGGCATCGCCCGTGGTCTGAGACAATAACCCCAGCCACGCTAATTACCCGCTCACACTGCACACTAATCGCAGAGCGGGTTACGGTTTTCACAACCAATTGACCAAGCCAAGAAGGCTGTGACCACTTGTCAAGTCACTATTGCCGTGAACTACCCTTACTATCCTATTGACATTAGTCAAGAACATCGAAAACAACCATCTGACCCCCAGTGGGCCTGCTGACGTCTCAGCACTTCAATGCATGCAGGGAGACTGACTGTGAAAGGAGTGTGTCCCACAGTTGCCTATACTTTTCTGCTGCTCTAAAGCTCATCTTGGTACCCCTTAAAGTACTGTTAGAAGCTGATGACTACTCTGCAGCCGAGGTGTGCCATGCTGAGCTGTCGTGCTCTAACCTTTGACTCACTCTTCATGGTCCATCCAGGCTTTAAGGTGGCTCTTTAGTGCATCCTTGGACATGGGTAGCAAGCCCTCTTGTGAATGACGGCCGCTGTGCAGTTCTCATCCTCGCTCTCAAGCACATTCGGTATACCCGTTGACACCTTCACTTTAAACCGTGTTCCAAGGAAAGATGGCAGGAGGTACTCCATATTCCCCTCTATGCCAACAACTCATGCGTCCTCTCAAAAGGTTGAAAGGGTGTGCAGTGATTGTGTAATGAAATTACGACAAATACAAAAACAACGAAAATGAAAAAAAATAATTTGGGGGGAAAAACTAGAAATGGGGTTGGGAGTGTGAATAGTGGTTTTGGGAGGGGGTATTAATCAACAAAAAAATGGGGGGTTTGAGGGGAACCTGCCCCAAACAACGAAAAACAAATGTGCTATGTTGGTATTCGTTGTTTTGTATTTGTTGAAATGTCATTCTTTGTTTTGGGATTAGATGACATCACATGTAACCGGTTGAAAGTAGTTTCATGACTCTTTGCCCTGCTTCTGAAATGACTAGGCATGTCATGTTCCTCTACTGTGTGCTCCGGTTGGAGTCGTAGGTCGCCTGTGTGTCTTCCTATTGTAGGACCGAAGGACATCACTAGGAGGGCGACAGAAAGATCGCAGCAGCACTGAGGGGTTTCATCATAGGCTTAGCCTCCTCCTCATTTGCAGGTCCTGTAGTCTGCAGTCAAGGGAGGTGATGTGAAATAGGTCTACTGGGTGTTAGGCTTGCTGTGAGGCTGGGCTTCATGCAGTGCACAACTAATCCTGTAGTTTGATGGGCAAATTCAGAAGAAGGAGGGGGATGGGAAGTAGTGTGAGGACACACCTGTGCATGACTCCATCGGGCTGTACCTATCAGTACAACCCTTCATTCCGAGCAAGCTGACTGCACTCTCTCTGGCTCAGAGCAGATTACATAGAAGGCTTCACAAGCTCTGGTGTAGACATGCCTGGCGTGCACTAAACGCTTTACTCACTCAGCCTCGACAGGTGTCTGTTCATCTGTCTTGAGATTTGTCTACATATCCCAGGGTCTTCTACCCAAGTCAACCTGGCCTTCTCCCTTGTAGGGCGCACTCTCTGGCATAGCCTTGAATTCCCAGTCCTGCCATCCTGCATTTTCTCAGAATCCTCGAGTTCCATCAGCCTTTGCTGACTTGTTTCTCTCAATAAGAGGAGTATTTTACGTCTGCTCCAAGGAGCCTTTGGGGTCACTAAAACCGATGCACTGTACAATCTTATGTTGTGGGACAACTTAAAGGGATCACTGCTTACAACATAAAGAAGAACCACAAGTGGGTGTGGCATCCCCTCAGACATCTTTTCCCTAAATGTCACGCAATAAGGGGTGTAACGTGTAAAATGTATGTCATATACTTTGAAGAGTCCCTGTGGAGCATTTACTCACTTCTGTTTACTGCCTCAATGAGGACCGACCAATCAGACCTTCTATCCACATTTAAAGATTGGTCCCAAGATTCAGATCAGTTTGTCCATTTGCTTTTTGTCACTTAAGTTTCATGGTGTTTTTGTTTATTGAATCAAAGGCGCTATTCCACTTTTGCTTCTTTGCGCTTCCCTTATTCTGTCATGCCGGAATGACATGACGTTTTTGTGTCTTCCCCTCGCGTGGCTCTTTTAGAATGCCACTCAATCGCCTGATTTACATTCATATACATTCTTTTGGATGGGCGGGTTTAGTCCTTTGTGAAGTTCCCTTTTTACTGCATGATTTCTGGACGCACTGCAATTTGATATCTCCCACGCCTATGTATCATGTGCTTCCTTCTGCTGTCTTCTGCTTCTATTCTCAGTCCTGCGCTCGGCGCTGTAATGCCCTAGCTGGTGTAGAGTTGTGCTTTGCAAGTGTTTATAACATAACATAACATGTATCGTGTGTGGCAGGCCACGGAGCTGTTTCGGAGCACTAGGAGTGTACAGGTCACGGTGGTGTTAGAAGAAAGGGGTGGGAGAGAGGGAGTTAGGTGTGCTGAACTTCGGGCGTCATGCCTTAGCTGGTGTAGGTTTGTGCTTTGCAAGAGTTTATAACATTACATAACATAATATAACATGTATCGTGTGTGGCAGGCCAGGGGGCTGTATCGGAGCACTAGGAGTGTACAGGTCACAGTGGTGTTAGAAGAAGGGGTGGGAGAGAGGAAGTTAGATTTGTTGAATGTAGGGCAAATAGGGCAGTAGCGGAGGAAGGAGAAAAAGTAAGAACGCACAATAGACATAGAAAAAGGTAATTTCCAGTGATCAACAGATGTTGCATTGCAGGGTCCACATACAGAAATGTTGCTTTAGTGTAAATGCAATTTTGCACCATATTACCACTAGGGAATTGATTACATGTTTGCCTCAGGGCAATGTTCCCTAGTTTCATTTCATTTATTGAATTCTAGTGCTTTCGTCAAAGTGCTGAACATATGCAAATAACGGTAGAATAAAATACAAAAGTGATATTACAATGCCCCATAAAGATGGTGCCAACAGATGTACCTTGAGAGGAGCGGAAAGAATACAAAGACGATGAAGAAGAAACGGACATGGGTAAATATGGTGTGTGGCCCAC
This sequence comes from Ambystoma mexicanum, assembly GCF_040938575.1. Classification (NCBI taxonomy): domain Eukaryota; kingdom Metazoa; phylum Chordata; class Amphibia; order Caudata; family Ambystomatidae; genus Ambystoma; species Ambystoma mexicanum. The sequence continues at coordinate 1,374,465,986 of NC_090923.1, forward strand.
TTAAGTGTGGGCCTGTTGCCCCTTTAAGGAAAAGCGGCATGACAACGTCATGACGCTCCTCAAACAAAAGGCGCTCCGCTGGCACTTGAGGGTCAGTGCAGCAGAGCCCCAGGAAGTGGCAACTCGTGTCTATGTCTGGTTATTGCCCTTTGTCTGCTGTGTGACCATGGCCTGGTCCTGAAGCCGGCCTGGGGGTCCCCAGAGCCGAGGCTGCCACGTGCTGGGTGCCCCCAGCTGCTGTGAGCCATCTGGTGATCGGGACTGTGCAGGATGATCCCTGCAGCCTGTACGCTGCCTGTACGCAGCATTGGTTCCTGAGTCGGGTGATCTCGACACCTTGTGTGGCCCACCCCGGTGGCCGGAGGTGGGCCACCACAGTAAAGTATTCCAAAATGTAGGAGCCAGTAAGGAGCAAAATCGACATCGGGAGGCCCGCACTAGCAGATTTAGGGGTAACTACGAGAATGAAAGATCGGGAACGTAGAGGTTGGGGGAGGAGCACAGAACACAACCAAGGAGGACAGATACGGAGGAGCCAAACCGTGCACACATTTAAGTACAATGCACAAGAAGTGCAATATGGGGCGGGACTCAAAGGGATGCTAAGCAATCGGAATGGAACATGGAGGGGGAAGACGGGAGAGAGTGCCAATAGTTGTAGCTTGAACGCAAGGGAGCAAGACGATAGGCTGGGAGGCCGACCAGAAGGCCTGAGCAGTAGCCAAGTCTGGAAAGAACCAGAGAAGAGAGGAGGAGTTTGGTAGTGTCAAATAGTTCTTATGTGTAAAGGCACAATTACTCAACCAACTTTGACCCGGTGCAAAAACCAAATGAAACACTGTTTGTCTTGCCCTAGAGCTAATAGCATGCAGAATTACACTTGCACCAGTGTAATGTGTCCTTGGTGGCTTATGATATGTCCCTTAGTTTAACATAGGTGCCTGGCTATCAAGCGCGAGGAGGGAGCGCCTTTAGTTTGGGAAGGATTGCCAGACCAGGATTGGCTTCAGCGCCGTCCCCTTCCTGAGCTCCTTCACTGGTGTTGTGTACTACGTACACGTAGTGCGCATGCGCGAGGCTCAAGGAGCTCGCGCATGCGCGGTTAGATAATAAAGGCGGTGCCCGGCAGTTGCAGCCGGAGACCGGAGCCATCGCACGTCTCCGGCGTGTGTCCTTGATATGCCTGTGTGTGTGTGAGTGCACGCGTGGGTTGCCTGACTCGCGGATCACCCGCGAGCATCTAAAACTGGCGACGAGGCGGGACACGAACCGCGACCTCGTTCCAACACCACTGCAGGAACGAACGGAGCGCGAAGCAGTCGCGGACCGCTCGAAACAGCCGGCGGCCATTTTGAGCGTTCGAGTGCAGTCGTCACACACAGTGGTAGCGGCCCGTTCTGGGTGCTCGTGCGCCATCTGTGAGTCACCAGCAACCAAATAGGACAATTTTTGGACACTTCACAGCCCAGCAGGAGCAGGGCTGTGATAAAAGGAGAGACAAAGGACAATAGAGAAGATCTTTGTCACAGCCAGGAGTCGGATCACCAATTTTCTGTCAAGACCTTACCGTGAGTACCCAGGGAGATGGGTGATGAAGAGGGTGCCGCCGCCCCAGAAACACGCAGGGTACGCACCACCCTAGCGCCCATGCCCGAGTTCGACACTACAGGCCCACCATCTAAACTCGGCCCCAAATGGCTCACATGGGTTAAAAGACTGGAAATGATGTTCAGGGCCTCAGGAGAAACAGAGGATGAGGCAAAAATTGCCATCATGATGTACTCGGCAGGCACGGAGGTCCAGAAGATATACGACTCCCTTGACATTCCGGTGGCAACTTATGACGCAGTTAAGCAAGCGTTAAGGGATCACTTCCTGCCGCTTGCGAATGTCGATTATGACAGATTTGTCATGGGGGCTGAAAGGCAACGCAGCGAAGAATCGTTAGACCAGTTCTGTGCCCGTCTGAGACGTCTGGCGAGCTCCTGCAGGTGGGCCGATGAGGAGGAAATGGTCAGAAACCAACTACTGCAAGGATGCTGCTCTGGCAAACTCAGGAGGCAAGTCCTCAGGGAACCAGGACTAACCCTCCGGCAGATCCTAGACATGGGTAGGGCGCATGAACTGGCGGAGGCCAGAGGATCAAAGATGGACGCAGCCAGCATCCCCAAAGGGGAGGAAGAAGCGCTAGCTGTCAGGCGTTTCATGCCGGGAAAGGCCAGATGGACACCAAAGACGGAGGCGAGGACATGTCCTGGTCATGATGACAAGCAAGTTTTGTGTTAATGTTGTGTTCATGTTGAACTGTTCTGTTTTGGGGGAAAGAGGAGGAGTGTTGTGTACTACGTACACGTAGTGCGCATGCGCGAGGCTCAAGGAGCTCGCGCATGCGCGGTTAGATAATAAAGGCGGTGCCCGGCAGTTGCAGCCGGAGACCGGAGCCATCGCACGTCTCCGGCGTGTGTCCTTGATATGCCTGTGTGTGTGTGAGTGCACGCGTGGGTTGCCTGACTCGCGGATCACCCGCGAGCATCTAAAAACTGGCATTTCCAAGTGCAGTGATGATGAGTTGCAGAGTGTGTATTGGTTGATGGTATCAGGCTCACTCTCTTCTGAGGCCAGTCAGGGTCTGTGAGACAGCAGCAGGTGGCGATGAAAGGTCCCTTGTAGGTGTAAAATGCTGTATGGAAGCAGTGCGGGGCCTTCTCCTCAGCGAGCTCGGTAACTCAAGAAAAGTGTTTTCATTTGCTCGCCTCCTGGACTGGCGGCCAGTGGCCGTATTGCGGCGCATCTGCGACATACACCTGCTTGCATTCACATGCTTCTACCCGTCACCACATTGCTGTGCTAGGGCTTTCTTCAGGAATGCAATATTAAAAAGAGAGTTGGGATCCTACCACCAGTGGCCCACCGGTGTCAGTTGCCATTATTGACTAGGCACAATGGGAGGCTTGAATTCCCTTCTCCCCATGTAGTATCCCCACTGCCATGTTTTTGTTTGGTTGCGCGGCTCTTTTCGTTTCTTGTAATGCTCTGCTTCCCTTCTTTTAAATCACTTTCCTACTTTGCTGCGATGTTTCCACCTCGATAAAGGGTTTGCTTTTATTGTTCCTTCTCTTTTCCAGAGTTCTTACATCCAGCGAAGGTTTACTCGTCTGAGCCGCACTGTGCCTACTCCGTCCACCCAGTGCACTGGAGGCAATGCAGTGCCTCCTGCCTCACGTGTGCGCCCTCTGTGCTCCCTGATCCTGGGGGCGTGTTTTTTCATTGCAGGGACATTCATCTGTTTTCCTGTGACTTTTTGAACATATCTTTTTAGCGTGCCTCTTTCCGATCCGCACCCCTTTCACCCTGTCCTTTTCTAAGGGTCCTTGGCATATGGCAGGAGAGCGCTCGCCCACTGAAGGGTCCATCGCACATGTGGGGATACCATCAAGGCAGTGGCTAACCCGGCAGTCACTATCTTGGCTGCATTCAAATAACCTTTCAGAATGTGTGTTGACATTCTGATATCTTCATTCCGATTGGCCGGGAATGCGGGGTCAGTCTGCCCCACTTGCAGTTAATCTGCAGATGGTGCTCTAAGGGTGTTTGCGAACAGTGAGGCACTAGCCAACAATGAGGCACACGCCAACAGCGAGGCACTTGCCAACAGTGAGGCACTTACGAAGGGTGAGGCACTAGCCAACAGTGAGACACCAGCCAATAGTGAGGCACTTGCCAACAGTGAGGCACTAGCCAACAATGAGCCACATGCCAACAGTGAGGCCCTAGCCAACAGTGAGGCCCTAGCCAACAGTGAGGCCCTAACCAACAGTGAGGAACTTGCCAATAGTGAGGCACTAGCCAACGGTGAGGCACCTGCCAACAGTGAGGAACTTGCCAACATTGAAGCACTAGCCAACAGTGAGAGACTTGTAAACAGTGAGGCAGTAGCCAACATTGAGGCACATGCCAACAGTAAGGCACTTACGAACAGTCAGGCACTAGCCAACAGTGAGGCACATGCCAACAGTGAGGAACTTGCCAATAGTGAGGCACTAGCCAACGGTGAGGCACCTGCCAAAAGTGAGGCACTTGCCAACATTGAGGCACTAGCCAACGGTGAGGCACTAACCAACAGTGAGGAACTTGCCAATAGTGAGGCACTAGCCAACGGTGAGGCACCTGCCAACAGTGAGGCACTTGCCAACATTGAGGCACTAGCCAACACTGAGAGACTTGAAAACAGTGAGGCAGTAGCCAACAGTGAGGCACATGCCAACAGTAAGACACTTACGAACAGTCAGGCACTATCCAACAGTGAGGCACATGCCAACAGTGAGGCACATGCCAACAGTGGGGCACTAGCCAACAGTGAGAGGTAAACTGTGAGGCACTTGCAAACAGTGAGGCACTTGCCAACAGTGAGGTGCTTGTGAACAGTGAGGCACTAGTCAACAATGAGGCATTTGCAAACTGTGAGGCACTTGCCAAGAGCGAGGCACTTGACAACAGTAAGGCATTGTCCAACAGTGAGCCTCTTGCCAACAGTGAGGTGCTTGTGAACAGTGAGACACTAGTCAACAATGAGGCATTTGCAAACTGTGAGGTACTGGCAAACAGTCAGGATCTTGCCAACAGTGAGGCACTTGCCAGCAGTGACGTCATACAGTCAAATTGTACATCCTGCAGATTCTAGATAGTTATGGAGATACGTAGCCACCAGGACAATGTAGTTGAACATACCCACGCCTGTTGTAACACAGTTAACTCTATTTAGTCTCCAGCTTTGTCTCTATCTCTTCCCCAAGTATGGCCAGGGTCTTTAGCTATTGAATACCCTCCACCCCCCCCCACCCACCCAACATCCTTCCTGTGATAAATGCATCAACTGACAGCTTGAGTCTGAACATAATGTGCGAGAGTTTTGCCTCCTGGATGGACTGACATGGCTGTGCTGTGCCTCCCCTCTGGTGCCCCTACCCCAGTCTATGTAGATGCGAGCCCTGGCATGCCCTTTCCTGAACGTGTACTCCCTCAGCAGCCCATCGCGGGGTTGCCTCTCATTTTCTGGGGTGAAGTACCTGTAAGGGATGGTCGAGCGACTCCTCCCGTGCTGACTGGCAGAATGCGGATGCACCCTGCCGGCGGAGCCTCTTGCTCTGCTTCCCTGGAGTCTGCTGGCGCCATGCAGAGCCTTCTTGCTCTGTTTGGAAGCGTTGCAAGTCCCGTGGTCCTGCAGTCACTCTGGTGTACACTACTCTCAAATGCCCCTGAGCCTCTAGTCCAGCTGCCTTTGAGCTTTGCTCTGCATTTTGCTCATGTGATCTCATATGTAAACTCTCTGGTCTCTACATCAGTCCTGCCTCAGCCTTTTAGCTGCCTCAGCGGGACTGACCTTTGCCAAGAAGACCATCGTTTCTTGCAGCCTGCCTCCAATGCCACTTGCAATGGCACTGGCGACCAGGGACCCCATGGCACCAGGCACTTGTCTTTCTGTTCATCCCCTTCAAAGTCCTCTTGGCCAGAGATGGTGCTTTCCAAACCCTGGCATATTCAGCTCATCCCTTAGTCTTTCGTTCAGGTGCTCATGTGTCCCTAAATGACTAAATGACCGTGGGCCTCATTACGAGGTAGGAGGTAAGGGATTACCGGCACCGGTAAGGGTGCCGGTAATCCCTTACCTCCATATTCCGAGGTCCCTTAACGGGTCCCTTCCTTAATGCCTGGTCTGAACAGGTGTTAAGGACGGGATCCGCTAAGGGACTTCAGAGCTAATAACGGTACCGCAAAGTTCAATCCCCCGTATTTACATAATTGTTTTTGTGGGCATTGTGAATATTCAAACATTGAAGATCTGTCAACATCAATACATTTCAAAAGTCAATATTCTTCTGCTCTTCACCTTCACAATGGTGTCAGACCTCATAACAATGGTGCTAATGTGAATTCCTCATTCATTCCATTTGAATCTAATGTGTCTAATTTATGGATCCAGAACATCTCTTTTTTTAACATATTACCCCTTCGGGTGGTGCTTTGATTTTTCCCAGGATTGCAAATTGCAGTCGTGACATGGTATGTCTTGTTGTTGTGAAGTGTCTGTCCACTGGCGATTATTCATTCTTAGTACGAATATTAAATGTATGTTCAGTTATTTGTTACTTTTTTTTGTCTGACGATTGGCCTATGTACAATTTGCCACATGGTCATATGAGTCCATACATCACACTTTTGGGATCACATGTCGCAACATCTCGTAGCTATATGTTTTTGCCTGTATTTGGATGTCTAATATGATCTCAGTTCTGGATGTTGTTACAGTGTCCACAATGTAGACACGTGAAAGTTCCCTGTTTTGGTCTTGACAAGAACGGTTGATTTGACTTCCTTATTCTTTCTGCTTTCACTGAGCTGTCTTTCAAATTCTTCCCTTTTGCGTAGGCCACCATCGGTGGATTTGGAAAGAGTTTGTTCATTTGCGGATCTAGTTTTGTTATTTTCCAGTTCTTATTTCATTGCTCTGTGTCGAGAGTTTCATGATGTGGATTAATTCATGTGCATTGGTGTGCATTCTGGGCACTTGGACGGTGTCGCTATTTGTAGACATACATCTCCTCTTTGGTTTGGTTTGTATTTCATCCAGGCTACCCCTGTTTTGGAATCTGTTGCATATCTCTTCTGTCACTTCAATGACTTGATTTTCCTTAGATACAATTCTCTTGATCCTCAAGTACTGGCTCAAGGGGAGATTATCTTTCAAATGCTGACGATGGAAACTCTCGTAATGGCACTTGTAGTGTTAACCTCCATGGGTCTTTGATATACCATGGTTTCTAAGTTGTTGTTTTCAAAGGTGAGGACCACATCCAGGAAGTGGATTTCTGGATTCCCTATCTCTAGAGTGAATTTTATTCTTGGGTGGTATGTATTCAAGTATTCAAAGTACTGTTCCAGTTCTGTTATTGTGCCTATCCAGATTTCACATATATCATCTATACATCTCTGCTATGTTAGTAGTTTGTTGGACCAGAGTGTCTCTTCTAGTACGTATTTCTGTTCGGATATATACATAAATATGTTTGCATCGAAAGGGACCATGCATTGCCCAATGAGGTGCCCAAAATTTGTAAGTAATAATCTTTTCCAAATCTAAAATAGTTATTGTGTGAGATGATTTTTGTCAACTCTATAGTAAATGTTTTATCTGCTTGAAAATAATTTTATCTGAGTAATACCCATTCTAGAGCTTGCAGTCAGTCACCATGTGGGATGGATGTATAACTCTAATATTAATTTGAATTCAACCTAAAAGAGAGGTGTGCAGCTTAACCACTGGATATCTCACAACAACAAAGGTCATAAGAGACTTCCCATACAACGTAGGGACTCTCATTCCTATCCGTTCATCTGTAAACAATCCAGAGCATTTATAGCAGGGTGGTTGGTGTTCCTGAGCAGCGGTGCTGGGGTGGAGACTGGGGTGGCATCCCTTTCAATCACTGGTGCGCCATGCGCGACGCATGGTCCTTTCTTCGCTTTACGTAGCTGAGGCTCTGAGTGCTTTCTAAGATTTAGGAGACCGCAGAGAGAGGGCCCTGGGACAGAGGCATCGTGACATATATCGGGCACTCTCTCTATCGCATGGTGCTCCCCAACTGACGCAGAGCACTGTAAACATGGGGGCTGAGCTGGCGATTAGAGCGGGCTCATGGCAGCGCTTACTTCTGGCTCTCCATGTCTGAGCAAGAGGAGACCAGGAACACAGGTCTTTTGGTGCTGCAAGCCTCACGCCAGTTGCTGGATTGAGCAGCCCAGGCTTTATGTGTCTGTTTTTGCAGTGGTGCTGAGGCAGTTCTGTAAGGCAGTGGAAGTGGAAAAAAGGAACTAGTGGTACTCTGGTTGCATCCAAAAAGGAGAGAGTGGGGGAAGAGTACAGATGGGAACAAGATGGGAAGTTGGGAAGGGGCAGGGCGTGGCAGGTCAGGGTTTGACCTTTGGTTTGAAATGTTAAATGGAACTTTTTGTATTGTGGCCAGGCTAGACATTGGCTGGAATAATAAACTAATGGAACTAGCTTCATCCTTGACAGAAATATCAAAACAATATATTCATCAATAGAAATCGTTGATACAACCGTGCATGCAAATTAAGCAAGTTACTATTTGGCACACATCTCTTTAGAACACGTTTATTAGTGTTATGTGTGAGTCATCATTTACACTAAAACACAATTACAAACATAGTTTAAACATATTTTGATTGGCAATAAAATGGTCTGTATACATTGTCAGTAGGTACAATAGTAATTTCCCTGCATGAATATTAGGGGAAGTTAATCCATCTATGACAGGTGACAGTTTAATGTTCATTTCTAATTACTGTATCTTTTTTTCTTAATGAATACTTTTATTTGCAAGTAACAGTAACTGATCAAAACAGAAATTGAGTGGTTTGAGCAAGCCCATACCTTCACCTTAACCTCAATACAATCTGCACTTGCCAGTAATCATCTGGGTGTAGTCACTTAATTTAAATATAAACATTGGCAAAGAAAAACGATTTGGCTTTTTTGTAGGCATGTGATAGGCATTTGCCAGGTGCTGCCATAATGGTACTACCTGACCATAAGATGCAACAGCGGGAACATGGTGTGATTATCTAGGCATATGAGTGTGTGGCATGTGCCTTTTTAATACCTATACACACAAGCCAACACTTTTGACTGTCAATGTTTATTTAGGCAGGACCTCAGTGCATGGAACATATATAAATTAACTGGTTGAAGGCACGCTTGTTTAAGACATTTTTATTAAACTTCTAGCACGTGTGCAGTTGCAATTATGCCATTAACTCTTAACTCTCAGCAGACTACTTAAAAATAACACTGACAGGCCAAAGTTTGATGTTATTGACCAAAAGAGCAAGCTCAAAGACATTCCAGGAGGATGTGTTTTGGGATCTAGGTGACGAGTTTGGGGTCCACTAACAGAGGAGCACAAATCTACAATATTTTCTTCGTAGGCATGAAATTGGTCCCATTGCAGGGGTGTTGTTTTCGCGAATAGCTTGATTAAATTCACGCTGTTTGAAATAAGGACGCCAATGTTTGCAGTTAAGTCAGAGTGGGATTAAGTAATAGACCAGTATCACACAGTCTGAATAAACAGTGAAGGATGGATTTTAAGTTTTGTATTTCAAGGCCTACAATAATATTTTATTACAGAGTTTACTTACAAAACACACAAATTGGATAGTAAAGCTACATGCCAACATGTAAATCCTTATAGCAACATGTTAAGTCAAAAGACTGTCATTGTGGCTTTAATTGTCACATCCTGAATGGTACACTATAAGACCGAGAAGCAAGTAATGCAAAACCGAAAAATCTGTGTAACGTCAGTGTACTTTCAGTGAATTTAGACGCACAATAAAACAAGTTGTGTGATAAACTCCAGTAGGGAGACTCTTTGTTAAAATCCTTTAGCTCATTCTGATTTATGATGTTGAGAACATTTGATTTGTGACATAAAGCAACTTTATTATTTTGTACATCAGGCTAGTATACATCATGGATATAAACAAATCTATACAGGGTGCTTTGTGTTGCTCACTTTAACTAGCATAGATTAGCAAAGGTAACTGGCGCTTTGTGAGGTCTTTTAGTTGGACATGTGCCATGATGCATATGAAAGGCTCTGCCACTGATAAAAGAAATGCATTTGCAGGTCGTTAGGGTGCTCCGGCTGCAGGCCATGGACGGCCTCTGTGTCTATGCCTCCCCGTGACTTGGGAAAGTGGCCGTGCTTGAATGCCCGGTGCGCGCTGATTTTATATTTACCTCGGGAGAAAGAAAAAGCATCCAGGGCGCATTTCTTGGAGCTTTGAACTTTAGGTACGCTTTGTAAAAAGCAAACGAGCTAGTGGTACGGCGTGCCCGTTGTTTACATTGCTCCTCCATCTGTGGTGCTCAGCACCCAGGACCAGTCAGAGGAGGACCACCAGTTCTCGGGCTTCCACGGGAGCCATGCTTTCAATATGAAAGGCCTTCCTTTAGCTCTTCTGCTAAGGAGGTTCACATTTAGCCCAACTCGGGCCCAGCCTAGGGCAGGCCCAGGAGCAGCTGACGGAACTGCACTGGGGCAGCGGTCTTCCTTAGGCTACGTCTGTGCGCATCTCTCTCCAGTTTAGGCAGGGAGAAGCTTTTGAGACAGCCAGAGGGCTACACACTGTTACTGTCCCTATAGGGGGGGAAAGGTCATGTGTTCCCATCACCTCGGGTGAAGACCAGTGCCCTCTCCTGGAACACTCCAAGGTCGACAATGGCCAATCAGGTGATTTACTGGGTTCTATAATAGTGTCCAGTGTTTATTTTTCCCTAGAGGAATGAATGACTTCCACTTTTCGGCAGGGAATTGTTTTGTTGGGTGCTTGTGTTTGATGTGTGTGAGCCCATTTTGTGGTAAGTACTTAAAAGATTGTTGTCGCTTGTAATGGTGCACATTGTATTGATGTCCTTCAGTCATGTCATGAAGGGTATTGGGCATTCAAGGCCGCACTTGACATACTACAGACAGAACCTACTGGCTTTGCCAATGCTTATGTTTGGTGGAGAAACAGCGTTTTCCGAGGAAGAATTCAAAACTAGGAGCAGGTAGCATATTGATAGCATATTTCATTTGGAATCTTCTGATCAATAAAAATATATTTACTGTGGGAGGGGAAGTGGGTGAGGTCACTGATTCTTTCCCAGGTGACACGTCTGACTTTCCCCAAGACCTTCTGGCCTTTTCAACGCATGAGTGACTCCACCCCAGCTCCACTTGCGGTTCACATGCTGTATGCGACTCTGGTGGCTTTTCACCAGGGGAGTGGTCTGGGGTGGCACGTGCCACGCCTGGAATCCGATAGGCCCCCCCAGCTGCCACCAGTACCCTAAACTATGATCATTATGTCTGTGTGCGCTCCCACTTCATGCCACCCCTGCATAAGTCAGTGCCCCACTTGGACCACCCCAGTCAAAAGAGTCCGGATGCACCCCTGCTTTTCACACGTGCCAAGAACTGACATTGTGGCCGGCTCGGCTCCAGCTCCATCCTCCTTTTACCTGTGAAACGTGACTGACTATATCAGTGCATGACTGACTTGGAGCCAGGCCTAGGAGTCTTTCAGAAGAAGTGGCCTTTTGGCAGAAGCCAGTCTTTTCTTGTTTAGGTCCACCTGCTGTTCCAGATGTTAGGCACTGGGCCCCACTTGGTCAGACCTTGGTCTGAGTTGTCTTATGTTAGGTTATTATGGACTTATATTGCGAGGAATCACCACCCTAGCAGTCTCAGAGCACCTGGCCTTATCTGACAAATGGCATATTATCCCCCGTACCCAAACACGACCACTCCGCTTGGAGCTTAGAGCATGTACTTCAACGGCCAGGTTCAAGAAGCAACTGAAAAGGCTAATATTTGCCAGAGGGATAGATTAAAACAAGTGCATGGCCCATGGTGTAACCGTATGACACCCTGCTCAATAATCTCCCCCGCCCCCCATCTCTGTTCTTTGTTGTCTGTCCTGTGAGCGCCCTGAGGCCTTTGGGCGACTTGCATAATACAGAAAATATATAACTAGATAGACAGATAGATAGATAGATGGATAGATAGATAGATAGATAGAAAGATAGATAGATAGATAAACAATGGATAGATAGATGGATAGATAGACAGACAGACATAGATAGATAGATAGATAGATGGATAGGTGAACAATGGATAGATGGATGGATAGATGAACAATGGATAGATAGATAGATAGATGGATAGACAGACAAACAGACAGACAGACAGACAGATAGATAGATAGATAGATAGATAGATAGATAGACCGACCAGTGAAGCTGTACTTTCAGGCTCTATTTGTAGCTCCTTGTGCCTAATGGCGGGGAGGACACGTGCATGCAAAGAAGGGTTCATTTAATGGCAAACCCAATTTTAGAGGCACGACAAAGAGTACAGTTGTGTAACTCCCCAGTGGAGAGAACGCGTCCTCTTCAGAAAGCGCAAGCACTGCCACAATCTGTGTACAATCTCAGCCCCCTCCTTCCCTTCAGGTTCTTTTGAAATGCCCTGCCTTTGTAAATTCATAAATATTGCAAAGCAGAGAAAGCAGCTCGGGGAGCAGGATCCCAGGGCTAAAATGGAGAGGGAAGGTCAGCCCCTGAGCAGAGAGGGCGCTGCATCTTTTCCAAGCTGCAGCCTGCGCCACAGGGTGGCCTTGTTTGCATTGAAGGCACATGGATGCATTTAAGCTGTATTGACCGCAAATGCAGTCAATACCGGGCTTAAGTGACATTTGTGAGCTGAAGGCGAAGGCGTGCACCAAAGATGGCAACTATATTCCCGTGGCATGGGCTCCAACGTGAGGATTTTGAGTGAAATTGATGTGCTGAGGCCTAGCACTAAAGTCATTGAACCTTGAGTACAAGTCGATACCAACCTGTTACCTGGATCTTCTTCTGCCACACTTCTTATGATATATTTTATTTGTATAGAGCTCATACACAGGTGTTTCTTGTTTGCTCGTATTTGGGGCAGTCCCCCAGGGTTGTCTTATAGGAGATCTTCACATCGCTGCATGCAGTAAAGCATCAAACATCCTTCATCGTCTCCTTGTGCAATGCGGAGCTTCTTGAGGAATGTTTCTGAATCCCTTCTGTCCCCATACACCGAAATGGGTTCTTCCCTTTGATTTCATTTTACCTGTCGACATTCCTTCCACCGTCAATTTATGTGAGCCACAGTTGTTTGCCTCATTCAGGGCAATCATATTTGGAAAGGGTCTTAAAAGTCCAGTGCACCAAGCCCACCACCCCAGAATATCTATAGATGCAGCCCATCCATGTTACAAAAAGCCTCATTTAAGTCATCAAAACATAATTTCCTTTCATTGGTAGCATGGGCCGAGCATTAGGCTTTTCCTAGGCAGATAGAAAGATCAGAGCATAAAGGAAGAACTATTCAAGAGAAAGTCAAGAGAGTAATGCCAGAATGTTCAGACGTATGCATTCAAATGAAAGCACGTGTTTATGGCAAACCTTTCAAAAACAAAGGCTCTGAGATGTCTAGATCTTCTGAAAATAAGTCTCAAGCTGCCCTCAACCAATCCTAGTAGTGCAGAAAGTGTGTTGGTGACGGTGTATCAGTGGGTACTCCTGCCTCTGCAGCAACCGGAACTGAACAGTTTGCCAAAAGTCATCTCTTCCGCAATCCGTACTAGATCAAAAATGGAAGCCCACATTATAACAGGCACAGCAGAAGTGTTGCATTACCTGAAAACAAGAATGCACACACAGTTAGCAGAAAGCCTCACAACCGGGCGCTGATATTCAGGAATTGAGGGTGGAAAATTCACATTTGGTAGGGCTACAACTCCCGCCGCTTGGATCTTCTCTGGGGTGCCTCGCCCCGTGCACATACATCATATGGAAACCACAAACGTCTGTGTATTTGCGTGCAGAATGCATCTTACCTTCTTCACGCCACCTACGTTTCTGTGGATCATGCCAAGATCACATCAATGGCGTTCAATTAGCGTGTAGAACAGTAAACCTGGGGCCTCACCATTAGCAAATAGCTACAGTCCCCTGTTACATAATAAAATGATTTTGTTTTCTTTTCTGGCACATTTTTAAATAACTCCATCCCTCCACTCTCGCTTTCTAATTAAAAAAATAATAATAAAACAGCCCAGACATTGTTCTCCCATGTGGGCGGGACAAAGACTGATATGCAAATGGATATTTCCCATCTGTGAAAGGTACAGTGAGCAAAAAGTGTGTGCTGCAAACTCTCATCCCAGAACAGGTTATCACGCCATGTTCTTTCTGGAGAAGAGCGCCTGCTACCTTTTTTGAAATATTTGCAAGGAACTTGGGTTTGGTCACCCTGAGTTACCTGGGGGCAACCAGACGTGGACTCCCTGCTCACTGTGCTCAGAGAGACAAAGCTTCACCTCACTGATGAGGCCCAACAAGGCTGAAACACGTGTATGGGGTTACTGTTGGTACTCTTGTTCAGAGAGGAATTGCCATAGCATTTCGGTACTGGACGCCCATGTGGGCGGGACAAAGACTGATATGCAAATGGGTATTTCCCATTTGTGAAAGGTACAGTGAGCAAAAAGAATGTGCTGCAAACTCTCATCTCAGAACAGGTTATCATGAGATGTTCTTTCTGGAGAGGAGCGCCTGCTACCTTTTTTGAAATGTTGTTCTCAAAACTGTACACATCTTTGTCGTCTAGAGACTTGTCCTAGAGATATGTTTTTAATGCTATGCTTTTGAATCTACTAATAGTGTATTCAGCATCTTCAGATAACCAGCTAAAGTTAACTTTAATAATGTTAAGGACTCCCCATTTGGTAGATATCATTTTCTGGCTTGTCAAGGCAAGTCACTTATTTCATTGCCTGGAAGCTCTCAAGTTCTTCTGTTGGGTTTAGCATAGATCTTTAAATTGAGGTTGTGAGTTGGGTCTATATTAAAGAGAGGTTTAGCTCTGATCTTAACCAGTGCACCGCTAGCTTAGATGTCTGCCACTGGGGCAGATTCTCTAGATTTATTTATTTATCTGTCAGTTTATAACGCACCTGAGCCCGCAGGCATCAGGGCGCAGAAAGAGAGGAATTAGAAACAAGCTAGAGTCAGAGAGAGGAACAGATTACCCCATCTGGTTATATAAATTGGAGTCATAGACGCCCCCAGATAGGTCTGATACAGAGAGTCAAACTGGTTGGATTAATATACAGGCTCCTCCCAATATGCTTGAGACTGCCTGTCAAACTGACCCGACGGATGATAACATAGGGGTTACCTCTTCTGGAAAAAGCAAGGACCATTGGTTGACTCCGGGTTGCCATACCCCTGATGTGGCATCAGTTTGCATGCCTGTTGGCCCTCCTAGCACTGCCATATGGTCAGTGTAAACATCTTCAGGCTTAGCGTCTCTGAGAGATAAGTTAGCTATTTCTTCGCAAGGTTGTGACATACGTAAAAAAATAAGAGAAATGGAGCAGATTGCTGACTCACACGAAAGAGCTTTTATTATGGATGACCGGATCATCATTATCACTAATGTGGCCAAAGCAGAACGCTATGAGACCAGACAGGCATTGCAGAATAAGGTCCGGTCATGGAAGCATGCCAAACTAGGTCATGGTTGCATAAGGCGGAAAGACTGGTTGCATAAGGCGGCGGCGGCGGATTCAAATTCTTGATTGGTATTCTGAAGCTAACGCAGATTATATCATCATTGTTTGTGGTATGAGCAACCTGCCTGCTTTTTTTTTTATCTGCTGCAGAGGATTTACAATCTGTCACTTGTGTCTTCAATGAGAATTGTCTGAGACTGATGTTTTTGCATCTGTGGGCTATCGTCCATTGTTTGTCTTTTCAATTGAATGCCCTTTGCTGTCATATGTGTTTTTTGATATCTGTTGTTTTTGTCTTTGTTTTAAGCGTTTCTATGCCTATGGGCTGTTGTTCCAGCGCTAAATAAATAAATAAATAAATAAATAAATAGACTAGCACAAAAGATGTATTCTGAGGCCAGGCAACGCCACCCCCCTTTCGTTAGGGAGCAGCACGTTTTTTTTTATAGCTCAATCAGATCCAAATAAAGCTAGAATTTAGTCTTTGACATCATTTCCTGAAGTAGTGATTAGCAACATGTGTAGGCCTGGCATCAAAAAGGAAGACATATTTGTATTCAAATGACATTTTTAGATAGATTCCCTCTTTGAATAAAAGTTATCTGAATATGGGGTCATATGTTAAATATTACTTTCACTTTGTTTGCTCCTTTTTCGTGCAGCATATCAGTATTAGATGTGGATTGAACCCCAAGATATTTTGCTTGTGGTTCATTAAGTTGTGTCAGATCCTTGATGATCCAGGATGTCGTTTTTGTTTTAGTTGATCTGATTGTGTCCGTGAAAAACCACTGAATATGTTCCCCACCCACGTGGATTCAAAAAGACTAATGAGAACAGCAAAGTTACCTTCACATAGAGATACATTTTTTAAAAAAAATGTTTTCGCTTCGAGTAAATAATTTGATCATCCGGTTTGATTTATTGAGCAAAGGCATCAATGAAGATGTCAAATAGGGCCTCTCCAGTACCTCTGTTTGTTGCAAATTATTGTGCCAGTTCAGCATTTAAAATACCGCAACAATTACATATGTATGCTGCTTTGACTGCAGTCACAAAGCCCCCATGTATATCAATGTTATCCAGCATACATGAAGGCCAGGCTCAATAAACGTGATGAAAGGCCATCGAGCACCCTGCATAATTATATGAAAAGGCCTTTTCTGGTATCTAACAGGCATTGATGATAATTGCTGTTGACCCGCCCTCAAGGCACACGTCTTTATGCGTCACAGTTTGTGGGTATTTAACATATCATCTAGCATAGTAGAACATGCCATTGCACCTGTATCTACTTTAAGGGTGGGCTTACAGGACCCCTAACCACCCAGATTCTTTTCTGGCTTAAGAATTAAGTTAATATTGTGTTTTGCTTAAAACATGACTGAATAATTTGTTAAGAGTCGTTAAATAAGATGTAAAAGGTTTTGAAAAATTCTTCCTTGAAAGCATCTAGAGTTGTTCTCTTCTTTGTCCTCAGTTACGTTTGAAATCTTCATGCCTGTGTTGTCTGCTTCCAATTGCCGGTGTGCCTCAGCTGATATTTTAGAAAATTTGGCATTGCTTAGGGAAAGATGTGTTACCATTTTATTCTGGAACAATGTCTTGGGAATATAAATCTGCGACAAGTTGATAAATGTATCATGAATTTCTTCATTTGATTAAATATATCCAAAAACAATGTTCAACTTTATGAAATTGTCGCTATTCTGTGGTTCTCTTGGCTACCAGACTAATATTATCCCCACCTTTTCTGCTTGGCACAATGTTTTTTTGATGCTTATCGAATGGTACCTATTCTAATAAAGGTATCAAGGTTATGTTAAAACAAATATAGGTTACAGAAGAAAAGGCATACAATGTTTATGATATGAACTGGTTCTTGAGATATACGGGGTTGTACTCTTATTGGCCAAATGTCCTGCACTGTTTTCCAAGAGGTAATTCCTATGATGCCCCAGATATTTAGAATAAATGAGGGTTCAATTCAATTAAACTACAATGCATTGATCTATACATTTTGGGAAAACCTCTCACAAAACTCCATGGGAATGTTGCAAAGGTAAAATTGGCATGACCAGCACCTACAATTGAAGGAAGTGAGTGGAACATGCCGTTTACCTCTTACCAACCTATTACATATGTATTCCATTTTAGGTGTCCCTGAGAACCAGTTGGGCAAAGACGGTAGCATATCTGGTCCAATAACTTTGGTATCAACAGCTGGCGATAATGGCCACAGACCTTAGCACTTTTCAAAGATACAATGGATGTCAAATGACCAGTGGACTCTCAATAGTTCTTTAATCAACATCTGTTGCTTGCTGCAAGGATCACCCTAGTCAATTTTTGAAGTCTCTCTCATTATTCTCTCTTGATTGCTGGTTGTCAAGAGCATGGCATTGAAAAAAGTTACGGATATCCTGCATCATCGACAACGGACATTCCATCATGTTTGCTCCAAAGGATATCCCAAAAACAAAGCCAAAACTACATTGAATAAATGCCCCAGAATGCAATGCTATGTCTCTGATTTAGACTCACCCATATTGACCTGCTGAAGGCCTCGTTCTCTCTTGATTCGCTCATGCCACTATAGAACCTCTGAGTGCTAAATGCCTTAGATGAATCCTTCTAAATTTCCGCACATATATCTATGCATCTCTGTTGTTCACATGTAACATGGAATTGAAATTAACATACTTGAGAAAAAAGAGGAGCAGCAATGGATGAGCTGTACTATCATGTGCAACCCTTTGTGACTATCCCCTAAATAGTAATGCAGTTAGTTAGTCCCCATGGTGGTTATCACTTATACTTTAATATGTGTGGTATTAGGCTGTTAAATGACTGACACAATTAATATTCCTATCAGGATGTAGAAACACTGCTTCTTTAGGGTGGAATATGTTACTTTGACTACCGTCCTCTTTCAAAGTTATAGTAGGGACACTATTGACTGTGTGGATGGGTGACAGAAAAAGGTGATACCACTGAGGTGTTCTGTAAATCTGTAACATATGAGAAGTGGTATTTGATTTGCATAACATAGAATACAATTGAAATTCCATGTTAAATCAGAAGCTCAGTGAATTGTGTTGTGTGAATTGGGGATGCTCGAGAAACACTGAAAAATGCTGATCTTTGATAACACCAACATGCATGTATAGGTTCTGCTTGTGCTTTTAATTGTTGTTGAAGCTAAGATCGCCTCATCATCTATGAAATTACCCGAGACTCCACAAGCAAACATTTCTTCTCCATGTATCATTGATTATCCTTAAATTAATCTTATGGTAAGATCCAGATGAGAGCTTTAAAAATAATCTGTCATTAGATCTTAATATTGATGGCATTCTATGTGAAGTCCTGACTGACTTGCCAGCCTCAGGCATTGCCAGAGTAGTTTGTAATGTGTTCTGATCACTCTTTTTCTAAAAAAACCCTTCCGCCAATCCGTTGAATCAAACCAAACGTCTGTCAATTGTCACACCGACCATATATAGGGTTAGGTTGATTGAGAGGATGGTGGAAAATCAATTTCAGGATTTTCTTTAACAGTCTAATGATATCTTGGAGCCTGAAAAGATTGCTCTTTGACCCTTGCATGAGACTGATGCAGTCATCACCTCTATTCCAGATGGCCTGATCTGGGGGACAGACCAGAATGAAATTGAACACCAGTTTCTTCTGTGTCTCTCTGCCTCGTTCGACAACACATTCCCTGAAATCTTACTCCACGCACTCATCGTGGGGGGATGTGCTTGTGTGGTGCTAAAGTAGTTCAGATCCTCCACAACAGGTCACCAACAAGCTGTGATGTTACCTTCTTTCTCTTCTAAGACTTGTCAATCAAAATATAGGTTCCCCATTATTTCCCATGCGTAGAGCAGCCTTCTCAGTAAGTGTACCAAATCGGTAGGTTTCTTGCCGTACAGCTGCATGCATGACATAAAAATAATGTTTAAACTGAGCACAGATGGCTTTGCGAGTTCCTCTCTTTTCACTGACTGTGTCCTGAAAATCCACAATGGGATTTGTATTAACAGCAGAAAAATCCACCAAAATTAGAGATTCTGATTATAGGCAAACAGGATCCTTACATGAGCCTGTAGGTCATTTGAGTTGTAAAGTGAGGTTTTTTCACCTTGTGGTTCCTTAAGAGGGATCCCCATAGTTCGACTTTCCTGATAGAGTGCCAGTAGTCATAGCTCAAATTCGGTCAATTCTGGACTACTCAAATAGCTGCATCTGAGCTCTTATCTCACTCTTAGGCATTCCCGTCTCCTCTAGTGGTTGATGTCCAACCGAATATGAAGTACACACTATGCTTGACTCAACATTGTTTGTGGGAGTGAGGGACAGCCCTGTACCTCCTATATTAGTTTGACTAAAGGGAGGAGGATCCGTCATGGAGACTGGGTGATGCAACGTATAGTGATCTGTTAATCAAGTCTTTCCAAATTAGGATTTCTTTCAAAAACAGGTGGCCTGTGACGCTTTGGTTAACAAATGAATTCCCTGTTGGAGTTTATGCTGCCTCAACCCTAGTTACTTGAACAGTCCCTTGACAGTTTCATGTCCTGTTCCCTCAGAGGTCAACCTGTGGATAATCAATGCAGAACTTCCACTAATTTGATTTTATATTGAACCATCTCAATTTCTCTGAATTAACTATTTTACTGAAATTCAGTGGGAACTGCCTCAGTCTTTTTTGGGAGGTTTATCAGCGCCAATTTTATTTATTATCTAACCTTTCGACACCTTCTGTCATGACATATCCAATGCACTCCATATTCTGTAGTGACATAAGATATAATATTAGATATTGTCACAGATGTTCTCCTGCACCAATGAGTTAGAATACTGTATAAAATAAATAAGGAAAAAGACAGAAACAAACATACGTCTGTCAAATTGTTTCGTGGAAGTCAATAATTGATTTACTGGTTGCATTAAACAGCTTACATGATGCTGCTGTTATTGAAGGGGTATTGACTTGTTTACATATGTTGGCCAACATGTGCTTGTTGTTAAGTTGAAGAATGGATGTATGATTGAATGGATGGAGTATGGTATGAATTGAACTGATGGTTTTAGGACAATGAAGTGATATGTATTATATTGGATTATGTATTGGAGTAGACAACGTTTTATTCTCAGAGGTGAGAGGTGTCTTATACGTAACAAATCAGTTGTTATTGGATACTCCGGCGATTATATATACGGACGCTATATGACAATAGAGGGAGCAGATATAGGGCATACAAGTAATAGAATGTTAGATGAGAGGAAAATATATCAAATATGGAGGAAGTAGATGACATAGATGTTACGGAATAGAGGAAGAGGCGGATGAGATGAACAGATACGTAGTACAAGGCATCAAGGAGTGGATGATTTGGTAGAATACATAGATAACCGAGATGAACAGAAGAGAGAACTACACTTTTTGAAGTGGTAAAAAAAGACACACATATGCAAGCATTATCAATGCCAACACTGTTGGTTCTTTGAATGTCAGATGTGAACTGCGGCCTCAGATGTCTTACTACATTTCATGGTGTTACTGAAGGACAGAGATAAAGGTTCACCATTGCATCAGAAGGCACCTCAAACACGTACACCACAGCAAACCAACACAGTTCCGTCAAGAATGGGACAATGAGAACTGTGTCGATTGCACGGACAACAGAGTCAACCACCTTCAAATAAGGCACAGGCGGGATGTTCACAGTGCAGCAGCTCGCAACGCTACATAGATACACATGGAGGAATGGAACCCACTATCTACAGCTTGGCATGCTAATTGTGGTCACTAAAGTAACACGTATGAACCAAAAGCAGTCTAACTACTGGTTCTTTCTAAGCTGGTCTATGGAAAGGCTGGCCTCACTGGGCTCCCCAACAGCACCCATGCCCCCTGCAAGCCATACAAAGCGCAGCAGCCAGACTCATCCTCCACTTAACCAAACATTCCCACATCGCCCCCGGTGTTGGCCAGCTCCACTTGCTTTCCTTATCCCACACAATTGCCTTCAAAGGACTCTGCATTGTATGCAAAGCCATCCACCTCAAAGCGACATCTTACCTTCATGACAAACTCAAACCCATCACTCACACAAACACCAGACAATCCAGACAACACCTTCTACACATTTCCTGTCTGCAAACTCACATGCACACAAAAAACAAGCATTCACCCGCTGGGCACCCAAGGCATGGAACACCATGCCTCTTCACATGTGCACTTAATCCTCCATCACCACTTTCAGAAAGAGCCTCAAAACATACGTGTTTCCCCAGACATAACCCTGCCCTCCTCCACTCCTATCACTTGTCTATCCTATCCTAATCGTCCTATCCTTTCCTAAAAACATTGTATAACTTCAAACTTTGTACCATTTAAGGCACTCTGGGATCCTATGAGTAGGGCCAGCGCTAAACAAAAATTCAAATAAAATAAATAAACTTAAAACTAAAACAAATGAACCGATTGTAGAAAATCGAGGCATATGCATCTATTTTACAACACTTACTCCTCAAGAAAAGTGCCATGAAGCCTATAGGAATGTTATGAGGGTTTCCCGACTAAAGTCCTGTAGTCAGCGTCACTAACACACTCCTGAGTCACTGTTAACAAAGACACTTCTTCCCGCAGTAAATGGTTTGGTGTGCTTGTCAGCAGTGTGAGCTGCCTTTGTGCAGCCAGAATTGTTTGTGTATGACTACTTCATTTCATAAAGGAAGATCAATTATACATTAGAGGAGATATGGTCTAGAGGCTGGCCTTGAAGAATGAAGCAACACTGAAGGTTGATGGCTGGAAGTATTTGAATTAATGATAAACTCTGCCATTGCTCCGGTAAACCCCGCAGACAATTGTCTTTCAGCCTGCAACACCATTACAGAAGGGGGAAGACCATAAGCTAATCAGGCCTTGGCCCTCCCCAAAGGGGGCTGCTCAGCTCAAATTGCTAGGTTACACCCCTTCTGCCGCAGACCACGAGCAACCCCAGGCATGTTTAACTTAATTGGGCATCGTCAGTGAGCGGTAACTTGGGTCGCTGGGCACAGCAGGCTCGGAGACCACATCTGGACATACCCATCCCACTTGGGGCAACATATTCAACACATTTAAGTGATGGGTAGGTTTTGAATTCATTTAAATCCCTAGTATTGCTCTGGGCAACTCCCAGACCACTCCTTTTCAGCCTGTCATTAGTGAAGGGGAACGACCATATGCAAATCAAGCTCGCTCCTATCCCAAAAGGGGCAGTGCAGCCTGAACTGCAAGGTCACATTCTTTCAGTGTTGCTTGAAACTTCAAAATCTGGAATCGAATCCTGGCTTTGCACTGGATCATGTTTGTGTGGGTCTGTGCAAACCCTTTCACCTCTCTATGAATGCACCTATAGATATGTTATTTCAATGTAAAAAAGTGCACACATACGCAACACTTTCACCATCACCATAATTCTTTTTCAATTGGACCCCACATGCCATGCTCTTCTATTCACATCCTCTCATTCTGCAAGAGATGCTACAGAATCATATTCTGTGCATATCTCTGTGACACTAGTTGCTCACTTTATCAAGCCGTCCATCATGAAATCGCAGTCATCTACCCCACTCTATTCATTATAATGTCCACGCCCTCCCCACCCCATTAATAATCCCAGCTCCTCTGCTACCCCTGCACTGTGCATGTAACCCCCTGGGTGAGTCCCCTGTATATAGTGCCCACTGCTTTCCAGACAGGTGTGGGCAGTATAAATCCCATACTAAAATGCCACCTCACTCTATGGTTCTGCCCATTCTCCCCAATGCTCCATGCAGACCTGAGCGCGGAAACAGATGTCAGGTGACAACCGGGAGCAGGGAGGAGGGCTGCAGCTGCCACACAAAATCTCACAACTCAAAGGGGCCCCGATTTATTACAGGCGCCCTCCACTTGTGGGTGACTACGTTCGCACACAAACGGAGAAAATCCCCTCAGCGTGCAGGTCTTCAGGGTCACAGAGCAAACACTGCGCGTACACATTCTTCCGCGCATGCGCTTTTGTCCAGCCACAAAACTTTGCAATAGGTGGGTATGACACTGGAAGAGCAAGCCGACCCCGGTGCATATCTCGGGGTTCCAAAAGTTTCTAGTAATATCATTACTTTTAACATTCCACCCCTAAAATAGAAGCACTACCACAGATGGGACTTTTAAGGGCGATCACTTAAGGTGACCAAATTTGGAAAATACAAAACCGGGACAGGACAAATGTATAAAAGTAGGACCAGCACCCCATGTCCGTTGCCCCCTCCGTCCCCTCCCCAGGGGATCATGCATTTAAATCAATATTTCCAGCACTTCTCATATTAATTAACTGTAGGGTTGCAAAATGATACGTCACTTGCACGCTTTTGCTTTAATTGTTGTAACAGTCTTTCCTGTGCTTTATACAGCATCCGCCGTGGCGCAATCAGTGAACGCATAGGGGTATGAACGAGAAGGTGGGAGGTTCGCGGTTTCTCATGGGTGTCCGACAAGGTGCTAATGGGTATTTGGCAGGAGAATGGGTCAACTGTTCATTATGGAGAAAAATGTCAGCTTTAACTGTTGCTTGCAGCAGCCATTCCTCCCTTTCCCAAAAAGGGGTGTGCTTTTTAAATGAAAAAACCTCTCCGGACAGGCAGTGGTGGAAATGGAAAAAATGTAGTGGGGGATCCCACAACACAAGGGCCGGGGTAGGGGAGGAGATGGGGGGCGTGGTCTAGAGGGGGCGTGGCTCGTAGTGTGCATCCAGCAATGCTGGAAAGCTTAAACAAACATGTACAACTGAAAGGAACCAGTTGTACATGTAGCGAGCCTTGTGCATTACACACCAGTGCCAAAGCCACGGTAAAGGGCAATGATGCAGTCGCGGGTGTTTTTTATTTATTTAAAGTATTCCAGCGCGGTGCATGGTCTTGGGCGGCTGACTCTGGCCGGATCCCGAGATCCGGCTCCATTTCTGGTGCCGGATCTCGGAACCGCAGAGAGCCGGCCCAATGACCAGCACTGGGGACAGGGGTAACAGAGGGCCTTATCCCAGGACGGTCCTGACAAAATCGCGAGGTCTGGTCACCCTACTATCACTGGTAATGAGCAACCATTTTTCACTTGTGTAGGGGCTGGCCACAGCCCTCCACACATTGGCTGCTGCTTGTGAACAGTTCAGATGTGCCCTGGCACTTAGAAATGCTTAACAAGGCAAGTTGAAAGCCCCTGGTATACACAGTCCCATCCTGCACGCAGGCCTCCTTTGAAGAGCAGAGTACGTGCCTGGTTAGGGTGACCAGACATCTGGGTTTTGCCGGGACTGTCCCAGTATTTGGTGCCCTGCCCCCCATTCTCTCTTTAGTCAAGATTATATTCCCATTGGAAAATGCAGTGATCCTGGTTTTTTGTAGGTCTTCATAGCTGGCAGGCAGCAATTCACAATCTCGCACAGAAGAAATGTTGCATTTTATAATTTGAGATAGTCTTAGTTTGTGATAAATTAATTATAATATGTGTTTCTTTGAACAGTAACACTTAAACCCCCTTCTCCTCCAAACGCTGCTGAAGCGTAGTATCTTGACATCCACTTTCAAGAGATAGTCCTACTTTTATGTTAGTTGCCACGCCTCGTTTTTTTACTTTTTTAAATCTGGTCACCCTATGCATGGTCCATGCTGGAGGCATGATGCCGCGAGCACGTGCTTTTCGTGCGTGTATACGTGAATCACTTGTTATGCTATTGTCATTTACACCGCGCACACCGCAGCCAGTTTCTCGGACTCTGGGTGGTTATAGAGTAGGTTAATTCAACGTTAAACTAAAAAAACTTTTTTTAATGTTTATTTTAATGTTGAATTTAATCAGAAAATTGTTTTTTTTTACATCTTCAGCAAATGCGTTGCTACGTTTGTAGTTTATTATTTGACTACTATAGAACGTTCGTGTTCATTCTTTAGGGGTGACAGGCCTAATATTTTGCAGATGCATCGGAGGAAAGGTACGGCATGTTTTGGCATGTTTGATGAACAAGCAATTAAAACAATTCGTAGGATGAAAAAAGACAACGGTTGCGGGATCGTTAAGCTCTGAAACTGCTCAATCACTTTCTCTGACCAAACGGAAAACAATGGGAAAGAGGTAGCCCCTGCCCTTTCTCCGCGGGTTTCTTCTTCCCACGACGGTATTTTCTCGGGCTGCAATTGGCTGCAATTGGCTGGTTGTGGGAGGGACGAGGCGGGTGGAGCCAGGCCCGTTATCCTCGGCGCTGGCCCTCTGGCGGCCCATAAATGGCTCTGCACGTGCAGACCGTAAAACACAGAGCGCGCGCTCCACGGCAAACATGAGACATCACTGGCCACGACCTGTCCATGGTGCTGACAAAGGGCGTCCCCACAAGCGTTCAGCGTCCAAGGAACTGTGCATGGGAGGAACTAGGCAACGCCGCCCCCACCCCACTGGAAGGCCCCTGTGGCAAGCATAGGTATGAGAAAGCGACAGACACAATGGGGGCGCCGAGCGCTGTAATGTATCCCCAAAGGGTTTAATAGCGCGGCAGCTGGCAGCCCACGGATAACAAGTAAATGATGCGGTTATAGAACACGGCATTAGAATCCAAACTCTTTTATTGTCCAGGGATGCCGACGGTGCCCCTCTTTGCAAGCAGGGGGGGAGCCTTCCAGTTGTTAGAAATAATTGTGACGCTACCGGTGCAACCATGTGTTTACTTAAAAGAAATGTTCACTGCCTCTGACCCCCAATTGTGAAGAGCTAATAAGTGGCCTCTGTGCCGCGTTCAGCCCGGCCGTCTTCTTAGCCATCAGCTCTTTCCATTCTGGGACATGTAGTTTCATTTTTTTTCTATGATAATTAGTGGTAATGTATGTCATTGGCCGGCTGTAAATATGTCTGGCTGACTATAGTGAGTGAACCCCAAGCAAGGATGCCCAGCTGCGTTGCTCTGTTGCAGACATTTGTGAAGTAATGTGTTAAAATGGCGTCATGAATGACATCAAGCCAGTGGCAGATACGAAGGCTTGCTTGCAATGTGTCCCCGTCTAAACCTCCCTGCTCTAACACTCCTCGGTGGTGGAATAGTTTTGAACTAGGAACATTACATTCACACTATACAGCAGTGGCTTTGCCAGGAATCCAATTTAGGAGGGGCACCGAGGAGGCCACAGACAAAAGTAGGGTGGCCACAGCAGACAAAGTAGGGGGGCTGCATATAAAAGGTCATGTGTGACGTCAGAAGCACTATTGCAGAGAATCCTTTGTGCACACCAACTACCACACCCCTTTTCTGCACCCACTAAACGATTAAGTCACTAATGACTCAGCATTAGAGGTTCGTGTGCTACATTCTGTTTGGCGGGGATGCTCTTGGCTGCAGGGTGACTTAACAGATCTTCAGTGTTGTGCAGCAGCATTGATTGTGGCCCTGTGTGTGTTGCAGACAGTGCAGAGAAATTGGGCCAGCTCAGGTAGGGGGGTACAAGAGGGGGCCCAGGATTTCAGAGAAGGGATCCAGCCACCACATACCCTCCTAGCGACGCCACTGAAATAAAGTACAACTTATTTCTCTTAAAACCTCCCTGTCATTAATTATTTTACGCTTTTCGAAAATGTCTGCAATTGAAATTCGGCCTCCTGACAAGGCACAGCACCACAACCCATTTTAACACGGGCACTGCCAAAAGCACCGCTGAAGAAAACCAGACGAGTAAAGGAATCCAGCGAAAACCATCTGTGGATGGTCAACTGGATTTTTATTTTATTTAGCTTTTAGCTTGCAATCTAGCAAACCTTCAGCTATTTACAACACAACATAAATCAATGACAAAATATAATCATTTCATCACTTACACAATTCCATCATTTCATTAGATCCATTTCACCAAAATCATAATTGTCACATCATAAAGTCCAATATTCAAAAAATGATCTAGATTGAAACAAAATTTTAAAATGTTGCCACCGCTAAAGAGAGACTGAGGTGTTGTCCACTAAATATTATTGTCCACCATCTCTCTGGGATGAATATTCTATACTGCTGTATATATCTATCCGTATAAGACCTCTTCTCTCAGCCAAAGAACCATGTTCAATTGAAATGTGTCTCACGGTTTCCAGTTTTCCTTGATCACGACAAAAGTGACAACACCTCCATTGAAGTTCCCATTTAGCTCTGACACCCAAGACTTCTCTCGTAGGTATTGAATTAAAACACATTTTCATAAAAGTTCCTCTCAATAAAATGTCTGGGAACTTAGATGGTCACGTGCAATTCCCACCAGAGCGATGTGACAGGGTGGCTTAGAACTTTGTGGATCAGATGTCCCTGTCAGCCAGACATCTATTGCAATTGACATCAGCGTTCAGTATTTTGTAAATAGTGTGTAGGTCAGTCGAACGTGTAGGATTGCATGCAGAAGAATTCTGAATGCTGCCCACCGCCTATAACTGCTCCATGCAGTCTATCTATACAGGGCATTGGGTTCAGACGAGATTAGTGAGGGGTATGTTGCGCTACTGTTTCATGCAATATACCTGATCCTAGGGGTGGGACATAACAACCTACAGTGAATCCTCTCAAAAAGAAAATACTACAGCGTCAAGATTTGTCCATGGCTAACATGGCCAAGACACCACTTTGGCCGCTGGTGAGGGCAGAACGTGGGTCCTGCTATGTGCAGAAAAAATGCACCCCAGTGTACCAACATCAACATTTCCAGCTGCTCAACATGGGACCTGAAAAGAAATTCCACAAAATATCTACCTTCAACATTCCAAGTGCTTCCATTGGAGGAAGAATTTTAGAATCGTTGACGAGTACTATGTCCGGATTTAAGGACAATGATGGTCAGTCAGGATGCCATGGATATTTGGGCACATCCATCGGTCTTTACAATGAGGAGAAGGAAGTAAGGAGCGGTTGAGGCAAGACAGCAGAATGCCGACACAGTCGGTGAGAGGTACCCCCAAGAGTAGTTGAACTTGCAAATGAGCGCTTGCACGATCAATAGTAAAGTGTCCCTTACTATCACTCAACGTGTAGGCTGTTCTATGATTTGCTGTGTGATGATCAACAGACGCCACAATGAGTTTTTCCCCTTTCAATAATGTCTTCCTAATTATCTTTGGTTTGGGCAGTCAATTTGTTGTCTTACCTCAATTGGTTTTTTGGAACTCACTCTGATTTGTGACCCACCATTTCCTCAAACAAAAGATCTACTCAGAGTGCAGCACCCCCAGTCTGAAGAACAGCAATATCAGAGCACCAGAAGCATATCACCCAGGAGGGAGGAGGCCACAGCAGAACACCTTGCTCCATCATACGGAGGACCACCATTTCCAGCGTAAGCGTCTTCTGGACCACCTCCCACACCAGCAACAACTTCCTATCATGTGACCCCTTTAGACTGGAGAAAAAAAAACACCCAGATGAGTCTCAGGTGCTTTCTTCGAATTCCATTAGTGGCCAGCTGCATTGCAACCATTGATCATTCCCAGCAGTCGGATGTCATTTACAAGGAAGCACGTATTCATTCAAGCCAGTCCACATCTCCAGTACCACTATGCCGCCACACTTCCATTACTAGAATCAGCCATTTGGTCGGTGGCCTCATAAGACCTTTGTCCTATCCTCCACTGCATGTGTAAACCACGTGCAATTTCCAAGTGAGCAAGGCCGTCTGGATTTCTGCCAACTCGAGGCCTAATAGGGGAAGAGGGGGAGATATGTTAAACCTCCAAATCCCCCTTCTTCAATTGGCAAGGGCAGGAAAAATATAACTGTGACACAGGAGTCTGTGGGAGAATGGCTGGCTGGAAGAGAGCCCTGGCATGCACCTGCAGCCAGGCTAGGAGACCTCAGACTACAGTGACCACAGAACAGCAAGAGGCAGCTGACAATTACCATCAGCAGTGGTTCAACATACCCCCCTTTTGCATACAACACCCCCTCTCCAGCTATCTCTCCTCCATGATAAACTGGGTCCAGTTGTACACATAGTTCTTCTACCTGTTCCTTCTCATGCCTTCCTGTGCATCTTATCTATCCTTCACCCCAACTATCTACCCAACTTTGCTTCTCCCTACCACTACTGAATGTTTTATCATACTCCAACTTTACCTCTCATACTGGCAACATGCTTTGAAGCCATGAACTATGGCAGGAGGCTCTACACAAATGCAAGATAACTTAACATAACTAGTTGCTTGCTTTTCCACGTAGAGGGGACGTGGCCAAGCAGTTCGGGCTGGACTACTCCCATGGCTGGAAGGACAAAGATGGACTTTCATTTGGCCGATTCCTTTCTACAACAGTGCAGACAGGCTAAACAATGATGCCGTGGAAGGTTGTCCAGGAAAAGGCCAACACATTATTTGGTCATAGTTTGCCTTAGCCAGTAATGCAATCACCACCGCCAGCATAGGCAGTGGCATCTAATGGTAACCTCCAACTGACAGACACACTGGCACTCATAAGTAGAGGCTGATAGTTCCAGTGCAGAATATGATGGTGAAGACAGGCAGGGATATTCAGCACCCGGATCTCATCCAACATGTCAGGAGGAAGATGGACCAGAAGATGTCCAGCAGTAAAGCCAGACCTGGCTCTTTGGTCTCTTCTGCTACTTGAGTATGTGAACTACTTCACTGCATCAGATTACTGAACACGGTCCATATCGCAGCTGGTGGCCTGTGTCTTTTTCCAACTCTCAGGAGACACGCAGCAACCACAAAGTGCAAATGCTTGGCACACGTTCACTTTCAAGTAATGCCAGTGTAACCTAAAAGGCGGAGCTTTATGTTACCCACTTAACCCGAGGTACCAGCGATCATGTTCTACCTGTGTACCTCAAGAGTCCCAGGTGTTCAGGGAGAAGGCCTTGCCCATCATAGGCCACTGCTATTGCCATTGGGCAAAACCAAACCGAAAGAAGCCTAATTCCAGCATGAAGTGAGACCCAGAGTGGACAGAATAAGAGGACGTGCTCAATTCCCCGCCCAACACAGGAAGAACCACAGAACCCAAGCACCACCCTTTTCAGCCTTAAGGAATGCACATTTTATGACTTGCCCACCTTTTACGCCAAGGAAAATAAAACTAAAGGGCATTCCCAAAATGTTATATCCAACGGGCAAAAAGGAACCTATAACAGAAGTGCTACAGACCCATGGCAACCCCAGTTCTAGCATTTGGCCCACATGATACAAATATAAGAGAACCTAACCACCGCCACCATTCCTGAAACGAACAACGATAAAACGGATCGATTCCCGCCACCAATTACAGCCTCAAGTGGGTATAAAACAAACCACATAGCTCCCTTTTATTCTTTCTGAATCACACTCTCACAATGGCTTTAAAAAGAGAGGAATTCAAGAAGAAGCATGACCCTTTTTGTTTTAGCAAAATCCACCTAGTGCATTAGATGGAAGCATACACCACGATCCATAAAAGACTGCTCGTGACTTTAATGGAGAATTGAATGGACCTTCTTGTCGTCTCGTGGCTCCATCCACTGCATAAGATACACGCATGGATGGCGTAAGCTGTCTGCTCCACTTTCTGAAGTTCATGTGCCTCACATTTGTGGAGACAGATGCCAGTCTGTCATTGGCAATTGATGTAGCTACACTAACCATCCTCTCTGACATGACACTGGTCAGTGAACAGATACGACTATCCACACACACGCAGACTAAAGCTGGCTCCACCGCTTTGGTTCATAAGGTTACCCTGTAAAGTCATGATCAGGCACCATGTTTGACCCCATGATCACGACTTTGGAGGCTAACATTATGAACCAACGTGGTGTGCTGTAGTTGCTACCACTCTGCACGGAACTGAGCCAAATGGCAGCGCGGGTGGTGATGATCAGGGTGCTTTTGGCTGCGACGTGCCTTTAGGCCAATCTTGAAAGACAACACAAAGGTATGCTTGCTATGTAAGGAGATATTTCAGCTTGCTTTTCCCCTTGCTCACTACAAAAGGACAATGAAACACAAACAGATACTCTGTCAACGACATCCTTTCCAGACACATCTGTGAGTTGTAACAATGAATGTTCCTCCAGCACACACTGAAATCCACGCGTGTCTAAATTGCAGCATCCTGTCATCACCAAAAAGAAATGTCTACCTAGAATCCTGCCAGTGGAAGACTATTGTTTTACTTCTGAATTTGACATTTTGCTCAACCTCCCCCTTTGATCTGTAAAGGCATGGAATATGTATATTTTAATTCATTCAAGCCCACCACCTTTCAGAAGATCTTTTACAACTGGGCAGTATACTATCCCTACCAGCTTACTCTACTCCCCCGACCCATGACTGCCTCTTCTGAAGTCCAACTGGCCTTCCGCAGGTCTTCCATATGAGAAGATACACTGTGGTGCTGGTATGCCAGGCCACCTATCACCACTGGTTACCTGATAGAGACCCATGCTCACAGTTGAATTTTGACCTCATGAATATTCATCGGGTCCTCAGTTGGACTTGACCGTTGCACTCGTAAATGAAAGATAAAGCCTTATTTTTGTTTTCAACTTTTTAGTCTACAATTCTCCTGTGGCGTGCTAGCAATTCCTCAAAGACCAAACATGCCAAAGTTCTATGCCTTTCAGAAGCCGGTCTAGACTCTCCCTGGCGTGTCTGCTTCCGCATAGCCAGACCTGAGCTCCAATGATACAACAACACAACACAAACAATCTTTATTTCGGTTAAACAACCATTGAACAAGCACAAAAGTACACACAGTAAAAACATTAAATCCAAGCAACCATAGAAATCTAAAATACACTCATGTTTCATAAAAGCCATAATGACTAGTTTGTACCATAAAGTATACGATCGATTAAAAAACCGACTCAGGGAAAGTGCAGCAATTCACACTGAATGGTTAACCACAGCTTTTCTCAAATGCATACTCAGCAAAGCCCAGGCCACATATGATGAATCAGCAGATAGAAGGCAATGCACAGCTGGACGGCGTTGCCGAAAATTAGCCTGCCTAAGCACAGGAAAAAATGTGGTTGGTCTAATAAAACAGTGTGCTGGGCAAAACATCAACAGATGCAAGACATCTTCAACCGCGTCCCCACACATTGGGCAGCTTGAAGTATTTGGGAAGCATTTCCAGCTAGCCGTGTTAGCTCCTAACTGTAAACAGTTAAATCGACAGCGGGTGATCTGCCAAGATAGTACTGTATGGAGTCTCGGGAGGATAGCTCAGGGGCAACATGCTCGCCTTGGAAGCAAGACAACACAGAGTAACACAGATTTAATCCCCGGGTCCACACTTAGAAATCTCTGGGTATTAAGCACCTTATAAATAACCTATCATATCATACATGACTAATAGCTGAGATCTATCTGTTGGCTTTAACCTGCAACTATTTAGTCTCTGGCTGCTCTTTGATTGCAGTGACAGAGAGAGACTTACATTGATTCATTTGTGCAATGGGCAATACTGTGCAAGAGGAAAGTAGTGCTGATGCATTTAACTGAGATCGCTTTTTACTTATGAAAGATAACCAGGGAGTTTTGCAGCAATCCTCCCTAGCTAGTAAAGTATTAGTGATAAAGTGAGTTGCAGCTGCGTGAGTATTAGGTATTAGACCATAAACAAAGGCAATGGAGAATTGGTGCCACACACCAGTCATCTTCAAAGAAACGCGCACCTAATTCAGTGTGAGCTGCAAAACTGGGGGCCAACCCTGGGAGTCCCAATAACCTCTTCAAAAATGTCTTTTCCCGGATCTGTAAATCAGATGGGTTCACATAACCCCACAATGAGGCCCCATAAAGTGTAGCTGCCTTAGTCTGGGCCCTATAAACCTTTAAAATCATTGCAAGTGGTTGACCTTGGTACATGGCCATAAAATGAGACAGACCCCAAAGGGTTTGACCCATCGTAAGTTTTTGTTTGTGTATGGGCTAGACCTGTTACCACCGAGGCAAAACAGATACCTACATAATCATAATCCTGAACCCCCGAGATAACTGCCCCATTATAGATCATCAGGTTCATTTTCACCATTTCATACCATACATTGTTGAACATACATCAATCATTAGACACGTTTGATATTTACTCCTCATTTTAGTAGCATTAGCAACAGCAACATAGACTGCGGTTTTGGGTAACTGAAATGAGAATGGAGCAGAATGAGATATTATTACAGTTTAAACAAACATTCAACTCTTTCTCTACAAGCTCACACCACGAGTTCCTCTCGCTCCCAGCATAAAGTCGTCCGGCAGGCTCCCGTGAGGACCCTTGCCCACCCAACCTCCTCAAAAACATCCTAACCTCAACCTCCGCAAGCACAAAGGGGTCCTACAAGAAGATCCCTATCTCCCCGGCTCTTCAACATCTATCTAAACCCTCTGCCTGCACTCATTCGCTCCCACAATCACACGTGCTACAACTACGTAGATGACACCCAGATCATCCTTAAAATCCCAAAATCACCAGGCCCCAACCGTACAGATGTGTCATCATGCCTCTCGGATATTGACCACTGGATGACGACCAACCACCTCATCTACAATCCAGGGAAAATTCTAGTCTGTGGGAAAAACATTGCTCTGCCCTGCAAATATTCCCTGTCCCCAATCCCTAGACCCCCCCCACCAGCAACCTCCACCTCTGTGAAAAACCTGGGATCCACACTGGACACACATCTATCCCTATCCCAACAAGTCAACTCCGTTTCCAGAACCTGTTTCTTCCACCTATGCATCCTCAGGCATATCTTTCCTTACCTCAACTATCCTAACCGCTTCCCCGCCATCATCTCGATAATCCTCACCCGCTTAGGCTATGCTTGGACTGCACAAACTGCCTTTATCTAGGTGCACCAATGTTTCAGCTAAGGAAACGGCAAAGAATCCAAAATGCTGCTGCCTGCCTCCTCACTAACCTTGCTCCCAGAGATCACATCAGCCCTACACTAAGAGCCCTCCATTGGCTCCCCATTGGTTGGCACACTACCTTAAAAGCCATGTGCATCACACACCAGGCCATCCACAACATTGGGCCAAAATTCCTTCAGGACAAAGTCACCCGCTACCATCCCTGTAGGACTCTCCGATCACGCACAGCATCTCTCCTAGTATCCAACATTACAACTCACCTAGACTGGGCGGATCCTCTTTCTCCATCATCTGGAACTCCCTACCCCAGCACATTTGCAATATTGACTCCCCTTAAAACCCTCCACCTACCCACCAATCAACACTCTCCATAGGCACACAGAAACGCTGACCCAAACACAACAACACTCCTATCCACTAATACCGCACAGATGACAGCAGCGCTCGCAGGGGCACGCCATGGCAAACTCGCCCTCCCAAACACAACAACACTCCCACCCACCAATACCCCACAAATACAGGCAGCATTCACAGAGGCACACCATAAGAAACTATCATTCTCCACAAACAAAAGAACACCTCTATCCACACACACCCCATGGATTTCAGCAGCTTTTGCAGAGGCACTTTGTAACAAATTATCCTCCTCCCCCCACCCTCCATCCCTCCGGGACCCTCTCCCATGGCTCAGACTTTAATTTCAGGGAGACCACGAACAGCGAGACTGGGCAATCGCATTGGCGCAAGAAAAGGAACACCGCTGTCGAACTCCATCCAAGCCTACGGTACATATACCTTACCTTACCTAATGGGGTCATCTTTGACTCCACACTCTCCTTCTATTCTCACATTTCTGACGTCTCTAAGAAGTCAAACTACCAGCTGCACATCCTCAGAGGAATTCTTCCCTTCCTCACTTTCCCCAAGAAGCTTACTTTCTCCAGAGCTTTGGTCCTCTCTAGGCTGCACTACTGCAACAACCTCTTTCTGAATCTTCCTGCCTCTACTCTCCATCCTCTACAACTCATCCAGAACAGGACTGTGAGACGTGTCCTTGGCCTCAAGCCCAGGGATCATATCTCTCCAGCTCTGAAATCCCTTCACTGGCTCCCAGTGGTGGCAGGGATCAAGTTCAAGACCCTTTGCATTGTTCACAGGGATTTCTGGGGCCTGGGCCACCACTACCTCTAACTATTGTTTCCTAAATATCTGCCATCTCAAGCTCTTTGTTCCTCCACCTCCAACTCTCTGAGGGTCAGTCGCTTTTCCAAGCAAAGTGTTGGGGGCAGATCTCTTTCTTCGGCTGCGGTCTCCCTCTGTAACATCCTCCTTGCATATCTGAAGCTTGAGCAGAACCATCTACAGTTCCGGAAACAACTGAAGACTTTTCTCTTTGCTTCTGCCTTCTTGCTTCCTCTCCCTTGCTCATCACCTGCCTGATCCATGCACTGGTCACCTGGTCACTCTCTGAATTCGGGCACAGGTCCCGGCCCGTCCAGCTGCAATCCCGCACTGCCTTGGGCTCCCCTGCACTTGTGGTCTGTATCTGTAACCCTACAGTCCCCTCCGTTGAACTTACTCGCCACTCTCTGGCTGCCCTTATTAGTACCCGCACTTACCACCCGTTGGCTGCACTCTTGTATTTTCCCTTGTCCCGCACTTCTCCATCCTCCCCACACCCTCGGCACTTGTCCCCTCCCCTCTCCCCTGCTCTTGTGCGATCTGAATGACACAAGGCCTAATAAAATGGTTGTTTTGTCCTCCCTTTTGTTTCCCCTGCTTGTCTTGCCGCACCTAGAAACACCTGTGTACAGGGGCTTCAGAAATGCCATATCATAACATATCATATCACGTCTGTGGACAAAGGCTGCAGGCACAGGCACCCATCCATGCACCCTAGAATGCAGCTATGGTTATGCCATTCCGGTCTAGCAGCACACATAGTCGTCCACACTAAAACCCCTGATGTACCTCAACACCTCTGCCATTAATATACAGCGACATCCAACGAAAATACATTTGGTCTAGCTCCGACCACATCGAATCTTCAGCACTAGAACTCAATCCTAAACCAACAACAGCACCCACCCATGTGCCTGACCTCCAGGCTGCTTACTGGAGCCTAGCCAGCCCACCTAAGTCCTAACCTGGCAAAAATGCATACAAGCATATTTTAACTTAAACTCGTAGAACCTCCCACACATGGACTGCATTCACTGAGGGTGTTCCAACCACAAAGGGCATTGAGGCCACACAAATGGGGAAAGGGCGCTATATAAATGACGAATACAATACAATACAATTTAAGTTGAAGATAAGACAATCGTATTATTACGCTCTGCTCTGATTGGCACTACGTTATTGCAATGAACATTTGATGAAGAAACCCCTCATCGCATTTTCTACTGAAAAACATATTTCTGATGAATCTTTATCGTACACAGTCATAATGAAATATAAACACATTCAAAGTTTTTAAACCTTCAGAAAACAGTCATTACAAATAAAAGTAAAGCAATAAATACAATTATGAGAAAATGGGCAGGCACAATTATATAATTAAAAATATGTATCATTGCTATTATAAAATAACAGTATTACGTTTTGAAACCTATAATTTACTTTCTCATTAAAAATCAAATTGATATTAATTAAACAATACATTAACACATTAAGGACCCAGAATATAAAGCAATGAAAGGAGATGTCCTTGAGGTGAGAGCCGTGACTTCCAGATAATGGGTTTCACCAGTAAAACAGAGGGTTACTATTTATTCAGTCAACCGTGTCCACTACTGAGATAGTAGCTCTCTCAACCATATCAACGTGACTACATTTTTGCATATCAGTCTGTCGAGCCTGAAATGCCAGGAAAATCTACTAAGAGCAAGGGTATCGAGCACAACCCCCATAAGGTTCCCTCACTAGGAACAGAAAGCAAGGGTTTTCGTCTGACGCAACCTACTCACTTGAGGTGAAATCCCAAGTGGTTCACAATTAGGCAACGACGTGAGAAGTCCGCTACTGGGACCAAAATAAAGCTAAAATTGCTTGTTTGGTGTCAGGGCCAATTGTGCTCATGGGGACTGTCCTTTTGCATATCAGTCTGATCCCGCCATCCAGGGGAGGCTAGCTATTTAGTTAGCTTGAACATTTGAAAGTAAAACAAGTATAAAAACAAGAAGTGGGATCAAATATGAGAGGGAATGCCGATCAAACTCAATTGTAACTGTAAGTATCATCCTTAGCCAATAGCCACCTCGTAAGGCTCTGCCGCGTGCCATCGAGTAGTCGGTGCCGCTCCATTTTTTTTGTAAGCGAAATCCTTCCAAAATGTAATTGTTATTGATCCATTCGCCCTGTTCTTCATCTTCAAGAACTCCTCACTTGCTCATTTCTTTATTTAGCTTGGAAATGTATCCAACCATTGTTCTGCCATTCCTTCCTTGAGATTTTTTAGATTCTTCTTTCATCTTTTCCATGCCCGTAAAGCTCAATCAGTCTTGTTTTATCAATTCCGACCCGGGCGGTAAGGGATTACCGGTACCGGTAAGGGCACTGGTGCCGGTAATCCCTTACTGCCCAATTCCGAGGTCCCTTTGCGGGTCCTCCCTAAACGGCTGGTTCTACCAGCCGTTAAGGATGGGACCCGCAAAGGGACCTTGGAGGTAATTACGGTACTGCAATTTGCGGTACCGTAATTACTGCCTTCCCCATTTCCATTAAGTCCTATGGGGGCAAAAATGGGAATGGGGAAGGGCCAAAGGTGAATGGGGAATTACCGCCCCGCCAACCTTGGAATGGGACGGTAATTCTGCCATTCACCATGGCGGAATCGGTAAGTTACCGGCGTCAACCATGGCACTAATAGCGCCTGGGTCGTAATGAGGCCCTGTTTCCAAATGGATTAACAAAAACCTCCCATCCTCAGAGTTCCGTGCAGTAGTTGAAGCACTAGTGATCTCGCTATTGGCTGGTGGAGATGGCCTCCTCTGTGCCCTGCCTGCTTCTTCTTTGATCCCGTTGACATCTGCTCTGCATGCTGTATCCTGGTCGGGATAGTTGCACATGCCTTTGACATGCATAACTCTTATTTATTTCAGATTTACCGGATATTTGTATTCAGTCCACATTAGGGTGAGCTTCGTTCAAGGCACGCGTGCTGGACACCTGAGTGTATTTGGCTGAGAACCCGACAACAGACGGTTGTCTTGGAGTGACACAAACCAAAGATATCGCAAGATATTAGGAAATTATATCATCGGAAATTGTCCCAACAGGGTCTTTATGCTGCAGTTCCGCAGCTTAAGAACTCAATTCCTGTAGCTCCCTAATTAAGCTAATTCCTGTTCCTGTTGGATTTTCATTAAGGATTAAAACATATCTGGTTAGTTTTTCTTCCACACATCTCGTTTACACTGCGGTTATTTTGGTTCCTGGGAGTTTATGTTGGTTCCGGATTTAAACTTTTATTGTTTTTCTTTATTTGATATTACTTTAAATTGCATTTGTATTCATTATTTACTCCTTTATGTTGTATGGCATTCTGGCTGTTATCAAGGCAGCATTTTATTGTAGCGTGCCCTGCTGCCTTTGGGTACAGTAGCGCTTTAGGACAACTCATCACACTAAATAATGAATGAAGCGAAAACAAAATGATTTTCAATACAGTGGCCTCATCAAAAAAGTATTAGCAAATAATTGGCCAAAAAGGGTTTTACAAAATCTAATCGTCAGACCGAGGTTTGCAAAATGTGTTCTTGATTGTCACATAGATCTGTCTGATGGGTAGCAAGTGTGGATAATGGAAGATTGAACTAGTTGGCCGGTTCGGTAGGGAACGATGGGGCCCATGTGGATAAGAACCTGACATGCTATACTACCCTTCCATATCTTACCTTTTACTTTACATCTACGTTCAGCTAAATATATTGATAGCTATGGCCAGTGTTAAAATGATTTCTGAACTCTGACTTGGTGGGCAGAGGTTCAGAAGGCCAGTCTAGTTTCCTGGAACAGGGTAAACTCCTGGACAAGCCAGACCAATCAAGGTAGCATTGTTGGCGGTCAAGACATTTTAGGCACTTGTCACTGTCCTGGGCAAACGCGGTACACGCGGTTGGGACCATTGAAAAGAGTCAAAAATGCTTTAAAATTAACAGCTGCCACCAGCTCTGTCCTGGGCACACACTTGTTCATTCACAAAAATCCTTTGAGGGTGTCTAGGGCCTTAACAATGAAAAAGAGACCCCAGCGGACTGTACTGGAAGGTATATTGTGCAATGATAAAATGTTACTAAGAAATGGTAACAAAGTGAAAGACTAAGGGAAACAAAGTTTTCCAGTACTGACAATCTGAAGGGCATGTCAGTTTCTCCTTAACAAGATGAGCAAAAGCCCAGAGGAGTACAGCGGAAGGCTGGGCTCCACTGGTAAAAGTCAGGCTAGGATGGTCAGACAAAAGCAAACAGTTGGGGGGTTCACAAATGGAGGGAAAATTAAACATATATGGAATTCTTTCCTAACAGCCACAAGTTGTATTCTTATGCCAATGACGCTCAGATACCCCACAGACTAGATAGGGAAAGAGTGGCAGCAGTTTTCACCCTGGTTCTCGGCTTTGCCCATATTGAAACCTGGATAGATAAACAATGGCTCAAACTAAATTTGGAGATCTTAGTGATGAGCATCTCCACAGAAGGGCGGGATGCATCATTCCAGCCCCCTTCAATGACAAGTCACACCCCCACCACCCCCATCCATCATCATGTGGCCTGGG
This sequence comes from Ambystoma mexicanum, assembly GCF_040938575.1. Lineage (NCBI taxonomy): Eukaryota > Metazoa > Chordata > Amphibia > Caudata > Ambystomatidae > Ambystoma > Ambystoma mexicanum. The sequence continues at coordinate 1,374,505,864 of NC_090923.1, forward strand.
CAAGTTGTATGAGCTTCAAGTTTGCGGGTGCATTTTCTCTCATGCCTGAGATTATCTCCGTCTCCTGTGTCTGTCTATCATCTTCCCATCCTGTGGAAGATTATACTGTTTTGACCCACGCATATCCAACCCACTGTACTCACGGCAAATATCTCTGCCTTACAGGCCTATGGCATTTCTCTTTAGCTGGGCCACTTGGCATTTGTAATTAGGCAACCTCAAATCATTACAAAGTCAGTGGCAAACCTCTTAGCAGGCCATGGGTGCTGGGAGGAAATGTGTCATGCAATCAAAGGCCTTCACTGGCTATTGTGCATTTCCCATCGTGCCTTCCATGGCTGCTGTCCCACTTTCTTCAAATCAAAGCTACTCGCTATTTGCACTCCAACATTGTGGTTCTTTTACAAGATATCAAAGGAAAAGAATGGGTGAACCCAACCCCCCCCCTCTATGGTATTCTCATCTGTTGAATATGATAACTCTGGTGACTCATGCTCACTTCTGGAAGTGCCTCCAGGCCTATCGCTTCCTCCATTCGTTTTCCCCCGGGGTCCTTGGAGAATAGGAGACCTCTGGGTATAGTACTCTCAACAAAACCGTGCTCACGTCAAATGAAATCTTCACTGGAAGGCTTCATGGGTTAAAGAAGCTCTCTCGGGGGAGGAGAACCAGAGAGTTTCTTTCAGATTGGTGTGATGGTCAAAGTGAGTTAGTGTGCCCCTTGCAGGCACTGGTGTATACATGGTCAGATGTGCACACCATGAAATAGCCAGCTGAATCATTTATTATTCTGGTGGTAATTAATTGAGCACCATGGGTAGAACAATATTACAACCTTAACTTATATTCAGTGGTATTGAGCTCTGAATAAATTAAGATTAAAACGGCCATTAAAATCCCATAGCTTTGAAAGCAGTTAGCTACAGGGTCGGATTGGCCCCGCGGCCTTTAGGCCCGTGTCCGGGCCGAAATCATCCCTGGGGAGTGGGGGCCGGTTTCTGGCCATGCCTATGCCAGTTTGGAAGAATTATTATTATTTTTTTTTGTCATTTTTTTTCAAAAAGCCTTTCCTCCTTCTTAGGTCGATAAATGAGTACCAACACAAGTTGGGTGATATTTTATGCATATTTTTTCTATTAAAAAGACCTTAAGCGTAAGTGCTATACAATAACATTTTATCATTTGGCCTTGGACGTCTGCTTGGATTCACAGTAATTTAGTGTGCTTATGAACAATACTATTTGATGCCACTTCCTGTTTTGCAAGGGGCGAAAGGTCATGTTTCATCACTTCCCGGGATGTCATTTTGGGGTGGGGTCAAATGACATCACTTCTGGTGATGTCATCAGAGGTCAAGGGTCGTGAGGCGAGGGGTGGCCCACTTTTTTGAGGCGAGTGGTGGGCCACTTTTCTTTGGGTGACTGGGCCTATTTCTTGTCCCAGTCCGACGCTGGTTAGCTATTGAGGCAAAGATACAAGCCACAAGTGTTGTCATGCATCAACCCCTTCCTTTAATTCAAGCAAAACATTGCCGCTGTCACTTCTGCAAGCTCTCTACTGCCACTCACCTCCACCACAACTGCAACTCCAAATGCAATCTCAGTTGTGTGATTACATGACAACGGGTCACCTTCTCCTTAACTCCTGAACTAAGAATTTAACCAGACAGGGACAATCAGCATGTGCCCCAACATTCCTGGGTCGTATGTCACCAATCTCTTTTGGGGGGGCCTTGTGGCCTAGTGTAGCGGTTGAATCGTTTGCCGCAGAAGCTCGAATTCTGAGCCCTGATCGAGGCTTGGCCAACTTGTGGGATTCTGAGCAACTTTATGAGCGTGTCAATATGAACCACACTTAGAAATCGGCTTCATGCAAAAGTCTGATATTTGAAGTTGCGTTCTGCCCCAGTCACCGGCTGAAACAGCTGTCGGGAAATTTGCCGGCCTTACTGGATCTGGCTGAAGTGTCCACAAGCTGGATGGATCCATATCACTACAGAATTCCTACTGTGGGCCTGATGCCTTCCTACTGAGTGGGCAATACTGCAGATTCTATAAATCAAAGGAAGACCTCTCAAACTGTGCCAAATATCAATCCCTTCCAAGGCACTGGGTCGATCTAAAGAGTCTCACGAAATAACAGACCCTTAAATTGCTAGTTACACATCAATCCTTTTAATGCAATTTGTTAAAAAGAGATATGACATCTCCAATGTACAAACAAAATTAGGAAAAAAAGTTATCCATAAAACATACAAACAACAAATTGTTTGCATTAGAGAATCACCATAAAAACAAAGTCATGACATACAATGTCACCAATCAGCGTATATAAAGCCAGTAAGATATCTCAGCGGGTTGAGCGCTCGCTGCTGCGATTTACAGGTCGCAGGTTCGAATCTTGGCAAGGCAAACTCAGCCTTTCATCTTTCCGAGGTCGATAAATGAGTACCAATTTTAGTGAGTGATATTGTATGTAAATATGTACTCTATAAAGCGCTTTGGATTAAGGCGCTATATAAATAACCCATCATTATCACATCCTTACATAACTCCTATGATGATGTTTTAAACTTCAAAACACACGCGAATGGTGGTAGCCGAAGCGAGGTGGAACTTTTCTCCTTTCCCAGCGAGATGAAATGACCGGGCACCAAAACGTTTGCACATTGACGATATTACAAGCTATATTCTAATGCGCTGTGATGCCATTTAGGGGTAAGAAACAGTAAGAAAACCAAACATAAAGCAACTGACAAACACCCGGGGACATAGCCATGCATGAGTTGCGGTAACTGCAATAACATTATCAAAGGACCTTATATATCACATCGAAGGACAGGAGAGAAAATCCAACTCAGACATCACGCCACCTGTTTGTCAGAGAATGTCATTTACGCAATTAAATGCCCATGTGCCAAGTATTATGTCGGCGAGACCGCACGGAAAGTACGAGTACGTATCAATGAACATAAATCCTGCATCCATATTAATAACCAAACATCAGCAGTGGCAAGGCACTTCGTACTAAATGGACACACAGTAGCACAACTTAGATTTGTAGTGCTGGAAGTGATTCCCACCAAGGGACAGAGCATGAACATGAAAAAACTGAGAGCCCAGAAAGAAGCGTTATGGATTGAAAAATTAGGGTCCATGACACCGGAAGGGATGAATGAAGAATTCGATTTGAGTTGTTGTTTATGAAAGATTCACATAATTAGTGTTTAGTTTCTACATTGCATGTTTATTAGGATTATGCTGTGGTTTCCAGATTTATCTGTTTCATCCCAGACAAATTTGAACTATTCTAACTCTTTTTCCTTTTCACCTTGAACTATGTTCAAAAAATATTCTTAATTTTTTTATTCTTTTATTTTTTATTTTTCTACTATTTTATTTTATTTTTTCATTTATTATACATCTCGTTAGCATACTCTAGCATTTTGCCATATTTTTTAATGTTCAGTCATTCAGATTCACGCTTTTAAAACATCAGATCTAGCAACTTTTGGCCTTCTCATTTACCACATTACTCATATGAGCCTTGAACACCATCCTAAAAGGGCCGCCCTGTTTTCCACACGCACATTGCAGTGCACACCCTATCATGTTAGCATTTTGGTTACCACGGTAACCTCTCATGACTAAGCTAGTTTCATTCTGCACGCGAGTGTTCACAGCGTTCTGCCGCCGCCGCGAGCTGCGCGATGCACCTTTAGGTAAGAAACCCTTCAGACACGGCCTCGGCTGCCCGTCTTGAGATTTAATTTCACTTCCTGACAGTTCATTTTTGAATTTGTAGACTCGCGACCAGATTTACATGAATACGGACACGATCTTCTCTGTTAAAGGAAGTCAGTCAACTAAGTAGCACACACGCGAGTAGCAGGTCAGTTACCTGCCTTCACCTTGTTACATTTTTCACAAAAGCGTTTTGCTTGAACAGCATTTCTTTATATATAGGCATACTCTTATTTTTGTTCATTTTATTTTTTCTTGTTTTCGAATTTCTGCAAATTGATGAATCCTTTTGATGATGATGATCTACTCATACATCACCTTCACGAAACTTATTTGGTAACGTACATTTCTTAATGTGTTATGCACACATACGGATGATTTTGTTCATTGTAAATATTGATTGATTTTTCCTTTGCTGTGATATGGAAACTGTTTCACTACTTGCAAATTGTTGACAATATATTAACTATGTAAGTAGATTTGATCAGAGGGTAGCTTGTTGATATATGTTTACAAGCCCTGAGGAAGGGTTTTCAACCCGAAATGCATAGGCCTCTAATGTGACATTTTCAGCCTCAAAATTATAATACCCACAGAGGGTGCAGAGCTTATGAAAAGAATAAGCAATGAATAAAGTTGCATTCAATTTATGACCACAGTGAACAATTATTGAATCCATAAATACTTGAATCTAACCACTTTTCGAGTGGTCCACGGGAATGCAACCCACACCGCTGGCCTCACGGCCAAGGTCTTTTTTCCACGATGCCATTTAGGGGTAAACAGTGCTGAGCAAACTCTGACCACAAACACACTGCATGGGATATCCAGCAGTCCTGATTTTAAAGAGTGAGATCTTTGTTCAATGTCTTATCATTATTATGAAATGTCAGCATCATGGAAGCAGTCTTTCACGCCACTGAACTCCTTTCTGGCCGACACTATGGGCCTAATTCACAAAAGCGTTTTATAATGGCAAACCCCCATTGGAAAACACCCTGTGAATAAGGGCCTATGTTGCGCGCGTCCTGCTTCTCTGTGCTGCTGGGGCTCCGGATTTAGAGACGAATGCTGACCCTGTGCTTTGCAAGAGGAGGAATGAAGGGTGTCATGGAGCTGCAAAAATGTTTTTGTAATTCAATTGAAAGGAGGTATTTGACTACTTTTTTTCAAAGACTCTCCAGACTGATGTCCCAGAGAGAAGATAAAAGCAGAAGGTTGGATTTACATGTCAAAGGAGGATTAACTGGGAAAGAACTGCACCAGGGAATATAAAAAGCAAGTCAAACAAGCTGATCAATCATAAAAAAATTAAATTGTTTAATAGGACTTTTAATATCAAGTGCCGACGGGTGGAGCAACGCCGGCCTATGCTCTGGAATACGCACATCGCAACATCGGTTCCCCACTCGAGTGGGCTGGCTGATATCGGTGTTGCCCTCTGGCTACGTGGACATATATTTGCATCATTATAGTGTCCCTGAATCGTCACTCCAGTATCTGGAATGAGAGGGTCGGGCACTGGCAAAACTGTGCACGTGGTGGCCAATGAAATACTGTGTACCCCACAGCACTACAATAGCTGGCGCGCAGGCGCAATGCAGGAGGTTCAATTACACCTGTGGGACCCCAGTTATCCAAGAAGAAGAGGAGACCTTTGAGGTCATCACAGCTGGAAGCCATAGATGTGATACAGCCAAATAAAGGAACAATTTCTGCAAAGCCCTGTGTATGGGTTTCTCCTCTTTTTTTTAAAACAAGCAGTATGTTTTCATCTGGACAGTATTCCGACAACTTTTTTATATTATATTGTGTTATTACTTTGACCACATTTACTTAGGCAATGGTTTGGTTGAATCTTTTAGGTCAGAGCTTTGCCCTCTGAGACACTTGTGTATGGGCACGATATAAATAAAATATCATATCATACGACATACATAGTGTGGGCCTATGGGGTGAGAGTGGATCAGGGTGGGTGGGTGTATAGAGGGTGGTAAGGGGGAGAGCACCATTGAAACAACATGATTTTAGTTTGAGCTGAAAGATTCTGTCCAAATGAGTTCGAAATGACAATAGCCTAAATGTATTTATTTATTCATATTTTCAAAGCGCACAGCAGTCCTAGGGCATCGTGGCGCTGTTACAGAAATACATTGTGGGTTACAGAGGAAGGCTTAGTAGTTACACGGTAAATTGCATTTGAAGATCATATTTCGGTTACAAAGAGATTGCATTGCAGACAGGTTGCATTATAATACAGCTTCAAGTTGAAACTGAAGAGAGTAGCTAGGGTGCTGGTTTCAATAAACACGCAGAAACTTTTATTTGGATGCGCCGAGTAGATCTTGGACATTAATGCAACCAACTTGCAAATGGAAATATATGCAGCAGACCTTACGTGATATGAGACGATGTAAGGCATTAGGGTCATGTTGATGTTGGGGGGGTGGGACAAAGCCAAATGTGATCTATATGAGATAGAAACATGAATTTGTGTTTAAACAAAGGTGCATTGGGGGTAGGTACAGGGTCCTTGCTCACCTGAACATGTAGATGTGGGTGCAGGCACTGGCTGGCAAAACCCCAGAGCGTTCACCAAGCCGCTGGTAACCTACACTTGTCTAGAGGCTTCACTTCAGCTTTCTCTCACCACCTCCTTGCCTCCAAGTCCTGTCTTTATTCCCCAAAGCCTCATTCTCAGCTTACACCTTGATGGGTCAAAATGCACCCCTCCTCTCCAAACGGTCCCTCCTCCTGTACCTCCTCTATGAGTTACTTCATGCTCGTACCTCCACCACTCCGAGGCTTGCCCTTCTTGATGTTCAGGCTCACCTCCTCCTTAATAGTCTCTGCACCGCCCTCCTTAATGCTGACAGTGACCATCTCCATGGTGCGCTCTACTTTGCCTCTTTAGCTCCTCCTCCAACCTCCCTAGATTCTTCTCCAATCTACTCCCTGATGCTCTCTGTGTTCTCCTCACCGATAGAATCTCCTCCAGTGTCCCAAGTCACTCTGTCTTTCTGCTCTCTTGCATTTCCTTACGCTACCCCATTGACACATTTGCCATGTTCCCCCTCTCTGGTGTTCTCCCCAGCCCTCTCTTAGTCCTCGATCCAACCTCATGCCTCCATCTTGTGTCCACCACTCTCCCTCTCTCTCCTCAAGTCTATACAAGCACTAATTGCTTCCAACTCAGAAGAATGAAAGGATGAGTTAATCCTGTAATGATTCGCTAAGATTCTTCACTAAGTGCTTAATCCAATGAGCAATTCGACTGGTGATCTGGGATCAGTAATTGTCTCAAAGATACAACGGGAATGATCAAATACATGCTTCTTAACTGATGGGACTCTTGCTTTGATGTTTCGGTGAAGCTTCACATTATATTTCATCGATTGCACCATTACAAGGACTGTGTTTGCGTCTCTGTGAGAGGGCAGTAATGACGAGTCTTACTATTCAAGAACTCCCAGTCTTCCGGCTTAAAATATTTTGCAGATCAGGTATATTTTTTAAAAGTTCAACAATTTTTTTCTCCAAACACCACGTGTTGCGAATTGATATGAGAAACCTGTTCTTTTGGCTTTGCCAAGGAGTGTCATATCTGTGCCTTTATTGGAAATTTGAGGGGCATGTCTGTACAGTGACTGCCATAGAATAAAATGTAACCTTTACTTATTGTGTGACAGTGTGTGTGTGTGTGCTGTTAAAGCCAGCGCAGAAAGTAAGCTGGGGGTAAGAGCCCTGTTAAAAAGCTACAGAGAGCAATAGACCTTATTTTTAATGAATCAAGGTCAGTCAACAAAGAAAATCTGCCAAAATTGTACCAAATATAAATATCATAGTAAAACTTACAATTTAATTTAGGAACTTTTCAACATCATGCTTTAATATTAAGAGATAGTGATTAGATAAAGTATAGTTTTTCCAGTAAAAAAATAAATATCATGAAAGTGTACAGCACAATCCCGCCTGTAACGAACGTTTAATCAGCGAATCATTCATGAAATCTTTGATACCTAAGATCAAAGCAACTATTCAACGCTTGTCTTGTCTTTTTCTCCAATACAATGCTGGTTTCATCTTCCCAGAAGACCACTCTCCAAATATGAAAGGCCCCAGTAATTCTGCACAAAGCTTCCTTGTGGTAAATCAGCTCAACCAAAGAGATGCGTCTCTAATTGGTGCTCCAAGCACAACATCGATCAAAGGCGCTCTTGTCCTGTGGTTGGATTTCTTCTTTCTTTATCAGTGAAGCAGTGGGACTGATTGAGCTGTCATTTTCAGTTTGTCTATGTGAAGTCTCTGGCTACATGTGCACGTTTCTCGCCACCTATAGGACCTCTCTTGGCCGCGCCTTCTTGCAGAGCCATTGTAAGACATATTTAGCACTTTGTGAGAAATACTTTTAAATGCAGATCAGATAATATACCGAGAATGGGGGAGGGGTATTGTTATATGGGGTTCTTTCACTGAGAGGTTCTATTTAGTACTGTGTGAATTCTCTAAAGGTAGACTGTGCAATCTACATTCCCTTAGTGTTGATGTACATTTGCCCATTGCCCTCCCACAATTGACAGGGAACATAGTTCCAAATTAATGATTGCTGCAAGATTATCAAATATGGTTCAAAATAATTTCACACAACCAGGAGGTTTTGATATTTTTTATTGGGGTAAGTGGAAATATTATGAAGAGATAGAAAAAAGCACTAGCTTTCAAACTCCCACAGATTTCTTCATAAGACGGTGCACAGGGAGATGATTGGAAAAGAAGAACCCACTGGTCAACTCATCCTCAAAGCAAAAAACAGAATTAAGGGGCTTTTTCAGTTTACGCTCCATTGGTGAAGGAATTCTATGCATGGAATGCAAGCCTGGAATGGCTGCCTTATCTAAAGGACCATAAAACTGCAGGAAGCAGTGAACATACAACATTTTTCAATATAAACAGTCCACATTTCTAGTTGATAGTTACATTGTATACAAACAAAACGTATTCACATTTAACTGTTGAATATGGTTATGTCCTCAAAGTTAGGCACAAGCAGTTTTAAGTCGGCACCATCAACTCCCTAAAATTACAGATGTTCTTTTAGAGACATATTGAAATGAAAGATTGAAAACATAAATCCAGAGCTGCGCATGATTTGCATTCTCCTCACAGAGAGTCTAACATGTGTTTTGCAGCCTCTATGCATTGGCAGGACCGTGTAGTGATTTCAGTACAGGTGGTGCTTATATTTACTGGCTACAATGTGACAATGCAAGATATCTAATCAAGGTAAAACTGGTGCAGTTTCCAATGTTAACTAAATATGCCTCAAGCTTAACCATAGCTTGTTGGCTTGCATAAAATGTTGCAAATCCAAAATATGTTAGTATTTTTAAATGGTACAATGTCCGCTGTTATCTTTGTGAGTCTCATGCTCGATAAAGGGTGAACTTAGACATCCAAGATTTCCACTGTTGATGTCCTGTCTCATCGCCTTTTGGGGGTTCTGAACAGTAGTGCCCAATAGCTGCTGATGTGAGATGGTACTGTAGGGCTATCTTCTAGATTTGTTGATATGATTGCCTTGCTACTCCTGGTCTCAAAGTTGTCCTTAATGTGTAATCAAATCTATGGGGGCCATTCCGAGTTGGGTTGTAAGGGTTTACGGGTACCGTTAAGGAGGCTGGTGCCGGTAAACACTTATCGCCCTATTCCGAGGTCCCTTAGTGGGTCCCAGCAGGAACGGCTGGTCTGACCACCCATTCTCTGCAGGCTCGTTATTAGTGCTTTCCCCATTCCCATTGAGCCCTATGGGGGCTCAAGTGGGAAGGGGGAATGGTTTCTGAATGGGGATTTACCGGGTCCTCCAAAGTCGGAATGACCCGGTAAGTCCCCATTCAGTCAGACCGGACCCGGGTTTGGAGGCAGCCATGATGCTAAGAGCACCATGGCTGCCTCCAAACTCGGAATGACTGCCTATATCTAGGTTCATAACTCTGCATTTTAGGTTAAGCATATTTAAGTGCTTGAGCTCCCATGGTATTCTGTGTCTGGACATCGAGAGGTCCTCATTTTAAACCATCACTGATAGATCCTGAAATGTGTGCCTATCATGTGTGAACAGCTGAACCAGTGTTGTTTAAAGTTTGTGGTTCGAGATGGTGTATCTATGTACGTTCACCCTTTCATAAAGCTCCTGGCAGATCTCACCTACTTGCATTTCTTGCATTGGATGAAGGTTGCACAGGTGTATGATAGGCAGTTGTATGTCCCTGAACCTGTGTCGTTTGGTTCTGTCTGGTTGGTATGGTGAATCTGCCACACATATATTGTCCCTTTTTAGATCTCACACTGCATGGGTGCGTTCCAGACCTTCTTTGTTCTTGATCTAGTGGAAATGCACTACTGGCCAGAGGCTGTTCTATTTTTCATGGCTGCTTGTCTGCAATTAGGGAAGCTCTTTGGAAAATGACTCCCAGCTCCTTATCACTGCTAAATATTGTTTGTAGTCCTTAACAATCCTTTTAAGTTGTGTTAGTGCTAGATCACAGGAGATAACCAAGTGTATTCATTCTATATTTCTGCTCTCTCTATATCGGATCAGGTTGTCTCTAAGCATTTTCAATGCATGAACAAATTGTGCCCGTTAAATTGTCTGGCATAGTGACCATTTTGCAAGAAGGATGTATGGTGCATGGTAAGTTCATTTGGATCATATGCACTGATATCAGATTGCCTGGCTGCAGATAACAGACTGCCTTGTGTGTTTTGGATGGAAGTTTGCCCTGTGCAAATTAATTTTCCCGTCCAGGGGCTGTTTGGTCACAGCCGTTTCTATGTGGTTGCTCCTTTAAACAGAGATAGTTGTATTCAGGAAGTGTATGATGTTCGAAGTTGTTCTGTATTCTGTGGTGCAGTCATAACTAAGGTCCCGGTAATCATTTGTGAAATTTTGTCATTTGAGCACTTACATTTTGTATTTCTCTGTATCCATGAGCACAACAGTGCCACCTTTGTTAGCTGGATTTTTTTAAATAATTTCCTTGTCTGCTTGGAGTGTTCTTAACCCACCTCAGAATCCTTCTAAGATATTTCTTAGGCTCCTGAAATCCTTATTAAAAAAACACCTCTCAGTCGGCCTATTATTGTGGAATCAGCACGTTTCAGGTTATTATTTGATAACTTTGGGAAACACCCAAAGGGCAAGGATAGAGACAGCAATTATTAAAATACTGATGGCAATCCGCATTAAAATCACCAGCCAGAAAGACTTTGCTCACATTTTCTGCAAACCAAGAGAAAAGTACTTCCTCCAATTGAGTGAACATCTAGATAATTACAGTAAACATTGGTCAAAAGAATTCCCATCATGTCCTAAATTAATATTTACTGTGAGACTATTCCAAGTAGTGGCTTCTGAAACCCACCTGGGACTAACTGCTGTCAGTAGTCCATCCTTGGATCTTCCTTTGTGTCGCTTAATAGCCTAGAGTATATAATAAAAACATTGAAGATCATTGCTTCAACCAAAAAAGTTTCTTGTAAACAAATTACGTCATGTTCACTCAGCAAGGAACATATCCATTCATTCTTTAATGATTAAACCCGTGGGTATTCCACAAATAGACAGTAGAGACCCGTCAGCTTAAAACCCTCTTTCACACCATATCCAGCCAAGCTCCCGGCCAACCACGACCAATTGTCTGAGCTGGATTGCGTCATTAAGTCATTGGACGGAATAGAAACAATTCTGCAAACATTGCTTAATGTTGAACAAGAAATGGTCATGGATGGGGCAAAGTTTATTAGGCGGTTGTACAGGTTATATTTTTAGATACATATCAAACCATGTCATCTCAATTCATCAATTGATGAAAGGACAAGTTCCCTAACCAAGCTAGAAGGCCAGGTAATAGGGACAATATCTAATCTCGCTTCATTAAAAAATTCTACTCATGCAATGTCACTAGAATTCAGCATTTTCAGTCGAGGAATGTCTTGGAAAATAGCTAATATGGTTTGACAATTTAAACAAATATTGTCCTCTAATGGGAACATTGATTCCAAGATGTAACAGGATGACTTCGTTCCAACTCTTAGGAAGGTCCTCTATCTGCTGGCTACTACACGAGGGTGCTTGTACGTGAACGTTTCCTCCCTCTTGCAAGGTGGTTGACCACAAAAAAAAGTTTCCTTGCTAAGAATCAAAGCAAGAACGGTAGGTCATTTTGGTTGCCTCTCTTCTCCTTAAGAGAACTGTAATGAAATTCAGGTACAATTGTAGATACTTTATTCAGAATACTATGGAGAGAATTTTCAATTTCTACAACCGACTCATCACATTGATCAGTTTCTAAGTATTGGGTGGCAGTAATATTGACCTTAGTACAGCCCTTGTTCTTTTTAAAGATTGGCACCACAGGAATGGTCTTAATACCTGATGGAATGATTTTTAATGGCTGTTAATTGATTAAGAAAGTCTGTCAATTCCTCCCTTTGTGTTACAATCGAGGACAGCATATTCTTAATGTCAATAAACTTTAGAGGAACACCAATCAATTCCACTCTTAATGCAGCCAGCGGTGCCACGTTATTTAGCAATTCTATCGATTGTGCAGTATGACCTTTCACATCGGCTCTGATTAATTCAAATACTCTAACGAGCGAATTTAGAACAAAGTTTAGTGCAAGTGTGGAATGATTCGCTTGTTCTGGCGGGGGACGATGTGAGTATTCAGTTGGACAACAAATTGTAGAAAAGTACACTGAATCATTGCTCTCTTCTTTATTCGGTGTATTGATAAGTCAGGAGTTGCTGTCAGTGACTCCCAAGAGGCGGAATCCATAGCTTCACTTTAGTCCCAATTGCCCGAGGCAGTGAAATCGATACCGGAGGAGGGAAGCACCAGCTTTATCAGATTTGTTAGTATTGAGGCCAATTCGGTGTTGTGTCTTGAATTGTGCAAGATGGGAGAACTCTGCGCGATGTTTGCTGGAATGTCACCCTCACTCATGCTCCTCCCCATAGGAAGAAATCTGTCATTTTCTTCTTGACGTTGGTGAAGTTAACGGTAAAATCCAATGATTGTAGATCCATCGTGATATGAAGGGGAGAAAGCCTCCCTGTCAACATTGATGAGAGGGCCATGGCTTCAGCGATGATGACGATTGAGGCCGGCGTCAGCGACGCCTGATCAAAAGGCATACATTGTTTTTCTACTTATGTAGCCAGGAGGTGGTCCACCGGGTATTACTAACCCCCCTGCCGGGTCTCCCTTACTCCTTATAGTGTACATGGATTCCCACTGGTGGGGCAAACACTCACCAGAAGTGTTGACTGCACTGCCTTCGCCTGCCTTCACCTACCTTCATCTGCTCCCTCAACTGCAACGCAACTGCGCTTGTCCGCGCTTTGCTTGTGGGAAACAGCAGGCAGTTTAAAAACCGAGGCTACACATCTGCTTTCCTCCAATAGCAGCAATCTTTTCCAGCACAAGCAGGTAGACACGTCCTCACGGTAGTAGAACTGCAATGCAACTGCTGCACTTGTCCGCGCTTCGCTCGCGTGAAATGGCTGTCGGTTTAAAAACCGGGGGCCACACCTCCACTTTCCTCCAATAACAGCAGTCTTTTCCAGCACAAGCAGGTAGACATGTACTCTCTGTAGTAGAACTGAAATGCAACTGCACGTGTTTGCACTTCCCGGTGTCCGTCTGGTTAGTAATGTAATGTATTGTCTAGAAAAACATTGCAGATACCTCAACTGCAAACAGTCGCTCTAGGGATGAATGTTTGCACTTAAGGCCACGGGAAATCCTAGAGATTTACAGCAGGTCCTAGAGGTTTACAGCAGGTGATTACCTCTGCAATACTGTTCAACAAACATTACCGTTTAGTGCTGTATAGCTGGCAGAGAGGAGCAAGAGTACTGCATGTACACGTGCTTGACAGCTTAAGCTGGCCCTTTGTCTAGAAATTGACACCTGCATGTTATTTTTTCACAATTCCTATTTTTAGCTTCTAAACCAACTATTCAGGATTCACGCAGCTTGCTAGCCAGCCACATTATGTTAGTTCGTGAGCATCCGGAATCGAGGAACACCAGGAGAAAAATGCCCCATTGCTGCGTCAAATGATTTCCAGAGTTTCCTTATGATTGGTTCAAAAGATGTTGGCTGTGTTTCCTTATTGACATTCCCCTCTCTCTGACAGAGCAGCAGTTGGCAGTACTGCAGGAGCAGTAGATAGGCGTGTTGCTTGGTCTGGAAAAGATCTGGAACTACGCTAATGTCGGGACCGTCAGGACTCGGTGCTAGCTAGCCTTTTGGTTTTAGCCTCTGAGCTTCTATCTGGGGCTAAAACCAAAAGACCATGTGCTATTGCCCCCCCCCAGGCCACGCTAAAACGCCTCTGGCAGTAGAGGAACGTACAAGAATTATTGCAGAGATCAAAGTAAGAGATCTTCAGCTCCTCCTTTAAGATCCGGTGGGGTGGGCAAATGGTTTGCGTCCTGTGCGGGAAGACATGTGACATGATGGACCAACAAAAACCAACTACATGAATGATTGACAACCGGAGGAGCTGCGCTTTCGCTAAGTGGTAAGGACCTTCCATTGGAGCCTGAAGGACGTTGGTCTGGTTCCAGTATTCCCGCTGGTACTGTTCAAGTCAGACACACTGCCGACTGAGCAGCCATCTTAAAAGGCCCAGCTAAAGAGATATTCTCTTCTCGCCCACAACCCCTTAAACATGTCTTGGTGCAGAACAGTCACTCTTGAATAATTGTCAGTGACCCCACCCCCACCACCACTACCCTTACTGCCTCTTGCATTGGGCATTCTTTGCAAACACAGCCGGGGCTTCCGTCTGCAGCACTGCAGGACTGCTGACATTAGCAGTTCAAATATTTACTTCTTAAATCACACAATGTATAATGCATTGATTTTACAGCTATGGTTCTGGATACCATCGACATTGCATGGCATGATGTCATCGGCCCCACCGCAAACCCTCCCTTGCCTGGCAGAAAATCAGATGTTATAGCCTTCCCATCCTATAAAAAACTATTAACATATGAGGTGAGTTGAATGTAGCTTTTGGGAAATGAATAATACACTACTTCTACGCATCAACTTAATAAAACAGTCTTTGAAAAGCACTTGAGGTTTTTAGTCTGCTGAGAAGGCCGTGACACATTGTGGACAGGCAGAACGATAGAAACAGGACAGGAACAGTGATGGCAGCCATTTTATGTGTTCTCTGGGATAGGCTTCGAGTTAATTTAGACACCTGCTGAAATCTTTAGGCGGGTAGGAACGTGCCGCCAAGAAGGAAACTAAATCAATGAAAGCCAATTAGAGCCACTACTGCACACTGTCAGTTTCTGGCACCGATAAGGTTGTTGTGTTTTGAGGAGCTCATAATTTAACGGTTTGCTAAAACATTATTAATGTGTTTTCCACAGAGGGGGATTCTCTCTGTATACAGCTGCCAGCAGAGATTAATGAGCCCATGTTGGGCTTTTGCAGCCCCCAGCATCCAGGCTGATGTTAATATACTGTACTGTCACTTGGCGGCACGTGGAGGTAGAAGGCGTGAATGGCGCTGCCACTTGCAGGCTAGGCACAGTGGCTTGGAATTGTGCCAGCTGAAAAGGGGCACGGCAGAGGGCTGCCGGAGAGCGGGTGCTGCCATGATTATGTCCTTCAGAGACAACTGTATCAGATACATCCGTTAAACCTCAAATGTATTCCGACTCAGTTTGTGTGTATGAGTGTCTGAGGAGGAGGGCAGGGTGAACCCTGGGATTACTGTCCCAAGACGTCTTATGACGCAGTAGTTGCCAACATTTATTTATTTATTCGCATTTGTTAAGCGCACATCAGACCGAAGGCCTTGTGGCGCTGGTTACAGTGTTTCTTAGACTTAGTTACATACAGTTGTGCCCTTGGTTACATTGGGCGAAGGTTTTGCTTTAGGTACATGATCCTTTGCAATTCCTGGGTGGTTATCCAGTCCTGTTTTTTTTCCCCCTTTGCAATCAGGGACCTGTAGTTCTGATTTTCCCATTGTAAAATCATACTACAATTCCCAGAATTCACACAAAACCCAGGACTGAATAAGCATCTACAGATTGGAATGGTTCCGGTTGGCAACTATGGGCAGGACTCTGAAAATCCTGTCATGAAATGCTAGGCATGAACGCGGTGGTGGGTTGGAGCCAAATTGGACTCCACCCTTTGAAATGTGTGCATTGGTGCTTCCTGGATGAGGACCAGGCAGTGTTGGGGTAGTCAGTTTGGGGGGATGGGGGGTGGATTCTGCTTGAATCTGCACCCAATAGGAGGCAGAGATGTATTAATCATCATGGGTACAGTGGCAATGGTAAACACCTCCTATGCTTAGAATCCCAGCCAATTATGATTTGGGATGACGTGGGGTATTCCCTTCATGGGGTTTATAGAAAATACCACATGAGGTAAATAAGCCACATTTGCAACGTGCATTACCTGTAAGTATCCCAAGTGTTCCCACCTCACAATGATGCCACTCTGCTAAAAAACAAAAAGAAAACGCATAGGGAAGATGTAGGCTTTCAGAAGTACTGCGTATTTCTTAGCATCTGCTTGCCATATGTAAATATTACTAACATATATGTACATCTAAGTGCATATGGGACAGTAGCGATGTCAATGGCTGCTGTAGCAGGAGGAGCAATGCACAGAATGGTCAGTAATAACCCCCCCCACACTCCAACCCCAGAGATGGTAAGAGCATGGGCACCTAAGATGCCCACATGTCACCCCCTTTCAGTGCCCCCTTGTAGGGGTGTGTCCCTTTAATTAAAGAACTGCAGTAGCTCATTGCTTCGCTTAGTGAGCATAAGCATTTTAGGCTGCTAGGGGATAAAAAATGTTTACCTCCACATTTGGGAGATGGTAAAATGTGTGTTATTTCGATGATGATTTTAACCTCAGTCAAGTGATATTTACCACGTGGGGTATTCACATAATGGATTCTGCATCCATTAAATACATCAGGACTCCATGATGAGTCGCGAAGTAAAATACAGGCGGTATTTGAAATACCACCTGTTTTTACCTTTAACGCCAAGCTAGCCTGTAATGATGAGCTGCTAGATTTGGGGAAAGGTGGACAGGGCTTGCTTATGCTATCCTCGTGGGCCGGCTAACACGGTTGCGGGGTACAGCTTTTGAGAGTGCCGGTAAGAATCGAGAAATACTGGTCATTAATCAAGGGAGGGAGGATATAAAAAGTCAGGGACGAAATGGAAGGAAACTATTTGCAATGCAATGGAAGAGAGAGTTATTTAAAGGGGATGGATTTGGGATGAGCAACTGGTATGTGTGAGTGCAGGAGTCTCCAACCTTCGGCTCTCCATATGCGTTGGACTACAGCTCTTATCTTCCCTGGCCAGCAAAGTCAATGGCAAGAAATCATGGCAATTCTACTCCAAAACATCTGGAGAGCCAAAGGCTGCAGAGCACGTATTCGTGCATTAAGGCAGGGGTCGCCTGTAAAGCAGCCAGCCAAGTAACCATCTCTGCTTTGTAGGTGGCTTAGTGGCCCCTTCATTCTATGTTGCCTATTAGGCTTTTTTATTTTGCTCCCTACAAAACGATCACGGCTTCCGTCTCCATTGCATGACATGTGTGACCCTCTGTTTTTCACAAACAAGTCCCCTGTGGAATCTCAGACATTGGCCCTCATTACGACCCTGGCGTTGGACCATGGTGCTAATTCCATGCCGGTAACTTACCGACTCCGCCATGGCGGAATGGGGAATTACCGCCCCATCCCGAGGTTGGCGGGGCGGTAATTTCCCATGCCGCCATGGCCCTTCCCCATTCCCATTTTTGCCCCATAGGGCTCAATGGGAATGGGGAAGGCGCTAAGTACGGTGCCGCAAATTGCAAATTGCGGCACCGTACTTAGCACCAAGGTCCCTTTGCGGGTTGGTTTTTAACGCCTGCAAAAAGCAGGCGTTAAAGTCTCCAACCCGCAAAGGGACCTCGTAATCAGGCGTTAAGGGTTTAACGGCGCTGCCACCTTTTACGGCGCCGTTAACCCCTTAACGCCTGGGTTGTTATGAGGGCCTTTGTTTCTTTCCCTTTCTCTTTCTCACTGCTTTGCTTCTTCCCTCTCCCATTGTCTCCCTGCCTCACAGTTTGCCTTTATCTCTCTTTCCCTTCTCTCTTTAGCACTTCATTCAATTCAGTACTTCTTTACCGACATGACTTGTGTCACTGATTGTCTCATCCTGTCCCCATTTCTCTAGCTCTCTCCCTCTCCCTCTTTATCTCTCTCTTCTTTATCTCTCTATATATCTTTGTCTCTCTCTCTCTGTCGCTCTCCCGCTCTTTATCTTTCTCTTTTGCTCTTATCTCTCTCTTCTCTTGATCAAACCCTCTCCCTATCTCTCTTCATTCCCCCTTTTCTCTCTCCCTCTCACATTGCAGGCAATCTAAACTTTAAGGGGTTCACTAAGCATGTGTTTTCCAGTCAATGCCACACAGTCATTTCATGGATTGTGGGTGCCAAGCACTAGTATTCACAAGTGCAGTCCGGTGTGTCGCAGAATCCTTTTATACAACCAAGAATTGAGGATAATTTGCTCTCCTGGGACTAGATAGTGTCACTGGAACGGAAATTTAGAATTTGAATGAATGAAAAAATAGAATGTGTGCCCATTGAACAAAAAGGACACATGTCCGGGCGCTGTAGACATAATCCACTCCCATTTGAACTTTTCGATATAGTTTAGGATTGTCGGAAATTCATTGTGGACTACTTGTATAAACTCTGGGAATACAACATAGAATATGATATGGTATGATATGGCATTTATAACGCGCCTATGAACAAGTGCTTCAAGGCGCGACGAGGCAAGGGAGGGGAACAAAGGGAGGATAGACAATGATCCTACTATGCCAAGTGTCAGATTGCGCAAGTGCGTAGGAAGGGGGCAGGGACAGTGCAGTACATGGCAAAGATGATAACAATAAGTAAGTAGCAGCCAGCTTGTGGCAAGTGCATGGGTAAGTGCGGACATCAAGTGTCAAGGGCTGGTAGGGGGACTGTAGGGATACAGAAACAGTCCCCGAGTGCATGGTTTGCCCAGTGGGCAGTGCAGGTGTGAGACGCTGGCAGGGGAGGGACCTGGGCCTGAGATCAGAGGGTCTCCAGGTAGCCAGTGTGAGACCACTTGATCGACCAATAGATAGCACTTGTAGCCAGTTCTTAGTTTGAACAATACTGAAACCATTTGCATGCACGCAGGGCCATGTGCAAAGTGTTCTGCCCATTATGGAAGTTAGAAGATTTGTTTTCCAGGTGATGTGATCAGCAGACTTGCCCCAGTATGCAAACACTTGAATTTTTCAGCAGCCCCAGTATTCTGTCGATGGACCCTATGATATGTTGATAGACCCAAGACGCTTTCTATGGGTACAGTCCTGAGCCTATGTTATCCAAACTTTAAAATGCCCCCAAAAATCAAAAGTCACAACTTCACATAGGGACTTATTCATTTCAGGCTCTTAGACAAGGTTGACAGAGAAGTTTAATACACCCCGCCCCCCAGCATTGTTTATCCAGCTAGCGCAGGAATTGAGCAATCTATGGGATGAGAGTGTGTGGAGGAGGACTATGGTAGGTGTAAGAAGACCTGGCCTGCATGACTGCGATCCAGGACCGTGGAGGCATACACTATCTACCTCAGCAGACCCATGTCCACAGAGGTCAGATCCAGTGCACATAGACTAACCCCAGTCTACATGGGTGGATCCAGATCTGTCTTTTTGAATTCAGCTACGTACGAGTAGACTTGGGTCCTTGTAGTTTGACCCTGGTCAGGTATACAGAAACAGGAAGGATTCTTAACATGTCAACTATGTCATAAACAGGTCACAGTCTGCCTACTAAGTCAATATTGTGAATCTTTGACTTCTACAATGAGCTATTGCGTACGTCAGAGAGGGAGAGCAGTGCACTGTTGCTTTGATTTGTGCTATTGTTCACAACACAGATCCTGACTCAGGATATGGACATAGAAGAAGGACTACCTTCTGCTATGTCGAGAGGACATTTTATATCAGCAGTGAGTCCGGCAGTAAATACGGGCACAGCTGCCGCCAGAGTAGTTTTTTTCCTGGCGCTCGGCAATGGGGACTTACCAGATCATTACAGCCCGCCGGACCCGGTAATTCCCCATTGCCGGGCGCCGGAAAAAATGACTCCCCATTCCCATTCTAATCCCATTGAACTCAATGGGAATGTGGAGCATGGATGCACCGGCACCATTCATGAATGGTGCCGGTGCATCCGTCAAGTTCTGCGAGCGGGTCTGAGACCCCCTGGGCTGAAAGGCACCAGTTTGCAGCACCCAGAGTTTGCCGGTCCGGTAGCTCACCGGCACTGTTGTTACCGGACCGGCATACTTATAATAAGGCCTGTGCTGCAGTCTAGCATGAGGTAGCCTTCCTTCTATAACCATCGACTGTGTCAGAAGAAAGGGGTATTCAATATACAATACAACACTGCCCTGTGGGAGGCAGCGCACCTTGCCCCCGTAGACTTAAAAGGTAATATTGCACTGAATTCTTCTGACCACACTTCCCGCAGGATTTCATAAAGTAGGCGCTAGCTCCCAAATACCACTGAGGGTTTGCATCGGGATGCAATAGCCGCAATTTTTTGTTCAATATTTGTGAGTTGCCGGGAATATTATGGGGAGACTCGCACATTTTTGATGGGTCATTCCCTGAGAGATTCACTAAGGCCTGGCTGTGCCTCAGCAGAGGTAACGTGAACGCTTGCCACGTCTCTCTGAAAAGATTCCGCACTTAAGTCTTTGAGGCAGAAATGACCAATTTTTTTTCATGCTATTTCACCAAAAGGCCTTTCTACTCTACCTGATCTGCTAGATGTGGGCTTGTCCATTTCAGCCATTTCAGAGTGCTATAGGGAAATGACAACCCGTAGGAGGCTCGCGAAGGGATCCTCATGGTGTAGGAGGCTCGCAAAGGGATCCTCGAAGTGTAGGAGGCTCGCAAAGGGATCCTCGTGGTGTAGGAGGCTCGCGAAGGGATCCTCGTGGTGCTTGGTCATGGAAGAATCACAGTCCTTGGTCATCTTCCCTGAGGACTGAAGGTGGAATCGAGAACTCGTTTCTATAGACGATTCCTCTGACGCAGCCCTGTTATATGTTGGAGATGATGTTGCTCCGGAAGCTCTGATGTCAAAAGAATCCACGACGCATTCAGTATGAGGCAGGTAATCGAGAGCTGGTCTTAGGCGTTGAACCTGTAGAGTGAGGGATGCGGGCAAACTGAAGAGGGCTTCAAGGAGAAGTTAATCTTGACCAAAGGCAGTACTGAATAAGAGACTATTGAAGGGTTTCAGCAAATTTGGGAAGCTGGTGTGTTCTCTGAAGTGAAGTGGAAGTGCGTTCCAGGGGGCGAGACCTTGTGCGTGGAGTGTTTACTCCCAAACGTCTTGTGTGGGTGCATTGGAGGTGAAGGTGGTGGACCTTAGGTTTCCTATGTGGATTTTTGCAGCTACTTTCCATGTACGGGTGATAAAATACACAATGTGTAGTAATGATCTGGTGTTTCTTATTTTTCATTAGCTGCTCCTGTGTTTGCCAAATGCAAGGCATTGTGCTTTAAATCGACTGTGCATTGCGTAGACATTGACAATATGGTGGGAATCTCTTGAAAAGCTGTGTTATTTCCATTCACATACGATAAAATATCAAATATGAGCAGGTTCAGGAGAGGCGAGTGCCAGTGCTTAGTAGGTCAAGACTTCGATAAGCAGGTGACCCCTCATGTCCACGACACCCTGCTTCATCGAATCCTCTTCACAAATGATTTCTGGTAGTCCTAGTCCTGAGCACTTGAGAACCTGAGAAACCTTGTAAGAGGAAAGCCTGGACTGCAACGGTGGTGGCCCGGTGGCATGGAATCATCTGCTAGCCTTACTAGAGACACCGTGGGGGTGGAGGACAAAACTGCCCCTAGAAATGAGTGCGTGCGAAACATGGAGCAGATGTAATCATTATCCCATTGATCGTCCGATCTGTGATCGCTCCAGCCCCGGCCGGCCGGCTTGACTCCGCGATGGGAGACACGTACAGCATGCCACCCGCATGCCAATTCCACATTCACAGTCCTGATGGATAGTGGGAGGAGGGCTTGTTATTATTTTCTGTCCCTGGGCATAAGCAATGATTACAGGAAATGATTGATCTGGCTGCTGGGACACAGTGCAAAACCTGCCCTGGAGATGGAGAACTCAGCCGGGGGAGTGCGGCAGCGGCAGGAAGGAGAGGTTTGCCAGAGAGAGTGCACACACCGGGCCAGGCAGTGAGGAGGGGGTCGGGCGGCGAGATGTGAACGAAACATTTAGGTGATGCTCAGGAGCCGTGAGATAGCCGGTCAAGTGGCACAGCGAGTAGAGCGCTCGCTTTGACACCCGTGCAGAGCCTGTTAACGCAGGTTCGAATCCCGGCGGGGCCAAACTCAGCCTTTCATCCTTCCGAGGTCGATAAATGAGCACCACACACCGTGGGTAATAATAAGCAGCGCTCGGATACCTGAGGGTTTGTAGCGCTATATAAAAGCCTAATTATTACTTTATTATTATCAAGCACTTGCCTCCTTTGCCCATTATCAAATGCGCACCAATGAGGCTGTCCTCATACTGGAGTATAGAAATTGACTTGCACACTGGCCTGTGAGAAGAGACGCCCTCTTATTGATAATTGTCTCCCATTTCTTCTAAATTGGGACACATAAAATCTTGGATCAGATCAGAACAAGGACCATCTTTTGATGGAATTTCCTTTTGCTGAGTAAAAGCTTGACATGAAATTAAAGTCCTTATTTGTTCAAGTACATTTTTAGTCCCTCTGGGACATACTCTGACTGACACCTGAAATCATTCTTAGAAATTGCTATACATGGACTCATGTTGGTGTGTATAGGGAACTGCTGCTATTCCATTCAACAGATGTCATCGGGACACAGGCAGATATTGTGTGTGAGCATGAAGGATGTTGCTTTAATTGAGCACGGGCTACATCATTAACGGCAGTCGGCAGAGCCTTAAGTGGCCCAGGTCCCCCTGGATCCCAAACCCGGCAACTAAACACAAATCTCCTGGTGCTTGAAACCGCATTCCATAGCTCCACCGTTCACTTGCTCCCATTTCCTGACTGACTACTTGTGCCTGCAAACAAGCACGCAGGCAGGTGTGCGCTTCGCAAACCTCGAAGAAGAAGAAAGCAATGAATGTGGTAATCTGTGAGCAGTACTACTAACACTCAATTGAAAACCATGTGCATTGGAGAGGATTTCAAGGTGCTAGGTCTGTCTTCCTGTGGGCTATTTGCGTTGGAGTCATGCTTTCAGTAGAATGCGTTGCTTTTCTTTTTCTCTTATTCCAACAGCAATTCTAGGGTTGCCTTTACGTACAATAATAACATGTCTGGTGTTGTAAGCTTTGCCAGGGGATGCCCTCCTCCAGTGTGCTTCCCCTCGACGTTATTTTTAAATGTGCAGCCAGGCGGCTCCCCCAATCTGTCATGATGGGCACTCCTGCCAACCTGGTCTGCCTTGTCACCTATTTCCTGACTAAGGGAATGTTTGAAGAGAATATGTGGCATTTTGGTACGCCCCAGATGTGTTATCCCACTTAAGGCACTGATTGATGGCGAAGGGCAATAGGGAAGGACGAGTACAAGGAGGAGGAGAAGAGAGTGAAGGAGGAGGAGCTGAGGTTAGAAGAGACATCAGGCGGACAGAGAAAACACACACAGCTGAACAGAGAGATAGCAGGACAACACGTCCTCAGGCAAGCATGTCCAGTGCCCCTCCCGACACTGTCTGCAGACACCAGAGCCGTTGCTAGGGGGCGGGGTGGCTGAGGGGGCTATAGCCGCTGGTCTTTTGCTTGTAGCCCCGGATAGAATCTCAGTGGTTACAACCAAAAAGGCTAGCTAGTCTCGAGTCCCGACAGTCCCAAAATTAGCGTAGCCCCAGATCTTTTCCAGACCTAGCAACACCCCTGGCAGACACGCTCCCCCTGTCTCTCTATCTAACGGATCTATAACATGAACTAGCGCTACACCGTACATTACACATCCACCTCGCATGGACATCCCTGCAGGCCTCAGAGGTGAAGCCAGAGGTGAAGCCCGGGACACTTCCAGGTACACACCCTCTCACTTTCCTCCACACCTGCGGCTTCTTGAGGCACAGAGACACCAGGGTTCAAAGAAGGAGCCCCTGTCTGCCCCTCCTCTTGGGGGACGTCCTATGCTATGCATTCATAGTTCCAGGTACAACCCTTGGCCGCTTGGAGGCTTTTCCGTAAAAACCCCTGTAGTCTTGGGCTGACGAAGGATATGATGGCAGTTGCCTTTGGGGTGCTTGGGGGTGGGGGGGCGGTGGAAGAGAGACAGCACAGAACTCTGCCAGTTTCACTCCAGGATTGAATCCCGGCTTGCCGTGAGGGTAAATCCCACCAAAAGGACTGGGTTCCAGGATCTGGAACCTAAAACTGGAAGTTAGGTGGCCCAGTAGAGAATGATGTTGTCTTGGCTTGTCCTCCCCTGTATCTCCCAGAAAAGAGCACATCCACCAACCCTGGCTAATGCCCCATGCCAGCCTCTTCATTTTTCTAGTTCCAGACCCACCCAATGCCGGGCTCCTTGTATTTCTCCGGTGACCGTGCTTCACCTAGTGCTGTTTTTCATGGGCCCCTTCCCTGATCCATGAACCCAAGGTGGAGATAGGACATGGACATGGTGTAGACAAACAGCTGTCTGCTCTATTAAAGGGAAGCTTGGAGGAGGCAGCTGCTGGGTCTTCTCTTAAGTCCTCATGACTGCTTGACAAAGACGCGTTGTGAGCGGTGGGCACAGCATACACATCAAATAGCAGGAAGAGTCGGTGACATTTGTAGCGATGGATGTGATTTAGGACAAGCATATAAGCAAGGGAAGAGGTGTGCGGTCTGTTTCAAGCAGGATGCTAATGCTTACAAACTCTGAGGGTTAGGCCAGACTCAGGGATGTTGCGTTATTATCAAGGTCTCCAGGGCACTTGCAATGTTTTCACAATCGCCCACATTTCCTCCAAGAACATTAGAAAAGTGTAACCTAAGTGCTGGTAGTTTTGTTTATGAGCCTTATTAGGCTGCCAGAGTGTGTTTCTTCAGAAGTAGATGCGTGACTTTGTCGTATTGTGATCCATTGGATTCTGCCTCGCAGGAGTACAAGGGTGACTAGGGTAAAAGGGCCCACTCAGCCCTGACTCTCCTACAAACCCACTGTATCCACATCATTTCTCCTGGACCACACCAATTACCCAAAAGTGTTTCTGCATACACCTGTTACCGTATGTGTATCAGTACATTGAGGTCACTAGTGCGTCTAGCAGGCACATAAACTAAGGCACCACCCCCATGGACAAACAATGTATAACAAATTATATAAATCAGTTTATTAAGAATCATAAGACATACACAAACATTAACTGACAACATGGAGTTACAAAATGGATCCTATACGTACATGGATAAAATTCATACAAACATATGTGAGTGTGATATGACAAACAACGATTCATAGCAACGAAATAAATGTTTAATAAACAATTGCATGTGCACTTCATATAAAACATACAATTGTTGAGTTATACAATATTAGTCAAATTCGCCCATAATCCACATCCTTAGTATGGCAGGCACCACTGGGGTCTCAAAATGAGATGTACCCTACGCTATTAATAATGGTTACAACTAAGCCAAAAAATGATGAGGCCAACTACATGGCTAATGAGTGCACAACTCTATATCTCTTAGTAGAGGCCTAATATATTAAAAGATCAACCAGGCCGCTATGGCCTACACCAGTTCTAGTTTTGACTGCACAGAACAGTCTTCCTCAGGGTCAAAGAAACCAGAGGCCGAAGTTTTCACTCCACGACGAGTCGATCTCCAACCATGCATTCTATTCTACGCAGGTATACCATCTGAAAAAGACAACAGACAGATACTAATCAGGCCACCGTGCCTAAAAGCATACCACCAGCCCAGTGGCCATCACCACACAATGGTGAAAACCAATCAGCACCACCAAACTGTGCGGAATCTTTGTGCCCCTGCCACCAACACATGCTTATTTAATCATTTCCATAAGCACTGCTTATTCACTTACATAATTTAGACCATCAACAGTCCATGCCAATCAATGTCTACCTGATGGTAGAATCAATCCAAGCACACCTTGCTTCCTTCTACAAAGAAAAACACAACAACAAAATAAATGTAAAACAGGGACAATCCAGATATTCACCTCCTTCGCCTTTTGTGGTAAAGTGGGCCGAGGGAAGTCTACACTCTAAAACGGGGGTGAATGTGAACCTGTAGTGACCCAAACAACACATTGTCACTGTCCAAAATAAAGGGAATGTCCAATCAAGGTTCTTTGCAAATATAACCATTTTTATTAAACCCACCATCTGCACAAAGAGTTGAATTGGGTTCTTATATCATGCCAGAGTCCATGCCTCTTTGCGCGGGACTAGACATGGATGTGAACCTGTGTGGCTCAGCATGGTCTTGCTTCCAAGACAAGCAGGTTGCCTCTGAGCCTTCTTCCCAGCATGACTTAACATGTTGATAAGAGCCCAACTATCACTAACACAGTTTGCCTACTTTACCTACCTGCCATGCACCAATCACATGGTGGAGACTACTCAAGTATTGCAAAGGATGTTTTTATTGAGCAAACATTTTCAGGCAAAACTTGAAGCTGAGACCTGGTCAAAATTTTGTTTGATCAGTGTCTGTGTAGACATGATTGAAATCTAGCTAATTGCAATTGGACAGAAGCTAAAGTCATGTTCTTGAAATGAGACAAGCACGAACACAAGAGCTAGCAAACACAAGAGAAATCACTGTGACAAGAAGCAAGCTGCACAGCACGAACCAAGGAGCAACAAAAGAGCTAGCAAATACAGCAGACATCACTGAGACGAGAAACACGGTGGACACGAAGAGCCAAAGACCAATAAAAGAGCTATCAAACAGGAGAAATCACTGAGACAAGAAGCAAGCCACAGAGCAAGAACCAAGGAGCAACAAAAGAGCTAGCAAATATAGGAGAAATCACTGAGACGAATAGCAAGCTGCATAGCAAGTACCAAGGATCAACAAAAGAGTTGGCAAACACAAGAGAAATCACTGTGACAAGAAGCAGGCTGCACAGCAAAAATGAAGGAGCAACAAAAGAGCTAGCAAATACAGCAGAAAAATAACTGAGATGGGAAACGAGGTGGAAAAGAAGAGCCGAAGACCAACAGAAGAGAAATCAAACAGGAGAAATCACTGAGATGAGAAACAAGCTGCACAGCAAGAACCAAGGAGAAACAAAAGAGCTAGCAAATATAGGAGAAATCACTGAGATGAGAAGCAAGCTGCACAGCAAGAAACAAAGAGCAACAAAAGAGCTAGTAAATACAGGTGAAAGCACTCAGACAAAAAACGAGGTGGAAAGGAAGAACCAAAGATCAACAAAAGAGCTAGCAAACACAAGAGAAATCATTGTGAGGAGAAGTGAGCTGCACAGCAAGTACCAAGGAACAACAAAAGAGCTAGCAAATATAGCAGAAATCAATGAGACAAGAAGCAAGCCACACAGCAAGAACCACAGATCAACAAAAGAGCTAGCAAATAAAAGAGAAATCACTGTGACGACAAAAGTGAGGTGGACAGCAAGAACCAAGGAGCAACAAAAGAGCTAATAAAATACAGGAGAAATCACTGAGACGAGAAATGAGGTAGACAGGAATAACCAATAGCTACACAAGAGCTATCAAACAGGAGAAATCACTGAGACAAGAAGCAAACCGCACAGCAAGAACCAAGGATCAACAAAAGAGCTAGCAAATGTAGGAAAAATCACTGAGACGAGAAGCAAGCTGAACAGCAAGAAACAAGGAGCATAAAAATAGCTAGCAAATACAGGTGAAATCACTGAGATGAGATACAAGGTGGACAGGAAGAGCCAAGGACCAACAAAAGAGATAGCAAAAAGGAGAAATCACTGAGACAAGAAGCAAACCACACAGCAAGAACCAAGGAGCAACAACAGAGCTAGCAAATATAGCAGAAATCACTGAGACGAGAAGCAAGCCACACAGCAAGAACCAAGGAACAACAAAAGAGCTAGAAAACACAAGAGAAATCATTGTGACAAGAAGTGAGCCAAACAGCAAGAACCAATGAGCAACAAAAGAGCTAGGAATACAGGAGAAATCACTGAGATGAAAAACGAGGTGGACAGGAAAAGCCAAGAACCAACAAAAGAGCAATCAAACAGAAGAAATCACTGAGACAGGAGGCACGCCACACAACAAGAACCAATAATCAACAA
Source organism: Ambystoma mexicanum (assembly GCF_040938575.1). NCBI lineage: Eukaryota > Metazoa > Chordata > Amphibia > Caudata > Ambystomatidae > Ambystoma > Ambystoma mexicanum. The sequence continues at coordinate 1,374,534,067 of NC_090923.1, forward strand.
AAGAGCTAGCAAATAGAGGAGAAATCACTGAGATGAGAAGCAAGCTGCACAGCAATAACCGAGGCGCAACAAAAGAGCTGGCAAATATAGGAGAAATTACTGAGACGAGAAGCAAACCACACAGCAAGAAACAAGGATCAACAAAAGAGCTAGCAAATACAGGTGAAATCACTGTGACCCAAGGTGGGTAGGAAGAGCCAAGGCCCAACAAAAGAGCTAGCAAACGGGCGAAATCACTGAGATGAGAAGCAAGCCTCACAGCAAGAACCAAGGAGCAATCATCCAACTCCATCCACTCAACAATATCCCACTGTTCCTAAGAGCGAATAGGGCAGTCATGGCGCTGGTAGCAGCGATGCAGGTGCATAATGCAGACTGCATTACTGTTTTGGATCTTCATGGAAAACAACGTTGATCCTGAGGGGTGCTTTGAAGGAAAACCATGTGCCATAAATTCTGAGGGAAACACATTCAAATAGAGAATCCTTGAGGTGAAAAATTGACCTGGGAGTGGACATGGTAGAGCTTGGGTTAGTCAAGTGATGGTGGTTTTAAAAGGGGGGGTTAGGCTAGGATGCAGAGGAAGGTGATCTCAAACAGTTGAGGGTGGAGAGGCGAGGGGCTAATTTAAGTGCCAGGGTGAATAATTGGTCCAGCGTCTTGCTGTGTACTGTGAGCCAAGATATTTGATGTCCCAGGGTGGCGGTAGTGGAGGATGTAATGCTATTTTAGGGTGGCGATATAACTGACCTCGATGGAGGATTGTCCAGGTGGAAGGAGTGTCATAGACACTCACCAGAAAGGGGTTCTATGTGTTAAGCTTGCCTACAAAAATCCCACCGCTTTGTTGTTGTTACACTTTTCAATGCATATATTTGCTGGGGGAGAACCCCATTGCCCCCGTCCTCTCCTTACTATAAATGATTACCCTAGCCCACTCCCCATATATATATGCATTGAAAAGTGAAAAATAAAAATGGCTTTTTAGACCACAGGATTTTGTAGGCGACTTTATCACTGGATACTCCAGAAAAGTACATTCAGTACTATGGCCTCAGGCAGAGGCGTTGCTGGGTGGTGGGGGGAGGGGCTGAGGGGGCTATAATGCCGGTCTTTTGTTTGTAGCCCCGGATACAAGCCCAGGAGCTGCAACCAAAAGGCTAGCTAGCCCCGAGTCCCGACAGTCTCAACATTAGCGCTATTCCAGACCTAGCAACACCCCTGGTCTCAGACATTTCCCCGAGCCCCGGGTGATGTGCCCCGAGTCCCGACAGTCTCAACATTAGTGCTATTCCAGACCTAGCAACACCCCTGGTCTCAGACATTTCCCCGAGCCCCAGGTGATGTGCCCCGAGTCCCGACAGTCTCAACATTAGTGCTATTCCAGACCTAGCAACAGCGCTATTCGAGACCTAGCAACACCCCTGGTCTCAGACATTTCCCCGAGCCCCAGGTGATGTGCCCCGAGTCCCGACAGTCTCAACATTAGTGCTATTCCTGACCTAGCAACACCCCTGGTCTCAGACATTTCCCCAAGCCCCAGGTGATGTGCCCCGAGTCCCGACAGTCTCAACATTAGTGCTATTCCAGACCTAGCAACAGCGCTATTCCAGACCCCAACAACACCCCTGGTCTCAGACATTTCCCCGAGCCCCAGGTGATGTGCCCCGAGTCCCGACAGTCTCAACATTAGTGCTATTCCAGACCTAGCAACACCCCTGGTCTCAGACATTTCCCCGAGCCCCAGGTGATGTGCCCCGAGTCCCGACAGTCTCAACATTAGTGCTATTCCAGACCTAGCAACAGCGCTATTCCAGACCTAGCAACACCCCTGGTCTCAGACATTTCCCCGAGCCCCAGGTGATGTGCCCCAAGTCCTGACAGTCTCAACATTAGTGCTATTCCAGACCTAGCAACAACCCTGGTCTCAGACATTTCCCCGAGCCCCGGGTGATGTGCCCCGAGTCCCGACAGTCTCAACATTAGCGCTATTCCAGACCTAGCAACACCCCTGGTCTCAGACATTTCCCCGAGCCCCAGGTGATGTGCCCCGAGTCCCGACAGTCTCAACATTAGCGCTATTCCAGACCTAGCAACACCCCTGGTCTCAGACATTTCCCCGAGCCCCAGGTGATGTGCCCCGAGTCCCGACAGTCTCAACATTAGTGCTATTCCAGACCTAGCAACAGGGCTATTCCAGACCTAGCAACACCCCTGGTCTCAGACATTTCCCCGAGCCCCAGGTGATGTGCCCCGAGTCCCGACAGTCTCAACATTAGTGCTATTCCAGACCTAGCAACAGCGCTATTCCAGACCCCAACAACACCCCTGGTCTCAGACATTTCCCCGAGCCCCAGGTGATGTGCCCCGAGTCCCGACAGTCTCAACATTAGTGCTATTCCAGACCTAGCAAAACCTCTGGTCTCAGACATTTCCCCGAGCCCCGGGTGATGATAATGTGCGAGTGCGGAGCACAGTACACACAGACTTTGCCTCATCTTTCCAAACACACCACTGCACTTACTAAGAGTCTTAAGAAGAAAGACTCTCATCTAGGATTGGATCAGGAAGAGAGGATCCTGGGAGGGTGCGCGGATCCTGTGAGATTGCGTCATCTTTTTGCTTTTTAGCGTTCTGTTGCTTCCTAGCTAGATGTGCGCTATATAAAACCCCAAGCACAAACACAGCTTTGTGCAAGAGTGACACACACACGCGCGCACACAGCATTTGTCTGCTAATTGTGAAAAGTGCAAACACTAATCATTGGCGTCAGGCGCGTGTCTACCACGCCTCCTGTCCGGCTGCTCACATAGAAGGGATCTTGTTATGGGTAACGCACTCAGGGTCCCTACAGGAAAAGCGATGTTTAAGACCATCGAGTTTAGTAACCGGAAATCACTGCATATTTTTCCTTCGCAACATGGAAAGTGCTCGTTGCGACATGCCCCATCTTCCAAACACCAGCTCGGGTTTCAGGAGAAAAGCATCACGGAACGTTCATTTTGGACTTAATCAGAAATGAAAAACGGAAACATATAGATCCGTGGTAGCTGATAGCACTCCTGACACAACGGCGCTGGGGAATGGCTGCTTGCCTGACGGCACTCAGGGCATGCACTGCAAATGTACATGCAAGCCATTGCTGTTTGGTGCATTGATGCCAAGATCACGTATTATCCAATGCAAAAGCAGCCTCCCTCACAACCCCAGAAGTTCATGAGGCCCGCCGTTAACATGTATTATGATAATGATAAGTTATTTATATAGTGCCTTAATCCAAAGCGCTTTACAGAGCAAATATTTACATACAATATCACCCAACCGAAATTGGTAATCATTTAACGACCTGGGAAGGTGGAAAGGCTGAGTTGGCCTTGCCGGGATTCGAACCTGCGACCTGCAGACCAAGCGGAGATTGCAGCAGCGAGAGCTCAACCCGCTGAGCTTAGAACAGGGGTCTTCAAACTGTGGGGCGGGCCCCCTTGGGGGGGGGGGGTGGTTAAAGGATGGCCATGGGAGTGCAAAGCTCCTCAAACAAGCACTGCCAATGCCAACCGTTTGGGCTTTTGTGTAGGCATGGGAAAGGCACCTTCCGGGCGCAGCCGTCGTGGTATTAACTGCCCATTGATGGTAGCAGCACTATTTTTGCTCAAGGGAAGGAGGGGCTGTGCAAGAAATGTTTACACAAGGGGCTGAGCATAATAAAGTGTCAATGTCACTGCTCTACAGTGACTGAGAGCTTATCATATTTTTACAATTAATACAAACTGACTGCTCTACAGTGTTGACATCAGGTAATGCGGGCTAGTGTAGGCCACTCTTGCTCTCATGTCGCTATGGTTTGTGTATGCTATATTCTTTTCCATTCCACAACACCCCGGCTGTATGCATACCTGTCCTTGACAGTCACCTGACAAATTCTGGGGGGCATGTGTGGTCCAGCAATGCGTCTGCATCGTCTCTAACTAAAAGCCCATCAAATGGGAGGGGAGGGATGCGTGGAGGACTGGCCTTGGTGCAGGTCTCCCACACACGTGAACACTGGTTAATCAAATGCACAGACATGTGACAATGCCCTGCCTGTTTAACATTAGGGGGATAGTGTGCGGGTGGGGTGTGCAGGCGTGTGGAGTGTGAATGCGTGTGCACGCGTGCATGTTTGTGTGAGTGTTTCTAGTGTGCGGGTGTGGTGTGCATGTGTGTGTGAGTGTTTCTAGTGTGCGGGTGTGGTATGCATGCGTGTATGTGTATGTGAGTGTTTCTAGGGTGCGGGTGTGGTGTGCATGCGTGCATGTGTGTGTGAGTGTTTCTAGTGTGAGGGTCTGGTGTGCATGCGTGTATGTGTATGTGAGTGTTTATAGTGTGCGGGTGTGGTGTGCATGCGTGCATGTGTGTGTGAGTTTTTCTAGTGTGCGGGTCTGGTGTGCATGCGTGTGGAGTGTGAATGTGTGTGCATGCGTGCATGTGTGTGTGAGTGTTTCTAGTGTGCGGGTTTGGTATGCATGCTTGAATGCGTGTGAGTGTTTCTAGTGTGGGGGTGTGGTGTGCATGCGTGCAAGTCTGTGTGAGTGTTTCTAGTGTGGGGGTGTGGTGTGCATGCGTGCATGTGTGTGTGAGTGTTTCTAGTGTGCGGTTGTGGTGTGCATGCGTGCAAGTGTGTGTGAGTGTTTCTAGTGGGCGGGTTTGGTGTGCATGTGTGCATGTGTCTGTGAGTGTTTCTGCATGTGTGCATGTGGACAGGCAAGCTCACATGTGTCTGATGGTATTACACAGTGTACGGTTTGGCAACCGTGCTGTGATGTTTCGGAATTTCTCGATATTTTTATCTATATCATAGAGTTAGAGGCATGTGCCATATGCAATACCTGAAGAGTGCAGAGAAGGGGTTACAAGACGTCAGTGACTGTTTCAAATGCACCATCTCAGGCGAGAAATGGGACCACTGGAAATGTGTAGACTACATATATGTCTTAAGAAGTCTGAGTGCATGTATCTACCGTGGCCTGTTGTTCCACTGCGGTGGTCCTCTCTCTCTTGGTGACAGAGGGGCCCTTCCCGTGGATTGTGGGTGAGGGAGCAGCTCGGCTTGCATAGGTATGCTTGGCCCATCTCACTACTCATTGTGTGTGCCGCAGAGGTCACAGCAGCCAATCTCGCGAGCAGTAACCCTGCTCTGGGGTGCGCTAACATTGCATATGTGCACCCGTCCGAGAGTAGGGCTCCTCAGTGTGTATGCATCGACTGGAGCCAGTTGCGCTCCTTTGCCACTAACACACTTCAGCAGGCGAAACACTTTACAGTTTGTTAGGGGTCACCAGTGTAACCTTGAGCTGCCCTGCATCTGCCCTGGCATTTCTTAATTCATTAGCAGTTTTTGTTTACACCACATTAGGAGGGAAGTTATGCCATTCATTCATTCGTCTACTTTAGTTTTGTCTAACAGGTGGCGCAGGACAGCAAGGAGGGAGATGGCATGAGGGCAGGCATGCTTGTAGGTGCTGTTTAGATATTTAACCACCCATTGACTGCCCATGGCGATGCTAAACCCTATGACCACTGCCTACCACTCCCTCCTAAAATAATGTTCAGCTTTGCACCCATACTCCTGATGCATCCTCCGGATCTAGCTTTATCAAGCAGTAGCATGCAACCGTGGCCCGTCAGTATTATTTCTAAGCAGTCTGCTGAGAGTTAATTACTTAATTGCATCTGTAAACACGCTACTGCTTGAATACAAATGTCTAAACCAAGTACGCCTTCAGCCACTTGAAGTGTATCCGTTCTTTGCACTGACGTCCTCTTGAAAACAAGCATTGACAAAAGCCAAAAGTTGTATCTTGTGCATCGGTATTCGATAGGCATATGCCATGCACAACTGTCTTATGTCCAGGTACTCATGCCACTTTCCAGCTATTGCCATGTTATGACCAGTTAGCAGCGTTATGGCTTTGCCTGGCAATTGCCAACTCCAGGCCTACACAAAAGTCAATGCAAAAAAACTGCTTGCTTTGCCAATGCTTTCTTAAATAGGTATGTATTCTGGTATGGGTATCATATCTCAGTGGCAACGCGCCCGATGACGCAGAGCAACACAGGTTCGACTCCTGGCCTAAACGTGCTTCCCTGTGTTTTCCTAATAAAGAGCCTGGTGTGGGAAAATGATGCCCCGGGACATGGAGCCCTATGCCCTCTGCCACCTAAAGTCATTAGGATTATGGCTACTTATAAGCTGCTCACGCTTAATTATCGGTAGACAGGCGTGATATGTCAGAAGGCGATATTGAACCCTACGTCGTGTCCCGAACACGCACTGGGCCTGAATACTCAAAGCCAAAATGCTTGGACCACTATGATATGATATGATATGCTATGGCATTTATAACGCGCTATACACAAGTGTTTCAAGGCAGCGCCCCACTATCCTGGGAGGGGCGCTGATTTCAAGAGAGCACACCCTGCATTTATCATTGTCCAGAAGGCTGCATCGATCGGACTGAATGATTTAGGAAACATTGGGAATTGTAGTTTTAAAGAGCGTCACAGGAACAAGGGGGAAGAGGCAGAAAGAAAAGCCTCCCGCGCACGCCCAGAAAGCTGCCTTTCGATTAGATGTGAGGGCACGTGGGTCCTGGCTTATTTTAGCCAACCGCGGCCTTTGCATTCTGGGACTGGTAGTGTCGCTTTCCCCTTCTAAAGTACAGGCCTGCGATCCTATTATGCAGAGTGTTGAAGGCAAAAAATAAAATTCTAATAAGACCGTCTAAAGCTGACATTCTGTTAGGTGGGGCAGACGCCACTCACGTCCTAGCATGGGCCTGCATAGTAGTAACTCCTTAGCATCTAGTGGAACCCCCACGCCCCAACACTGGACTCAGTCCACGCTCATAGCAAGCCCCAACCCTCAATAGACTTCAATAGGCCCTTACTCTCCGAAAACCAAACCATTCGATTTCATCCACCTTGGAGACTCAGTAGGTTGGGAGCTAGGAGACTGCCTGGGACTGGCCTTGCTCTGGGCCCACTGGCCTTTCAGAGGCACTGACAAGATCACTGCTCATGTTCCTTGTCAAGTGCTCCCCATCCATTGGTATGACCTCATAGCTCATTGCCCGGTCTAAATGTGCCAGCTTGCCTTTCCAGATTTCTGGGGGTAAAATTGGTGGATAAAAAGGTGTGCCATGCACTCCAAGCCCGAGAGGTGTACATAAGCCGTGTAAGGCACACAGGAGGCATTAAGGGGTATTGAAAAGGCATGGGAAGGTTAAAAAAGCTGAACTACAAAGGGGAAGTAAACGGCAAGAAAGGCATTCAGCAGAATTAAAGTCTATGGAAGAAATAATAGGGAAAAAAAAAAGAATCAAAAGGGGATATGATGCATAAAAAGGCCTCAAAGTTCATTAGAGTGTATGGAGGCAGAACCGCGCCTGCTTCCTCCGCATCGTGGACATGTGGTTATAGGATAAACGAGCGAGGCAAATGCTTGCGGAAGAGGAATGGTTTGAGTGGGGGCAACCCGATGGTGTAGGTATTGTGTTGTCCTACACTTCAGTTCATCCTTGTCAGACTCTGGTAAGAGGGAGTTTCTGGTTCCTGGATCGTTGGCTTGGAGTAGGAGGGCTACAACTTCCAATGGCAAGCATTAGCAACGCCAACAGTTTTTGCCTCTGTAGCGGCATGGGATCCCCATTTCCCTGGCTCTGCCATAATGGGACCACTTGGCCATAAGCTGGCAGGAGCTGGTAAATGGTGTTAGTGCCTGATGCCAATTAGGAAAGAAATGACATTTGTGCATCATCCTTGCACAAAGCTGTGTTTGTATTTGGGGTGTTAAACCGAGCTTGGAAGCAACAGAACGCTGAAAAGCAGAAAGACGCCACAATCCCACAGGATCCTCGTGATCTCACAGGATTCTCACGATCTCACAGGATCCTCCCTTCCTCTCCCTTCCTCTCTTGTATCTTCCGTTTCGCACAACTCTTTTGAACTCTTTGCTTTCTAATTTCCCTCTTTCTTATAACAAGCCTCTGTTCTACCGATTCTGAAGAAACCCTCCCTGGATCCTCCTTCTCCAGCTAATTGCTGCCCTGTCTCGCTTTGACCTTTCCTTTCAAAACTTCTTGAGTGCATAGTTCATACCCAGATCTCCCCCCATGGGATTTTCAATGCTCTGCTCCCTCCGCATCAATCAGGTTTCCGACCGCGTCATTCCTTGGAAACTTCTCGTCCTGTTGTCCCTAACACTCTCTGCTCGATACTCCACATTTCCCTCTCTTCTTGTCCTTTTGGATCGCTCCTCTGTGTTCGACACTGTGGATCACACTATTCTTGTTTCCTTTCTTCAGAGTTTTGGCTTTCGTGGAACTTAAAGTCTTATGCTTCCTATCTTTCTGCACACACCTTCTCTGTCGCCTGGTTTAACCAATCCTCCACTATTAAAATAAGTGCCAGGGCCCAGAAAATCTTGGCCCTATAATGCCAGTTCAGTGCTAGACCTAGACCGGCCCACCACCAGCCTATCAAACTGCTGCTGCTCCATTTCACATGTTTGGGGCTGCAGCAACTGCCGGCACAGGCTAGTGGTGGGATGGATGGGGAAGGGCACACATGTGTTGAAGATGTATAATGCTTTAAAGTTGGAAAACAATTGTTATGGTAGGTGTAGTGGTCCTAGCATTCCGTCACCCCCAGAGGCAAAAGAGTGCATTTGAACACACTTCTAGCCCACACTTGTTAGACGTCTGGACCATACTTGCTGTCCTCGAAGTGATAATGCATTTGATAAAATGGTTGCAAACCTATGGATGTTATCCTATTTGTCAATTTTGTAAAATGCCCGCCCACCCCCGCACCCCCCCACCGCACAGTGTCCCAAATGGTTCTGAGTGGAGCTGGGGTCTCTTGTGGGAGTATGTTTTTGTTTTGACGTACATTAGACAAAAAAATAAACTGTCTATAGTTAAAACATAGGTTTGATTGAATGAAAGTTAACAGATGTTGCAGTAATTACAAAATCTGAGACATCCTTAGACACACTTTTTTATTTGACCTCTCATTGATTAAACAATAAATAAACACACTAAGGATAAAGAAACACATTGCATATAGAACACAACCAAACAAGAAAGTACAAGGTGCCATGTTTGGTTTCATTTTAAACTTAGAAAAGGAGGCAGAGAAGGCATCAATTCTAGATCAATTAAATAGATTGTCAGGTGCTATTTAGATTTTGCACACGTTTGACTTGTCCTGGCTGCAGAGAACATTGCCAAAAGAAATCTAACAACAAATACTTTGCGGGTTTGTAAACGACTGCAAAGGGCCAGTTGCCTCCTTTTATCTCCCAACACACCACACTGAACCATACAATTTTGCGAAATTTTGAAATTGCACTCTGTAGTGCCGTCCCCATTTTTTAAAAAAACACCCACTTTCCCTGAGTCAGTAAAACAACTACACCCAACTTATGCTTGGTAACGTCTTACCTTGTTTTCCGGGTCGAGGAGGATGCGTACCACACAGGAGCCTGAGACTCTCAGACTCTGCCACCACGATGAACCACCGATGAAGTCACTCACTGCAAACCCAAAGGGGGGCAAAGGCACTAAGTCAATGAAACTGCAAACCGTGGCATGATACCTCGTATGCACAATAGGAGATTCAACTGCAGGTGGCAGAATTGGGATGTTTGGCTTCACACAAAAGGCATGACCTTTGCCCCTGAACAGTATGCAGCAAACGTAGGGAAAAGAAAGCCTCATGGGACAGAGTAGGCCAAATGTAGGTATTGCAAGTGCAACATTTTACTAACAGAGCCCAGTTTCTATGGCAGGGGGACTTAAGATGACAGGATGTTACACAATATTTTACTGACCTCCGTCACAGCACCCGCAGACATGTGTTTGACTTGCCTTCAACAATGCAGAGAGGAAGATGGGGGTAGAGTGACACCCTTTGTTCTTCAATGTGAATATTCATTAAAGTCTGACAGGTGGTCATAAATGCCACACGACATTGTTAGTCCAAACATCATGCTTATTTTGGAATTACACAATGGACTTTAACATCCAATGTGTGATTTTGCAACGTGAAACGCTTACATAAAACATATGTAATTAAGTCACAGTGAAAATATTGCATTTACGGAGTAATTCCTTCTTCAAATTTGTAGCAGATTTAAAGTTTTATAGTATTTATTCAAGTACATTTTTATGAACAAACATAGTAAAACTTTAACACCGCCAGTTTCGGGGAAAGGCTTGTCTCACCTCTTTGCTTAACAAAATGGAAGTGAGCACATCCAGGGGTGAACCTAGGCTGAAATATAGGGGGAGAGGGGTGGCTAACTCTCCAAAGGTTGGCAGAGATGCTAACTTCAGAGACGGTGGAGGAGTGGCAAACCTACCTGCGTTTGGACATCTAACTTCATTACTCATTGTAATGAGACTATTCTAGTGCAGCTTCAATGTTACAATCAGTTAACTCTTTCCTTTAAGTCTGAAAGCACCCACTTCTTGCACATCCTGAAGGTCCTAGAATGTATTAAAATGGCAGATGGTGCACAAGGAAAGACTCATTATCATATCATAGCATAACAGGACACTTCAGAGTCTGGGGCAGTACTCTGGACGGCCCAAGCAACTTCAGTGCCTGCGAGCAACAGCGGAGAAAATGTAATGTTGGTTCTACCACAGTTAGTCCGCTGTACATACTAGAATCTCTGGTGCACTGGCTGGCTGGTGAGACTGTGTCTGCTTGTGAAATCAAGTGTTACGACTCCAAGACTGGGGGAGAGGAGGGCCAGTGCATCAATAATGCAGTTCTGTGTGACAGTATTGGAGCCAGTAGCAGAGGAGGACCAGGGTACACCAATGTGTACCTACACTTATTAAAACTGTCCTATTGTAACTTAAGAGTTTAAACGTAATCGCTTATAATAGAAGCACTCCAATTTTTGCAGTTGAAGTCAGGGTGAGATTACAATATTTACAATGGGATTACACGCCCATGCTGAACAGCGAAGCAGGGATTTCAACCCACTCTGCAATTTGGGAACAGCCACCTTCTTCCATACTGTACATGGAACAAATATTTAAGTTTTGGGTGTCAACAAGACTTACAATAATACTGTCCTATAGAGTTTAGTTGCAAAATACACAATTTGGATAAAAGCTTCATGACAACATTGAAAGTAAGCATCCCCTAATAAGGCAGTTAACCCCCTTCAATGAGAGGCAATAATGGACACACTCCAGCAGGGAATTAGACCAAGACTAAGTGCGGGTGAGATGCAAAAGGCTTTATCTAAATTGATATAGGGCATGCAAAGGACTCTGCAAACTCCGAGAGCGCTCTGTCTGACGATACCAAACACAGTCATATTTATTACAAAAACACGTCATAGACGAGATAAGCTATAGGGGGCACATAGTCGTGGGGATTGGATGGCGATGACTAGCTACTATGTATAATGTAGGTGCGGTGCTCCATGATTGGCGGAGATCCACGTGGTAGCATCACGGAGTGCTGGGTCAGCTGGGCTCATCGGGGTGGAGAGTCAGGGTGCGAGCTGTCCATGTGGATACATTTGTACAATACTAACAATTTGCCCTTGTGGCCATTCGTACACATTCATCACAAACTGCTATGTCAGGTTACCATATAAATCCTACAACATGTCATTCTAATACTGGGGGGGGTCACAGAAAAACAGTATAAAATACGAGGCCTCCTTAATACATCACCATAAAGTTGCCATTAACAAAGGACCCAGTCTCGTGAGTCCAAGTGTCTTATCAGGGGACACAGGTTAGGCTACATTTATTATTCTATTCTGTTAGATGTAGTGAGTGATAGTTTTACGGTATGTTAGCAAAGGGGTGAATAACTGTCTCCATGGCCTGTTTGGCTTAGGGTGAACTGAAATACTATTGGGTCAGTGGGGGCATGTAGCTGGCACCTCAAAGGCGGCGGGATTCGGGACCGGGTGGCTCATAATTCTTCTTGGCCTGGTCATGGCGGTACACAGTGATTTTATGATGGCATCTGGTGTCAGAGGCATGGGGGGAGGTAAATACTTGGTGCGGGCCCAGCCGGAATGCGGGGAGGTGTAGCTGTAACGTTCCAGCAACAGAAAACTAGGGACCTTCAAGCCCGGCCCGGCCTTGAAGGGAGGAAGGGAGTTGGATGTACAGCTCTCCAGAAGGAAGGGGAGATGCCCTTGTAACTTTTTGCGGGTCCCCGTTTACTGAATAGCATGAACACTATTATTGAGACAGGCTGTTTAGATTTGGGGCATTATGTAAGTTGCATATCTCTTCAACTCGCGTGTGTTCATGTTTACAGGATCAATGGAGAGAAAGTTATCATTTACAACATACAATGTTTTTTCATTCTGTAGCTTGGAGCACATAAGGAAAATGAGCATAAAACGTGAGGTAGAACCAGGTTGGTGGGTGCATCGATCTCAGTGACAAATTACAACATTATACTTCTGATCAGGTAACGAGTTCAACTAACATTCCAATCAACAGCAGGTGTGGCTCAATACTTTAAATGGTTCACATGTGTCACTTACAATCATATCATGGGCATTTTATACATTGCTTTTTAACCATTTTACGATAGCAGCAACCATGGGTCAGTAAATGGCAGATTCGAGTGTACATACGGTTGGCACCTTTGCACGGAGATGTCTTGGGGTGGGCAAGAGTCGTACCATTTTAATATGGGCAATTGGCAGTATGGGTTTTAAACCTTTTCACAAATGGCTTAGCAACATAGATAAGACTGGGAGGCACAGGGATTTAACATTCAGGTTTAACATTTCAACCGGGGGAACAGGGTTAGGGGGTCGTGAACACCATATATCGAGACCATGGTGGTTTGTGGGGGTCAAGGTATCTTTCACAGGGAAAACTTTTTTCTTTCCCAGACCCCAACTAAAAGTCAGGTCACCGCCAGGGCAATGATGTACTGCGGAAGGTAAATGATACAGTGTTTGTTCTGTTACTTGTTCGCATCTAGTTGCTCATGAGAACGGGCCTTCAGCGGAGCTGCCATGGGGAGGAGGCTGGGGGAAGTGCAGGCTCGCTGTGCGCGATCAAGTGGGGGTGAGCTGCAGCTTCTGCAGACGGCCTCTTCCAAAGGGGCCTGGGTTTACTATACCCCAAATGGAGCCTAAGTGTATTACAAAATGGAGTCTATGTTATGCTATAAGGTGAGCCGTGCAGCCTCACGTGTCAATCCGCAGCCATCCTGCATCGCGGGCCCAGGCGCATAAGTGGCTGCCGACGAGTCATAAACCTCACGTAAGGGAGGGATGTGGGGGAGAGGGGTCCTAAAGACCTGTCCTCCCATACAACATGTAAATCCTTATAGCAGCATGTTTGGGCAAAATAATATCAGTGTACCTTTATTTTTCACGTCCTGAATGGAAAACTATCAGATGTAAAAGGCAACATACGTATTTACCCACTTTATTTTCAACGCTTTAAGACACACAATAAAATAAGTTGTGTCATAAACTCACTTAGGTTTGGAGATTCGTCACAATGCTCCAGCGTGTTGTATGGTTTTCAGAACATTCATACTGTCCTGTTGCACTGTTCAGTGGGCCATGGGTTTCAACGCTGCAAAAGTAGTCACTATATATTCCTTAGTAGACTGCATGTAAAATCAGAGGGTAAACAAAAGTGCCGCAATGCAATGAAAAGAAATGGCAGCTCTTTAGAGAATGGGGGCAGGGGATGGAGATGTTTTGTCATGCGAGATGTGGTGGAAGATAGAGGTTAGCTTGATACATGCAAACCAAACTGAGCGTTTGCTGAATGCAAGTGTGCGTGCATACCAGTGCAAGCTTTGCAAACAAACCCAAACTAATGTAGGGAGCTAGCAAGAGCTGAGGTATTTCAAGTATATGAAAGAGATGGATCAGTGAGAGTGCATGTGAAAGGGTTAGGACTGTAGAGCCGCATTGCCATATGCACACAAATGCTGGGTAGTTCATTATGTTTTATTTATTTATTTGTTCTTTTATAATGCACCACAGTAATGCAGGGTAGTTCAGAGGGCAAAGGCTTCCCCATCACCGCCGCTACTGTTTGGAACTCGCTTCCACCACAGAACCCCCCTACTGTACCCTCAGCAAGCAACTCATGTCTGACTGCACTGATGCATCCTCGGCAGCACTCATGGACTGGCCTCATGGTCCCAGGCCTGTCCAGCCCTTGACCTTTATAAAATGGCAAAATGAGTGCCATTCGCTTCGGGAGCGGATGTCATCTGTTATTAAGCGCCAAGAGTCGGCATGGCTGCTGCTCTTGCTCAAATGTACATCCTCTCTTATAGGAGGCCGTCAGGTGCGTTTTATCGGCTGCCAGCATCCTAATCAGAGTAGCTGGCTATCCCAATTCAAACGCCCACATGCAATATGCATGCTGCACAGTTTCAGAAAGCAGTCCATACAGTCAGGGTTCTTTATGCACAGCCTCAAATCAATACGACAAAATGTGTCCCACCTTTTGCAACCCCCAACAATCCACAAGTCCCACATTTATGTGCGTTTTACTTTCTGATACATTGCCCCTCATGGTTGCATCCTTACCGCAATCCGGGCCAGGGTTCCTCGAATGAGGAATTACCGGGCCATTGCAACCGTGGCGGACCCGGTAATTCCCCGTCCGAGGAACCCGGACCCGGTCCATCCCTATGCCCATTCGAGCCCCCATAGGGCTCAATGGGAATGGGGATGGAGCTAACAACGGGCCCGTTAATGACGGGCCGTTGTTAGCTCCTTGGCCTCCTCGCGGGACCCTGTAAGGACGCCTGGTTTTTCCAGGCGCCCATTGCGGGTCCCGCGAGGAGACCTCGTGGTAGGGTGGAACGGGTTTACCAACACCGGCACCTTTACCGGTGCCGGTAAACCCGTTCCGCCAAACTTCTAATGAGGGCCATTGTCATACTTTTATCTGGGGTTATCATTGGTAATTATGTTGAAGATTTCTAGAAATGGAAGTTTAATGTTCTCCGTCTAGGTTTCTAAACTCGCTCGTCTGCAAGTAATACATTGCAAGTGCACTGTTTAATATTTGAATGCCCATTTGCAGGACAGAGTGCTTGGAGGGTGCGACATCTCCCAAATTCCACATCCTGCTGCCGTAAGATAAGGTTGTGTAACATTTGTTAAGATTCCAGCTTCCCGATCGCGATAGCTAAAATGCACGCACTCGCATTTTAGCAAAGTGCCTGATTGGCTTCTCACTACCTCCATCTCAATCCATCTAAAACTAAGGTTATCTTCGTTCCTGCTTCTACCGACCCTCCTCCACTTCCTCCCCCTTCTATTTCCTTCCCTCTCCTCTATTGCCCTTTCCCATACCGCTCATACCTTGAGTGCAATATTTGACTCCTGTTGTCGTCATCAACTGTAGAACTTTCGTAAGTCTCACCCCTTCCTCACAACTCATGCTGCTAAGGTCCTTCTTTCATCTTTAGTCCTTTCTCGACTTTTCTGTTGCTCATCTACCCTCTTTGGGCTCACTGCATACAGACTTGCTCATCTCCGCTCAATCTGCAATTCCTCTATGCCACTCCTTCTCTCTCTCTCTCTCTCTCTCTCTCTCTCTCTCTCTCTCTCTCTCTCTCTCTCTCTCTCTCTCTCTCTCTCTCTCTCTCTCTCTCTCTCTCTCTCTCTCTCTCTCTCTCTTTCTCTCTCTCTCATCGGGATTCTATCCGTCCCGTCTTGCTCTCTCTTCGCTGGCTCTCTTCTGACGCCTGTCTTCTGTATATTTCCCTTTGCAACGTTTTTAAATGCCTTAATGATCTCGCTCCTCCTTATCTCTCGTCTCTTGCTTCTTTTTACGTCCATACTTGCTCTTCTAGCTCTCAGTCTCAATTTCTTCTGGTTCTCCCTTACCGTCCATGCACGTCCTCCCTTTCCTCCCTTTCCTTCTCCCTACTTGCCCCAAAATACTGGAGTGCTCCCCTTCTTATGCTCTGCTCTATTTCTACTTCCCCTCACTTTAAAAATCGCCTTAAAGAACATAGTCTTTCTTCTTGAGGAACTGCTCCTGACTGACTCATGCATTAATCATTTGATGTCGCTCAGATAGCACAGCCGCTTTGACATCTGTGCAGAGTCTGCCAACACAGGTTCGAATCCGGCGGGGCCAAACTCAGCCTTTCATCCTTTCCGAGGTCAATAAATGAGCACCCCACACTGTGGGCAATAAGCAGCGCTCAGATGCCTGAAGGTTCGCAGCGCTATATAAAATGCAAATTATTCTTATGTACTGTGTCTGTTTATTTGTTCAGCGCTTTGGTGTAAGGCGCTATGAAAATTGAATTAAATACAAATTAAATATGTCCAAAATGTATTTATTTATACTCACAGCCAAGTGGCTTTATATGTACAACACAATACACATTAGACACAAAAACATAAAAACAATATTCTCACATATAACACAGGATAAACACTAAATACACAAATAGTTCCTGGGCATATTGAGGCAGCGCCTGGCAAATGCCTAGCTAATGATTAAACGCGAGCCAAAACGGTTGGCTTTTTCCAATGCTTGTTTCTAATGTTGCATTATATCTGTCTCCCAGCCTTCGTTCGGTCTTGTCGCATGCAATGTGCTTCTAGGAATACGGGAGAATGCACGCTTCTCATGCACTCCCTAGCGTGCATGTCCTCTCCTTTCCATCTGTAGTGAAATGTTTACGTCAAACACCCGCCCCACACAGGACTTGTCATTTGAAAGCATTCCCCAGGTTCGAAGCTTGTCTCTGGATAGTCTCCGTTCTGCCTCTCTCCTTCTGGAAATGCGCCCTCCACAGAAAAGCACACAGTATTCTAGTTCCAGCCTTACTAGCCACCAAATGTGCCTAGAAAGTGACTTCTGCTGGACACCCCACTTCCAGGCAATCTGCACAGGACGGGAACGTGGCCTTTTAGTTCCCCTTAGAGGTTGGTTCGGGACGCAGAGAGTGAGATATACGTGAGCCAGACTAAGGTCGGAGCTTGCAGTGGGCTGGATCCGCAGGTCTGGACAGGAGGCATGCGCGGTGTGGGGCCCACCTGGGGAATTAACCTGTGCAGTGCTGGTATTTATTGATTTGATCTTTCTTCTTACTAGGTGGGGTCCTACCTAGTGCCGGTTCACTGAGGTTCCTGGGAAATGTTGGCAGAGGAGACTCATGGGTATTACTATAGACTGATGCTGGGAGATGGGGGTCCTGCTCAATACAGGCTTATAGGAGGCATGCTGAAGGGTGGCCCAGGGGAGTGTCCTTAAACATCTTTGTGGAGAGTCGAGGTCTTGCACAATTCGGCCTGGAATAGTGTGCACCTATGCACAATACTAGCAGAGGCTGGGGTTCTGCACAACACTGGCTGGTGGGAACGTGTGCACCTATGCACAATACTAGCAGAGGCTGGGGTTCTGCACAACACCGACTGGTGGGAAAGTGTGCACCCATGTACAATACTAGCAGAGGCTAGGGTCCTGCACAACACCGACTGGTGGGAAAGTGTGCACCCATGTACAATTCTAGCTGAGACTAGGTTCTTGCACAATACTGGCTGTTGGGAAAGTGTGCACCTATGCACAATACTAGCAGAGGCTGAGGTCCTGCACAACACTGACTGGTGGGAAAGTGTGCACCCATGTACAATTCTAGCTGAGACTAGGTTCTTGCACAATACTGGCTGGTGGGAAAGTGTGCACCTATGCAAATAACTAGCAGAGGCTGGGATCCAGCACAATTCGGGCTTGTGGGATGGTATGCACCAATGTAGAATACTGGTAGAGGCTGTGGTCTTGCACAACACTGGCTGGTGGGAAAGTCTACACCTATGCACAATACTAGCAGAGGCTGGGGTGCTGGACATTACTGGCTGGTGGGAAAATGTGCACCTATGCACAATACTAGCAGAGGCTGGGGTGCTGGAAAATACTGGCTGGTGGGAACGTGTGCACCTATGCACAATACTAGAAGAGGCTGGGGTGCTGGACAACACTGGCTGGTGGGAAAGTGTGCACCTATGCACAATACTAGCAGAGGCTGGGGTCCTGCACAACACCGACTGGTGGGAAAGTGTGCACCCATGTACAATTCTAGCTGAGACTAGGTTCTTGCACAATACTGGCTGGTGGGAAAGTGTGCACCTATGCACAATACTAGCAGAGGCTGGGGTCCTGCACAACACTGGCTGGTGGGAAAGTGTGCACCCATGTACAATTCTAGCTGAGACTAGGTTCTTGCACAATACTGGCTGTTGGGAAAGTGTGCACCTATGCACAATACTAGCAGAGGCTGAGGTCCTGCACAACACTGACTGGTGGGAAAGTGTGCACCCATGTACAATTCTAGCTGAGACTAGGTTCTTGCACAATACTGGCTGGTGGGAAAGTGTGCACCTATGCACAATACTAGCAGAGGCTGGGGTCCTGCACAACACCGACTGATGGGAAAGTGTGCACCCATGTACAATTCTAGCTGAGACTAGGTTCTTGCACAATACTGGCTGGTGGGAAAGTGTGCACCTATGCACAATACTAGCAGAGGCTGGGGTCCTGCACAACACTGACTGGTGGGAAAGTGTGCACCCATGTACAATTCTAGCTGAGACTAGGTTCTTGCACAATACTGGCTGTTGGGAAAGTGTGCACCTATGCACAATACTAGCAGAGGCTGAGGTCCTGCACAACACTGACTGGTGGGAAAGTGTGCACCCATGTACAATTCTAGCTGAGACTGGGTTCTTGCACAATACTGGCTGGTGGGAAAGTGTGCACCTATGCAAAATACTAGCAGAGGCTGGGATCCAGCACAATTCGGGCTTGTGGGATGGTATGCACCAATGTAGAATACTGGTAGAGGCTGTGGTCTTGCACAACACTGGCTGGTGGGAAAGTCTACACCTATGCACAATACTAGCAGAGGCTGGGGTGCTGGACATTACTGGCTGGTGGGAAAATGTGCACCTATGCACAATACTAGCAGAGGCTGGGGTGCTGGAAAATACTGGCTGGTGGGAACCTTTGCACCTATGCACAATACTAGAAGAGGCTGGGGTGCTGGACAACACTGGCTGGTGGGAAAGTGTGCACCTATGCACAATACTAGCAGAGGCTGGGGTGCTGGACATTACTGGCTGGTGGGAAAATGTGCACCTTGCACAATACTAGCAGAGGCTGGGGTGCTGGAAAATACTGGCTGGTGGGAAAGTGTGCACCTATGCACAATACTAGCAGAGGCTGGGGTGCTGGAAAATACTGGCTGGTGGTAAAGTGTGCACCTATGCACAATACTAGCAGAGGCTGGGGTTCTGGACATTACTGGCTGGTGGGAAAATGTGCACCTATGCACAATACTAGCAGAGGCAGGGGTGCTGGAAAATACTGGCTGGTGGTAAAGTGTGCACCTATGCACAATACTAGCAGAGGCTGGGGTGCTGGAAAATACTGGCTGGTGGGAACTTGTGCACCTATGCACAATACTAGCAGAGGCTGGGGTGCTGGAAAATACTGGCTGGTGGTAAAGTGTGCACCTATGCACAATACTAGCAGAGGCTGGGGTGCTGGAAAATACTGGCTGGTGGGAACGTGTGCACCTATGCACAATACTAGCAGAGGCTGGGGTGCTGGAAAATACTGGCTGGTGGGAATGTGTGCACCTATGCACAATACTAGCAGAGGCTGGGGTGCTGGACAATAATGGCTGGTGGGAAAATGTGCACCTATGCACAATACTAGCAGAGGCTGGGGTGCTGGTCATTACTGGCTGGTGGGAAAATGTGCACCTATGTACAATACTAGCAGAGGCTGGGGTGCTGGACAATAATGGCTGGTGGGAAAATGTGCACCTATGCACAATTCTAGCAGTCTGGGGGTGCTGGACAATACTGGTTAATGATGGGGGTCTTACACAATAATGGTGGAAGGTGAGTCCTGCTCAATAACGACTAATGGAAGGAGGCAACTAATTGTGAAGGATTTTATTGGCTCCTGCCAACAGTGGCAGTGATTGGGGGTCCTGCATCCGCAAGGGAGGAGTAATGTGCTTTGGTTTTCCCCTTGACATATCCAATTACCCCTCATCTGACACGACCTACCGGGCGAGGCATTTGGAGACAGTACAGATGATGCAAAAAAAGATGGAACTTTTTGGGAATCAAGACCTCTCCTGGAATAGTGAAGAAATGTCTGCTTCATTTTCGATACAAAGATGATGGCAATTTGCTCGACATATAGCCGTAGTAAAGCAGAACATGTCACATTCTTTTTTTTATTTTTTGTGTGTTTTTAGTTACCAGAGCAACCTTACACAAAGTAAACAAATGTACAACAAACGATAATGCAAAACAAGTACAGAAAGATAAAAATACAAATTGAAATACACATATTCTCATTAAAAATCAAAACAGATAAACAGTGAACACAAAACATGAAGAAAAAACCCACAATTCACTGAATAAGTACAGAAAACACAATAAAGATTTACACAGCGATAAGATAAGCGTGAGATTATGACCCCACATCAGACGAGACCAAAAGAAATAGATGGACAAATCTTGGTCCCCTGATTCATCCTAATGGGTCACCCATGAAGATGGGGTACTGGCACCGCTGCTTGCATATCAGGATTGAGGAAGTTAGAAATTAGGCATTGTTATGTGCAATAAAAGTCTGCTTCCATGCACAACCAATGAAGGGGTGCAAGCCTGTTGGTTCTAGCTGAGAACCCTCAGACGCATTTTGAAATGCCTGGGCAGACCCCAAAGGGTTGCAGCCAAATCCGCTCAGGATATATCCAGTCTGGGCAATGCCAATGGCGTCTACTTGGGCCACTGATGGTATTCCATTACCAGACTTCATAGAATGCAGTCATCGACTGCAATTATCATCCATATCAGCCAAGCTTCACTTCCGCTGGCAGCTTTCCCTGCTGTAAAATATATTGTGCATAGGGAGGACCTCCGCGCGGTCAGATCTCATGTTGGATTTAGGCATACAAGCACGCAGACTTAATTAGGTTGCGCGTACGCAGTGTAGCGGTGTGCCTGAAAGGTTTACGGGGGTTCGCAGGCAGAATTTCCAGAGTTTTAACTGAGTTAAATAAATGTGTAGGTATGTGTTCGCAGGGTACTCCATGCTGTGTCCCCGAGGTGCACACCTGGTTGCGGAGAACCCCACGCACTGTTTCAAGGGTGCATGTGTTCGCACCCGAGCAGCATGCAAAGCTAGCTGTATCTGGCTCTTTTTACTTTTTGTGGGGGCGTGTCAGTGGTGTTCCGGCTGCGACTTTTGCATACCGCCTATACAGTCACTTTGCGCAAACGATTACATGAATACGCAGAGCAGGCAGTAAAGCTTCTTCACACAGGCTCTTGCAGAGGCATTCTCGGCATGCAGCTTTTGCAGGATCTCTGCACACTTTTCCATGAATCGGGACCTAAGGGTTTACCTATAACATGGTCATAATACCCTTGCTGGGAGTGTCCGTATCGACCAGTGGCACAATGGGTCATATCATAAAGCATGAGGCGTTTCTCTACTGTGGGGATACTGGTCTCTCCCAGGAGTTCTCGAGGGCAGAAGGATACAGGCAAAAGAAGGGGCTAGGTAATCTGCTTCTTGCTCCAGCCTTACAGTGCCCTAGTTCACCAAGAAGCCTAGGGAGTCTTTCTCACTCAAAGAGGGTCCTCTCACATCCATGCCTGCCTCTTGTTTCTTTATCCCTCTCTCTACTTAGGGGAAATTGTGCCCTTTCTACTATGAGCTTGGCTCCGCTCCTTCTCCCAATGCAGAATTATTTGTCAGATATTCTATGTAGTTCCAAGTTGTTGCTGCACAGTTGTGCTATGCAATTCCTGCTGTGCCCGGCTTTGAAATGCTCTCCTTTCTTTGGGTTGCTGTGCTATTCGGTGTTATGCTACACCATGCAATGTTAAGCTGCTGTGCCATATTGTGCACTGTTAGTCTTTTCAGGTCTATGGAGTTTGTTCCCAAATGCATCTTTGCTGGAAATGTTAACATGAAATTGTGCTTTGGAATCTACACCTTCCTATGGGGCGTCTTCTCGGCTTGCTGAGCTGACACTTCCTCCCGCCCTATAGGCATGCCTCACCTTTTTTCAACCTAAAGTTTATCTTTTTTAATTCTACCTTCCCAATTTCCATTTTGTCACCAAAAGGGATTTTCGTTTTTAAGGGAGTTTTGCTTATTTTCATGCTTAATTATTTGTTTTCCCCCTGTCACTTTTGGACCACGGTGCTGGCTTTACTATACTAGCTTGTTAAGATAGGTTGTTTTATGTCATGTTATATTATGCCATTTCACACTAATTTTGTTTCACTTTGTACAAGCCCCACAAGCTGTTGGATGCATCTGGAAGGTGTCATACAGCACCCAACAAATTAAATAATACTTCTAAGCGGCACTTAGTTCATGAAAAGAGCTCTAATGCTCAAAGTATATGATATGTTATTTATAACGCTCTTAATACCCAGAGGTTTCTAAGCGCGGACCCGGGGATCGAACCTGTGGTGCTCTGTGTCGTTTTGCTTCTAAGGGGAGCACGTTGCCGCTGAGCTATCCTCCGGAGACCCTGCATACCTAAGCTGGTAAGCTAAGCAGACAATACACCCGTGCCGATCCTAAGGTTCTTCGGTGGCCCTCTCGCAACAGGCGATGGAAACTGCTGCCGAAGATGAGATGGGTAAACAAAGCTAGATTATGCAGAATAGCTCCCAGAAGCACCCCGCCTCTGATGAAGAGGAATCCGTCCTACCACGCAAGTATTGCCATCCCATAAAGCTCCTAGTAGGTCTCCTGAACTTCCAAGCAGCCCGGTCCGGGGCATTGCTTCAAAAGAAGCCAAAGTTTAAAACCAGATCCCAGTTCAGGGTGCCCATAGTTTCTCCTAGCTTTCCTGTCCATAGAGCTTGGCCGTTCACGGCACAGGGAATAAGTAGAAGAGTGTTTGCACCCCTGTTCCCTTGTGCATTGTTTGAACACACCCAGGACTTGAAGGAAGGCCCCAGAGCCTGACCATCCCTACTACAAAGGGCTTCTCGGATCACTGGCATATTCCACACACCAACTGTGCCATGGCAGCCTTACCAGGGACACTGATCCTTGATTCCCAGGCTCAAGAGCCTCTTGATTTATGCTGACTTTAATCACTGGACTGCACTCGCTAAGGAGCAGCAGCCTTTCACGCTAAATGGAATTTCAGTCATCGACCCAACATGGATAGTCCCTCCTTGATGTTAGCAACCCACCTTCACCTTGAACCCTGTCTATGCTTGACAGGGTAACACGAGGCAGTCCCAGAATTAGTATTGCAGAGTTCAAGGCAAACCCAGACAAAAAGCCATCACTCTTCAAGCACCTACTTGAGCACATCTTAAATCCATCTCACATGCAAACATTACTTAGTATGAATGCCCCATTGCTCTATAAAAATTGCCTCACAAATGCAGTCCCATTCCCTACATCACATTAGTATGTCTCTTATTATGTTCTGCAATCTTCATCGAAGGCCCACAGGAGCTGGATCTACATGCAACTAAGCTGTCACAAACCCCATTCTTCGTTCCCCTTTCTTTTGGTGTTGCCACACCTGCAGTTACTTTTCCCCACCACCTGTCCTTCCCCTTGTCTCGGGAGGATAGCTCAGGAGCAACGCGCTCGTCTTGGAAGCAAGACGACGCAGAGCAACACAGGTTCGATCCCCGGGTCCACGCTTAGAAACTTCTGGGTGTTAAGCGAGTTATAAATAACCAATTACAATAGGAACCTCTTGCTCAATCCTTCTGCAAACTAATGTCTGGATACTGCAGGCGAGTACCCAATAGACCACACTTCGAACGAGCCTCAGTGCTATTGTGATTGGTATCGTATAAAATGTGAGCAACATAAGGTAGCATAACTAATGGTTCTAGCACAGCAAGAGAGATATTGTGTCCTAGAATGTCTTTCGTAGCTCTCTTTCTCACTATCCAAAAGGTCATAATAGCCGTCTCATTCAGGACCGACATAGTGGTCTCCCCACTGGAGCTGGGCCCAGGGTTCAGGAGGTAAAGGAGCCCGGGTCCTGAGGTCTTTCCTCAGGGTGTTCCACAGGTTTAAGTTGAGCTGTTCCAGGGGATGCATGGTTCTTTAGTGTGGGACTCTCCTGGCCCTTAGCCCTCTTCACAGTCTTCCTGTAAGACTACAGTTCTAGGTGTTGTGAATGCCCCTGGTTCTTGGGTTCTGGATCTCCTCCTGGCTACTGCTTTCCCATGTGCCACCTGGCCCTGACTCCTACTCTATCTCTTATAAATCTTTATTCTTCCTCTTATAAATCTTTATTCTCTCTCCTAGTTTCAATTCCTTCCGGTAATCGGTCAAAAAGGATACATGTCCTTAGACATCCTAATATTGGTGAAGCATGGGGATCTAGCCAGCGTTACCCTGAGATAAGATGGTGGACAGCCATCGTGAATGCTGGTGGAGGTCCCATCTTTGTGAGTTGGCTCGCTGATAACTCTGCTTCCGGCTCTCGGCAGCGGCCTGGAGGCCACCCAAAGCTTCATGTTCCTTTCCACTGGTCCTCACCCCTATGATGACCACAAAGTTCTTCCTAAGTACGGGCAATTACCCACACTGATCTGCCTCCTGTGCCCAAAGTGCCCTCCTCCTACACGGCTTCTGTGTAGAAC
The DNA here is from genome assembly GCF_040938575.1 of Ambystoma mexicanum. Taxonomy (NCBI): domain Eukaryota; kingdom Metazoa; phylum Chordata; class Amphibia; order Caudata; family Ambystomatidae; genus Ambystoma; species Ambystoma mexicanum. The sequence goes on from NC_090923.1 coordinate 1,374,558,779, forward strand.
GGGCAGCTCTAGCATCGATCATCTGGTCCAGGAGGTTAGGGTTATAGCTTTCCTCTCCATGTGTCCCTTTTTCACATGGGGCTGACTTCCTCCATATGAGTCTCACAACTCGTCTGTTAGATAACATATTTTTTTGTTGTGACAGGATATTGAATACATATGGGCCTCAAATGTATGGGCCCGTTATACCAGCGGGTTGCCGCCAGACCCGTAATGATTTACCAGCACCTGACTTCCCGGTGCCAACGGGGTATTACAACCGCGGCAGCCCGGATGCTCAGGCACCAGTAAATTGTAAGTTATAGGACTCTATCGGAGTGGGGACCACGGAAGCATAACGTTACCGGTGCGTCCATGAAAACTCTGCAGGCGGGTGCCGTCCCGCCTGGCGATGGAACCGCCCGCAGAGTTGTAGTGTGCCGGTCCTGAAACAACGATGCTCGTAAGCTTACCGTCACCATTGTTTCCGGACCGGCACACTTATTGTGTTTGTTCCCAGGCACAGTCAGAGGGTCTGGCTGTAGGCTTCATACTGTCCCTCCTTGCACGTAGGCAGAGATGGAATATCCAGATATTAGGCAGACAACTGGCTCTGCATGTATGGACATGACATCAAAGTTCAGGCACGGGTCCCTGGATGCAAGGGTTTTCTTTAGTCTCCAATGTCTACGACCTACAGGGAGCATATGACAGTGGCTTGCGATTTGGTTACCCTGTGCTGCAGAGACCCCTGTGGACGTAGTGTCCCCCATCTTTCCAGGAAACTCATACCACCAGCCTCCTACACCTTGCCGATCACTTCAATACAGATCCACCCTCCACAGAAACACTCATGCTCACATAGCAGTACTCAAAGCAACCACTCGAGCAGACCAGCAACGCGTGGGAATTTCAAACCGCGGATGCCCACACCAACTCACTGACTCTCGCCACTTCATAATTAAAGTGAGACAGAGACAATAAGTGCCGATACTCAAACATAAGTGCCAGCGCTGAGCCCTGGCAAACACTCCCATAACTTAAGCAGTGTTACCAGGGCACTGAGCATGGATGCTTCCCATTTTGGCCCTTGCACACTTACCATTTACTCGAAACTCTCTGCCTCTCTCTTACCTGTCTTAGCAGTGACACCAAAATGGCAGAAGTCATGCTGTACAAGGCCCAGTTACACTTCATTACATCGCACAGTGCCGTTCTGAGGAATTCTTTTCTAAAAACTGTGATGCGGCTGCCTCCATCCGATCGATACATTCTTCAATTTGAAGCAGGGATGCCATTGGAGCGAAATGGGCCTTTTCGACCACGCCTCCTAGTTTTAAATCAGAAATGATAATGTCAGCATGCATAGTTGTCCGAATCCCCCACGAGCAGGTGGTGTGGGTGACTGCTGAAGGGCAATGGGCTGCCAGTGTTGACGCGATTAGAGACCATCTTGCCTTTAGAAAGGCATTGAAAACCTTTCTATTCAACTAGGCATGGCCGGCCTTAGCGGCGACAGCGCCCCAGCTGTTTAAAAAATAATTGGTGTCCCCCCTCCCAGCGCACCACTATTCAATGGGGGGGCAGACTTTTTTTTTTAACTTTCCACCCCGCCGCCTAACAGGGAGTTAATCACTGGAATAGGGTGCTCATACTTATGCATCAGCGCCCTATTCTAATAAAAACTGCCTCGCTCCCGCGTCGGAGCAGGGAGGTAATCATCTCAATATGCTTTGCATCAGCATCCTATTGTTATTGAATGCGCTCCGTTGCCACGGGCGCATTTAATAACAAAAGGGGCGCATGCCGCGCCTTCTGTCACTATGCCAGCTCGTGGGAGCCCTTCTAAGACTCCCCCGAGCTGGTGTGGCAGGGGGCTAATGGTACCCTGGGGGGCCGTCGCCTGGCCCGGCCAGCCCTGCCGTAAGGCCGGCCCTGCGACTAGGCGTTCTAGTACTTCTTTGTACGATACTATGCTACTGTGACTGTCTCTTCAGGTGAAGGGCGGGCCTCCCAGCGGCAAGATACCACTTTCCAAATTCGGAAATAAATACATAAAATATAGGTAGCCTCCCTAAGTGGCAAGAAAATACATGAAGTGGTTTAATTTGCTAGCACTCAATGTCATGGAGTTGTGCTGATTCGAAAAGATGTGTGCGGGCCAGCAAAGTGGCTTCTCGGGGTTCAAACCCTGCCATGGCTACTGAATGATCAACTGTCTGCAGCATTTATTTGGGAGGAATCTGCAAGGGTTCAATGGGATGTGCATTGTGGTAAGCATCCCAGATTCGAAGGCAGAGTGAGGTAGTTGCGTGTAGATACCACCAGAGGAGGACCTTGTGAGAGCTAAACAAAGGAATACAGCATCCTACATCCAGTAACGCAGCCGGTGGTTGGGGGCACCCCTTCTGCCCCCCCCACGGTTCCCAGTGCACCCCCAGTTTCCTGCTGGTGCACTATTAGCCGCCCCCACCTGGCACCAAAATCTGTCTCCGCTACTGCCTGCTTCTCTCTACAAAGAGGCTCTTGGGAGCCAAACACCAGCAACATGAAGCAGCCACTTGGGCACTGATTTGTGAGTCAAGACTAGCCAATTTCTCCCCCCTGACCACTCAAACTAGCTGCTGCCTCAGCACCTCAATCGCTGCTTGCTTGGAGGAGGCCTAGTAGAAGGCCCCACTGCAGCAATAGGGGGGAGGGGCTTCATATGCCCCTGGTTCAGCAAGTTGCCCTACGTCTGTATGAGGACAAGATGGCGCTCAGAGCAGAGGCAACCCTATCATTGAGCCTGATCATTCGAACTGTGGCAATACGGAAAGCGTCATCGAAAGACAAGAACATGGCGGCCATTACGGAGGATATAATGGAGAATTAAAGGCTTACATTTGGGATGGTTAATGAGCCAAGTTTATGTAGACAATACATACGTGACCTGGAGCTTATGAAAGCTGTGACCACACACACACACTCCTTTACCTCCCTGATCCCACCAACGTCCCAAAACAACCTACCGTGCTCTGGGGTATAGGGAAGCGTTTCCATGACCATCCACATGTTCTAAGGCTGGAATGTTGCTGCCTTCCTTGTTATGCGGTGGATCATTCTGGACAACATGCCTACACATGGTAATGGTGATATACTACATCCCTTTTAAGCATCTGATGAAATATTGTAGATGAAAACTGTTAAATCATCAATAGATAATCATTGTCTAAAGTGGTGCTAAACATTCTTTGTTTCAATTGGACTGTTGTGTCTGCTTGCCTATAAGCAAAAATGAATAATGCATTTGAAACAAATTATTTTTAAATGTTTTTTTTTTATTAGGGGGTGGGGGGTTTGTAGCATGGATCCGGGAGCGATTTGCATAGCATAATGTAGGATGGCTACATGCAGATCTCTGCAGGTTAGGGGGGGTTGTGTAGCATGGATCCGGGAGGGATTTGCATAGCATAATGTAGGATGGCTACATGCGGAGCTCTGCAGGTTAGGGGCAGGGGTGGGGGGGTGTAGCATGGATCCGGGAGGGATTTGCATAGCATAATGTAGGATGGCTACATGCAGATCTTTGCAGGTTAGGGGCAGGGGTGGGGGGGGTTGTAGCATGGATCCGGGAGGGATTTGCATAGCATAATGTAGGATGGCTACATGCAGATCTCTGCAGGTTAGGGGCGGGGGTAAGGGGGTGTGTAGCATGGATCCGGGAGGGATTTGCATAGCATAATGTAGAATGGCTACACTCAGATCTCTGCAGATTAGGGGGGTTGTAGCATGGAACCGGGAGGGATTTGCATAGCATAATGTAGGATGGCTACATGCAGATCTCTGCAGGTTAGGGGCGGGGGTGGGGGTGTGTAGCATGGATCCGGGAGGGATTTGCATAGCATAATGTAGGATGCTACATGCAGATCTATGCGGGTTACAATTGCAACTTTCACTGGATATAAGGCTAAAAGCACCGGACAAGCAAAAGTACTATTTCTGGACTCGAGGGCTGCACACATCTCTTTACTGCGCCACAAGTGGATTTCAAGAACTCGGACTCTTGGTCATATTGAAAATAAATTTATTAATGGCCCTTTTTTGATAACACGTGTTTCGGCACACTCCGAGTGCCTTCCTCAGATCAGGGCAATGTCTGTTTACTAAGTATTGATGATACAACATAAAATTAAAAATTGACAAATAGAAAAACATTAACACAGACGACACAATTACAGAGGAGCACAAGTCATATTGAGTTCATATGTTTCGCAAATTCCCCAAAAACAAAAATAAATAACAATTAAGACATTCATTTATACACATAAACAACGTAAATTAAAAGCATGGATCCATTTGTAAACCAAAGTAGTTAACACATACCAGTCAGACGTCGGAAAATCATTTGAGGGAGTGTGGAGGTGGGAGTGAAGGGTGGTTGAAAATATAAAAAAGAGAAAAAGAAATAGAAATGTTTGAGTCAATAGTTGAGATCAGGGGATTACATTGATTAACTTATTGGGGAAATCCCAAATGGGTAAATCTAGCTTACCCATCCACTGGTCTGTTCGCTACAGATAACGTGATTGGTAACTGAGTCCCATCAGACTCCAAATGTTTTCTAAAGAAACCGAGGTAGGACATCAGAATCACTCCACTGTATTCATACGTTAATGTTCTATTTAAACATCCTGACATTATCATTAGTTTCCCTTCAACACATTTAAAAATGCTCACATTACGCTACGTTTAAAGTGTTCAATTCTGTGACCTAGGTTAGATCCATATCTTGAGCACATGACCTTGGCAATCAGTGTTTAGCGTTTCTGCACGGCAATGGGATTTAAACAGTCCTCATGTCATTTCCCCATAAATCAGCATTTTATCATTGTGTGTCATGGCAATAAAGACCTTATACGCGTGAGGGTGTCGACTACAGGTTTGAACGCGGACCCTTTGTTAATTGGTGCGTTGTTGTGGGGGCTTAACAGCCCCCTAGGGCTTACCTGAAAAGTTCAGTTTTACTGCATCACGCGTCGGGATTCTAAAATGGCAGAAGTCATTCCATGTCATTTGTATATAAGATGTTGCCATGGTAATGTTACTTAGTCCTACCTCTGTTTCCGTACTAAGAAAACTGTCAGCCATGTTTTAGTGGTGAGGACTTTGTTATCTGTGGCGGGTTCGTGCGTGTTCTTGGGCCGTTTTAAATTCAAATGAAAACAGTCCTATGCTGCAGTATGAGCTCCATTAGTTAAAGTCTCTCTCCAAACTAGTTTGCATGTGGACCTAGTCCGATGTCCCACCCTGAGGAGTGTTAACTCCTTCAGGTGCATGCTGGGAGATATAGTCCCTATGACATTCTAAGGGCAGGGCAGGCCTGGGGAAGCCACCCACAAACCCTCTTGCTTTTAAGTCTTGTTTTGGGAGGCAAATCTATTCCTACCTGAAACTTGCATACACTATAAATTAGGGTACATAATGCCAATCTAGGTTTTGAAGATAATCCAACTATATTATGGCGCTTTTTTCAACACCAATTACAATTTACAAAAGTTCATAAAAAATTCATAAAAAGTATGACATTTCCTTGTCTGTATTGAGGCCGAACTTCAGATCCAGTAAGAAGAAGTGAAGTTACGATAGAGGAATTGGGCAATATTCATCTATTAAGATTATTACAAGAATTACAAGAATCAGATAACTCTCCTATTCATCAAACCATGCAAGAACTATCAATTACACCTATTGGTCTAATCAACAAAGAACTTAACCCTACATCTAAATTCTTGCCACAACTACCGCCGGACAATATGATAGATGCCTTCTACAAATCAGTCACAAAAGACCTGTATAATACCCAAGACAGACTGAGGTACAACCGCAGACAGACAGAACGGGAGAATCTTACACTGCAAGAGAAGAATGCACTTCGGAAACTCAAAACCAATCGTCAGTTGGTTATCAAAGAAGCTGATAAAGGTGGAAATATAGTTGTCTTGAACCGCATGGATTACATAAAAATGGCACAAAATCATCTCGACACACCAAACTGTTACCAAACTCTGACAAGTAACCCGATGAACAGAATAGTCCAAGATCTTAAGGATTTAATTGAGGGATGGCACCGACAGGGCCTCATCACAGACGAGGAAAAAAGATTTTTGTTCATCCCCAAACCGACATTACCAACTATTTATTTTCTTCCCAAGGTGCACAAAGATTTTTCCACTATCCCGGAAGGAAGGCCAATCCTGAGTGGAATAGGTTGGGCTACAGAACCACTATCGGAATACATTGACCACATATTAAGACCCAAAGTGAAATTGGTAAAAGCCTACTTAAAAGACACAACTTCTGCAATACATATCATTGAAAACATCCGATGGCAGCCTACATACCATCTTGCTACGTGGGATGTTAAGGCCCTTTATACGTCGATTGGGCATGATTTGGCACTTGATACTGTTGACTACATCTTTAAGGACGAATCGGCATCACATTTCCCGTTCGTTTGTATGTTAAAAGAAATGCTCATGGCCACCCTAGACAATAGTATCTTTACCTTTAACAACACCATATACAAACAGAAACGTGGGGTAGCCATGGGGGTAAAATATGCACCAGCATTATCGAACCTGGTAATGGGCATGTTTGAGGACCTATTAATCTATACCACAGAGGTTTACAACAGACACATCATCAAATGGACCCGGTACATTGATGACGTTTTGTTAGTATGGAATGGCACACCACAGCAACTAGAAATGTTTAGACTCCAAATTAATAGCAACCAGCTAGGCATTGAGTTCACAGGAATCAGCAGTAAGACAGAGATCAATTTTTTGGATCTGAATGTTTATGTTTCAGGAGAACATCTCAAAACCAGAACATACCGGAAAGAGACAGAAGTAAACTCCCCTCTATATGCAACGAGTTGCCATTATGGACCGGTAATTAGGAATATCCCTAAAGGGGAGTACATTAGGGCCAAGAGGAACTGCAATGAACTATCTCACTTTAATGAAGAATGTGAAACACTGTCCAGGAGATTTCAAGCCAGGGCTACCCAAGGAAGAGTATTGAAACTGCCTATAACAAAGCACGAAAAATCCCGAGGATACAGACTCTGACACAACAGGTTAAACCTAATCCGTCAGACAAGGTGCAATTTATTACCACATACTGTGCAAACAACCATGTTATCAGGAGATCTCTCAGAAAATACTGGCATCTACTCAAATTGGATCCCCATATTGGGTCATATATACATGACCACCCGTCATTGATCTACAGACGAGCCAAAACCTTGAAACAGAGCCTCAGCCCGTCATTACTACCAGAAGAAAAGGAGGAGATAGCAGGGACCTGGTTAAAAGAATCCAGTCCAGGCTTCAGAAAGTGTGGCACATGTACAATGTGCAAACATGCCACACCTATGACAAACAATTTCAAGGCAGACAATGGACTTCAAATCAAGATACGAGAACAGATAAACTGTAAAAGCAAGCATGTCATATACGCTATCATCTGCACTTGCAAGAAAATCTATATTGGCAGTACGATTCGTGAACTCCGCTTCAGGATCAGGGAACACCTGGCAGTGATTGGAAGCCAGGACAAGAATCTGCCTCTAGCGGACCACTGGCAGCGCGTCCACCAGATGGACAATAAACAATACATCAAATTCATCGGTCTAAAAAAAGTGACATTGGGGTGCAGAGGAGGCAACCAGGAACTGTTGCTATGTCAGGAGGAGGCCAAACTCATAAATTTCTTCAGGAGTGTAGAAGACGGCCTCAATACAGACAAGGAAATGTCATACTTTTTATGAATTTTTTATGAACTTTTGTAAATTGTAATTGGTGTTGAAAAAAGCGCCTGAGAAGCAGGCCATAATATAGTTGGATTATCTTCAAAACCTAGATTGGCATTATGTACCCTAATTTATAGTGTATGCAAGTTTCAGGTAGGAATAGATTTGCCTCCCAAAACAAGACTTAAAAGCAAGAGGGTTTGTTGGTGGCTTCCCCAGGCCTGCCCTGCCCTTAGAATGTCATAGGGACTATATCTCCCAGCATGCACCTGAAGGAGTTAACACTCCTCAGGGTGGGACATCGGACTAGGTCCACATGCAAACTAGTTTGGAGAGAGACTTTAACTAATGGAGCTCATACTGCAGCATAGGACTGTTTTCATTTGAATTTAAAACGGCCCAAGAACACGCACGAACCCGCCACAGATAACAAAGTCCTCACCACTAAAACATGGCCGACAGTTTTCTTAGTACGGAAACAGAGGTAGGACTAAGTAACATTACCATGGCAACATCTTATATACAAATGACATGGAATGACTTCTGCCATTTTAGAATCCCGACGCGTGATGCAGTAAAACTGAACTTTTCAGGTAAGCCCTAGGGGGCTGTTAAGCCCCCACAACAACGCACCAATTAACAAAGGGTCCGCGTTCAAACCTGTAGTCGACACCCTCACGCGTATAAGGTCTTTATTGCCATGAAACACAATGATAAAATGCTGATTTATGGGGAAATGACATGAGGACTGTTTAAATCCCATTGCCGTGCAGAAACGCTAAACACTGATTGCCAAGGTCATGTGCTCAAGATATGGATCTAACCTAGGTCACAGCATTGAACACTTTAAACGTAGCGTAATGTGAGCATTTTTAAATGTGTTGAAGGGAAACTAATGATAATGTCAGGATGTTTAAATAGAACATTAACGTATGAATACAGTGGAGTGATTCTGATGTCCTACCTCGGTTTCTTTAGAAAACATTTGGAGTCTGATAGGACTCAGTTACCAATCACGTTATCTGTAGCGAACAGACCAGTGGATGGGTAAGCTAGATTTACCCATTTGGGATTTCCCCAATAAGTTAATCAATGTAATCCCCTGATCTCAACTATTGACTCAAACATTTCTATTTCTTTTTCTCTTTTTTATATTTTCAACCACCCTTCACTCCCACCTCCACACTCCCTCAAATGATTTTCCGACGTCTGACTGGTATGTGTTAACTACTTTGGTTTACAAATGGATCCATGTTTTTAATTTACGTTGTTTATGTGTATAAATGAATGTCTTAATTGTTATTTATTTTTGTTTTTGGGGAATTTGCGAAACATATGAACTCAATATGACTTGTGCTCCTCTGTAATTGTGTCGTCTGTGTTAATGTTTTTCTATTTGTCAATTTTTAATTTTATGTTGTATCATCAATACTTAGTAAACAGACATTGCCCTGATCTGAGGAAGGCACTCGGAGTGTGCCGAAAGACGTGTTATCAAAAAAGGGTCATTAATAAATTTATTTTCAATATGACCAAGAGTCCGAGTTCTTGAAATCCACTTGTGGCGCAGTAAAGAGATGTGTGCAGCCCTCGAGTTCATTTTTACAATCGGAGTGGGGGAACTCATTGTCTCCGTTCCTTCTGCACACACCATTGCGACACCAACAAACTTTGGTGTATAGATCTTAAGTCGCGGAGGTCTAAGAGTGGTTTGCCCCAAAAAGTTCCCTATAAATAAACTATACTATTTCTGGACGTATTCGGTAAAAATAAACCGATGACTACCTAACTGAAGATGTTTTTCTGTGGTAAAAAATGATGATCATACAAAGTAGTTGACCGGGAAAGGTTAGCAAAATAACTTCAAAATTAGAACTAAAAGAAGACATGAGGTGTAGCAACTGAGAAAATGTAAGGCAGAGTGGGTGGGCAGAGAAAAAAGTGAAAGTTGTAAAAATAAAACCCAGCAAGAATGATCCTTTTCAGAGAGGTCATCAGGAGGAACACGTCTTCAGAATCGCGTCGAATCATCTGGGTTGGTGGTTAGGTGCAGAGTGGAGGTAACTGGGTGTGCTCAAAAAGGGTTAAAGTGTGTTCTTCAACGCTAGCAGAGAGGATGAGAGACAGGTCGCGGATATGATGGCAGAGCGTTCCATAGTGTGGGCGCATAGTCTGAGAAGGCCTGTCTCTGGGCTTTTGTTTGCATGCCTTCTGTGATTCTGCGTGCACTGCATTGGAGTTGTGGGTTGTGTGTCGTAGTCCTGGGTAGTCAAGCTGAATGGTGCTGACGATGTTGCGCAGAGGCTTGCATTTTGATGGGGGAGAGGGGCAGGTCACTGAGCGTGTGGGCGAAATGATTAAATGTACACTGACTTGAGATTAGGTGCGTTGAGCCATGCAAGCAAAGTTGCATACTTAGCCACTCAATAGGTGTGCTTTTTGGTGTTGGCTTTCGGAAGGACGTTTGGCTCACAATTCTTTGATGACTTTATTGATGCCAACCCATGAATAACAATGAATAAAGTTACCATGTCATCTGAAAAACGGTTTATTTGAATAGATAACCTGTTCTGTACATTGATATGATAGGTTATTTATAACGCGCTTAATACCCAGAGGTTTCTAAGCACGGACCCGGGGATTGAACCTGGGTTGCTCTGTGTAGTGTTGTTTCCAAGGCGAGAACGTTGCCGCTGAGCTATCCTCTCAAGAGGGAGGGCTGTATGCCATCCGCAAGCAGTCCTTGTCTAACTCGTTATGCATTGCTTACTCCATACATATGGTTTGAGGTGACACCAATATAAGAATATTAGGATGGCTGGTCATGGCACATTTCCCAAGGTTATTGAAATAAGAATATCTGTCTAACCATTTGGTCAGCAGCCTAGTGTTCTGCAGATGTTTTAGACTTTAACTCTGATCACCGCACACCATTGACCATAATGGTTTGGGTTCATGGGAGTTGCAGTCCAAAGCATCTGAAGAGCCAAAGGTTGCAGACACCTACTTTAGGCCAATGAGTAGTCACTGTAAACATTTATTTTATATCACTGATGATAGATGTTTTGTACTGTGTGATAGAACAAAAGCAGTTACCTAGCAAAAGTAAATATGATCTTAACGTATATCTTTATTCCACAACAAATTTACTTCTTTTTCTTCTAATTGCAGACTCTCTCACTGGCTGCAGATTCGCTTCCTGGCCCCCCACAAACTCTACACGTGGGGTGGTGGGGAAGCAGAGGAGTCCTGCCGAAGCAACGCATGCAGCACGCAGGGATGAGTGTTACGAGGGTCAACCCATATAGTGTAGTATCCTCGGACGAAGAAGGCCTGCGGTTGACCACCATGCCAGGAGTCAATGGCTTTGGCAATGGCAAGATCCACACCAGGAGGAAGTGTCGGAACCGGTTTGTGAAGAAGAATGGCCAGTGTAACGTCCAGTTCACTAACATGGACGACAAGTCACAGAGATACATCGCTGACATGTTCACCACCTGCGTTGACATCCGCTGGAGGTATATGTTGCTAATCTTTACCCTTGCCTTCCTGATATCCTGGCTACTCTTTGGGCTTATTTTCTGGCTTATTGCATTCGTGCATGGAGACTTAGAAAACCCTGCTGGGGACGAGAACTTCAAGCCATGCGTTCTTCAAGTCAATGGATTCATGGCGGCTTTCTTGTTTTCGATTGAGACGCAAACAACAATAGGCTATGGATTCCGCTGCGTGACAGAGGAATGTCCCATCGCTGTGTTCATGGTGGTCTTTCAGTCAATTGTTGGATGCATTATTGACTCTTTTATGATCGGTGCAATCATGGCAAAGATGGCCAGACCCAAGAAAAGGGCACAAACCTTACTTTTCAGCCATCATGCAGTGATAGCTATGAGAGATGGGAAACTCAGCTTGATGTGGCGGGTTGGAAACCTTCGGAAAAGCCACATAGTGGAAGCTCATGTCAGAGCTCAGCTAATTAAGCCTAGGATCACAGAAGAAGGGGAATACATACCCCTCGACCAAATAGATATCAATGTTGGGTTTGATAAGGGCTTAGATCGTATTTTCTTGGTATCTCCAATTACGATTCTGCATGAAATTGATGAAGAAAGTCCACTGTTTGGGATTAGCAGGCAGGACTTGGAATCGGCTGACTTTGAAATTGTCGTAATACTTGAAGGGATGGTTGAGGCTACTGCCATGACAGCACAAGCACGGAGCTCATACTTGTCCAATGAAATCTTGTGGGGTCACCGCTTTGAGCCTGTTTTATTCGAGGATAAAAACCAGTACAAAGTAGACTATGCACATTTCCACAAAACCTACGAAGTTCCGTCAACCCCACGGTGTAGTGCCAAGGAGATGGTGGAGAACAAATTCTTGCTTCCGAGTACTAACACGTTCTGCTACGAGAACGAATTAGCTTTTATGAGCCGTGATGAGGATGAGGATGATGAGGATGAAGACAGTAGAGTTATGGGCAATTTGAGCCCAGACAGCAGACATGAATTTGACCGACTCCAGGCAACAATAGCTTTAGACCAGAGGTCATACAGAAGGGAATCTGAAATATGACCTTTGGTGACCTCGTTTTTTTTTCTTCATCCCTTCACCCATCATCCCAGAAGGAACTCGTACCCATTATGCAGAACAATGCAAGTGCCATAGAAATGTTCTATTTATTTTGTTTTTACTCTTAGGTTCTTTGCAATAACAACAGAAAGGTCAATGAATGCTATAGTCTTCAATCTGGGTGCTTGAACTTCCGATTGTCAACAAAAGTTATGTTAAACCAGAAGGAAATTGACTCAAATGTCAATCACTGAGACTGGTTCATGGCTGGTTTTCTTGCATGCAAGGGTTTTCAATAAGTGGAAGCATAAACATTTTCTTAAAATAGTAAACTCAATATTTAGGAAATCAACAACTTTTTTAGTGACTTTTAGCAAAATCCCCATTATTTTGTCACACTAGGAAAAGAGACCCAGCACCAAGAGAACTAATTACAACACAAGAATGATGATGTTGCTTAGCTTCCATAAATGTTGGTTTAATTCTTTGAAAATAATTGTGTGGATGGGAAGAGGAACAGTGGATGAAACAGCCCAAAAGAAGAAAACATGTATTTTTCGAAGGTTTCTGTCATGTTTCGACATCTCCACACCCAACCACATCACCGTTTGTCAACACAGCAGGACAATGAGGCCAAGTCGACCTTCTGAAATGCTTGACCAGCAACGACAAGCACGACTCAAAGCTCCTCAGAATTAATTCTACAGACTCTGGGAAAGTGAGATGCATTGGAAACGGGTGAAGATGGCTTTCATCCGTGTACTGGAGAAAAGCATTTCCTTGCATCTTTGCCATCCATATGTATGTAGAAAAGCACAGGGTAGTCTTCCATTTATGCCAGTTTTACTACAAATGGCAACGTTTCTTAACCCTCCAAAACTAGGGAGAAAACTGAAAAAACTATCTCTCTCTCTCTCTCTCTCTCTCTCCCTATATATATATATATATATATATATATGTATGTATATATATATATATTTCTCTGTTGCTCTTTCTCTCACTCTCCCTCTATATATATATTATATATATATCTTTCTATATATATATATGTATAGATGTATATATATTATATATGTATTATATATATATATATATTTATATGTATCTTATATATATCCTTTCTTTCCTTCTTTCTTTCTCTCTCCCTCTCTCTCTCTCTCTCTCTATGTCAGACAAACACACAAAACATGTGCACGTTCTAGCCCTTTGCATATCTATATGGGGAGTGACAGATGGGTGGATGGATAGATAGATAGATAGATAGATAGATAGATAGATAGATAGATAGATAGATAGATAGATAAAGAGGACATATGATAGATTAATACATTAGGGCCTACAAGGCCATTGCCAGGCTTTGGTAACATGACAACCCCGCTCTTTCAACTCTCTCTCTCTCTCTCTCTCTGCTCTCTCCGACTACATCTCTCTCTCTGTTCATCCCTCTCTTCCTGCCTCTTTATCTCTAATGTTTGATTTATGCAAAACTAAAAACATTTGTGATGCATATAATACAAGGATTTGAGCCTAGCACATGCCCATGACATTATAATATATTGACATGTGTTACGCTGTCAGAACAATTGCATATTGGACACAGCGGCACACCAGATTATACTTTGTTGTATAGTTGGAGGGTAGATCAGATGGCCACAATCTCTTGATTCTACTTTTCCTAGTAACTTCCCCTTTTCCATGTTATCCAAAGCCCAATTTTTCAGTTCAAAGTGCAATATCAATGAATCAGTTATTTTCTGAAACCCATATTACGTTTCACAAAACCCAAAGAATAACTACAATAGATGTACCTGTAGATATAGTTACCTATATGTGATTATATATGGGTGCTTTAATCACTTCAATCATACACACACACACACACACACACACACACACACACACACACACACACACACACACACACACACACACACACACACACATATATATTCAAGGGATTAGAGATTAGTGGGTTTGATACAGTTACTGTGCGCTCTTGACCATGTTACAATTAGATAAATATTGTAAGAAATGTTCCGGCAGCGAGGATCCCAAAATCAAAACCCACCCACTGGGATTTGTATCATGAGAAGAAAACAGAATTGCGTTTTTGGGATAGCAACTCGCGCTCAGGATAATAGTCTTGAAATTGTCAATGTCCATAAAAATGGGTTATTTGAATGTCTGACTTTGGATTTACAGAGCAATAGATACACAGTCCTCTTGGCTCAAAATATCCTGTCTTTATTGCTTGTTAGAAAAAAAAATGACACGTGTTTCGACCACCCTGGGTGTTTTCAAGGCCTGTTTCTGAATAATGTACCTCCTTAGTCTGAGGGACTGATCTGTCCCAAAATCAATTGTGCGATGCCTATCTTCTACTGTATATATCCAACAATTCAATAAATATCTGTGACGACCAATTGTTCCAGTTGCCTTGCTCTCTATATCTGCAAATTCTGGCAAAGTCAAGTCTCTGGGATCGATCCCATAACAATGCAGAGCCTCATTGGCATTAACTAAAATGAAGTCGGCCCGGGCCAGATCAGTCCCTCAAACTAAAGAAGTACATTATTCAGAAACAGGCCTTGAAAACGACCAGGGTGGTCGAAACACATGTCGGTTGTTTTTCCTGACAAGCAATAAAACAGGCTATTTTGAGCCAAGGGGACTGTGTATCTATTGCTATGTAAATCCAAAGTCAGACATTCAAATAACCCATTTTTTATGGACATTGAGAATTTCAAGACTATTATCCTGGGCGCGAGTTGCTATCCCAAAAACGCAATTCTGTTTTCTTCACATATATATTCACACACGCAAACACACACACACACACAATTGACACATTTCCTCCATCATCAAAAATATTGCCCTAATCAAAACTTTTATGTGATATATGCATCATGTATGTATGATTGTATTTATATATTTATAAATATATATATATATATACATGAATTTACTTAATACCTTTGTGAAGGTCACAATGTAGATGTTGCCTAGCAACACGGTGCAATTCTCAGTTAAGATTGCCGCTTAAGACTGAAATACTCCATGCTGCGGGCAGCATTACAGCGAGTAGGGCTGCCATGGGGGAAGAGGGGAAATGTAGCTTTACTTTTGATTTTAAAAATAATTAAAAAGCATTAAAAATAGAAAAGAATGAGGTCAGGACGTTGTTTGTGTTTTGAAAGCCCCCACCACCACCTGCGTTGTCCAACAATGAGAGAATTTTTCTTCTCATGAACTTAAGCCGTCATCTGCTTGGGCGGGCTACCAAGATGGTGCAAACACTGACAGACGGGAACTGACCACCAGACTCAGGTTATAAAGAACAACAGGTTTTCCCCCATCCGACTCCCCAGTCTTCGAGTTGTTGAAGCTTCTTATATCCAACAGCCATCTTGTGAAACTTTTTTAAAAACAATCCCGATGTCAAGTTATGTCGAAACACTGCCGCCTCCCATTTTTGGACAGAATTATGGTTTGTTCTTTATTATGATCTAGAGTTTATATAATATATGTCAATGTTTAATGTATAGATGAAGGTTTCTGCTGCCTGTCGCAGTCTTGCCCTGTAAGCAAGAGCACTTTAGTCATGTTTTCCCAAAGAAACATTGAGCAAAATGAACAATATTGTTGTACTTTCTTTTATTTCCTCAACATCCTTCGACGAGCTTGTCTTTGCCTTACAAATGCACAATGCTTCTGGCATGTAACAAGAATTGGTCTCATACGATGAACAGTCACAAAGGTCTCTCTTACCTACATGTCTCCAGGATGGAAGGCCATCAAGGTGGCATATGGTACTTTGCACTGTAGAAATATGCTTAATATTATGCATTTGGTTTGAATTTCTTAAAGAGGGCTGCTCCAGAGGGTACTTTTCCAAGTCTTCCGTATCCCTCCTGTTTGTTTCTCTCTTAGGCCGAACGGCTCACTTTGCTGCTGATCCGAGCCGTGAACAACCTAACGACGACGATGCCGCTGTCCTGGTGCACCCTTCACTCTTTCATTCTCGAGCTTTCCCGAGCATTGAATGGGCAATTTTTGTGCAGAGTGTGTTCAAGGACGTTTTCGACTCCCTTTATTGTGTGCTGATTGGGTGGAGCGGTACCTGTTAACTTGATCCCGGAACTGCATGTCCACAAGCAAGAGGTTGGTGTATTATATGAAGGGAGTGTTTGCCTGTCACTGTCCCCCAATCATTCTGAGTACTACTTTGACAGTCCCAGGTGAGACCTTAAACAAATGATGAGATTCAAGGGTAGAGCTCCAAAGGCATAACGAATAGTCCAACCGGAAGTCATTGGTCTGACCTAGGCTTCAGGAAGCCAACAGAACATTCATGAATATCCGTGAAATACGAGCGCAACACCTGAGAACTTTCCACAAGTCGCACCAAAATAAAAGTGCATTGAGGACAAAAGAGAATTGTATTGTATTCACAAACAGAGGGAAATGAAGGGTTTAACATGTCTCAGTAATATTCCAGCGTAATTCCTCATTGATCGACTAGGAACGTGGATCTATACTGGACGATATATAAGGAAGGATGACGCATCCTGCACAATTCTATTCCTTAATGGTAATGGCATATGATTGAAAGAAAATAGGCAATACAGGTGCATGCTTCCTAGCGTGGTGTAAGTGACTGTTTTCAAAGCAATGTCAGGAGAAGGATCCCCCTATAATATTCTCTATCTGTATTTATGGAACTACCCGCTCAGTCCCTGACACTATATTCCCAATAATATGACATGTTCTCCCTGTATTTGAACATCCCCCCGCTTCCCATGCCTCTGGGAGACCCACTTGTGCAATTGTCAGCAAGCAGTGCAGCTCCCAACATTCTCCCAGTCATTGATGATGGATTGTACAGAGCACATGCTGTCCACACACTATGTAGCATGTGTAGAAGAGAAAAGGTTCAATTACAAACACGTGCAACCCTCCTTAGGGCCATGCGCAGGTGCAGGATTGGTGTGGTCACAAATAAATTATATTTTTGTGATGACCTACAGTCCCACCGTTAAATTCTGGGTTAGAAAGACACACAGTGTATTCAAGGCCCAAAATGTATTTAAATAATTGAAGGTCATTTCTAAGCTGGTCTCCAGCTTTATACCAAGAAAATCACTGCAGTGTTATAGGTACAAAAACCATTGGTCAATAACACAATATTTTACCTGTATACATGAAGCCCACTCTTGCAATTCACACAAGAATTAAGTTCCATAATCACTCCCAGGAATAGATTATACTCTAAAAGAGACTAGTCATTCTAAATACACTCCTTCTACATTTTTGCTTCCTTCTAAGCAACATAGTATACTTCAATGATAACATTGGGGCTCACTTCTCGGCTAGTGTGTGTACAAGTTTAAATAGAACCATTTCAAAGTTCTTAAAAAACACTTTCTCCAGTATCAAAACAAGTATGGCATTGGAGAAAAATTACTTGAAGAAATAACATATATATATATGCCAATTGCATCCAACTCGTATGGGTTTGGATTAGGGAAAAAAAATACTCACAGGAATTGTGCACTCTTCTTTGAACACATGTGTGTGCAACTTTTAATTAACATGTGTGTGCACAGCTTTCAATCTGTATTTGTGTCACATATGTCGATAGAGCTTTCAGTCTATGTATGGGTGTTTATTTTTCAATCTGTTCTTATTTATTTGCCTTCAGGTCTGCAGGATTGTCGGTGTGAGATCTAATATTCTTCAGTAAGAGGCAGCAGGTAGCATGTTAAAGCACGCTTTCCCTGTCACATTGCAAACGGGTCTACAGAATACATTTTCAGTATAAGGGACTTAAGGGGTTTACCACTTTGCATTATTTTCTGTGAATAGAAGGCATGTTCTGTACTCATTTCTGTTGTGCAAACATATCATTTATGACTAGGCTCCCCTCCAGCTGCAAGTGTGCATGATATCACATTAGACAATTGTGTGTCATGAATACACTACCGTCTGCAAGATTCTATGCCAGCATGATTAAAAGATTCTATTTAATGGTGCTTACTTTTACAAAAATACTTATGTGTTTAAGTTGCACCACAATGCTATTGGTTATTACATTTGACCTACCACTACCGAAATTGCACTGGGTTTTAAAGAAATTACATCTCACTTTGTACTCGGTGTAAATGGGAAACACATGGCAACATACTTAACACTGCACCTGTATCTTTGTCACATTAGTATTCCCCTCCCATCTGCTTTGATACCTGGGATTTTACCCCAACAAAATGCTACAGGCAGTTTGGAGTTATATCAGGGTTTTTACTTACATTTTAAATATGGTTTTTATTTTGAGGCCACTGCTTGGACCCTCAATCTGGAGCTGCTGCCTCAGCAAGGTCCTTTTTCATCTGGCTGGCTGCAACCCATTTTCCAATATGGGTTGATCACCTCTCTGAGAAAAGGCTTATGTTAATTTCCGCAGAATGCCTGTAAAACCAGTAATTCAGATAGTTTCAATTCTCTAGCGATCTCCATCACCAGTTGTATCCAGAAAAATCCTTCAATATTCATCTCCTAATATTAATACGCTATCTATGTGCTACCAATGTTATAATCCTCGGCTCCTCCCTACATCTTGTGGTCGAGGTGTGGCTTCCACCAGTCCCATTCCTGCAAAGGTGGACTGGAAATTCACTCCTCATGCTTTTGGAGAGGCATTTAGTTTAATTGCAGTAACTCTGAATGTGAATGTGCAAGTTTAATTTTAAAAAGTATAATTGAAATCTACACATCAGGAGGACAAGTTAAAAATGTGGAATGTTGCTGTGCATTTGGTATTTCAGTGATAATTATTTTTCCTATATATCTTCATTTTTTCCATCACGCACCAGATGATTTTTTTATAGGTTCCAAGATATAATTTTTAGGCATTATTTGCAATTTATTTAAGTTGGTACGGCCTTTCTTTTTAAAGATATGAATTTTAAAAAGATTACTTTTTTAATTAGAATTGCACACAAGTAACTTTTTTTCAGTTTGACACAAATTATAAGTCAAATAAATGCAGATTTCACACTTCAGATGTCACTGGTGGTGTATGGGAAATGTGTTTTTTTCCCATTATACTGACATTGGATCCTCAACATGACTTTGATTCGAAGAAAATATGGTCTTAGGAATAGTGCCTGCAAAGGCTGTTTGAACAAACCTTGCTTGGCGTGTGATTCTTACTTGAGCAAAATAACCACCTGACTTTGTGATCTGGGTTTCTTAAAATAGAAATTCCTAAGGTTATTGCTGTTGGAGTGAGGTGAATATATTTACTTGATCAAATATGTTCCATTTCAAGTAAAATAAAATATAGTATTATTCAGAGTGGGAAAAAAAGCATGTCAAAATACAAGGAAACTGAATCATGCTTCATTTCCTCATTACACTTTGTGCTATTTTATATAACAAATCACAAGTGCACCTTCTGACAATATTAGGAACATTGAACAGTGGTTAAGTCTGGGATTGTTCTTTTATACTTGCTATTTCACATGAGTTCACCATTGAAAGAAAAGGAACACATTTTAAAATTACAGTTGTATTTTCTCTACACATGGTATCTGAATTAGAAGAGTATGCTGCAAAGTCGAGTTATTTTTAATTTTCAGGGATGCAAAAATAAATATTCTAAGACATAGGCTGATTTCTTTTGCTGGTAATCATAATCTAGATGCACGGGCCTTTGCATTTTTCTACATGTGGAAATATAAATAAATATATTTAGCAACAACCAGCCAGTCTATTGACTCAAGGAAAAGGCCTTAGACATGGTCACAATATCTCTCAGGTGTGCAAACAATTCTACGCATTTTACATGAACACCCATTCATCATGGCAGCAAGCAAGATTTTCAACCCAACAGGAAGCATACTTTTGTGAATGGAGCCTATCTCACTATTTCAGAAAGATGTATTTGTTATCCGTTTACATTAGGCACTTATCCTTTAGGTCCAAAGTTGCTTGAAGGTATAGTTATGAAAACTGGAGCAACAAGTACAGCAGAGGAGGTCAGACAAAATATTGTGTAGACTTTTAAATTATGGCACCTCCGTCTTTTGGTTACTGGCACACTGAGATGGCTATATATTATTTTTATATCCAGGTCAGCTACTTTCTAGGTGAGCCACTGTTTAGTGGACAGAACTGAGGGATACATTAGGTTTCCATGCATTTTTGAAATCAGCATTTAAACACAAATCCATCCTCTTTCAATCTGGATTATCCTTGGAAATGAGCCCAACAAGTTGTCCATTGATCAAGAAAGCATGCCAATTAATTAAAAGTGAAAAAACAGTTAAAACACAGTTAAAGTGAATACTTTTGGTGCAACAAAACCACAAAACCCTTGGAATTCAGTGAAAAAACATTATTTGAAGTGGCGTTAAGCTGGCAATTGAATGGAACAGGTATTGGGAGCTATGCCATCTTAACTATGAATTCTCCATTGCGCAGCCCCTAAGCACAGTGATGACATCTTATCACTTCCTCAGGTAGCATGCGATGTGTCTCTCAGTGGCAGTTCGGTTCACTCAAGTCAGAGTGCTGCATGTTACAAAAGCATGATCCCCAAGATTCCATTTGGAATGTAGAATGAATGCAGCTTCAGAACAGACAAGGCAGGCTAGTTCAGCCGGTGTTTCACTGCAGTTCAGTCCATCTTGGTGCAATTATTTTAAACAGTAAATCCAGAAGTTCTCTCTAGAGTCCAACAGCCCTGTTCTAAAGACACGATCTATGGAAAGAAATCATTATGCCTGACAAGGAATGGTTTGAATAGTAAAGTCATTGGCTACAGGATGGTCCACTCTCTGTTTAATGATGGACGATTTGTGATATCTGAATCGAGTATGAAGGTCATTGGTGGTTTGGCCTAAATATTGTTATTTGCAGTTTTCCTGTTGGCACGGAGTCACATAAACCACTTTGAATTATCTGCATGTAAGACTGTATTATTTCATGGGTGCTTTCAGTAATAGAGCTGGTGATAGTGGAGGTTTGTAAAAGATATTGACGTGATACATATTTGGAATTTCAACTGAACACTCCTGGGTTTGTGACGGTTTGTTTTACTCTGGCCCTAACAATCCGTTTACTTAAATTTGGAACTCTCTGGTAAGCAATGACGGGTGTTTCGGGGAAAGCCTTTTGCACTATTTCTGAGTTGGCCATTATGGGATGAGTTGACTGAATGATCTTTTTGAAGTTGGGTGCTGCTGGATAGTAATCCACAACCAAAGGGATACCGTCACATTTGCTTCTGCTAGTGGTGTTCCAAGTAAGTGTTTCTGTACAATATGCAAGGGGTAACCAAGCAGTTGGAATAGATCAGTGAGCGTCTGTGAGGAATTCGACCATCCGCATGATGGGCATGCGCTTGCCGGGGCTTTTTGAAATTTTTAATTAGATGGAATGATGGCAGACCAACCTTAGGAAAATGTGTGGGGCTAAACCACACACATTTTCTGATGCTCGCACCACGACAAACACATTGGAAAGGCAGGGGCTACATAGCAGTCACCCCAATTACCAGCAGAGAGACACTCAGGCCCATCAAAAACTCCCCACCGCAAGAACAGAAGACCCAGCCATAGGGCAAGTTTACTGTCAATAGAAAAACATAAATACTCCAGGGTTCTCATCTTCTGAGCATGTGTCACGCGTTTTTATCCAGGTATCACAAAACCAAGTTCCATCCCTGAAACCTATCGGGCATTCACATTGGTCAGTTTAGGTGATCAATGTATATGTTATACAGGGTTTAATTCTACTGTTGGATAGCCATTTCTGGTGGCTCCTCCTCGGAACACCTCTACATATTTCAATCTACAATGTTGCAGGGTCGGAGTGAGACCATTGGCTCCTGCAACACATTATATGTTCACGTGGAAGGTGACTCTGGAATGGGCAGAATGGATCCTCCCAGCCCTGGTATCCTGGACGGTTACGGGACTTGGTGTACCTTATCAATGCAATGAAAATGAACATGTAAGGGCTGTTTGTTCCCTAATGTTACCATCGCTGATCACCTAAGCCTCGGCGAGTGCATTCATTTGGCAGTTTGTGAGCAACACTTGAGTCTTTCCACCTCTGATTTGGTGGCAATAGCTTATCTCTGTCTACCTTGATTGAATGGGCATTGTCTTTCTCTGCTGGAGTCACGTGTGTCGAGACCATGAAATGGAGCTCTCTTGTCTGTAATTATGAGGATTTTAGTCTGAATTTCTTGCAGGTGGCTTATCTTCTTGGTAACCAGGAACTTTCCCTTCTCTACTTGTCCTTGGCTTTGTGCATCATTTCTGCTTGCCTTCAGCTGCAGCGATCATGCCAGCCCTTCCATGTACGCAGCGCTTGCCTCCCCTTCATCATTCATTTTAGTGGGCCCAGCTTCCATATTTGTCCTTATGGCTTTCCATGTTAGTGGCAGCCAAGCATGTGCAAGCTACGCATATGTGTACTTTGGTGACTTGCGGTTCAGCTTTGGTGAAGAATGTGAACATATATAGAGATATGTTTGTGTGTCTGTCATCTACCTGTGAGAGTCATAAGCATGTCTTTCATGTCTATATGCAATAAAGTAATGTATATTCGTGTAACTTTGTGAATGGATGGCTATGTACTTTATGTCTAAGCGCAGCTACGTCACGATGTCAGTGATGTCATTAATTTCTTGATTTGTAGTCAGTCGACTTGTTCTAGTGATGGCCTCTCCATCTCCTCCAAATCATCGATTGGGTATGGCATTAATGGTTGCCTGAGAGAGCAGCGTTTCTCACATCTGTGACACATAAATGATGGTGTGTAGGTATTTGGAAATGAGAAGACCAGCCTTCAACACTTTAGACCTACTGACTTTTTTTTGCAGAAACAACAAGCTTCTTTACTTCTGGGGAAAATGGGGGACAACATGCCGTTTGCTTTTCTTTCTCAAAAAGGTTAAGATACTGTACACAAATCATTCTGTTGAGGCTAACAGTGTTTGGGAGTCTTCTCCAAGAGATGAGACTCTATTGCCTTTATTCTCTGGAAACTGTTTTCCTAGGGATCATTCATCATCAATTCCTTAAAGTCTCGTATTGTCTCTCAAGCCTATCTATTCATTTCTCTATAGTTCTCCAGAGAGGAGGTCTCCAGCTCACACCCTCACTGGTGTTGGTTGTACTCCAGCCTCCTTGGCCCAGCCCCTCCCCTTGTTGGGAAGGCTTCCTGGACAACTGTTAGCACGGTCCTCTGCCTCTCTGTTCATTCAGTCTTCCTCTCATTCACTCGACGCTCACCTTTGTTTCTGGATGACAGACGCCTCCAGCTGGGTCTCAAGTGCTGTTAGGGCCGTCAGCAGCAACTCTCTCACGGCTAACTTCTTCTTTGGGGATAAAAGTCTTAGTAAGTCTCTATAAACGGGTTATAACAGGATAGGGCACAACGGGTGCAACTTGGACTACTGTTTCCTTATGGCTGGACGTCAATAGGCCCACTCATAGGCCACTTCCTCCTCAGGCCCCGGGCCCTCCTCCAACTCTTCTCTCTAATTCAAAAGACAAACACCAGAGACCTGTATCAGTATGACATCCTTGGAATCTTTCTTGATCTAGAGCATTACCATTGGTCCAATTGTCTGTCCCTCCCAGGTTGTAGCCTCCCTCCATTATGACCTCATCCCCCAAGGTCTCCCAGGTTTTAGCCTCGCTCCATTATGACCTCATCCCCCAAGGTCTGATTGGCTTCTTGCTAGAGATCTTGTCCTGGCTCTGATCTTCCTTCCTTTTCACCGCCTTGTCACATGGTGGTTAAGGGCCTAGGAGTGAGGTGCCTCTGTTGTGTCTCTGTCTTCATGTGGGGGTCATGAAGGCCCTTCCTGGACCTCCATCTTCAATCCCCCTCTGGTTGTCGTGTCGACCACATTACCTACATGATTCTCTCTGTTTACGTGTAACCTTGGGAGCCAAACCTTTGTTATTCCCTCCAAGATGTCCATGGTACTTTGTATGGTCATCCAAACTCCATGTCAGATAACTAGTCTCCACCAGGGTTGCACCAAACCCATTTTCTCCACTAGCTACGTGTATTGATTGGGAAATCGAACACTCTTCCTACCAGGAACAGAGGACATTGCATCAGTTGTGATTTCAGTGTATTCCGTATCTTTGTCACTTCATCTTCTTCAATCTCTAAGTCTACCAAAACGTTCATCCCTATGGTCTTTTCAGTGGTTGTTTTGCATTGCGTGATGGCTAGTCTAATGACACAAATGGTGAACAACACTAGTACCAGGGCTGCCACCAGTACTTTCAATCCTTTGGCCATCCATGTTGGTATCAATGAGAAGATATATGACAGATAGCCTTCGTCCTTTCCTACATTGTTCTTTTCTGCCTCCATCTTGGTATCCAGCTCTGATAGCTGGGTAATGGCCTCTGTCAGGGTCCCATTGTCTTCATCGTGGGCAGGGTTGAAGGTACAGCAAGAAGACCAGATCTTGGCACACACGCCTCCCTCCATGGCTGTGAAAAGATCAAAAACATATCTCTTCTGGGGAGTCATTAACCTTACTGCTCGCAACTCTTCCTTGATGGCATTGAACCCTTTGACAGTGGAATTTATCATCTTCATGAGCTCTCAATGCATTATTTGGAGCCATTTGGGGTTTGTGCTTGTTTGGACTGCTGGAACAATGGATGCAAAGAACATCTCAGTTTTACTGAACAGCTTTTTGCTCTGGTGATATCGCGTCCAGGGCCTCTTCCATCTTTGACAATGCACAGTTATCTCATTTTACTCTGGTAAACCCTACAGATCTATTCTTTTTTGGCGAGTATCCCTTTGGGGAATCTGTCTTCTTGTATGTCCTCCGGGGGGACTACTAATGCTGGTGTGTTCATCTGTATGAGTGAGCACATTCCTCCCCAGTTGGGTGGCAGTTGCAGGTATGCCCTTGACCCGCATGCCCAGTAGTGGTCCATAAGCACTAGGATTTTGTCCTTCATGCCTGGTATCTCTAAGATCTGCTTGCATCCCTTATTCTCTCCAACCTTTACTGAATCATCATTTGGGAAGCATAAAGAAGCCGCCTCCAATGGTATAATGGGCATGGGCCCTGCTTCATTTTCCACCCATGTGAGCAGTTTCTGACTTGCTTCCCATTCCCAGAAGCAATTGTCATTTTCTTTTTGTACTACTTCCACTGGTACTGTTAGGAGCGCATGTGCTTTGCACTCAACCACTCCTTCCTTCCATCCATCTGCTGTGTACACTTGTCCATACACTAGTATCTGCGGTCAGTCCCATCATCCTGGCATTCCTCCTATCTCCCTTGGTCCTGTCTTGGGACACTGTAACTCCATTTGCCTCACTACCTTTGTTTCTCCTTTTTACGATGCTTCAGTGACATATTCTATGGTCTTGTCTGTACTCTAGTAATCGTCCATCATTTCTTGAGTCTTGATGTAACTATCTTCATACAGGAACGTCTTTCTGGACATTCACCTTAGTGTGGCTCGTTTCCCTTGGAATCGTCCTCTTGGGGTGCAGAGTGATAAATGCATGAGGCATTGTGCTCTGGTCTTTGGAATTTCAATTGCTATGAATGTCCTTGATGCACTCATAGCATAGGGGATGAGAGAACAGATGGAGGTTTCTTTCCATACCTTGGCCATTGGTTTATACCACATGCTGTTTGAAATATGGGCCAAATCAGTTAGGTAGGAATTTACCTGACTGAAGTCTATGTCTGCACTGCGCCTCAGTCTTTTTACTTCCTCAGTGGTGCTTATCAACTGCCCAGATATGGCTTCTGTGATGGAATGGAAAGGGGTTACATTAGTAGGGGTTAACGCTTGTGCATGGAAAAATAACAGTCTTTGTAGAAAAAGGAGGGTAAAGAGGCAGAGACAGCAGAAAACACAAAACATTGTCACAACATTTCAAATTACATTTCCCATTTTGTTATTACTGAGTGCTTTCTTGGATTCCCTCAAGGGTCTGTAAAACTCACCAGAAAAGTCTAATAAATCGATAGTTATGAGGTTATTGTGTGTTGGGTTAAGCAATACATCTATAGTATTGGGCGAGTGCTGCTTAGAACAATCACTCTCCCAAACTATGCAGATTTCCAAATCACTGAGTAAGTCAATGATGGATGGGTCTCTCTGGGTCAACTGTGGGTAGGACTGAGCTACATAGAGCAGAAAAGCATTGAAAAATAATTGTGAGGTAATCATCTGCTCTGTTTCTGATTCTATCATAAATCTAATGAAGGACCCTTGGAAGGACATATGTCGATCGGGGACCATATATCTTAGACAGTTGTACTTTCTCAATGAATACCTATTGTAAAAAAAAGAAAATGGACCTCAACATGAGTTGACTGTAGCCCTTAAATGCGGCGGTAACTGTATTACTTCCACTCCATATTGAAACAACTTGCTGGCACCCCCCTCTGTACCGTACACCCACAATATGCCTGAATGAGGTCCCCTATGTTCATTTAATGAATTCCTGGTGTTGAGCACACTATCCCGTGGTCTATGAATGAAGTGGTCATGTTACGTCAGCTCATCATGTCTCTACCCATTATTTTCACTGGTGTCTGTCAGGAATATAACAATGGCATGGTCAGGTCATGTGATGCTACAGAAAGTGGAAGTTCGTTGGTAAAAGGTACCAAGTCCATAGCCCCAGAAAATCCCTGCACATTCATGGCAATGTCTGACATTGGGTATCTTCCTTCCCACATACAGGACTAAGTCCTCCCTGTATCCACGAGAAAAGAAAAAGTCTTGTTACCTATTTAGTCACCCCTAAATGTGGTTCCTCAGCCAGATTGGGTGTAACGGATAGGATTGAACAGGTCTGTCTGTGGGAGGTCCTATTGTGGGTATAATGACATTCCCCTCCCTGTGAATGCTTGCCCCCTACAAGAGTCACCCTCCCCAGCTTTCACACAGGAGTTGGCATTGCAAAGTCTGCATGTGTTGTGGTTATGGTGTTCTGCTGTGTTGGTGCCTGCTGTGCTGGTTGTAATGGCTACATGTGTCCCTGCATCTGCAGTGCATGTATCATGGGCTGATATAGCTGCATTTGCTTGTCCTGTGTGTATGTCTGTATGTCTAGGCGTGCAGGTGATCCTGGGCAAAATAGTCATTCTGCTCTGTCTGATATGTGGGTTGGTTTTCCATTCACCCATTCTAGTGCATCCCACCCCTTTTCCTACACACTCAAGATATGTGGCCCATTTCCCCACACACCCAACATTGTACGGGGAGCCCTGTCTGTCTTTGCTGTCCCCCATTAAAACCCTCAGTGCCATGTTGCATTTGATGCCCAAACCTTCTTCCCTGAGGTGCCTCTCCTCATCCCAGTGGCCACTGTTCATATCCCAGCACCCTGCAAATCCTCCCCCTTTTATGCGCGGTCTGTTCTGCGCATGCTGAGTAACTGCTCCTTCTCTGCTAGTCAACATCGCCCCTTCCATTGTATACTTAGATAATTTCTTCTGCACTAACTTTGCTTCTTCTTGTTTCATCTCCTCATGCTTCATTCTCGCATTCTCTTGTATTACCCTGCAATAGTGCACTACGGTTAGCTGAATTTCTGACCAGGGTTTAGCCTCCATCCACACTAGCTTCTTAGGCTGTTTTTGCACCTGCTCTGGCATCCCTTAACATAATATGTCTCAAGCCGCCACCACTCTTGAAAGTCTTCATTATATTGAAGTGGGTCTTCATCCTCATGCATTTTACGTGCCATAACTGCGCTTATATCTGAGGTGTCTGGGTATTGCATCCTTAGAGCTTGCCATAAGGCCGCTCAGCAGTTATTGAACGGCGTGCCATTGTGTGCCGTGTTCTGTGCCGTCACTCTGGGATACCCTACTCTTTCCATATGTCGTCTGCTACCTCCCGAAGATTGGCTGAGAGTAAACTCTTCATGTAACCTACCTCTAATGTCGTTCAAGCTGTCGGTCTTTCAAGCTCGTGAATCCATTTCCCAGCCCCAGCAGTCAATGAAGGTAGCTTGCATCTTAAATTGTCCTCATTGTGAGAAACCAGAGGGTGTCTCACTGATCACTCGCTTGGGGTGTGTTATCCAGCTGGCCGGGGCACGCCCATCGCTATTGGATCCAGACACTGGGTTGGACCAGTGCAGGAGGATCCCCTGGATGAGGGGTCCCTGGGGAGTGGGAGTGGGGCCCCCAGAGTAGAGACGCGGTATCCCTGTTCCCATTTTCCTGTAGAACACCCTCATTTCATGTAGCATCTAGGAACTTTACCCCCCCCTTTCCTTCCCACACTCTGCTGCATGGACAATGCACTTCAGGGAATGACAGACTCACACACAACCAGTCCGTTTGCCATGTCTCAACATCAGGGTCAGGCAGAGTCAGGCACTTAACCTCAATGACTCACATCTGAATCCTGTTACCTTTCCACACTGGGATAAAAGGCAGAGCATGAGAGCACCCGGGGAGCAAGGCGAGAAGGGCAATTGAAGCGAGCAAGACCAGCATAACGGAAGGGCAGGAAATCCAAGGAAGGTGATGCGACCGTGGAAGCCGAGCAAATGGAAGCAGAGCAGACGAAACTAGGAGGTGACTGAAAGGCTGTGGTCCTACCAGCCGCTGGGTGAAGGTCGCTGCAGAATCCCAAAGGGTTAACTCCATGCTACTGAAGAAGGTCACGGCGGTACCTCCTTCATGTGCGGTATGAGTACTTGAAAGGAGGCTAGCCGTGCTAGGCCAAAAGCCTTGACCAGAAGGAAGGTCTTGATAAACTGTATCAGCTGCTGTCGGTGAGTGAAAAGGGAGACCAGCTTGTGTTGGTAAATGAAAAAGACATTAACGTGTGAAGTGCTTGTTGGGTTGCCGAGAAACTGGGAGCAAAAGCCCATTGTAGCAAGAATGCCGAGATTGTGAATGTGAGAGAAGCCACCAAGGAAAATAACCAAGAAAGGAGGTGAATAGTCAAAGTGGTCATAACGAGGGTAAAGTCAAGGGTACAAGCCCTCCCTCGTATAGTCAAAAGTCTTTGACGAAATGTTAAAGGAAGAATAAAGCTAACCTAAGGAATTATTAGCTCTGTGATGCCAATTAAGAACTGCAGATACCAGAAGGCCTCCGGAGAGGAGACCGGATTAAACCTTTGAACTGTATCCAGTATTGTGGGTTGCACGTAGGACGGCAGCCGTGAGAAAGAGAAGCCTGATTGTTGAAAGTAAATGCAGTTTGTACAGTATAACAGAGTGACCCAGCGAGACACGATTGCCTATCGGAAGTCTCTGTATTGAACTGGCAAGTACTTTGAAGTGAAAATGTGAAAGATTGTAAAGTAACAGGTGTGATGCTGGCGGTTTCAAAGCTTGCGCCCGATTAAAAAAATCCAGAACTGCTTACAGAGGAAGTCTGAGCCCATAGGAGGGGGACCTCAGTGAATCGTTGAAAGTGAACCAAATATTTGTTTTAAAAGACATTAAGAGCTCCTGAGTGTTATAAACTAGTAGAACTGGTAAAGTTAACTGAACTGTGATTTGAAGGCTACAGTGAACCCGAAGGAGGGATGCCAAAGCATGGGGAAAGTGAATCCGACATTTTGATATAGTGACTGAAGAGTGGTGTAAAGACAAAGGTGAACCCAATGAAGGGGTATCATGAGAAAGCTGGGGAAGAGGGGGATCCCGCATGGTGAGAGCTTGGGAAAAGTCTTGTGATTCCAAGCAAAAGACATTAATTCGAGGCATTATGCCTTTTGTGAAGAAACTGCTTCCTGATGCCGAGATAGTCAAGGGGTACTCACAGTCATGCCACTGTCCCGCCTTGTCCCGTGATGTAACATGGGGAAGGGAGTGCATTAGTTCAGCAGTCCTGAACTACCAAAACCCTTTTGGACATTTTAGTTTGCACTACACTCTTTTGTTTTACATACCATTGTTATATAGAGTAAGGATTTGGCAATAGGTTTATTAGTATTGGCCATTTGGTTTCGACGGGTATGGCGAATCAATCTCTGGGGCACCAGTGGTCCAGAGATGGATATCAGTTTCCAAACCATCAATCTTTAGAGGAAGAGCCAAATGCCCCTACCAGAAGCTCTGCCTCATGTTGCCTATATGTTGGTAACCTGAATTTGCGACAAGTGAAGTACCTGTGAGGATGCCTATACCGCAAAGAATTCTTGAGACATGGTATCCACTGAGAAAACCTTATATGCATTCACGAAGAAATTATGGTCTTCTGGACAACGTCCCAGAAGAAGTATGAAAATTGATGAGAAAGAGGACTGGTGACATCATGAAAAGCAGAACAGACGCACCTATAAAAAGACAAAATGAAAGAGGAACCTAAGCATTATATAAGATCTGAAGAGGAGGTGTCGACGTTAAGTGACATTTCGGGATCGAAATGAAGATGCTCGTGCGAAGTAACACTGAAGAAGATACAAAGTC
This sequence comes from Ambystoma mexicanum, assembly GCF_040938575.1. NCBI lineage: Eukaryota > Metazoa > Chordata > Amphibia > Caudata > Ambystomatidae > Ambystoma > Ambystoma mexicanum. The sequence goes on from NC_090923.1 coordinate 1,374,589,590, forward strand.
ATTTTACACTTGTACAGATGCAAATAATCCTGAGGCTGGCTACGTAGTGAATAGATTGTGGCAATGCGCCAATGTATATACATAGAAATATATAGAATCTGGATGTTCCACAATGCACTTTAGCAAACTTGAACCCTGTGAATGGAAAGGGCTTGAGTGTGGGTGAGTTGGAAAATAGCTGATGGTAAAGGAGAATTCAAGAAAGGCTGACTGGTCCAGCACCAAAAGTCGAGGCCATGTGAGCCTGGTTGCCTGTCAAGAAGCTACATGACCGTGAGAAAGAAACATACTTCTGTTTGAGGTGGAATGTAAAACACTGAAGGAGTCAAGAGTTCATCATTTAATAGTATTATATACAACTTAGAGCTTGAAAACGTGGTCTTCAGTCACATGATCAGATCGAAATAGACTTTGGGGAAATCTACACCAAAACCGGAAGATAAGACCATTCCACACTCCCTTTTATTCTCAGGCACAGTGAGCTTCTACAATGCCAAGTTCAAAGCCTAATTGAATGGCAGACCACAGGAGTGATGATAGATGTTGGGCTAATAGGGTGGGGAGGGATGACCAAGTCGACCCTCCCAGCACCTGGGGTAACCAGCTTGAGTACTGCTAGCAAGTGGACTATTCCAGAAGGGTACAAACGTGCCAACCAATTATAGAGGGCCATGTAACAAAGAGCCCTATAATTTGTGTAGCCAATAGAGAATCATGTGTTTTGTGACGATGAAGATGACTTGCACTAGAGGAGGGCTTAGTTGTCCACCTGATAGTAGAAATATCATAACCCCTGTCAGTATGGAACACATACCTAGATGTTCCCATTGAACATAACACATCCCCAAGGGTTTTCTAAGTTTTCCACATAGTATGACATCAGTAGTGATGAAGTTTTAGTATAAGACTGTTGTTTTTTATGAAATGTGTTGAGATGGTACTGTGCGACGTCCGTTGATGTCTGTTGTCACTCCCTGTTTTAGATAATTGCTAATAAAACAGTCGAAGTTTTGCCAACTTCCTGAGTTGGTTTGATTATTGATGTATGAGTAAGTTCTGCATCCCCATCCATCACTAATTATTGCTACCTCGTCTTAAAGTGCCCCAGGTCCCGGGTTTCACTTGGTAGCAGTGGTAGGATGGTTAAATATCTGTTGACCCAGTAGGCTTTTAAGGGTCTCGGAATATCATATGTCCTCTGCAATTTAACTGAAGGACTGCAAGGCTTCCTGTGTATAGCGGCCGAAAAATGTCTTGCAAGACATAAATGTATAGGTGGGACAGGTCCCTCTTTCACAAAATCCCCTCCTGGTTTCTACAGGGAGATGAGCGGACCTAAGGCGATGGTGGCCGGTTGAGGAGGAGATGATCCCGAGGGTCAGGAACTGAAAAGCGAATGGTGAATAGATTGAGAAAGGTGTCAAACAATGAATGAGCATTGAGTGTGGAAACTGTTATGGGAAGAAAGAAATGGAGGGTTGGTGGGGTACTTAGTTAATGATGAAGAGCGTCACATAGAGGTACTTAGTTAATGACGAAGAGCATCCCGTAAAGGTGTAATGATGAGGAGCGTCATAGTTTAAACCAATAATCCTACGTTCAAGGAATGTATAGAAGAAGTTATTTCAAAATCCAAGTGGATAAACTGGCGACGAGCAAACAAGGTTTGCTAATAACTTACACTCCCATCGGAATAAATTTAGGGGTAAGGATAGCAGTGAGGAGCGCTAAGAAGAGATATATGTTGGGGCCGGCCAGTTTGTCCATTTGTGTATTGTAAGTATTTTATGTATAGAGGAATCAATGAGATGTCGAAGAGCGACAAATGATGGATTGTGTTAAAAGGTTGAGAGGACATTATTTATTTAGTCATTGAGGGTATTGACTGAATAGGTAGATTGAAGCAAAGTGGGACATAGAGGTTTGGAGCAACGACAATTGTCGCACGCTCATATTTATTGTTTTCCTGAGAAGTATTTTTGTGTAAAATAACGGTAAGTATCGACAGTCAATTGAGACTTGTCACAATGGAGAATGTTACTCTGCTTATGCACCTATGCAAACAGCTGCCAAAACACACACCCAAGCTTAAGCAATATAGTGCAGAATGGGTTAAGGGCACAACAGATAAAATGTTCATGCCATGGCCACAAGGGGGATCACTGTCACAAGGGGTTTTGCAACATATGACCACATACTTGCACTCTCGTACATGGGAAAGAAATTGAAGTAAAGGTTAGCTAGCCTCAAGCTTTGGAAGGTGTATCAGGAGGAACGGGAAGACCTGCCTCCTCAAGACTGGATGCTTAACCAGTGTAAAGTGGGGGGTGTTGAGCCTTCTGCTCACCCTACCGCGCCTGAAGTAAATGGCAATAGTACAAAAGATGAAGGATTGTATCCATTGAGGGAATTTAAAGCAGCAACAGGATACAGTAATCTGATAAATGAGGAGACTGCTTATAGCAGTGATGAGAGCCCAGAAAGAACTCCTGAAAAGGACATGATCTCTAAAGTCCCACGGGATAAAGAGAAAAATTAACCGCCGAATGTGACCCTACATATAGAATGGGAAATTAAGAGATTGAAAGGAGAAAAAGACAATGCCGACGATATAGCGCTCATACAGAACGAATGGATGGGAGGTCAGGTACTGCTCAAACATGATGGGAAAAGCATTGAGGAAGTAAGGCAAGGAGAAGACCAAGATGAGCAAGATAAAAAAGACAGGGAACAAGAGAAGCGATTGAAAGAAGACAAGTGTTAAAGAAAGAGTAGACAAAAACAAGAACAGATCTATCAGGAAGAACAGCTAAGAAAGGAAAGAAGAGCGGAAGAGCAAAGATGATATGACAAAAAAACAAAGAGCAATCGAGGAACAAGATAGGAGAAGAAGAGAGAAGAGGAGGAAAAACAGAAATGAAGGGATAAAAGAATGCAAAGACAAAGAGATGAAGAGGTGCGTAGGGCAATTGAAAGGAGAGAAGTGAAAGAAAAGGAAGAAGAAAGAGTTAGAGAGGAAGCAAAGAAACAAAGGCAAGTTGATGAAGAAATAGAACGAAAGAGAAGACAGAGGGTACGTGACATTGATTGCATCTAGAGAGAGCTAATGTCCAGTAGTATTATGGGAAGACATAGAGGGCTTTCTATCATCGCAAGAAGCAATGCCAGGGCCCTCTAGAGGGTAAACCTAGAGGAGAATTTTGAGATAGGAAGTGTCAGAGACAGAATTGAGAAGGTTTATCAGGAGATGTGGACAAAAAGTGAATCGAGAAACAGGGGGAAAGACGATCAATCTGAAATTACCCAATCACGAGGCAAGGAGGGAAGCTTGTTTAGTCTCGAGCACAGAGCCTCGTCTTCAGACAAACTGACTCTGAAATGATATGAGAAAGATGGCAGCCATACGAGTTGGGGACAAGATATGTCAGACGAAGACAGGGAAACCTTCTGTGGGGAGGAGGGTGTTGGTGCATGCGGTCCCGAGGGATGTTTCCAGACTGATAAAAAAGTGAGGTGGTTGGATTTAGACCAGCCTAAAGAAAGGATGCCGGAACCTATAGTATACCCAGAGCGACCTAAAAGGCGATCTCATAGTGAGGGGTGAATCACCACCATATGTGAGCAGACTGAGGTCATTACTAAGAAGAAGGCCATCAGGAACCATTGTCCCTACTATGGATAGGCAGATGATGGGAGCTGATTGCTATTTTGGGATTTTGCAATTCCACTTGTTAGAAAAAAATAGGGACCAGAACGCACTATATCCCATGGTCCCAGATGGATAAGGACAATTTAAGATGCAAATTGCCCAGTTTAATGGCGGGGTGGGGAAATGGAACTATGAATTGGAAAAAATGACAGGAGGAAATATTTTAGCTATAGGGGACATTAGGGGTCTCTTAGCAGCTATCCTTGGGGAAAGGTCTGATGACATTTGGAAGAGAGCAGGATACTCAAGTGTCACAGCACAGAACACAGCGTATGATGGAGCGCCGTTCAATAATTGTAAAACGGCAGTCTGGAAAGCGCTTAGAGTACAATATCCCAATACATTGGATATGGGTGTAATTATGGAACGTAAGATGCAGGAAGGCGAAGATATGCTTGCTTACATTCCAAATTTTCAGAAACAGTGGTCTTTGGAAAGTCAAGAACCTTGGGGAAATTCAATACCTGGATTCTATCTTATTTTGTGTCAGCGATTGCCAGAACAGGTACAGAGATAGCTCAAGATGCTGGTGGGTATGGAAGCAAAGCCATGGCCAGAAATACAGCTGACCATTGCACACCATTGTCAATTGTTGCAGGAGAAAAATCGAAAAAAGGAAGATGCTAGGAAGCTCGAGGAAGCTAAGCTAGTACAGAACATTTTTTCAAAATATACTATAGAAGGGGCAATGTTGACCAGTGGAGAGGTGCTCGGGACACAGCAAGTATTGCCGCAGGTGAATAATCAGCAGCAGTCAGATCAAGAAGGGCATGGATTTTTGCCGAGAGGCAGGGGCGGCTTCTGAGGAAGGTGAGGCTTTCAGAATAATCAGAGAAGCTTCCAGAATAACCAAGGTGGCTTTCAGAAAGCACAGAACGATAATCAAAGCATACAGGGAAGGCAGAATAGGAGACTCCCTCGTGTGTGTTGGACATGTGGAATGACAGTGCACATCGAGCAAACATGTTGGAGCCAGGGGTATGTACAGAACGGGCAATTCTCAAGAGGGGGGTCCGCTTATCCTCCAGCATATAGGTCACAAAGTAGGGATAGGTTCGGCCAAGATAAGACAGTTTATCATAAACATAAACATAAAACATAAACATCAAGCACAAGTACTGCAAGCACAACATGCTTTGAAACCACAGCAAGCACCATTGAATCCACCACAAGGGCAGTCACAGCATGCACCCATGCAGATACAGCAGAGTGCAAACACAGGACAGTTATTGACTCCTAGAGTAGGGGGGGTCACTATCGTGGGAGGGAATCCTTTTACAGGTACGGGAATAAGCATGTATCCAAATAGGACAGATCACAGGGTGACTTGATGTGTTCAGTACTATCGGTAATGCCAAATCCTCAAGAGGAACCAAGGGTTGGTTTTACCATAGGGGGCAAATCTATTTCTCAACTCGCTCATGTATAGGAGAGGGAAAATTTACGTTATCAGGAAATGCCATGAATGCTCAAGGGTTCTCTTGAGCTACAAGTAGAGTTCCTTTTACTGAGAAATTACCAGTCTCTATAGGAGAGTGCAGTCAATGTTTTGGGCTGAGATTTAATGACGAAGTTGAATATGACAATTTCCTCACCGATGAAGGCATAGTGTGTTCCACGCCAGGAGAACATTTTTTAAATGTGGGCAAATTTATCATGGCATTTACAGGACAAATAGCTCTGTAAAGAATGCTGTTAGAGTTAGAAGTCTTTCACTATGGGGTATGTATTTTGTTAATGTGGCTACCCGGTTTAACTGGGCAAGATTATGAGAATTCCAGAGGAATTTTTGTTCAGGCCACAGATACCTATGGATGAAGAGGCGGGACAGGTTTTTCCCCTGGAATTACAGGCAGCCATAGTGCGAGGGGAATTGGCCATGCTCTAAGGATTTGATGAAGAGGGCAGGCCATGGAGAACAGTAATTGCCTTTGGGGAAGGGTATAGATTGACTGATATCACTGACGAGGATATGTTTAAAGATGACCCATCAGACAACGAAGTGGCAGTTGAAATGAGCATTACTTATTGGATCAAAATAGAAAGAAGAGAGATCCCACAGAGGATGATGATAGTGCGGCAGCATCCAGCATTTTTTAGCGAGGATATAGAAAAAGTGACATCCTCTTTATGAACTACAGGCCCCTATGGTGTATGCCTGTTGAAGTGGGTGGGAGAGGTCAAAATTAAGTTGAAACCAGGAGCAATTTAACCTCAAGCAAGACAGTATCCTATGTCTCAAGAGGCAGATGAGGGTGTTTTTAAGACTATAGCAGCCATGTTGGAACAATGCATCTTGGTGACGTCAGAGTCACCATGTAATACTGCATTGTATTTGATCAAAAAATTGAAGGGTGGGTGTTAAATAACAGGCAGGAGTCAGTAATTCAGATTAAATAAAAGATGGAGTTTATTCAGGCATTCAGAACGAAATTGCAGCTTTTGTAACTCATATCACAAATAATGCAAAGTAAATAGGCTTCTCGTTGGCACTGTGGATTCAAATCCAAAGTAAAGAAAGGTCCCGCCTCAAATTTGCCTTCTTTAAATCAGAGTTCAAGTGTCTGGGGGGGAAGAAAGGGTATAAATGAGGGCGAGGAACAAAACAAACTTCAAGTGTTCATTGTCGGTTTTTCAGTCCTGCGCCTCACTTGCACTGGACATATCACTGAGCCTTCCTCTTGTTGCTGCCGGCTTTTTCTCGTGAGCCATGTTTGAACAAAGAAGGTAAAATAATGAAAACAAAACCAAGAATGTTCCTCCCAGACCGGCGTTGTGCTCTCGCAATCAGAGCTCTGGTCGTAAAATGGCACAGGAATTCCAAATGCACTCTTTCCTTGCCGTCTTTGTTTTCGCTGTGGTTTTCCAGTTCCCTGGTTTGAATTTGCGGCTGTAGGGGCTTCCTCGGTCCCAGGGGTATATTGACCTAGTATGCCCACTCGAATACACTGACGTCCAGGCTCCACTCCTCTGCGCCCATGCACTCGGCTCCTAGATGAAAGAATCGGGAGAGCTAATGAGTTCCAGGTGGCCATTTTTAATCGTACCTCCCCTCCACCCTCTTCACCTTCAGGTGTGCTCAATTCTTTCCACCTTTCCCCAGTCAGTCCCTCCCTTCCCCTCTCCACCTCCCGAGGTGTTGGTTTTTCTGTTTCTTTGCTTTTACCATGGCTCAGTGCAACTTCCCTATCCCGTACTTTGCCCACCCCGTAGCTCTTCCTGCCACTACTATAGGGAGAAGGGAACCTTTCCTTCCTGGTATGCAACCACCTTTTATTCATTTTTGGTTTAAAAGGAATATATTTGTGTTGACCCAGATGCATTATGGGAGATGCTGTCTGTGGTCAGACATCCACTGTTGGAGAACTTCCTGCAATTCCTAACAGTGACATATTGACCTTTCTTGTGTTTTTATTAGTGGGAGTCACTGCTCTTGGTGACTCTGGATCACTCGACTTAACTCCCTGGTTGTAGTTTCCTTGTGGTTTTTCTGTTTCGCCTGACCATTGCCGGCCCACCCCACGGGAACCAGGGTTTCCAGCCTCACAGTAGGTCATGGCATTTAATTCAGGACATGAGAGTGATTAACCAAATTGTAGAGGCAGAATTTCCTCTAGTTCAGAATCCTGTCACGATTTTTTGCAGTATTCCCCCAGAAGCACGAAAATTTACGGTGATTGACTTGAAAAATGCGTTTTTCTTAATCCAATTGCATAAAGATTCCCAAATTCTTACGTCATTTACGTTCTGTCAGATTAAGATGAAAAACACGTGTTTGGCCCAGGGGTATTGTGAGTCTCCATCGATCTTTAATAGGGTCCTTCAGATGGACCTTAGCAATATTGATTTGCTAAGTGTTGTGCTGCAATACGTAGACAATATTTTAGCCTGTAGCACAACAGAGGAAGAGTGCAGACGAGACTCAATTCAGCTGATGATTATTTTAGCAGACAAAGCATATAAATTGGATAAGGAGAAATTGCAATTTTGCCATGAAGAGGTGTTGTACATAGGTCAGTTAATTGTGCATGAAGGAAAGAACGTTACACCTGAAAGAGCTGAGGCAATCATGAAAACCGCACCATAAAGCAAACGCAGCAGTTTCTGGGACTGTGTAATTATGTCAGAGCATGGATATTTCATTAAAGTTCTTACACAAAACCCCTTTTGCAGGCCTTGAAGAACGCACAGGTGAATAAGGAAAACATTGAATGGACTGAGGAGATGGAAGAAGGGTTTGACAAATTAAAAAAGGCAATTTGTACAGCTCCAGTTTTAGGAATTTCTAATTATTCTGAGGAGTTCTTTTTATTTTCACACATGAGTGGAACAGTTATGACAGCACTGCTCACACAGAGAACCACATTGGGGGTACAAACCCTAAGCATATTACAGTGGGATTATAGCCCCAATTATGTGGGGTCACTTCCCTTGCGAACAATCGCTGGCAGCAGCCGCCTTCGCTATCGAGAAATCTACAAGCATAGTGATGAGGTGTTCCATGACTTTATTCGTTGAGCATGCTTTGTTTCCTGTTCTGGAGAAACATAAGGGTACACTGACATCTCAGTGAGCTTCTGCTTATGAGGTGTTTTTTTTAATCCAGCAAACAAGATAGTAAGGTGTAAAATGGTAAACCCTGCCACATTTGTAGCCGAACCACTGGCAGTTAATGAGCAAGTGCATGATTGGTCAAAATATGAGGAGTTCTATGATGAGATCCCAAGGGTAAATGAGAATGCTTTAGCAGTGGGGGTGGTTCTCTTTATTGATGGGTCATCAGAGATTGATCAAATTTATGTTGAAAGGAATTCAGGTTCAGCTGTGGTAAGGCACAGAGCTAACGGGGAATTTGAAGTAGTAGCAAGTGCGAGACTACCGTCTCATTTTTCAGCACAGGCTGCAGAATTGGTGGCGTTATTGTCACACTCGAGAATCACGCATGGCAGGAAGTGACGTGTACAGTGACACCGCCTATGTGACGTCAACTGTGCATGCAGGGTTAACACGTTGGAACAGGGGTAGCTACCTCCAAGCAGACAGCAGCCCAGTGCAACACACCGCATTATTGGACAGGTTTATTAAAGCACTACAACTCCCGGCAGCCATCGTGATAGTTAAGTGTGCAGCACATACTAAGAGAACTGACCGTATTTCATGCGGAAATCAAGCTGCAGACAAAGAAGCAAAAAGGGTTGCATATTCATCTGATATTACTAGCTTTGATACTCCTGATGTGAAAGAGAAAATGGGTTGTAATAATGGTTGTAAATGAAGGATTTCATCATTTGTGAAGAACACAGTTGGTGGAAATTCAGGGTGGAGACCCACAGGAAAAAAAAGAACTGTGGACACGCATGGGGTGTGCTTTATCCTCTTTCGAATCACTGTGGCAACAAGCCAGCACTGGTAAACTAGAGATGCCTGTAGCCTTATTAAGGGTGGCGTTAGAAAAGCTACACTACCCTGTGCATGTTACTAGTGAGAGCCTTGCAGTAACCACCACGGAGGACTGGTTTGTCCTGAACCAGTTAGAACACATTGCTTTTCATGTAGTAAATTGCATTGTATGTCAAATGTTTACTGCTGGGCACACCCTGCGAACAGTCAGAGGAGTAATTCCTCGATCAAATGGTTCTTATCAGCATTTACATATTGATTATGTTGACATGCTGCCGTTTATTAATGGATATAGGTATATGATTATGTGAATGAGGTATTCAAACAGATTAGCTTATTGCTTAGCATTGAAGATAGGTTTTCTTTTGCATATCACCCGCCAGCGAAAGGAATATGTGAGACATTCAACGGTCTTCTGAAGGAAAGGATAGCAAAGCTAAAATTGACACTGAAGAAGGGGTGGCTGCATTGCCTGCCCCTTGCATTTTTTGCATTAATAAATCAGCCTGGCTCTGACCACCACCTCACACCCCACAAAATAGTTACAGGTAGGCAGATGAGAACGCCTCTGAATCCTCCATCGAGGACTAAGAGTGATGCCCAAACAACTGCAGAATTGTTAGGATATGAGTTACTTGATTACTTAACATGTATGACCGCTAATATCTCTGTCATTTCAGATCCACTCAAGTGGAAAATACCAGATTTAGACTTCCTTTTTTCAATGACTGGAAGAGGGAGCAGTTCCACGACTCGTCTCTCACTGAGTTTCCCTTTGGAAGTACCCATCGTGCTGTCAGATGTTGACATACACAGACAACTTCTTGCTGTCTTTGTTTTTATACTCCAAGCTCACCCTTATGTTGTTTGGAGCAACACCAACACTTTTGTGTTTATATGAGATCCTATAAATCGTCCTGCAAACAGTTGGTTAGTTGTGGAGATTATAGAGCAAATCAGGCAGCTTCCTGAACACCTAATAAGTTTTCCTGAGTAAAAAGAGTTTTTCCTTCCTTAAAAATAATTACAGCCAAAAATGTGGTCTATTGAACTTATTGCAGGTCCAGAAAGTGAATAGAGTCAACGACGCGTGGAGAGACACTTATGGTGGAGCCTATTGTAGTGGTGCATAATTTATGCCTGTTCAGCATTAATTATCATTTTTCTTTTTCTGCTAATCCAGACGGTTTACTTTGATGGTTCCAAAAGGGAAGGAGGCCCGTTAATCCTCCCCACTCCAGTTACCTTTGCAGAACTAGACACTGTAAGGAGGCCAAGGCCTTATGTGATTGTTCCTACTCCAGCAGCACATTTGGAGGTACCTATGTCTGTGGCAAATGGCCCTAGGCTTTGCTTTGGAGGGAGGTCTGTGTTTGATTTACTCCATGATCATTATGTACAACATCATTTGCCAAAGAAGAGACCCACGAATAGTGCAAGTGGGGATGATTATGAATTAAATGATTATTTAGACAATACAGCACATTTGGGGAATAACAGAAGTAGGAAAAATAACATCTAAGGGGGATTGCTATGTATGTGTACTCCTGCCTTATGCTATGGGTAAGTCTAAAATATTCATAGCTATTGAGATAAATGTCCAAACAGCTCATTGCCTGACCCACCTTGCACTCTGTCATACAAGAGGTTAGTTCCAGGGTCAAACAGCATCCTTGGTATGGGTGACAGAAGGGTCAGCCCCAGAAGAAGATGATTATGTCCAAGATTTGAAGACAAGAGAAGGAGCACACACCAGAAATCATGTGATAAGATATGAACAACCTGGCATGAAGGGAGCTAGAATCATATGGGAAAAAAACAGGAAGCTCAACTGCCAACGAAAAATTGATGAAGAAGTTTGAAGCTGCCCAGAGACTGGGGAGGACTATGTTCTTTAGTGATTGTTCATGTTCCAGCATTGGTGATCCTGAAGAGTGATCTGAACATTGGTGAGTTTCCTGAAGCAGATGCTAACCTGAAGAAGAAGAAATCTGCTGAACTCCTTAATCAAATGAAGAGAGATCATTATTTCTCAGCCAAGTCAATGGAGGCCTTTGATGCATTCCATATGAACACAAATTGTTCAGCAAGACTGCTTCAATTTTTACTGTTATCTTTATACCTTGGATCCAGACGATGGCAAATACCAAATGGTTATAGATAACCAGATGGGAACATCTGCAGACGATTAACACCACCATAAAGGGATTCAATGCTATCAAGGAAGAGCTAAGAGCCATAAGCCTGATGACTATTCAGAACGGATGTGTCTTGGATATGATTACACCTATGAATGGAGGTGTTTGTGCCGAAAATATGAGAATCACATCACACATTCGTACCTTTTGACGATGAAGAAAATGATGCCTTGATAGAAGCCATAACGATTCTGACGAACCTACACGTCAAGATGGAAGACAAAGTGGAAGACACTGCTGATGACAGCTGGTTTGCGTAAATCTTCTCATAGTTTCCACAATGGATGGCGAACATTTGCCAGTTCCTGAGAGCCCTGTTGGTGATGATCATGTTTGGGTTCTGTGTGATCAGGATATAATCATACAATGCAAGAAGACTGCGAAGAAAGCAGTAGGAATGAAGATCGTGATTGATGTTGAATTAGGATTCGAACCAAAAGAGCTGACAGATGAAGAAATCAGAAACTACGTAAAGGTCAGTATTCATGCACATGAGGGAACAAAGTTCCTGTATCCGAAGAACCACAAGAAGTATGTGGGAAGATGGATCTACTGCAGTCCCAATGGACAATGAAGTCTTATGACCTGGAGTGTTGATGAGCATGTGAAATCAGCAGGATGCCTGAAAGGAGTCATAAAGGTATGGACTCCAAAGAAGCATTCCTTCAGACAAGGATGTCTAGATGTGAAGACTGATGAGAGAGTGGTTGATGAATCGCCCAGAGGGGGGAGTGTAGAGGAAGATTCAAATGCACCTAGCAGAAGCTCCGCCCCATGTTGCTATATGTCGGTAACTGGAAATTGCGACACCTGTGAGGATGCCTATTCTGCAAAGAATTCTTGACACAAGGTATCCACTGAGAAAACCTTATATGTATTCACGTAGAAATGATGGTCTTCTGGACAGAGTCCTGCAAGAAGTATGAAAATGGAGAAAAAATAGGACTGGTGACGTAATGAAAAGCAGAACTGATGCACCTAGAAAAAGATAAAATGAAAGAGGAACCTAAGCATTCTAGAAGATCTGAAGAGGAGGTGTCAAACTTAAGCAACATTTCGGGATTGAAATTAAGATGCTCATGCGAAGAAACAATGAAGAAAATGCAAAGTCATTTTACACTTGTACAGGTGCTGCAACGCAAGTAGACAAAGTAATCCTGAGGCTGGCTACGTAGAAAATAGATTGTGGCGGTGCACCAATGTATATACAAAGAAACATATAGAATCTGGATGTTCCACAATGCACTTTAGCAAACTTGAACCCCGTGAATGTCAAGGGCTTGAGTGTGGAGCAGTTGAAAAATAGCTGATGGTGAAGGAGAATTCAAGAAAGGTTGGCTATCCCAGCACCAAGAGTCAAGGCCACTGTGAGCAAGGTTTTCTGTCAAGAAGCTTCAAGAACGTGAGATAGTAACAAACCTCTGTTTGAAGTGGGATGGAAAACACTGAAGGAGTTAAGAGTTCATCATTTAATAGAATTATATTCAATAAAGAGCTTGAAAACGTGATCATATTGAAATAGACTTTGGGTCGAGCTACACCGAAACCAGAAGATAAGACCATGCCACACTCCCTATTATTCTCAGGCACAGTGAGCTTCTACAAGGCCAAGTTCAAAGCCTAATTGAATGGCAGACCGCAGGAGTGATGATGGATGTTGGGCAAATTGGGTGTGGAGGCATGACCAATCCACCCCTCCCAACACCTTGGGTAACCAGCAGTGGAACATTCCAGAAGGGTACAAGCATGCCAACCAATTATAGAGGGCCACATATCAAAGAGCCCTATAGCTTGTGTAGCCAATAGACTGTTGTGTGTTTTGTGACGATGAAGATGATTTGCACTAGAGAAGGGCTTAGTTGTCCACCTGATAGTAGAGACCCAATTATAACCCCTGTCAGTATGGAATGTATACCTACATGTTCCCGTTAAGCCTAACACATTCCCAAGTAGGTTTTCTTAGTTTGCCACGTAGCATAATGTCAGTAGTGACAAATATTTAGTATTAGAATGTTGTTTTTTATGAAATGCCTAGAGATCGTACTGTGCAACGTCCATTGATGTCCGTTGTAACTCCCTGTTTTAGATAATTGCTAATAAAACAGTCCTAGTTTTTGCTAAATTCCTGAGTCAGTTTGATTATTGATGTACGAGTAAATTCTGCATCCCCATCCATCTCTAAGTATTGCTACCTCGTCTTAAAGGGCCTCAGGTCCGGGGGTTCAAATCAACCCCACATCTTTATTACACCAGAAGGCGTCCAAACGGATTGGAATACAAGTGAATTATAAGACCTCCTTGTCCAATTTTGGTAACATGGACGGACTGGCAGGCTTATCTCTGCAAGGTTATGGATCGTTGGTTAGTTGCAATACAGCGAGAATGCAATTATTACCCAGAGATAAAAGGGACTGTCCAGTCAAGGTTGTATACACATATCTACTTTATTATTACTACAACAGTTCTAGCACACTAGAATGACAACCCACACTGTAAAGGAACACAGAGGACAGACAGTTTCACAAAGGAAAGTGATGCACTCTGGATACTGACAGTAAATCAATCAGTCTTACTGTTCAATGTTATCTGGTTTCAGCACCACAGAGTCAAAGGGTTGTAACTGTCTCTAGGGGCCTTCAGAGAAGGATCAGGGGGGCAGAACCACAATCTACCTGGTGCAGAAGAAGTTCTTGGTTCTTGACAGTGTCAAGATGGTTCGAGGGTGCTTTAGCCACCCTTGAGACAGAGTTAGTTGTGGGAGACAGCTGCGGGTACCAGACGGCAGGCAGTTCGGCAAGCGAGTCTGGACGGGTGTCTGCAAGCTGTCCGGTGTGGCGGCTCAGGGCCAAGAATTGTTGTCTCTGTGTTCGTTTGGTGGATCTGGAATGTTGGTGGAGGCATCCCAACTGGCTGTGGTGACTGCGGCGTGACAACAGTCAGCAGTGCAGCCGGATGCAGTTCGGGGACCTGACTGTCTCAAAATTGTCCTTAAAAAGATGGACGCTGGATGATGCTTGGGTGGCACTCTTCCTACTAGCTTCTTCGCAGGGCACATATCAATTAAAGGCAGACGGCTAAAAGCTCAGGAGTGTGTAAACGGACAACAGCCTTGTCCTTTGTTCAGAGACTCTGCAGCACTTCCCACCTAGGACGCTTGCTGTCAGAACCTAGCAGGGCACGCTGTGTGCTGGCTGGGTACCGGTTCTGGAGCTGCTGGATGGGTCCTCTGAGTCTAGTATCTCCCTCTGTTCCCTGGGAGATGTTTAGAGGAGGGATCTTGCATCCCTCTTGGAACGCCTGGCCTTCCTTCACTGGTGGAAAATGTAAGGTAGACTGTACCTTCAGCTTGGGCCCAAATGAGCCCTTCTTCTTACTCCTTGTGAAGTCTTCAGATGATCTGCTTAGTGAGGGGTTCAGCGCTCTTTTAAAGCCAAATAGGCCCCCAGTGATTGGTGCAGTCTATGCCTACCTTAATGAATCAATCCTGGGTCCCAACCAAAAATCTTCTGTTGTGCATGAGGTCAGGACCACAGTGCTCTGCAACAGGACAGACAAGGACGTGACACCATATACCTAAGTCCCAATCATCTTCCTGTCTGTTGTAGATAAAGTGTCTCTATGGTTAACTGAGCCCTCTGTGACTCTTGATTAAAGCACATACTTCTTCCCTCTGAATGGGGTCAGGTCTGCAGGGGTTTGCCTACGGTAAATAGTGGACCCAGACATGCATTTCACTGCCTTTCATACAGAGGGGTGGGAACTAGCTTCAAGTTGACACATTGCACGCCCTTCATTCATTTTCATTTATCAAACAATCAAAAAAGCCTAGATGAACGCACTCTGCCAGTGTGGATGGTCGAATTCCTCACACCAGGACACCCCTAGGACAGTGTTTTCTTTACTTTGTTGTTCGTAGCTTGCTCTCATCTTAGATTTAGGTTTAGATTAGGCATTTTTCTCACCCATATGCTTTTCAATAAACAACCTTGGATTAACTCCTTGTGTTTGTCGTACTTCTGATAACCATGCCTTCCTTACAAATGGTGGTTGCATTGGAATGTGACACAATTGAGAAAAAATGGGATCCCCTGAAGTTTCAGAAACTTAGTAGTCGAGCCACTGATTCCTCAGTTGCCACAAGGGAGTCGATCTGATTCGACATTTGCAGCATTGGGGAGGCCACAATCCCTCCAGTAAAGAGAGGAATGGTTCCCACCGACTTGGTCCTGATAACCGCTCCCTGGTTCTTACATCAGGTTGGCTCTGAAGTCTGGCCTAGCCTGGAAAATTGGTATAGACACATTGGCTGGGGTGAAAGACCCAGATTTTAGAGGAGACGTAAAGGTGTTGAACTAGAACCATGGGAAAAACCTGTTTGAATTAAAACCCGGAGATAAAATAGCCCAGGCGATTCTTGAAAAAGCAGTGTTCCCACATTGTGAGGAAGTAAACCAGGTTGAGGAGAAAGAAAGAGGGAATCAAGGCACGGGGAAGCGGATAAAACCTTAGACATCCAGAATCTTGGGGATGATGAGACCACCTTCCGCCCGGATTTAGCATTTGCCCAGTGAAAAACATCCAATTCTCACTGAAGCTTTCCTACAGGCCCTACCCGAAGAAGAAGGATGGAGGAAAGGACTCTATGGTAGAGAACCTCAAGATGTCTTGGATTTGCTTAGAGAGACCTGGGAAGAAAGGGATGAATCCACTATACCTCTATCCCAAACAGCCACTTGTTTAAAGGAACATATGAACTTAATCAGAACACTGATGCAGTCCCCTATGGAGAAGGCCCAAGCCCATCAAAAACAACCATATAATAAGAAAGTAGATCTTCGTCCCTTCTCTGTAGGGCAGAAGGTATTAGTTATTTTACCCACTTCAGAGAATATACTCATCTCGAAGTGGCATGGTCCGTATGAAATCTTAGAACGTACAAGCACCTGCACATACAAAGTGGCACAACCGGATAAAAAAAAAGAAGACCCATTTATACCACATTAACCTCCTTAAGGAGTGGAAGGAAAACCCAAAAACCACCACCTCCTCCATTCTAGCTTGTCTAGCCCTAGAGGAAAAAGATGATAGTGATCTTATTCCCCAAGATATATTTAAAGAAAGACAGGAAGATTTAATGGATCTTATCGAATCCTTCCTGGATGTATTTAGCGAAAAACCAGGAAGAGTCCAGAGACCATACCTTTACATCCAAACCCCTAGAGAAAAAATAGTTCATCTTAAGCCCCATTGATTCCCTGAGTCCCGGAGAAATAAAGTCATTGAAGAGGTAGAAGTTATGTTACAGGCCAATATCATAGAACCCTCCTCTATTCCCTGGTCTTCCCCAATCATTCTAGTATCCAAGCCAGACCAATCCTGGTGGTTTTGTATTGACTACTGTCAAATAAATACCATCTCAGCCTTTGACGCTTATCCCATCCCATAAATCGACGATCTGATCGACACGCTGGGTAGTCCGTCTTCTTATCTACACTGGATTTAACAAAAGGTTTCTGGCAGGTGTCATTGCACGGACTTAACAAAGAAAAAAATGTTTTCTCGACCCCCCCATTGGAATGTTCCAATTTAAAGTTCTACCATTTGGACTTCATGGGGCTCCAGCAACCTTTCAAAGACTCATGGATACCATAGTCAAACCATACTCCCATTTCTGTGAGCCTATATCAACAATATCGTCATCTATAGCCAGACCTGGGGAGAACATCTTTGGCATCTATATACACTCATGAGTGCCCTCCGACAGACAGGATTTACAGCCAACCCGAAAACACCAAAAAAATGTGACTCGCCCATTCGGCAGTCAAATATCTAGGATTTTTTGTGGGTAATGACTAGGTAAAAGCGGTCTTAGATGCTCCTACCACAAAAACCAAGAGAGATCTCAGAGCTTTTTTAGACCTCATCGGGTATTATCAAAAATTCATCCCGAAATTTTCAGATGAAATGGCCCGATTAACCAACAAACTTAAGAATGCGGAATTGCAAAAGATCTGTTGGACCGATGACGAAGACATTTGTTATACTAACTTAAAACAGGTTCTGTGTCAAGCCCCTATGCTAAAAGTAGCTGATTTCTCCCAAGAATGTATCCAACAAACCAATGCCTCTTTGACAGGTTTAGGAGTCGTGTTATCCCAAGTCAGTGATGGCTTTGAACACACCATCCTATTTGCCAGTTGAAAACTATTCCCAAGAGAGAAAAACTATTCAGTGATAGAACTAGAGGCCCTTGCTATCAAATGGGCCTTATACATCTTTGCTACTATTTACTGGGTCGGAAATTCAGACTGATAACTGACCATTCTCCGGTAGTCTGGATAAGCCAGAAGAAAGACTAAAATCCTAAAATTATGCAATGGTTCCTAGACCTTCAACCTTACTATTTCACTGTGGAACAAGGAAACTTGGATTTCCTTTCACGGTTAACCTGTGAAACTGAAACGGTCACATCACATAGGGAAATGGTATGTGAGAAACCAAAGGGTGTCTCACCGACCAGTCCCTTGGGATCTGTCATCCAGGAGGCCGGTGCATGACCAGCACTATTGGATCCAGACCCGGGGTGGAACAGTATGTGAGGATCACCTGGATGAGGTGTCCCTGGTGAGTGGGAGTGGGGCACCCGGGTGAGAGACGCAGTATCCCTGTTCCCAATTTCCTGTAGAATACCCTCACTCCATTTACTATCTAGGAACTTTACCTCCCTCCCTTTCCTACACACACTCTGTTGCACGGACAAAGCGCTTCAGGGAAAGACAGACTCACACAAAACCAGTCCGTTTGACATGTCCCAACATTAGGGCAGAGTCAGGCACTTAACCTTAATGACTTGCACCAGAATCCTGTAACCTTTCCCCACTGGGATAAAAGGCAGAGCATGAGAGCACCCAGGGACAAAGGTGAGAAGGGCAACCAAAGCAAGCAAGACCAGCATAACAGAAGGGCAGAAAATCCCAGGAATGCGACGCAAACATGGAAGCAGAGCAGATGGGACCAGGAGGCAAATGAAAGGCTGTGGTCCTACCAGCTGCAGGGTGAATGTTGGCGCAGAATCCCAAAGGGGCAACTCGCTGCTACTGCAGAAAGTCACGGCGGTACCTCATTCATGTGCGGTATGAGGACTTCAAAGGAGGCTAGCCAAGCTGTGCCAAAAGCCTTGACTAGAGGGAAGGTCTTGATAAACTTTATCATCCGCTGCCGGTGAGTGAAATGGGAGGCTGGCTTGGGTTGATAAATGAAAAAGACATTAACGTGTGAAGTGCTCATTGGGTTACCGAGAAACCGTGATTGAAAGCCCATTGTAGCAAGAAAGAAGAATGCTGAGATGCATGTGAGAGAAGACGTGAAAGAAAACAACAGAGAAAGGAGGTGAATAGTCAAAGTGCTCATAGAAGGATAAAGTCAAGGGTACAAACCCCCCCAGTTACAGTCGAACGTCTTTGACAAATAGTGAAAGGAAGTATAACGCTAACCTTAGGAATTATTAGCTCTGTGATGCTTATTAAGAACTGCAGTTACCAGAAGGCCTTGTGAGAGGAAGTTGGTATAAACCTTTGAACTGTATATAGTATTGTGGGTTGCGAGTAGGACGGCAGCCATGAGAAAGAGAAGCCTGATTGTTGAAAGTAAACGCACTTGCTACAATATAACACAGTGACCCGCCAAGACTCGATAGCCTATCAGAAGTCTCTGTATTGAACTGGCAAGTACTTTGAAGTGAAAGCTTGAAAGATGGCTAAGAAACAAGTGTGATCCTAGCAGTTTGAAGGCTCGCACCCGATCAAGGGAAGCCAGAGCTCTCTACAGAGGAACGTCTGAGCCCAGACTAGGGGGACCTGAGTGCATCAGTGAAAGTGAACCAAATATTTGTTTAAAAAGACATTAAGAGCCCCAGAGTGTTCAACAGCTAGTAGAACTAGTAAAGTTAACTGAACTGTGATTTGAAGGCTACAGTGAACCTGACGGAGGAATGCCAAGTGAAAGCAAAGGAAAGGGAATCCCGCATTTTGATAGAGTGACTGAACAGTTGTGTAAAGACGAAAGGGGTATCACGAGAAAGCTAGGGAAGAGGGGGATCCCGCATGGAGAGAGCTTGGGAAAAGTCTTGTGATGCCAAGCAAAAGACATTGGGCCTCATTAGGACCCTGGCGGAGAGGGTATTACGCCAGCGTAGTGCATGGCGTACCTCTCCGCCATACTACGAGTTCCCGTAGCGCCATGGAGGTTTTCTCCGCCTGGTTTTACCAGCCGGAGAAAACCATGGCGCTACGGGACCTCGTTGTTAATTACGCCACCGTATTTTACGGTGGCGTAATTAACTCCTTCCCCACTCCCATTATACCCTATGGGGCAAGAATGGGAATGGGGAAGGGCAGAATGGGGATTGGGGATTTACCGCTCCGCCGAGGTCGGAATGGGGCGGTAAATCCGCCAACCCCCATGGCGCTATCGGCGGCTTTCCGCCATGCTTCGCGGTGCATTTAGCACCGCGAAATCCGCCTGGGTCGTAATGAGGCCCATTGATTGAAGAGATCCTGCCTTTTCTGAAGAAACTGCTTCCTGATGCCTATAGACTCAAGGGGTGCTCACAGTCATGCCACTGTTATGCTTTGTGCTGTGATGTAACGAGGGGAAGAGAGTGCATTAATTCAGCAGTCGTAAACGACTAAAACCCTTTTGGACATTTCAGTTTGCACTATACTCTTTTGTTATACATATCATTGTCTCACACCCATTTGTTTTATAGAGTAAGGATTTGGCAATAGGTGTATTAGTATAGGCCATTTTGTTTTGACACAACACCACTAGGGCAGCGTTGTCTTTACTTTGATGGTCGTAGCTTGCTCCCATCTTAGATATAGGTTTAGATTAGGCTTTTTCTCACTCATAAACTGTTCAATAAACACCCTTTGATTGTACTCTTTGTGTCTGTCGTACTTCTGTTAACCATGCCTTCCTTACATAATCCATTTGCTGGTGCAGAATATACTGAGGCCGCCCACCACCCTTCTCCAACAATGGGAACTGTGTCAGTCTCATCTCTCCATCCTGTCTCCCCATGTCTTTAGTGGCGGTGAAAGCCCTTACCATTTCTGTCCGTTTCGATCTTGGCAGGGCCTTTAGCATTTGGAATAATTTCGTCCACCCCTAGGACGCAGCCGTCGCCCTTCAATGTTCTCCTCTCCTCTTTCCATGTCTTAATCGCCTCTCCATACTGTGTCTCTATCAGAGCTTGCTTCCATGGAGCGGCGAGAGAGCCTTCCCTCTTCATCGTCCTTACTCCTCTGTGGATCCTCGTCTGACCTCATTTTCCCCATACTTCTGTCAGTGTCCCCTTCGCTCTCATCCACAAAGCTAAGCCTCCTTAACACTGGGTCTTCCCACTCCTTTCCCTTGGCTCGATCTGTAATCCTGTGTTCCTCCCTCACTGACGGCCCAGTAGCACTCCTATCTGCCCATGTTTCCCCATCTCCTGTAGAGTTACCCTAACCTTCTTTGTATCCCTTCCCCAGCCACATCATCTGAACGTGGCAAGTCTGTCTTAATCTCCACCGCCCTTAAAAAGTGTCTCTCTCTGCCCTCATTTCTGTCCGGCTCTCATCTCTGATCCTCTTCTTCGCTCCGTCAGCATTCTTTAACAAGCCGCTCAACTTCTACCCTCCTTTTTTCTTTCTTTAGCAATTACTTTTCCCGCTCTTCTTCCGCTCTCCTCCTTGTTATATCCTTTAGCTCTCTCTGTTTTCTCTTGTCCTTTTCCTCTCCTTCTCGTGCTTGCTCTCTCTCTTTTTACAACCTTTCACTTTCCTCCATCTCTCTCCATTCCCTTCTATTTACTTCCTCCATTATCTCTGCCCATTCTTTAGCTTCCTTATCTGTGTCTTTACTACTCAGTAGTTCCTTCCCCACTTGCCCTGTCTCACTTGTGGTTTTCCCATCCAGTTTGAGCAATATCTGTCTGACTACCCATTAATTCCTGAACTATCAATTCTTTGGCCATCACTAAGCCCTGTCTTCCCCAAGTCATTCTTCTTTAGCTTTGCTTGTAGTTTGCCACGCTTCTTACATTTGCTGCTGATATCTTGCGTTTTTTACCTGCTTGCTTTGCTCCACTAAGTGCATCTCTGTCACTATACATTGGAGGTGCAAATGTGGGATTGGTGTTAACCACCACAGCTTTTAACTCCTTTATGGGGTAAAATCCTTTACTTTCTGCTGCTACATCTACGTCTGTGGTTTGACTAGGAGAAGGGGGAACGGAGGGACCTTCGCCTTCCTTATCCCATTGACCCAGCATCCAATGCTGCTGGATCAAGTCCCCTTCCTCATCCTGAACCTTTTTCCATCACTCTAATATGGCCAGTCCCTTGCTTAATTTGTTTCCCTTATAGGCTGCATGTAAATAAGTGGTCAGTTGTTGCTGCACACATTTGGAAAAGCTTCTGTCCTTGGGCCATGGCTTTGCCAACTTCTCCTCTGTATCACAAGTCC
Organism: Ambystoma mexicanum; assembly: GCF_040938575.1. NCBI lineage: Eukaryota > Metazoa > Chordata > Amphibia > Caudata > Ambystomatidae > Ambystoma > Ambystoma mexicanum. The sequence continues at coordinate 1,374,611,406 of NC_090923.1, forward strand.
ATTCAACGTTATACTTGCGTATTTTGTCTTGATAGTGGGAGGGACTTCCATAAGTGTTGAAGAGGTGTATCCCTCATTTTGCTACCTTATTTACCACTTGTCGATACTTACTTGACCTCAAATCGGGATTTTGACAAATCCAATTTTACCTGCCAATTTTGTAATTCACAATCACAATACTGTCTCTCAAATACCATGTCTCCAAATAATGATACTGCAGTTAAATCTTTTTCTTAGACTCTCTGGCTCACCACCATTAACACGGGCATGCTCTGCGCACCGGCCCACTGCAATCACAACTCCACTCATGCGTTCCTCAAGCTCCGCCCCAATGGCACAAAACTGGTTCTTAAACCAATAACAATTTAACCACTGAAATCCACCACTTCCAGTGCACCTCAAGTCCTATTAAACAATCTCGCAGGTGATGTCACCAATACCCTAGAGGAAGAATTCTCGATGTCTGACCCGTCAGCATATATGTACACCTATTAATTACCCAAACACAACAACAAACATGATATAACACACAAAGAGATAAATTAGGAAACCACCTTCTGTGATATAAGCTAGCTTCTCCCGCTATCACCTATACACAGGTAAACCATACATATTCATCCATGAACAAAGCTAAATTGTCTAACTCTCAGGGAAACCATTATTGTTTTTTTTTCTTCAAAACATTTCATCCGCAAGCTAAGCTGACCATCTAAGCGGACTTCCCAAAATGGCCGCCTAAAGTATGGGTAATCCTTACACAGAACAAAAACGGAAAAACAAAACATCAAGTGGTACATTTCCTTCCCCCCACATTTGCCATATAGCTGAGGCTATACTTACACTTTGTGGTCTGCTGAAGCCCCTCAGACACCAACTCTCCCACAACCTGCCACTCTGCCGTCCGGTCTGCTAGACATCCCACATGAAGCAGGCAGGAATTTCATCCGAAGGCGGCTCCTGTAGACCTCTTCTCTTTTTTCCCACACATGGTTTTAGGCGTCAGTATCCGCAGGTCGCCGCTTAGCCCATCAGGCATGCGATGGGATGAGGCGGCTTACTGCCGAAAGGTCTTAGGGACCATCCCTCTGCTACCAGTTGTTGGAGTGGCAGGGGCTCTATAGCAGTCACATGAATTATTTCCAGCAGAGAGACACTCTGGCCCATCAAAAACTCCCATGGCAAGAACGGAAGACTCAGCCATGGGGCAAAGTTAACTGTCTTCATTAGCTAACAAAATGACATGGATCACACTAGAAAAACATCAATTCTCCAGGGTTCTCATCTTCCCAGCCGGTTTTATCAGGTATTCACATTGGTCAGTTTAGGCGATCTGTGTATGTGCCCTATAGGAGTTAATGCTACTAGTGGGCAGCCATATCTGGTGGCGCCTCCTGGGACCACCTCTGCATGTTTCAATCTACAACGTTGCAGGGTCGCAGGGTCACAGGGAGACCATTGGCTCCTGCAACCTATTATATCTTCATGTGAAAGGTGACTCTGGTTTGGGCGGAATGGATCTTCCCTGCCCTGGGACCCTTGACGGTTACCAGGCTGGGTGTACCTTCTCAAGGCAATCCAAATGAACATGGAGGTGTTGTGTGATCCCTAATGTTGCCATCTCTGATTACCTTGTCCTGGCATAGTGCATCCATTTGTCAGTTTGTGAGCAACATTTGTGTCTTTCCACCTCTGATTTGGTGGGAACAGCTTCCCATCCGTCTACCTTGATTGAATGGGCATTGATTTGCTCTGCTGGGTCATGTGTGTTGAGGCCATGAAATGAAATGGAGCTCTCTTGCCTGTAAATATAAGGAGTTTAGCCTGAAAATCTTGCAGGTGGCTTATCATGTTGGTAACCAGGTATGTTCCCATCTCTACTCGTCCTTGGCTGGGTGCATCGTTTCTTCTTGCCTCTGGCTGCAGCGATCATGCCAGCACTTCCATGTACTCGAAGCTTGTCTCCCCTTCCTCATTCATTTCAGTGGGCCTATAGATTACATGTTTGGTCTTACATCTTTGCATATTAGTGAGTGGCAGTCAAGCATGTGCAAGCTAGGTATACTTTATTTATGTATTTATTTGTATATGGTTAACAAAACCTTTACAAAAACCAAACACAAAATATTTCAATTCAATTAATTTAAATACAATTAACACTCAAATGTATTAAAACCCCTAGTTAAACAAAACCAAATCTTCACGTCTTAAAGATATAGCATCAATTAATTACGTACAGTACAATTTTTTTTAAAATACTGCAATAACCAGAGCAAACTCAGAGCTATTTTAAATCCTTAACCAAAACCATTGGTATTGAATAGACATTAATTCAGCACAAATTATTCAACATTTTAAAACGAGGCTCAGCCAAAAATGTGCATTCAATTACAAGATGACAAATTGTTTCTGTATTCAGGGCACAATACCTACAAATACGCATAGAACACTGAATTCCCTGTCTAGCACCAATGACTTCTCTAGTAGGCAGTAGGTTCACTTTGAAGCGTAACATTTCAAACCTATTTTTCCTCGATGGATGTTGCTTAAGATAAAAATGCATCTCATTAAACGCCCTCACTTCATGATATAAATGGTAAAACAAATGGTAACTCAGTGCTGCGGCTCTGTTCTTAACCCAGTCCCATTTAAAGATAGTATTTTTACAAGCTTATGAAGATCTAATCATATTCCGACAAACGCTTCATGGACTCCTGGAACCATTCAATCAACACTTTACAATTGTTGTAGAGCAGCACAGAACATAGTTCAGACAACATAGAGTTGTCAAGAGGTTGCCAAAATGATTTCGAAAGTTGCAGCCTCTTCCACTCAACACAAGCCTGTATCGAGATCAAACCCATCTCATGTCTAATAATTGCAATAGGAATCCCCTTTGGGAGAAAGAATAGGCTTGTCCAGAGTAACGATTCCACATTTTGTTTCCCACTGATTAGGAAATAAAACTCATTCGGCCCCGTAAATTAAACAGGGAACCGTGTTTTGCCAATAAAACCTAACCACTGGGATTGCTGGGAATCTACCAACCTTCCTGTCAAACAGCAATAACTCAGACACATGCAGTCTTTTTTTTCATCCATTTCATCCATTCTAAATCCGTTTGTTTTAAAATTATGGACAACTTCCAAACGATTTTGAGCTATAGACCAATTCAAAGTTACCTTTCTTCTTTTTTTATAGTTCATCATGAACATTTTTGCTTTGTTATCATTCACTGTTAAATCTAAAGATAAACAATGGGCTTTGGTAGCTGTCATGGTTATTTGGAGGCCAATGGGGATCGAATCAAACAAGACTATGTCGTCGACATAGGCCAGGTAGGTAATTGGTAAATTTCCTAGCTTTAGTGGAAAGTTTTGTAGATTCTTAAAAACGTTGCCAAAAAGGCACTGTTAAATAAGTTAAATAAAAATGGTGCTAAAACACAACCCTGGCGTAGGCCACAACAAGTGTTTATCTACCTTGTATAACTGCCCTTTTGGTCCAATCGAACCCTCACCTTTGTATGTGAATATGCTTAATATACCAGGGGGACAGCTCAGCAAGCTAGGTATACATATACTTTGGTGTCTTGCGGTTCAGCTTTGGCAAAGAATGTGAATATATATTGAGATATGTATGTGTGTCTGTCATCTATCTGTGTGAGTCTTAAGTGCGTGTTTCATGGCTATATGCAATAAACTAATGCATGTTTGTGTAACTTTGTGAATGGATGACTATGTACTTCATGTGTAAGTGCGGCTATGTGGTGATGTCAGTGATGACGACATTGATTTTCTGATTTGTAGTCAGTCGACTTGTTCGATTGATGGCATCTCCATCTCCTCCAGATCATCGATCGGGTATGGCCTGAATGGTTGCCTGAGAGAGTAACGTTTCTCACATCTGCATTTCATCGATGATGGTGGTGAAGGGCCTAAGAGTGAGGTGCATCTGTTATGTCTCTGTCTTTGGGCTGAGACTCGTGTGGGGGTCATGAGTGCCATTCCTAGAACTCCATCTTCACCCGTGTAGTCTGGATGGACACAGCCTAAGGCACAGTCTGCCCTGTTATATTTAGTCGGAATGTGACAGCCAGCAGTACACTAGGTCATCTCTAGGAAGGGGGAGGACCAAGCTTCCCCATGCCATGGCCCACCTGATTAACTAACAAAGACTCCATGGATCCGTCCTGCTCTTTTGTTAGGCCCTATATCTGGTGGCAGCGATTAGCATTCCAATAGAGGGTACTTCAAACAGGTCCACATAGGGCCTGGCTGCAGAGGTTAGTAAAGGAGACAGGACAACCAACAACCTTTCACATGTAACAGTGTAACTTGAAGCCAGCTCCAGCCCTCAGTATCAATGACAGTGAGCTGTCGTTGTCTGGGGCTGATGTTTACAGTAGGCCAGCCCGCTAGGGGGAACCCATTCATGAGGTAGAAGAATGTGGTTTGCAGGAGCCAGAGAGTCTGGACTCGCCGCATCTTCAAGGGAGACCTGTCGTTTTAACAGGGAGCGCCTCTTTAAGCAGATCACCTGAAGGCTTCATAAGAAGAAGTAAGAAGAACTCATCCTTGGACCCTGGATGAAGTTAGAGTCTGTCTTACAGCTTCCTCTAGTGAAGGAAGGCCAGGAGATTCAAAGAGGGAAGCAAGCTCCCTCACCTAAACATCTCCCAGTGAACAGAGGGAGATACATATCTCAGAGGATCCTCGAGGTGCTCCAGAACCGACACCCAACCAGCACACAGCAGCAAGCTTTCTGGATAGGAAGTGCCAGAAGGTCTCTGAACCTACAACCAAGGACAAGGCAGCTGCCTGCAACACACTCCACAGCTGTGGGCCATCCACCTTAAAGGACAACAAAAGCCCATTGAACAAGCTGGGAGAAGTGCCTCGACAAGCATCTACTGATGTCCACCTTAAAGGACATTTTTGGGCCAGTCGAGTTCATCAATTTGCAACTTGCAGTAACGCTGACCACTGTCAAGCTGTCGTCGCCTAAAGACATCCAAGATGTCTCAACCAGTGCTTCAGAACCGCTAATCAGCACTGAGACAACAATTCCTGATCCGGAGCTGCTGTGTAGGCCAGTCTGCAGCTGTACATCCAGCTTTGCTCACCAAACCTTTATGCCACCAGACACCCGCTGCTGACTCATATCTCGAACTCTGTCAGCAAAGTCTGCAAAGCACCCTGAAGCTGACTCAACCCTGTCAAGCACCATGAACACTGTAAGAAACCTGAGGGCATTGTCACTCCTATGCCCCTTGGATCCTCAACATGGGTTGCCAGAGAAATACAATCGCTTTTGGATCCTGCCCGAGGTTGGACAAGCTAGGAGGACCACCTGGATGGAGGGTTCTTGGGGTTTGGAAGTGGGATGCCCTTAGGTTAGATGCTGTATTCCACGCCCTCCTTTACAGAAGGAACCCCTACCCCAGAGGTGGTTATAGGATATTGTTCACTGTGTTCTCTTGTCCCTGAGAAGGACAGAAGATATTATCACCCCAGATGTGTTAGAAAGAGCTGGAGGATTGGGGAAGAGGTGTCTTGGGACGAAACACAGTATCTCCTTTAGTCTAGTGACAACCAACCTAACCCCTCCCTGACCTTTAGGGGTCACAGTAGATCAGTCCTCTTTGATTCCCTTTTTGGGGTACTTGACAGGACTGAGATGAGGAAGAAACAACTGAGAATAAGGAACATTACTTACTTTCCCCACTTTAGTACTAAGATGAGGAAGAAGCAACTGAGAGTAATGAACACCACTTACGTTCACCACTTTAGTACTGTGACAAAGAAGATGCATGAAGGTCAGGCATGTCCTGTTAATCAGAGTCAAGCAGTATTGAATGAGGAAACACACCTGCAGCCCATTGAAGGACCGCATGTGTACACACGTTGAAATGCAGAAGCATATGGGGGAAGCAGCAGCAGCAGAAGGTGGAGAGACCTGGGGAACTTGGGCAGACATCATTTTTATACCTGTTGGGACGGTGCAGGACGGGGTACCCTCACAAGGGAAGTCCGCAACAAGGGGCTGCCGTGGAGCGGTGGCAGAGCTGAGCACGGAGGCTGGTGTGTGCTGAACGAAGCACCAAGCAAATGGGCTTTCATGCTTGAGGAGAAGCTGCCAAGAGAAGCTGCACGGTCCTTGTAAGTGTTGGGGACACTGGAACCACCAGAGTGCTCCAAGGGACCGTGAATACAGTAACGGTCCACGAAAGTAAGAAGCTCTACTATCTATTGTAAACCAGCAAAACTGCATTCATTCAATACCAAATTGAATGAAACAGGCAGACCTACATTTATTCAATACCTAATTAAATAACACAAGCAGAACAACATTTGTTGAATACAGAATTGAATGAACTAAGCAAAACTGCATTTGTTGAATACCGAACTGAATGAAATAAGCAAAACTGCACATATTGAATACCGAAGTGCAAGGAAAGTCAAACCTGCTCAGTTTGAATATTGAATTGCATGAAAAGAGCAAAACTGCTAACATTGAATACCACATTGAATGCAGATAACAAATCTACTACTATTGAATCATGAACTGAAAGAAAGTAGGAAACTAAGTTGGATGAAGGAATCTGACTGTAGAGTCGAAGTTAAGTCTGAGACACTGCTTGCTGTGAAGCTGCATTCGAGAAACCACTTGTTTATTGAAGTTGTAGAGCTGCATTTGAGAAACCACTTGTTTATTTGAATATTGAACTACACAAAGAGAGCTTGAAGTTTCTGGTTGTGTGACCTGTAATGGGTGGATCCTGCGATCCAACAACTGCGCCTAGAGCACAGAAGTCCTATATGTTGAATAATGAACTGCTAAAAGTGAACGCAAGGTTCCTGGTTAAGTGACCTGTAATGGGTGGACCATTTGGTCCAACAACTCTGCCCAGACCAGAGAACCCCTACCTGCTAACAAAGAAGTTCGCCTTTGAGTCAAAAGGAAAACTATCATTAGTGCCCTATAAAACTTGAGGAAGGGAACCCTGAGTGTAAAGGCTTGTTGAAACTCAGTGTAAAGACAAAGCTTCAAGATACTTCTTTTTGGGACATCTTTGATATTGAACTTGGGGAAGGGAACCCTGAGACATGCTGCCCTCGGACCGCATTGAACTTGGGGAACACCTGTCAGGCTTTGGCTCTAGTTCCCCCTTCTCCTCACCTGATTCTTTGGAGGTTAGATCCTTGAGAGCCTCCGTAGCTCTTAGGCGGTTCTTCTCCTTGTTGAAAGTCTTGTCCTTGTGCGTCCGGTCCTTTCGATCGTGTAAATAAGGTCTGGCCCCTCCGGAGGCCACCTTGACAGAGATATAAACCTGCCCTTGGGGGCTCCCGGAGGGCCAGCCTCAACTCCCAGGGAAAATGCCGGAAGGCAGAAAAAACCCTGGAGATCTTGTTTAAGGGAGATGGTGGTATGAGGATCTTCCAGAACGTAATGAGCAGTGGATGAAACACTCCAATCAGCTGAGTTGCCAAAGGAACACTCGATGGATGGTTAATGGTGGCTGACTCGGAGGCACGGATAAAGTGGAAGAGGCAGTATCCACTACAAACCAAGAAGCACTAAAAGGAAAGACAGAAGAACCGGACACTAAAATATAAACTACCACCGGAGAGAGAAAGTATCCAAAAAGCTGGTAAATCCCAACAGAAAGAAGGATAATAAACAGTGTGCTAACAAGTCAAAGAAAAATGAAAGGAGGAAGATCAATAAGGCAGAAAAACTAAAGGAAGGCAAGATCAGAAAAGATGCGATGGGGAGGAATGGCCTGACACCGTAGTTCAGTAAGTAAGAATAAGTAGGAGGAGACAGGTAGAGCCGCAAGTAGTAACGACCATAGGCAGCAGAGCAAGGAACGGCAAAGGTAGCCGAAGCGAGAGGTAAGCAAACTCACTCTTATGGGATGTTTTTATCCACGCATCCAAGCCCTACCTCAAAACTGTGCAGTACTGACATGGAAAACATCATGATGGCCAGAGCTTCCCAGAAAATGCACAGGGAAATGCATGAAGAATAGGCTGCCACTCATTTTTGCCGATGTTATGGGCACAGAAGGACACTGCCTAAAACCACCATTGGACTACCCACACAGTAGTCTGAAACCATTGGGAGTGGCAATGCTGATTGCCAAAAGCAAACCCATAACTGTTGGGAATTCATTTTCTTAAATCCCAAAAAGGGGTGCAGTACCAGTACTCACCACTATCCAAAAGCCGGCGTTTTAAAACAACACCAGATTTTACTTTTTTGTAGAAAACTGAATAAATGAACCCAAAACATGCCAAAGAAAGACTTACTGAGAGGTGGATACAATGTAAGGTTATTTCTGAAGTGACTTGAAGGTGTATAACAAGACTGGCTGAGCTGTGGATTTCAGCAGTTTAAGTAAATTTGGACTGAAAGACACTAAAAATCTAAATGTTTAAATTGACTGAGTGACCTACTTTTGTGTGTCACATAGGTTTCAATTGTTTAAATGTCATAGTTTTAAACTTAGAATCAGCATTCTAGCTGCATATGTAAAAATGTTCAGTTTTATTTGAATGCAGATGACTGGGGAACAGAAATGACATGTAGCTAAAAACTGGCTTAAAGAGATTCCAATTTTGCCTGGCAACTACCCCCCATCAGGAGTGAAACTTGAGTCACAGCTGTGTTCCCAGGCCTATCTGCCTTTTGCTGGCCGCACTAAGGATATGCCATCTCTCTGATAATTGAATTAAGGGGAGCCCCCACAGAATACAGGAGCTCTGAACAATGCAACCCCCTTCACCCAGGCAGATGGTTTATTGCAGATGTCGTAAATGTAGCTTCCTCCTGGAAGGGAAGGGGAGGGGCACTGCCTGTGAGAGCAAGCTGGCTTGGCAGAACTGGAAAAACCAGAAATTCAACCTTGTGCTGGGGGGAAACCACACCCCTTTGGGGCCAGAACATAACTCTAAAAAGATGGATCATTCATAGAGCGGACATGTGAAAATTTTATAAATAATACCATAATTCTTGTGATTTTTCTGCCCACATTTTAAGAGGTTTTTAGAACCGGTGGTATGTTCAGGGGGGTTTTAGCGGAAAAGAGGATATTACTCTAAATGTGTGCATGTGAAAAATCTGACACTTCATCAACTAATGTCCATACTCCTTGCGCACATGTGTATAAATTTGGGGTAATGTCCGATATTGCGAAACCAGTTACAAAGTGAAATATGTGCCATTTTTGAACCCAAGCCCCCAGGAAGAGCAGATTTGGACAGGGTATACCTCCTGTGATATGTGAAGGGTGCATGTAATTTTAAACAAATGTGTACCTGTGCAAATATGTCTTTTTGAGCAAATATAGATTGTGTATAAAGTTGACAGGGGTGGGTTCTCTGTACCATAAACAGACCTCATCATGATGACACTTCATTTCATTCCCCCAATCAAGTGGAAGCGGATGAAGTGGCCAATGACAAGTGGAGAGGGGCTGGCTAGTGATGCTGCTCACACACACCCATTTTAAAAACAGATAAAAGCAGACAGACAGGACAGATAGGGACCTTCAAATCCATTTGCAGCTGGAAGCTTTGCCGGAAAATCCATACTTTACCTCCATCAACCTTCAGAGAGCCAACCTAGAGACTTCAATCTATCCACCTTCAGAGACCAGACCAGAGGCAGAGCAGAGCTGACCCAGATCACTGTGAAGTGCAGAGACCAGAGTCCAGTCCAAAACCTGACCAGATCCGTGGCGAGGCCCATTCTAAATTCAAGAATATAGTGTGAGTACCTAGTAGAACTGTGCAGAACCAATCTCTTAGTTAAAATAATATAATTCAATCCTATTTTAATCTAAGTAGAACTGTCTCCTAACTGTCACCTGTCATTTTCTAGTTGCAAGCTGCACTTGTCTTTTTGAACTTTAAAATTTCAAATCTGAAAAACGACCTTTATTTAATCGCTCATATCTCCGTGACCGTTTGTCCTAGAGACTTGCAGTAACTTTCCTCTGAAAGCTGGGAATCGTGGCTTTTCTGCGAACCTAGAACCGCATTCCTACCCCCTATAGTTTTGCCGCAATCGCGGAAAACGCACTCGCGAATTTACCGCGATTTGCAAATTTCTTCACGTGTGAAAACAGCAGTTTTCTTGCTTTCAGTTGCCAAAAATTCGTTTAACCTGCTAGTTACACCCTAGATCCTTGCTAAAGTGAGCCTGGACTAATATTAACTTGATACCACTCACCCTGAACCTCTAGAGGGAATTAAAAGCATTTTAGCATATTTTTCACTTCATTGCCAGCACATATAAAAGCATTTTGGGCCTGTGTTTCCAACTTCTGTAGTCTAAGCTTGCTGGGGTGAACTGAATTACAGTTGATTGCATTTCTGAGAACTGTGTGCCTTCCTTCCATTTCCTTGCATTGCATAAAGGGGGGGGGGTGAATTGTCCAAGAAAGTGATTACATTGTCTTTTGCTGAAATCCTATCAAGTTATTTTCTGTACTGCATTTCTTTCCACATTGCATCCATTTGAAACCATAAAAGTATTGTTGCTACCTTATCCATTTCATGTCAACTCCTTAGTGATTATAAAGAAGTGTGCTAGTGCCAGATTCTCCGTTGTTAATCTTTAGCATATCAGATTAAGTGTGATATTCAATTATTAAATTATTATAAAGTGTGATATACATATATATTGTTTAAATTATCAAATAAACCTTTTAAACTTGCAAAACAGAACTACTTCTTGGCTCAGTGGGGTCAGGAGGATTCCAAGAGAGGGGTGTTATATAGGGGTAGTCATCCAGAACGCATGAACTAGACATAAAGATATATCAATAAGGGTTTCCATTCAGTATCCCAGACTAGGCATTGACTTAGCTGTAGTGTTGAATTGAATCCTCTTACAAATTGGGGGCTCGTGCCGGACGTTTGGATTAGATCTATCACTTGTGCAGATTAATACAGCGTGCCAGCTGACCAGATACACATATCCGGTCGGATCACACGCTGTGTTACGCTGTAAAGCACTCCTCAAAGGAACGCTCTAAGAAAAAGGTCTGTTTTGCAAAAAAAAAAATAAAATACAAACTTCTGTAAGTCAGGAAGGAACTCAAATTCCAGAATGACGACCTTAGTAGACATGAAAATAGCCAGAGAGCACTTCTTACATAAGTTATTTGTGAGAGGTGAGTGGACTCACCAGGACCAGACGGTCTGGTTGCAGGCCATCACGCAACAGGTCACTGAAACAGGGTCAGATATATGGGGAGATCAGGGTCCCCTACATGTGGCCCTGAGTGAACTATACATGGCTCCTAAAGCTAAGGATGAACAAGACAAGATGGTTAGGATAGCCGCATACCTGTACCTATATATGGGAGACATGCAGGATAAATGTACTGAAAGCCAAGATCTGGCGAATAAGCGACAGATGGCGTTAGAGAAGGTCCAATCTGACCTGGTCTCTTCTGAGCAGAGGCTGCAGGGGAGCCAGGAGTCAGAAAATGAGAGTAGACAGCACATCATTAAAATAAAGAGGGATATGGACATCCTGCAACAGGAAAAGGCTGACCAGGATACCAGATTTCTGGCCTTGCAGAAGGAGTACCAAGAAGGTTTGGACTCCCTACTGCAGAGCCAGAAAAAGCTGGAGCAACAGTTAGACTTCAATAGGGCATGTGCTGAGCAGGTAGTCACCCTGCAAAGCCACCTAGATAGGGAGAAGGCAGAGAGCAATAAACTGATTTTGAAAGACCTGGATACCCAGGCAGAATTTGACCAGGAGCGCCAGAAAGCTGGTGCCTTCCAAAGGCAAAGGGACGACCTGGCGGCACAGATGCAGGCTCTTAGTCAGGAAAGGGATACCTTAGGCCAGGAAGTCTGCCACTTAAAAAGGAAATTGGAAGAAAATCACCTGGCCCACCAGGGACTGGGTGACCTCCAAAAAGAACACCAGGACTTGCTAGAGCACACCAGGAGGGTGGAGGATGCTCTGGCAAGACAGGAGCAGGCCAATAGGGACACAGCTCAGGAGGTAACCCTCCTGCAGCAAAGACTGGCCCAGTGCTCCAGGACCAATCAGGAAACGCAGAGAGAGAATGAGGCTCTCTGCCAGCACAATGATAGGCTCCAACAAAAGGTAGCGATGCAGGAGAGACTGATAAAGTCTAGTAAGGCCTTAACTGAGGAACTGAAGGCGCAGGCTCTTGCATTGCAACAGGGAGCAGGGGCGGATAGAGATGAGGTTCGCTGGGAAAGAGAAACTCCTGAGCATAACCCCAGGAGCCCTAGTACCAGAGGCCTTTATTTCTCTCAGTCCCTGGACTCTGTCACCCCCATGTCCCCTGGCGCACATGAGCACAGGGCCACAGGGATGGCAGATTACTATCCAGCCAGAAGCATGGTGCTCATAGGCCAGTACCACCCAGGAATGGAGGGGCGGGCATCCGGGTATGGGCACCCAAGCACGGTGCAATTTAATGGGGAACCCCAGGAGAGTAGGCCCATTAAGGGCATTCTGAAAACCTCTGCCCAGTTAGGTCAGTGGGGGGGGGGTACCCAGCAAATCCTGGCCGCAAGGAGGGATCTGAAGACTCCTCTGAGCACCACAGGAAACAGGAGACCAGGTCCCCACATTCTGCCAGCCATTCCCAGGCTCGCAGAATCCGGGAAAACCTGGAAGATCTGACGGGAACCTCTGGGAGCAGTGCCTCTGAGTCAGAAGATGAATGGACCAGGGTTACCCGGACCAAAAGGGCCAATAAGGCAAAAAGGGCCTTGCTTAAGGACCCATTGAAGCAAATAAAGGCAATCAGGAGTGTCATCACGCCTTATCACAAGAACGCCAAGTATTCTGTTTGGGAGCACTTAGAGTTGTTTGAGCAAATGATGGAGACTTTCCATTTGAAGGACAGCCAAAGCTGTATTCAATATGTAAAGTGGACCTTCTCCCCGGAATACTCCAGTTTCTTTGCGGGGCTGGAGGACCAAAATCATGTAAGATGGGCCGCCTATAAGGCGGCCATCTTGAAACATTTTTCTACTCATAGAAATCCTCAAGAGGCTCGCAAGGCAGCCTACAATTTACAATGTGGGGAGGATCAGGCCCCACAAGAGTTTGTGCAGGAGTTAAAGCGTGCATTTGCACAGAGCACAAGAAGGGTGCGCACGGATAGTAGAGAATTCATTAATACATTTTTTCATGCCTTGCCCAAATACATAATGACCCAGCTCGTGAGGGATTTTCATGAGAAAAGATCTTTAGACTGGGTCATTGAACAGGCTACCCGGATCTATGAGGTGCAGAAACCGGTAGATAGCAAAAGTAATGCCCAGAAAAACCCCAAAGCCAACAGCACCCCTGCTGCTGCCAAGGTGGCAGAGGTAAAGGTCACCCCCGTTTTGGATTTGGAGATGGGGGGGCCTAAAAACCTACCTGCACCTAATAATGCTAGGCCCAGAAGGTCCTCGGGCCAGTCACAGACAGGGAGCCAGGGAGGCAGCCCCACAAATGGGGTCCCTCGCTCTTCTGATTATGTAAGTCCCCGTTACAAGGGAAATCGACCCATCCTGGGTTATGTGTGGACTCCTCCAGCCCAAGGGGGGGGATCCAGCCAAGCACCTAACCCAGGGAACTTCCCTCCTAACTTCCCACAGGAGGGCAGAAATTCTCCAAATCCTGGGCAGAACTTTTTCCCCAGGTATCCACCCAACTTTCAGCCCCAAAACCATCCATCCTTCTTTCCCCAATTCCCTGAGCCCAGACCACTGAATCCGGGAGAGGGGAGGCCAAGGGTGGAGGGGTACCCAAATCTTCCCAACCCGGGGTATTACCAGAGGAGGGACAGCTACCCTTCCCGGGATCAGCCCAGGGGAGAAAACAGGGCCCCGTATCAGCCTGAGCGGGTTTCCCAGTTAGAGCGCCAGGTTCAAAACATGGCGCGGGATCTGGGTCACATACTGAGGGCTCAGCAGAACCCTCAGATCGGCATGCCGGCGCAGAACGCACCCAACTCTGGACCTGGTGCTCCAGAACAATGACGGGGGCAGCACCCCGATAACACACCGGTTCCCAGGGAGGAGGCACAAGGGGAAGGGGGGTGTAAAGCCTTGGAGGAAGCTTCCTTCCTCACTTGTAAACAGCCCCTGGAAACCCAGGAACCGGAAACAAAATCTCTTGCCCCTGAAAGTCTGCCTCCTAAGGAGCAGAGGGGGAGTAGGAGAAGCAAAAGACCCAAACAGACTCAGTTTGAGGAGGAGGTACAGGTCTTCCAATTTGAGGGAGAGGGATCCTCAGAGGATCCTGGGAAAAGGATCTTCTCCTTCAGAGAGGGGGGAACTCCTCCCAAAGAAAATGGGTCCCTAGGGATGCAAATCCAGACTGGGGAGATGTGGAGACTGAGCTACCGCCGCCCACCATCTCATCCCAGAACCAACAGCAAGAAAATCCCCTGGTTCAAACCCATCCTGATGACTGCCTCCAAAAAGGGGGGGGGCGGCCCGGAACCGGAGCCAGGGGAACCCACAATGGCTCTGATCCCGTTGCCAACTTTTTCTTTCGGATTCCCAGGGCTCTCCACAGAGTTCTGCCCAGGTCTCTTCGCTGGCGATGTCCAAAACCAGAAAGTTAGCCCACAAGTTGTCCAAAAATGTGCATTATCTGTGCCCCCTTGAGGAGAAGGAGGGAAGATACTATGCCCCGGTACAAGTACATGGGCAGGGTACAATTTTGGCACTGGTGGACACTGGATCTCAAGCCACCCTTCTGTCCAGAAGGGCCTTTGATGAACTGAATGCAGGAAGGGGAGGGAATTACCAAATTCCTCTCACCTCACTTCCTGGACAACTCCAGAACTTTGACGGGAAGGAAATTCCCGTCGAGGGGACGGCAGATTTGGACATTAAGATCGGGCGACACAAGTTGAAACACCCAGTCATAGTTGTGACTCCAGAGGGCACCCCTTGTTTACTAGGGAATGACCTCCTGAGAAGGTTGTCACCCCTAATAGATTGCGTAAACAAGGTCCTCTGGACCCAGACTAGCCGACCAATAAAATTAAAACAGAGCGTCAACCATGTTAGTTTAAACGGCACCTGCCACATGGTTGAACAAAAATCTGACCAAGTAGAATTTCACTTCCAGATTAGCCAAATTCCAGACGTGACAGTAATAGCAGTAGGACAACAGACTGGTGATGTAGGGTCCTCTCTATTTCTGAAAATCAACCTTCCTTCCAGTTCAAGGTGGTATTCCACACTGGAAGGAAACACCCTGAAATTCTTTACTAATCCACAATCAGAAATTCCCACTCCTATAGTCCAGAAAGATGTGAAATCAGCTCAGAGCCTGGCTGATATTCAGCAAATTGGAGAGCAGTTGTTCATCCCTGTTCAAGTAAATGATGGGAAGGACTCTGTTCTCGCTCGAGTGTGTGTGAACAACGGTAAGAGCTTCATCAGCGAAGCCATGTTTCGCCAACTCCCAAAAGATCCAGCCATTCCCACCTTCAAACTGATAGACAAATGGGAAATGGACCTGGAAGCACCTAATTCCAAACATCTCCTGCCAAGCAGGTGTATGCTCAAAATCTCCATTGGCAACAAGAGCATAGTCCACAATTGTTGGGTCGTGCGAGACGTCCCTGCCGCCTTTTACTTAGGCAGTGACATTCTCAATCGCTTTGCCATTAGTTTGGACCTAATAAACTTCAAAGCTTGGTCCCGATTAGCGGATAATCCCATGGGCTTTGATAATCCAGAAAAAGCATTTAGGTCAGCTCAATTGCTACCTTATGCCGTTGAAATTCAGGTTGAAGAGGAAGTCACCATCCCAGAAAGGACCCGACAATTCTCCCTGGAAGTGAAAGTTAAAAGGGGACAAGAGTTGAAAAACCCTGATGCTTACATACATCTAAATGCTTCTCTCCAACAGCAAGGGTTGGGGGTAAACCCAACACCATTAGTCAACATAGAACATGACACCATTCTAATAGAGGTGGATAACAGCGACTTAAAGAGTATTACTCTAGCCGCAGGCACCATTATTGGAATGGCGGTTGATGACCGACATTTTTCCATTGATTTAGGAAATGAACTGTTAGGGCCAATCCCCAAGGACTGCTTTGACAGTGACAGTGATGACAATACAACACCAGACAGGATTTTTACCCGGCATGGGGGGAACTTCCTGGTGTACACTTCTTGCCCTTATGGTAAGGAAGATGTGACTTGTGACTTCAGGAGGGATGAGGTGATTTTCCAGGTCCATGAGGGCTGCCTTTCCCACCTGAAGCCTCCAGTCCAAATCAGCACTCTGACCAGGGACTTCTCCACCCAGCTGGAGGAGGCCGGTGAAATAGCCAAACCAGAAGTCTTTCCAGGCTTCAGGCAGATGGTGGAAGAGAGAGTCAACCTAGCTGATGCCTGTGTGACTCCAGAACAAAAGCAAAAGTTGAAACAAGTTTTCTTGGATTTCCAAGATCTCTTTGCGGTAGACTCATATGACTGTGGTCGCACTGACATCCACACAACAACAATCCCCACGGACCCTGGCATGACTCCTGTGTTTGTGAAGCAATATCTCTTGCCTCTCGCATCAATGGAGTCCCTTACTGAAATAATTAAGAACCTTGAGTCCAGGGGAATAATCCGTCCCATCCACAGCACCTTCAATAATCCGGTGCTGGGAATATTAAAGCCAAACGGCCAGTGGAGACTCTGCGCTGACCTTAGGGAGCTCAACAAACGGGTCCATACTTCCCGATGGCCTCTGCCCTACATTGACCAAGGGCTGGCCCAGATTCAGGGGTCACAGGTATTCACTGCAATAGACCTGACCAATGGATACTGGACCGTGCCTGTCAGCAGGGAGGACCAATACAAACTGGCTTTTACCTTTGGGGGCCAGCAGTACACATGGACCCGGACTCCCTTCGGATACCTTAACTCCGGTAATGAATTCAACATTTTCCTACATAAGGCCATGCCCGACCTGGGTGCGAGGGGTAACCTGGCTTATGTAGATGATGTCCTCATCAAAAGTTCATCTGTGGAGGAACACATAGCGGAGATCCGTTATGTTCTGACGCAGTTGAGGGCCGCCGGAGCAAAACTTTCCTTTCAGAAAGCACAGTGGTGTAGAACCCGTGTTAATTTCTTGGGGCATGAGATTACTCCGCAGGGTCTCTGTCCCCAGGAAAAGAAAGTGGAAGCACTTCAGAAACTGAAAGACCCCACAACTGTGCGGGAACTAAGAAGCCTCCTTGGACTGACTAATTACAGCAGAAAGTTCATTGAGGGCTACGCAGAGATCACCAGACCCCTGAGTCATCTCCTGAAGGGGGGGGGTCAAGTGGGAATGGGGTCCAGAACAAGCCGAGGCAGTAAGACAACTCAAAAGAAGCCTCTCACAAGCGCCTTGCCTAGCTTACCCTGTCAGAAACAAGGAGTTCTTCCTGGAGACAGGGTTCTCTAATACGTGCTTGACGGCAGTATTATACCAAAAGCATGACAAGGTCAATAAAGTAATCTCCTATGCGAGCAAAACTTTATCCTCTGTGGAGGAAAAATTCAACGATTGTGAGAAGGCACTCCTGGCAACGGTGTGGGCATTGAAGAATTACCGCCCGTTTATCCAGGGGGAACACATCATAGTGGAGACTCCACACCAGCCTCTGCAATATCTCCAAAGTGACAGAATCCGGGCCGGAAATGTGAGTAATTCCCGAATTACTTCCTGGATTCTGTCAATGCAAGGCTTTCCTGTGGAGGTCAGATATGGCCAAAACAAGAAGAGTCCCCTCGCGCAAGGTCTGGCTGACTTGCATGATTGTGCCAGAGAAAACTGTCTCGAGGACGAAAGTCTAAAAATCAAGGACAACACGGAGGCATACCTTAATTCCCCACACAAAGTCTTTGAAGAGGACAAGTGTGAGGGAATGCCCACTGTCTATGTGGATGGATGCTCTTACCATGTTGACAACAACGGGGAGAAAGAACTGGTGGCCGGCGTAGGGAATGCAAGGGTGAATGAGTTCCCAGAACCCTCCGCTGGATACAAAATTGGTCCCCGAAGTAGTCAGGTGGCAGAATTGATGGCTGTGCATCAGGCCATCCTCGCTGCTGTCCAGCATCAACTCCACGAACTGGTCATAATCACAGATTCGGATTATGTACGGAACGGGTTCGTGGAGCACCTGGTTAATTGGAAAACCAGAGGCATGTTATGTGCTAACAACAAACCCTTGAAACATGGGAAGTTGATCCAAAACATTGATGATCTGGTCACCTCGAATGAGATGACCATCTATTGGAAAAAGATCAAGGGTCATTCCAAAGTAGAGGGACCAGACAAAACTGGAAATGACTTAGCTGATCAGCTGGCCAAAACCGGGGCCATCCAAGGGGATCTAATTGAGATTGAGTCCCTGTTGGGGGAAGTCCAGGTCACTGCTATCACTAGGTCCCAGACAAATGCTCACAACGACCTTTCAATTGCACAATGGAGTAAGGAGACCCCTGATGCTGATTTGATTACCGCTCAGAAGGGGGATCCAATAATTGGTAAATTTTACCAGCACCTTGAGGACCCTGAGAACTTTCCCCTGACGGATACCGATTACATTGGGAAAGAGGACCTAAGAGTGTTGATGAAATGTCCAAAAATGTTCCGAATCCAAGACGGTTTGCTGGTAAGGAAATCCAAAGCTGGCCACGATCAGTGGGTGGTTCCTACCTCATTCCGAAGCCTGATGTTAAGTCACGCCCATGATGCGGCCGCCGCCGGTCATAGGGGGTTTCACACAACATTGGAAATCTTAAGAGAGGTTGCATACTGGCCACACATGGGGCAGGACCTCGACCAATACTTGAAGGGGTGTCTTGTGTGTGCACAATTTCAGCCATCATCCCTCATGCACCGTGCGCCTCTCCAAAAGAGGGGGATGACCCTGCCATGGTCAGATTTACAAATCGACTTTGTAGGCCCCGTGATTAGCTCTGCTAGGGGGAATAAGTACATGTTGACTGTGACATGCTTGTTTACCAAGTGGGTGGAATGTCTCCCAGCCCCAAACTGCAAGGCAGAGACTGCAGCTGCCCTGATGATTAACCACATCTTTTCCCGTTTCGGTCTACCTCAAAGGATTGAGTCAGACAGAGGTAGCCACTTCACCAGTGAAGTAATGACAAAGATGTGGGAGATACTGGGGGTCAAAAGGAAGTTGCATATTGCTTACCGGCCAGCTTCGTCTGGGGCAGTAGAGAGATATAACCGAACCATTGTGAGCATCTTAAAAAAGTTTGTGGCAGATTCTGGGCCAAGTTGGGATATCCGATTACCTCTGGTCCTAATGGCCATCCGATCTACCCCTTCATCTGCAACCAAAATTTCACCATTTGAGTTGATGACTGGACGCAAGATGGTGCTTCCTCAGCATTTGCTCTACAGGACCCAAGAGCAGACGCTGATAAATGCCTCCACAACTCATGAGTATGTGGAGAATTTAAGGAAACACCTTCAACATGCTTTTGCTTATGCTCAGCGGAATCTAGAAAGATCAGCTGATAGCATGAAGACCCACTATGACCTGAAAACTTCCAGGAAGGAATATCAGGTGGGGGACCGGGTCTATCTATACAACTTCCAAAGAAACCAGGCAAAACAGCGGAAATTCTTGCCTACATGGAAGGGACCCTTTGAGATCATCGACAAGATCTCCCCTGTGGCCTACAAAATCCACATCCCCAAAGGTCCTTTGGCAGCGGGGGAAGACAAGTGGGTCCACATAAACCAGTTGAAATGTTGCCATCCCAGGCACACTCTGCAACAACTGGAGGAATCCTCTGGAATCCTAGCGGGTACTGTCTCAGACTAATTCAGTTCCAACCATAAAACATACCACATCTAGTCTCTAAAATATTGTGATTTGCATGAAACTGTCTCTTAGTTATACTGTTTTTTTTGTTCAAAATAAGAATGTAATGTTTCGTTATGATGAAATGCATATGCTGCCAAACTATCTCAACAGTGGTGGAAGAAATGTCCATGAATAGGTATTGCCCCTCTTCCTTTGTCGTCCTAGGAGAAAGAAAACCTGGAGACGGCCCAAGGAGGACGATCCGGAGACCGGGAGCAGAGACGCAAGGGGCCCCGTGTACCGCCCAATATTCCCATCAGGACCGGCGAGGAGAACCGATCGATCAATACAGGATGGAGGAAAAGATGCTGAACTGTGCCATCTATTGGAAAAAGATGAGGAAACATCCCAGGTCTTGCGAGTCCCATCAGTGAAACAGAATGGCCATCGCAAGAGGGGGGCTTGTGGGATGTTTTTATCCACGCATCCAAGCCCTACCTCAAAACTGTGCAGTACTGACATGGAAAACATCATGATGGCCAGAGCTTCCCAGAAAATGCACAGGGAAATGCATGAAGAATAGGCTGCCACTCATTTTTGCCGATGTTATGAGCACAGAAGGACACTGCCTAAAACCACCATTGGACTACCCACACAGTAGTCTGAAACCATTGGGAGTGGCAATGCTGATTGCCAAAAGCAAACCCATAACTGTTGGGAATTCATTTTCTTAAATCCCAAAAAGGGGTGCAGTACCAGTACTCACCACTATCCAAAAGCCGGCGTTTTAAAACAACACCAGATTTTACTTTTTTGTAGAAAACTGAATAAATGAACCCAAAACATGCCAAAGAAAGACTTACTGAGAGGTGGATACAATGTAAGGTTATTTCTGAAGTGACTTGAAGGTGTATAACAAGACTGGCTGAGCTGTGGATTTCAGCAGTTTAAGTAAATTTGGACTGAAAGACACTAAAAATCTAAATGTTTAAATTGACTGAGTGACCTACTTTTGTGTGTCACATAGGTTTCAATTGTTTAAATGTCATAGTTTTAAACTTAGAATCAGCATTCTAGCTGCATATGTAAAAATGTTCAGTTTTATTTGAATGCAGAAGACTGGGGAACAGAAATGACATGTAGCTAAAAACTGGCTTAAAGAGATTCCAATTTTTCCTGGCAACTACCCCCCATCAGGAGTGAAACTTGAGTCACAGCTGTGTTCCCAGGCCTATCTGCCTTTTGCTGGCCACACTAAGGATATGCCATCTCTCTGATAATTGAATTAAGGGGAGCCCCCACAGAATACAGGAATACAGGAGCTCTGAACAATGCAACCCCCTTCACCCAGGCAGATGGTTTATTGCAGATGTCGTAAATGTAGCTTCCTCCTGGAAGGGAAGGGGAGGGGCACTGCCTGTGAGAGCAAGCTGGCTTGGCAGAACTGGAAAAACCAGAAATTCAACCTTGTGCTGGGGGAAACCACACCCCTTTGGGGCCAGAACATAACTCTAAAAAGATGGATCATTCATAGAGCGGACATGTGAAATTTTATAAATGATACCATAATTCTTGTGATTTTTCTGCCCACATTTTAAGAGGTTTTTAGAACTGGTGGTATGTTCAGGGGGGTTTTAGCGGAAAAGAGGATATTACTCTAAATGTGTGCATGTGAAAAATCTGACACTTCATCAACTAATGTCCATACTCCTTGCGCACATGTGTATAAATTTGGGGTAATGTCCGATATTGCGAAACCAGTTAAAAAGTGAAATATGTGCCATTTTTGAACCCAAGCCCCCAGGAAGAGCAGATTTGGACAGGGTATACCTCCTGTGATATGTGAAGGGTGCATGTAATTTTAAACAAATGTGTACCTGTGCAAATATGTCTTTTTGAGCAAATATAGATTGTGTATAAAGTTGACAGGGGTGGGTTCTCTGTACCATAAACAGACCTCATCATGATGACACTTCATTTCATTCCCCCAATCAAGTGGAAGCGGATGAAGTGGCCAATGACAAGTGGAGAGGGGCTGGCTAGTGATGCTGCTCACACACACCCATTTTAAAAACAGATAAAAGCAGACAGACAGGACAGATAGGGACCTTCAAATCCATTTGCAGCTGGAAGCTCTGCCTGAAAATCCATACTTTACCTCCATCAACCTTCAGAGAGCCAACCTAGAGACTTCAATCTATCCACCTTCAGAGACCAGACCAGAGGCAGAGCAGAGCTGACCCAGATCACTGTGAAGTGCAGAGACCAGAGTCCAGTCCAAAACCTGACCAGATCCGTGGCGAGGCCCATTCTAAATTCAAGAATATAGTGTGAGTACCTAGTAGAACTGTGCGGAACCAATCTCTTAGTTAAAATAATATAATTCAATCCTATTTTAATCTAAGTAGAACTGTCTCCTAACTGTCACCTGTCATTTTCTAGTTGCAAGCTGCACTTGTCTTTTTGAACGTTAAAATTTCAAATCTGAAAAACGACCTTTATTTAATCGCTCATATCTCTGTGACCGTTTGTCCTAGAGACTTGCAGTAACTTTCCTCTGAACGCTGGGAATCGTGGCTTTTCTGCGAACCTAGAACCGCATTCCTACCCCCTATAGTTTTGCCGCAATCGCGGAAAACGCACTCGCGAATTTACCGCGATTTGCAAATTTCTTCACGTGTGAAAACAGCAGTTTTCTTGCTTTCAGTTGCCAAAAATTCGTTTAACCTGCTAGTTACACCCTAGATCCTTGCTAAAGTGAGCCTGGACTAATATTAACTTGATACCACTCACCCTGAACCTCTAGAGGGAATTAAAAGCATTTTAGCATATTTTTCACTTCATTGCCAGCACATATAAAAGCATTTTGGGCCTGTGTTTCCAACTTCTGTAGTCTAAGCTTGCTGGGGTGAACTGAATTACAGTTGATTGCATTTCTGGGAACTGTGTGCCTTCCTTCCATTTCCTTGCATTGCATAAAGGGGGGGGTGAATTGTCCAAGAAAGTGATTACATTGTCTTTTGCTGAAATCCTATCAAGTTATTTTCTGTACTGCATTTCTTTCCACATTGCATCCATTTGAAACCATAAAAGTATTGTTGCTACCTTATCCATTTCATGTCAACTCCTTAGTGATTATAAAGAAGTGTGCTAGTGCCAGATTCTCCGTTGTTAATCTTTAGCATATCAGATTAAGTGTGATATTCAATTATTAAATTATTATAAAGTGTGATATACATATATATTGTTTAAATTATCAAATAAACCTTTTAAACTTGCAAAACAGAACTACTTCTTGGCTCAGTGGGGTCAGGAGGATTCCAAGAGAGGGGTGTTATATAGGGGTAGTCATCCAGAACGCATGAACTGGACATAAAGATATATCAATAAGGGTTTCCATTCAGTATCCCAGACTAGGCATTGACTTAGCTGTAGTGTTGAATTGAATCCTCTTACACTCTGGGAGCCGTAGCGAAGAAGGTAAACAATACGAAAGTTGGAGCAGACAGAAGGAAAACACAGGCACAAGAAGCTAAATGGAAAAACCACAGAACAAAACGACTACGAGGAGCCGAAGGAGGGAAGCAAATACTACAGGGGTAAACAGAGCGTCAGCGTGAAAGTACACAGATACAATGCGCCGAACCAGGGGGCAGAGTCGGATTTTATAGGAGACTCCGCCATGTTGGGTGAGGACTAGTGCGGAACCGTGCATTAAGCTAGTGCCTCCAATGATTCCAAATCCTCCACCCGCGGTTCCTGACAGTATAACTCCATCTCCTCGGGGGGCCCCTGGGTTTACCTGGGTGAAGCTGATGAAATCTCTTCACCAGACGGTGAGCGTGGATGTAGCTCACTGGTTCCCATGATCTTTCCTCTACAGGATAGCCCTTCCAATGTACCAGGTACTGCAATCTCCCCTCAACTAGATGAGCCACCTCATATTCGTCTGGAACCTGTTCCACCTGAGTACACCCTCTATGGACTGGTCTTTGGAATGGATCTTTCTTGTGCTCCTTGAGTAGGGAGACATGGAAGACAGGATGTACTCTCTTGAGATAGTCTGGGAGTTTGAGCCTAAAGGCCACTGGTTTCACCTGTTGAACAATGGGAAAAGGCCCAATGAAACATGAGGAAAACATTCCAGTATGGACCCATTTGTGTAAAAATCTGGTGGACAATCAGACTAATTGTCCCGTCTTCCACTCCGGATTGGATCGTCTGCTCCTACCAGCCCATCTCTTTTGTGTCTGTTGGCTAGCCAAGTGTGCCTTCTTAGCTAGTTCATGTACCTCGTGTAGGTTCTTCAATACCCCGTCTGAAGCAGGAACCTTGGTGGCAGGTAAACTAAGCCAGAGCAGGTGTTGGGGATGATACCCGTATGTACAAAAGAAAGAGCTCATCTGAATCGAAGTGTGTATGGCGTCATTATAGGCAAACTCAGCTTGAGGGAGAAACCGATACCACACTTCCTGCTGGGGACTACAAAAGCACCTTAGATACTGTTCCAGGCTTGCGTTAAGTCTTTCAGTCTGACCATTGCTCTGAGGGGGATCGCCCGAAGAAAGGGCCCTATGGATACCCAGGCTTTGGCAGAGAGTAGCCCAGAATATTGAGGTAAATTGAGGCCCTCGATCCGAGACAATGGTCCTGGGCAACCCATGCAGATGGACTATGTCTCGAAGAAATACTGCAGCGGTCTCTGAGGCAGAAGGAACCTGTTTGAAGGCTGAAAAATGCGCCAATTTGCTGTACGAATCAATTGTCACCATAATCACTGTAATGCCATAGGATTCGGGAAGATCTACTATAAAATCCATGGATATGTGTTCCCATGGGCGTTCTGGTAACGAATGTTGTTGCAGTAGTCCCGGGGGCTTACCCGTCTGATGCTTGTTGGAAGCACAAACGGAACAGGTAGACATGTACTGGTATACGTCGTTTCTGAGTGTAGGCCACCAAAACACTCTATGTAGTAATTCGTAGATCTTCCAGATACTTGGATGTCCGGTCAAGGGCGTATTGTGACACCAGGAAAGAACCATATTCTGGAGATTTTTGGTGGGAATTAATAGAGCCTTCTCATGATAGTATAGCCCATTGTTTCCCTGGATGATTGTGGAAGGTAGATCTGTCCTGGTCTGATACTGGGGAATCAACTCTTTAAGAAATGAGGTAGTGGGGAAAGCTCTGGGAAAACCAGGTCATGTCCCAAATAGGACCCGGAGCCTTCTCCATGACTCTGTGACAAGGCATCAGACTTCTTGTTTTCGGTACCAGGAATGTAAGTAATAACAATGTCATACTGTAAGAAAAAATAGGCCCATCTGGCATTTCGTGCATTGGTGCATTCCATTTGCTGTAGCACACAAAGGTTTCGGTGATCAGTACGGATAACAAAGCAGTGAGCTGCACCTTGTAAGAGATGGCGCCACTCTTGGCAAGCCAATTTGATTGCCAATAGCTCTCTTTCCAGTACTGAGTAGTTACGTTCACTGCTCGTCAATGTCTTGGAGAAGTATGCCACTGGATGTTCATATCCGTCGTCTGATATTTGAAGTAGGATGGCCCCTACTGCTCCTATAGAAGCATCAGTTTCGAGGATGAATGGTTTGGTCTGATCTGGTTGAGCCAATATGGGTGCTCTGGTGAACCTTTTCGTGAGCGTAAGGAAAGCCTCCCTAGTTTCATTATCGAAGGTAAATTTGACACCTTTCTTGAGTAGTGAAGTAAGTGGAAGTAAGTGGAAGTACAGTCTTGGAGAAATTGGGAATGAACCGTCTATAAAAGTTGGCTACACCCAGGAAACTCTGTAACTCCTTGGTTTTTGCCGGTTCTCTCCATTCCGTAATAGCCTTTAGCTTACTGGGATCCATTTCTATTCCCTCCTGGGACAAGATGAAACCTAGGTAAGACACTGAAGTAACCTCAAACTGACACTTTTCTGGCTTGACCAACAGCTGATGGGATAGTAGACATTGCAACACCTTCTTGACCAGCTGCCTATGTTCGGTTAACGTCTTGGAAAATATCAGGAGGTCGTCCAGGTAGACTACCACAGATAAGAACAACATGTCCGCAAAAATACCTTATCCATACATCTCTGGGAAATGGCCGGTGCGTTTACGAGACCGAACAGTATTACCCTATATTCAAATAGTCCAAAGGGGGTGCGGAAGGCCGTCTTCCATTTGTCTCCTTTTCTTATTCTCAAGAGGTGATATGCACCTCTCAGATCAAGCTTGGTAAAGTACACTGCACCTTGAACTGCCTAGAAGATGTTCCGTACAAAGGGCATGGGGTAACGGTCTCGGATGGTTACCTTGTTGAAGCCTCTGTAGTCAATGCATGGGGATAGTTCAGCGGAATCCTTCTTTGGTATAAAGAATAACGAAGCTCCACAAGATGATTTAGACTCCTGAATGAGCCCAGTTTGAAGATTGGCATCAAGATAATCTCGGAGGGCACTCCGTGCCGGGAGAGACAAGGGGTACATCCTTCTGAAAGGCACTGCTGCGTCAGGGATCAGGTCTATGCAGCAGTCTTCCACCCGGTGTGGAGGTAAATGTCGGGGTAAAGTATCCAGGAACACCTCTGAGACCTGGAGTGGGACTGAGGATACTATTAAGGGACCAATGATATTGGTTCCGTCTTTAGTTACTGCCTTGGTAGTAGAAGGGTTCATGCAATTTGATCTACAAAACTGCGAGTTAAAGCTCACCCTATTGGCAGTCCAATCGATGTGAGGGTTATGCTTCCTTAACCAAGGTATTACAATCACCAAAGGAAAGTGAGCTGCTCTGATTTGGTCAAATACCAGATACTCTTGATGGTTGCCCAATCTCATTTGCAGAGGAATCGTCTGTCTCATAATAGGTCCCGAGGACAGGGGCTTCCCATCCACACCTTCTACTGGAATGGGTCTTGACTTGGGTCTTGTGGGAACAAGGTTCTCCTTGGCCCAGTTAAGGTCCATGAAATTGCCAGCTGCCCCGCAATCCAACATTGCCAACACCTCAGTGGGATTTGTATCGGACAACCACAGTAAGACCTTGAAAACCATCAAACTGTTTTCTTCATTACCCTCTAGTGTTCTTGAGTTGTAGCAAGGGTTGTTGGTAGATCCCCCAAAACTTCCCTTGCAGCAGATCGGGGGTTGGAGTTTACCTTCCTCCTAGGAGGAACCTCTGGACAGTTTCGTAATAGATGTTTCGAGGAACCACAGTACATGCACAGACCGGCTTCTCAACAGCGTTTTCTTTCTTCAGGAGTAAGGGGTCCACGAGTAGCTCCTATCTGCATAGGCTCATCCGTAGGGGGAGTTGACCTCGGAGCAGGAGTCTTGGAGGGTAAACCGACAGCCTGCAGGGTTCTGCGAAGTCGTCTTCTTTCTTGTCGACATTGCAGCAACTTGTACTCTATCTGGAGGGATAAAGTCATCAAATCCTGAAAGGATGTGGGCCGGCCTACATGTGCAAGTTCATCCTTGATCTCGTCTTGGAGAACTCGTCTGAATATAGTCTGCTGGGCAGAGTCAGGCCAATCAGCCTTGTCAGCTAGTCCCTGGAAGTGAGAAATATATTTGTGGACATCCGTGTTTCCCTGGCGAACTTCCAATATGGCTTCCAATGTAGAATACAGCACTTCGGGTCTGTCGAACCTGTCTTTAAAGGCCGTTACAAATTGGTCATAGTTATTCAAAGAAGGGTCATCATTGGTGACTAACGGTGTAGTCCAGGATAGGGCGTTTCCTGTGAGATTCTCTATGATGAAACCGACTCTGGACCGACCCGTCTCATAAGCATGGGGCCGGAAAGTAAAGTACACCATGCAGGCGTCTAGAAAATCCTTGAGTCCTCCTGGATGACCATCATATTTGCCACATGGGAGTGGCATCATTTGTAAGTCGCCGTGATCATCTCGGTGTAACACGACTTGTTGGCGAAGAGCTATATTCTCCGTTCTCAAGGCTTGTACCTCTACTGTAAGATTCTGCATTGCAGCTACAAGTTCTTGATACTGCTCCAAGGACGCCATAGGTAAAGTTGGGCATTGTATGCTGTCAGGCTTCGGCTCTACCTCCCCCTTCTCCTCACCTGATTCTTCGGAGGTTAGATCCTTGAGAGCCTCCTTAGCTCTAAGGCAGTTCTTCTCCTTGTTGGAAGTCTTGTACTTGTGTGTCCGGCCCTTCCTCTCGTGTAAATAATGTCTGGCCCCTCCGGAGGCCACCTTCCTTCACAGAGATATGAACCTGCCCTTGGGGGCTCCCGGAGGGCCAGCCTCAACTCCCAGGGAAAAAGCTGGAAGGCAGAAAAAACCCTGGAGATCTTGTTTATGGGAGATGGTGATATGAGGATCTTCCAGAACTTAATGAGCAGTGGATGAAACACTCCAATCAGCTGAGTTGCCAAAGGAACACTCGATGGATGGTTAATGGTAGCTGACTCGGAGGCACAGATAAAGTGGAAGAGGCAGTATCCACTACAAACCAAGAAGCACTAAAAGGAAAGACAGAAGAACCGGGCACTATCAGATAAACAACCACCGTAGAGAGTTAGTAAACGAAAAGCTGGTAAGTCTCAACAGAAAGAAAGATAATAAACAGTGTGCTAACAGGGCGAAGAATAATGAAAGGAGGAAGATCAATAAGGCAGAAAAACTAACGGAAGGCAAGATCAGAAAAGATGCGATGGGGAGGAATGGCCAGACGCCGTAGTTCAGTAAGTAAGAATAAGTAGGAGGAGACAGGTAGAGCCGCAAGCAGTAAGGACCGCAGGCGACGGAGCAAGGAACGGCAAAGGTAGCCAAAGTAAGAGGTAAGAAACCGACTCTGGGAGCCAAAGCGAAGAAGGTAAACAATACGAAAGTTGGAGCGGACAGACGAGGAAAACACGGGCACAAGAAGCTAAATGGAAAAACCACAGAACAAAACGACTATGAGGAGTCGAAGGAGGGAAGTGAATACTACAGGAGTAAACGGAGCGTTGGAGTGAAAGTACACAGATACAATGCACCAAACCAGGGGGCGGAGTCGGATCATATAGGAGACTCCGCCATGTTGGGTGAGGACTAGTGCGGAACCGTGCATTAAGCTAGTGCCTCCAATGATTCCAAACCCTCGACCCGCGGTTCCTGATAACACCAGCCTGCAGTAATTAGTCCAGCATCTCTCGCCGATCCGTCTTGCCACCTGATACCAGCATCTGACTCTGGTGTCGAACTCTGTCACAGAAGCCTGCAAAGCACCCTAAAGCGGACTCGACTCTGTCGAGCACCAAGAACACCTACTGCATAAGGTACATTGTGGTTCTTCCCCTCTGATCCTTCCCAGAAGGCACCTAGAAAACATATTAAGACCCATTGTTCCCTTTGTGCTGGAGCCAAGAAACCTTAAACTGATGTGGTTATTAACCATACCGACTACCCTCCTGTCAGTATCCAGAGGACATCCCTTTTCCTTCTTTGAAACAGTCTGTCCTCTGCATTCCCTTACAGGGTGGGTTGTATTTCATAGTGTTGTTAGACTGTCTGTTGTGATATAAATAAAGTAGATATTTTTGATACAACCTTGACTGGACAGTCCATTTTAGCATTGGATAATTGTATTTTTTCTGTGTTGCAACTAACCAACGATCCACAACCTGTTGGAGATAAGCCTGGCGTTCTGCCCACGTTACCAAAATTGGACAAGGTGGTTTATAATGTGCTTGTTATTCCAATTTGTTTGGTTCCCTTCTGATGTATTAGAGATGTGGGGCTGATTAATGGTTTAGAAACGATATTCACCCCTGGACCACTGGTACCCACAGAAGTTTATTTGTCAGATTGTTGGCAGACGGTCAGATCTAGTTGGAGCCTTACGGACAGCTTAGTCACCCAACGATAAAACAACTGTTGCAGGCAACATTTAGACACTGCTAGGTATTTGTTAATAATCAAGGATCTTGACATAGAGACTGTGAAAGGCATGAGCAAGGATGTCCTGCCCGATCCTATGTCAAGAGAGGGGTCTTCCACAGAGCACTAGGATTAATAAACCTGAGCTGCTGATCCGCCTCAAAGCTTGGGTAGAAGCAAGGGCGTTTGAGGAAGGGACCCGACGGTACCGGCTAGGCCCTGTGTACACAAATGTAGAAGGCCTTCCAGAAGTGGTGGTGGAAGGTGGCGAGGAAGACAACCTGAGTAGTGTTTCTCACCAACCATCCCTCAGGGGGACAGGTGTTGTTTCCCAACACTCCAGAGTGTCAGTGAGGTGAGGGGCTAGTGCAGCATCCCACAGGTCGTAGGACTCGGCACAGCTCTAAGTGGCCCAGTAATTGTTCCGGCTCTTACCGATGTAGCAGCTAGAAAGTTCCTGTTGGAGGTGAGGAGACTAGCACCGGAGGAACAAAAACAGCTAGACAAGGTCACCCTAGAGCTGCGCAAGCTGGCACTCGAAGAGAAGAAGATCCACCTCTAGTGAAAGCACCAGCGGCAGCTCAAACTAGGGTGCACGGGATAAGATCCATCGCCACATCCCCAAAGACTTAGTGCAGGCCTATTTTGCGGTAGGGGAAGGATGTTTTTGACTGGTTTGAAGTGCTCATGCTTGCTTTTCAGCTACAGGTGGTGGACGAGGTACTGTGGGGTGCAGCCCTGATGAGTCGCTTACCGACACCAGGGACTGATGCAATTCTTCAATTAACGGCTGAGGAAAGGCTGATTTATGAGAGCATAAAGGTGGCCCTCCTCAGGAAGTTCTGTAAAACCCTGAACAATATCCCAAGAGCTTCAGAGAGGTTGTAAAGAAAAGTGGGCAGACATTTGAAGCGTTCACACACTTTTGAAATATCTGAGAGGGTGGGTGTCTGGTAACAAAGTTGACACATTTAAAGGGATGTACAATTTCATTGCATGTGGACATGTCTTTAAGAATTGTGAGGTTGACCTACACCAGTATCTTGTGAACAAGACTATTACAGACCCTAGGGAGTTTGTAGAGGCTGACGACAGGTTTGTGAGTACCCAATCCCAGAAAAAGTCTCAGGCGTGCACACCCAAACCAGATGAGAAATCCTCATACAAGAAAAGTAACAAGGATGGGAAGGACAAAGCTCAAACCAACTCCTCTTTTAAGTCAGATTCCAGAAGGAATAAAGGGAAATCCCAAAACATTAGTTCGCCCATACACACCAAAAAAAAGAGCACAGGCACCCCTAACACTGGGACATCTGTGTTCTCACAACACAAAGGTTGTTTCGTGTGTAAGGTGCTGGGCCATAGGAAAGGGGATCCTGCTTGAAAGGGCTTACCCAACCAAGCCATAGTTAATGTTGAACTCATGGAGGAGGTATTCCCACCAAGCCAAGGAGTGGCCGAATGTGGATTGGTTACACTGAATGGGAACAGTACCAGTCTCCAGAAGAGATCCCAGTTCCCAATAATACTTAACTGTTCTTAGAACATGTGTATATCAATGGACACAAAACTCTGGTGGTCATTGACACTGTAGCTAACATCACTGCTATCACATGGCAGTGGGTACAACAGGACAGTATATTGAGGGGCCTGATTGTAGCATCAGTGGGTTTGATGGAAAGAGTAAGTGCCCCTTTGTGATACTAGAGTTCAGCTTTTGAGGTGAAATGACCCAGCACCATGTAGTGGTGAAAGACTCAATCCCTGTCCCATGTCTATTGTGTAATGATGTTCCTGACCCTGAGATAGTCGCAGCAGCTACCAGATCGAGGGCCAAAGACATTGCCATATTGAAGGATCTCAGCACCTTAGGGCATAGAGTGCTTCCATATGGCTTGCTGAAGGGACCGGCATGGCCGGTAGCCCCTGGTCCCATTCCAAAGACTGCTGAGTTGCCTACTGGAGAGGGGCCAGTAGCCACTGAGGACCCTACTTTGGTAGCAGGGGACTCAGTGACTTCAGAGTGGCCTGGTACAGCACAGGAACCTCAGGTGGAGGGCCAGGTGAGTTAGATCTGAAGGGCCTGCCTAAACTGGATGATTTTGCATCAGTTGGGGGCCCAGATCAGACTGACTTCTTCAAAGCCCAGATAGAGTGTCCTACTCTAGCAGGGCTGCAGAAGTACATGGAGGAGCAAGCTAAGGGCGAGGCCCCTTGACTATTTAAAGTGTACTAGGAGGATGGACTCCTGTACAATGAGCCAAATGACTCTGAGGGTGAGTGCACCAGAAGGCTGGTGATTCCAGAATGCCTTAGAATTTTTTGGGGGAATTGGCTCACCAAATTCCTTTAGTGGGTCACTTGGGAGTGGGTAAGACATCGAACCGGTTGTCTGAGCACTTTTACTGGCCGCAGCTCAGCGTAAAAGTTAAGGAATTTATCCGGTCTTGGTGGTGGTAGACCACGCCACAAGGTACCCTGAGGCTGTCCCTCTGAGCAGCATGACATTTCCTGTGGTTGCGAAGGCTCTGATTGGAATATTGTCCCATGCTTGTTTCCCCAAGGAAGTCATTTCTGACAGGGAACAAACTTCATATCAGCATATAACAAGGCTATGTGGGAAGAGTGTGCATATATCCACTTGTTCTCTATATCCTTCCATCCACAAATGAACAGGCTTCTTGAGCGGTTAAACGAGACCCTGAAATGCATGATAGGTGGCTAGGAAGTGCACCTGAGGAGAAAATGGGATATTCTCCTGCTATGCCTACAGATCACCTACAGGGAGGTGCCACAGAACGGAGTAGGGTTTCGCCCCCTTAAGCTTCTGTTTGGACACCCTGTAGGAGGTCCCCTCAGTCTAGTGAGAGAGGGATGGGAGGGCAAACCCTCATCCCCACACAAGATGTGGTAGACTACGCAGTTGGCCTTCCGTCCAGAACGACAAAGTACATGGAACAGGCTACCAAGAATCTAAAGGCCAGCCAGGAGCTGATAAAGCACTGGCATGACCAGAGGGCCACAGTGACAGTTTATTCTTCTGGCCAGTGGGTGTGAATTATGGAACCTGTCAACCCCATTGCCCTTCAGGACAAGTGAACAGAGCCTTAGTGTGTGCTGGAAAAAGTCAGTGAGGTCAGACTTTTTGACAGAATTGCGTATACACAGGTTTTAGCCCATTTGGAGAATAACATTATCCTCAACAAATATCAATCGGGCTTCTGCCTGGGCCATAGTACCAAATCTTCTCTTTTGGATTTAAAATCCAATATGTTGAGAAGAATTAATGACGGTCATATAACGTTGCTCATGGCATTGGACCAATCTGCCGCTTTTGATTTAGTGGATTACTCACTGTAGCTACAAAGACTCTGTGAGGTTGCTAACTTCAGTGATCAAGCATTAGCATGGGTCTAATCTTTTTTGGGCAACGAACCATCAGGGACTGCAGCAATACTGCAGAAGCCACACCAGTCCCTCTGAACTATGGAGTTCCGCAATGGGCCTCTTTATTACCTATCTTATATAATATCTTTACGACCCCCCTCTTTGCCATGCTGGAAAAGAACCACATCAGTGTTTTAAACTATGCTGATGACACGCAATGCCTCATTACTCTTACAGGAAATTATTCGGAGGATGTGAAACTGATAAACAAGATCTATAACCTGATTCATGACTGGATGTACGGAATGGCTTGGCACTGAACTGTGATAAAACTGAAGTCATGGTCATAGCTTCCAGCCATAGAATTAAACATCTCAGCACGAATTACCATCAATTCCTGATTGGAGAAAAAAGTTGCGAAACTGCAGCAAGAGCCATTATTGGCTCTAAGATCGATTATTGTTGAAGCCTCCTGGAAGGCATTCAGAAGAAAGAAAATCCAGACTCCAGATGATACAGAATAGCATAGTGAGGGCCATTCTGGGTCCTAAGAAGTTCGATCATCTCGATGCCAAGAGAAGTCTGCATTGACTTCCCATAGATGCCAGAATCGAATTTCGCCTACTTATAAATGCCTGGTCAGAGATTTTCCATCATATGTGGTGGATAAGTTGAACAGAAAGAGAACGACGAGGACCCTGAGATCTAATGACCTCAAACTGCTGGAAGTTCCCACCTCCAACTTAGTTTTTGCTAACAGATGTGCTTTTTGGGTAGCAGCCAGCAAAAAGCTGGAACACTATGACTTTGGATCTCAGACGTTGTGAATCACTGGCCATTTTTAAGAAAAAGCTTAAAACTCACTTATTTTGATAGGCTATCCTATGTCTCCCAGTGATAGTATAGAGTAGGCTGTTTATGTCTTTGTCATCTGTGTTTTGGACCCTAGAACTGGGCGCCCATATGTCTCCGGGCCTTGTGGCTGCTTTAGATACAAATGAATTAAAGTAAAGTAAAAGTAAATTTAAATTATCTCATTGATGTGAAATGACCTAAACATATGTGCAGGGTCTTTCACGTCAACTGGGTAAAACCCCATTCTAGCCAGGATGACTTGGTCATGCCGTTAGTAACACATGGAGAGACTGAGGAGGCGACTGATCCCCCCCCAGACCTCCTGCACATTAAAGCCACGCATGGGTCAGTTGAAGGTGTCAACCTTGCAATGGACCTTTCAAAACAGCAACTGACAGACTGTCGCCGTTTACTGGGACCGTTTTTTTCGGTCTGTTTTCACTGATTCGAGGTCACGCAGATTGGTGCACCCATGATGTGGACACTGAAGACAGTACGCTGGTGAAGAGCATGATTCACAGGATATCCGATAAGGTCAGGGACACCATCAAGGGGGACATTTAGAAGATGTTGTCCCCAGGAGTGATGGAGCCATCACACAAGTCCCGAGTTAGCCCAGTGCTACATGTCCCTAAAATGACCAGTGGTGGGAAGACCGAAGTCTGCTTTAGTGTGTA
This sequence comes from Ambystoma mexicanum, assembly GCF_040938575.1. Lineage (NCBI taxonomy): Eukaryota > Metazoa > Chordata > Amphibia > Caudata > Ambystomatidae > Ambystoma > Ambystoma mexicanum. The sequence goes on from NC_090923.1 coordinate 1,374,646,074, forward strand.
CTACAGGGGGCTCCATTCTGTCATGAAGACAAATGCACACCCCATTCCCTGGGCAGATGAGCTCATTGACAAGCTTTGCGCTGCAAAGTTCATGAGTACCTTTGACCTCATGTGAGTGTACTGGCAGGTCGACTTGGCAAATCGAGCGACAGAGAGAATTTTCAACCCCAAAAGGACATTATCAGTTCACTGTGATGCCCTTCGGATAGAAGAATGCCCTTGCCACTTTTCAGAAGATGGTTAATAAGGTTTTGTCTGGACTGGAACACTTCAGTGTCGCCTATTTAAACAACATTGCTGTGTTCAGCCACACCTGGGAGGATCACTTATCCCACCTGAAATAAGTGCTTCAGATGCTGCCGAACGCAGGTCTGACTATCAAGGCCACAAAGTGTTAGAAAGCTCAGGGCAAAGTGATTTACTTGGCCACCTAAGTCGGCGGAGGTAAGAAAAAACCTCTGGAAGTAAAAGTACGGGCTGTGAAGGATTGGGACATTCCCACCACACAGACACAGTTGAGAGCCTTTCTAGATCTAACCTATTCATCAAGGGTTATGGGACCTTTGCCATGCGCCTATATGATGAAACTTCCAACAAAATAATTATGTGCAAATAAATAAATCAAATTGCAAAGACAGTAACTTGGACCCCCACTTGTCAAACCTCCTTTCAGGATTTGAAGGATGGATTGTGAAGGGCCCCAGTTCTGAAAGTGCCGGAGTATGGTCTGGTACTGTATACCTGTTATGTTGTTACCTCTAGAAAGCGCTCCATTGTGCATTTGTAATGTTGTACACCTCTGTAAAGTGCTCGGTTATGTATCTGTATTTGTGTATGGCTCTGTAAAGTGCTCCATTTCTTCTCGTAGCTAGGTCCGCACTCAATAAATATAATAATAATAATAATAATAATAATAATAATAATAATAATAATAATAATAATAATAATAATAATGAGGAGTTCATTACCCAGACATGCACCTGTGATTTTGGGATTGGAGCAGAGGTAGTGCAGCTAAACTCTCAAGGGGTAGAGCAACCTTTCCACTACATTAGCAGGTGATTACAAAAGGGGAAAGGAACTGAGCCATAGTTAAAAAAGAAGTTTACGCGGTTGTGAGGGAAGTGAAGAAGCTAAAGCCCTACATCTTTGGGTCTCACTTCACTATCTAAACGGACCACCGGCCTCTTAGATGGTTAATGGCCATACAAGGTGAGAACCCTAAGCTTTTCCACTGGGCCATATCCCTACAGGGATTTGATACAGTAATCCAGCACAAGCCAGGCTCCTACCATGGAAATGCAGGTGTCGTAAGTCGGTACTTTCACCTAGATGACAAGCCAGATGCTCAGTACGGTGGTGGTTCACATGCTGAGACTGGCGGTCATGCGAGGAATTCGACAATCCGCAATGATGGGCATGTTCTCGGATGGGCTTTTTGAAATGTTTAATTAGATGGAATGATGGTAGACCAACCTCAGGAAAATGTGTGGGTCTAATCCACACACATTTTCTTATGCTCACACCATGACAAATGCATAGACCTGTGTATTCTGTGTGGCCACAGCCTGCAGGCACAGTCCGCCATGTCATATTCAGTTGGAAGGTGACAACCAGGAGTACACTCTGTCATCTCCAGGAATGGGGAGGGCTAAGCTTCCTACACCATGGCCCACCTGATTAACTAACAAAGGCTCCATGGATTGACCCTTCCCTTTTGTTAGGCCCTGCAGCTGGTGGCAGCGATTAACATACCAATAGAGGGCACTTCAAACCGGCACACATGGGGCATAGCTGCAGAGGTTGACAAAGGAGGCAGGAACCCCCAACAACCTTTCATATGTAACTATGTGCCAGTGTATAGGCGCATTATAAATGCTATATCATATCATACCATAACCTGAAGCGAGTTCCAGCCATCAGTATCAATGACAGTGAGCTGTCATGTCTGGGACTGTTGTTTACATTAATAAGGTACGAGAATGCGGTTTACAGGAGCCAGTGAGTCTGGTCTTGCCACAGCTTCACGGGTGACCAGCCGCTTTAACAGGGACCACATAGAGCGGACCATTAACCAGAGAGACGCTTTGAACACAACAGACAGGAAAATTGGTGTGACTTAGTGTCACAAGGGAGTGTGGCCAGAGCTTTCTGTTGAGAGAAGGTTTATGCCATTTAGTTCTGGGACACACCTTGTTCCTGTTTTCACCCCTTTACCTTACCTGTTGCAAAGCACTCTGGTTATGACCTTACACATACAGGAGATTGTTGGTAAGGATCCCAGGATTGGTCCATTAAGTTAGGCTTCGCCAAAACCAATTACTGTGACCCACTTGGCTTTAAAAGAGGGCTGGAGCCCTTCTTTAAGTAGATCATCTTAAGGCTTCACAAGAAGCAGGAAGAATAACTCATCCTTGGACCCTGTCTGAAGGTACAGTCTGCCTTACAGCTTCTACCAGTGAAAGAAGGCCAGGAGATCCAAAGAGGGAAGCACAATCGCTCCCCAAACAACTCCCAGGGAACAGAGGGAGATAAAGAACTCAGAGGTCCCTGCAGTCACTCCAGAAGGGGTTCCCAACCAGCACACAGCATGCTCTGCTAGGCTCTGGAGCAAGCTTCCTGAATAGGAAGTGCCAGAAGGTCTCTGAACCTACAACCAAGGACAAGGCAGATGCCTGCAACACACTCCACAGCTGTGGGCCATCCACCTTAAAGGATGACACAGACCCATTGAAGAAGCTGGGAGAAGTGTCTCAACGAGAATCTACTGACGTCTGCCTGTGAAAGACCGGAGGGGGGTCTGTACTTCCGCTCTCTATATGGTAGAGGAGAGGCACAGAGGACCCCTGCAAAGATTCTCTATTATTGGTGCGTGGTCGAGCAATCAAGGCCTAGCTTCTCAGGAGGTGATGCGGGCTGGTTCTTAAGTACGGTGTAGTCCCCAAGCACCCACAAAGGAATGTCCTCACACTGTATTGGTTAAAACACAGTCTTTATATAATTAATATTCAAGGTTATGTACAATATCACGATAACTCACTTTGTACTCGGTGATCTATAATGGCAAATATACAGTTCTACATGGTTCCACAATTGCTATTAGATCTCTTTAAAGTGCATCAACTGTACAGTTAGATGTCACACAAATCAGTACGTAAAGGAAACCAACAATAGATATAAGAGGAAAGCAGTTGGTTAGAACAATTGGCAGAATACTGGCCCCGATACCTAGACACAGTTCTGTGTGACGATCCCCCCACCTGGACAACCTGTAGAATAAAGATGTATCACAAGCCCAGTCCATATATTGTTCACAAGAGGTTTTCCAATAGTTCTGCAACCCCAAAATACCTGGCGTTGTAGCGTTCCTCGTCGGGGAATCGACGGCCCTTCTTGAGTGCCATCCCTTTAAGGCAGGAGTCACGGGTCATCGAACGTCCGACAGAGAACAGGGTGAACTATGGCGGTGAAGTGGCAGCTTCATTCCTAGCGGTGCTCGTCCATGGGGAAGCGTAAACGTCCTGTAAGGAAGAGGCGTGTGGGGCACCTCGAGGTCGATAGTTCTGGACCGCAAAGAGCATGAAGAACTATGGCCCAGCAAGGGCGTCAAGTCGTCGGCATCTCTGTGGTCTTTGGGTGGCAGGAAACCCACTGGCAGAAGCTCCTCGGTGCGTCGACGGCCTGGCCTTCTCCAACTGGATCAGACGGGCGATGATGCAGATGAGAGAGTCCTTGGATCAAGAGTTCTTAGGCAACAGGAGCACAGCGGCTCCGGTCGGCGATGGCGGTCATCGACAGTGGCGGACAACAGTCTGGGCGCTTCTCCTTGGGATTCCGCGGCGGTCCCCGTCTCCGGTCGGCAGCCTGTCGTAGGTCTGTCTACCAGGGAGCTTTGGCAAACATCAGCTGGTGCACGACGGTCCCTCGTAGCTCGGGAAGAGGGCGCCTTACCAGGTCCTCTCTGGGTCAGTCCTTGGAGACACAGCAGCTTTCAGATTGATGAAGGAGAGCAAAAGCAATTCTTCTCTTCCAGCAGGGCTTCAGGGTCAAGTGTCAGTTTCACTCCAGTTACTCTTTGTAGTTTGGACTTCAGCTCTGAACACTTCTGAACACGATTCCTAGCAGTGAGAGGTCCCCAGATATACTGTTGATCTCCCATTCATTCCCCTGGGTCACACTCGAGCATCCAATCACTATGAAGGGCATTCAGCAGTCTGCCAGACAATCAGGCGCACGGTGCATTCAGGCCATTCTTCTCCATCCAGACACTCACAACACAGAATGTGGATTCGGACAAGAACCACGCCATTCAACACTACACACTGCATTCATACCAGCTTCGGGCAGGGCTGTCTCAATCATTGTGTCAAACACCAGAAACCAGACATCCACAACAAGAAGTGCATATTCATCACACACTCCATTCACCCAGGTCCTACCCACAACATACGGTTGTTGGGAAGGCTCCAGCCAGTCTAGTCGGCACTTCCCCACACTACCATATATGGAACTTCCACCCAACAGCCACTCAGGGGGAAGGGACAGAGTCAGGGTTTCCCGAGACTTCGGGAAGATCAAGGTAACAGGCGATGGAAGGCAAGAGGCCACGGGGGCCATTTTCTCTCCATCAGGAATCTACCGATTCCACTAACAGGGCCTGGGCATCCCAAAATAGAGGACGCCCAGGGCACCAGTAAATTCAGCACGGAGCTGCCACCAGCCCGTACCCTGCTCTGTGGGCCACCCACAGGTTCCCAAAAACATAAACTAGGGGCACAGGGTTGTACCCCCACCCATGGGTGCCATAAGGTTATCCCATTGGTCTGTTCACCAAAACCAAAAGAGAGAGCTGCACCGGCAGGAGTCCTGCGCGGAAAACACGCAACAACACAAGATAAAAAGCAGTAAAGGACAAGAATACGGAACCCTGTCCCTCTGATGCATTTCCAGCATCACAGTCGCCCCCCACAGACTGAGTTTAGGGTGCCTAATCTCCCATGGGATAGACACCCTCATCCAGACGGTCAACATACCTTCTGGAAAGGCCATCTGCATTTTCGTGACTCTTCCCTGGTCTATGCTTTATGGTGAAGTCTAGCCCTTGCAGGCAAATGGACCACCTGAGCAGTTTCGGGTTCTCACCCTTCATCTGCATAAGCCACTTCAGGAGCTTATGATCTGTATGGACCTTGAAGGTAGACCCTGTAAGGTAGGGCCTAAAACGTCTAAGGCTCCAAACTATACTAAAACATTCCTTTTCAACAGTAGACCACCTAAGTTCCCTACCCTTAAATTGTCTACTGATGAATATGATCGGATGTTCTCTTCCTTTGTCATCTAACTGGGACAAGACAGTTCCAATTCCAGTGTCGCAGGCATCAGTTTGAATGATAAAGGGCTTGCTGTAATCAGACGCACACAACACGGGTGCCCTACACAGACTTTCTTTCAAGCCATCAAAGGCCCTCTGACAGTCTTCAGTCCAATTAACCTTCCTAGGCTATTTGGGTGAAGTCAGAGCTGTCAGTGGTGCAGCTATGATTCCATAGTCCGCCATGAAATTGCGATAATACCCAGTGAGGCTCAAAAAGGCTCTCACCTGGGTTTGAGTAGTGGGAGTCTCCAAGTCATGTACATCCTGTACTTTACTGGGGAGTGGTTGGATTTGATCCCCTCCTACCTCATGACCAAGATACGTGACTTTCCCCTAAGATATCTGGCACTTGGTGGCCTTGAGAGTGAGGTTGGCCCTTTTCAAGGCCTGCAACACCTTATCCAGGTGTTTCAAATGCTCTTCCCAGGTGGAACTGTAGACAGCATGTCGTCTAAATAAGCCACACAAAAGGCTTCCAGCCCACTGAGCACATGGTTGACCAATCTCTGGAAGGTGGCAGGAGCATTCTTCAACCCAAAAGGCATGAACCTAAACTGGTAGAGTCCCTCTGGTGTTGAGAACGCCGTCTTTTCCTTGGCTTGGTCTGTCAGAGCTATTTGCCAATAGCCTGAGGTAAGGTCAAAGGTGCTCACAAATTTGGCAGCATCTTTTGTGTCCACGAGCTCATCAGCCTTGGGCAATGGGTGCGCATCAGTTTTGGTGACAGCATTGACTCCTCGGTAGTCCACACAGAACCTCCAATCCTTGGTACCTGCCTGGGAACTTGCCTTGGGGACAAGGACCACAGGACTGGACCAGGGACTGGTTGAGGGTTCAATAACACCCAGATCCAACATCTTGGCGACCTCAGCCTGTATGTGGTTCTTAACGGTATCTGACATACAGTAGAACCTGCTTTTGACAGGCACACTGTCACCAGTGTCAATTTCGTGCCTACACCACGTTGTAAGGCCTGGTATCAGTGAAAACAGAGAGGCATACTGCCGGAGCAAAGCCCTGCAGGCCTTCTGCTGCTCTGTCGTCAGATCTGGAGAGAGATGTACTCCCTCCACTGAGCCATCCTGAGGGTTGCTATGCAGCAAATCAGGAAGGGGCTCACTCTCATCCTCTTCTTGCTCTAAAGCTAGCAAGAGACATGAGACTTCTGCTCGCTTGTGGAAAGGCTTGAGCCGGTAAACATGGAATACCTGAGGGGTTACCCCAGAGACTCCCATGTCAACCAGATAATTGACCTCGCCCATCTTGGAGATTATCCTGAAGGGCTCAGTCCATTTATCTGCCAAAGCTCGAGGCTTGGTAGGCTCCATCACGAGGACCACCTGTCCTGGAGTCCAATCCACTTGCAATGCTTTAAGGTCATGCCAGTACTTATTCAATTCCTGGCTGGCCTTGAGATTTGCTGTTGCCTGACCCATCATCTGTGTCATCCTCCATCCGAGGCCTAACACATAGTCCCCCACTTGCTTGGTGGGACCTGGAGGGGTGGCTTCCAAACCTTCCCTCATCAAGGCAAGGGGCCTCCTCACGGGATGTCCAAAGAGCAACTCAAAGGGGCTGAAACCAACACCATCTTGAGGTACCTCTCGGTAAGCAAACAGCAGGCATGGCAGGAGGAGATCCCATTTCCTCCTTAGGGGCTCTTCCAAAGGACCTAGCATGCCTTTGACAGTTTTATTAAACCTCCCAACCAGACCATTGGTCTGGGTTGGTAAGAGGTAGAGAACTTGTAGGTTACCCCACACTCTTTACACATGGTGTTCATGTAACTAGACATGAAGTTGGATCCTCTGTCAGAGACAACCTCCTTGGGGAATCCAACACATGTGAAAATGCCCAGGAGAGCCCTGGCAACCACCTTGGCAGTTACAGTCCGAAGGGGTATAGCCTCAGGGTACCTGGTGGCATGATCAACCAAGACCAGGATGAACCGATGTCCACCTAAAGTGGGAGGGTCAAGGGGACCGACAATGTGGATGCCCACCCTCTCAAACGGTGTGCTAACCACTGGCAACGGTTGCAGTGGGGCAATGACAATGCCTCCAGTCTTGCCAGACAACTGACAAGTTGAGCAGGTCCTGCAGTGGGACTCCACTTTTACTCCCATCCGAGGACAGTAGAAATGGGCAGAGAGCCTCTGCTTAGTCTTCTTGGTACCAAGATGACCAGCTAAGGGCACCTCATGCTCCAACTGCAGCAGGAAGGGCCTGTAAACCTGGGGTAGCACCATCCTCTTGAGGGCACCAGGTTCAGGCTTAGTGGGCTCACTAACAAGGAGCTCGCCCTCCCAATAAATCCAGAATGTCCTAGGAACTTCTCCTTGTGCCTGGGACAGGGCCTGTTTCCTCAGACCTTCGAGAGAGTGGCACTCTCTCTGTCCCTTACAGAAGTCCGCCCGGGAGGGTCCCCCTTTAGCTAACAAGCATTGAAGGTCGGGGTGGTCCTCCGGGTTGAGTACCTCTCCCAAAGGAAAGTGTTCTGGCTCTTCTCCCACAGGAGTTGAGATAGGATTCACCACTGAACCCAGCCCGTCCGGAGCATGGATCCCAATGGGTGCTGTCGGAACAGCAGGAAGAGCAAGGGCTCCCTCGACAAAGGTGGCCTTCTTACTCTTCCGTTTCTTTCGCGCCTCGGGTTTCCCCTTCGGCGAGGGTACCGGGCTCGCAGGCGGACCCTGTGTGACCTCCGATCAGGTGACCGCCACAGCAGCCATGGGTAGACCATCCGTGATCATCCCCAACTCGACCAAATCATTTCCTAACAAAATGTTCGCAGGCACGTTGTCCAGAACCAGGACCGGAGGTTTTGTTGTCTTGTCTCCAATTGTAATGTCGACTAACGCTACAGGAAATAATTTGGGAGGCCCACCTGCTAACCTGGTGGTTCTCAGAGGAGCACCTACAGAGTCCTCTGGCTTGAGCAGGATCCTGTCCACCGCTGTCATGCTTGCCCCAGTGTCTCTCAAACCAGTAAAATGCTGGCCATTCAACAGGACACTTCTCAAAAACCTATGTGTGTTCTGTGGGATAGTTGCCAGTACTTCAGCGTACTAGTTCCAGGCCCCAAGGGACACTAAGGAAATCTCTACGGGAGCACCGAAGGTGATCCCAGTAGAGGAGGGGAGGACAGTGGCCTCCCCCTCAGGTACGGAGTAGGGGTAGGTCAGGCTGACAGCCTGGACTCCAAGTGCCTTACCCTTACACTTGGGGTCATCCCTTCGGTGATCCAGAGCCCCACAATCCCAACAAGTGCCGGGAGTGTGGGGTACGGTACTGGAACCACTGGGACCCTGCTTCGCATCAGGCGGACCACTACTCTTACTCCCACCCACAACAGACTTATCCCCACTAGGCTTTTGGGTCTTTGAAGAGGAAGGTTTTTGTTTACCAGACTGTGATTTCTTCTGGGACTCCTCAGCTTTCTGAGAGGTCGCCTTTTCTTTGTCCTTGTCCTTCCCACTGGAGTCCTTAGGGGACACCCAGTGGGAGACCCACTTGTCAGCCAACCTAGCCAGCTTAAAAGGGTCCAAAATGTTCTGGTCAGCAACATACTGACGCAGCTTTGGTGAACAGGCTTCCGAAAAATGCTCAAAAAACAAAAGGTGGGACAATTCAACAAACGTTTTCACTTTGTAACCATCAATCCACCGCATCATGTTCACGTGCGCAGCACTCACCCAGTCAACCCAAGACACATTTTCTCGTTTCTTAAAATCCCTGAACCTCTTAAGGTATTGGGTTGGTGTCTTGCCAAACTTGGCAATCAAAACAGACTTCATGCACTCATACTGACCCCTTTCTTCCACACTCAGTTTCAGAATACAGTCATATCCAGTCTGAGGCACTCTGCTTAACAAACACTTAGCCCAATCTCTTTTATTTACATCATGAATTGCACAAGCCATCTCAAACACTTCAATCAATTGGAGCATATCAGAACCCTCTGCATACACACCAACCAAATCTTTCATAAACTTGGTTGCTGGGGACCTGACACTCTCAACTGGTTTAGCTAAAGTCTCCACTCGAGCTTTCTCTAACTGGATTCGCTGACATTCAGTGTCCCGGTTCTTGTTTTCAAGGTCCTTATCTTTGAGTTTAAGATCCCTATCTTTGAGTTTAAGATCCCGATTCTTGAGCTCCACTTGCTGTGCCAACTCCTCTTTCTTAAACTCAGCATCTCATCTATTTCCAACTTGCGATATTCAAAGGCCAATTTCATCCTTAATAACTCAAGTTCCAAGGAATTGCTGGGGTTCGGAACAGAGGCAGCAGGAATGGTGGCATTCCCAGAAACAGATTCAGCGACAACCCCCCGGGCAGAGTCCTCATGGGTTGCATCCCCCCTTCAAGAGTTTCACCATCAGTCTGGTAGTCCACCAGGGCAGCTATCAGCTCAGCCCTAGACTTATCTACAAAGTCTAACTCCCTGGCTTCACAAGCATCTTGGAGAGCCTCTAAGCTCATCCGGGTCAATTTACCATTCGCAATAGATTCCATCGCTTGTTATGCACCCATCTTGTTCACAACTAAACCTCAATTTAACAAAGTGCAGATATCCTTGTAAGTGGCATGGTTATACACTGATTCTTAAAACCATAAGCATCCCACTGCTGCCACCAGTGTGAAGGACCGGAGGGGGGGTCTGTACTTTTCCTCTCTATATGGTAGAGGAGAGACACAGAGGACCCCTGCAAAGATTCTCTATTATTGGTGCGTGGTCGAGCAATCAAGGCCTAGCTTCTCAGGAGGTGATGCAGGTTGGTTCTTAGGTACAGTGTAGTCCCCAAGCCCCCACAAAGGAATGTCCACACACTGAACACAAGATATTCTCCATACACCACCCACTGACAGGTGAGTTGGGGCTTAGTCATTCCATGCACCAGCCCCACCCTTGAAAGATGGTGTTCAGTAGCAATTGTCATGAACACTGTGATCAGGGTTTGTGACCATATTTGATCGGCTCAGTCTATAGTAGCCACCCACCCATGGGCCTGTTCTGTCACCCCCTGGCCCCGCATACCTCTCTCCTACCATTGGGCTGGATCTGGATTGCCCTTGACGTCACCCACCCCCTCCCATCACTGGTCGCTCCCCTAAATCCCCCCCATTTTTATATATATGTCATGCTCAATGATGTTCTCCCCCCCAGGTTAATGTTCACCTTACTCGTTTCATTGCCCTAAATGTGCAAAGCACCCTGCAATGGGATATCTACCATCCTGCTTTGTCAATGTGTAATGCATTTTATTTATTTTTTTAAAACTCCTGCTGTCGCCAGTACACACAGTTACACATAGAAAACACTGGCGGGTTTGCTTATAGGCGAATCCGACTCATTCCCATAAGCATCCAGCAGTTTTGGCCAAGCCGTTGCTACGTGTCGTCTTGCTTCCAGGGGGAGCATGTTGCCCCTGAACTATCCTCCCAAGGAGGGAGCTCAGAGGCTCTGGCAGTAGGCATACCAATTCCCTTATCAACCAGTCTGCCTCTGAAGGAATACAAAAGGAAGTAGGACGGATTGGTAAATATTCCACTCCGAGAAACAAAGCCAGTGTGTGCTCGAATGTGCTGCACAGGCAGTGTGATGGGGAGTGGCGCTCGGCATATTAATGACTAAGCCTGAGGGCTTTAACTCTTGGGAGATACCCTGACTCACAGAGGCAAGAAAGGACAACAGGAGCAAGGGCACAGGATGCAGTGAAACACCAGCATTTATTTAGCCACCGCCAACCGATTCAGCCCTTTCCTCCTCTCAAACTATCATAACATTCGGTAATAATAACAATTAGCATTACAGTGCTTAGAAGCGGTAGGACTAATCATAAAGTTCTGTGTAAAACCTGATATTAGTATCCCGTTGTCTTTTCAAGTCTGAGAATACGTTCTCCTGTAAAGAAAATATAATATAAGCAAACTGCCATCATCCCTTATCGTCTATTGAACAAATGCCACTCCCTTCCAAAAATGGCTGCTAACGCAGGAGTCGTCTGTCCGCAGAAGGCTCCCGTTCATGCAGGTCCAGCTACAAGATACAATGTTTGCAAGGCTGAGTGGAGCCAGAGGGAACTCTGTCAGTGCAAAGGTACTATGTCGATTTTTAGAGAAAACCAAATGTCCGAGAATTTGCCGAAGCATTATCTTTTCAGTGGCGACCAGTGAATTTATGAAGTGTGGGGCTTAAATATATTTGCCTAATATGCGTGAACGACTGGTCACAGCGAGTGAGATCCAAACCAGAGGGCGGGATTGGGGTGGGCGGGGGGTGGTGTGAGGGGTTTCCGCTCTGGAAAATGTTTAAAATAATGTGTAAAAATGGTGAATTTTTTAGCCCTTTCCGTGAAAAATTGGATAAAAAGCCACACAGTTTGCAATCAATTTTGTATGGTAGCACATGATATGATATGGCAATTATAACGCGCCTATGCACAAGTGTTTCAAGGTGCGACGAGGCAAGGGAGGGGAACAAAGGGAGGACAGACAACGATCACACTAGGCCACGTGTCATTCAGATCGCACAAGTGCATGGGATAGGGTAAGGGGGGGAAAGTGCTGGGGGCAGGGGGAGGGGACAGTGCAGTACATGGGAATAGAATAATAACAATACGTAAAAGTAACGGCCGGCAGGTAGCAAGTGCAAAGGTGAGTGCAGACATCAGGTGTCAAGTGCTGGTAGTGGGACTGTAGGGATACAGAAACAGTTCCCAAGTGCGGGGGTTGCCAGGCAGGGAGTGCAGGTGTGAGTGACTGGAAGGGAGGGACCAGGGCCCAGGATCAGAGGGTGGCCAGGTAACCAGTGCAGATTCAGTTTCAGCCAGGAGGTCAGCAGGGGAGATGAGGAAAAAAGGCAGAAGCAAAGAGAAAGATTTTGAGGTGCTTCTGGAACCGTAGATGGTTCTTCTCAAGTTTCAGAGAGGCAGGGAGGCTGTTCCAGAGGGAAGCCCCAACCGAAGAAAGAGATTGACCACCAACTCGTTGCTCGGAGAAGTGACTGACCCTGAGGGAGTTGGAGGCGGATGAGCGAAGAGCTCGCGAAAGGAAGATATTTAGGAAGAGAGAGTTGAAGGTATTGAGGCACCAGGCCCCAGAAAGCCTTGTGGACAATGCAGACGGTTTTGAACTTGATCCTTGAAGCCACTGGGAGCCAGTGCAGAGATTGCAGTCCTGGAGAGATACGATCCCTGGGCTTGAGGCCAAGGACAAGTCTTGCAGTCCTGTTCTGGATGAGTTGCAGAGGGCAGAGAGTAGAGGCAGGCAGATTTAGAAAGAGGCTGTTGCAGTAGTTCTGCCTGGAGAGAACCAGAGCTCTGGAGACAATGAGTTTCTGGGGGAAGGAGAGGAAAGGTAGAATACCTCTGAGGAGGTGCAGCTGGTAGTGTGACTTCTTAGAGACATCAGAGATGTGAGGAGAGAAGGAGAGTTTTGAGTGGAAGATGACCCCGAGGTTTTTAGCCTCGCAGGTTGGAGCAGGAGGAGGGCCAAGAGAGGCCGGCCAGAGAGTGACAGGAAAGGAGGGAGCGGGTTTGCCGATGGGGAGAATCTCAGTCTTACTGGCATTAAGGCAGAGGTCATTGGCGGCACACCACTCCTGGATAGCAGACAGACAGTCAGAGATGAGGGACGGAGAAGAGGTGGCCGAAGGAAGCCTGAAAAGGAGCCACGAAAAACCTAATAGAAGAAGTTACCAACAGAGCTCAGGCTTATTTCTAAATACATTTTCCTTATGACTTTGCCCACAACATATGCTAGTATATAAAATATTTTAATTCTGGCTGCGCCCATACATGTCTGTGCATGCTGCACCAATATATGTCAGTGTATGTCAGAATCCTAGACAGTAAAAAACATGCCATGCCGCAGAAAGAAAGTATATGGAGCTGGCTAGACGTAGGACAGTGAGAACACTGGTCATGTTTGCTTTACCCTTGATACACAGTTAAGATGCACAGTGACTGTACATCAAGGGTAAAGCAACAGCAAGTGTTGTTATGGGGATAGACTGGCATACATTCCACATAGGACAGTCTAGCCAGGTAATAACCAGAGCTGTCCACTGACCAGCGACTCACGGGGTCGACCCGTAAAAAAACAAACCCATAATGCTGCAAACATGCCAAAAAAACTGTGAGCAGGTCATGCTGAGAAAAACAGCCATCACTTACTAAATTGATGACCCTTTTACATGAAAAGCATGCCTTTCATCACCGTACAATGCCTTTACTGAGGTCTGCTTCACCCAGTGACAGAGCTTTGACCTCAAGTGATCACCTAAAGTTGGCAGATTTTGTAGCCCAGAAGTGTGTAGCCTTGTAGTCACATCTCTCAAAAAATTATTTAAGGGCTTTGTAGTCAGGCACACACGTCTTTGATGTATGTGGGTACTCAATTCTGAAAGTAAATCATGCACTGATAAGTGTTAACAGTTGGGTTCATAGTGAGTCCAGATAATTGTGTTTTCCCCATCACCAAATACATTCATTACTGATATTCCAATTTGTCAAGGAAGTCACTGTCAGTAAACACACATGCATTCCAGTGCAATCCCATGACTCCTAATTAGCTATTAAAAGGCAACTCAAAAGTACAATGAGTGCTTACTTTAGCTCAGTGATGTAAATAAAATGACATGCTTGTCTTTCATATTTATTACAAATCACATCTAGTTGTCACCTCTATTGGGTCAAATACACTTATTAGAAAAATGTAAATAAAGTAAACTGTTCTGGTTTCTAATATTAATGGAAGTGTCCTCAATGTTGTGAGTTCATACTCAATGTTGTCCTTTTAGTGAGGTTGGTACAGATAAACAAATTATGCAAATTATTGGAGTTCGGGTCATGGGAGTGTGAGCAACACATAAGTGGCCCTTGAGCCCACTGTGAAAAGTTGGCATCTATGGGTAATCTTGCCATGTTTGCTTTACCCTTGATGCACAATAACTGTGCATCAAAGGTAAAGCGAACACACATGCTATTACGTGGATTGACTAGCCTACATTCAATCTAGGCAGGGAAGGCCTTAGCTCTGGCAGCGCCTCAGGTGATACAAATTGTGGCATGCCCTTGGTGCCAGCAAGGGGCTGGGAAATGTTCACTTAAATACGGTGGAGCAAACGCCTCCCTTGTCAGGGCTTAAGCCTCCTACTTTGAGGAGGTTGCAGGAAGAAGGCAGCACTCTACCTTGATGTCCGAGTGCTTAGCTCTGGGCTTCGATGGGAAAGGGGTGTTACCAAGATCCTGTCAGATTTCTCACCATAGACAGCAGACTTTACATTTAAACATCCATTAACGTGGCAGCAGCAGCAAACATACACTGACAGGGGACAAATGCCTGCCCCAGGCAATAACAATACCCTATGATGACAAGATTTCAAAACAGTCATCCAACCAGCGCTCAAAAAAGATTTGAGATGGCTTCACCACCGCGCCAGTTTAGGGAGATGCCCCAAGTAAATGACAAGCTCCTAGCACCAGTAAAGGAAGCCGTTATGTTCTGAGGACTAGGAATGACCCATGACACTCTGAGACTTGCTTCAGAAGACTTGGCATGAGAATGAATGCAGAAATAGCCAGCCTCACATCCTGTTAAAAAAAAAATTCAAATTGGCATGAATGCCTTGCTATTTACAAGCATTTTTTTGTTGGGGTGAGTATTGTGACCAGTGAAAACATTTAAAATTGTGAGCTTTCTACAAAGCATAATTCTCAGATCAGAACGAAAAACTAAAATCACCCGTATTTCGCCATTTTAGGGACAACAACCACAACATCTCACAGATGCGATTTGCAATACTGGAAGTGATCCATCCCCTCCCAAGGGGAGGCGATTTACCAAAAATACTTGCCCAAAAGGAACTTTATTGGATACATAAACTTGATGCCATGTCCAACATTGGCCTGAATGAAGATTATTACTTGGGTCCATTTATCTAAACCCAAATACTAACACACTAACAGTGACTCTGTAAACATGTCATGTTTTACATATTGATGTAAACTTATAAAATGACATTACTTGATCCACCAGACTGTGAACCAGGTGTGGGCAGAAATGACTCTTGTATGATAAGTAGGCGAACACTAAGGAGCAACGATTGTCTATACTGCTTTGTAAATGCTTTGATAATGTCACGACTAAGGTTAACCTATTGTTGATTATGGCTGGGCACACACACAAACATTTTTCCACTGTGTTAAGTAAGTTACAATACAGCAGCATTCTTTATGTGTACACTCTTACCAACCCTTTAAACCCATTACTAACAGTCTCTCGCTGTAAACTCTCTTTGAACACTATACACAAGTGTATGCAAGACTATATGGCAGTCCTTTCCGGATTGCAGTCCCCCATACACTGACATAGCATGGATTGCACTTTTTCAGTTTTAGGGTGCAGCAGGTTTCTTGCATGTAACCTTACCCTTAACGTATCCCCCACTCTCTGTGGCCATCACCATTATTCCATCTCACTCATCATATTCTTGATCTGCAAACTGAGACTAACTATTGGTTTTTTTACTGCAGTGATGAGCATTTAGGGTATTTACTCTATTCGCCTCCTTTAGCAGAGACCCCTCGGTCCTTGCAGCCTTCTGGCCTTACCATTATGAAGGTTCTTAATTATTGGTCATCCTGATGACGTTTTTACCATCTGGGAAGTTTTGTATATTACGGACCACCCCTGGCCCCTGTGACTTTGTTACAAATTGGGAAACCGGTCTGTTTACATATGACACCATTCACGCATTTGCGGGATGAAGTCATAAGGTAAACAGAATCAGTCACGCATGATCGATCACAACCGAAACACTCTTATGAGTCCATTACCTTAATAATTGTCTATCGTGCCCAGAAAATAAGCCTAAGACTGTTTCTACAAGCATTTGTGAACTAATGCTTTTTACTCTCCTCTAACAGAGACCCCTTAGCCCTTTCCAGTTTCCATACCATTGGGCCTAAACAGGATGTGACTGACACCTACTTAACCTATTTCTTGAATATGGACCATTCCTGGTCCCTGAGATCCTTCTATAAAAAACATGGACGCCGGTTGTTTACATATGACGTCATTCACGCGCAGGCGTGATGACGTCATGATGTAAACAGACACGGGCGAGTATTTTCTAGCACACATAATCCCCTATGAGTCCAATTTTATGTAAATATCACCCAATTTTTGGGCGGCACTTTAATGCTTGCAAGTTTTGTAGGTTCCTCATTTTTTATTTCTCCCTCCGGATCACTGCAGTGACTTCGCACGAGCATGCGCGTGGTGACGTCATGAGTGATTCGTCATATAAACTCCAACGGCGTTGCAAATGGAGTCGGATGACCTTCTGGTTTCCCTGTTTCCATTTTGCAACGCTGTCGGTTTCAGGTAAGAGCATTTCAATCCCTTATTCCAGCCAGCACTTTGCAGGCGTTCTTATTTACTAGTACTCTTTCATTCTGAAGCACTTCTTTGCTTCCTTTTTTTATATATATAGGTGTCTCTTAGAGCTTGTTTGCTGCCAACACACCAGTCAAGCCCTGGATTCTTTCTAGATGGGATTTCCCGGGTTTTGAACATCCTTCTACAATCTTTTTCTTGATGGAACACCTTTTTTAATAGGACGCCATCCTGCAAACATTTGTAAGTTTATCCTTTTTATCCCTCTTCACTTTCCGTACTAAAATCCTTGTAGACTAGACGATACTTATGTCCACCCTTTTCTTTCAGATAGGTTATAGCCCTCAAGCTTTGCAATTCGATTTCCCACATGTTCGGGACCCTTAATCCGGAGAACTTTCTCCTTTTGAAGAAACTTTTTAGAAAAAATCACAAGGTTAGATCGACTATTCTTTGTTACTCAGGTCTTGTATTAGACTCATTTTTCAGTGTTCATTACTACTAACAAGGGGTGTTTCATGATGGATGTCCTAGTGAAATTTTTGACTTCAATTATAGTATTATTATACTAGAGTTGTCCGCATGAATATAACACTGTAACCCATGGACATTGTGTCCCAAATAATGTTGTTAGGCTTTACATTAACTGTTGGATGTATAAATGGTCTATTTTTTCAATCTATGTTGTTTGGATTTAAGAAAAATTGTGTTTTACAAAAATTGAATGTAAATATTGTACATATATCTTTTTCTAGAAATGTGATTTTCCCCTGATGAAGAGTGTTGAATCACTTGAAACGCGTTGGGCCTTCCACAGCTTCAACATCACGAATAAAATGAAGATTGGTTCTTGCGACCCCATCTGATTGAATGTTTATTTCTTTAATATCTTTGCTTCTCTAATTTAAACATTACAAAGACCATTTTGAAATATGATTTGAATTACTGTTTAATCAAAACATAAATTGTTGGTCTGGTATTCCAGATATAAGAAAGTGTGCAGGCGACGTGAGTTCCCAAATTGGGAACTTATTTGTTTTTCTTTCTACAAAAAGGCCCACAATTAAAATTTTGAAAAACATGAATTTTGCATAAAAGCAAAGAGCATTTTGGGAACATAAGAATATATTATCTTCCAAAAATGCTCTTTGCTTTTATGCAAAATGCCATGTTTGGCCATGACCATCAGCCCGCCCTCCCCCTGCCCCAAGGAGAAGGGCAGCCCAGAGTATTTTCTTTTTGGGCAGAGGAGTGGGGAGCTTTTCACTTAAATAGGGCAGCTAGCTTGGGGAAGTCCTTCAAAGGCTGCCCCATGCAGCTGTGGCCACGGACCCTGATTCAAGTGAAAAGCTTCCTGCTGCTGGACTGAAGGGGGAGTTAATCACTTATATAGGTGTGCCGTCACCACGCTAGCTCTGGAAGCCTTTACCCTATGCTGGTGTGGCAGCGAACCCCTATTACAGTGAAAAGCTTCCCGTGCCAGCACTGTTTCAAAGGCTGGCTTATGCTGATGTGGCAGTGGTGCCCTTACAAATGAAAAGGTCCTCGCTCCCGTGCTGGATCGCCCGGCACCAGAACAAGATCCATTGGAGTAGCATATACATTCACCAATACATATATTATCAAAGTAAGCACTGTATGATTCCCTTGGGCCAGCTGAGCCCCCGTATCATCTGACTTAACATGCATTGTAACCAAACCCATTTTTAGTAACATTTATGTAGGAAACACACCATCTTCTCCCGAATTCCATAAATCGCAAAAGCCAGCGAAATACCAGCTCTCCTGTTTTTGCCTGAATATCTTGGCTACTTCAAGTCATTCATTCTGAGCGTAATCTCTAACTATCCATGTATTTTGAAGATTCTATACCCCAACCTGCCCTTTAGATTGATTAGTTACTAATGGGCACGCTGCGTAAACATATCCTCTCTGTGAAGCGCCTGGGTTTTCCCCCTCAGAATTCTCTATGTCGACAAGGCGCACTTCTAATGGCGCCTCCCAGTGGAAAGTCTCATGGCCACTATCACTCGCATCCCTGGACCAAGACTTTTGATCCCAATTATCTTTCCTGATTAATACTTCTACTCTTAATTTAGAAGGTGTACTGCTTTTCTGGCTGCGTTGCTACGCGCACTGCAAGGGTGGAACATTTGTTTTCTGCTTTGTCACCTCACTTGACAGATCATTCTAAAGTTTCTCTCATGATTAATTGTTGTTCTTTCAGCAGGGAAATATCATTGGCAAATGTTCTAATCCCTGCTTCTTTAACCAACACATTCTCATGCGCCTTTCTGAGCGTGGCTTAAAAACAACCATCCCATTTTGCCTGCTGTTTTTTGTTCCTTTTCACCTTTCCCCAGTGGTCGCTAATCACCACTGGTGAAATATCTGCCTCTAACACATCCCATGCAATGGGTGATATTAACCCATTCATGATCTCAGCCACGTCTGAGCAAGAGCTGTAGATTGCCAAACCAGGAATGTGACTGATCGCCTCCCCTTCATTTAACTTGTGCCACAATATCTCTTTTCCTGCCCAGAATGGCATTGTTCCTGCAAATCCTCCAGACTATGCCAATTGTGTTATATGGGTGTGTATGTTTGCAAATGGACCAGCCTAGAACAAGCACACACATCTGCAGGTTCTTATGCTTGAAACAATGAACTCACTCAGAAGAAAGTAAAGCACTTCATACTTTTCATTTATTTTTGCAATAAGTAGATAAAAAGCCAAATATTCATTACAAACTGCACAGAAAATTGGGCTGACAAATAAGTAAATGCACTAATCACATGAGCACAGTTCCTACACTCCTTCGTTATTTACTCTGCTCTAGAGACACTCAATGGCCACCAGACTGGATATCTCTTCTTCCACAGGCACGCGGCGCCCACTAAGACACAGTAGACAGGAAGAGTCGCTTAGAGGCTTTCAGTTCCAGGATGCCCAGCACACACTGCTCAGCTCGCTGGTGGCTCCCCCTAGGCCCCCTTGTTTACATAAAGCTTTTATTAAGTGAGCCTGACCATCGCATACTATGTAAACCCTTCTAGAAGCTTCCCCTTAGCTTGCGTACAATGGATAAGTACTTGTACCCCGGTGGCTACAACTCGCGCCTTCCCCCACCCTCGTAGCAGCTGGGCAGCTTCTGGGAGGTGTTTTTGGAATTCAGTCTCATCAGTAACCCAGGTCACTCTGAGCCTCTGGTGCCAAAGCGTACCTGTTTACATGGAGCATCGCTTGCAAAAAGCAAAGGTTGAAATCTGTAAGCATTTTGGTGTGCGCTCCAAAAAGCAATGAACCCTATCATACCTCAGGCAGGCTGTGGCCCTGTACACTGTTCTGTCACTACACGACAGGTTCTGTGCTTCAACACATAACGACTTCTTTGGATGTCTGGGTCCCATTCCTATGGGGGGCTTGGGATCTGTGCTTAAATGCATATGGACTTCTTTAGCGATCCTGCTTACATACCTACCCATACCATGGATGGGGAGAGCTATGCTTAGCGATTTCTTCAGTGGTCTGGCAAATATGGATGTCGATTCTTTGGCGGGTGACGTTGCCTAAATGCATATAGTCTTCTTTGGCGGTCTGGTTTATATGCGTATGGATTGAGGGGGGAAGTTATTGAACTGTTTATGGAGTTTTATGCGAATGTGCTTAACAACATATTTGGGGTCAGTGCTTTAATGCACCCCTTCTTTTTTGGGGATCAGTGCTCTGGTAATGCTACTGTAGTAGGAATTCCTTTACAGTATGGTGAGCTACTATTTTGCAAGGCTGATTTTCACCCCTTGCTTTAACCTCTCAAGGAACCTTTGGCCCAGGTGACTTACACAGAAGCTGATTTTGATGATGCTCCAAAGGGGGGCTCTGCATATTTTATCTCATAATGTAATATAACATAGCATAGCAGTTTAACCTTACGTAACATATGATAAGGTGCCATGTTGATTCAGGCCACAGCATAGCAGTGTATAGCTTAGAAACACATTGCACAAGCGTACCAAGGATACCATGTCCTACCCATGACTTGCCATGAACTATGCATTATTTAACTTATTGGATGCATTGTTGCTTTAAAAGGAGGCATGCCTGATATTCATGTGTACTAAGTTGATGGCAAATGAAGGTTTGAAACTTGAACATGTGTGCGTGCATTGACATTTAGGCCTTACAATGTAGCTGCTGATTTTCTAAGGTGCCACCTCCCCACTTGTAAGTACAGTGTTGATCGCCATGCATCTCTCTGGATATAATCAATATATTAGTATTGACTTGACCCACCAGTTAGCAAGACAGTCCTCAGCATTCCTGGTTTCAGGTCTATATATATATTATCTCAGGCGATGCACTGTATGTATGTATGCATGCATGCATGTATGTATAAGGATACATCTTTGGTGCAAACATTGCTGGCCAGCAAAGTAGTGTTGTACAAATGAGAAAAAGATGCATAAAAGGAAAGAACTTGGGTGGGGTTGGAGGGAGTATAAGTTGGTGGTCAATGGTCAGAAAGGTATTCGTTAAGGAGCAGAGTCTTCTATTCTTTCTTGGAATGTAGGGGGAGTTCCAGTTTCTAAATTCATACAATCCCTGTATGCAGTTTTTGGCCTCCTTGCAATGTCCTGCTTCTGGTGTTGTGTTGGACTCCTGAGATCCTGAATCATCTGCCAGATAAAATTGGTTCATGGTTGTCATCACCTTGTGGGAGATGCAGACTGTCTTTAGGATGCTGTAGGCTTGTCACGGCAGCCAATGCAGCTCCCTGATGTCTGGGGTGATTCTGTTGTGTTTCCTTGTGCGAGTGATGACTCAAGGTTTGGCGTGTGGGTGAGGAAATATGTCTATTAAACATGTAACTGTAAGTCTGTGAGCATCTGGAGGCAAGAGAATTTAGTAAGATGTAACAGAAATACAAAACAGGTAGTCTTGCAAGTGTTAGAGTAGTCCGAGGGTCTCTCAGACTTGTTCTGGGGCCTTATTCACTCCTCCTCCTATTCCTCCTACCCACTTTGAATACCCACTACATGCCTCATCTGTTTGTGTACATATTTCATACGTTTTGCATCCATTTAAGGACATCCTCATTTCTCCACATCATGCCTCCTCCTCTCTACTCAGTCATCCTTTGTACTCATGGTTCTTAATCTCTACTCCTAAATGTACAAGGAAGAGTGAGATATTGGCAATAAGAATGATGACTAATAAACTGATGAGTGAGGGGAATGGGAAGGAGCGGTGAGAATGGGACATGTCCACTCATTAACATGTTTAGGATATCCTCATTTCTCCTTCACCCTTCATCCTCCTCACTCATCACACTTCATTCTAATGTGAAGCACATTAATGTATTTTATTCCTCTCACAAGATATACTGTTTAGATTCATATTGTTTAAGTACACCAATGGTATAGAGTACAAGTTGTGCTTATTGTTCCCATTAGTTTCAGAGCTAGACAAATATGTCATGCCTTTCAGAGGATGAATGAGACATAAATAATAATAAAGACTGAGAGAAGAAGTAAGGATACCAAAAATGGGAAATAAGGAGATCCCAAATTGGATGTTGTACAAATAAGAAATCCTGTAATTGTTATGATATATATATATATATATATATATATATATATATATTATGCATTCGTGCTAGCACAAGGGATAGTTAAGGTTAAGACGAAGTCTCTATGGCATTTCAGAAAATGACTTTTCGTTATAACTTTCAAATACTTGCATGAATAAATATTTCGAGGTAGCCGCCGGTGCATACAGAATTTGGGATTTCTACATTAAGGTCTTCATAGTTTAGAAAATGTTTACTTTGATCATGTTTAAAACATGTTTTAACATGGTTTTTGCCCATAGGGGGAAAAATGTTTCGGCCCTAAATATCTCTGGCTGCGGAGTACAGCCATTTCTGTACTCCAGTAAAGCCACACCACTCTTATTATCTACTAGAACATAGATTGTTTCTGTCAGTCCGTCATGTTCGAATTAACCATTCTCTGCATCCCTCCTTAAGATTTACGCCGATTGATTCCCCTTTGCTTGTTTCATGTTGTATGTCCTGTTCACGCTCTATGCCTGAGGGCCTGTGTCCCAGCGCGTTACAAATACATTAAAATAAATAAATAAAATAAATGTCTTGCATTTAGTCCATCTGTGTTAGTGATCCATGTCCTGCATTTAGCCCATATGTGCTAGGAAGACATGTCCTCCATTTAGCCCAGCTGTGTTAGTGAGCCATGTCTTGCATTTAACCCTTCTGTGTTAGTGAACCACGTCCTACATTTAGCCCATCTATGGAAAGGCACTGCCACTAACTAACCCTACTAAAAACTCACCTGTCTGCATACACCTTCTCAAACTCTTCATTAAACAGAATCATTATTCTACAGCACAACAAACCGCATGCACTTCACAACACCACAACTGAAAAAAAACGTCCATGCTCAGTGAACAGCATCAACTGAACTAAAGCTGCCAACAGCACATCACAGCTCTCTTGCTCTTTGTCTCGCTCAGGCCTACTACCTTAGCCGCCTACCCTGTTTCTTTACAGATCCACCAGAGGGCCAAGAAACCATGCAGGTGGCAACAGTGTGCGGTATAAGAACCTTTAACATAACATAACATAACATAACACAACAAAATTGGCCATTTTATTTTCCCATCTTTTGCAAGCACCTAGATTTTAGCTTGAATTGGTGCAGTGACATTATTTTTTGAAATTCGACTTGGCCAATTTTGAGATATTAAGGTGTAAAAATTTATCTCTATATGAAGCAAGCGCAGAATGAATGCATATATTTCATATGAATGTACATATAGCGTATGAGCTTTAGAGTTCGCACATAATACAATGAACAGTTCACACATTGCACAATTAACATCTAAAAACTCACATCAAAGCCAAGTCTCAGTTGACTATGATGTAAGTTTTAAGGTGATTGAATACATGTACACTGCCCATACAAACTGTACACAGACCACATGAATTTTACATTTCATACATTACACACTAAACATCTAAAAACTCACATGAAAGGCAAGTGACAGCTGACATTGATGTCAGTTTTAAAGTGATGGAATAAATGTACAACTTTCATATGAACTGCACATGGAGCATATGTATTTTGCAGTTTATACATTACACAATTAACATCTAAAAACTCACATCAAAGGCAAGTGACATCTGACCTTGAAGTCAGTTTTAAAGTGATGCAACAAATGTACACGTTCGATATGAAAATGCACACTTTTCAGATACGAATGTACACTTTAGTGTGCATACAATGCATGAGGAGAATGGAGATACATTTTATATTCTGATGTTAAAACTTTATTTTCCACATAAAATCCCCAAAATGTGTTCATAGCAGCACACACTGGCGTAACAGGGACCCCCGCACTCCCCACGGTGCGGGGGGCCCCGCAACCACATGTTCTGGAAGGGGGCCCCACTTGGAGTAAAAAAACAAATAGTTTTTTCCACTTTCTTTTTTTTTACATTTTCTTTTTGAATTCACTCTGCATTTCTAAAGAAATGATTTCTGTAACAGAAATAATTTCTTTATGAAGGCAGAGTGAATACAAAAAGTCTGGTGGCTACCCCCACCCCGTGACATGAAGACCCTAGGCTGGAGGCCTCCATGTCATGGGGTGGGGAAGCCCTATGACTTCAAAAATAAATAGTTTATTTTTGAAGTCACTCTGCCTTCATAAAGAAATTATTTCCATTATGGTTCAGTCGTTAACAGAAATAATTTCTTTATGAAGTCAGAGTGACTTCAAAAAGAAACAATGGGCCTCATTACGAGCATGGTGGTAGCCCTGCCTGTATGGCAGGCACGGCTACCGCCATGCTCGCTACTGGCACCGCCTCCTGCAATTGGGCAATAAGCAGCCCATTCCGAGATGAATGGTCCGGTAATTGGCCATTCGCGAGTGGCGGTATTGCCGGGCTCCTGAACCCCATTCTTCCCCATAGGGCAGAATGGCGGTGGGGAAAATGGTTGCGCCGGCACCGTTGTTAACGGTGCCGGTGCAATTACGAGTTATGCTTGCTGGTGCCACACAGCCGGCCAGGTAAGACATTGGCCCTCATTACGACCCTGGCGTTGGACCATGGTGCTAATAGCACCATGGTCCATGCCGGTAACTTACCGACTCCGCCATGGCCGAATGGGGAATTACCGCCCCATTCCAAGGTTGGCGGGGTGGTAATTCCCCATGCCGCCATGGCCCTTCCCCATTCCCATTTTTGCCCCATAGGGCTCAATGGGAATGGGGAAGGTGCTAAGTACGGTGCCGCAAATTGCTGCACTGTACTTAGCACCAAGGTCCCTTTGCGGGATGGTTTTTAACGCCTGCAAAAAGCAGGCGTTAAAATCTCCAACCCGCAAAGGGACCTCATAATCAGGCATTAAGGGGTTAACGGCGCCGCCACCTTTTACGGCATCATTAACCCCTTAACGCCAGGGTTGTAATGAGGGCCATTGCGTTTAAGGCATTACTTGATTAATTATTGGTAATCTTCTTTACACCTAGCCCTATTCTTCCTCATCCCAATACTTGTGTATGAGGCAGTACTTGTGTCTGAGGCACTATGCCTCATGCACAAGTACTGGGATATGGTAGAGGTACATGAAGGTAATGCCTGACTTAGCTACCTGTAATCTTTATTACTCCTAGTCCCACTCTTCCTCATCCCAGTACTTACCCGCGAGGCAAGGAGCCTCATACGTAAGCACTTGGACAAGGAAGAGGGACATGGAGGTAATTCTGGGCCAATGAGCTGATGTTGGAGGTTGGGGTAGGGGATAAGAGGGAGAAGGGATGTGTGGGGGGTGGGGTTGTGCAATAAATCATAATGGTCGCCCATGTCCATGCTAAGCAGGCATGATATGTGGTATTTGTGGCTAGAGAGGCATTTTGGTGCAGCCAGTCTAGTCATTCCTCAGTTTGGTATGACTTTTTTAAACTGGGCATTTCTGATAAAGCAGTCCTGCTAAGTGTAATTACCTGGCTAGACTGGCATCTGGGTTCTGCCAGTCTAGCCGTTTCTTACTGTGGCACTGTATATTTTTCTGGGCATCTGTGATAAAATGATATGTTATGATATGATAAGTCATATATAACGCACCTGTACACATGTGTTTTTAGGCACGACAACATAAGGGAAGGAAAACTGAGGGAGGACAAGACAAATGATTTTACTAGCCTTGTGTCATTCAAGTCGTGCAAGTGCGAGAACGAGAAGTGCGAGGGGAAAGAGAGGGTGGAAGTGCAAGGGAGAGGGGAGGGGAAAGCAGGGCAGCAATGCTCTGAGTAAGTGCCACCAGGGCAGCGTGGATCTGGGTAGTGCAAGGAGAACAACTGACCGTAGGGTTACAGTTACAGCCCCTAACTGCGTGGTAGGCATGGAGGCAGTGCAAGGGTGACTGATCATGAAAGATCCTGGACTCAGTCAGACAGAGGGTAGCCAAGCAACCAGTTGGTACAGCAGACAGGTAGGTCAGCAGGGGAGGGAGAGAGAGAGAGAGAGAGAAAGCAGAGGAGAAGATTAATGTTTTGAGCTGCTTCCGGAGCTTCATGTGGTCCTGCTCAAGTTTGGAAGGGTCAGGGAGGCCATTTCAGAGGGAGGCACCTGCAGGGGAGAAGGATCTACCCACCCCCCACTCTCTGCCTGGAGAAGTTTCTAACCCTTAGGGCTCGGGAAGGAAGGTATTTTGGAAGATAGCGTTGGATGTAGTGCGGATCCCAGCCCCAGAAAGCCTTGTGGACAATGAAAAGGGTCTTGAACTTGATCCTTGCAGCCACTGAGAGCCAGTTGACAGATTTCATGGCTGGAGAGATACAGTCCCTGGGCTTGAGGCCAAGGATAAGTCTCGCAGTCCTGTTCTGGATTAGTTGCAGAGGGCGAGAGTAGAGGAAGGCAGTTTGAGAAAGTGGCTGTTGCAGTAGTCCACCCTAGAGAGAACCAGAGCTCTGGAGACAGTGAGCTTCTGGGGGAAAGTGAAAAATGGAAGAGTCCCTTTGAGGAGGTGCAGCTGGCAGTGGGACTTCTTGGCGACGTCCGAGATGCGCAGAGAGAAAGAGAGAGTTGAGTTGAAGATGACACCAGGAATGAGCGAGAGAGGAGAGGAGGCTGAGGCGAGCCTGAAGGAAAGCTGGGTGTCATCCACATAACACTGTAAATTAGAGGAGAAGGTAGAGATCAGGTGGGTTAAAGGGGCCAAGTAGAGGTTGAAAAACCAGGGTGAGAGGATAGAGCCTTGGAGAACGCTACATGTAGAGAGAGGTGGCAGAGTGAAAGGGTCCAAGTTGGATGTGGGAGGGGCGGTCCAAGAGGAAGGAGGTCAGCCACTCCAGGTCCTGATCCATGATGCCCAGGTTCTCAGAGTCAATTGATCAGGTTGGCATGGTTGACCATGTCGAAAGCAAGAGGAAAGTTCCAGGATGATGAGGACAGAAGGAATGCTGGAATCAAGGTTAGAGATCAGATCTTCACAGGTGTTCAGGAGAGAAGTTTCCGTGCCTCTGGCAACTCTTAAGCCAGACTGATGGTCATGGAGACAACCAACAGAGTCAGTGTGGAGAGTAATCTGGCAGTTGGCCAGCTTTTCCAAGAGTTTGGGAGAGGGGAAAGTTCCAGTGGCAAAAGAATGATTACAGAAATCGGCCAAGGCTGGATCAAGGGTGTCAATGTTGTCCTTAATGGTTCTGGAGGAGCAGGTGAGCACCTGTTTCGCTGACCCTTCCATAGATGGGACTTGTCTAGGAACCTCGTCAGGAGTTATAGAGAAAGAGGAGAAAGGGGGAGGAGAGAAAGAGATGCCTGGAGGGGGCCGAGAGAGGAAGAGGGAGAGGAAGAGGAGATAGTGGACAGGATGTCCTGAGTTTTAGCGGAGAAGCGAGAGGCCAAAGCTGTACAGAGGGCCTGTTGAGGGAACAGGAGAGGTAGAAACCACAACAGGATTGGCCAGTTCCTTGCAGATTTTAAAGAGTTTGGCTGTGTTGTTAGAGGCCCCAGAGACGCAGGCTTGAATGTGTGCTCTCTTCTTGATGAGTCTTATTGCTTCAACTGGCACTTTGGTGCAACCCGTCTAGGCATGTCTGAATTTGGCCTGGCATGCTTTACTGGAATGTTATTATGTGTCTACACTGGTCTACATTGTGCAGCCAGTTGGACATGTTTTCATTGTGGCATGGCATTTTTAATAGCAAAGCATTAATGTTCATGTGCACTGTTGGTGACTTGCATGTATTGGATTATTGTTACCCTACACAACAATAGCAAACACTGTGGCTTTTTAGCTAATTTTTCTCAGAAAGTGTGCTGTATATTGCATTAAAACACATATTTATATCTTTCTCCTAGTGCAGTGTGTGGCATACCCCTTCAGCAACACGCTTGTGCGTATTGCGCAAGCGTGGTAATCTAGGACGGCCCAGAGTGTGGCGCTACTCGTGATTTGTTGCCGAGTTAGGGGGGCCCCCTCATCATGGCTTGCAGGGGGGCCCCCAGACCTTGTGTTATGCCACTGGCAGCACACATACATAATTCATAAAAAACAAAAACTACTAAAGACATAAAACAAATAATATCCAACACTGTACAAAATTAGCAACACATCATAAAACATTTAAAAGGATCTCACTCCTCCACCAAGCACTGCTCATGAATGTAGAAACTGCAAAGATTACACCAACTGTTCTAGCTCTTTTGCATATGTTTTCAGCAACGTTATCATACCCCTATTCGTCAAACATTGCTTACAAATCTTTTTTATATAAAAACTTTACCTACATGTACATTTGTGATTTTACCTTTGTGTATATAAACACTAATAATGTGCTCCTACGACATGCACACCTAATGAGCACTTGCTTACTAAACATAACATGTTGATATACAACAAGTGCTTCATCATTCACCCAGGACACATGTATCTATGACACATGCACCGAAGACATGTGTACCAAAGACACATGCTCCTATGATGCATACCCCTAACACACATGCTCCTACCAAACACACTCTTATGACAAACACTTGCTGCACACACACTCTTACGACACACTCTAATGACACACTGTCAGGATTAGGGGCTGGCAGGGACGGAAGAGACGCCAGAAACTGAACAAGTAGGTCAAACTACAATTCCCATGAACACTTGGGGAGACTGGTAGTTCTCCGCCGTGCGCGCATATGGCCAGCTGAGTTGGATTAGGAACGGTTTATTAAGGCCACACGGCGCACGGCAGGTGTGGCTTATTGTGGGTGTGTGCGAAGCTCCATGTCGGAGTGAATTCAGTACTAAACGGAAGACGGCGGCGGGCGGTGACCAGGCGGTTTGCGTTACAGTCAAGGCTGCCGCTGTGAAGTGCTGTCTCATCCAGCGTCCGGGACGGCTTCCGAGCCTCCCGGATTTCAGATAAGTGCCTAATGAGTATTTTCCACGCTTGAATGAGTTTCTGTGTCTATGTACCACAAACAGTTGGTTATTGAAGGGCGGGGGTGTGGAGGGGCGGTAATGTACTCTGCAGGTCCGGTACTGAGCCTGAATTACGGCTGCATTGTACATGAACATTGTTAGGGACTACGCCCTGCTATGCAAGGCATTCTCGAGGACAGTCAGACACAAGTTCTCCCTCAACAGGCATATAGGGTTTCTCTGCTGATAAGAGGAATTACTGTACTAAAGGGTTACGTCTGGTTTAGGGAAATGATTACAAGAAGCCAGTTCCCACGTGTATATGTGTTTTCATGTCACTGTGATCAATGTTGCAATCTGCTAGCCCAAATGGGCCATGTGTTATGTCATTCATAAGGGGGAGTTTCTCCATTGTATGTGCCATACTGCTTGCTTTATGTAGTGTTTTATGTCAATGTGAACTGTGGTACATGCACTAAGATGTGCTGAGGTGTTCTCAAGTGATTTAGAAGTATGTCATGTTCAGGAACTAGGCAGGTTTAGTAGTGTAGTGTTTTCTCCTGTTGCTTCCCTCGACCTATCCACACTAGGGTTCCCTTCAATCTCTTTCTGGTTTCCCTATTATTCCCCACATTGTCCACAACCTCTTCCTAACCCTCTTCCCCCACTGGCTGCCACGTGGTGTCCTGTTCACTCTACCAGGCACCTGTGCCAACCACGGTGGGAGGGTCGACTTCATTCGGCTTCTGTTGTTCGGGGGAGAGTGTCGACCGCTCCTCCCCTTTTGGTTGTGTATCTTGACACACACACTCCTATGACACGTGTTCATAGCACACACTCCTACAAGACACACTCATATAATACATGTTCCGCCGATGAAAGCCCACCTACTACAGAGGCGCCCATTACACACACATGTGGATGAACGGCATGTGCTCTTATGACAGATGTTCTAACCACACACATGCTTATGATGCACACTTACCACACATTCTTATAACTCACACTCCTACAACAGGTGCGCCTACAACACATGCTCCTATGACACTTGCAGCTCTTATATGTGCTTCTTCTACACACAAACGCTCCCACGACACATGCTCCTACAACATGTGCTCCTATGACATGTGGTCCTAAAAAACATTGTCATATGACACACATTCTTACAGCACATACTCCTACCACACAGGCACCTACAACATATGCTGCAATCATGTATGTCGAGCGTATGAGTTTTACATTTGCTCAATTACAAAATGAACATCTCCTGAAAACACATCAAAGGCAAACCATACGAACTGTACACTGATTGTATGAGTTTTACTGTTTGTGTATTACACAATGAACATCTCCTAAAACCTCCCATGAAAGGCAAGTCACAAGTAACATTGATGTTATTTTTAAAGTCATGGAATAAACGCAAATTTTCAATAAAAAAATGTACACATTAGGAGGCATATAATGAATGAGCAGAAATGTCAGTTTTAAAGTAATGTTACAAATGTACACTTTCAATATGAAAATGTACACTTTCCATCCGAAGATATTCATTTTAGGAGGCATACAATGCATTAGCAAAGTGGAGATGTATTTTATATTAAAATCCTACATGTACATTTGTGGTATTAACATTGTGTATATAAATAGTAATAAAATGCTGGTACAACATGTGCACTAATATATATGCACTTATTACACATAGCATGTACATGTATGAAAAGTGCTCTCACATGCACCCAGGACATGCGTACCTATGACACATGCTCCTATGCCACATGGGCCTATGGCACATACTCCTACTACACACTCTCCTACCACACATGCTCTCATGACACACACTCTAATCACACTCACTCTCTTCATACTCCTGTGACACATGTTCTTATTCTGCTATAACATGTGCACCTACGCACACTCCTATAATACATCTTCTGATGACAAGCACAGCTAATACACATGTGCATAGTAGACATGACATATGGATGAACACATGATCTTACAACACATGTGCCAACAACACACACTCTTACGACACACAGACCCACTCTTACTACATGTGCTCCTACAGCACGTGCTCTTATGACACATGCATCTACTACACATGCACCTACTAAACACAAACACTCTCCTATGACACATGCGCTCCTACAACACTTGGTCCTTTGACACACATTCTCACAACACATGCTCCTACTAGACAGACACTAGACAGGCACCTACAACTTGCACTGCAATCACGTTTGCAGAGCATATGAGTTTTACAGTTGTACATTACAAAATTAACATCTTCTGAAAACCATTAAACCAAGTTATACAAATGTTACACAGCACATATGCGTTTTACGGTTCACACATTGCACAGTGAACATCTAAAAATTCACATCAAAGGCAAGTGACAGCTGACTTTAATGTCAGTTAAGTGATGGAGTAATGTACAGTTTTCAATCAAACTAGACACGAAACATATGAGTTTTCAAAGTTTACACAAATTACATGTAAAAACTCACATCAAACTCAAGTGACAGCTGACTTTGATGTACATTTTTAAATGATATAAAAATGTGCCCTTTCAATATGAAATTGTACAGTTTTCATACAAAAGACTTACCCTTTAGGAGGCCCACAATGCATGAGCAGAATGGAGGTACATTTTATGTCAAAACCCTGCACATACATTAGTGATATTAACATTGTATATATAAAAATGAATAACATGCTCCTACAACACGCGCACCTAATATACATGTGCTTACTACACATAACATGTAGTCATAAGACAATTGCTTTCACATGCACCCAGGACAGTTGCACCTATGACACATGCACCTACGACATGTGCACTTATAACACATGCACCTATATCACATGCTCCTACAACGCATTCTCCTATAACACATGCTCCTATGACACATGCTCCTACAACACACTCTTCTATCACAAACAAACTCGCAACACACACTTACCACACACTCATTTGATGCACCTCTAATGTCACACATTCCTATAACACATGTTCCTATGACACGTGCTGCTATAATATGCACTCCCACAACACAAACTCCTATTGTACATGTTTTGATAACATGCACACCTACTACTCATGCACCTTCTACACATAACATGTGAATGTACAACACATGCCCTCATGACACATGTTCCAACCACACTCACTCATACAATGCAAACTTAGCACACACTCTTATGACACACACTCTTACATCATGCACTCCTAAGACATGCGCTCCTACAACACATGGTCTTATGACCCACATTCTTACAATCCCCACAGGATGCTGTGTGGAGCCGAAAGGCTCTGTACCAATTTTGAGCCAAATGGGTGATTGAAGACTGATTGCCAGGTCCCCCCCACCCCTCATGATAATTGTTTATAAGCCCTAGTGGGCTGTTCTTTATATACACCCTGCTGGTTCCCCCAAAAGGCTGGGCCAGCAAAATACATACCAGAATGAGCCACATGTATAACCTTGAACTTTCATCCAGGATACATTAATTTGCAGTGAACAACATACCCAGATCATACTGGCAAACGCAACAAATTTCCTCACCTTGAGAAAGACCTGTGAGGGTTGAAACACATTTCGGCTGATTAACTTATCTTTTAATTAAACATTATTCACTGTTCATTTACTGAAATCTTTGTGACTATTGATTCGGATAACCAGTGCAAGAGATCCAGGTGCAAGCCCTACTATACATTCTTACAACCAACACATACTCCTACCCACAGGAGCCTACAAGATGTGCTGCAATCAAGGACACATAGCCATTGAGTTTTACAGTTGGTACATTACAAAATTAAAATCTCCTGAAAACTCGCATCAGAGGCAAGTCATACGAACTGTACACATGGGGTATGCATCTTACCGTTCATATATTACACAATTAACATCTAAAAACAGACTCCTTCGGCCATGTCCACTATACATGACTTACGGGCCCACTAGCCAGGGCCTTGTGCCCAGGCCAATGAGTACAGTTTTTGACTGTGCCCATTGCATATTTTAAAACATTATCGGGCCACTAGCTATGCTCCCCCAATGTGTTTTTTTGGACCCACTAAGTGGCCACTACACATGTCTTTCAGTCCCACTAGCTACGGCCTTAGGCCCAGCCCAGTGTGAGTGACCTTTGGCTGTGCCCACTGTACATTTTAAAACACTACCTTTCTATCTTAATCACTAGCCATGGCCTTCGCCTATGACCACTGGCCCTGGCCTTCCACTGTGGCCCCTTTACATTTTGCCCCAATAGCTTTCTTCCGCTTCCACTAGCCACTCTGCATATTGCTCCATGATTTCCCTAAGCTGGCCCACTAGCCATGGCCTTCGGCCGTGGCCACACCAATAGGTTTCTTTTGGGCACACTAGCCATGGCCTTTGGCCATGTCCAGTTTCCGTATTGCACACCTGGACATTTTGCCCCAATAGGTTTCATTGGGGCCCGGTAGCCATGGCCATAAATCGTGCCAACTTTCCATATTACAACATTCAGCCACACCCATTACCCCCACCTCACTGTAACTGTAAACATCCCCTTTTTTATTAATCTAATTTTTGTACTCTTTTTTAAAAAAAATCTTTGTTCCCATAACCGTGGTTATATTAGCAATGTACTACAAATAACCCTGATTATATATAAACACCCGTAAATAACGACGGTTATCCGTAAAAAAAGCACACAAAATCCAAAACTCTTCCCTGCCCTCCAAGGCACATGCCACGTGGCCCCTCCTCCTGCCATGCTCTTCCCACTCCCCTCAAGTCTTTTTTGCCTCCCGAACCCTCTCCCATTCCCCCCAACACTTGTAGTTTTGTGTGTCTCACTTTCATTCCGGATCATGTTTTCTATTAAAACTGCGGATAAGAGAAAGCATTTGTGCTCTGAACTTGGTCCCCAGGCCCTCACAACTCCTTAATGTTTTCCCCTCTCCACCTCTAGCCTGATGCCATTTTATCCCTTTTCTTTATCCAAATTTCTTTTTTTCACTTAATGTTTTCGGCTAACCCCAGTTATAGCCGTTATAACCGTGGTTATCTCTTGCATCAAGCAAAACAATTGCGGCGTTTCATTTCTGAAAGGCCTCTGCTCTGCTACAAAGCACCATGCGGAAAATGTAGCTATTATTTTGGGTGAAGGGGGGCCTTTCTTCTCCATCAAATATTTTAACAACCACTTGATGGAGTAATTCCAGACCCCTCCTGGGAATTGAGTCAACGCTTTGTGCTCAGGTTGTTTTGTACCTGGTCCAATTCCATCCAGCTTTTTTTTGCTGTGCGCTGCGCAGACATTTGGACTTTTGCTATATGGGAATAGGGCGAAAACAGCATTTTGTTTTCCTTTCTTAATAGCATTTTCATCTTTTAACAAATCCTTCCCAAATTGCCCAGGGTATGGGGCGGGGCAATGACAACCTTATTGTTTGCAATATTTCAGGCAGATCCATCCTGCAAGTCAAAAGTTATTATCAATAAGATGTTTGGGTTTCCAATGGAACTTGATACTCAATTTAACTATAGTGCGGCGACGACCGCACTATAATATATGCATGGACAAGCCACTAGGTTGTGGCGAAACACGTCAGGCTGCCGTCTGGCAAATAATGCTACTGGGAAAATCACATTTTCCTTTTAGAGAACTGCAGACATTAAAATAAAGGTTGTTTATTTTGTACAACCCACACAGTCTTGTATTTTGTCGTTGACAAACTGTTTTTGAAACCTTCAGTGAGGAGTGCTGCTTGGCAGATTGGCGTCCTGCATGCTATCCAGAATGAAAAAATGAAAAATGAAAAAATAATATCTATCTATATATATATATATATATATATATATATATATAGTCTTGAGACTGTTTTTTCTTGCAGCCAAAGTGAGAGGCACTCCCCCGTTCTGTGAAGAAACACCAGGAACTCAGTAGTTTTACAAAAAATTGTCCCCTTTATTTATAAACCCTGCACAACACATAAAAACCACCTAAAATGTGGTGCTCCAAAAATATATGGCCCCAATTGACATATTCACATATATATCCATCTTCTCAATTCCTTCATTCATGCTATAACTGGCAAAGAATTTGTATTTACTGATGGGGTATTTTGGAGAATTAGACATCCCATAACATATTTCACAAAGTTTTTGGTATATGTATTTGCGGTCTTATGTATGTTGGGTCACTATTGGACCACTTAAATTATGTATTTTGCAGCAATCCAATATGGCGCTGGTTTGAACTAGAGGAATGGTTTGTATTTACCAAGTCACATGACTGGAATTGTGGAACTGGAAGTGACTTGTCTGAATATTTTAAAACACAAAGTGAACAACAGATTGTTACATTAGCCTGAGGAGGTCCTCTAAAGGGACAAAACGCACGTTAAATTTACACCTCCACAGGTGTTTTTTCCTTTCCATCTGTCTACGACTGAATTATGATTTGACCAGTTGAACTATATATTTTCAATCATGTTCAATAAATGTTGCTCGTAACGCACGTATCCGGTTTTTCATCGAACGAGTGCCCGGGTGTTTTATTTCGGGAGACCATGGAGTTGTAATGGATGATGCTGCATGACTACCAAAATTATAATAGGCATATTTATCATATAATAATTTATTATATTTATATTTTATTGCAGTGGTCGCTGCACTGTAGTTGAGTATCAAGAGACACAGTAAACCCGAAAAATGACACACCTCCTCCCAAGATTGGAAATTCTGTGAAAGATACATAAAAAATAAAAACGCTATTAAGACATTTTTTAAAAAAAAACAGCTGTTTCAGCCTAGTCCCCATTCATTTTCCCACAGAGAAAACATCAATATTTTGCTCCAGTGTACAGCCAAAACTGCTGGACAGTATTGTGCCAGGTACGAAACAACTTGGGCACGAAGCGTTGACTCGATTTCCGGAGTATTACATCCAGTAGTTGTTAAAATATTTGATGGAGAAGGAGGTGACCCCTCCTACCAAAATGATAGCTATATCTCCCATGGAGCTTTGCAGCAGAGAGATTTTCATAAATGAAAAAGCAGACATTTTTCCCCAAAATTCTATTGCCAATAACCATTTACTTGGCGGATGGATTTGATGAGATCTTCTAAACCAAGAGATTGTCAAGCCTCCCCTCAAATTCTGGAAATTCTGGGAACAATTTGTCAAGAAATGAATAGGTTATTAAGAAAAGAAAAAAACTGCAGTTTTCGGCCTACTCCCATTCGTTTTCCCATAGAGAAAAAGTTAATTTTTTGAACAGCTGTAGCTTGAAAACATCCAGTAGTGCCCATTGATCCTTAACACCTTTACATCGGCTTTGGTGTTTTTCAGCAGAGAGGCTGGGAGCGGCAAATTACATTTCTGGGAGGGTTATGGGGTTATTCCATCCAGTAGTTGTTAAGATATTTGATGGAGAAGGGGGTGCTCACTTCTCCCAAACGTATAGCTATGTATGTGTTCCACAATGCATCAGCAAGGATTTTCAGAAACGAAAAAAGCCACCGTTTTTGTTGTTGCTTGAAGGTAGAGATAACCGCGGTTATAACGGGTATAACCGGGGTTAGCCATAAAGACAAGTGGGAAAAATGCCATTTGAAGGAGGTGGGGAGTTGGAAGAGGACATTATGTGGAATTGGGGCATGGCGGGCTGAGGACCACCAAGTTCGGAGCGCAAAATGTTTTGCATAACCGGGGTTATCCAGAGCTATAACCGCAGTTATGATAGAAAACTAGATCTGGAATAAAAGTGCATCAGACAAAAGGATCAGTGCCAAAGTTTATGGCCAAAATAAAACTAGAGGTGTGGTCATGGCCGAAGGCCCTGGCTAGTGGGCCAAAAGACATGTATAGTGGCCACAGCCAAAGGCAGTGGCCACCTACTGGATCCAAAGAAAGATATTGGGGCAACATGTACGGTGGACATGGCACCTAGTGGGCAACTGGCAAAAGGGCACAGCAAAAGGCTGTGGCCACTGGCCATGGAATGCTGTGACGGAACGGCACAGCGAGCACAGCGTGGGCATGAGGGGCAACAGTTTGAACATTATAAAGAAAAAAAAGGTACGCTTCACAGCCGAGTCCTGGGTTATCTTTTTATAGGCAGTAACTCGGCAGAAGTCGTGTTTTCTCCTGGCTACACCACAGACTGGCAAAAAGGATGGGGTGCTGACAGCCCATCAAGCACGACAAATACTGATTCATCTTTAACCACCTGTTGAGAAGGAAATCAATTGTCTGCTAACAGATGACATCATTGAGCCAGTGTCGAGTTCCACTCCCTGGGTGTCCCACATCGGAGCTGTCCCGAAGAAAAGTACAGATGGTGATATATACGCATCTGTGTGGACATGAGGCAGGTGAATATAGCATGCTTAATGAGGCACGAGTATTCTCAAAGCTGGACCTTAACAATATCACCAGATAGAGCTGGTCTTACAATCTGTTTCAACACCACACTTTTTGATAAGCCAAGAATGGTACTCACGAATCTTCGGGCTTTATCAGGAGGTTTGAAGAGTAGAGAGACGTCCCCACGGGAGTCCAGAGACCGTGAGTAGTACTCTGTGCACCCAGGGGGCCACCCCCTGGGAAACCCTCGAGGGGAAGAAAACCCAGATCCAGACAGGTCCCGATTGATTGGAAGGAAGTTCGTATGATAATTGAAGACGTAGAAAATTAACTTGCTGAACACTTGACGTCAGGAAGCGGAGCAGGAATAATCCAAGGTAAGATGCCGGGGAAACCCTGTTAATACCAGGAGAAGGAGAGCAGACTCACGAGAGACGTGACTCAGAGGAAGACGAGGAGAAGCACAAAGTGACAGCAGGAGGAGAAGAGCCGCGGTTGCGAGAGGCCGACGGCGGAAGGAGGAAAGAGGCTGAGAGATGTAAGTGAACCAGAAACGGTGTGTACCGAAGCGGCCGCAGCCGAAGCGGAGTAAAGGAAGCCAAGCAGGGCTAGGATTAGCAAGCACGGCAAGCCGTGTGGAAAAAAGAAACAGCGAACTGTCAAGGATGGCAGCCGCTGAGCGGAGAAAAAAGGTGCTGCGAGCAGCTAGTACGGCAAGCCGTGTGGAAAAAAGAAACAGCGAACTGTCAGGGTTGGCAGCCGCTGAGCGGGAAAAAAGGTGCTGCGCGCAGCTAGTACGGCAAAAGCCGATCGCGGAAACAGAAACAGCGAACTGCCAAGATTGGCAGACGCTGTAATGAGAAAGGTGCTGCGAGCAGCTAGCACGGCAAAAGCCGAGCGGTGAAAGGTAGGGAAACACAGATGGAAAGCAATGCATACACGGGAGCGAGTAGCAACGCAGAGTGTTTTAGTGATTCTGGGTTTAAGTAGGATTGATCAGGTGGAACTGAGTGCGAAACTAGACCTGCACCGTTAGGTAGTAGAAACGTGATCCAACAGACGCCATCTTGAATTCCACTGTGTGCGCCGATGATGGTGAATCTTCCAATGTTTCCAAAGAGTTCTAGGGGTTTTCCTAACAGTATGCCCTTCCCGTGGGGTGGAAGGTCCGGGTTTCCACGGTTGAGACCTGTGGAATCGGCGCACCAGTGTAGGTGCATGAACTGCAGACGCTGGTTCCCAAGTCCTGTCAGATGGTCCATAACCTTTCCAATCAATAAGATATTGAAGACTTCCCCGATGATATCTGGAGTCCGCTATGGCCGATACTTCATATTCTTGTCCTTTAGAGGAGTCAATAGGCAATGGTTTGTTTCTTTCTTGTCTTTGGAACCTGTCTGAAACATTTGCCTTTAGTTGAGAGACGTGGAAAACATTATGTATCCTAGACCAAGAAGGAGGTAACTGAAGGCGATAGGCCACCTTCCCTACTGCCCCGGAAACTGTAAATGGACCAAAATATTTGGGGGACAGTTTATTAGGTATCAGTCTTTTTGGGAGGTATCGAGAGGACAACCATACC
The DNA here is from genome assembly GCF_040938575.1 of Ambystoma mexicanum. Taxonomy (NCBI): domain Eukaryota; kingdom Metazoa; phylum Chordata; class Amphibia; order Caudata; family Ambystomatidae; genus Ambystoma; species Ambystoma mexicanum. Next base: position 1,374,685,243 of record NC_090923.1, read on the forward strand.
AAATCCCCTTGATGGTAAGTAGGTTCTTGGGATCTTCGCTTGTCCGCCTGTTTTTTAGTCTTTTCTTGAGTTTCCTTGAGAGCTGTTCTAGCCAGGGCATGTCCAGACTGAATGTTGGCCACCAATTCTTCTACTGCAGGAGAGTTGGTAATTCTGGGAGGAGTGGTAGGGATTATTACAGGATGATATCCGTAGGTACAGTAGAAAGGAGACATTTTGGTAGCAGAATGTTGAGAATTATTGTATGCTATTTCCGCGTAGGGTAGGAAGTCGTCCCAGTTGTCTTGGGTAGCAGAAATGAAGCATCTAAGGTATTGTTCCAAAGATTGGTTCAGCCTCTCTGTCTGACCGTTAGATTGTGGATGATATCCCGAGGTCAGATCTCGTTGTATTCCTAAGGATTGGCATAAATTCTTCCAAAATGTCGATATATATTGTGGTCCTCTATCGGAGATGATGTTTTTGGGGAGTCCATGCAATCGGAATATTGTCCTTAAGAAACAGGATGCCATCTGAGCTGCTGTTGGGAGTTTTTTCATGGGTATAAAGTGTGCCATCTTGGTCATTGAATCCACCGTCACCATTATAGTGGTATTATCATTTGAAGGAGGTAGATCTACAATGAAATCTGTAGAAATCTTTTCCCAAGGTTGGTCGGGTAGAGCGGGTTGGACCAGTTTTCCTACTGGGAGCCTTCTTGGTGTCTTTTCTTGCAGACATATGACGCACGACGAAACGTAGTCTTTAACGTCTGCAGATAAGGTGGGCCACCAAAAATGACGGCTGATTAGTTCTTGAGTGTTGGCTATTCCTCTGTGACCTGCTACTTTGTGATCGTGGCACATGTGTAATACTTGCTGTCTTAGGTTTCCTGTAGGTACAAACAGACTAGTGCCATAGTAATATAGACCATCTTCTTTCTGGAGCTGGTGGATCTGGATATCACTATCTTTTATGTCTTTTATTTGACTGCGGACATCTTGGAGAAATGAAGAGACTACAAAAACAAAAGTTGTGTGCGGAAATATCTTCTCCTTAATTGTACATTCTTCTGTTTGTAGACTGCGGGACAAGGCATCAGCCATTTGGTTACAGGTGCCAGGAATGTGAGTAATTTGAAAGTCAAAAGAAGAGAAGAAATATGCCCATCGGGCTTGACGGCTGTTCTGGCATTCGAAATTCTGAAGGACTTTAAGGTTCCTGTGGTCAGTTCTGATAGTTACTGGATGTCTTGCTCCTACTAGAAGATGTCTCCATTCTTGGCATGCCTTCTTAATGGCGAGTAATTCCTTTTCCAGAACCGTGTAGTTTTGTTCTGAGGACGTCAAGGTTTTTGACATATAGGCAATAGGATGCTCTTTGCCGCTAAGAGAAATCTGTTTCAAGACTGCTCCTATTGCAGAATGAGAAGCATCTGTCTCTAGAAGGAATGGTTTGGTTTGGTCCGGCAATCTAAGGATGGGAGCAGATGAAAATGCAGACTTTAATTCGTCGAAGGCTTGTTGTGTTTCCTTAGTCCACACATATTTCCTTCCTTTCTGTAGAAGTGTAGTCATTGGTTTGATGACTTTGGAGAAGTTGGGTATATATTTCCTGTAGAAATTCGCAAAGCCAACAAACCTTTGGATTTCTTTGACTCCTTGTGGAGCTTTCCAATGCAAAATGGCTTGTACCTTGTGGGGGTCCATGGAAGCCCCTTCTTTGGAAAGAATAAAGCCCAAATAAGGAATCTTTTCTTGATGAAACGAGCATTTCTCTAATTTGGCGAAAAGGTGATTGTCTTGTAGGCGGTGTAGTACCTCTGAAACATGAGAAATGTGCTCCTGTAGATTGGTAGAGAAGATCAATATATCGTCAAGATATACGATCAGTGAATGAAGTAATAAATCCGAAAACAAGTGGTCTACGAATCTTTGGAATACTGAAGGAGCATTAGCCAGGCCGAAAGGCATAACATGATATTCGTAATGCCCAAAAGGGGTGCGGAATGCCGTCTTCCACTCGTCTCCGCTTTTGATCCTAATTAAATGATAAGCGCCTCTCAGGTCCAGTTTGGTGTAAATGGAGGCACCCCTTACCGCTTCTAAAATATCCTGAATCAAAGGCAAAGGATATCGATCCTTGTAGGTGACCCTATTCAATCCCCTATAATCAATGCACGGTCTCAGTTCTTTGCAGTCTTTTTTCGGGATGAAAAACAAGGATGCTCCAGCTGGACTTTTTGATTCAGTGATAAGTCCGTTGCGTAGGTTTGTCTGAAGATATTCCTTCAGGGCCTCCTTTTCAGGATTAGATAGGGTCTACATCCTTCCAAATGGGATCTGGGCGTCTGGCAGGAGATCTATACTGCAATCGTCTCTCCGGTGAGGAGGCAGTTCCTTGAATTCCTCATTAGAGAATACTTTACTGTACTTGTGGTAACATTCCGGTAACAATTTCAGATTTAGCACGACTGCATTAGAGTTCTGAGAGATCTCAGGTGCCTGGGAGGTGTGTATTCCAGTAGTTCCGTTATGCTGGCATGTGGAGGTACAGTATTCTGATCCCAAAAACATGGTTCCAGCTTTCCAATTGATATAGGGATTGTGTTTAGCCAACCAAGGTATTCCCAGGATTATCGGGTAGTGAGCTGCCTTAATGAGATCAAAGATCACTTCCTCTTCATGGGTAGATATCCTCATTGTGAGGACGGAGGTATTGGCTCGTATGGGTCCAGAGGATAAGGAATTTCCATCCACTCCTTCGACTGGGATTGGTAGTTCTTTAGCTATATGGGGTATCTTGTTCTTGTAAGCCCATTCGGTATCCATAAAAAGACCCGCTGCTCCGCAATCTACAAGAGCTGGAACGTTTTGGAGTGAAACATCATTAAATCGGAGTGTTACTGGTAAAACCACCATTTGAGTGGAATTAGCCACTCCGTTGAGGGAACTCGGAGTTCCATGCCCGTTCATGGTTCCCTTTATGAACGGGTGAAGGCGTTTCCCGAACGCCGGGGAGGGACTAGATTACAGTCTTTCAAAACATGTTTGTCCGAACCACAGTACATACAGAGACCCAGAGAGCGTCTTCTGTTTCTCTCTTCTGAGGTAAGAGGACCTCTAGTGATTCCTATTTGCATGGTTTCTTCCTCATGGGTTCGTGAGGTCTTGGTAAAGTCGCTTCGTACATTTGGAGGAGGTCCTTTGGCTTTTCCCTTCTTCCTTTCTAGATTCCTTTCTTGGATTCTATAATCCATCTGTAGAACGAGCGTAATCATCTCTGCAAGGTTATGCGGGCGAGGTACTCGAGACAGTTCGTCCTTCAAGTCTTCGTTTACGTTTCTCCTGAAAATAGTAATGAGAGCGTCATCTGCCCAGGCTGTTTCATGTGCCAGTTGCTTGAACTGAGTGATGTACGCCAGAATTTCCATTGTTCCTTGTTTCAGGTCTAAGAGGTTTTCTTGTGCAGATACCACTATTTCTCTGCGTCCAAACATGGCTTGTATGCTATTGGAGAATCCAGCAATAGAATCTAAGAGTTGATTGTTAGTGGTCACCAGGGGTGTGGCCCAAGCCAGAGCGCTCCCTGATAGGTTGGATATCATGAAGCTGACCTTGGACCGGTCGTTAGGAAAAAAGGCCGGTTTCAATGTAAATTGTACCGTACAAGAGTCGATGAATTCTTTTAGTTTTTTGGGATTGCCATCATATTTCCCCATAGGGAGGGGACCTGGAGGCAGTTCGATTCTTGAGTGTACTACTTGACGAAGCATGGTGTTTTCATTGCGCAGGGTTTGCATCTCGGTATTGAGATTTTGTACAGCTGCTACCAGCTGCTGTATCTGTTGCTCCATGGCGTTGCTATCTCTTACAATCTGTTTCAACACCACACTTTTTGATAAGCCAAGAATGGTACTCACGAATCTTCGGGCTTTATCAGGAGGTTTGAAGAGTAGAGAGACGTCCCCCCGGGAGTCCAGAGACCGTGAGTAGTACTCTGTGCACCCAGGGGGCCACCCCCTGGGAAACCCTCGAGGGGAAGAAAACCCAGATCCAGACAGGTCCCGATTGATTGGAAGGAAGTTCGTATGATAATTGAAGACGTAGAAAATTAACTTGCTGAACACTTGACGTCAGGAAGCGGAGCAGGAATAATCCAAGGTAAGATGCCGGGGAAACCCTGTTAATACCAGGAGAAGGAGAGCAGACTCACGAGAGACGTGACTCAGAGGAAGACGAGGAGAAGCACAAAGTGACAGCAGGAGGAGAAGAGCCGCGGTTGCGAGAGGCCGACGGCGGAAGGAGGAAAGAGGCTGAGAGATGTAAGTGAACCAGAAACGGTGTGTACCGAAGCGGCCGCAGCCGAAGCGGAGTAAAGGAAGCCAAGCAGGGCTAGGATTAGCAAGCACGGCAAGCCGTGTGGAAAAAAGAAACAGCGAACTGTCAAGGATGGCAGCCGCTGAGCGGAGAAAAAAGGTGCTGCGAGCAGCTAGTACGGCAAGCCGTGTGGAAAAAAGAAACAGCGAACTGTCAGGGTTGGCAGCCGCTGAGCGGGAAAAAAGGTGCTGCGAGCAGCTAGTACGGCAAAAGCCGATCGCGGAACCAGAAACAGCGAACTGCCAAGATTGGCAGACGCTGTAATGAGAAAGGTGCTGCGAGCAGCTAGCACGGCAAAAGCCGAGCGGTGAAAGGTAGGGAAACACAGATGGAAAGCAATGCATACACGGGAGCGAGTAGCAACGCAGAGTGTTTTAGTGATTCTGGGTTTAAGTAGGATTGATCAGGTGGAACTGAGTGCGAAACTAGACCTGCACCGTTAGGTAGTAGAAACGTGATCCAACAGACGCCATCTTGAATTCCACTGTGTGCGCCGATGATGGTGAATCTTCCAATGTTTCCAAAGAGTTCTAGGGGTTTTCCTAACAGCTGGATGCCCAATCAAGATAAATAACACCATTCTCCACTCGCCTATGTCTGTTTAGGTACAAGTGCCTAAGCTTAGTCATCTCGTCGGCTGCTGAAATCTTTCAAGAGAGTATTGGAAGGGTGATCAGACACATGGAAAACAGTTTCAAGTACAGTGATGAAATCATGATATGTGGGCCCACACTGGAACAGCACGGTTATGTACTCACACAAGTGTGCGCTGCATCGGTGGAGGCCGGGTTAAAGTTTGATGCAGAAAAATAAGGTTTTCACAAGTTTCATGTGAAATTCTTTGGACATACATTCTCTCCCAAAGGCATGGGACCTGACCCGGGTAAAGTCAAGGCCATCACCGAGATCTCAGCTCCATCGGACGTTAGCGATGTGCGGTCATTTATGGGTATGGCTAGCTAGGGCAGCAGGTACATCAAGCATGTTGCCACCACAAGCACCCGACGGAGAGGACTCACCAAGCAGAATGTGGCATTTCAAATGGGGTCTCCCTGTGTGACAAGGCTTTCCAGCAAATTAAACAGGACATTGCATTGGCGGAGCCCATGGCATACTTTGATTCATCTCTATGTTTTGAATTGAGGGTGGATGTAAGTCTTTTTGGTTTGGGGGCCATACTTGCACAACACAGACCAGGGAGGGAATCTCCAAGAGCAGTGATTGCTTATACTAGTAAAAGAATGTCAGATGTCGAACGACGGTACTCTCAATGGTAAAAGGAAGGACTTGCTGTGATCTGGGCAAGTGAACACTTTCTCATGTAGGTGTTTGGGAAACCGTTTACAATAGCAACTGACGACCAGGCCATGATCACCATTTAGGAGAATCCACAGTGCAAGATCTCGATGATGGAGCTCTGTCACTCTCGATTAGCATCAAAATGGCAAGATATCCGTGACTGACTTGTGTGCATTCAAGAAAGTTCAGGATGAACTGTCCATGTCTGCTGAAGGACCTCTCATGAGAGGTGCTTGCCTGGTGATCCCTTTGAGTTTGTGACAACACATTGTTCCTCTTGCTTGTGAGGGACATTGAGGGGTGATTGAAACAAAGCGACAAATTAGGGACACCTTCTGATTTCCTTGGCTCGATGTTCCCCTGGAATGTACCATACAATCCTGCCATCTATGCCAATGCACCATGAGGTCAAAGAAACCTAAGCCCTAAGCCATTGCAGATATCAGAGCTTCCTGAGAGCGTGTGGAGCACAATGGCGGTTGATTTCTTTTGGCCTCTTACGGACGGAAAGTATTTGATGGTAATCATGGATGAGTATTTACGATTTCCCATTGGCAGGTTGTGTCATCCATGTAGTTGGAAGCAATAATTCCTGAATTGGACATCATCTTCTCAACGTGGGGTATCCCAGAACGTCTAAAGTCAGGCAACAGGCATCCGATCAGCGGGGCAGAATTTGACCGCTGTCCAGCACAGGAAACTCACACCACTGTGGCCACAGGCTAACAGAATGGTCGAGAGATTCATGGATAGTCTCAAGAAGACGTTGCGACAAAATGAGCAGAGCAAAATGTCTCTTAACCAAGCATTGTGCAGTGTTCTGAGAGAGCACATGAAATTACCTCACAGCACCACCAATAAATGCTCTGCCGAATTGATGTGTGGGAGAAAATTAAGAACAAGATTACCACATTTATCGACCAGGGATGAGCGACAGCATCAGGAAATAGCAGCAGCTGACCGTGAAAGGAAGCCTGACATGAAGGCATATACAGATCAGAGGGGACATGCCACCTGGTCATCCATACACATGGGTGATTGGGTACTGGTTTGTCGCTGATAGGCAAGGAAATCAGAATCCCCATTTAACCCAGTTCCCATGACATTTTCTCACATCAATGGGTCCAAGGTAACTCGAGAACTCTAGATCGAGTGATCACTCACAATGAGTCTCATTTTAAGAAATACCTGGTGCAGAACATGGGACGAACCCGAGGAAGAACTTCAGGAGGAAGACGCTTCCTCAGACGTGAATACAGTGTATGCGAGTGCCCAGGTGAAGTCTTCGTCTCACCCTGCCAGGTGCATCAGCAGACCTGCACGCCTTATTGAGGAGCTATGAGCATGAAAAGGTGCCACCATGCCAGAAAGTACTTTTGTTCCCTGTGGGGAGATGTCGCAGTCCCGGCATCATCAGGCTTAATGTGATTGAGCTGTGCTGAAGCGGCGCTCATGGAGTGCTGTGACGGAACGGCTGCAGTTTGTGCACTATAAAGAAATAAAGAGGTACCCTTGACAGACGGCTCTGTGTGATTTCTTCATAGGCAGCCACTTGTTTCCTCCTGGCTGCTCCACACCAATGAAGAAAACATCACTAAGTCGCTGCTGCTGTGGAAAAACAGCGGGAAGAAGAGATCTCCTTCTTGGAAACATGTGCCAACAGTAGAAGACGAGAGGACAGCAAAAGTCGTGGAGGAATCAATCATCTTCAATGGGGTCAGAGTGACTGCCGCGGGTCAACAGCAACTCCTTAGCTGCACCCTAACATGCATGAACCATGTGTCCATGAGTTGGGTTTTCAGGCTACAGCCGAATCCAATTGACTAAGTATCTACCTATTCAATTATTTAATCACATTTTCCCAAAGTGAGGAATGTGGGGCAGCCCCATGGTCACATTGGTGTCATGCGCATTGTGGATGACTGGTACAGAAATGGCTTACACTAACCGGCCTATGGCATACATCTCAACTCACACACATTTGAAGGGTGTCACTGCCCTGAACCCATCACTTGACTTCTGCAGACTCCATTGTACTCAACCACCCAGGAAAACCTTGACCAACTGTCAAAAATGCATTATTTCCGGCGGACTTCGATTGGATCACCCGTCACAGACCGGGAACACACTCCTGGTTCGACATGGCCTGGGCAGAGATTAGGTTGAGAGACAAGCCATTGCATAAATCAAAAAATTGGAAAAACATGAGACTGATAACAATGTTGCTCAATGTTCAGCCTGAACTTTGGGAATTTAAGAGTGTTTGGGCCTCCATGGTCTTGAATTGTGCCCTATGTGCCTCCTTCTCGATTTTCTTTTGTCTTGCCTTTATACCTCTATATTTCGGTCTATCTTTCCATTGGAGCTCTCTCTGTGGATTTTTCTTTTCTTTCTCAAGAACGAACTTTCTAATTGAGTTTTTCAGAACTTTTGTATATACATTTTCTTTTTGTTTATTTTTTGAAAGGTTTGTAACAAACCAATAAAAATAAAAAATAAAATAAAAATAAAAATTGCATAAATCAAGCGCATGATAGAACAGAATCTTGACCTTTTTTTAGAAGAGGCAAACTTTTTAGAACGGGCTGCCACCTCTATAACAGCCCCACAATAGGCTGCAAACTCTTTAGTTTTAGATATTAGGTGATGCTAAAGCTCCACCTATAAGCCAAAACTATTGCATTAGGGTACAGTTAGGGAGAAATAGAATATGAAGAGGGACTCAAAGCTTGGAGCAGTGTTGTTTGGCTATTCACCCATTTCCTGCCCCTCTGTGCCCAATACACAGCCTCCTGAAATGTCTTTGAGCTACGTATTTCAAACCTTACCATCAAACATTATGTTGCAAGTCTTTTTTCAAAGCAGTCTTCTGAGAATTAATGACTTAAATCGAGCTGTAAACATGCTACTGGTGTAATACTAATGTGAACCAGGTTTGCCTTCAGTCACTCAATTTATGAGCAGTATGTGAGTCCTTCAGTGAAGTCTTGTTTTGGCCGTTTACTGCTTTTCTTGCAATTTTGCATTTATAGGCACCAGGGTACAAGGTGGAGAGTGCAAAGTTCAAAGGAGGCTGTGATAACGGTGCAGGTGTTCAAGAGAATGAGAAGGGGAATAGAGCAAGGGAGGAAGCTGTTAATAGAGGGTGAGAGAAATGGCTATGGTTGGATCCCTGGTGGTAATGGCGCTGGATCTGACAGCTGTCACATAATGTAGTGATGCCAGGTGTATATACACTGAATCACTGCCGGCAACAATTAGGTTTGCATGTTGTTGGTTTTTATTGGTTGTTACTGGGCAATTGTTTGGCCAGGTCTTGCAGGCGAGAATTGGTACATTTGCATGACGAAAAAAGTCAACACGTGTTTCGACCAGGGGTCTTTACCAAGGCATATGAGAAGGGGATGAATTGGCCCTTGTATGAGTAGCTGGATAGCTGCCGAGTGCCCGGCGGGTCCTCGGTGTGTAGTCTCTGCTCACTGTTATCTTTCGAGGGTGCCATCGATGATTAGCAGGAGGAAATATGAGCGAGAAAGGGGGAGAGTGAGAGGGTAAGAAATAAAGCAAGAGACTGAGAGGAAGGATGAGAGGGGGCAGAGAGAGGGAGTAGGGTGAGTAGATGAGGCATAGATGAGATATCATGGGGAATGATGGGTGAGTGGGGGGATAGAGGGGATTGGGTAGGGCTAAAGAGTGAGGGGCAGGATGCATGGATTGGGGTAAAGAAAGAGGGTGTAGGGTTGAGTAGATAGAGAGAGGGTAGGGCTAAGTAGAGAGGGTTAGGGGAGTGGGGGTAGAGAGCGGCGGTAGGGTGTGTGGGGATAGACAGGGGATTGTAGTGTGGGTTTATTAGTATAGAGAGAGAGGGTGTAAGGTGGGTGGGATAGAGAGAGTGGGTTGTGGTGGGGCTAGAGAGAGTGGGGTTGGATGAGTGGGGTAGAGATAATCGGGTGGGTGGCTGATTGATTGATTGATGGTTTATTTATATAGCACCTATACACAATGTGTTTCAAAGCGCTTCAAGGAGGGAGGGAACATGGGAAAAATACAGTTACATTCTTAACGTCCTTGAAACAATACAGAATGTGAAAAATAACTATCGTAATAAGCCTGGAGTAGAGAAATTTGGGCTGGGGTGTGTGGGGCTAGAGAAAGTAGAAGGGTGGTTAAAGGGAGTTGAGGTACGGCGGGTAGGTGAGGGTAGGGAGAATTGGGAAAGTGTGGGTGGGGGTAGAGAGAGTGGGCAGGGGTGGAGAGCATGTGAGTAGGTTGAAGGTAGAGAGCATGGACATAGGGTGGGAGGATGGTGTAGAGAGAGTAAATGTAGGGTGGGAGGTGGGGATAGAGAGTGTGGGTTAGGGTGCATAGGTGGTGGCAGGGTAGGTGGCGAGAGAGAGTGGGGGTAGGAAGGTTGGGAAGAGTTAGAGAGAGTGGAGTTAGCGGGGATATAGAGAATGGGGTGGGATAGGTGGCTGGTATTTGTTGGGGCAGAAAACATGAAGAGCAAAGCAGTCTCAGGAGGACTCATCAAAAGTAGCCCAAAATAACCCAACCAGCACATGTAATGGGGGTGGGGAAGGTGGGTTGTAGAGAGAATGGGGTGGTTGGGGGTCGAGAAAGTGATGGTGGGGGTAGAGAGAGTGGGTGGGGGTAGAGAGCATGTGAGTAGGTTGAAGGTAGAGAACATGGGCATAGGGTGGGAGGGTGGTGTAGAGAGTGAATGTAGGGTGGGGATAGAGAGTGTGGGTTAGGGTGCATAGATGGTGGCACGGTGTGTGGCGAGAGAGAGTGGGGGTAGGAAGGTTGGGAAGAGTTAGAGAGAGTGGAGTGAGAGGGGATATAGAGAGTGGGGTGGGATAGGTGGCTGGTATTTGTTGGGGCAGAAAACATGAAGAGCAAAGCAGTCTCAGGAGGACTCATCAAAAGTAGCCCAAAATAACCCAACCAGCACATGTAATGGGGGTGGGGAAGGTGGGTTGTAGAGAGAATGGGGTGGTTGGGGGTCGAGAAAGTGATGGTGGGGGTAGAGAGAGTTGGCATATAGAGCGGCAGCCTCTGATGGTCTAAAAGAAATCGGACAAAAGTAGCCCACAAATAGCCCAATTGTATGTTAAATAGTCCATAATAGCCAAATTGTGCAGCCTTACAAATCACTGGTCAGCTGAGAAATGGAGAGTCTTCCACCCTACTTGCTACTTACAAAACAGCTCATTGGAGCAAACATTGTTAGAGAACTCCTCAGTGGTAGTACGCATATGGAGGAGGAGTTTGGTAAAATAATCTTTAGTGATTTGGGATGTTCATGCCGTGGCATTGCCTACTTGTATGCAATCAGATATTCTCAGTTCAGAACCCACTTCCCTCTCTCGCATGTGTAACAATGCTTCAATCAATTTTGTGGTGCAAGTGCCACACAAATTTGCCAAAACCAACAAGCAAAGGCAAAGCCAACTGTTTTGGTTTGTGTATACATTTTAGGCATTTGCCAGGCACACAATTATATGCCTAGTTACTCACATCGTTTTGCAGCTGCTACCTTCGATGGTCAGATAATACCACTACGGCAGTGCCTGGCAAATGCCTAAATAAAGCCAACACATGCCTACACAAAACGGCAAACTCTTGGTATTGTCAATGCTTGTTTTAATAGGCAGGTGCTTTAGTGGAGTGTCCATTTTCTCTGTCGAGTCTGAAACCTGAATCACCCAGTGAAATACTTTATAAAACGGATTGGTGTATATCTGCAAAACATTTGTGCACCTTTTTGTGGAACAGCAAATGTTATGCTTTGTTGTATGCCTGCGAAGACACAATAGCATGGGAGGAGCAGGAGAAAGGGAGGAAAATGGAAGGGCTTTGGAGGGGAGGGGGGAAAGGACAGTCCAGAGGAGGAAGGAGAATAAAGCAATTGAACTGTTACATGTGTCACCCACCTACTTTCTGTGGCTCGGTGCGAGCTCAATAATTCGTCAATAAAGGTAGGCAGACAACACAACTGGTGACAAGAGTTGATCAGCTCCCCACATACTCCCAGTCTCTCAGCTCGGCGGCCTCCCACCAACTCCTAGAATTGACTGCTGCACACCATCCTCCAAAATAAATATGAGGGCCTCCAACCTACAGCGATAAAGGTTTTCCTACGCACTCTGTCATACGATCACACAGCAATACTCCATATCATGATTCCCACTTCCATGCAACAACTTGACCTTTGTGGCAAACACCACAATCACTGAAGACACACTGTGGGCAAATGCTGTCTCTACTTGCCAACCTACAAACAGGCACGACTCTACCACAAGTATGAATTCCAGAATACAGGACTTGGATCACCAATAATAAGAAGTTGGAAGAAAAAACAATATCTACATTGGAGACATCATTTGTACTTATCGGAGTCATTTAATGAACGTGTACAGCGCCCATATTTCAATTTAGACGACTAACAGCTTCTTGGAAACAAATAAAGGAAAATAGAAATATTTCCTCAAATCTCACTGGGATAAATTATACCCTGACTGAGAAATTCTTAAAGCCTTGAAAAAGCCCTTGAAGGGCGAAACGTGTTGGTTATAACAAACAAACACACCAACAGAAATACAGAATAAATAATACAATATGGTCATCAGACTTAAGATTCTCTCCTTTTTGTGATCAATTAGCAAAGTTTACATGGAATTACAAAAATGGACAGTATTAAAATGTTAGTACAAATTGAAAAGCTCACTCAAAGCTTGTATTTTTACCAGAGGAAAACCTGTGATCTGGTATTTCAGTTCGATCTACAAACATTCCTGCCTCCAACAACCAACTTTAAAAAAAACATGTCAACACCTCATGCATTCCACACCCCACGTAACAGGACACACAATTGAATTATTGGTCTTGTGCTTGTATGTGAGAGATACCTCTCAAATCCCACTGGGGGGGGGGGCAGATCTCTCTCCGCTGCAGGGGCCTCCTTCTGGAACAGCCTTCCTGCCTCCCTGAAACTTGAGGAGAACCATCTCTGGTTCCGGAAGCACCTCAAAAGCTTTCTCTTTGCCTCCGCTTTCTCTCCCCCTCTTCCCTGCTAATACTACTGAAACTGCACTGAATCTGCAACTGAGCCACTCACCGTTCTCGGTCCTTGGCCCAGCCACTGTCCCCTGCACTGCCTCCCTGGCAACCCCTGCCCTACGGGACTGTGTCTGTATCCCTACAGCCCCCCCTTCCCAGCACTTGTCTGCACTTACCTCGCACTTGCCACCAGCTGGCCCTTGTTATTTATCCTGTATGCTGTATGCTAATAACCCTGTACTGCACTTTCCCCTCTCCCTTTCCCCCATGCACTTTTCCCTTCCCCTCTACCCTTGCACTTGCGTGATCTGAATGACACCTGGCCTAGTAGGATTGTTGTCTGTCTCCCCTTGTTCTCCCCCTGCCTCGTCGCGCCTTGAAACACTTGTGTATAGGCGCGTTACACATGCCATATCATATCACTGAAGCGTACAGAGCCACAATGCAAGCAGGAGAGGACAAGCAACCAGCTCCCTCACACACTCATAGGGCAGCTTTTCTTTGCGAGCCCAATCACTTGGAATAGGCATCACAGATAGAAGACCCAGATGAAAAGAATGCTTTGAAGACTTCAAAGATTTTATCAAAGCATGGGGCAATAATAAAACAACGGATATTGTAAACATTGTTACCGTTTTGTAGGGCGAGAGGTGAACTCCATAATAAAGGGACTTCATGATCCTGACAAAGTATTCTATGCGACACTCATTGCTGAACTAATTAGCAAATTTGTGGCACAGATTAACTGTGACTATGAATGCTGCACTTTAAATCAATTCAGCAAAATACCTCAAGAAACAGCTCGAAGTTGCCCTTTGCCTCCAAGTTGCTCACTACTTGTTCTATACATTCTACAGAAAAGAAGCTACTAGATTCTGCATTATCAAAGGTTGTACATCCCCTATGTTCAGAAAACACCTCCTCAAGACCTAATTGCCACGCCAAGAAATTCTTGACTTTGGCCGAATACATGAAAGAGCTGACACCCAATCAGAAGAAAGGAAATCTCCCAAGAAACAAGAACAGGTAGCGGTAATAACCACCAGTCCTTGCCCACCACACCCACTGGAAAGTGTCCCCCAGGAACCATGGCCAACAACCAACCGCAACAGTTCAGTTGAGACAATCTATTACTGACCAGCCTCCACAAATGTGCTATAGATGTGGATTCTCGTTGCCACACAGAGGTCTATGCCCTGTACCAGGCCAGCGATGCAGTAAATGCTGCTGCCCCAAATCACTTACAAATGTCTGCAGAGAAGGCGGACCTTTCTCAACACGGTGCAAACAATATGTTATGTATGCACAGATGAACTCCAAAGCACACCACACCACGGACGAATATGTTTCCCATGATGGCTGAAGAAGCTGAAACGTCCCCCTCTAAGGTAACCCTCCCAATACAGGGCCTCGACAAAGAATTCATAATTGACACAGGCACCACTATCAACATCATGACGTAGTGACAATTATGTCGCCTAAAACACAGACCCTTCGTAACACTGTTGACAGTGAGGATATTCCAATGGGGTGCTGGACAGCCCCTTCAATGCATCGGGTAATTCGCCTACACCGATATTCTGACAAGTCTGCTGCTGCCATTCCGTGTTCTGAGAATAGCTGCTGTGAGTTGATGCTTGATTTCGTGCACAACAGTGAAAAGACTAGGTGTCATAGAATTCGCATATACTGTGACCAATGGTCGGGCTCCACTCCAACCTACACCCAAACCGTTCCTACTCTGTCATTTCCCATAACAAACATAAGGCCATGGGAGATGCAATGGCCATTCAGTGCGACTGCATATCAACAGTACCTCAACACCTGCAAAGAGTAGGGTTCACCTGCAACAGAAGAAAACATTATTGAAGTAGCCACAGGACCCACAACATTGGTCTCACCGGTCTTCATCGTCACCAAAGCAGGTGACCATGTTCGACCCTATCTCAACACGCACATTCCAAAAAAAGCCATAGAGTACACTACCCCCGTCCCCAAAATTGAAGGCATGGTCATCCGATTAGACAGGGCTGAAACATTTATGAAATTAGACCTCATCTAAGGATACCATCAACTGGTACTCCACCAGAGTTACAGCACATTATACCATTTGCAACACACACGGGGGTATTCTGAAATACAAGTTTAATCTTCTGCAGTACCTCAGTATTCAACTACAGCAATGGGATACTGATCTCCAGGCATGGACAGGAACGACACAAAAGTGCTCTCCATGAAGACTACCAAGCTCTACTATCTGCATGTCTTACCCTAATTGTGAGTAAATGCTAACGTAACAAATGCCACGTAATATTTACTGACACATCTTCTCAAAGGATGGCATGATTCCCGACCCAGGAAAAGTTGAGAAAATTAAACAACTATATCTGCCTGCTCAAGCCACAGAACTGTCGCCATTCCTTGGCATGGCAGGAAACTGCTTGAGGTACATTTATTTATCTATACATTTATAAAGCGTGCAAAAAAAACTCTGGGGAATCAAGGCACGGTTACATAGAAGCAAATGTCAAGAAGGGGACCATACGATAGATAGTAGGCTCTGGATGGGCCTAATCGAAACGCCAAGTTCGTAAGGCTCTTCAGAAGGTCCAGTATGATTGTCCCACGCTCAGGCTGGGCAGAAGAGAGTTCCATCGGCTTGCTGCCACAGTGGGGAAACTTGTACCGCATCCTTTAGCTCATTTGAACTTGGATTGGACACCCATGTCCGTACGCCAATCTCGCTGGCCTGGATGACTGGGCTTTCATGTACTTCTGTGACAGGTAGGGGAAAAATGAGTTTGAGAGACATCTATGTCTAATGGATATGGTTTTGAAAATAATTCATTCATCGATCGGCAGCCACTGCGTATCTCTTCTTGCTGCTGAGATGTGCTTTTGTTTCGGAATGTTAAGGGCAGCTCGGATGGCATTATTCTGGATCACCTGCAACTTACAGATGTTGTGTTCCGGGAAAGAGATCATTACAATCATCTAGCCTCAACCCAAAGATAGCTCTGGCAATGGCAAGGCACCTTTTTGGAGATAGAAATGGTCTAGAAGCATTGATCAGCTCAGTAGTATAGGCCACAGAAGATGCAACAGTGTTTACCTCGCGTGTCAAGGAGAGTGTAGCATCAAGATACAACACCATGGTTTTCAATGAGAAGGATACTGGGATCTGAAGGACATCAATGTTGAAGGTGGAATACAGAGAGTTTAGTTTCTTGATTACCACTGGTGGTCATACCATCAAGTGCTCTGTCTTCTCATCATTCAGATATAGGATTTGGGTATCATCAGCATAGTTCACGTACGATATGCTGATTGAGTCCAATAGGTCAAAAAGAGGTTTAATTAATGTATTGTAAGGGGTGGGGGAAACACAAGAACCTTGAGGCACTCCACATGACATGGGTGTTGGCGGGCGGGGGGCACATGCTGATTCCGCTAACACTCTGATTGATTTGTCAGCCAGGAAGGATGCTCCCCAAATCATGGCTTCTGGCGTAAAATTGGGAGCGCAGGTCTTGTGCTGACATAAGATTTTGTGGTCGACCAAGTCAAAAGCGGCCAAAAGGTCCAAGAGTAGGAGAAGGGCGGGCTTTCCCTTGTCACTGATTGCATCACGTTGGTTCTTTATGTCCAGCAGGGCTGATTCCGTTCCATGGCCTGGTCAGAAGCCTGATTGGCGCTTTCTCAGGATGTGGTTGTTTTCAAGGTAGGGCTCGATTTGAATGTATGCCGGCCTATCTAGGATTTTCAATAGAAAAGGGACTGTTGTGATTGGGTGATAGTTATTGGGAGTTGTGGGGTCTAGCATGGGTTTTTGGATCAGTGGGAGAACCCAGCCTTCCTTCAGGCTAGAGGGTACAGAGCAAGAGGAGAAGGAAGCATTGATAAAGCTGGTGATAAAGGGGATCAATGCAGTCCTTGATGATGGAGGCAGGGCATATCTCGCCTTAACAGCTGGATGGTTTCAGACTCTTAAGGATGGCTGCAACTTAAGTAACAGAAACATTGCAGAAGAGAAACACACGGGGGTCCAGGAAGGTAGGGCTTAATGGCCTGTTGGCGGGTGCTGGCGGGTGCTGGTAGTGAATTTTTGAGTGGAGATTGAGTAGAGATTGTTTGGCATGGATTTTCTTGTGTAGCAAGTCAGTTTTGTCAAGCATGGCCTTTTGGATACTTTTACACCATCCTTTTGTAGTGGAGCAATTATTGACTAGAGAGCATGTGCCCCCTGCCTTCCTCAGAAGAAATGGAATTATAAAATCAGAAAGGACACATTTGAAACTGCACTTTAAATTTTCCTGGAAATGCAGCTGGCACAAAGAATAGTTAGTTTGGCTACACAAGTAGGGGACAGATGAGGCATTAGCTTGCACAATTAGTGTGTTTTTAAATAGAATAGATTAGGTGACCGGGAGGCGTGTACCCAGAATGGGGGCTCACTACACAAGTAGGGCAGTATGGCTATAGGTAGGATCAGGTTGCAGTTTACCCATAGGCAGAAATATGATGTGCCAGGCATGCACTAGGTCTCGGTAGATAGCAAAATAAATTCAGAGCGTATGTATCCTGCAGAGGAACATAACGTGACAAGCTGCCATTTTAAATTGCACCAGCATAGCATAGAATTGAGTTCTGCAGCTTTAAGAAAAAAACAAACAGTTAAGCACACTTGAACAAATACACTTAATCAGGAAAATTCTGTAGCCAGCTAGATGGTAGCTGCCTCAAAGGAATGTCAAAACCCAAGGCTTTGTAGGGAGGATTACATGGTGGAAACAAGATACCATTGTGTGCATATAGCTATCGAGGTAAATTAAGTTACGATAACACGGCAGTTTCAAGTCTATGGGACATACGGAACATCCCAGGGAGTCAGAAGTAGTTGGCAGATTAATGCCTCTGCGATCGGCTAGGTGTGACAGAGGAACGAAAATGCGACTAAGAAGAGAACTAATTGCCGCAATAAAATCTTAACAGGATGGAAGCAGCATGATTCACAAAACAGTTTTTCATAAATGTGTCAAGAACAGGATGGCGTGATCACTGTTTGCGAAAACAAGTACTTGAGACTCGTTAATGTCATGGCAGGGGAGGTAACATGGGCTGTTTACTTTTTTAAAAAAAAATAAAGGCGATATGCTTGTCCTCTCGCCCTCTCATCTACATAAAACACGTCAGCATGCTGCCAGTTCATGGACAGTCCTGTTAACCGATGAGCTCAAGTTTTTTTCACTGCAGAAGTAATTTAGGGCCTACCAATAATATCCAAGTATGATGAGCAACACACTTTTCTTTATGGGAAGGTTTATGGGTGGGATCTTAGATAAGGGTGTCCAATCACTAGTTATGGACATATATAATTATATTATATATGTAGCTTAGTAGAGAGAGACAATGACCAAGAGGGATAGGTTTTCATAACTGTGACATCACATTGCCTATAAAACCTACTGTTTCCTGTTAATGTGTGGAGAATTCTGGAGTGAGAGCTTAGCTTGTAATCTGTTTTTTCCCTCCAGTTCTATATTGCAATTAAAACTGGGTTACCTTGCATTTGGTATACCACAATCAATCTGTGTTGTCCCTTTTTTGACAAATATACAGTTAGAGGGGTATTTGGCTTGTGACCCTCTGTTTTCATCTGGTAGCAGTGTCCCGTTAGGGCTGTGGACATTGGGGTGCCCTGCCACTCTCTGTTTTGGACAGCAGATCGGTCAGGAGAGCGGATTTTCTTTTTTGGTTGTGCATAACTAGACAGGGAGGACAGCAGGGGCTGGCTTTGGAGTGGAACCCTGACTGGTCTCCCACCGCCCTATGGAAGCAACAGGAGGAGCTGGCAAATTGAGGGTAGCCCACAGCCCATAACCCTCAAAAGTCCACAGAAACGTGAGTGTGCTAGGTGCACGGACACAATTGGGGGGTTTATTGTACAGTATTTTAGAAACAGTGAAAAGTGATAAAGGATAGCCCTAGACAAGGTCTTGGAACACTGCACAGTATGGCCCCTAAGGGCCCAACCATCTTTTGAGGGTAGAGTTAAAGGGCTAGAGAGATAAGGATACCCCAGCGCAAAAGAATGAAACCAGAAGACAGCAGTATTTTATTGTGTTTTTTTGATTAAATTGTTGATTGCCGGCATTGTGTTGTATGTGAGACAGGTCCTATAGAGGTGGTTTTACTCTGTGTGTTGTGAGAGCAGCAGATAGTATTGTTTGATAGAGGTTGATGGGGTAAGTATGAACATTTAGATTGTGAGCAGAGTTTTTGTTGTGACCCAGAGGTAGGATTTGGATATTGGGGCGTGGCCCTAGACAATGAAACCAGATTTAATAGATGGTGTACATTTGAAGTAGGGAGGAGGTGTGAGTAAAGGAAAAGTGTGAGAGAATTGCAAAAACTATTTCTGTTCTAATTACTGGTAAGCTGACCACTATTTTGCATTGTTTATTCTGTGTAAGTACCAGGCTGCGCGCTGCTTAAATGTTGTCACCATGTCAGATACCCAATAACTCACCTATGCCAAGCATTCCCTAGATACAGTGCCAAAATCATTAAGCATCATGCTGAGTGGGTTACTGGGAAGATGTACCTGTCATGGCCACAAGAGGGCACTCAATGTAAAAATGTACTCCAACACATGTGCACATACTTACATGCCACACACAAGGGCAGGAAGCTCAGCAACAGGATAGGGGTATTAGAACGCTGGAAGGCCTTTTAGGAAGAAACAGAGGGGACTAAGAAGGAATAGATGCTTAATATGTGTCAGGGGGGAGCGTGAGCAGCCCACGGCGCTGCTGCCTCCTCCCTCTGAGGAAAGCGCTTACACACAGCCAACAGCTCTGCCATCACCAGCTGAGGCAGGCATTCACACACAATTCACAGAACTGCCTTGGGTGAGTCAAAAATTCCTATATTAGTTTCCCAAAGTCCTCCTTAATGCCCTTGCTTCACTCTGGATGGTAATGTGGGCTTTCAAGCTATAATGTTGGTGAATTGCTGCCCCCTCTCCAACTTTTTTCAGGCACTAAGGCTTAATAAGCACTGTCCATGAAAATGCAGTGGAGGACACAACAAACATTTCCTGAAAACCTACTTAGTCACAGTTAAGGTCACCATCACTTTAATTTTGAACTCCATACTAAAGAATAACCGGGAGTGTCCAAATTGTATACTGTAGTTGGTCAGATAGCTCAGCAGGTTGAGCGCATTGTGGAACTGGAAGTGACTTGTCTGAATATTTTAAAACACAAAGTGAACAACAGATTGTTACATTAGCCTGAGGAAGTCCTGTAAAGGGACAAAACGCACGTTGAATTTACACCTCCACAGGTGTTTTTTCCTTTCCATCTGTCTACGACTGAATTATGATTTGACCAGTTGAACTATATTTTTTCAATCATGTTCAATAAATGTTGCTCGTAACGCACGTATCCGGTTTTTCATCGAACGAGTGCCCGGGTGTTTTATTTCGGGAGACCATGGAGTTGTAATGGATGATGCTGCATGACTACCAAAATTATAATAGGCATATTTATCATATAATAATTTATTATATTTATATTTTATTGCAGTGGTCGCTGCACTGTAGTTGAGTATCAAGAGACACAGTAAACCCGAAAAATGACACACCTCCTCCCAAGATTGGAAATTCTGTGAAAGATACATAAAAAATAAAAACGCTATTAAGACATTTTTTTTAAAAAAACAGCTGTTTCAGCCTAGTCCCCATTCATTTTCCCATAGAGAAAACATCAATATTTTGCTCCAGTGTACAGCCAAAACTGCTGGACAGTATTGTGCCAGGTACGAAACAACTTGGGCACGAAGCGTTGACTCGATTTCCGGAGTATTACATCCAGTAGTTGTTAAAATATTTGATGGAGAAGGAGGTGACCCCATCTACCAAAATGATAGCTATATCTCCCATGGAGCTTTGCAGCAGAGAGGCTACCAAGATTTTCATAAATGAAAAAGCAGACATTTTTTCCCAAAATTCTATTGCCAATAACCATTTACTTGGAGGATGGATTTGAATGAGATCTTCTAAACCAAGAGATTGTCAAGCCTCCCCTCAAATTCTGGAAATTCTGGGAACAATTTGTCAAAAAATGAATAGGTTATTAAGAAAAGAAAAAAACTGCAGTTTTCGGCCTACTCCCATTCGTTTTCCCATAGAGAAAAAGTTAATTTTTTGAACAGCCGTAGCTTGAAAACACCCAGTAGTGCCCATTGATCCTTAAAACCTTTACATCGGCTTTGGTGTTTTTCAGCAGAGAGGCTGGGAGAGGCAAATTACATTTCTGTGAGGGTTATGGGGTTATTCCATCCAGTAGTTGTTAAGATATTTGATGGAGAAGGGGGTGCTCACTTCTCCCAAACGTATAGCTATGTATGTGTTCCACAATGCATCAGCAAGGCTTTTCAGAAATGAAAAAAGCCACCGTTTTTGTTGTTGCTTGAAGGTAGAGATAACCGCGGTTATAACGGGTATAACCGGGGTTAGCCATAAAGACAAGTGGGAAAAATGCCATTTGAAGGAGGTGGGGAGTTGGAAGAGGACATTATGTGGAATTGGGGCATGGCGGGCTGAGGACCACCAAGTTCGGAGCACAAAAAAATGTTTTGCATAACCGGGGTTATCCAGAGCTATAACCGCAGTTATGATAGAAAACTAGATCTGGAATAAAAGTGCATCAGACAAAAGGATCAGTGCCAAAGTTTATGGCCAAAATAAAACTAGAGGTGTGGTCATGGCCGAAGGCCCTGGCTAGTGGGCCAAAAGACATGTATAGTGGCCACAGCCAAAGGCAGTGGCCACCTACTGGATCCAAAGAAAGATATTGGGGCAACATGTACGGTGGACATGGCACCTAGTGGGCAACTGGCAAAAGGGCACAGCGAAAGGCTGTGGCCACTGGCCATGGAATGCTGTGACGGAACGGCACAGCGAGCACAGCGTGGGCATGAGGGGCAACAGTTTGAACATTATAAAGAAAAAAAAGGTACGCTTCACAGCCGAGTCCTGGGTTATCTTTTTATAGGCAGTAACTCGGCAGAAGTCGTGTTTTCTCCTGGCTACACCACAGACTGGCAAAAAGGATGGGGTGCTGACAGCCCATCAAGCACGACGAATACTGATTCATCTTTAACCACCTGTTGAGAAGGAAATCAATTGTCTGCTAACAGATGACATCATTGAGCCAGTGTCGAGTTCCACTCCCTGGGTGTCCCACATCGGAGCTGTCCCGAAGAAAAGTACAGATGGTGATATATAGGCATCTGTGTGGACATGAGGCAGGTGAATATAGCATGCTTAATGAGGCACGAGTATTCTCAAAGCTGGACCTTAACAATATCACCAGATAGAGCTGGATGCCCAATCAAGATAAATAACACCATTCTCCACTCGCCTATGTCTGTTTAGGTACAAGTGCCTAAGCTTAGTCATCTCGTCGGCTGCTGAAATCTTTCAAGAGAGTATTGGAAGGGTGATCAGACACATGGAAAACAGTTTCAAGTACAGTGATGAAATCATGATATGTGTGCCCACACTGGAACAGCACGGTTATGTACTCACACAAGTGTGCGCTGCATCGGTGGAGGCCGGGTTAAAGTTTGATGCAGAAAAATAAGGTTTTCACAAGTTTCATGTGAAATTCTTTGGACATACATTCTCTCCCAAAGGCATGAGACCTGACCCGGGTAAAGTCAAGGCCATCACCGAGATCTCAGCTCCATCGGACGTTAGCGATGTGCGGTCATTTATGGGTATGGCTAGCTAGGGCAGCAGGTACATCAAGCATGTTGCCACCACAAGCACCCGACGGAGAGGACTCACCAAGCAGAATGTGGCATTTCAAATAGGGTCTCCCTGTGTGACAAGGCTTTCCAGCAAATTAAACAGGACATTGCATTGGCGGAGCCCATGGCATACTTTGATTCATCTCTATGTTTTGAATTGAGGGTGGATGTAAGTCTTTTTGGTTTGGGGGCCATACTTGCACAACACAGACCAGGGAGGGAATCTCCAAGAGCAGTGATTGCTTATACTAGTAAAAGAATGTCAGATGTCGAACGACGGTACTCTCAATGGTAAAAGGAAGGACTTGCTGTGATCTGGGCAAGTGAACACTTTCTCATGTAGGTGTTTGGGAAACCGTTTACAATAGCAACTGACGACCAGGCCATGATCACCATTTAGGAGAATCCACAGTGCAAGATCTCGATGATGGAGCTCTGTCACTCTCGATTAGCATCAAAATGGCAAGATATCCGTGACTGACTTGTGTGCATTCAAGAAAGTTCAGGATGAACTGTCCATGTCTGCTGAAGGACCTCTCATGAGAGGTGCTTGCCTGGTGATCCCTTTGAGTTTGTGACAACAAATTGTTCCTCTTGCTTGTGAGGGACATTGAGGGGTGATTGAAACAAAGCGACAAATTAGGGACACCTTCTGATTTCCTTGACTCGATGTTCCCCTGGAATGTACCATACAATCCTGCCATCTATGCCAATGCACCATGAGGTCAAAGAAACCTAAGCCCTAAGCCATTGCAGATATCAGAGCTTCCTGAGAGCGTGTGGAGCAAAATGGCGGTTGATTTCTTTTGGCCTCTTACGGATGGAAAGTATTTCATGGTAATCATGGATGAGTATTTATGATTTCCCATTGGCAGGTTGTGTCATCCATGTAGTTAGAACTAAGCAATAATTCCTGAACTGGACATCATCTTCTCAACGTGGGGTATCCCAGAACGTCTAAAGTCAGGCAACAGGCCTCCGGTCAGCGGGGCAGAATTTGACCGCTGTCCAGCACAGGAAACTCACACCACTGTGGCCACAGGCTAACAGAATGGTCGAGAGATTCATGGATAGTCTCAAGAAGACGTTGCGACAAAATGAGCAGAGCAAAATGTCTCTTAACCAAGCATTGTGCAGTGTTCTGAGAGAGCACATGAAATTACCTCACAGCACCACCAATAAATGCTCTGCCGAATTGATGTGTGGGAGAAAATTAAGAACAAGATTACCACAATTATCGACCAGGGATGAGCGACAGCATCAGGAAATAGCAGCAGCTGACCGTGAAAGGAAGCCTGACATGAAGGCATATACAGATCAGAGGGGACATGCCACCTGGTCATCCATACACATGGGTGATTGGGTACTGGTTTGTCGCTGATAGGCAAGGAAATCAGAATCCCCATTTAACCCAGTTCCCATGACATTTTCTCACATCAATGGGTCCAAGGTAACTCGAGAACTGTAGATCGAGTGATCACTCACAATGAGTCTCATTTTAAGAAATACCTGGTGCAGAACATGGGACGAACCCGAGGAAGAACTTCAGGAGGAAGACGCTTCCTCAGACGTGAATACAGTGTATGCGAGTGCCCAGGTGAAGTCTTCGTCTCACCCTGCCAGGTGCATCAGCAGACCTGCACGCCTTATTGAGGAGCTATGAGCATGAAAAGGTGCCACCATGTCAGAAAGTACTTTTGTTCCCTGTGGGGAGATGTCGCAGTCCCGGCATCATCAGGCTTAATGTGACTGAGCCGTGCTGAAGCGGCGCTCATGGAGTGCTGTGACGGAACGGCTGCAGTTTGCGCACTATAAAGAAATAAAGAGCTACCCTTGACAGCCGGCTCTGTGTGATTTCTTCATAGGCAGCCACTTGTTTCCTCCTGGCTGCTCCACACCAATGAAGAAAACATCACTAAGTCACTGTTGCTGTGGAAAAACAGCGGGAAGAAGAGATCGCCTTCTTGGAAACATGTGCCAACAGTAGAAGACGAGAGGACAGCAAAAGTCCTGGAGGAATCAATCATCTTCAATGGGGTCAGAGTGACTGCCACGGGTCAAGAGCAACTCCTTAGCTGCACCTAACATGCATGAACCATGTGTCCATGAGTTGGGTTTTCAGGGTACAGCCGAATCCAGTTGACTAAGTATCTACCTATTCAATTATTTAATCACATTTTCCCAAAGTGAGGAATGTGGGGCAGCCCCATGGTCACATTGGTGTCATGCGCATTGTGGATGACTGGTACAGAAATGGCTTACACTAACCGGCCTATGGCATACATCTCAACTCACACTCATTTGAAAGGTGTCACTGCCCTAAACCCATCACTTGACTTCTACAGACTCCATTGTACTCGACCACCCAGGAAAACCTTGACCAACTGTCAAAAATGCATTATTTCCGGCGGACTTCGATTGGATCACCCGTCACAGACCGGGAACACACTCCTGGTTCGACATGGCCTGGGCAGAGATTAGGTTGAGAGACAAGCCATTGCATAAATCAAAAAATTGGAAAAACATGAGACTGATAACAATGTTGCTCAATGTTCAGCCTGAACTTTGGGAATTTAAGAGTGTTTGGGCCTCCATGGTCTTGAATTGTGCCCTATGTGCCTCCTTCTCGATTTCTTTTGTCTTGCCTTTATACCTCTATATTTCGGTCTATCTTTCCATTGGAGCTCTCTCTGTGGATTTTTCTTTTCTTTCTCAAGAACGAACTTTCTAATTGAGTTTTTCAGAACTTTTGTATATACATTTTCTTTTTGTTCATTTTTTTAAAGGTTTGTAACAAACCAATAAAAATAAAAAATAAAATAAAAATAAAAATTGCATAAATCAAGCGCATGATAGAACAGAATCTTGACCTTTTTTTAGAAGAGGCAAACTTTTTAGAACGGGCTGCCACCTCTATAACAGCCCCACAATAGGCTGCAAACTCTTTAGTTTTAGATATTAGGTGATGCTAAAGCTCCACCTATAAGCCAAAACTATTGCATTAGGGTACAGTTAGGGAGAAATGGAATATGAAGAGGGACTCAAAGCTTGGAGCAGTGTTGTTTAGCTATTCACCCATTTCCTGCCCCTCTGTGCCCAATACACAGCCTCCTGAAATGTCTTTGAGCTACGTATTTCAAGCCTTACCATCAAACATTATTTTGCAAGTCTTTTTTCAAAGCAGTCTTCTGAGAATTAATGACTTAAATCGAGCTGTAAACATGCTACTGGTGTAATACTAATGTGAACCAGGTTTGCCTTCAGTCACTCAATTTATGAGCAGTATGTGAGTCCTTCAGTGATGCCTTGTTTTGGCCGTTTACTGCTTTTCTTGGCATTTTGCATTTATAGGCACCAGGGTACAAGGTGGAGAGTGCAAAGTTCAAAGGAGGCTGTGATAACGGTGCAGGTGTTCAAGAGAATGAGAAGGGGAATAGAGCAAGGGAGGAAGCTGTTAATAGAGGGTGAGAGAAATGGCTATGGTTGGATCCCTGGTGGTAATGGCGCTGGATCTGACAGCTGTCACATAATGTAGTGATGCCAGGTGTATATACACTGAATCACTGCCGGAAACAATTAGGTTTGCATGTTGTTGGTTTTTATTGGTTGTTACTGGGCAATTGTTTGGCCAGGTCTTGCAGGCGAGAATTGGTACATTTGCATGACGAAAAAAGTCAACACGTGTTTCGACCAGGGGTCTTTACCAAGGCATATGAGAAGGGGATGAATTGGCCCTTGTATGAGTAGCTGGATAGCTGCCGAGTGCCCGGCGGGTCCTCGGTGTGTAGTCTCTGCGCACTGTTATCTTTCGAGGGTGCCATCGATGATGAGCAGGAGGAAATATGAGCGAGAAAGGGGCAGAGTGAGAGGGTAAGAAATAAAGCAAGAGACTGAGAGGAAGGATGAGAGAGGGAGTAGGGTGAGTAGATGAGGCATAGAGGAGATATCATGGGGAATGATGGGTGAGTGGGGGGATAGAGGGGATTGGGTAGGGCTAAAGAGCGAGGGGCAGGATGCATGGATTGGGGTAAAGAAAGAGGTTGTAGGGTTGAGTAGATAGAGAGAGGGTAGGGCTAAGTAGAGAGGGTTAGGGTGAGTGGGGGTAGAGAGCGGCGGTAGGGTGTGTGGGGATAGACAGAGGATTGTAGTGTGGGTTTATTAGTATAGAGAGAGGGCGTAAGGTGGGTGGGATAGAGAGAGTGGGTTGTGGTGGGGATAGAGAGAGTGGGGTTGGATGAGTGGGGTAGAGATAGTCGGGTGGGTGGCTGATTGATTGATTGATTGATGGTTTATTTATATAGCACCTATACACAATGTGTTTCAAAGCGCTTCAAGGAGGGAGGGAACATGGGGAAAAATACAGTTACATTCTTAACGTCCTTGAAACAATACAGAATGTGAAAAATAACTATCGTAATAAGCCTGGAATTTGGGCTGGGGTGTGTGGGGCTAGAGAAAGTAGAAGGGTGGTTAAAGGGAGTTGAGCTACGGCGAGTAGGTGAGGGTAGGGAGAATTGGGATAGTGTGGGTGGGGGTAGAGAGAGTGGGCAGGGGTGGAGAGCATGTGAGTAGGTTGAAGGTAGAGAGCATGGACATAGGGTGGGAGGATGGTGTAGAGAGAGTAAATGTAGGGTGGGAGGTGGGGATAGAGAGTGTGGGTTAGGGTGCATAGGTGGTGGCAGGGTGTGTGGCGAGAGAGAGTGGGGGTAGGAAGGTTGGGAAGAGTTAGAGAGAGTGGAGTGAGTGGGGATATAGAGAGTGGGGTGGGATAGGTGGCTGGTATTTGTTGGGGCAGAAAACATGAAGAGCAAAGCAGTCTCAGGAGGACTCATCAAAAGTAGCCCAAAATAACCCAAACAAAACCCAACCAGCACATGTAATGGGGGTGGGGAAGGTGGGTTGTAGAGAGAATGGGGTGGTTGGGGGTCGAGAAAGTGATGGAGGGGGTAGAGAGAGTTGGCATGTAGAGAGGCAGCCTCTGATGGTCTAAAAGAAATCGGACAAAAGTAGCCCACAAATAGCCCAATTGTATGTTAAATAGTCCATAATAGCCAAATTGTGCAGCCTTACAAATCACTGGTCAGCTGAGAAATGGAGGGTCTTTCACCCTACATGCTACTTACAAAACAGCTCATTGGAGCAAATATTGTTAGAGAACTCCTCAGTGGTAGTACGCATATGGAGGAGGAGTTTGGTAAAAATAATCTTTAGTGATTTGGGATGTTCATGCCGTGGCATTGCCTACTGGTATGCAATCAGATATTCTCAGTTCAGAACCCACTTCCCTCTCTCGCATGTGTAACAATGCTTTCATCAATTTTGTGGTGCAAGTGCCACACAAATTTGCCAAAACCAACAAGCAAAGGCAAAGCCAACTGTTTTGGTTTGTGTATAAATTTTAGGCATTTGCTAGGCACACAATTATATGCCTAGTTACTCACATCGTTTTGCAGCTGCTACCTTCGATGGTCAGACAATACCACTACGGCAGTGCCTGGCAAATGCCTAAATAAAGCCAACACATGCCTACACAAAACGGCAAACTCTTGGTATTGTCAATGCTTGTTTTAATAGGCAGGTGCTTTAGTGGAGTGTCCATTTTCTCTGTCGAGTCTGAAACCTGAATCACCCAGTGAAATACTTTATAAAACGGATTGGTGTATATCTGCAAAACATTTGTGCACCTTTTTGTGGAACAGCAAATGTTATGCTTTGTTGTATGCCTGCAAAGACACAATAGCATGGGAGGAGCAGGAGAAAGGGAGGAAAATGGAAGGGCTTTGGAGGGGAGGGGGGAAAGGACAGTCCAGAGGAGGAAGGAGAATAAAGCAATTGAACTGTTACATGTGTCACCCACCTACTTTCTGTGGCTCGGTGCGAGCTCAATAATTCGTCAATAAAGGTAGGCAGACAACACAACTGGTGACAAGAGTTGATCAGCTCCCCACATACTCCCAGTCTCTCAGCTCGGCGGCCTCCCACCAACTCCTAGAATTGACTGCTGCACACCATCCTCCAAAATAAATATGAGGGCCTCCACCCTACAGCGATAAAGGTTTTCCTACGCACTCTGTCATACGATCACACAGCAATACTCCATATCATGATTCCCACCTCCATGCAACAACTTGACCTTTGTGGCAAACATCACAATCACTGAAGACACACCGTGGGCAAATGCTGTCTCTACTTGCCAACCTACAAACAGGCACGACTCTACCACAAGTATGAATTCCAGAATACAGGACTTGGATCACCAATAATAAGAAGTTGGAAGAAAAAACAATATCTACATTGGAGACATCATTTGTACTTATCGGAGTCATTTAATGAACGTGTACAGTGCCCATATTTCAATTTAGACGACTAACAGCTTCTTGGAAACAAATAAAGGAAAATAGAAATATTTCCTCAAATCTCACTGGGATAAATTATACCCTGACTGAGAAATTCTTAAAGCCTTGAAAAAGCCCTTGAAGGGCGAAACGTGTTGGTTATAACAAACAAACAGACCAACAGAAATACAGAATAAATAATACAATATGGTCACGAGACTTACGATTCTCTCCTTTTTGTGATCAATTAGCAAAGTTTACATGGAATTACAAAAATGGACAGTATTGAAATGTTAGTACAAATTGAAAAGCTCACTCAAAGCTTGCATTATTACCAGAGGAAAACCTGTGATCTGGTATTTCAGTTCGATCTACAAACATTCCTGCCTCCAACAACCAACTTTAAAAAAAACATGTCAACACCTCATGCATTCCACACCCCACGTAACAGGACATACAATTGAATTATTGGTCTTGTGCTTGTATGTGAGAGATACCTCTCAAATCCCACTGGGGGGGGCAGATCTCTCTCCGCTGCAGGGGCCTCCTTCTGGAACAGCCTTCCTGCCTCCCTGAAACTTGAGGAGAACCATCTCTGGTTCCGGAAGCACCTCAAAAGCTTTCTCTTTGCCTCCGCTTTCTCTCCCCCTCTTCCCTGCTAATACTACTGAAACTGCACTGAATCTGCAACTGAGCCACTCACCGTTCTCGGTCCTTGGCCCAGCCACTGTCCCCTGCACTGCCTCCCTGGCAACCCCTGCCCTACGGGACTGTGTCTGTATCCCTACAGCCCCCCCTTCCCAGCACTTGTCTGCACTTACCTCGCACTTGCCACCAGCTGGCCCTTGTTATTTATCCTGTATGCTGTATGCTAATAACCCTGTACTGCACTTTCCCCTCTCCCTTTCCCCCATACACTTTTCCCTTCCCCTCTACCCTTGCACTTGCGTGATCTGAATGACACCTGGCCTAGTAGGATTGTTGTCTGTCTCCCCTTGTTCCCCCCCTGCCTCGTCGCGCCTTGAAACACTTGTGTATAGGCGCGTTACAAATGCCATATCATATCACTGAAGCGTACAGAGCCACAATGCAAGCAGGAGAGGACAAGCAGGAGAGGACAAGCAACCAGCTCCCTCACACACTCATAGGGCAGCTTTTCTTTGCGAGCCCAATCACTTGGAATAGGCATCACAGATAGAAGACCCAGATGAAAAGAATGCTTTGAAGACTTCAAAGATTTTATCAAAGCAAGGGGCAATAATAAAACAACGGATATTGTAAACATTGTTACCGTTTTGTAGGGCGAGAGGTGAACTCCATAATAAAGGGACTTCATGATCCTGACAAAGTATTCTATGCGACACTCATTGCTGAACTAATTAGCAAATTTGTGGCACAGATTAACTGTGACTATGAATGCTGCACTTTAAATCAATTCAGCAAAATACCTCAAGAAACAGCTCGAAGTTGCCCTTTGCCTCCAAGTTGCTCACTACTTGTTCTATACATTCTACAGAAAAGAAGCTACTAGATTCTGCATTATCAAAGGTTGTACATCCCCTATGTTCAGAAAACACCTCCTCAAGACCTAATTGCCACGCCAAGAAATTCTTGACTTTGGCCGAATACATGAAAGAGCTGACACCCAATCAGAAGAAAGGAAATCTCCCAAGAAACAAGAACAGGTAGCGGTAATAACCACCAGTCCTTGCCCACCACACCCACTGGAAAGTGTCCCCCAGGAACCATGGCCAACAACCAACCGCAACAGTTCAGTTGAGACAATCTATTACTGACCAGCCTCCACAAATGTGCTATAGATGTGGATTCTCGTTGCCACACAGAGGTCTATGCCCTGTACCAGGCCAGCGATGCAGTAAATGCTGCTGCCCCAAATCACTTACAAATGTCTGCAGAGAAGGCGGACCTTTCTCAACACGGTGCAAACAATATGTTATGTATGCACAGATGAACTCCAAAGCACACCACACCACGGACGAATATGTTTCCCATGATGGCTGAAGAAGCTGAAACGTCCCCCTCTAAGGTAACCCTCCCAATACAGGGCCTCGACAAAGAATTCATAATTGACACAGGCACCACTATCAACATCATGACGTAGTGACAATTATGTCGCCTAAAACACAGACCCTTCGTAACACTGTTGACAGTGAGGATATTCCAATGGGGTGCTGGACAGCCCCTTCAATGCATCGGGTAATTCGCCTACACCGATATTCTGACAAGTCTGCTGCTGCCATTCCGTGTTCTGAGAATAGCTGCTGTGAGTTGATGCTTGATTTCGTGCACAACAGTGAAAAGACTAGGTGTCATAGAATTCGCATATACTGTGACCAATGGTCGGGCTCCACTCCAACCTACACCCAAACCGTTCCTACTCTGTCATTTCCCATAACAAACATAAGGCCATGGGAGATGCAATGGCCATTCAGTGCGACTGCATATCAACAGTACCTCAACACCTGCAAAGAGTAGGGTTCACCTGCAACAGAAGAAAACATTATTGAAGTAGCCACAGGACCCACAACATTGGTCTCACCGGTCTTCATCGTCACCAAAGCAGGTGACCATGTTCGACCCTATCTCAACACGCACATTCCAAAAAAAGCCATAGAGTACACTACCCCCGTCCCCAAAATTGAAGGCATGGTCATCCGATTAGACAGGGCTGAAACATTTATGAAATTAGACCTCATCTAAGGATACCATCAACTGGTACTCCACCAGAGTTACAGCACATTATACCATTTGCAACAAACACGGGGGTATTCTGAAATACAAGTTTAATCTTCTGCAGTACCTCAGTATTCAACTACAGCAATGGGATACTGATCTCCAGGCATGGACAGGAACGACACAAAAGTGCTCTCCATGAAGACTACCAAGCTCTACTATCTGCATGTCTTACCCTAATTGTGAGTAAATGCTAACGTAACAAATGCCACGTAATATTTACTGACACATCTTCTCAAAGGATGGCATGATTCCCGACCCAGGAAAAGTTGAGAAAATTAAACAACTATATCTGCCTGCTCAAGCCACAGAACTGTCGCCATTCCTTGGCATGGCAGGAAACTGCTTGAGGTACATTTATTTATCTATACATTTATAAAGCGTGCAAAAAAAACTCTGGGGCATCAAGGCACGGTTACAAACCAGTTACATAGAAGCAAATGTCAAGAAGGGGACCATACGATAGATAGTAGGCTCTGGATGGGCCTAATCGAACAGCCAAGTTCGTAAGGCTCTTCAGAAGGTCCAGTATGATTGTCCCACGCTCAGGCTGGGCAGAAGAGAGTTCCATCGGCTTGCTGCCACAGTGGGGAAACTTGTACCGCATCCTTTAGCTCATTTGAACTTGGATTGGACACCCATGTCCGTACGCCAATCTCGCTGGCCTGGATGACTGGGCTTTCATGTACTTCTGTGACAGGTAGGGGAAAATTGAGTTTGAGAGACATCTATGTCTAATGGATATGGTTTTGAAAATAATTCATTCATTGATCGGCAGCCACTGCGTATCTCTTCTTGCTGCTGAGATGTGCTTTTGTTTCGGAATGTTAAGGGCAGCTCGGATGGCATTATTCTGGATCACCTGCAATTTACAGAAGTTGTGTTCCGGGAAAGAGATCATTACATAATCTAGCCTCAACCCAAAGATAGCTCTGGCAATGGCAAGGCACCTTTTGGAGATAGAAATGGTCTAGAAGCATTGATCAGCTCAGTAGTATAGGCCACAGAAGATGCAACAGTGTTTACCTCGCGTGTCAAGGAGAGTGTAGCATCAAGATACAACACCATGGTTTTCAATGAGAAGGATACTGGGATCTGAAGGACATCAATGTTGAAGGTGGAATACAGAGAGTTTAGTTTCTTGATTACCACTGGTGGTCATACCATCAAGTGCTCTGTCTTCTCATCATTCAGATATAGGATTTGGGTATCATCAGCATAGTTCACGTACGATATGCTGATTGAGTCCAATAGGTCAAAAAGAGGTTTAATTAATGTATTGTAAGGGGTGGGGGAAACACAAGAACCTTGAGGCACTCCACATGACATGGGTGTTGGCGGGCGGGGGGCACATGCTGATTCCGCTAACACTCTGATTGATTTGTCAGCCAGGAAGGATGCTCCCCAAATCATGGCTTCTGGCGTAAAATTGGGAGCGCAGGTCTTGTGCTGACATAAGATTTTGTGGTCGACCAAGTCAAAAGCGGCCAAAAGGTCCAAGAGTAGGAGAAGGGCGGGCTTTCCCTTGTCACTGATTGCATCACGTTGGTTCTTTATGTCCAGCAGGGCTGATTCCGTTCCATGGCCTGGTCAGAAGCCTGATTGGCGCTTTCTCAGGATGTGGTTGTTTTCAAGGTAGGGCTCGATTTGAATGTATGCCGGCCTATCTAGGATTTTCAATAGAAAAGGGACTGTTGTGATTGGGTGATAGTTATTGGGAGTTGTGGGGTCTAGCATGGGTTTTTGGATCAGTGGGAGAACCCAGCCTTCCTTCAGGCTAGAGGGTACAGAGCAAGAGGAGAAGGAAGCATTGATAAAGCTGGTGATAAAGGGGATCAATGCAGTCCTTGATGATGGAGGCAGGGCATATCTCGCCTTAACAGCTGGATGGTTTCAGACTCTTAAGGATGGCTGCAACTTAAGTAACAGAAACATTGCAGAAGAGAAACACACGGGGGTCCAGGAGGGTAGGGCTTAATGGCCTGTTGGCGGGTGCTGGCGGGTGCTGGTAGTGAATTTTTGAGTGGAGATTGAGTAGAGATTGTTTGGCATGGATTTTCTTGTGTAGCAAGTCAGTTTTGTCAAGCATGGCCTTTTGGATACTTTTACACCATCCTTTTGTAGTGGAGCAATTATTGACTAGAGAGCATGTGCCCCCTGCCTTCCTCAGAAGAAATGGAATTATAAAATCAGAAAGGACACATTTGAAACTGCACTTTAAATTTTCCTGGAAATGCAGCTGGCACAAAGAATAGTTAGTTTGGCTACACAAGTAGGGGACAGATGAGGCATTAGCTTGCACAATTAGTGTGTTTTTAAATAGAATAGACTAGGTGACCGGGAGGCGTGTACCCAGAATGGGGGCTCACTACACAAGTAGGGCAGTATGGCTATAGGTAGGATCAGGTTGCAGTTTACCCATAGGCAGAAATATGATGTGCCAGGCATGCACTAGGTCTCGGTAGATAGCAAAATAAATTCAGAGCGTATGTATCCTGCAGAGGAACATAACGTGACAAGCTGCCATTTTAAATTGCACCGGCATAGCATAGAATTGAGTTCTGCAGCTTTAAGAAAAAAAAAACAGTTAAGCACACTTGAACAAATACACTTAATCAGGAAAATTCTGTAGCCAGCTAGATGGTAGCTGCCGCCTCAAAGGAATGTCAAAACCCAAGGCTTTGTAGGGAGGATTACATGGTGGAAACAAGATACCATTGTGTGCATATAGCTATCGAGGTAAATTAAGTTACGATAACACGGCAGTTTCAAGTCTATGGGACATACGGAACATCCCAGGGAGTCAGAAGTAGTTGGCAGATTAATGCCTCTGCGATCGGCTAGGTGTGACAGAGGAACGAAAATGCGACTAAGAAGAGAACTAATTGCCGCAATAAAATCTTAACAGGATGGAAGCAGCATGATTCACAAAACAGTTTTTCATAAATGTGTCAAGAACAGGATGGCGTGATCACTGTTTGCGAAAACAAGTACTTGAGACTCGTTAATGTCATGGCAGGGGAGGTAACATGGGCTGTTTACTTTTTTAAAAAAAATAAAGGCGATATGCTTGTCCTCTCGCCCTCTCATCTACATAAAACACATCAGCATGCTGCCAGTTCATGGACAGTCCTGTTAACCGATGAGCTCAAGTTTTTTTCACTGCAGAAGTAATTTAGGGCCTACCAATAATATCCAAGTATGATGAGCAACACACTTTTCTTTATGGGAAGGTTTATGGGTGGGATCTTAGATAAGGGTGTCCAATCACTAGTTATGGACATATATAATTATATTATATATGTAGCTTAGTAGAGAGAGACAATGACCAAGAGGGATAGGTTTTCATAACTGTGACATCACATTGCCTATAAAACCTACTGTTTCCTGTTAATGTGTGGAGAATTCTGGAGTGAGAGCTTAGCTTGTAATCTGTTTTTTCCCTCCAGTTCTATATTGCAATTAAAACTGGGTTACCTTGCATTTGGTATACCACAATCAATCTGTGTTGTCCCTTTTTTGACAAATATACAGTTAGAGGGGTATTTGGCTTGTGACCCTCTGTTTTCATCTGGTAGCAGTGTCCCGTTAGGGCTGTGGACATTGGGGTGCCCTGCCACTCTCTGTTTTGGACAGCAGATCGGTCAGGAGAGCGGATTTTCTTTTTTGGTTGTGCATAACTAGACAGGGAGGACAGCAGGGGCTGGCTTTGGAGTGGAACCCTGACTGGTCTCCCACCGCCCTATGGAAGCAACAGGAGGAGCTGGCAAATTGAGGGTAGCCCACAGCCCATAACCCTCAAAAGTCCACAGAAACGTGAGTGTGCTAGGTGCACGGACACAATTGGGGGGTTTATTGTACAGTATTTTAGAAACAGTGAAAAGTGATAAAGGATAGCCCTAGACAAGGTCTTGGAACACTGCACAGTATGGCCCCTAAGGGCCCAACCATCTTTTGAGGGTAGAGTTAAAGGGCTAGAGAGATAAGGATACCCCAGCGCAAAAGAATGAAACCAGAAGACAGCAGTATTTTATTGTGTTTTTTTGATTAAATTGTTGATTGCCGGCATTGTGTTGTATGTGAGACAGGTCCTATAGAGGTGGTTTTACTCTGTGTGTTGTGAGAGCAGCAGATAGTATTGTTTGATAGAGGTTGATGGGGTAAGTATGAACATTTAGATTGTGAGCAGAGTTTTTGTTGTGACCCAGAGGTAGGATTTGGATATTGGGGCGTGGCCCTAGACAATGAAACCGGATTTAATAGATGGTGTACATTTGAAGTAGGGAGGAGGTGTGAGTAAAGGAAAAGTGTGAGAGAATTGCAAAAACTATTTCTGTTCTAATTACTGGTAAGCTGACCACTATTTTGCATTGTTTATTCTGTGTAAGTACCAGGCTGCGCGCTGCTTAAATGTTGTCACCATGTCAGATACCCAATAACTCACCTATGCCAAGCATTCCCTAGATACAGTGCCAAAATCATCAAGCATCATGCTGAGTGGGTTACTGGGAAGATGTACCTGTCATGGCCACAAGAGGGCACTCAATGTAAAAATGTACTCCAACACATGTGCACATACTTACATGCCACACACAAGGGCAGGAAGCTCAGCAACAGGATAGGGGTATTAGAACGCTGGAAGGCCTTTTAGGAAGAAACAGAGGGGACTAAGAAGGAATAGATGCTTAATATGTGTCAGGGGGGAGCGTGAGCAGCCCACGGCGCTGCTGCCTCCTCCCTCTGAGGAAAGCGCTTACACACAGCCAACAGCTCTGCCATCACCAGCTGAGGCAGGCATTCACACACAATTCACAGAACTGCCTTGGGTGAGTCAAAAATTCCTATATTAGTTTCCCAAAGTCCTCCTTAATGCCCTTGCTTCACTCTGGATGGTAATGTGGGCTTTCAAGCTATAATGTTGGTGAATTGCTGCCCCCTCTCCAACTTTTTTCAGGCACTAAGGCTTAATAAGCACTGTCCATGAAAATGCAGTGGAGGACACAACAAACATTTCCTGAAAACCTACTTAGTCACAGTTAAGGTCACCATCACTTTAATTTTGAACTCCATACTAAAGAATAACCGGGAGTGTCCAAATTGTATACTGTAGTTGGTCAGATAGCTCAGCATGTTGAGCGCATTGTGGAACTGGAAGTGACTTGTCTGAATATTTTAAAACACAAAGTGAACAACAGATTGTTACATTAGCCTGAGGAAGTCCTGTAAAGGGACAAAACGCACGTTGAATTTACACCTCCACAGGTGTTTTTTCCTTTCCATCTGTCTACGACTGAATTATGATTTGACCAGTTGAACTATATTTTTTCAATCATGTTCAATAAATGTTGCTCGTAACGCACGTATCCGGTTTTTCATCGAACGAGTGCCCGGGTGTTTTATTTCGGGAGACCATGGAGTTGTAATGGATGATGCTGCATGTCTACCAAAATTATAATAGGCATATTTATCATATAATAATTTATTATATTTATATTTTATTGCAGTGGTCGCTGCACTGTAGTTGAGTATCAAGAGACACAGTAAACCCGAAAAATGACACACCTCCTCCCAAGATTGGAAATTCTGTGAAAGATACATAAAAAATAAAAACGCTATTAAGACATTTTTTTAAAAAAAACAGCTGTTTCAGCCTAGTCCCCATTCATTTTCCCACAGAGAAAACATCAATATTTTGCTCCAGTGTACAGCCAAAACTGCTGGACAGTATTGTGCCAGGTACGAAACAACTTGGGCACGAAGCGTTGACTCGATTTCCGGAGTATTACATCCAGTAGTTGTTAAAATATTTGATGGAGAAGGAGGTGGTCCCTCCTACCAAAATGATAGCTATAGCTCCCATGGAGCTTTG
The DNA here is from genome assembly GCF_040938575.1 of Ambystoma mexicanum. Taxonomy (NCBI): domain Eukaryota; kingdom Metazoa; phylum Chordata; class Amphibia; order Caudata; family Ambystomatidae; genus Ambystoma; species Ambystoma mexicanum. The sequence continues at coordinate 1,374,722,736 of NC_090923.1, forward strand.
CAGCAGAGAGATTTTCATAAATGAAAAAGCAGACATTTTTTCCCAAAATTCTATTGCCAATAACCATTTACTTGGCGGATGGATTTGAATGAGATCTTCTAAACCAAGAGATTGTCAAGCCTCCCCTCAAATTCTGGAAATTCTGGGAACAATTTGTCAAAAAATGAATAGGTTATTAAGAAAAGAAAAAAACTGCAGTTTTCGGCCTACTCCCATTCGTTTTCCCATAGAGAAAAAGTTAATTTTTTGAACAGCCGTAGCTTGAAAACATCCAGTAGTGCCCATTGATCCTTAAAACCTTTACATCGGCTTTGGTGTTTTTCAGCAGAGAGGCTGGGAGAGGCAAATTACATTTCTGGGAGGGTTATGGGGTTATTCCATCCAGTAGTTGTTAAGATATTTGATGGAGAAGGGGGTGCTCACTTCTCCCAAACGTATAGCTATGTATGTGTTCCACAATGCATCAGCAAGGCTTTTCAGAAACGAAAAAAGCCACCGTTTTTGTTGTTGCTTGAAGGTAGCGATAACCACGGTTATAACAGGTATAACCGGGGTTAGCCATAAAGACAAGTGGGAAAAATGCCATTTGAAGGAGGTGGGGAGTTGGAAGAGGACATAATGTGGAATTGGGGCATGGCGGGCTGAGGACCACCAAGTTCGGAGCGCAAAATGTTTTGCATAACCGGGGTTATCCAGAGCTATAACGCAGTTATGATAGAAAACTAGATCTGGAATAAAAGTGCATCAGACAAAAGGATCAGTGCCAAAGTTTATGGCCAAAATAAAACTAGAGGTGTGGTCATGGCCGAAGGCCCTGGCTAGTGGGCCAAAAGACATGTATAGTGGCCACAGCCAAAGGCAGTGGCCACCTACTGGATCCAAAGAAAGATATTGGGGACACATGTACGGTGGACATGGCACCTAGTGGGCAACTGGCAAAAGGGCACAGCAAAACGCTGTGGCCACTGGCCATGGAATGCTGTGACGGAACGGCACAGCGAGCACAGCGTGGGCATGAGGGGCAACAGTTTGAACATTATAAAGAAATAAAGAGGTACGCTTCACAGCCGAGTCCTGGGTTATCTTTTTATAGGCAGTAACTCGGCAGAAGTCGAGTTTTCTCCTGGCTACACCACAGACTGGCAACAAGGATGGGGTGCTGACAGCCCATCAAGCACGACGAATACTGATTCATCTTTAACCACCTGTTGAGAAGGAAATCAATTGTCTGCTAACAGATGACATCATTGAGCCAGTGTCGAGTTCCACTCCCTGGGTGTCCCACATCGGAGCTGTCCCAAAGAAAAGTACAGATGGTGGACATGAGGCAGGTGAATATAGCATGCTTAATGAGGCACGAGTATTCTCAAAGCTGGACCTTAACAATATCACCAGATAGAGCTGGATGCCCAATCAAGATAAATAACACCATTCTCTACTCGCCTATGTCTGTTTAGGTACAAGTGCCTAAGCTTAGTCATCTCGTCGGCTGCTGAAATCTTTCAAGAGAGTATTGGAAGGGTGATCAGACACATGGAAAACAGTTTCAAGTACAGTGATGAAATCATGATATGTGGGCCCACACTGGAACAGCACGGTTATGTACTCACACAAGTGTGCGCTGCATCGGTGGAGGCTGGGTTAAAGTTTGATGCAGAAAAATAAGGTTTTCACAAGTTTCATGTGAAATTCTTTGGACATACATTCTCTCCCAAAGGCATGAGACCTGACCCGGGTAAAGTCAAGGCCATCACCGAGATCTCAGCTCCATCGGACGTTAGCGATGTGCGGTCATTTATGGGTATGGCTAGCTAGGGCAGCTGGTACATCAAGCATGTTGCCACCACAAGCACCCGACGGAGAGGACTCACCAAGCAGAATGTGGCATTTCAAATGGGGTCTCCCTGTGTGACAAGGCTTTCCAGCAAATTAAACAGGACATTGCATTGGCGGAGCCCATGGCATACTTTGATTCATCTCTATGTTTTGAATTGAGGGTGGATGTAAGTCTTTTTGGTTTGGGGGCCATACTTGCACAACACAGACCAGGGAGGGAATCTCCAAGAGCAGTGATTGCTTATACTAGTAAAAGAATGTCAGATGTCGAACGACGGTACTCTCAATGGTAAAAGGAAGGACTTGCTGTGATCTGGGCAAGTGAACACTTTCTCATGTAGGTGTTTGGGAAACCGTTTACAATAGTAACTGACGACCAGGCCATGATCACCATTTAGGAGAATCCACAGTGCAAGATCTCGATGATGGAGCTCTGTCACTCTGGATTAGCATCAAAATGGCAAGATATCCGTGACTGATTGTGTGCGTTCAAGAAAGTTCAGGATGAACTGTCCATGTCTGCTGAAGGACCTCTCATGAGAGGTGCTTGCCTGGTGATCCCTTTGAGTTTGTGACAACAAATTGTTCCTCTTGCTTGTGAGGGACATTGAGGGGTGATTGAAACAAAGCGACAAATTAGGGACACCTTCTGATTTCCTTGGCTCGATGTTCCCCTGGAATGTACCATACAATCCTGCCATCTATGCCAATGCACCATGAGGTCAAAGAAACCTAAGCCCTAAGCCATTGCAGATATCAGAGCTGCCTGAGAGCGTGTGGAGCAAAATGGCGGTTGATTTCTTTTGGCCTCTTAAGGACGGAAAGTATTTGATGGTAATCATGGATGAGTATTTACGATTTCCCATTGGCAGGTTGTGTCATCCATGTAGTTGGAAGCAATAATTCCTGAATTGGACATCATCTTCTCAACGTGGGGTATCCCAGAACGTCTAAAGTCAGGCAACAGGCCTCCGGTCAGCGGGGCAGAATTTGACCGCTGTCCAGCACAGGAAACTCACACCACTGTGGCCACAGGCTAACAGAATGGTCGAGAGATTCATGGATAGTCTTAAGAAGACGTTGCGACAAAATGAGCAGAGCAAAATGTCTCTTAACCAAGCATTGTGCAGTGTTCTGAGAGAGCACATGAAATTACCTCACAGCACCACCAATAAATGCTCTGCCGAATTGATGTGTGGGAGAAAATTAAGAACAAGATTACCACATTTATCGACCAGGGATGAGCGACAGCATCAGGAAATAGCAGCAGCTGACCGTGAAAGGAAGCCTGACATGAAGGCATATACAGATCAGAGGGGACATGCCACCTGGTCATCCATACACATGGGTGATTGGGTACTGGTTTGTCGCTGATAGGCAAGGAAATCAGAATCCCCATTTAACCCAGTTCCCATGACATTTTCTCACATCAATGGGTCCAAGGTAACTCGAGAACTCTAGATCGAGTGATCACTCACAATGAGTCTCATTTTAAGAAATACCTGGTGCAGAACATGGGACGAACCCGAGGAAGAACTTCAGGAGGAAGACGCTTCCTCAGACGTGAATACAGTGTATGCGAGTGCCCAGGTGAAGTCTTCGTCTCACCCTGCCAGGTGCATCAGCAGACCTGCACGGCTTATTGAGGAGCTATGAGCATGAAAAGGTGCCACCATGTCAGAAAGTACTTTTGTTCCCTGTGGGGAGATGTCGCAGTCCCGGCATCATCAGGCTTAATGTGATTGAGCCGTGCTGAAGCGGCGCTCATGGAGTGCTGTGACGGAACGGCTGCAGTTTGCGCACTATAAAGAAATAAAGAGGTACCCTTGACAGCCGGCTCTGTGTGATTTCTTCATAGGCAGCCACTTGTTTCCTCCTGGCTGCTCCACACCAATGAAGAAAACATCACTAAGTCGCTGCTGCTGTGGAAAAACAGCGGGAAGAAGAGATCGCCTTCTTGGAAACATGTGCCAACAGTAGAAGACGAGAGGACAGCAAAAGTCCTGGAGGAATCAATCATCTTCAATGGGGTCAGAGTGACTGCCGCGGGTCAAGAGCAACTCCTTAGCTGCACCTAACATGCATGAACCATGTGTCCATGAGTTGGGTTTTCAGGGTACAGTGACTAAGTATCTACCTATTCAATTATTTAATCACATTTTCCCAAAGTGAGGAATGTGGGGCAGCCCCATGGTCACATTGGTGTCATGCGCATTGTGGATGACTGGTACAGAAATGGCTTACACTAACCGGCCTATGGCATACATCTCAACTCACACACATTTGAAAGGTGTCACTGCCCTAAACCCATCACTTGACTTCTACAGACTCCATTGTACTCAACCACCCAGGAAAACCTTGACCAACTGTCAAAAATGCATTTTTTCCGGCGGACTTCGATTGGATCACCCGTCACAGACCGAGAACACACTCCTGGTTCGACATGGCCTGGGCAGAGATTAGGTTGAGAGACAAGCCATTGCATAAATCAAAAAATTGGAAAAACATGAGACCGATAACAATGTTGCTCAATGTTCAGCCTGAACTTTGGGAATTTAAGAGTGTTTGGGCCTCCATGGTCTTGAATTGTGCCCTATGTGCCTCCTTCTCGATTTCTTTTGTCTTGCCTTTATACCTCTATATTTCGGTCTATCTTTCCATTGGAGCTCTCTCTGTGGATTTTTCTTTTCTTTCTCAAGAACGAACTTTCTAATTGAGTTTTTCAGAACTTTTGTATATACATTTTCTTTTTGTTCATTTTTTTAAAGGTTTGTAACAAACCAATAAAAATAAAAAATAAAATAAAAATAAAAATTGCATAAATCAAGCGCATGATAGAACAGAATCTTGACCTTTTTTTAGAAGAGGCAAACTTTTTAGAACGGGCTGCCACCTCTATAACAGCCCCACAATAGGCTGCAAACGCTTTAGTTTTAGATATTAGGTGATGCTAAAGCTCCACCTATAAGCCAAAACTATTGCATTAGGGTACAGTTAGGGAGAAATGGAATATGAAGAGGGACTCAAAGCTTGGAGCAGTGTTGTTTGGCTATTCACCCATTTCCTGCCCCTCTGTGCCCAATACACAGCCTCCTGAAATGTCTTTGAGCTACGTATTTCAAGCCTTACCATCAAACATTATGTTGCAAGTCTTTTTTCAAAGCAGTCTTCTGAGAGAGAATTAATGACTTAAATCGAGCTGTAAACATGCTACTGGTGTAATACTAATGTGAACCAGGTTTGCCTTCAGTCACTCAATTTATGAGCAGTATGTGAGTCCTTCAGTGAAGCCTTGTTTTGGCCGTTTACTGCTTTTCTTGGCATTTTGCATTTATAGGCACCAGGGTACAAGGTGGAGAGTGCAAAGTTCAAAGGAGGCTGTGATAACGGTGCAGGTGTTCAAGAGAATGAGAAGGGGAATAGAGCAAGGGAGGAAGCTGTTAATAGAGGGTGAGAGAAATGGCTATGGTTGGATCCCTGGTGGTAATGGCGCTGGATCTGACAGCTGTCACATAATGTAGTGATGCCAGGTGTATATACACTGAATCACTGCCGGAAACAATTAGGTTTGCATGTTGTTGGTTTTTATTGGTTGTTACTGGGCAATTGTTTGGCCAGGTCTTGCAGGCGAGAATTGGTACATTTGCATGACGAAAAAAGTCAACACGTGTTTCGACCAGGGGTCTTTACCAAGGCATATAAGAAGGGGATGAATTGGCCCTTGTATGAGTAGCTGGATAGCTGCCGAGTGCCCGGCGGGTCCTCGGTGTGTAGTCTCTGCTCACTGTTATCTTTCGAGGGTGCCATCGATGATGAACAAGAGGAAATATGAGCGAGAAAGGGGGAGAGTGAGAGGGTAAGAAATAAAGCAAGAGACTGAGAGGAAGGATGAGAGGGGGCAGAGAGAGGGAGTAGGGTGAGTAGATGAGGCATAGAGGAGATATCATGGGTAATGATGGGTGAGTGGGGGGATAGAGGGGATTGGGTAGGGCTAAAGAGCGAGGGGCAGGATGCATGGATTGGGGTAAAGAAAGAGGGTGTAGGGTTGAGTAGATAGAGAGAGGGTAGGGCTAAGTAGAGATGGTTAGGGTGAGTGGGGGTAGAGAGCGGCGGTAGGGTGTGTGGGGATAGACAGAGGATTGTAGTGTGGGTTTATTAGTATAGAGAGAGGGCGTAAGGTGGGTGGGATAGAGAGAGTGGGTTGTGGTGGGGATAGAGAGAGTGGGGTTGGATGAGTGGGGTAGAGATAGTCGGGTGGGTGGCTGATTGATTGATGGTTTATTTATATAGCACCTATACACAATGTGTTTCAAAGCGCTTCAAGGAGGGAGGGAACATGGGAAAAATACAGTTACATTCTTAACGTCCTTGAAACAATACAGAATGTGAAAAATAACTATCGTAATAAGCCTGGAGTAGAGACATTTGGGCTGGGGTGTGTGGGGCTAGAGAAAGTAGAAGGGTGGTTAAAGGGAGTTGAGGTACGGCGGGTAGGTGAGGGTAGGGGGAATTGGGATAGTGTGGGTGGGGGTAGAGAGAGTGGGCAGGGGTGGAGAGCATGTGAGTAGGTTGAAGGTAGAGAGCATGGGCATAGGGTGGGAGGGTGGTGTAGAGAGAGTGAATGTAGGGTGGGAGGGTGGGGATAGAGAGTGTGGGTTAGGGTGCATAGGTGGTGGCAGGGTAGGTGGCGAGAGAGAGTGGGGGTAGGAAGGTTGGGAAGAGTTAGAGAGAGTGGAGTGAGTGGGGATATAGAGAGTGGGGTGGGATAGGTGGCTGGTATTTGTTGGGGCAGAAAACATGAAGAGCAAAGCAGTCTCAGGAGGACTCATCAAAAGTAGCCCAAAATAACCCAAACAAAACCCAACCAGCACATGTAATGGGGGTGGGGAAGGTGGGTTGTAGAGAGAATGGGGTGGTTGGGGGTTGCGAAAGTGATGGTGGGGGTAGAGAGAGTGGGTGGGGGTAGAGAGCATGTGAGTAGGTTGAAGGTAGAGAGCATGGGCATAGGGTGGGAGGGTGGTGTAGAGAGTGAATGTAGGGTGGGGATAGAGAGTGTGGGTTAGGGTGCATAGATGGTGGCAGGGTGTGTGGCGAGAGAGAGTGGGGGTAGGAAGGTTGGGAAGAGTTAGAGAGAGTGGAGTGAGTGGGGATATAGAGAGTGGGGTGGGATAGGTGGCTGGTATTTGTTGGGGCAGAAAACATGAAGAGCAAAGCAGTCTCAGGAGGACTCATCAAAAGTAGCCCAAAATAACCCAAACAAAACCCAACCAGCACATGTAATGGGGGTGGGGAAGGTGGGTTGTAGAGAGAATGGGGTGGTTGGGGGTCGAGAAAGTGATGGTGGGGGTAGAGAGAGTTGGCATGTAGAGAGGCAGCCTCTGATGGTCTAAAAGAAATCGGACAAAAGTAGCCCACAAATAGCCCAATTGTATGTTAAATAGTCCATAATAGCCAAATTGTGCAGCCTTACAAATCACTGGTCAGCTGAGAAATGGAGGGTCTTTCACCCTACTTGCTACTTACAAAACAGCTCATTGGAGCAAATATTGTTAGAGAACTCCTCAGTGGTAGTACGCATATGGAGGAGGAGTTTGGTAAAAATAATCTTTAGTGATTTGGGATGTTCATGCCGTGGCATTGCCTACTGGTATGCAATCAGATATTCTCAGTTCAGAACCCACTTCCCTCTCTCGCATGTGTAACAATGCTTTCATCAATTTTGTGGTGCAAGTGCCACACAAATTCGCCAAAACCAACAAGCAAAGGCAGAGCCAACTGTTTTGGTTTGTGTATAAATTTTAGGCATTTGCCAGGCACACAATTATATGCCTAGTTACTCACATCGTTTTGCAGCTGCTACCTTCGATGGTCAGATAATACCACTACGGCAGTGCCTGCAAATGCCTAAATAAAGCCAACACATGCCTACACAAAACGGCAAACTGTTGGTATTGTCAATGCTTGTTTTAATAGGCAGGTGCTTTAGTGGAGTGTCCATTTTCTCTGTCGAGTCTCAGCTACTGTTATATGTGCACGTTTACATCACTAGCCCTAGAATGGGCTGTGGCCTTTCCACCCCGAGTTTCTTTCTTCTATATCTCTGTCTAAAAAACCTCAATCACCCAGTGAAATACTTTATAAAACGGATTGGTGTATATCTGCAAAACATTTGTGCACCTTTTTGTGGAACAGCAAATGTTATGCTTTGTTGTATGCCTGCGAAGACACAATAGCATGGGAGGAGCAGGAGAAAGGGAGGAAAATGGAAGGGCTTTGGAGGGGAGGGGGGAAAGGACAGTCCAGAGGAGGAAGGAGAATAAAGCAATTGAACTGTTACCCACCTACTTTCTGTGGCTCGGTGCGAGCTCAATAATTCGTCAATAAAGGTAGGCAGACAACACAACTGGTGACAAGAGTTGATCAGCTCCCCACATACTCCCAGTCTCTCAGCTCGGCGGCCTCCCACCAACTCCTAGAATTGACTGCTGCACACCATCCTCCAAAATAAATATGAGGGCCTCCACCCTACAGCGATAAAGGTTTTCCTACGCACTCTGTCATACGATCACACAGCAATACTCCATATCATGATTCCTACCTCCATGCAACAACTTGACCTTTGTGGCAAACATCACAATCACTGAAGACACACCGTGGGCAAATGCTGTCTCTACTTGCCAACCTACAAACAGGCAAGACTCTACCACAAGTATGAATTCCAGAATACAGGACTTGGATCACCAATAATAAGAAGTTGGAAGAAAAAACAATATCTACATTGGAGACATCATTTGTACTTATCGGAGTCATTTAATGAACGTGTACAGCGCCCATATTTCAATTTAGACGACTAACAGCTTCTTGGAAACAAATAAAGGAAAATAGAAATATTTCCTCAAATCTCACTGGGATAAATTATACCCTGACTGAGAAATTCTTAAAGCCTTGAAAAAGCCCTTGAAGGGCGAAACGTGTTGGTTATAACAAACAAACACACCAACAGAAATACAGAATAAATAATACAATATGGTCATGAGACTTAAGATTCTCTCCTTTTTGTGATCAATTAGCAAAGTTTACATGGAATTACAAAAAAGGACAGTATTGAAATGTTAGTACAAATTGAAAAGCTCACTCAAAGCTTGTATTATTACCAGAGGAAAACCTGTGATCTGGTATTTCAGTTCGATCTACAAACATTCCTGCCTCCAACAACCAACTTTAAAAAAAAAACATGTCAACACCTCATGCATTCCACACCCCACGTAACAGGACACACAATTGAATTATTGGTCTTGTGCTTGTATGTGAGAGATACCTCTCAAATCCCACTGGGGGGGCAGATCTCTCTCCGCTGCAGGGGCCTCCTTCTGGAACAGCCTTCCTGCCTCCCTGAAACTTGAGGAGAACCATCTCTGGTTCCGGAAGCACCTCAAAAGCTTTCTCTGTGCCTCCGCTTTCTCTCCCCCTCTTCCCTGCTAATACTACTGAAACTGCACTGAATCTGCAACTGAGCCACTCACCGTTCTCGGTCCTTGGCCCAGCCACTGTCCCCTGCACTGCCTCCCTGGCAACCCCTGCCCTACGGGACTGTGTCTGTATCCCTACAGCCCCCCCTTCCCAGCACTTGTCTGCACTTACCTCGCACTTGCCACCAGCTGGCCCTTGTTATTTATCCTGTATGCTGTATGCTAATAACCCTGTACTGCACTTTCCCCTCTCCCTTTCCCCCATGCACTTTTCCCTTCCCCTCTACCCTTGCACTTGCGTGATCTGAATGACACCTGGCCTAGTAGGATTGTTGTCTGTCTCCCCTTGTTCCCCCCCCTGCCTCGTCGCGCCTTGAAACACTTGTGTATAGGCGCGTTACAAATGCCATATCATATCACTGAAGCGTACAGAGCCACAATGCAAGCAGGAGAGGACAAGCATCCAGCTCCCTCACACACTCATAGGGCAGCTTTTCTTTGCGAGCCCAATCACTTGGAATAGGCATCACAGATAGAAGACCCAGATGAAAAGAATGCTTTGAAGACTTCAAAGATTTTATCAAAGCAAGGGGCAATAATAAAACAACGGATATTGTAAACATTGTTACCGTTTTGAAGGGCGAGAGGTGAACTCCATAATAAAGGGACTTCATGATCCTGACAAAGTATTCTATGCGACACTCATTGCTGAACTAATTAGCAAATTTGTGGCACAGATTAACTGTGACTATGAATGCTGCACTTTAAATCAATTCAGCAAAATACCTCAAGAAACAGCTCGAAGTTGCCCTTTGCCTCCAAGTTGCTCACTACTTGTTCTATACATTCTACAGAAAAGAAGCTACTAGATTCTGCATTATCAAAGGTTGTACATCCCCTATGTTCAGAAAACACCTCCTCAAGACCTAATTGCCACGCCAAGAAATTCTTGACTTTGGCCGAATACATGAAAGAGCTGACACCCAATCAGAAGAAAGGAAATCTCCCAAGAAACAAGAACAGGTAGCGGTAATAACCACCAGTCCTTGCCCACCACACCCACTGGAAAGTGTCCCCCAGGAACCATGGCCAACAACCAACCGCAACAGTTCAGTTGAGACAATCTATTACTGACCAGCCTCCACAAATGTGCTATAGATGTGGATTCTCGTTGCCACACAGAGGTCTATGCCCTGTACCAGGCCAGCGATGCAGTAAATGCTGCTGCCCCAAATCACTTACAAATGTCTGCAGAGAAGGCTGACCTTTCTCAACACGGTGCAAACAATATGTTATGTATGCACAGATGAACTCCAAAGCACACCACACCACAGACGAATATGTTTCCCATGATGGCTGAAGAAGCTGAAACGTCCCCCTCTAAGGTAACCCTCCCAATACAGGGCCTCGACAAAGAATTCATAATTGACACAGGCACCACTATCAACATCATGACGTAGTGACAATTATGTCGCCTAAAACAAAGACCCTTCATAACACTGTTGACAGTGAGGATATTCCAATGGGGTGCTGGGCAGCCCCTTCAATGCATCGGGTAATTCGCCTACACCGATATTCCGACAAGTCTGCTGCTTCCATTCCGTGTTCTGAGAATAGCTGCTGTGAGTTGATGCTTGATTTCGTGCACAACAGTGAAAAGACTAGGTGTCATAGAATTCGCATATACTGTGACCAATGGTCGGGCTCCACTCCAACCTACACCCAAACCGTTCCTACTCTGTCATTTCCCATAACAAACATAAGGCCATGGGAGATGCAGTGGCCATTCAGTGCGACTGCATATCAACAGTACCTCAACACCTGCAAAGAGTAGGGTTCACCTGCAACAGAGGAAAACATTATTGAAGTAGCCACAGGACCCACAACATTGGTCTCACCGGTCTTCATCGTCACCAAAGCAGGTGACCATGTTCGACCCTATCTCAACACGCACATTCCAAAACAAGCCATAGAGTACACTACCCTCGTCCCCAAAATTGAAGGCATGGTCATCCGATTAGACAGGGCTGAAACATTTATGAAATTAGACCTCATCTAAGGATACCATCAACTGGTACTCCACCAGAGTTACAGCACATTATAACGTTTGCAACACACACGGGGGTATTCTGAAATACAAGTTTAATCTTCTGCAGTACCTCAGTATTCAACTACAGCAATGGGATACTGATCTCCAGGCATGGACAGGAACGACACAAAAGTGCTCTCCATGAAGACTACCAAGCTCTACTATCTGCATGTCTTACCCTAATTGTGAGTAAATGCTAACGTAACAAATGCCACGTAATATTTACTGACACATCTTCTCAAAGGATGGCATGATTCCCGACCCAGGAAAAGTTGAGAAAATTAAACAACTATATCTGCCTGCTCAAGCCACAGAACTGTCGCCATTCCTTGGCATGGCAGGAAACTGCTTGAGGTACATTTATTTATCTATACATTTATAAAGCGTGCAAAAAAAACTCTGGGGCATCAAGGCACGGTTACAAACCAGTTACATAGAAGCAAATGTCAAGAAGGGGACCATACGATAGAGAGTAGGCTCTGGATGGGCCTAATCGAACAGCCAAGTTCGTAAGGCTCTTCAGAAGGTCCAGTATGATTGTCCCACGCTCAGGCTGGGCAGAAGAGAGTTCCATCGGCTTGCTGCCACAGTGGGGAAACTTGTACCGCATCCTTTAGCTCATTTGAACTTGGATTGGACACCCATGTCCGTACGCCAATCTCGCTGGCCTGGATGAATGGGCTTTCATGTACTTCTGTGACAGGTAGGGGAAAATTGAGTTTGAGAGACATCTATGTCTAATGGATATGGTTTTGAAAATAATTCATTCATCGATCGGCAGCCACTGCGTATCTCTTCTTGCTGCTGAGATGTGCTTTTGTTTCGGAATGTTAAGGGCAGCTCGGATGGCATTATTCTGGATCACCTGCAATTTACAGATGTTGTGTTCCGGGAAAGAGATCATTACATAATCTAGCCTCAACCCAAAGATAGCTCTGGCAATGGCAAGGCACCTTTTGGAGATAGAAATGGTCTAGAAGCATTGATCAGCTCAGTAGTATTGGCCACAGAAGATGCAACAGTGTTTACCTCGCGTGTCAAGGAGAGTGTAGCATCAAGATACAACACCATGGTTTTCAATGAGAAGGATACTGGGATCTGAAGGACATCAATGTTGAAGGTGGAATACAGAGAGTTTAGTTTCTTGATTACCACTGGTGGTCATACCATCAAGTGCTCTGTCTTCTCATCATTCAGATATAGGTTATGGGTATCATCAGCATAGTTCACGTACGATATGCTGATTGAGTCCAATAGGTCAAAAAGAGGTTTAATTAATGTATTGTAAGGGGTGGGGGAAACACAAGAACCTTGAGGCACTCCACATGACATGGGTGTTGGCGGGCGGGGGGCACATGCTGATTCCGCTAACACTCTGATTGATTTGTCAGCCAGGAAGGATGCTCCCCAAATCATGGCTTCTGGCGTAAAATTGGGAGCGCAGGTCTTGTGCTGACATAAGATTTTGTGGTCGACCAAGTCAAAAGCGGCCAAAAGGTCCAAGAGTAGGAGAAGGGCGGGCTTTCCCTTGTCACTGATTGCATCACGTTGGTTCTTTATGTCCAGCAGGGCTGATTCCCTTCCATGGCCTGGTCAGAAGCCTGATTGGCGCTTTCTCAGGATGTGGTTGTTTTCAAGGTAGGGCTCGATTTGAATGTATGCCGGCCTATCTAGGATTTTCAATAGAAAAGGGACTGTTGTGATTGGGTGATAGTTATTGGGAGTTGTGGGGTCTAGCATGGGTTTTTGGATCAGTGGGAGAACCCAGCCTTCCTTCAGGCTAGAGGGTACAGAGCAAGAGGAGAAGGAAGCATTGATAAAGCTGGTGATAAAGGGGATCAATGCAGTCCTTGATGATGGAGGCAGGGCATATCTCGCCTTAACAGCTGGATGGTTTCAGACTCTTAAGGATGGCTGCAACTTAAGTAACAGAAACATTGCAGAAGAGAAACACACGGGGGTCCAGGAGGGTAGGGCTTAATGGCCTGTTGGCGGGTGCTGGCGGGTGCTGGTAGTGAATTTTTGAGTGGAGATTGAGTAGAGATTGTTTGGCATGGATTTTCTTGTGTAGCAAGTCAGTTTTGTCAAGCATGGCCTTTTGGATACTTTTACACCATCCTTTTGTAGTGGAGCAATTATTGACTAGAGAGCATGTGCCCCCTGCCTTCCTCAGAAGAAATGGAATTATAAAATCAGAAAGGACACATTTGAAACTGCACTTTAAATTTTCCTGGAAATGCAGCTGGCACAAAGAATAGTTAGTTTGGCTACACAAGTAGGGGACAGATGAGGCATTAGCTTGCACAATTAGTGTGTTTTTAAATAGAATAGACTAGGTGACCGGGAGGCGTGTACCCAGAATGGGGGCTCACTACACAAGTAGGGCAGTATGGCTATAGGTAGGATCAGGTTGCAGTTTACCCATAGGCAGAAATATGATGTGCCAGGCATGCACTAGGTCTCGGTAGATAGCAAAATAAATTCAGAGCGTATGTATCCTGCAGAGGAACATAACGTGACAAGCTGCCATTTTAAATTGCACCAGCATAGCATAGAATTGAGTTCTGCAGCTTTAAGAAAAAAAAAACAGTTAAGCACACTTGAACAAATACACTTAATCAGGAAAATTCTGTAGCCAGCTAGATGGTAGCTGCCTCAAAGGAATGTCAAAACCCAAGGCTTTGTAGGGAGGATTACATGGTGGAAACAAGATACCATTGTGTGCATATAGCTATCGAGGTAAATTAAGTTACGATAACACGGCAGTTTCAAGTCTATGGGACATACGGAACATCCCAGGGAGTCAGAAGTAGTTGGCAGATTAATGCCTCTGCGATCGGCTAGGTGTGACAGAGGAACGAAAATGCGACTAAGAAGAGAACTAATTGCCGCAATAAAATCTTAACAGGATGGAAGCAGCATGATTCACAAAACAGTTTTTCATAAATGTGTCAAGAACAGGATGGCGTGATCACTGTTTGCGAAAACAAGTACTTGAGACTCGTTAATGTCATGGCAGGGGAGGTAACATGGGCTGTTTACTTTTTTAAAAAAAATAAAGGCGATATGCTGGTCCTCTCGCCCTCTCATCTACATAAAACACATCAGCATGCTGCCAGTTCATGGACAGTCCTGTTAACCGATGAGCTCAAGTTTTTTTCACTGCAGAAGTAATTTAGGGCCTACCAATAATATCCAAGTATGATGAGCAACACACTTTTCTTTATGGGAAGGTTTATGGGTGGGATCTTAGATAAGGGTGTCCAATCACTAGTTATGGACATATATAATTATATTATATATGTAGCTTAGTAGAGAGAGACAATGACCAAGAGGGATAGGTTTTCATAACTGTGACATCACATTGCCTATAAAACCTACTGTTTCCTGTTAATGTGTGGAGAATTCTGGAGTGAGAGCTTAGCTTGTAATCTGTTTTTTCCCTCCAGTTCTATATTGCAATTAAAACTGGGTTACCTTGCATTTGGTATACCACAATCAATCTGTGTTGTCCCTTTTTTGACAAATATACAGTTAGAGGGGTATTTGGCTTGTGACCCTCTGTTTTCATCTGGTAGCAGTGTCCCGTTAGGGCTGTGGACATTGGGGTGCCCTGCCACTCTCTGTTTTGGACAGCAGATCGGTCAGGAGAGCGGATTTTCTTTTTTGGTTGTGCATAACTAGACAGGGAGGACAGCAGGGGCTGGCTTTGGAGTGGAACCCTGACTGGTCTCCCACCGCCCTATGGAAGCAACAGGAGGAGCTGGCAAATTGAGGGTAGCCCACAGCCCATAACCCTCAAAAGTCCACAGAAACGTGAGTGTGCTAGGTGCACGGACACAATTGGGGGGTTTATTGTACAGTATTTTAGAAACAGTGAAAAGTGATAAAGGATAGCCCTAGACAAGGTCTTGGAACACTGCACAGTATGGCCCCTAAGGGCCCAACCATCTTTTGAGGGTAGAGTTAAAGGGCTAGAGAGATAAGGATACCCCAGCGCAAAAGAATGAAACCAGAAGACAGCAGTATTTTATTGTGTTTTTTTGATTAAATTGTTGATTGCCGGCATTGTGTTGTATGTGAGACAGGTCCTATAGAGGTGGTTTTACTCTGTGTGTTGTGAGAGCAGCAGATAGTATTGTTTGATAGAGGTTGATGGGGTAAGTATGAACATTTAGATTGTGAGCAGAGTTTTTGTTGTGACCCAGAGGTAGGATTTGGATATTGGGGCGTGGCCCTAGACAATGAAACCGGATTTAATAGATGGTGTACATTTGAAGTAGGGAGGAGGTGTGAGTAAAGGAAAAGTGTGAGAGAATTGAAAAAACTATTTCTGTTCTAATTACTGGTAAGCTGACCACTATTTTGCATTGTTTATTCTGTGTAAGTACCAGGCTGCGCGCTGCTTAAATGTTGTCACCATGTCAGATACCCAATAACTCACCTATGCCAAGCATTCCCTAGATACAGTGCCAAAATCATTAAGCATCATGCTGAGTGGGTTACTGGGAAGATGTACCTGTCATGGCCACAAGAGGGCACTCAATGTAAAAATGTACTCCAACACATGTGCACATACTTACATGCCACACACAAGGGCAGGAAGCTCAGCAACAGGATAGGGGTATTAGAACGCTGGAAGGCCTTTTAGGAAGAAACAGAGGGGACTAAGAAGGAATAGATGCTTAATATGTGTCAGGGGGGAGCGTGAGCAGCCCACGGCGCTGCTGCCTCCTCCCTCTGAGGAAAGCGCTTACACACAGCCAACAGCTCTGCCATCACCAGCTGAGGCAGGCATTCACACACAATTCACAGAACTGCCTTGGGTGAGTCAAAAATTCCTATATTAGTTTCCCAAAGTCCTCCTTAATGCCCTTGCTTCACTCTGGATGGTAATGTGGGCTTTCAAGCTATAATGTTGGTGAATTGCTGCCCCCTCTCCAACTTTTTTCAGGCACTAAGGCTTAATAAGCACTGTCCATGAAAATGCAGTGGAGGACACAACAAACATTTCCTGAAAACCTACTTAGTCACAGTTAAGGTCACCATCACTTTAATTTTGAACTCCATACTAAAGAATAACCGGGAGTGTCCAAATTGTATACTGTAGTTGGTCAGATAGCTCAGCAGGTTGAGCGCATTGTGGAACTGGAAGTGACTTGTCTGAATATTTTAAAACACAAAGTGAACAACAGATTGTTACATTAGCCTGAGGAAGTCCTGTAAAGGGACAAAACGCACGTTGAATTTACACCTCCACAGGTGTTTTTTCCTTTCCATCTGTCTACGACTGAATTATGATTTGACCAGTTGAACTATATTTTTTCAATCATGTTCAATAAATGTTGCTCGTAACGCACGTATCCGGTTTTTCATCGAACGAGTGCCCGGGTGTTTTATTTCGGGAGACCATGGAGTTGTAATGGATGATGCTGCATGTCTACCAAAATTATAATAGGCATATTTATCATATAATAATTTATTATATTTATATTTTATTGCAGTGGTCGCTGCACTGTAGTTGAGTATCAAGAGACACAGTAAACCCGAAAAATGACACACCTCCTCCCAAGATTGGAAATTCTGTGAAAGATACATAAAAAATAAAAACGCTATTAAGACATTTTTTTTAAAAAAACAGCTGTTTCAGCCTAGTCCCCATTCATTTTCCCATAGAGAAAACATCAATATTTTGCTCCAGTGTACAGCCAAAACTGCTGGACAGTATTGTGCCAGGTACGAAACAACTTGGGCACGAAGCGTTGACTCGATTTCCGGAGTATTACATCCAGTAGTTGTTAAAATATTTGATGGAGAAGGAGGTGACCCCTCCTACCAAAATGATAGCTATATCTCCCATGGAGCTTTGCAGCAGAGAGATTTTCATAAATGAAAAAGCAGACATTTTTTCCCAAAATTCTATTGCCAATAACCATTTACTTGGCGGATGGATTTGAATGAGATCTTCTAAACCAAGAGATTGTCAAGCCTCCCCTCAAATTCTGGAAATTCTGGGAACAATTTGTCAAAAAATGAATAGGTTATTAAGAAAAGAAAAAAACTGCAGTTTTCGGCCTACTCCCATTCGTTTTCCCATAGAGAAAAGGTTAATTTTTTGAACAGCCGTAGCTTGAAAACATCCAGTAGTGCCCATTGATCCTTAAAACCTTTACATCGGCTTTGGTGTTTTTCAGCAGAGAGGCTGGGAGAGGCAAATTACATTTCTGGGAGGGTTTTGGGGTTATTCCATCCAGTAGTTGTTAAGATATTTGATGGAGAAGGGGGTGCTCACTTCTCCCAAACGTATAGCTATGTATGTGTTCCACAATGCATCAGCAAGGCTTTTCAGAAACGAAAAAAGCCACAGTTTTTGTTGTTGCTTGAAGGTAGAGATAACCGCGGTTATAACGGGTATAACCGGGGTTAGCCATAAAGACAAGTGGGAAAAATGCCATTTGAAGGAGGTGGGGAGTTGGAAGAGGACATTATGTGGAATTGGGGCATGGCGGGCTGAGGACCACCAAGTTTGGAGCGCAAAATGTTTTGCATAACCGGGGTTATCCAGAGCTATAACCGCAGTTATGATAGAAAACTAGATCTGGAATAAAAGTGCATCAGACAAAAGGATCAGTGCCAAAGTTTATGGCCAAAATAAAACTAGAGGTGTGGTCATGGCCGAAGGCCCTGGCTAGTGGGCCAAAAGACATGTATAGTGGCCACAGCCAAAGGCAGTGGCCACCTACTGGATCCAAAGAAAGATATTGGGGCAACATGTATGGTGGACATGGCACCTAGTGGGCAACTGGCAAAAGGGCACAGCGAAAGGCTGTGGCCACTGGCCATGGAATGCTGTGACGGAACGGCACAGCGAGCACAGCGTGGGCATGAGGGGCAACAGTTTGAACATTATAAAGAAAAAAAAGGTACGCTTCACAGCCGAGTCCTGGGTTATCTTTTTATAGGCAGTAACTCGGCAGAAGTCGAGTTTTCTCCTGGCTACACCACAGACTGGCAACAAGGATGGGGTGCTGACAGCCCATCAAGCACGACGAATACTGATTCATCTTTAACCACCTGTTGAGAAGGAAATCAATTGTCTGCTAACAGATGACATCATTGAGCCAGTGTCGAGTTCCACTCCCTGGGTGTCCCACATCGGAGCTGCCCCGAAGAAAAGTACAGATGGTGATATATACGCATCTGTGTGGACATGAGGCAGGTGAATATAGCATGCTTAATGAGGCACGAGTATTCTCAAAGCTGGACCTTAACAATATCACCAGATAGAGCTGGATGCCCAATCAAGATAAATAACACCATTCTCCACTCGCCTATGTCTGTTTAGGTACAAGTGCCTAAGCTTAGTCATCTCGTCGGCTGCTGAAATCTTTCAAGAGAGTATTGGAAGGGTGATCAGACACATGGAAAACAGTTTCAAGTACAGTGATGAAATCATGATATGTGTGCCCACACTGGAACAGCACGGTTATGTACTCACACAAGTGTGCGCTGCATCGGTGGAGGCCGGGTTAAAGTTTGATGCAGAAAAATAAGGTTTTCACAAGTTTCATGTGAAATTCTTTGGACATACATTCTCTCCCAAAGGCATGAGACCTGACCCGGGTAAAGTCAAGGCCATCACCGAGATCTCAGCTCCATCGGACGTTAGCGATGTGCGGTCATTTATGGGTATGGCTAGCTAGGGCAGCAGGTACATCAAGCATGTTGCCACCACAAGCACCCGACGGAGAGGACTCACCAAGCAGAATGTGGCATTTCAAATAGGGTCTCCCTGTGTGACAAGGCTTTCCAGCAAATTAAACAGGACATTGCATTGGCGGAGCCCATGGCATACTTTGATTCATCTCTATGTTTTGAATTGAGGGTGGATGTAAGTCTTTTTGGTTTGGGGGCCATACTTGCACAACACAGACCAGGGAGGGAATCTCCAAGAGCAGTGATTGCTTATACTAGTAAAAGAATGTCAGATGTCGAACGACGGTACTCTCAATGGTAAAAGGAAGGATTTGCTGTGATCTGGGCAAGTGAACACTTTCTCATGTAGGTGTTTGGGAAACCGTTTACAATAGCAACTGACGACCAGGCCATGATCACCATTTAGGAGAATCCACAGTGCAAGATCTCGATGATGGAGCTCTGTCACTCTCGATTAGCATCAAAATGGCAAGATATCCGTGACTGACTTGTGTGCATTCAAGAAAGTTCAGGATGAACTGTCCATGTCTGCTGAAGGACCTCTCATGAGAGGTGCTTGCCTGGTGATCCCTTTGAGTTTGTGACAACAAATTGTTCCTCTTGCTTGTGAGGGACATTGAGGGGTGATTGAAACAAAGCGACAAATTAGGGACACCTTCTGATTTCCTTGACTCGATGTTCCCCTGGAATGTACCATACAATCCTGCCATCTATGCCAATGCACCATGAGGTCAAAGAAACCTAAGCCCTAAGCCATTGCAGATATCAGAGCTTCCTGAGAGCGTGTGGAGCAAAATGGCGGTTGATTTCTTTTGGCCTCTTACGGACGGAAAGTATTTCATGGTAATCATGGATGAGTATTTATGATTTCCGATTGGCAGGTTGTGTCATCCATGTAGTTAGAACTAAGCAATAATTCCTGAACTGGACATCATCTTCTCAATGTGGGGTATCCCAGAACGTCTAAAGTCAGGCAACAGGCCTCCGGTCAGCGGGGCAGAATTTGACCGCTGTCCAGCACAGGAAACTCACACCACTGTGGCCACAGGCTAACAGAATGGTCGAGAGATTCATGGATAGTCTCAAGAAGACGTTGCGACAAAATGAGCAGAGCAAAATGTCTCTTAACCAAGCATTGTGCAGTGTTCTGAGAGAGCACATGACATTACCTCACAGCACCACCAATAAATGCTCTGCCGAATTGATGTGTGGGAGAAAATTAAGAACAAGATTACCACATTTATCGACCAGGGATGAGCGACAGCATCAGGAAATAGCAGCAGCTGACCTTGAAAGGAAGCCTGACATGAAGGTATATACAGATCAGAGGGGACATGCCACCTGGTCATCCATACACATGGGTGATTGGGTACTGGTTTGTCGCTGATAGGCAAGGAAATCAGAATCCCCATTTAACCCAGTTCCCATGACATTTTCTCACATCAATGGGTCCAAGGTAACTCGAGAACTGTAGATCGAGTGATCACTCACAATGAGTCTCATTTTAAGAAATACCTGGTGCAGAACATGGGACGAACCCGAGGAAGAACTTCAGGAGGAAGACGCTTCCTCAGACGTGAATACAGTGTATGCGAGTGCCCAGGTGAAGTCTTCGTCTCACCCTGCCAGGTGCATCAGCAGACCTGCATGGCTTATTGAGGAGCTATGAGCATGAAAAGGTGCCACCATGTCAGAAAGTACTTTTGTTCCCTGTGGGGAGATGTCGCAGTCCCGGCATCATCAGGCTTAATGTGACTGAGCCGTGCTGAAGCGGCGCTCATGGAGTGCTGTGACGGAACGGCTGCAGTTTGCGCACTATAAAGAAATAAAGAGGTACCCTTGACAGCCGGCTCTGTGTGATTTCTTCATAGGCAGCCACTTGTTTCCTCCTGGCTGCTCCACACCAATGAAGAAAACATCACTAAGTCGCTGCTGCTGTGGAAAAACAGCGGGAAGAAGAGATCTCCTTCTTGGAAACATGTGCCAACAGTAGAAGACGAGAGGACAGCAAAAGTCCTGGAGGAATCAATCATCTTCAATGGGGTCAGAGTGACTGCCGCGGGTCAAGAGCAACTCCTTAGCTGCACCTAACATGCATGAACCATGTGTCCATGAGTTGGGTTTTCAGGGTACAGCCGAATCCAGTTGACTAAGTATCTACCTATTCAATTATTTAATCACATTTTCCCAAAGTGACGAATGTGGGGCAGCCCCATGGTCACATTGGTGTCATGCGCATTGTGGATGACTGGTACAGAAATGGCTTACACTAACCGGCCTATGGCATACATCTCAACTCACACCCATTTGAAGGGTGTCACTGCCCTAAACCCATCACTTGACTTCTACAGACTCCATTGTACTCAACCACCTAGGAAAACCTTGACCAACTGTCAAAAATGCATTATTTCCGGCGGACTTCGATTGGATCACCCGTCACAGACCGGGAACACACTCCTGGTTCGACATGGCCTGGGCAGAGATTAGGTTGAGAGACAAGCCATCGCATGAATCAAAAAATTGGAAAAACATGAGACTGATAACAGTGTTGCTCAATGTTCAGCCTGAACTTTGGGAATTTCAGAGTGTTTGGGCCTCCATGGTCTTGAATTGTGCCCTATGTGCCTCCTTCTCGATTTTCTTTTGTCTTGCCTTTATACCTCTATATTTCGGTCTATCTTTCCATTGGATCTCTCTCTGTGGATTTTTCTTTTCTTTCTCAAGAACGAACTTTCTAATTGAGTTTTTCAGAACTTTTATATATACATTTTCTTTTTGTTTATTTTTTTAAAGGTTTGTAACAAACCAATAAAAATAAAAAATACAATAAAAATAAAAATTGCATAAATCAAGCGCATGATAGAACAGAATCTTTTAGAAGAGGCAAACTTTTTAGAACGGGCTGCCACCTCTATAACAGCCCCACAATAGGCTGCAAACTCTTTAGTTTTAGATATTAGGTGATGCTAAAGCTCCACCTATAAGCCAATACTATTGCATTAGGGTACAGTTAGGGAGAAATGGAATATGAAGAGGGACTCAAAGCTTGGAGCAGTGTTGTTTGGCTATTCACCCATTTCCTGCCCCTCTGTGCCCAATACACAGCCTCCTGAAATGTCTTTGAGCTACGTATTTCAAGCCTTACCATCAAACATTATGTTGCAAGTCTTTTTTCAAAGCAGTCTTCTGAGAATTAATGACTTAAATCGAGCTGTAAACATGCTATTGGTGTAATACTAATGTGAACCAGGTTTGCCTTCAGTCACTCAATTTATGAGCAGTATGTGAGTCCTTCAGTGAAGCCTTGTTTTGGCCGTTTACTGCTTTTCTTGGCATTTTGCATTTATAGGCACCAGGGTACAAGGTGGAGAGTGCAAAGTTCAAAGGAGGCTGTGATAACGGTGCAGGTGTTCAAGAGAATGAGAAGGGGAATAGAGCAAGGGAGGAAGCTGTTAATAGAGGGTGAGAGAAATGGCTATGGTTGGATCCCTGGTGGTAATGGCGCTGGATCTGATAGCTGTCACATAATGTAGTGATGCCAGGTGTATATACACTGAATCACTGCCGGAAACAATTAGGTTTGCATGTTGTTGGTTTTTATTGGTTGTTACTGGGCAATTGTTTGGCCAGGTCTTGCAGGCAAGAATTGGTACATTTGCATGACGAAAAAAGTCAACACGTGTTTCGACCAGGGGTCTTTACCAAGGCATATGAGAAGGGGATGAATTGGCCCTTGTATGAGTAGCTGGATAGCTGCCGAGTGCCTGGCGGGTCCTCGGTGTGTAGTCTCTGCGCACTGTTATCTTTCGAGGGTGCCATCGATGATGAGCAGGAGGAAATATGAGCGAGAAAGGGGGAGAGTGAGAGGGTAAGAAATAAAGCAAGAGACTGAGAGGAAGGATGAGAGAGGGAGTAGGGTGAGTAGATGAGGCATAGAGGAGATATCATGGGGAATGATGGGTGAGTGGGGGGATAGAGGGGATTGGGTAAGGCTAAAGAGCGAGGGGCAGGATGCATGGATTGGGGTAAAGAAAGAGGGTGTAGGGTTGAGTAGATAGAGAGAGGGTAGGGCTAAGTAGAGAGGGTTAGGGTGAGTGGGGGTAGAGAGCGGCGGTAGGGTGTGTGGGGATAGACAGAGGATTGTAGTGTGGGTTTATTAGTATAGAGAGAGGGCGTAAGGTGGGTGGGATAGAGAGAGTGGGTTGTGGTGGGGATAGAGAGAGTGGGGTTGGATGAGTGGGGTAGAGATAGTCGGGTGGGTGGCTGATTGATTGATTGATTGATGGTTTATTTATATAGCACCTATACACAATGTGTTTCAAAGCGCTTCAAGGAGGGAGAGAACATGGGAAAAATACAGTTACATTCTTAACGTCCTTGAAACAATACAGAATGTGAAAAATAACTATCGTAATAAGCCTGGAGTAGAGAAATTTGGGCTGGGGTGTGTGGGGCTAGAGAAAGTAGAAGGGTGGTTAAAGGGAGTTGAGGTACGGCAGGTAGGTGAGGGTAGGGAGAATTGGGATAGTGTGGGTGGGGGTAGAGAGAGTGGGCAGGGGTGGAGAGCATGTGAGTAGGTTGAAGGTAGAGAGCATGGGCATAGGATGGGAGGGTGGTGTAGAGAGAGTGAATGTAGGGTGGGAGGGTGGGGATAGAGAGTGTGGGTTAGGGTGCATAGGTGGTGGCAGGGTAGGTGGCGAGAGAGAGTGGGGGTAGGAAGGTTGGGAAGAGTTAGAGAGAGTGGAGTGAGTGGGGATATAGAGAGTGGGGTGGGATAGGTGGCTGGTATTTGTTGGGGCAGAAAACATGAAGAGCAAAGCAGTCTCAGGAGGACTCATCAAAGGTAGCCCAAAATAACCCAAACAAAACCCAACCAGCACATGTAATGGGGTGGGGAAGGTGGGCTGTAGAGAGAATGGGGTGGTTGGGGGTCGAGAAAGTGATGGTGGGGGTAGAGAGAGTTGGCATATAGAGAGGCAGCCTCTGATGGTCTAAAAGAAATCGGACAAAAGTAGCCCACAAATAGCCCAATTGTATGTTAAATAGTCCATAATAGCCAAATTGTGCAGCCTTACAAATCACTGGTCAGCTTAGAAATGGAGCGTCTTTCACCCTACTTGCTATTTACAAAACAGCTCATTGGAGCAAATATTGTTAGAGAACTCCTCAGTGGTAGTACGCATATGGAGGAGGAGTTTGGTAAAAATAATCTTTAGTGATTTGGGATGTTCATGCCGTGGTATTGCCTACTGGTATGCAATCAGATATTCTCAGTTCAGAACCCACTTCCCTCTCTCGCATGTGTAACAATGCTTTCATCAATTTTGTGTTGCAAGTGCCACACAAATTTGCCAAAACCAACAAGCAAAGGCAAAGCCAACTGTTTTGGTTTGTGTATAAATTTTAGGCATTTGCCAGGCACACAATTATATGCCTAGTTACTCACATCGTTTTGCAGCTGCTACCTTCGATGGTCAGATAATACCACTACGGCAGTGCCTGGAAAATGCCTAAATAAAGCCAACACATGCCTACACAAAACGGCAAACTGTTGGCATTGTCAATGCTTGTTTTAATAGGCAGGTGCTTTAGTGGAGTGTCCATTTTCTCTGTCGAGTCTCAGCTACTGTTATATGTGCACGTTTACATCATTAGCCCTAGAATGGGCTGTGGCCTTTGCACCCCGAGTTTCTTTCTTCTATATCTCTGTCTAAAAAACCTGAATCACCCAGTGAAATACTTTATAAAACGGATTGGTGTATATCTGCAAAACATTTGTGCACCTTTTTGTGGAACAGCAAATGTTATGCTTTGTTGTATGCCTGCGAAGACACAATAGCATGGGAGGAGCAGGAGAAAGGGAGGAAAATGGAAGGGCTTTGAAGGGGAGGGGGGAAAGGACAGTCCAGAGGAGGAAGGAGAATAAAGCAATTGAACTGTTACATGTGTCACCCACCTACTTTCTGTGGCTCGGTGCGAGCTCAATAATTCGTCAATAAAGGTAGGCAGACAACACAACTGGTGACAAGAGTTGATCAGCTCCCCACATACTCCCAGTCTCTCAGCTCGGCGGCCTCCCACCAACTCCTAGAAGTGACTGCTGCACACCATCCTCCAAAATAAATATGAGGGCCTCCACCCTACAGCGATAAAGGTTTTCCTACGCACTCTGTCATACGATCACACAGCAATACTCCATATCATGATTCCCACCTCCATGCAACAACTTGACCTTTGTGGCAAACATCACAATCACTGAAGACACACCGTGGGCAAATGCTGTCTCTACTTGCCAACCTACAAACAGGCAAGACTCTACCACAAGTATGAATTCCAGAATACAGGACTTGGATCACCAATAATAAGAAGTTGGAAGAAAAAACAATATCTACATTGGAGACATCATTTGTACTTATCAGAGTCATTTAATGAACGTGTACAGCGCTCATATTTCAATTTAGACGACTAACAGCTTCTTGGAAACAAATAAAGGAAAATAGAAATATTTCCTCAAATCTCACTGGGATAAATTATACCCTGACTGAGAAATTCTTAAAGCCTTGAAAAAGCCCTTGAAGGGCGAAACGTGTTGGTTATAACAAACAAACACACCAACAGAAATACAGAATAAATAATACAATATGGTCATGAGACTTAAGATTCTCTCCTTTTTGTGATCAATTAGCAAAGTTTACATGGAATTACAAAAATGGACAGTATTGAAATGTTAGTACAAATTGAAAAGCTCACTCAAAGCTTGTATTATTACCAGAGGAAAACCTGTGATCTGGTATTTCAGTTCGATCTACAAACATTCCTGCCTCCAACAACCAACTTTAAAAAAACATGTCAACACCTCATGCATTCCACACCCCACGTAACAGGACACACAATTGAATTATTGGTCTTGTGCTTGTATGTGAGAGATACCTCTCAAATCCCACTGGGGGGGGGGGGCAGATCTCTCTCCGCTGCAGGGGCCTCCTTCTGGAACAGCCTTCCTGCCTCCCTGAAACTTGAGGAGAACCATCTCTGGTTCCAGAAGCACCTCAAAAGCTTTCTCTTTGCCTCCGCTTTCTCTCCCCCTCTTCCCTGCTAATACTACTGAAACTGCACTGAATCTGCAACTGGGCCACTCACCGATCTCGGTCCTTGGCCCAGCCACTCTCCCCTGCACTGCCTCCCTGGCAACCCCTGCACTGCGGGACTGTGTCTGTATCCCTACAGCCCCCCCTTCCCAGCACTTGTCTGCACTTACCTCGCACTTGCCACCAGCTGGCCCTTGTTATTTATCCTGTATGCTGTATGCTAATAACCCTGTACTGCACTTTCCCCTCTCCCTTTCCCCCATGCACTTTTCCCTTCCCCTCTACCCTTGCACTTGCGTGATCTGAATGACACCTGGCCTAGTAGGATTGTTGTCTGTCTCCCCTTGTTCCCCCCCTGCCTCGTCGCGCCGTGAAACACTTGTGTATAGTCGCGTTACAAATGCCATATCATATCACTGAAGCGTACAGAGCCACAATGCAAGCAGGAGAGGACAAGCAACCAGCTCCCTCACACACTCATAGGGCAGCTTTTCTTTGCGAGCCCAATCACTTGGAATAGGCATCACAGATAGAAGACCCAGATGAAAAGAATGCTTTGAAGACTTCAAAGATTTTATCAAAGCATGGGGCAATAATAAAACAACGGATATTGTAAACATTGTTACCGTTTTGTAGGGCGAGAGGTGAACTCCATAATAAAGGGACTTCATGATCCTGACAAAGTATTCTATGCGACACTCATTGCTGAACTAATTAGCAAATTTGTGGCACAGATTAACTGTGACTATGAATGCTGCACTTTAAATCAATTCAGCAAAATACCTCAAGAAACAGCTCGAAGTTGCCCTTTGCCTCCAAGTTGCTCACTACTTGTTCTATACATTCTACAGAAAAGAAGCTACTAGATTCTGCATTATCAAAGGTTGTACATCCCCTATGTTCAGAAAACACCTCCTCAAGACCTAATTGCCACGCCAAGAAATTCTTGACTTTGGCCGAATACATGAAAGAGCTGGCACCCAATCAGAAGAAAGGAAATCTCCCAAGAAACAAGAACAGGTAGAAGTAATAACCACCAGTCCTTGCCCACCACACCCACTGGAAAGTGTCCCCCAGGAACCATGGCCAACAACCAACCGCAACAGTTCAGTTGAGACAATCTATTACTGACCAGCCTCCACAAATGTGCTATAGATGTGGATTCTCGTTGCCACACAGAGGTCTATGCCCTGTACCAGGCCAGCGATGCAGTAAATGCTGCTGCCCCAAATCACTTACAAATGTCTGCAGAGAAGGCGGACCTTTCTCAACACGGTGCAAACAATATGTTATGTATGCACAGATGAACTCCAAAGCACACCACACCACGGACGAATATGTTTCCCATGATGGCTGAAGAAGCTGAAACGTCCCCCTCTAAGGTAACCCTCCCAATACAGGGCCTCGACAAAGAATTCATAATTGACACAGGCACCACTATCAACATCATGACGTAGTGACAATTATGTCGCCTAAAACACAGACCCTTCGTAACACTGTTGACAGTGAGGATATTCCAATGGGGTGCTGGACAGCCCCTTCAATGCATCGGGTAATTCGCCTACACCGATATTCCGACAAGTCAGCTGCTGCCATTCCGTGTTCTGAGAATAGCTGCTGTGAGTTGATGCTTGATTTCGTGCACAACAGTGAAAAGACTAGGTGTCATAGAATTCGCATATACTGTGACCAATGGTCGGGCTCCACTCCAACCTACACCCAAACCGTTCCTACTCTGTCATTTCCCATAACAAACATAAGGCCATGGGAGATGCAATGGCCATTCAGTGCGACTGCATATCAACAGTTCCTCAACACCTGCAAAGAGTAGGGTTCACCTGCAACAGAGGAAAACATTATTGAAGTAGCCACAGGACCCACAACATTGGTCTCACCGGTCTTCATCGTCAGCAAAGCAGGTGACCATGTTCGACCCTATCTCAACACGCACATTCCAAAAAAAGCCATAGAGTACACTACCCCCGTCCCCAAAATTGAAGGCATGGTCATCCGATTAGACAGGGCTGAAACATTTATGAAATTAGACCTCATCTAAGGATACCATCAACTGGTACTCCACCAGAGTTACAGCACATTATAACATTTGCAACACACACGGGGGTATTCTGAAATACAAGTTTAATCTTCTGCAGTACCTCAGTATTCAACTACAGCAATGGGATACTGATCTCCAGGCATGGACAGGAACGACACAAAAGTGCTCTCCATGAAGACTACCAAGCTCTACTATCTGCATGTCTTACCCTAATTGTGAGTAAATGCTAACGTAACAAATGCCACGTAATATTTACTGACACATCTTCTCAAAGGATGGCATGATTCCCGACCCAGGAAAAGTTGAGAAAATTAAACAACTATATCTGCCTGCTCAAGCCACAGAACTGTCGCCATTCCTTGGCATGGCAGGAAACTGCTTGAGGTACATTTATTTATCTATACATTTATAAAGCGTGCAAAAAAAACTCTGGGGCATCAAGGCACGGTTACAAACCAGTTACATAGAAGCAAATGTCAAGAAGGGGACCATACGATAGAGAGTAGGCTCTGGATGGGCCTAATCGAACAGCCAAGTTCGTAAGGCTCTTCAGAAGGTCCAGTATGATTGTTCCACGCTCAGGCTGGGCAGAAGAGAGTTCCATCGGCTTGCTGCCACAGTGGGGAAACTTGTACCGCATCCTTTAGCTCATTTGAACTTGGATTGGACACCCATGTCCGTACGCCAATCTCGCTGGCCTGGATGACTGGGCTTTCATGTACTTCTGTGACAGGTAGGGGAAAAATGAGTTTGAGAGACATCTATGTCTAATGGATATGGTTTTGAAAATAATTCATTCATCGATCGGCAGCCACTGCGTATCTCTTCTTGCTGCTGAGATGTGCTTTTGTTTCGGAATGTTAAGGGCAGCTTGGATGGCATTATTCTGGATCACCTGCAACTTACAGATGTTGTGTTCCGGGAAAGAGATCATTACATAATCTAGCCTCAACCCAAAGATAGCTCTGGCAATGGCAAGGCACCTTTTTGGAGATAGAAATGGTCTAGAAGCATTGATCAGCTCAGTAGTATTGGCCACAGAAGATGCAACAGTGTTTACCTCGCGTGTCAAGGAGAGTGTAGCATCAAGATACAACACCATGGTTTTCAATGAGAAGGATACTGGGATCTGAAGGACATCAATGTTGAAGGTGGAATACAGAGAGTTTAGTTTCTTGATTACCACTGGTGGTCATACCATCAAGTGCTCTGTCTTCTCATCATTCAGATATAGGATTTGGGTATCATCAGCATAGTTCACGTACGATATGCTGATTGAGTCCAATAGGTCAAAAAGAGGTTTAATTAATGTATTGTAAGGGGTGGGGGAAACACAAGAACCTTGAGGCACTCCACATGACATGGGTGTTGGCGGGCGGGGGGCACAAGCCGATTCCGCTAACACTCTGATTGATTTTTCAGCCAGGAAGGATGCTCCCCAAATCATGGCTTCTGGCGTAAAATTGGGAGCGCAGGTCAGGTGCTGACATAAGATTTTGTGGTCGACCAAGTCAAAAGCGGCCAAAAGGTCCAAGAGTAGGAGAAGGGCGGGCTTTCCCTTGTCGCTGATTGCATCACGGTGGTTCTTTATGTCCAGCAGGGCTGATTCCGTTCCATGGCCTGGTCAGAAGCCTGATTGGCGCTTTCTCAGGATGTGGTTGTTTTCAAGGTAGGGCTCGATTTGAATGTATGCCGGCCTATCTAGGATTTTCAATAGAAAAGGGACTGTTGTGATTGGGTGTTAGTTATTGGGAGTTGTGGGGTCTAGCATGGGTTTTTTGATCAGTGGGAGAACCCAGCCTTCCTTCAGGCTAGAGGGTACAGAGCAAGAGGAGAAGGAAGCATTGATAAATTTGGTGATAAAGGGGATCAATGCAGTCCTTGATGATGGAGGCAGGGCATATCTCGCCTTAACAGCTGGATGGTTTCAGACTCTTAAGGATGGCTGCAACTTAAGTTTCAGAAACATTGCAGAAGAGAAACACACGGGGGTCCAAGAGGGTAGGGCTTAATGGCCTGTTGGCGGGTGCTGGCGGGTGCTGGTAGTGAATTTTTGAGTGGAGATTGAGTAGAGATTGTTTGGCACGGATTTTCTTGTGTAGCAAGTCCGTTTTGTCAAGCATGGCCTTTTGGATACTTTTACACCATCCTTTTGTAGTGGAGCAATTATTGACTAGAGAGCATGTGCCCCCTGCCTTCCTCAGAAGAAATGGAATTATAAAATCAGAAAGGACACATTTGAAACTGCACTTTAAATTTTCCTGGAAATGCAGCTGGCACAAAGAATAGTTAGTTTGGCTACACAAGTAGGGGACAGATGAGGCGTTAGCTTGCACAATTAGTGTGTTTTTAAATAGAATAGACTAGGTGACCGGGAGGCGTGTACCCAGAATGGGGGCTCACCACACAAGTAGGGCAGTATGGCTATAGGTAGGATCAGGTTGCAGTTTACCCATAGGCAGAAATATGATGCGCCAGGCATGCACTAGGACTCGGTAGATAGCAAAATAAATTCAGAGCGTATGTATCCTGCAGAGGAACATAACGTGACAAGCTGCCATTTTAAATTGCACCAGCATAGCATAGAATTGAGTTCTGCAGCTTTAAGAAAAAAAAAACAGTTAAGCACACTTGAACAAATACACTTAATCAGGAAAATTCTGTAGCCAGCTAGATGGTAGCTGCCTCAAAGGAATGTCAAAACCCAAGGCTTTGTAGGGAAGATTACATGGTGGAAACAAGATACCATTGTGTGCATCCAGCTATCGAGGTAAATTAAGTTACGATAACACGGCAGACTGTTTCAAGACTATGGGACATTCGGAATATCCCAGGGAGTCAGAAGTAGTTGGCAGATTAATGCCTCTGCGATCGGCTAGGTGTGACAGAGGAACGAAAATGCGACTAAGAAGAGAACTAATTGCCGCAATAAAATCTTAACAGGATGGAAGCAGCATGATTCACAAAACAGTTTTTCATAAATGTGTCAAGAACAGGATGGCGTGATCACTGTTTGCGAAAACAAGTACTTGAGACTCGTTAATGTCATGGCAGGGGAGATAACATGGGCTGTTTACTTTTTTTTAAAAAATAAAGGCGATATGCTTGTCCTCTCGCCCTCTCATCTACATAAAACATGTCAGCATGCTGCCAGTTCATGGACAGTCCTGTTAACCGATGAGCTCAAGTGTTTTTCACTGCAGAAGTAATTTAGGGCCTACCAATAATATCCAAGTATGATGAGCAACACACTTTTCTTTATGGGAAGGTTTATGGGTGGGATCTTAGATAAGGGTGTCCAATCACTAGTTATGGACATATATAATTATATTATATATGTAGCTTAGTAGAGAGAGACAATGACCAAGAGCGATAGGTTTTCATAACTGTGACATCACATTGCCTATAAAACCTACTGTTTCCTGTTAATGTGTGGAGAATTCTGGAGTGAGAGCTTAGCTTGTAATCTGTTTTTTCCCTCCAGTTCTATATTGCAATTAAAACTGGGTTACCTTGCATTTGGTATACCACAATCAATCTGTGTTGTCCCTTCTTTGACAAATATACAGTAAGAGGGCTATTTGGCTTGTGACCCTCTGTTTTCATCTGGTAGCAGTGTCCCGTTAGGGCTGTGGACATAGGGGTGCCCTGCCACTCTCTGTTTTGGACAGCAGATCGGTCAGGAGAGCGGATTTTCTTTTTTGGTTGTGCATAACTAGACAGGGAGGACAGCAGGGGCTGGCTTTGGAGTGGAACCCTGACTGGTCTCCCACCGCCCTATGGAAGCAACAGGAGGAGCTGGCAAATTGAGGGTAGCCCACAGCCCGGTTACCAGTCAAATGGTCGAAAACATTTGGTCGACAGACAATTTGGTCGACACCATTTGGTCGAATGCCAAATGGTCGAATTTTTTTTTTTTTTTTTTTTTACCCATTTTTTGGTTTTTTTTGGGGGGGTCCCCCCCCCAACCCCCTTTTTTTTCTTTTTTCTTTTTTTTCCCCACACGAAAACCCACAAAACACATATATATATATAAAAAAAAAAAAATTCGACCATTTGGCATTCGACCAAATTGCGTCGACCAAATTGCAGTCGACCAAATTGCAGTCGACCAGTTGACTGGACACCCCACAGCCCATAACCCTCAAAAGTCCACAGAAACGTGAGTGTGCTAGGTGCACGGACACAATTGGGGGGTTTATTGTACAGTATTTTAGAAACAGTGAAAAGTGATAAAGGATAGCCCTAGACAAGGTCTTGGAACACTGCGCAGTATGGCCCCTAAGGGCCCAACCGTCTTTTGAGGATAGAGTTAAAGGGCTAGAGAGATAAGGATACCCCAGCGCAAAAGAATGAAACCAGAAGACAGCAGTATTTTATTGTGTTTTTTTGATTAAATTGTTTATTGCCGGCATTGTGTTGTATGTGAGACAGGTCCTATAGAGGTGGTTTTACTATGTGTGTTGTGAGAGCAGCAGATAGTATTGTTTGATAGAGGTTGATGGGGTAAGTATGAACATTTAGATTGTGAGCAGAGTTTTTGTTGTGACCCAGAGGTAGGATTTGGATATTGGGGCGTGGCCCTAGACAATGAAACCGGATTTAATAGATGGTGTACATTTGAAGTAGGGAGGAGGTGTGAGTAAAGGAAAAGTGTGAGAGAATTGCAAAAACTATTTCTGTTCTAATTACTGGTAAGCTGACCACTATTTTGCATTGTTTATTCTGTGTAAGTACCAGGCTGCGCGCTGCTTAAATGTTGTCACCATGTCAGATACCCAATAACTCACCTATGCAAAGCATTCCCTAGATACAGTGCCAAAATCATTAAGCATCATGCTGAGTGGGTTACTGGGAAGATGTACCTGTCATGGCCACAAGAGGGCACTCACTGTAAAAATGTACTCCAACACATGTGCACATACTTACATGCCACACACAAGGGCAGGAAGCTCAGCAACAGGATAGGGGTATTAGAACGCTGGAAGGTCTTTTAGGAAGAAACAGAGGGGACTAAGAAGGAATAGATGCTTAATATGTGTCAGGGGGGAGCGTGAGCAGCCCACAGCGCTGCTGCCTCCTCCCTCTGAGGAAAGCGCTTACACACAGCCAATAGCTCTGACATCACCAGCTGAGGCAGGCATTCACACACAATGCACAGAACCGCCTTGGGTGAGTCAAAAATTCCTATATTAGTTTCCCAAAGTCCTCCTTAATGCCCTTGCTTCACTCTGGATGGTAATGTGGGCTTTCAAGCTATAATGTTGGTGAATTGCTGCCCCCTCTCCCACTTTTTTCAGGCACTAAGGCTTAATAAGCACTGTCCATGAAAATGCAGTGGAGGACACAACATACATGTCCTGAAAACCTACTTAGTCACAGTTAAGGTCACCATCACTTTATTTTTGAACTCCATACTAAAGAATAACCGGGAGTGTCCAAATTGTATACTGTAGTTGGTCAGATAGCTCAGCAGGTTGAGCGCTCGCTGCTGCGACCTGTGTGTGATATGCAGGTTGCAGGTTCTCATCCCGGCAAGACCAACTCAGCCTTTTATCCTTCCGAGGTAGTTAAATGGGTACCAACTTCGGAACACATTTATCGACATTCAAATATGCTGTATGTACAATGCTTTGGAGAAAGCGTTTTGTGCAGCCATTTCCGTGCTCGCCCCATGGTGTGCTCCTAGAGCCAGGCCTGACCCCCAGGCTCGGCCCTGGCTAGGCCCTACCCTTGAAATCGCTGACTTCCCCACCTCTAGGAATAATTTGCCATTTCTGAATGCAAGATTGCAGGAGAAGGGGCTACTCATCTGTGGATTACGTGGTATAAATATCGTCATTGTTTTTGTAGCCATAAAGAAAATGCATAATATACTTTGCTGTGTTGCAATCTCAGTAAAGATAAACGTGCATAGTTCATTTGGTTTTCAAGCACGAGTTGCAAAACAATGTTTTTTTCACCTGGGAGGGAGGCACGGAGGCCAGTCAGATGCTAGAAGCGAGCTAATGTTTCACAGAACGTCTATTGTGTGTCTTGGGGCCTTGTTGTACGTGACTGGACACCGAGATGAGGCAGGGCTGGAAAGCAACAACAGTTACAGAACCTGTCTGATTCAAATTCTGACATCGAGTACACTGACTGCATTTGTTGTCCTTTCTTTGAAAGGAATCATTTGTCCAATGCGTCTTGGTGTTCCCTGGGGACTCTTTTTCAAAGAGCACCACTTCCAAGGAAAGCAAATCAGGTATCCGCAGCACGTAGGCTTTGCACACTGGAGTTTTTCTACGAACACTGTGCCCATTCTAATTGGGGCTATTTTACCTTTTGCTGTGCCTAGAAAGCAGTATTAATAATCCAATATAAAATGTGCTTTCAAAGTGTTTTATGCCAAGTATGAATAATGGTTTCAGGGTTACCACTATCAAAGAATTTGCTGTGGAAAAGTAGTGTGAATACGTCTGGCACATTCGGTAATTGCTACCAGCATAAACATACTGCCCATTACAGTATGGGAAATTACAGCAGTAAAGCCGCCTCTAGTTCTCTCCAGATGTGAAATTCCCACTGGGTGTACATGCCGTACAGTCAGTGGTATGGCATTGTTGCTGTTATTCCCGATTACGGGAACAATTGCATCCTGAAAATGTACTAAATACCAGCCAAGTATCGTAAGATCTGAGGTGATCTTAAAAACAGGCAACGCACTAGTAGCCGCAAGGGTAGCCGACCAATTATTGTTTGGCTTCTAAAAATGATGGTAATAGCATGACATATGTTAAGCCTGTACTATTTGAATTGCCAGTGGTAATTACCACAAGCGGTGCCTCCAGGGAAGCCACATTCTCTGCAGTGATAAATACCCCATATCAGTATCTGGCGAGCAACAATCAGAGTGTTACAATCTGATTGGCCCTCGCTGAGACTTTACCAGACCGACAAAGCCTTTCGGTCAGCCGCGTCTCTCGATGTTCCGCCAACTGGCTGCCATGGAAAGGGAGAAGGGACTAGAAATAGTCCCTTCTCCTCGTTCCTTGGCAGCCATCTTTTTTGTATACTTTTTTCATCGTTTTTCAATGGCCGTTATGGAAAGGGAGAAGGGTCTATGTATAGTTCCTTCTCCCGGTGCTGTTACAGGCATACATTGTTTTTTTTAGTTGCTAGACACCAAAGGTGTTTCGCAACTTAAAAAAGACACTAGTAGTACCCCAGTCTTATGTGCCGGGGTACTAATAGCAATAAGCCCCGAGCGTGGGGTTGGGGCATTACCACTTCAGGTATGTCCCGGGGCCTGCATGTAGGCCCTCACTTCGCTCAGGCCTGTAACTATGGGTCCCGGGGCATTACCAGAAGCGATAATGCCCCGCAGATCAGGGCTTATTACTTAAATATGCCCCTGCCGCAAAATATGTACAGAAGCATTACAGGAAAGCAATGTATCAGCCCCTGTTACTCTATAAAAACAATTGAAATATTAACAACAACAAAAATTAGGGAATTCAAAAAACTCTCAATTAAATATGAAATGTAGACACTTAAGAGCCTCTGCTCCTGCTTCCACCTGCACATCTTGGGTCTGTGGTATGAGCCAGGAACTGTTACAGGCAGGAGGAGCTCTAGTATTGTTACTGCTTGATTAGGAGAGGCATTTTAAGGAAAAATGCATCTTTTAATTTGCATGAATTGCATACCAGGTGCAAACAATTATGGATTACAAAAAGTAAGAGTTAATACATGTATATCACTCAACAAAATATCCAGAAATAGGATTTACTGTTTTACTCCCAAAAAAGTAAAAGTATTCCCTACTCTAAAAAAAAAGTTGAGTAAAAGACTCCCACTTCAAAATCTGATTATGAGCCCCGGATGTGAGTAATCAGGACCTGGCTTTTTCCGAAACCTTATAAATTAAGGACTGTGGTTTTCTATGGTAGCATGTCTACCCCTACCAGAAGATGCTCTTGGACATTTAGCCTATCACCTTGGCAGACCTAGGGTTAGCCGGCCCACAGTGCCAAAAAAATCGGACAAAGCGACTTCGAAAATAAAGTCCTTCCAAGTTTAAGGTACATACAAATGCACTTCTCTGGACATCTGCCGAAGTTGAGGGACATTCAAAGCATTACAAGCGATCTGATTGGCCCTCGCTGGGTCTTTACCAGCCTGACAAAGTCTTACCTGCTGCCGCATCCCTCGACGTTCTAGTCCCTTCCCCCGGTTCCGAGGCACCCATTATTCTTTTTCTTTTTAAGTTGCTAGACGCCACATGCTTTTCACAACTAAAAATAGACTATTAGTATGCCAGTCTTAATAGTGGATTCCATCCACGCACTCTAGAATGCAGCTACGGCTATGACAAATTTGGTCTAGCTGGTCACATAACTTTTCACACTGAAACCCCACACTTGCCTCAACATCTTTGAATACAGCAACAGCCTATGACAAATTCGGTCTAGCTGGGTACACATCGACTCTCCTGCACTAGCGCTCTGTCATGACCTCCCTCAGCACCCGTCCACATGCCTGACCTCTCGGGTAGCTTATTGGAAACTAGCCAGCTCTCCCGGCTATATGCCCTAGTCCTGGCCAAAAGCACACGTGTATCTTAAGTCTCCTCTTAGAACTTTCCAATACTTGGACTTCGGTCCCCAGGGGCATTCTTACCACAAAGCACGTTGAGGCCATACAAATGGGAAAAAGCACTAAATAAATGACTACCACAATACAATACTGCGACTCCTAGATTTACAACCAGAATATCCAAATTATAATTGTTGAATGTATAGAAAGCCCAGGTCTGAAAAAACAATGCATCACTGAATTAGGACTACACAAGATCCGGTCTAATCAAGTAATGTTCTCTTTATTCAGAAAATGATCATTTCTATCAAAGAATTTACAGCATAAAAACACAAGAACTCTAGGAGCAATGAGAGAAGCAGTTCAAGCTAAACCACTGATGGGCTTGAGGAAGACCAATTACACACTTAAACAAGCTCTAATTCCCAACCTCCTTTAGACAACAAAGCACACAGCTGTGAAGTCAAGGTGGAGGATTTGTTAATATCCCGAGTACAAGCAAGAGGAACTGGGCCAGAGGAAATCCCCTGCACCCAGAAACAGAAGAGTCCAGAAATGTGACAAATCTCTCTGTTTATTAAAAGCTTTCAAACAGGGATCAAGTTATGGACAACGCATCATTCCCCAATACGTTCTCACTGGTAACAGGCATGTTATGAGGGGTTTAAGGCACAGTGATGTGACAAACAAATGACACATTTCAGAAACCTAAGGTAACATGGGATTGGTTAGTGAGGTAGACTACATATGGAATGTGTATGGGGTTAGTAACCTTATTAGCTAAACTGATTCTGGTAGCTCTGCCTGCGACCACCTCCTAAATTTTGCAACTACAGGTATGTCAAGTTAGAGCTTTGTATTTGGCCTTGCAAGCATGTGTCAGCTAGTGTGGAAGGTGGGTAGGGATTGGACAGTGTAAGCTTTCTCAGCCTTGGAAAGTTACCAGCACATGAGCAGCTTTGGGTTTGGTGAGTACGCCCCAAGGGTGCAGCCTGTCCCAATGAGGTTACCACTCTCTGACTCCCCCGACCGCAAGCAAGGACATTATAGCTTTCAACCTCATGCTGATCTCTATCTCAGTGATAATACAGCATGTTCTTCATGTCTAAGGGCCTCATCACAAGTTCTGCGGTAACCCTTAAAAAAAGTAGTGACGGAATTAACGCAGACAATTCCCCATTGCCCGGATCATGAGCCGGTGAAAATACTGTCGACGGTAAGAACAGCCGGCGCTGTTACAGCCGGCCACATGAGGTGCAAACACAGATGCATCACAAGTCCATGTCCAGAGCTATTAGCACTGAAAACCGGCTCTAATAGGGCTGAAAACACAGCACCGTTCGTTCCTGCTTCCAGCTGGAGGTAAATAGACACAGAAGGCAGAAATCAAGTCACAGGTGCAACCAACACACTCCAAATTGCTACATACGGCACACACCCTACCCCAAACACGTTTCCACACCATGTAGCCAATAGCCACTGTGAGCTGGGACAGGCAGTTGCTCATGCTGCATCTGGAAGCAGAGATGCAGAAGGAGCAGCCCAGGGCACAGGAGCATAGGGGGTGTGGGGAGAGAAGGAGGAGAAGGAGATGAGCACAAGCAAGGCATGCACCCATCCCCAGGTACAGTCCTTCACCCTGGATCCTCACTGACAATGTCCTCTATGTCTAATGGCCTCTGTGTATAATGTTACACAATGTCTCTCCCCATGCAGGTGACTCCATATATCCGCAGCTGCCTTGGCTTATGACCCCTGTGCGGGATCCCCAAACACAGCAAGAGACAGTGTACAACCACTCACACAGCAGGATCAGCAAATTCATTGAGCGTACCTTTGGCCTGC
Source organism: Ambystoma mexicanum (assembly GCF_040938575.1). NCBI lineage: Eukaryota > Metazoa > Chordata > Amphibia > Caudata > Ambystomatidae > Ambystoma > Ambystoma mexicanum. The sequence continues at coordinate 1,374,761,415 of NC_090923.1, forward strand.
TGAAGGCACCATTCCGCTGCCTTGATTGCATTGGGGGCACTGATGTACACCCCTGAAAAAGGGGTTTCGAATTGTGCTACAATGTTGCATGTTGCACATTATCTGCATGCAGTGAAATGTACCGCTGCCCCCTTATGTGGACATGCCACCCCCAGAGGATGAGGATGCTTATCATGATGCAGGGGCTGCAATAGGCATCAAGAGAGATGATGTCTGGGATTGTAGAATTGCACGTCAGGTACTCATGAGCCATTTTTGATAACACATGTACATGGCACAAGACATTTACCACTGAGTGGGACCCACTATTGTGAATAAACACTGCTTTGACACAATCAACAATGTCCTCACATTGATGCAGTTCAACATTTTTATTGCTACCAACTCCGCAGCACACTATCCCACCTCCCCCCACACCACCAACTCCCCAGGACACTAACCCCATCCCCCTCCCACCACCAACTCCCCCAGCACACTATCCCCTCCCCTCTGCCACCACCAACTCCCCAACACACTATCCCCTCTCCCACCACCAACTCCACGGCACACTATCCCCCTCCCACCACCAACTCCCCAGCAGACAATCCCTCTTCCGTGTCCCATCGACCAGCACACTATAAACCCTCCCCCTCCCATCTCAAACACCACTGCAAACTATCCCCCCCACCACCAACTCCCCAGAAAAGCCCCTCTGGAGAATATTTGTCACAATGTTATTTCCGTGGCCTCTTTCCACCCATGTTAGACAATGATGATCTGGGACCCAATTGGTGCTGGGACCAGTGCCTGCGTGTGCTCTGCTGCGATCCCTCAGTGGGTGTTTGGAACTGGAGGGTATTGACCCTGGCCCTGGATGTGATGCAGTGTGACCTCTGTGCTATGACGGATGGCCTTGGCAAGGGCTGAGACCCCTTCAGTGATCTCCCTGCCTCTCTGCCCATAAACAGTTAGGGTGGCAGTACTGGCAGCTGCCTCTTCCCGGTTTCTTCCCATGGATCTCACAATCCTGTGGGAGGCCCCATGCAGGCAATCACGGATTGCCTGGAGGTGTTCCGAATGGCTGCGCCCAATGGCCTCCATCTCCCTTTCTCACCTCTCCATCTCATCCAGCCTCTGAAGGATGGTGTTGCTGGGTGTTGTGTACTGGATGGGATTGGGGCTGTGCATTGACTCTGGACTGTAGTGGGGTCTGTGGATGTAGTCGGGTGAGCCATAGGATGGCATGTCCACATCCTGCTCTGGTTTTTGGGCACACTGGCAGTGGTGAGGGCTCTCAGCGGTTTGTGCCCCTTCTCCATGCTGTGACACTGGGCTGATGTCCCGCTGTGACTCAAAAGTAGGCCTGCTGGAAGGTGTGGCTTCAGTGTGAGACACTGCAGCTGATGGAGTGGGTTCAACATGCCTGGAGGTGCTCCTGGTGGCCTTTGGTGTTGCTGTGGGGCCTGTGATGCTACCTGCGTGCTTAGCCTTGCATGGCCAAGGTGTTTTGTGGCAGTCCATGCACCTATGCATAGCCTTTGTGGGGTTGTGGTGGTGGTGGCTGAACTTGAGGGCCCGGAGTCACCACTTCCAGATGGGCCTGCCCCCTCGTCCTCCTCCGATGCCTCTGGTGATGCGTGAATGCCTGTAGGGGACATAGGAAATTCCGTCAGGTCTAGTTCTACAACATGTGTTGGCATGCAAGACACATTTGCTATGGTACAGAGTGGGACCCCACACATTTGGACTGATGGGCATGGTTGGTCTGGGAACATTGCATGTGCGCACATTATCATGGGGCTTGTTCCAATAATGTGTGTGTGAGACACATGACCAGGTGGTCTTTTGCATGTGTGTGGGGATGGCAGGGTGGCCATGCTTGGGCTGATGATGTATGGCTGTCACACACAGGGGTGCCCTTCATGCCCTGCCCCATGGCTTCTGGGGGAGGCTGATGTGACACCCGGTCACTTCACCCTGATTGGCCTGCCCAGTTGCTGGGTCTGCTGACATGTACCCCTGTCCACTGGGATGTCTCATGCTAGGCTCATTTTTGTGCATGGACTTGTGCTGGGGGTGGTTGACTCACCTCTTGCCTCCTGGCTGTTGGCACCCGCCTCTGCACCTCCGACACCCTCAATGGCCTCCATGTCAAGGACCATGCTGCACTTATCCTCCCAGGCAGTCAGGACCAGTGGTTCCACAGTACCACCTCCTCGCACCCCGACCCTGAGATTGTTCCAGCACTTCCTGCAGTCCTCGCCATCACAGGGAATGCTGGATACCGCAGTCATCTTCTGGCTGATGATATGCCAGATGGCTGTTCTGATCTTGCCCGTTGTCTTCCTCTGTCTGCTGCCGTACAGTTTGTCACTGTGTGCATCAACCTCATCAGTGAGGGTGTGAGGAATTCGACCATCCACACAGGGAGTGTGCTCTCGCCTGGGCTTTTTTTGGAAGTTTTATAATGAAAATGAGTGATGGGAGATCAACCTCAGAAAATGTGTCGGGCTAATCCGCACACATTTTCTTCTGCTCACCGCACAACACACACGTAGTCATGCTTACGCTGGGGGGATACAGCCTATGGGTGCAGTCCTCCCTCTCATATTTAGCTGGATCCTAGCAGTCACGGGTACATCAAAGCATCTCAGGAAGGGGGAAGGCAACACCTTCCTCCAGCCATGGCCAGCTTAATTAAAATATCAAAGGCTCCATGGATCCGCCCTCTATTGTCTACGTTCTGCTGGTGTCAGCGAATACTAATGCAAGTTAATTGAAACAGGCCTGCAAAAGGCCTGATCGCAGAACTGACAAAAAGGGACAGGATGCCCCAACACCTCTTTGATATGCAATGTTTCAACTTGAAGCTAGCTCCCACCCCTCTGTATGAATGTTTACACTAGGCAACCCCTAAAGGGAGACCACCTTTCAAAGTCAAGAAGTATGTGAATTGATGGAGACAGGAAGTCTGTTCTCACCACTTTGATCAAGAGGCACAGAGAGCTCAATTTGCCATAGAGAAACTATGATCCACAACGGACAGGAAGATGGGTGGGACTTAATAGTACATGTTGTCACCCCTTACCTGTCCTGTTGCAAAGCACTCTGGTTATGACCACATGGATAACAGAAGACTGTTAGTGGGGACACAGGATTGGTTCATCAAGGTAGGCTTAGCCTGCACCAATCACTGGTGCCCATTGGGCTTTAAAAGAGGGTTGAGCCCCTCCTTTGGGAGATCACCTTATGACTTAGAAAGGAGAAACAAGAAGGACTTATTTGGACACTGGCTGAAGGTACAGTCTGCCTTACAGCTTTCGCCAGTGAAGGAAGGTGAGGATTTCCAAGAGGGAAGCAAGATCCCTCCCCTAAACATCTCCCAGGGAACAGAGTGAGATACCAGACTCAGAGGACCCATCCAGCAGCTCCAGAACCGGTACCAAGCCAGCACACAGCGTGCCCTGCTATCTTCTGCCAGCAAGCTTCCTAGGTGTGAAGTGCCAGAGAGTCTCTGAAAAAAGGACAAGGCCGTTGCCTGCAAACACTCTCCATCCGCCTTAAGTATGCAAGGAGCCCAGCAAAGAAGCAAGAAGGAGTGCCACGACAAGCACCAACCAGTGTCCATCTTTTAAGGACATTTTCGAGACAGTCGAGTCCTCGAACCTGGGCTGGCTGCACCACTGACTGTTGGCACGCTGCAGTCACTAAAACCATCTGAGACACCTCAACCAGCGTTCCAGATCAGCCAACCAGTGCAGAGACAATCATTATTGACCCTGAGCGCCGTGTAGGCCAGCCTGCAGCCATCCGTCCAGCTTCGCTTGCAAGCTGCCTGCTACCTGATACCTGCAGCCGTCTCCCATCTTGAACTCTGTCACAGGAGCTGCAAAGCATCCTGGAACTGACTTGACGCTGTCGAGCATCAAGATCATCTCAATTACCAAGTACATTGTGGTCCTGTCCCCCTGGTCCTTCTCCGAAGGCCCCTAGTGACATTTACGACACCTTGCTACCTTGGTGCTGAAACAAATAACCTTGAACAGTTAAGACTGATTGCTTTACCGACTACCCTCCTGTCAGTATCCAGAGTGCATCCCTTCGCTTTGTGAAACTGTCTGTTCTCTGTGATACTTTACAGAGAGGGTTGTATTTTGTAGTCTGCTAGAACTGTCTGTTGTAATAATAATAATGTAGATATTTGTATACACCCTTGACTGGACAGTCCCTTTTATCATTGGGTAATAATTGTATGTTCGCTCTGTTGCAACTAACCAACCATCCATGACCATGTGGAGATAAGCCTGCTGCTCCGTCCACGTTACCAAAATTGGACAAGGAGGTTTATAATTTACTTGTGTTTCGTAAGGAAGGCATGGTATCAAACAGTGAAGACAGACACAAGTGATCACAGTTCAAGGGTGTTTATTGAACTTCAATTGTGGAAACAGAGAAATTGATATGAGGCCGGGAAGCCCAAAAGGAAACACACCAACACAGGTTACAAAGGACATACAAAGCGCTTTATTTCAAAGTTACAAAGTTACCAAAGTCAATTGACACGCGAATAGCTATTCGGCCCTCTGACTAACACGCGAACCTTCAACGTTAGGTTCGCACTGAAAGTGGGAAAGACCGATCATCGGGATATTTGGGTTTTTATACATTTCGTACTGCATTGGCCAGCCCTCTTACAAGTTAACCATTTCTGGAACCATGGCTAGGGTTCGTAGCCAGGTCGAACACACAATTTCCGTACATTAGATCAGTTCCGCTGATACGGTTACATATTTACACATAGGTTAAACAGAGGACAGGGTCTTAGTTCATGACCCTAACAAGTAGCCTGCGGACATTTTATTCATTCACGTGTGCGGAGGTCACCATCGCCGAAGTCTTACTCAAAATGTCATTCAGCCTCCATTTTGTGATTCAGGGTGACTTCCACACTGCAAGAGTACCTAAAATGGCGGCTAGATCCAAGATGGCGGCTTACACGATATATTGAGGTCAAGACCTTGCCGCGGAACCTATGTACATAATATTCTTTAGACAGCTTGGCGTAGGCCAACATACATTTAAACGATGCGATTGGGGTCACAATATTATATCGATTTCCACAGACCCTCCTTTTGGCCTATGCCAAGTGCTAAAACATTATTTCCTAATACTTTTGAAAATACTTGAAGGCATTAGCATCCATAGGTTCCGCATCATTGTCTGAAATGTCAATAGCCATAAGGTTGTTCATAAGAACTTCTTGCAACATGAATTCTTTAGATGCTGTCTTCGGGGTATATATTCTCTGCCCTATTGCGCTCATAACTTGGGCACAACATCCCCCCATCATTCCGCATATACTCGGGAGGCATTGAAAACAGCAGCAAAGGAATAACAGAGTCCCTAAAATACCTAAAATAACAGAAAGCACCTTCCACCCCCAAGATCGTAGAGAATCCCAAAACCAAGTACTAAGGCTCCAGTCTCCTACAGGGATATGGACTTCAGAACTAAGAGTGTGTAAATTCTGAATTGCTTTGAATATTGTTGGTGAAGAATCTGGTACGAAAACACAGCAAGCGGACCCCACTAATTTACATACTCCACCTCGTTCAGCTAAAATGACATCTAATGCCATTCGATTTTGAAGTGCTACCAATCTTATCGCCTTTTGCTCTAAGGTCATATTGTAGAGTATGTCCGTGGTCCGGTTGATTGTTTTCTCCAACACCCTCGCTAATCCCCTGAATTTGCTATTTGTCCCCAGAAGGGAACTACTGATTTGGCTATATCCCCGAACACTTGTCCAGGGGTATCTCCATCATTATCCCGTCGCGGGCGAGCCTTAGATACCTCTAAGGTACTGGCTATAAATACACCTGGTAACAATATCCCTAAATAGCAAGTCCCCTGCCAATCCTTGGGCAGCCAGGGAAAAGCTAAACTACCACACACAAAATAAACGGGTCCCCCTACATACAAAGGCCTATTTTCCCCAGTCAAATTTACAATATTTATACAAGGCTCGAAATCTCCCATTGGCCTAGTGCCGTTTCTTTGTACACAGAAAGGGACAGAATCAGGACTATGATTTACAGAATAAGAAGGAGGCATGGCATCCTTATTGCCTATCGGAGCCATCTTGAAAGAAACTAGATTTTGAAAAGGAAAAGAAAGTTTATCAGACGGCCTAATAGAAGCGATATTAGGTCTACTCCTATTTGCGAAAAGCGAGCATTCCAGGGGAGTCAATTCACGTTTTTCAAATTCATTCAAATTAGTCCCATCGAAGTTCCCTGAGATGCTATCATTCCATCGGCCAAAAAAGAGTGCTCTAAGAGAGGCATAGCAGGAAGTTGTTAGAGGTAAGGGATGTATATACCATCCCAGTCCCTTGTTCCCATGTTGTGGTAAGTGAGTGCAGACCCAACAATTACTCCTATTAAAAATAGCATGCGTAGCATTCATCACTATTATCAGAGTGTTATTATAATATTTCTGTCTATGCCGAGAGTCCCTAGGGGACAGAGTGTGAAGGTGTACAGAGGGAGTCAAAACAGTTGGTACGATTTTGGTCGGTAACAGAGGCTTCAAAGGATAAATTTCTTCAAAATACCAAAGTCCCACGGCAGCAGTTGCAAAGCTAACAATAATCAAAACAAGAACACAACAGTACGTTTTCAGGGCCCAGGCACATTGTCCATTGTTCGAATTGGTCACCTCTTTATCTAATAGTTCAATACGAGGAGCAGCGGTGAAGGCGGCAGGCATCATGATTATCCCGATCGATGGCCCCAATGTTCGTTGCTGGCGGCACTTCGGCCGCGCGACTTCTTAGTCCTTCCCAACCCTGGCCAACAGAACCCCCCCTTTTCTTTGTTCCAAAAAAAAGGGAAGACGATAGTATTTCAATCACTCCTTTTTCTTCCAAATGCACGATACTCGTGCAGCGATTTTATTTGCGTGGTCGAAGGTTGTACCGGATGGTACCCAAGTTTGTTGAATCCAAAAGCAAAGTATCGTCGCTCCCTGAGGGGAGCGTCGTATCAGTGGCGACGGAAGTCGCAGAGCTTGAAACAAGATTTTCCGGAAGTGATTGATCAAGGGAGTGCGGAGACAAAATGAACGGCTCCCCGAGCTCCTCAGGCTCGGAGAACTTCTCCGACGCACTCACAGCGCTGCCTGCTACTCCGGGATCAGAGATCGTAGCATCAGCGAGGGGTTCTGTTTCTTCTGTAACGTGTGGCGTCGGGTGAGGGATCTTCTTCACATGCGTTGCATGTACCCAGTTCTTCTTTCCTGCCACCCGTACTGCCGTCCTGGTGACCAATAAAACCTGGTAGGGTCCCCGCCAACGAGGCGCGAGACAGGAAGACCTTTCGTAGGCCTTCACCAGGACCCAGCTGCCGGGCAATATATCGTGTCCTGGGCCCGTAAACCGTACAGGTAAGGCGGCATTCACCTGGTGGTAAATGAAATACAGATTTTTAGTCAATTGATTACAATAATCTATGAGCAATACATTCTCCACATCCCTCAGGGCTTTAGGTTTAGGGAGACCCCAAATATTAGCAGGCCTTCCCATTACTACCTCAAATGGAGAGAGCCCAGTCCTAGTCTTGGGTGTGGTGCGCATAGCTAACAACACAATAGGTAAAGCATCTGGCCATTTTAATTTAGTGTCGGCACATGTTTTTGCAAGTTTGTTTTTCAAAATACCGTTGTGTCTTTCTACCAACCCCGCACTTTGAGGGTGCCTAGCTGAATGAAAACGTTTCTCTATCCCTAAGGCAACACATATCTGCAACATTACGGCTGCGATGAAGTGGGGGCCATTATCCGACCAAATTATCCTCGGGAGCCCAAATCGAGGAAAATAGTCTTTTACCAAGATCTTTGCGGTGGTCATGGCGGTAGCATCTTTGGCGGGGAAAGCCTCGACCCATTTGCTAAAAGCACAAATGATGACAAGAACATATTTCAAGTTATTACATCGCTCCATGTCAATAAAATCAAGGTGAATGGTTTCAAAGGGGACAGAGGGGGGCCCGAAACTTCCCCTTGGAGTCACTGTGCCTTTACCCACATTGTGCTGTAGGCAAATCATACAGTTCTGAATATGTCTTTTTGCAGTTTCCAAAATTTTATCATTCACCCAAACCTGCTGTAATATTTTCGCAATTTGCTGGGCACACACATGTGTTGGCCCGTGTGCCATCGTGACCATTGCTAATACATAAGAATCAGGAAGCAACCATTTCCCGTCAGATGCGTCCACCCAACACCCTTCATCGTCCAATTTCCCCATGCCTTCAGCCCATTTCCTAGATTCTTCAACAGAGGCATCAGTCTGAATATCTCGCACAGACCCAATGCCTTCATCTATTATACAACCATCTCTCACTTCCCTCGAGGTATACATGTCTGTGCTAAGGTCTGTGGCTGTTTGTCTAGCTATCGAGTCTGCAAAGGCATTTCCTCTGCCCACATCGTCTATGACCTTGCGATGTGCTGCACATTTCATGATCGCTAGTTGTTCGGGGAGTGAGAGCGCTAAAAGTAGTTGTACTATTAAGGGGCCATGCTGAATCTTGGTCCCGTGTGAGGTCAGAAACCCTCTTTCCGACCACAGTTTTCCGAAGTTGTGAGCCACCCCAAAGGCGTACTGACTATCCGTATAAATGTTAACTCTATGCCCTTGGGAGAGCTCACAAGCGCGGGTCAACGCTATAATCTCTGCGGCCTGCGCGGAGTTATGCGGAATCCTTTTAGTTTCTACAATCTTGTTCAAAGTAGTAACTGCATAAGCAGCTGTAGATGTGCCATTCGGAAGTTTAAAACAGGAGCCATCACAAAACAGCTCCCCTTCCGCATTCTCGAAAGGAGCATCTGAGAGATCTATTCTGCCCTTTGTTTCTTGTTCGGTGGCATACAAACAGTCATGTGATCCGTCATCGCCGCAAGCAGTAGTTTGCGAGAGAGGCAAAAGTTCAGCCGGATTGAGAACACAACACCTTTTAATTTGGATATGAGGAGCAAATAGAACTAATTCATACCTGGTCAACCGGGCAGAAGTAAGGTGTTGTGTTTGAGTTTTATTCAATAGAATATCGACAGAGTGAGGCACCATCAAAATTAAATCGTGGCCTAGGACCATCCCCTCACTCTGTTTTACAGACGCAGCAGCAGCAGCAACAGCGCGCAGACATCGCGGCAAAGCGCATGCAACAGGATCGAGGGCGGAGGAATAATAGCCGCACGGCCTATTCTTCCCTCCATGTTCCTGTGCTAACACAGACAAAGCACATCCATTACATTCATGCACAAACAACACAAAGGCCTTATCGTAATTTGGTGTACCCAGAACCGGTGCTGAACACAGCGCGGCTTTGAGAAGCTCAAATGATCGTTGATGTTCCGATTCCCATGGCAGTGGCAGAGAAATGCCCTTCTTCGTCAAAGCCAACATCGGTTTTACCACTAGGGCAAAGTTCGGGATCCACAGTCTACAGTAGGACGCCATCCCTATCAGGGCTCTGACTTCCTTCTGTGTTTTTGGGACAGACATGCCAGAAATGTGTTTTATTCGTTCAGGTGTCAATCTTCTCCCCTCCTTTGACAGGAGGTAGCCTAAATAGGCAACCTCCTGGCAACAATATAGTGCCTTCTTTACAAGCTTTCTCAGAGTCTGCAGCCAGGAGCAGATCGTCTACATATTGAAGCAGCGTGCAAGTAGGTGGCAATTCAAGGGTGTCGAGCTGCTCTTTTAAGGCTCTACTATAAATACTAGGACTTTCAGTATACCCTTGAGGTGCCCTCGTGAATGTAAACGAGCGTCCCCCCAAGGTAAATGCAAACAAATACCTGCTCTCCTCATGTATCGGAACACTAAAGAAGGCGTTTTTCAGATCTACGACACTAAAGTGTGTAGCCGTAGCAGGGATCATTGTTAAGATCGTTGTTACATCAGGCACGATTGGAAATTGTGGGGCTACCACCCGGTTAATAGCACGAAGATCTATTATAAACCGGTACGGAATTGCATTGTCGCCTTTCTTATATACCGGCAAGATCGGACTATTACATAAGCTACCTGTAATCTCTTCGATCACTCCACGATGTACAAAATCGGAGACAATGCATTTCAGAGCGCGCTCACCTTCAATAGAGATTTTATATTGGGGAATGCGCGGTAGCTTAACCCCATGTTTCAATACTATCTTAACAGGGTCGATGCGCAATATCCCGACATCATTGTCGTCCATTGCCCACAATGATTCTGGGACAAGGTCAAATTCAGGAGGTAGAGGTCGGGTCAAGTATTGGGAGTTAAAGGGTTGCTGTGATGAAACTGTTAATCTTATTCCGTCAGGGGAACAATGAATCACCGCATTCAGTTTCTTCAACAAATTCAACCCCAGCAAATTTTCTCCACAATTTGAAGTAAGAAGAAAAGGGCACTGGTCTGTAAAAGGACCCAAAGAAACGGATACCGGCGCAGAAACCGGACAAACAGTTGGTATACCAGAGAACCCTATAGAGACGTTTGTTTGCCCTGACAGTGGGATGTTTGGAACCCTCGAATGGTCGATGGAGCATTTTTGCGCTCCAGTGTCGATCAAGAACTGATGTTTCCTATTCCCCACCAATAATTCAACATAGGTGCCCTTCTGAATAACTGGAATGGGTAAAGGTTCCAAACACTGCTTCGGGCAATCCTAATAAGGCAAGACTTCATCAAAGGGAAGTTCCTCAGAAAGATAAGCGGCGGAAGGGTGATCAAATATATTTCTCGAGTCCATACTCGGAGTCTGATTTTCCCGTGAAAAAGGTTGCTGGGGTTCTTGTAGAAGCTGACCCCTATCAGGGCCCCCTGCTCCAGGGCGGCCCCGTGGTCGCCTACCCATTCCTCCGAATGTGCCTCCTGACCTCTGACTGAGGGCAGGGCACTGTGCTCGCCAGTGACCTTCCTGGCGGCAATAAGCACACTGATTAATATTTATAGAATTTGGAGGAGTATTTCCTCTTGGAATGTACTGACCTCTAGTTTGTGTCGTACCTCCTCTGGGGTTTCTGACAATTTGCTGCAACAATACCTTAGTCTTTAGGTCACCCCTTCTTTTTTCGATTTTCTCTTTTTCATTATTAACCCGATTCTCGTAATACTGAGCCATATGCAAGACCTCTGACTGAGATTTTGCCTGCCAAGCGCTCTCTGAGGACATAATTTGTGACTGGATGTCGGGCAACAATCCACGCACAAATTTGTCCACAAACAACCTCTTCCCCGACTCTGTACCTAAATCCTGTCCACTGAAGTCGGAGAACACCTGTTCGAATCTATTAAAGAATTCAGTAGTACCTTCAGTTTTCCCTTGGACGCAGGCCGTAAGCTTGTCCCAAATAATCCTTTTTTCTGGAACTATAGTTTTTAATTTGGCGACTATTCTATCGGGTAAAGTGAGTATTACCTGGGGTGGTTTTTCACCAGCAGGTCGTTCCCCATCTATTCTAACCAGATTTACCCATGTATCCCCTAACCCCGGCACATCATCTATTGTTCGTACCTGTTTCCATACATCAACAGGCAAAAGTACTGGAAACAATAAATCCATGTCATTTAAGGTGAACACAGAAGATTGCAAAATGGATTCTATTTCTTTATAAAATCCTGTCGGGTTCTTCCTGATATCAGGAACTGATTGTCTAATCGTGTTCACTTCCTGTCGAGAAAACGGGACGTGAACGAACTGTGATACGTAATGTGCAGGGATATCCACCGCGGGAGTACCAGCCACCGCGTTGGCGGGGATTTCTACTTTTGGGACAAGGGTCGGAGGGACCTCTCTCATAGGCAACTGAGATATAGGGACCTCCGACCGCTTACTAAGTAGTAAGGCCAAATCGAGCGCTAAAGTAGCTGTAGAAGTGTCGGGCGAAAAAGCTCTTTTACAAATACCTAATAACTCTGTGGGGCAACCAACCTTCTTCCTTATACATTCCTCCTGTAAATGCTGTACCATCACTTGGATTACCTTCCTTTGCATCTCTACCGTGTATTGACTATATGTGTCATATACCTCATCTGGCGATATCGATGAATCCGAGATCCACCGAATCGCATCTCTGGTACAAATCCGTACTTCCTCAGGTGCTGATCTTCGGCACGAAAGGAACCGTTTCTGCACATATATCCTATCGTCTTCATCATCCTCGTTTTGTGACCTTTCAAAGTCCCTTCTAAACTCAAACAACCTATCAACATGTCCATATACCTTCTGCTCTGTATCCCTCGACAGTGCCAAAGCGTTCAGATCTCTCACCCCTTGTGGGAGATCCGAAGTCTGCAGTCTACCCCACATTACACCTAAATGAATCCCCAGTCCTTCAATAAAAACGTTTTTCTCGGGAAAATCGTGCAAATTAGATAATGTCGAAAGTACATCAGTTCGATCACCTTTTTCCATGCAATATTTAGCCCAAGCAAATAGTTCCTGTTTCCTGCCCGCAGGAACAGTACTACGAGTCACAATTTTCGACCCTGCACCGGGATCTGATTTAATGAACACGGGACTCCCCGAAATCGGAGGTGTAAGTGAACCTAGCAAGGGTGCAGGGGAAAGAGGTAATGTAGACAGAGGAGCGACAACCAAAGAGCTAGGGGCAGTAGGCTGTGCAGGAGGAGTAGGAATAGCAATAGGAGCAATAGCAGGAATGGGCAAAGTGGCCACAACAGGAGCATACGGAGGTGGCGCTGAAGAATCAGTCCTCCGTTCGTTTAATATTTTCTCAATAAACTCCTCGGAAACATGGAAATCTTTAGAGGGGTAAATTTTCTGGACCCCGAGCGAGAAAGCTCTATCCAGTTTCTGGGTTTCTTCTAATCGTTTTTCCTTGTCATACAACAATGCCTTCTCGGCATTCGTTTTATGACGTCGTGCATATTTATCCCTACTTTTAAGCTGCTGTAATGCTTCCTTTTTCCAATTTTGTAACACATCAAAGGCTGCTGGCCTAGCCTTCTTCTTGAGCAAGATCGACTCTAAGTATTCAATACGGGGGATCTCAAAGCTACCATTGATTGGCCACTGAAATTCGGAGGCATTTCTGGTCTGTCTGTGCCAAATGTCATTAAATACAATACTACCAATGCCATACTTACAGTACATAGTACACGCCGGCGACCCCTCCTGTGGTGCCGGACGGCTAAATTCCAAAGATTGTCGATCGCTGCGGAACAGAACCCTAAAGCAGCTAGACAATTTCCCAGGCATTTCTCAAAGAATTGGTGTTACCTGGTCCAATAATTGTGTCTGCAGATACAATACGCCAAATTCAAATTGTCAGGGTTAAATTAAGAGCCGGGTCACGACTACACCTGACCAAACCTAAGGAGGACCGTACGGTTTACAAAGGACTTCAACTAACGAATTTTACCTGCGTTCGGTGGTTTCGGCAAATCTGCCCGCCTCGAAATTGGACCCTCGTCAAGATGCCGTGTCAGACCGCACGACTATCGCCCAAGGATCGGATCGTGCAGCGCTGCCGAGGTATCGCGTCTCGATCGGTCGGGCCCGCAGAATCACACCGTCCGATCCCGATTCGATAGTCTGCGTCAACCTTCGATGATCCGGCATCAATCTTGAGGGTCCCTATTCGGGCGCCAACTGTGGAAACAGAGAAATTGATATGAGGCTGGGAAGCCCAAAAGGAAACACACCAACACAGGTTACAAAGGACATACAAAGCTCTTTATTTCAAAGTTACAAAGTTACCAAAGTCAATTGACACGCGAATAGCTATTCGGCCCTCTGACTAACACGCGAACCTTCAACGTTAGGTTCGCACTGAAAGTGGGAGAGACCGATCATCGGGATATTTGGGTTTTTATACATTTCGTACTGCATTGGCCAGCCCTCTTACAAGTTAACCATTTCTGGAACCATGGCTAGGGTTCGTAGCCAGGTCGAACACACAATTTCCGTACATTAGATCAGTTCCGCTGATACGGTTACATATTTACACATAGGTTAAACAGAGGACAGGGTCTTAGTTCATGACCCTAACAAGTAGCCTGCGGACATTTTATTCATTCACGTGTGCGGAGGTCACCATCGCCGAAGTCTTACTCAAAATGTCATTCGGCCTCCATTTTGTGATTCAGGGTGACTTCCACACTGCAAGAGTACCTAAAATGGCGGCTAGATCCAAGATGGCGGCTTACACGATATATTGAGGTCAAGACCTTGCCGCGGAACCTATGTACATAATATTCTTTAGACAGCTTGGCGTAGGCCAACATACATTTAAACGATGCGATTGGGGTCACAATATTATATCGATTTCCACACAATGGGTTGGTTGAATGCCTATATAAACCTAATTCTAAGGATGGGAGCAAGCATCGACCATCAAATAATAATGCAGTCCTAGTCGAGTCTCTGTCAGAATTAAAGGGCCTGTACTAATAAACCTATTGCCAATCCTTACTTCTTAGTACAAAATGGTGTGGGACAATAGTGTATGCAAAAATAAAAGTGTTCAAGAAATAATATGTCAGGATAGTTGAGCAGTTGGATTCCCTTCCCCATGTTTTCAGCACAGGGCAAAGTGGCAAGTTCGAGCTTCACACACACTCTGGCTTCTCTGCCACGAGGATACAGTTCAAAGCATAGATATCAGGGCCTTCTGCCAAAGCATCTTTTCCAATAACAGTCTCTTACTGCAGAGGGCCTGTCGTAACAAACAAGCACCAAAGTTCCTTTCTTATCAGGATTTTCCGATGCGCAAGTTCTCGCTTCCAGTGTTCATCATGGGTCTCCCTCCTTCAGACTTGGACCTCTTTTTACCACAATGTTTACAAATGGTCTCCATTGTTCGGGCTCGAACCATGGATCTCCCTCATTTGGGCTCGGATCCCTTTAACACAATATTCACATTTGGCCTCCCGCATTTTGGCTCAGACCATGTAATCTCACGTTCTACGTTTTCCTCTTGATATCAAAAATCAAATACTTTCCAATCAGGGCTGGACTGGGAACTAAAAGAGGCCCTGGAAATAATTACTGGGGACCAAAAGAGGCCCTGGAAATAAAATTCAAAGTGGCCCTATATGACACATTTTCAGCAAACCCAATGCTTTTCCTATGAGAAAATTTGGAAATACCACAGAAAAGAGGCCCAGGGTGCAGAGGCCCACCGGGAAATCTCCAGAGTTCCCTAAAGGCCAGTCCACCCCTGTTTCCAATGTGCGATGGGTTTTGCTTAAACCATCACAGCACCACTTCAATTCACTTCACACAATGTTCTTATCAATCTTCTACTTTTGTTTCTGCCACTTCTTGGCGGGATACCTTACAGAGACCTTCGATTAAGCACACTTGTGGTGCCGGACCACTCTGTCACAGGTGTTGTATCTTTCTTCTCTTTGTTCAAACATCCATCAGCAATTCAGTTTTCCAAATGTCTTTCATCACACATGTTACAAATCTTCCTTCTTGCACTCTTTATACAATGTTGCCGCTTGCATCCTTGACTTCAACACAGACCGGTCTCTCCAACTCACCGGCTGTGTTCAACTTACTGGCACTGCTTTAATCCTGTAGCCAAATACGGTACCACAGTGGCTGCTGCTCCTCCCTGACTCGATCAGCCATGCAGGAGGGTCCCGGGTAGATCGGACACACAATGCCGGATTCTTGAGTCTTGTTTCCTGGCCTTACGCCTTTCGATCAGAAGGATTTTAGAAAGTAATGTTTTTCCACCGGAAAGGTCAAGAGCATCTCCCTCCTGGTGCACCGTTCTTGGTTTGCCATCTTTCTCCCCTCGTTCAGCTGCTGTCTCGAAAACACTGTTCCTTTGTTTGCTTTGCCTCAATCAGAGTGTGCTCTCGTGCTCCACTTTTTATCCATGTGGGGAAGCTTAACTGAAGTCAGGTGTGAGTGGTTGCCATGAATTGCCTGAACTTGCCTGATCATAGTAGTGAGACATGTCAGGTACAATGCTCAGGTGTGAGTCTGTTTTCTCCCAAAGCGGGCTCTCCATGTGAAAGTGTTTGTTTAGGATGTTTAAGTGTTTAAGTTTTTGACTAGTGAATAGCATAGGGTTTTCTAATCCATTACTAATTTGCAATAACACTGTTCCCAACCCTATGAGAGAGGCATCCGTTTGTAACACAAATTCTTTCAAAAAATCTACTACCTTTAGGATTGGATTCTGACAAAAGGTTTGTTTTAAGTTGTTATAACATGCATCGTCCTCATCAGTCCAATGAACTTTTTGGGGTTCAGCGTTCTTTAATTTATCTTTCAACCTAGCTGTTCTATCTGAGAAATTTGGCATAAACCTACGGTAATAACCAATCAAACCTAGGAATGCCCTAAGGTCTCTCATGGGGGTATCTAGGACGGTTTTCACTTTTTCTCATTGGGGCTGAACAATGCTGTTCATGACAAAAAAGCTGAGGTAGTGCATGGATGATTGAGCCACCTTACAATTGGATGGATTGGCAGCTAAGCCGGCCTCTCTGTGGGTTCTCATAATAGTAGAAAGATGAGAAAGATGGTCTTCCCAAGTCTTACAATAAACGAATATGTCGTCAATATAGGCCCTCAGAAATTGGAGTAGGGCTGTAATATCCAGTCCATAAGCTGTTGGAGAGTGGCTGGGGCACCATGCAGACCAAAAGGGGGGACTTTGAACTGGAATAGTCCCAGGGGTGTCGAGAACGCTGTCCTTTCCTTATCAGGTCCATGTACAAGGGACCTGCCATTATCCCTTGGTTAAGTCTAGGGTTGATAGGAATGTGGCACTTCTGAGTTTATCTATTAGCTCATCAATGCACGGCATAGGATAGGCATTGAAGGCGGAGATGGCGTTGACCTGCCTGAAGTCTATGCAAAATTTCCAGGAATTATCAGGTTTAGTTACCAACACAATAGGGAAGGACCATGTGCTTGAAGAGGGCTTGATAATGTTTGCCTTCAGCATTTTTTTCACTTCCTCAACCACTATTTGTTTTCAGACTTCTGGGATTCTATAGGGTTTTAAATGGACCAAATTTCAATTTGGAGTTCTTCTATAATGATAAGAACATGTGCTCTCCCTGGTTTCTTGCAGAATACATCAGGGAATGCCATAACCAGGTTGATTAAATCTTCTTGCTTCTGTCTAGGGAATATGCTCAGAATTGTCTATCTCCTCCGGTACCAAACAAGACAATATCGGAGCAGAGACAGGCTGGGGTGATGGGGGCAGTGATGTACGGGGCTGCAGGGACTGTGGTATGTGAGGGGAGAAAGCAGCAACGGGGGCAGGGGGATTCAGAGACTGGGAAGGCAGACAAAAAAACGGTGTTTCAGGGGAGGTGAGCAGTAGGCACGAAGTGAACGCATATACTGATATCTGCCGCATTCTAAGTGTCTTGATTGGATGGCACCACTACTCCGGATGCCTATGAGCAATCGCTCAAGGGAAATCCCTTATAATGGGAGTTCCCTGGATTAGAATATGAATATAGAGTCTATGCCATGTG
The DNA here is from genome assembly GCF_040938575.1 of Ambystoma mexicanum. Taxonomy (NCBI): domain Eukaryota; kingdom Metazoa; phylum Chordata; class Amphibia; order Caudata; family Ambystomatidae; genus Ambystoma; species Ambystoma mexicanum. The sequence goes on from NC_090923.1 coordinate 1,374,778,927, forward strand.
TTAAAAACGGTCTTTCTCGAAGCCCATTGTATCTATTCACTAATGGATCCGTGCAAACTGATTGGCGGCAGTGCCTGCCCCGGTGTTAATATCAATATGACCGATGCACATATTTTTACATTTCAATAGGAGACAGCATGGTCATTTCGCACACAAAAAAACAAAGGTCTAGTGCATATGGTTTCATATGGCATATGAGCCGACTTACCATCCCAAGAAGTGATGTGGCATGTCCTTTTAGCATGATGCTGGCCCGCTGTGTTTTTATTGTAAACTTGAAGCTAGGCCATTGTAATGCAAGTTAATTGATGAGAACAAACACAAGAAACATACCAAGTCCACCAAAAACAAAATGGATGCTTACTTTAAAAAGATCAGTAACCACATTTCTTAACTAACAGGGGTATTATACCAGCACAATTTTAGCAAGTGCTCTCCTTGACTACTCCTATATGACTCCATTCCTATCAGACGTGGCTTGGGCACCCTGTATCAAAATGTTACAATCACGGAGACACGAAACGTACAGACGTACTGTGGATTACTAAATTGGCATGATCACAAAGAGTAGTTCATTGGAATTGTTGTTTTACTTAATGTACTTTTAATCATTTATCTACCCAGGGTCCAAATAATTGTATATGAGAGGCATAAGCTGGCCTACATGGTGATAAAGCTATCCCCTTTACTCTATGCTATTAATAACTATAAGAACTATGGAACTAGGAAAATATTTCAATTTCTTATCCATTACCACCCTGTGACCCCACTCCAGCACAGGAATGTGGGCATTATCTGTAGAGGGAAACCTAAGTTCCTTGGATGCTGCAGTGCTCCATTCATCATTGCCCCCCCCTGTGGACTTCACCAGGAGCCTGTCCTTCGTCCTCCTGGTGCACCCGCTACCATCATCGTCCTCCTCGTTGCGTTACCGTGCTTCGCCTCTCTTCTTTCTCTAAGCTCGGGATCACTTTTCCGCACACCACATGCCCCGTCCTTCCCGCCAAGACACTGTGCACATCCATGAACTCACCGGCTCACTATGTTTGGCTGACTAAAGCTATTATTGCCCCCTGCTGGGCTACTAAAAGTGATAATGGCCTCAAGAGCAGGCTGCACTATGTAGTAATGGCCCACCACCCCATGACTGCCCTCTCTTCCCTCGGCGATAACCTCAGGGCAACGTGCCATTATTTATTTGATTTATTGGGCATTTGTAAGGCGCTTGTACATCAAGAAAATGGTGTTTCAAGGTGCCCACAGGGCAAAGGGAAGTGAACAAGTGAAACATAAGACAGTGGAATACGGCAAATACAGAAAAAGCGGTCCTAGTAGGCATTGTGAACATTTGGATCGTGCAAGTGTAGAGAGAGAGAGAAGGGATAAGGGGAAAAGGGGAAAGTGCTTAAGGATCCATAGAGGAGTGAAGTGCCAGGGACTTAGTTGCGAGGCAACCGGTAAGTGCGAGAGTTGGTTGCTAAAGGCAACAGGCAGTGACCAATGGATGTAAGAGGGGTCACCAGCCCAGCCAGCCCACGGCCGAGTAGTGCCCAAAGGCAAGTGCAGGGGGTGGCCGGAACCACCCGGTGCGGCCCTTCTCCAATGCCAATATCTCTTATTTGCCTCATGGACAATGGAAGAATGTGCAGTGATCATGGAGCCCTAGGCAAGGTAGGCCTGTGAACAAAGACAGACAGGAGGGCTACCTCTCCTGGACTTGCAAAGACTTCTGCGTTCACACACTAGGGTTCAAAACCCTGGTAACATGCATGGCTTGCCTCAAATTGGATAACCACAGTAACACATCACCAAATCAGCATCAGCCGTGCTTGCTAATGTCAAATCTGCTTTCCTTTAGTCATCACAGAACATGAAAAAATAGCTACGAAAATGAAAACATACATGTTGGTGCATGTCTCGGGAGAATAGCCATGGACGCAAGACGGCACAGAGCAATACAGGTTTGATCCCCCGGTCTGCGCTTAGAAACCTCTGTGTATTATGCGTGTTTTAAATAACCTATCATATCCTGGCTGCAATTCAAAAACGAAATATAGGGGATGAAAAACTGAATGGAATGCACCAACAGATATTTCTAATAGACACCAGAATGGTGCCCGGGTGGTGTGAAATTCCCATACGCTGTGTAACACCATGCTGTGAAAGTAGAACAATCATTAGGGTTTTGTACCCATGCATTCCAAGGAGAATAGAACTCAGTACACAGTAAGTCTCAGGTGGCGATAACAGTGCCACATATCACAAAGAGTGACCACTTCTCGGTTTAGGTTCTAGCTTTGACCACATGCTGAGTGATATTGCTTGGGACACAAGACTGTTCATGACTGGCCCACATTGGGAGGGGTTGTCAGATCTTCCAGGCTTATTTGCTTCAGACTGTGGTTGTCTTTTGTTTTTCTGCCTAGCGTGCAAGGGAAAGAGAGAGTGGTCTGGGTAGGATGAGGTTCTGTGTCAGATCAAAGTGGGTGAAAAAACCTACACGTATTGAGAGAAGAGACTGGAATGTCTGAATCAGGCTCATGGATCAAGTAGGTTCCCGTTGGAGGACCCTACTAGTCTGATGAGTTTCTGAGTGGAAAGTATGTCAGAATGGTGATCTGAAGCGGTTCTGTGTGGTGCCTTGGGGCCAGCCGCAGGGATTTAGATGTACATCTTTCCCTTACGGGGGCCAGTGAAGTGACCGCCTGGCGGGTTGGAGGTGGTCGGCATGCCTGACATTAGTGTGGTCCAGCTGATTCATTTAGCCGTTCCTTTATTAGATTTGTGTTGGCTCCTTCCAATATGCTGTTGCAGTATTCCAGATTTGGAGCAATTTCTGCTGTTGGTAAGGTTATACATTGAGGCAAAGTTGCAGGGTGAAGTGGCTGAAAGAAAGAGTAGAATGGATGTTGGCCTCGAGCAAGAGAGATAGAGCGTTTTGAGTAAGTCACTCTGAGACTTTTCTCGTTTGAGGATTTGAAGATGTCTTGGTCCAGTTTTGGCAACAGGAGCACGGAATGGAGAAAACTTTGGGTGATTGTAGCGTCCGGAATCTAGTTTTTGACCTATTCAGAGCCCGTATGTTACCTGTCATCCAGGGCTGGATTTAGGCCAATGTGGGATTCATGTGGTGTAGCTGGGAGGAGCCTTTGACTCGAATGCCAGTGCAAATGTTAGTACCATCAGCATACATGTGGTCACAAACACCAGCGTGGCCGAGGAATTTGTGCAAGGACTGCATGCAGATGTTGCATAGCGGGGCCGATGAGAAAGAACGCTGCAGACTCTACACGGCGATGACATAGCAGAAGCAGACAGTCATGTTACTCATTTCAACAGCCTTAGAGGAAAGGGTGGCTGTGATAGCCAACCCAGAATGAAAATCTTCAGACAACATGCGGATCAATGCAAGAGGCATGATAACGAGCTACATGACCTGGCATTTGGGGTGGCATCGCCACGTGACAATTACACAATGCAATCATTTCAAAGCTTGGAACATGTTAGGCAGAAGCATTCAGCCTATTTATCCGAGGCCTACAGCAGAAATATATTTTGCAATTGTTCCTCAGCTCCCCTGACCTTTACTTCCCCCGTGAATGTAACTATGATCTTGGTTTAGGCGTTTTCTAGTTAAGCATTGTTCACAGCATTTTAAAACTATGGTGTACATAAGTATTATTAGCCCTGCTCTTATGGTTGGTGTCATTGTTGCTGGTATTATATTCATATACTAATAATAATAATAATTGAATACGAACTATGTTATTATCATTAGAGCATTAATAGATAATCAAAAAGTATGTTTAATTAATATGTATACTCCAAATGTGGGCCAGGAGGTCTTATTCTAGGAAGTCAATGATATATTAATGGAACTGTGTGACGTGGAGGTGGTTATAAGTGGGAATTGTAATATGGCATTTGACAGGTTGCTAGATAGGACAAGAAGCAGATCCTCAAGCTCGGGGAATACATCAATTAAGGGCTTGTTAACGCTCCAAGAGATGTGGGACTTGGTCGATGAGTGGCGGGAACTGCACGCAGATGAGAGACAATGCATATTCTACACAGAGGTCCACAAAACCTCTTCACTTATTGGCCTGTTTTGAATCTCTAAAAGTATTTTAGCAAGATCACATCTGCAGATACAGGAGGGATTGTGATTTCTGGCCATGCCAATATAGAATTGAAAATAGATGGTTCTTTAGGAGGTCAGAAGACAAAGGGACGCAGGTGTATGGATGTTCAACTTGTAACAGATCATGAATTTGTAGAACACATAAAAGTAAAATGTCATCTTATTTAAAAGCAAATGAAGATCCAGTTTCAGAGCTGTTTGTGGTATGGGATGCCCTGAAGGCTACAGTAAGAGGTTATGTAATTAGTTATTCAGCTTATACAGATAAAATTAAAAATAAGTACATTGAACAGTTGTTAGAAGGCAACTATGCAAGGGTAGAAAGGTTATTCAGGCACACCTTAAATGATAACAATAGAGCAAATTGGGAGAGAACACAAATGGAGCATTAAGGTGACGCAGAGGGTGTTTCACATTTGTCATGAGAGGGCAAAGGCAGTGAATATGGCAAGGGAAATGTGCACAAGATCACCCAGTGAATAGCTTTGAGTCAAACAACATGCACTCAAGAAACAAGACACATGCACACTAAAGCCCAAGATGTGCAAGTAGCGCATAATAAGACTACAAATATATGAAAAGGGATGTGGGGTAAGCACTTACAAGCGCCTTATGATTACAAAGAATGCTCCTTACCCACAATTGCTGTTACAGTTACCGTCAGCGCTAAGTCCACATACAGGGCAAGCAACATCACACATAACACTCAATAGGGATCGACATGGAGAAGTGCAAGCGAAAACCTGGAACAGACCCAAAGAGAAAGTAAAGGAACAGGAGCATGGAAAACGAAATTACAAGGGCAAAACGTCCCCACTGCTCACCCAGGGAAGGATAGGGAAACTGGAACAAAATACTAAATCTACAAATGAGGAGTGACTAAAGGATCAAGGTTTCACTGCTGAATAGGTAAAGTGAAAGGAATAAAGAACCCAGACAAACTGGGCTGCACAGAAAAAAGAAAGCACTGGGATTGCAGAACAGAGGAGAGAGAAAGGGAATCCAGGAAGCAGAAATTAATAATAAGCACACTAAATTCAAAATTCAGGGACAAAGGAACAAGAAAATAGAAACTAGGACCTAGACATTAAGCTAAGAACCAGGAACAAGGGACCAGTCACAAACAGGAACACTGCATCAATGACCAAATACTGGACTGAAGCAGACCAATGCTTTTAAAGCTTGCTAACAAACACATGCTTCAGTTGTGCTGCTTGCTGCACCTGCCAGCAACAGGTGCTGCTTATCCTCCACCCAACCTTTTCCTGAAAGGGTGGAGATGAAGAAGTGGGCTAGGCATTCTGGGAAGCAAAGTATTTTGATAAAAACAGCATACTGGCTGCCAAAATCCTGGAATGGATCTGGAAGAGAACTAACATGGAAAATAAGGATTTTGCACTCCCAATTCACCACAGCACTGTTGCATGAAGTCCGGAAGGAAAGTCCAGTATGGAATAAACCCTAAATATGGTCCCCAAGTGGTGGGAATGGGAGCAAAGGACAACATGATATATGCTTTTTGGAAGTATGGTGAGAAAGCGGGATTTCTCCTGCCCCAATGCTTGAAAATGTATATATATATATATATATATATATATTTGGTTATTTATAATGCGCTCAATACCCAGAGGATTCTAAGCGCAGCCCCGGAGATCGAACCTGTGTTGCTGCGTCATCTTGCTTCCAAGGCGAGCACAGTGCCTCTGAGCTATCCTCCTGAGACAAGAATGAGGTTACAAATTAGATCTTATTAATTGAAAAAGATGAGTTATTTTAAGGTGGAATGATGATATCTGTAATGCATTCAGAGATTTTTTATGGAAAGCTTTGTACCTCTGAAACATGTACTTGAATATCAAAGTAGCTAGTTTTATCAATGACATCGATGGAGTTAGCTATCACAACAGAAAAGGTTTTTGAAGCAATACAAGCTATGGGTTTAGGAAAAAGCCCAGGGCCTGATGGCCTACCAGTATAGTTTTATAAGCGCTTTTTTTACTGAATCAGCCCCTTTTTTGTCAAAGCTGTTTAATTCGATTATTGACAGTGGTGCTCTCACACAGTCTATGGAGACAGTGCTAATTATAGGGAGGCAAAACCGGCTCAAAATCATAGGTATTGTGCTAATTACCATCCAATCTCACTTTTGAAATGTGGATGTTAAGCGATTGGCAAACATATTCGCAAAATGCTTAAGCAGGCTGCTGCCTTTGGTGATTGAGATAATATGAGTAAGTTGATTGATATAATTCACTTTGAAAAAATCCATTAGCCATGTGCTGACATTAGTATGGATGCAGAAAAAACATTCAACACGGTTAATTGGAATTATCACTGGTCAGTGCTAGATAAAACTGGTTGCGGTCCAAACTTCATCTGCCTATTTGACGCATTGTATCATCGTGGTAGTGCACAAGTCACAGTAAATGGGGTGACGTTTGGTACTTTTGACATTAAAAGAGGAACTAGACAGGGTTGTCGCCTCTCTCCTCTTTTGTTTGATTTGTTCATTGAACCTCTAGCATCACTCATAAGGAACAATAAAGAAATCAAGGGGATTAGTCTTGGGGAATATGACTCAAAGATTCTGCTTTATGAAGACGACTCACTGGTATCAATCTCTAACCTTGCTAGTTCACTTCAGAGGTTTTAGATTGGATTGAAATTGTCTCTGACTTTAAAGTTAACACTGATAATACAGGCATGTTTCTGATAACATTGTTTTGTCATAGAGGCCTGTTTGGTGATGTTGCATTGACATGGGTGGATCAAAGCCTTAAATGTTTAGGTATCCAAGTATTGTGTGATACTCACCAACTATTAATTAAAAATATACAGATTAAACTATCGGAAATGCGAACACTATGTTGAAAATGGAAGTGGGTGAACCTTACACTATGGGCCAAATAGGAACTTTGAAGATGATTCTTTTACTTAAACTTCTTAACATTTTTCATATCGTAAAATAGCTCAGCGGATTGAATGCTCACTGCTGCAATCTGAGTGTGATCTGCAGGTTGCAGGTTCGAATCCCGGCAAGGCCAACTCAGCATTTTATCCTCCTGAGGTCGATAAATGAGTACCAATTACGGTTGGGTGATTTTGTATGTAAATATGTGCTCTGTAAAACGCTTAAGATTATCATACAGCATCTGAAATACACAAAGTCTTTAGAGATTTGTTATAGGGAGAGGGTAAGAGTTCCAGGATCCCATTCAGGGTGTTGAAAAGCCCTGTTATCAAAGGAGGTTGTGGTTTTCCATAGATAGCCAACATCACAGAGATGAATCCATAGGTGTGATTAGTCATTGGATTATCATGACATCAGCTGATGCTCCAAATTCACTGAACACTGAAAGGGCTTCTGTTCACCCAACTCCCTTAGAGTGCTGGTACTCTCTACTCTCTACTCCACTGCCAGTTAAACACATGATCCAGAAATTGCATGAATGTTATAGTGCTGGAAAGACTCAGTATCTTCTGTCTGAAGCTTCATTCATCTGGAAGAACAAAAGAAATACAAATTGATAATAAAACTATCTCATGGAACACATGGCAAAAAGCTGGGATATGCAGATTGGAGCAAATTCTTGCCTGTAATACTATGTTGAATTTTGATTTCCTCAAATTTAAGTACACGTTGAACTCAAGGGAAAGGCAACGCTATAGCCATCTTCAAGGTTTGTTTGCAGTGCTTTACTCCCCTCAAAATGGTACAGTGCATGAAGTTCCTGCAATAACTCAGATCTCATCAATGTCGAATCCCTCTGCAGGTACACTGGACAAACTCCGTAACTCCAGTAGAACTGATTTGGCTTCAGGGAAAAGTAAGGTGACATGGGAAGAGGAATTACATGTGGTGATTCCCGCATGAATGGAACTGGATCTGTAACGGTCCTAAGAGATGGAAAATAGATGTTGACATTCATTACACACAACAAAGGATTATACACAATTTATACTGGTCACTCAAAAAAATGTGGCAATGAAAACTACTTTCTGATCATTTATGTTGGGGCTGTAAGAAAGACATTGGTTCCATGATCCACGTGTTCTGGAACTGTAGCAATATCAAGGATTTTTGGGAAGAGCGTTTATTCGCCAAATTGAATTATTTGCTGATTTATCATTTCCCAGACAACTAATTCCTTGTATTTTAGGTTGAAGATACAAGGCTTGTCAGATGCAAAAAACAATTGACTTACAGAGCATTTATAATGGTGAAGAAACACATTTTACATCTATGGAAAAGTAATGCTAAACCCTCATGTGATGACTCATTATATAGTTTAGTAATTCTCTCGGCTAAGGAAAATGTTTCCTACCAAAGTTGAGAATCAATGTATGACTATGTGGAGATGTGAGATGTGGGATATATTCAAGAACTGTATGGTTTAAAAAGCTTCATATTTGTGATGTGTCAAACTTAAAACCCTGTTACACCTGTCTCCCCAATATTTCCCCTTTCTCTACCCCCTTTGCCCTTGGTTAAACTAAAATGTGTTTTTTTTATAAATATGTATATTGTTTGCTTGTATTACATAATAAAGTTTATTTTTTAATAAAATGAACATGTAGGGTTTTAATATGATATGTACCTCAATCTGCTCATGCATTGAATGCCTCCTATACGTGTGAAAGCTCACATTACAGTCAACATTACATTTAATGTGTTTTTTTAATATGTATGAGAGGTCAATATGATTTCTCCAATTCATACTTGTAATTTATAGCTCCTGTAAACTTACATCAAAGTCATCCCTGAATTTACTGTCAGTTTTCAAAGGTTTTAAAAATAATTGGTATGAAAAAAGTGCATTTATTGCATCCCCTGAAAGCTAACCTCAAAATTAGCCTTTGATGTATGTTTTCAGACGCAAACTGCATATTGTATGAATATGATCTGTAAAATGTATTCGGCTCTTGGTACAGTTTGTATGAAAAGTGTACATTAATCCCATCACCTTAAAACTGCCATTAAATTTATCCCTGACTTGCCTTTGATGTGAGATTTGAGAAGATGTTAATTTTGTAATGTATAAATGGTAAAACCCATATTCTCAATGTATGTGTTTACACAGCATGATGTAGGCACTCCTATGTGTTGTAAGATTATATGTCATAGGACCAAGTGTTTTAGGATCACATGTTGTAGGAGCACATATCGTAGGAACATGTGTCCTGTGTGTAGTAGGAGCATGTGTAGGAGCTGCATGTGTCATAGGAGCTTGTGCTGTAGGGACATGTGTTGTAGGATTGTGTGTCATAAGAGATTTTGTTGCAAGAGTGTGTGTGATTGCAGTATGTGTGATTGTGGATGTTAATTGTGTGAGTTTTTAGGAAATGCTAATTGTGCAATGTAAGAACAGTAAAACATGGGCGCTCTGTGTACAGTTTATAATAATTGCCTTTGATGTGAGTTTTCAGGAGATGTTACTTTTGTAATGTTCCAACTGTAAAACGAATACGTATCTGCATAAGTGATTGTAGTGCATGTTGTAGGTGCCTGTGTGGTGGGAGTATATGTTGTTAGAGTGTGTGTCATAGGACAATGTTTTGTAGGAATGCATGAGCACATGTCAGAGCACATGTTGTCAGAGCATACCTATTAGGAGTGCATGTGTGTAGTAGGAGCACAGGAAGCAGTTGCGAGTGTCACAGGAGCACATGTTGTAGTAGCACCTGTTGTAGGAGTGTGTCGTAAGACTGTATGCTTGCAACATGTGTCATAAGAGCACGTATTGTATGTCTGAAATTTATGGGTAGTATGTGCATTTGTAGTAGGTGTGCCTGTTGTATAAACATGTATTATAGGAGTGTGTGTTGCAGGGGCATATGTTATAGCAGCACGTGTTGTAGGAGCACTTGTTGTAAGAGTGTGTCCCATTAGAGTGTGCATTGTAAGAGTGTGCGGTAAGTGTGCTTTGTCAGAGTGTGTGTGGTAGGAACATTTTCCAAAGGAGCATGCTTGTAAGAGCATGTGTCGTATGAGTATGTGTTATAGGTGCACGTGTTGAAGGTGTATGTGTCCTAGGTGCATGTGTCATAGGTGTATATGTCAAACATCCACATGTTATTTGTAATAGATTAATGTGTAGTAGGTGTCTGTGTTATAGGAACATGTATCAGGGGTGTATGTTGTAGGATCACTTGTCGCTGCAACACGTGCCATAGGAGCACATGCAGTAGGAGCATGAATCGTACAAGTGTGTGTCATTAGAGTGTGAGTCAAAGGAGTGTGCAGTTAGTGTGTGTTTTAAGAGTGTGTGTCATAGTTGTGTGTGTCATAGAAGCATGTGTCATAGAAGCATGTGCCACAGGAGCATGTGAGAGCATGTGCTGTACGTCCATATGTTATGAGTAGTAGGTGTGTGTGTAAAATCAGTTCCGACTTTGATGTGTTTCAGATGTAAACTAGGTAATGTACAAACTATGAAACTCATACTCCTCTTGTTGCAGTTCCCATGAAAAGTGTACATTTATTCCATCACCTTAAAACTGAAATCACAGTCAGCTGTGACTTGCCTCAGATGTGAGTTTTAGGTGATGTTGTGTAATGCATGAACTGTAAAACTCATCCGCTCTGTGTACAGTTCATATGAAAAATTTACATATTCATATGAAAAGTGTACATTTATTCCATCACTTTAAAAGTGACATTAGCTGTTAATTTATTAAAATCCTACACATATGTGTGTTTGAGATTAAAATGTTGTGTATATTTACACTAATAACACACACACCATGCACGGTCCTAGGACACACACTCCTAGGACACACACTCCAAGGACACCCGCTCCTACGACACATGCTCCTACAACATGTGCTCCTACAACACACACAGTTACAACACACATTCATATGACACGTGCTCCTATGTCACGTGCCCCTACCACGCACACTCCTACAACACACCCTCTACAACATTTGTGCTTCAATGACATGTGCTGCTAAAACACACCCCCTTATCACACACTCCCATGCCATGTGCTCCTATGACACATACTCCAAGGACACAAGCTCCTTTGACATGTGCACCTACGATATGCGCACATATGACAAACACTCTTATGATGCACACTGTTATGACACAAGTTCCAAGGACACATGCTTCTATGACACGAGCACCTATGACACATGCTCAAATAACACAAGCACGTACAACATGCTCATCTACGACACATGCACCTACTACAGACACCTCTACAACACACAGTCCTTAAAGACATCGTCCTACGACACACACACTTATGACACATGCACCTCTATGACACACACTCCTATGACACACGCTCCTATGTCACACATTCTTACGACACATGCTCTTACAACACATGCTCTTATGACATATGCTCTTAAGACACATGCACCTATGAACTTCTCATTCACAACACACACATATAGGACATGCTCACCTACTACAATACACCCACCCATCACACAGGCACCTATTACATGGGCACATGTGTCACAGGCACCTAGGACTCACACTTCTATGACACACTCTTATGCCACCCATTGTTAATACACACGCTCGTAAGACATATGCTCTAAGGGCACACACTGTTACTATGCATTCACGTATGACACATGCTCCTATAGCACATGCTCCGATGACACATGCTTCTCTGACAAGCACAGCTCCGACATGCGTAGCCTATGACATATGCTCTTATGACATTGGTACCGACAATTCACACTCCTGTAATAAAGGTGCAAGTACACCATGGTATAAGGGAACGCACTTATCAGCTGCAACAGTAGCACTGTAAAAGGGGAGGGGATCTTTCTGATATCTGTGAAATAAAATCCTTAAAAAAAAGAATACATAAATATAGGGGCAGAGGTAAGTATAATCAAATTTAGTGATAGAACAAAATGCAGTAAATAGGCCCTAAAAGGTTGTTTTTGCTTTAAAAAGTGTGTTAGCATTTGGTTCATTGCAAAAGCCGCTGTAGCTAGTGATTTAGTGCAGAGTGTGCGATCCCAGACCAGCGTTGAGAGAAGTACACAGTGGTTGTTATTTTTCGAGGTCACAGATTAGAGCTCAGAGGTTCCGCCAATAAATAATAAATACATGACCATTTTATAATTCAAAGTCATTTATGAAATACGATTTTGTAATGGAACCGAAAAGAACCACAGTGGTTTCAAATTGCCCCATAGAACATGTTCCCTGGTAAATAGGTTAGCGTGTCCCAATATGCGACATTTGTATAACAATATGTCCGTGGTTCAAGACTCTGGTCGTGTTATGGTGGAAAGCCATTCTCATGACAATCAGGATAAGGTGTCCAAGGCAGTTGATTAAAGTTCACTTGGTTGTCTCAAATGTTTCAATGACTTAACTTTGTGCTGTGGGAATTGTGGGTGGATTGTCAAATCACAGGGTTTAAATGAGGGTGGTGTGGGAAGGTTTGTGGACCCGATTATTGATCGCAATCTATGTTTTTCTATAAGGGTTCAAAGTGCGAAGTCCAATCAGATTTGTGTGGGGAGATTTTATCATGTTGCACGATCATGAATACTAATTACTTGCATTGTATAAAGTTCTAAACTTAGGGACATTTTATTGACAGTGCCTTTTCATGCAATCTGTTTGAATTTGCTGTCTCATTTGCGTCTGGGGCCCTGAATAAAACTGTTTTACTTCATGCACCATCGTACACTTCTTTTTTACAAATTTTGGTGAGTTTTACAAGGCCACCCCTAATACACTCCTACGGCACACTCATTGCTCCTAAGACACTTGCCCCAATGACATACATTGTTTTACCCTATATTCTCCTATGACACATGCTCCTACTACACATGCTCCTATGGCATATGATTTTATAGCACATCTCCTACGGCACACGCTCCTGCAACACACACTCTTCCGACTCAGGCTCCTATGACACACCCTCCTATGAAACAGGATCCTAAGACTCACACTCCTGCGACACACACCACACACTCTTACCACACACGATCATACAACACATACTTGCAACATACTTACACCATTTGCTGTTATGTTATTATGACACATGCTCAGAATCAATATACACCTTCTTTATAAAATGTACATGTACATTTACAATATGTACATTATACATGATAAGACTAAGTGTGCAGCATCTATACAAAATGTACATGTACATGTAAAATATGTACATCACATATGCTCAGAATCAATATCCATCTTCTACACAAAATGCACATGTACATGTAGAATATGTATATCACACGCACTCAGAATCAATGTACTGCTTCTATACAACATGTACATGTAAATGTAAACTATGTACATTACACAGACTCTGACTTTCATGTCCGTTTTCATGAGATTTCATGCTTCATAATTACTGTACAAAGAGGTGTATTCACATTCATACGTTACACAATTTACATTTGAAAATTCACATAAAGTCAGGGCTGATGTTGATGTAATGAACGTCAATCTTTCAAACAAATGGTATAAGCAGGCGTTTGAGTTTCACAGTTCATACAATACACATCTACATCTCAAAATGTACATCAAAGTCAGGGCTGATATTGATGTACATTTTCAGGAGATGTAATTAATGTACATCTTTGATGCCAAGTGTACAAAGAGGATGATGAATTTGACAGTTCATACATTACGCAAGTTACATCGCCTGAAAACTCACATCAAAGTCAAGGCTGACTTTGATGGCAGTTTTTAGGAAATGTAAATGCCAAACAAGTATTAACTGTAAAGGCCATATACGCGCCTCTTGTACATATTCAAAGCTCACAGCAAAGTTATAGTTTACTTTTGTGTGAGCTTTCATACATATAGGAGGCATACAATGCAAAGCCGAATGAAGGTATTTTATATTAATACCCTGCACGTAAGTGTATGAGATGAACATTTTGTATATGTGCACTAATAGCACACACTCTTACAACTCCAACAAAATGTTCTCCTATGACATGTGCTCCTATGACACGTGCACCATTGACATGCAGTCCTATGAAAGAAGCTCCAATGACACACGCTCCTCCGACTCGTGCTCCTACGGCATGCACACCAATGAGGCACGTTCTCCTATAAGATGTGCTCCGACAGCCCATGCACCTATAATACAAATATCCATGACAGACTCACCTATGACACCTGCTCATATGACATGTGCTCCTCTGACACATACTCCTATGAAAGACACTCCTACAACAGGGGCTCCTATCAAACGTGCACCTATGACACACGCTCCTACAACACACGCTATTATGACACATACTCCTACAACATATGCTTCTATGACATGCACACCTATGACATAGGCACGTACAACACAAGCTACTATGGCCCTCATTACGACCCTGGCGGAATCCGCGGTGCTAAATGCACCGCGGAGCATGGCGGAAAGCCGCCGATAGCGCCATGGGGGTTGGCGGATTTACCACCCCATGCCGACCTTGGCGGAGCGGTAAATCCCCAATCCCCATTTTACCCTTCCCCATTCCCATTCTTGCCCCATAGGGTATAATGGGAGTGGGGAAGGAGTTAATTACGCCGCCGTAAAGTACGGCGGCGTAATTAACAACGAGGTCCCTTAGCGCCATGGTTTTCTCCGCCCGGTAAAACCAGGCGGAGAAAACCTCCATGGCGCTAAGGGAACTCGTAGTACGGCGGACGGGTCCGCCGCGATTAGCGCTGGCGGAAACCCACTCCGCCAGGGTCCTAATGAGGGCCTATGACACCAAATCCTACAGAACATGTTCCAATGAAACATGCTCTTATGGCACACACTCACTCTTGCAGCACACACTCCTTAAAGACACAGTCCTATTACACAAAATCCTATGACACACACCACACACACTCTCACCACGCAATCTCTTAAAAAACACACTTATGACACACTTACACCATGTGCTGTTATGAGAAATGTTCAAAATCAATAAACACTTTGTATATAAAATGTACATGTACATATAGAAGAGGTCAATTTTGTACATGCACTCTAGTATACATATGAAAATTGTTGTTTACATGTAGCAAATGTAAAGCATATGGCTCATATGTCATATGTAGATACAATCATGTAGCAAACATTCATACTACATACACTCACACGCTATACACCAAACTCCCAATGAAAAAATATAGATAAACAAACCTTTTTAAATAAAACGTTAATGTTACTCTAACATAAAGTACAGTGCAGAAAGAATTAGCATAATAACATTAAGGTTAATATAACAAAAAGTAAAATGTAGAAAGAGTGTGAATAATGTTAAGGTACTGTGTTGAAATTTTGTCAATTCATCCCTTTCTCCCTGGGGGAGCCAACCCCTTTGAGGCTAGGTAGGTGAGCCCGCTAAGCAAGATCCTCAGTAAGAGCCTGGGGAAGCAAGACCTAAAATGGAGTGACTCCAGTCTAGGGGTCAAGGACTCCCATTCCTACAAGGAACTCCCTATATGGAACACTTGATCTGCCTACTTGGCATTGGAAAAGACTGATA
The DNA here is from genome assembly GCF_040938575.1 of Ambystoma mexicanum. Taxonomy (NCBI): domain Eukaryota; kingdom Metazoa; phylum Chordata; class Amphibia; order Caudata; family Ambystomatidae; genus Ambystoma; species Ambystoma mexicanum. The sequence continues at coordinate 1,374,794,543 of NC_090923.1, forward strand.
TTCTTGATGTTGATGGGCTGACCCTGACCCTATGTCACAATGTTGCCTACCCTCCTGAACCTTCTCCTCACCTGATTCGGCTGTTCCAGCGTTCTGAAGTTTTCTTGGGTCGAGTCTTCTTTGCTTCATTGTCCTTCTTGTCCTTAAGTCTTTTATCTCTTTTGTCATGCAAATAAGGACTGGCTCCCTCAGAGGCCACCTTGACAGAAACTGAAACCTGTCCTCTGTGGACCCTGAGGAGCCAAACTCCAGACCAGGGAAAAAAAGGGTTGGCAACAAAAAACCCTGGTAGTGAGAAGTGGAATAGTTCTTGCTTGGCAAAATATGTTTTCGTTCGAGTGTCACAGCTTCTGAAGATTTCCACTGAAGACAGACGTAGGAAGAGCCACTGAATTCTGGGAGATGTAGTCCGTACTCCAGTATAGCCTCCAGGACAGCTACAGTTGTAAGATCTGTGGAGAAGAGACTGAGAAAGTGCACAGCTTCATAGGTGTGATCCTGAAGACGTTACAGGAAGTACTCTGTGGAAAACAGAACTGGAGACCACTTACAGAAGTGACTGGGGAAAACTAAGAAGAGCTGAAGTATAAAAAAGAATAGAAGACAAGGAAACAGCAGGAGCGGAAGTGACAGAGTCTCAAAGTCCCCGTAGGTAGAATGGTAAGTTAAAGATAGAATATAGAAGTTGCGTTCCGATCAAACTACATATTGAATGAACCAAAGGAGGAGCAGAACGCGGAAGTATAGGCGTAAGTAGGGAGAAATTGGAAAGGATCGAAAAAGTAGGCGGAAAGGCTCAGCAGGGATAGTCAGACAATAGGACAGAAGAGATAACCAACCAAAACCCTGGCAGCCCTTACAGATAGAAACAGAAACAGACGGGTGCCAGTCGGTTACAAAAAGGAAAGAGAGATGGGAGTAAGACCCGGCACAAGAGGACCGATGACAATCCAAAACCGAAGATGGGAAGAATCCTAAAAAGAGAGACAGTATCGGAGGAGAGGTACAGAAAGGAGGAAGGCAAGGAAAGTACTGACAAGCATGGTCAGAAAGAATAATAAGTGAGAAAATATATTGCTGTGACCAAGACAAACGATGCGAGGAGGAACTGTGTGAGACACAGCAGCATCGGCAGTCAGGATGACAGATACAACGCATTGCCTAAGGGGCGTGGCTTGCAGATATACCTGTGGTGGCCATACTGGGAGAACACTAGAATGCAATGTCAGTTCCTATGAGGTATCCTAATGCTTCCAAGCCTGCCATAACTTCCAGGGGTGAAGCCTGACTCCCTACACAGTAACATTACTGCTATATCTTTGGCTGGAGACAATGCTGGGAACCCTGTGAGGCCACTAGCTTTGATATGATATGATAGGTTATTTATAATGTGCTTAATACCCACAGGTTTCTTTAGCGTGGACTCAGGGATCAAACCTGTGGTTCTCTGTGTCGTCTTGCTTCCTAGGCGAGCACCTTGCCCCCGAACTATCCTCCCGAACTATCGTCCCATGAGTGAATCTGCTGAGTTAAGTGAATCAGAGAGTCAGACTTTTTGTAGAGACCCCCAAAAGAATACATTCAAATGTTTAGCACCTTGAAAACAGGGAGCTTGAAAGTTTCCTTTACTTTGGTTGGAGAAGTCAAAAGGGTTACGGGAGACGGAGAAAACCAGTTGAAGGACAAGGACAGATTTCCAAGATAGAGTCCAGTGAGTTGAGTAAATTATAGAGCCAGAAGGCTCTGATGAACCAGAGAAAATTCAATAATACTTTGCCACATTGCGAAAGCTAGGAACCTGGAGGAGTCAACTATTTCAATTGAAATAAAAAAAACAACAACTGAAGGACTGAAATCATGTTGGGAGGATTCACTCTAAGAGAACCATTTCTCTCTTTCAAGAAAATGGAAGTTTGAATTGTTATGAGGGTTATGAAGAGAGGACTGAGGCCTTTATGGTGATTAAATATTGAAATCTACATTAAGACTTATTTGCACTACTTGGGGAACAACCCAACTGTTATTTGGCCAGAAGAAGCCTGAGGGGGAAAGGCTATGATCATGGCCAACTTTTATGTTGTATTTTCTTTAAGTGGTAGGGTCAGATAGTGGTAAGGTTTCTGACTTTTGATTTTTGGACAACTGACAGGCACCCATAGTTTATTTTCTAAGGTCAATAAAATGGCTCATAAAAATAGGGATTGAAAGGCATTTTCTCATTAGTTAACTAACACCCCTGAAAATGTTCAATCAGATTCTGTCTCCATCTTCTGGTTTGTCACAGTACCAACACTCACTGTATACCACTACAAATTCAACCATGAAACTCTAAGAATAATCACTCACTCCATACCACTACTAATTAAAAACAAGTTAAACCATAAAAAGTTGAAATTAATTGAAAAAGAATTGTCACAAAACCTGACCTCTACAAACATTAGACACAATAGCATTAAGGTAACACCATAATGTACTTTATCAATACATTAAAACATATATTATATTAAAATCAAATATCATGGTTACCTTAACTCATCCAGAAACCTAAAAGCATCCAATATTATCATAAAATAACAAGTCTACAAGCATACAAACAAGTCAGTTTATAAAGTGCTAAACTACTAAAAAGCATATGAAATATACACCTCTAATAAATGTTAAAAGAACGTATAACGTGTTTTTGTAATATAAATTACTATATAATAACAAACTTAAATTATAATATACATAATCTTAATTCCTCCAAATAAGTGTAGTTACAAAAAATGAAATGCACAGAGCATATTTGAATAATAAAAGCAAATTAACTATGAACATTCAATAACTAAATATGTGTAAACATTTAAAAATCATACTTTACACATAAAAATAATGTTTATAGAACATATCAGAATAAGGGTGATGAAACCAAAAATACCAGATGTCATACCCTAATTGATCTATCATTCGATGGTATCTGTTATTCAAATTTAATTCATGCGATGTATTAGAAATACTAGGGGCGAGAGTGGGAATCCCCCACGAAATCAGATTCTGTCGCCTTTGCAGTATTAATGTTCTGGAATCAGCCTATCATATTATATGTGAGTGTGAAAGTCTAAGAACAATATACGAAGACACTTTCTGATGAAATATGATAACTCTATGTATATATGTGATATACACAGTGTGTGGGTAAAGCTAGTAGAAGGAAACGACGCAAACTTAATTTTCTATTTGATTAAATTTTATGTGATGATTTTAGCAATTTTAAAAGATCTGTCAAAAGATATTTTATACTATTAAATGTGTGATGATTTTGTGATATGTGTTTTAGAAAGAAACATCGAAGTGATGTATATTTTAGAAAGATATCTTTGTGATGAATTGATAAAAATATGTAAAACTGAATTGTTATATACATATAATTAATAAATAAATAAGTAACTAAATAAAAGTAATACCTATTAACAAACTACATGTAATTATTGCAAATATGTAATTTAGTAAACAATAATCATAACATAAAAATGAAAACATAAATTGAACAACTAAACCACTATTAAAATGTCATACACATTAAAATCTTACTACCATTTTATTCAACAAGAAACATCAATATATACACATGTTTTATTTACAAATTAAGTAGCATTTAAAGTACAATGGCCGTTATACTATCCATGCAAAAATGAAAACATGTAATATGGGTGCTAAATTTATTAAATAAGAGAAAATGTAAATGCAAACAAAAGTAGCACAAATGTAACACACATAAAACACTAACATTTTTACTAAACACAAAGAAATGTTCATAAAACCCATTTACGCGAAACAAAAACAAGGTGAATTAAGCTTACACTGATATTTGATTTTAACATCATATATTTGTAATGTATTGATAACGTTTATTATGTATTTACCTGAACAGTATTATTTCTAGTGTTTGTAGACTCATTTTATTTATTGAACATTAAATCTTTGTTAAAAATGTTTTATATAGTATATAGGTATATATAATATTGGATGATGCCATATGTGATGCCATTTCCTGGGTGTTAGTGTGAGCAGTGCACAAGTTATGAGTGTGCAGCTTACCATAATTGGCGATTTTCATTGGCTTTCTGATTTTGCCTTGCAAACATAACGTCCCCTTAACAAAGGTTTTCACTAAATGTCATAGTTTTTTTTACAACTTAACCATAATGTCCCTTTAACAAAGGTTTTCACTGAATTGCATAGGATTTGTAGTACAACCTAACCATAATGTCCATTTAACAAACTTTTCTCTCTGATTTCATTAGTTTTTACCAGTGTAACTTAATTTACCATCAACTTTCCAAACTATGCACTTAACAAACACGTTCTCTCCCATTTACCAGGTGTTCTGTCTGTGGACAGTATCCCAATTACGTGGACATACCTGCATACTGGTGACACCTATATTACCCAAATTCACAGTGGGCGCAATATATTTTTTTTACACGTACCATGATATTTCTAAAAATCACAACCAAAACAATGAACACATCATTCAACACACCATCTTTTACTTACCGTCAAAGTTTGGAAAAGGAACTACTGTTTTAAAAAAATGTAACACCATATCATTATATTGTACCATATATTAAAGTAAACTGCATGCCCAGTATAAACAATTAACTTCAACAACACCTGTCAGGCATTGAAGCACAATATTTATACCACTGAGGAAAATAATTTCAAAACTTCAGTAAGTAAACAGGAGCTTTCATTTCATGTATAAACATGTAATATGTAATTAAAATAAGTGTGTGAAAATGTATCTAACTAAATATAAACACAGTATATTATAATAGAAATGGCAAGCACTCTGGGATGAATTGAATTATACTACTCTAATGAAGATGTGAATGTAGAGGAAGAACCTAAACATGCTAAATTATTTTGTATTTATCACACATTAATCCATTTAAGTTACTTATATATTAATGATTACATTGAATGCATGACATATCTTTTATGCTTCACAATCAAGAACAAGAGTAACCCAATAATGAAAATCATCAAGAAAAAAACAGAATTTTGAAATGATTAGAATATGTTGAAAATGGTATTAATCAATTATGTAAAGATTGCACGCAAATACAAAATCAACTAGCAGAACTTTGTACATATGCAAAAAAATCATTAAAAAAGAAATTTTGATTTTCATTGCTCTACCTGTTCCTGTGACACTTTACCCAATCAATAACTCCAATCAATAAAAGAGGACATTTCTGATTAATGATTTGATGAAATGTCTATCCCTGATTCTCCGAATCAGGCATATATAGGACCTGCCAATTCCCCCAACTCTGTTTCCCACTGTGATTCTCTTTCATTATCATAATTTATTGTGATGTCAATATTTGTATAAAAAAAGAATTAAAAAACACAATTTGATATCTGCGGACTACATGTTAGTCTGTGTCAGTAACAATTCAATGGTGTGACATCAACTGGGAGTACAGATGTTCACCAGCAGAACGATAAGTCTGATCTACTATAATGCACTTTTAATGGATTTACGAATGTCAGAGAAGAGCCGCAGTCCTGAAAACGCACCAGAGGGCCATCTCCTAGGTGCGTTGATGTCTGTGAACATGCAGCAACGTCTACTGCATCCTGATGCACTTTTAATTGGTTTATGAATGTTAGAACAGAGCTGTGGACCTGACAACACACCAGAGTGACATCACCTGGGTCCATTAACACCCACAAGCATCATGACATTAACAATACCCGGGCGGCATGATGACATGTCCCCCGGCGATGTTTGTGCTTCATGGACATTTTGACATTCACTTTAAGCTGATCCTACCAACTCTGAAGTTAAAACTGTACCCAACTGCTACTAACATTCTTTTTTGATCTCTGAACTTTGTACAACATTTACTGACCTTTGTTGGCCTCGGAAGTCCATGGATGAGAAAAAGAGACTGGGGACAGTGCCTCCAAGGGAACCCACCCATTTCTTTTAGTCATTCTTAATCTGACACAACAAAGGAGAGCAGCAGGTTCTAGGAATTGGAGCACAACTTTCCAGAAATGGCATCAGTCGTGGTCACCTCTTCCCCTTGCGGGCTACCACCACAACCTGGAGGATTTGGAAAAGGCAACACAGGCACTGCAGCAGATGAGCTGCAGAAAGAAGAGGAGGATTCCTCAGACTTGTAAATGTATCTTTCATAGCAAACTGCAAAGACACTCGATTTGCATACACTAAACTGTTAACTCCACAATGTTCTACGACAATTCTTTATTGTTTCAAATGCAAGCATATCTTCACACAAGTGTGACAGTTGCTTCCACTTCCTTGCACAAACACTTACTGTATCACCTCAAACATTTCAAAGCCAGGATTATCTGTGATACCAAGCTGCTTTGCATATATGTCTGCAGCCAATAAACCCATGCATTTCCTATGATCCAAAGAGTCTTCTTTTTTAGCTCCATGCTTCAATGCATCACCTTTCCCAATACTTTGTGAGTGGTTTTAAAAGGATTTCTCCCTAGATAGTGACTGCTACGTATCGTACTACTTAAGCCAGGGCACAATTCCATAACAAAAAATACTTCACTTACCAAGCCTATACTTTGCTGCAACACACATAGCTTCCAATCCATCTTCCTTCATGGAGACTCACTTACTAAAATGTATCATTGAATGTCCAGAACTCTTATATACATATATGTTGGCGGGAACCGCCTGCAGTCTATTTACTACGTACAGCCAGCCTTATGAATACTTAGTCTACTTGCGTTTCATCGTCTGTACAATTGTAAAATGACTTGCGTTTTCTGCAGTATTCTTCACAAATGCAATCTTCATTCCGCACATGAAAGTCTTCTCGATTCCTTACTTCTATCATGATCTTCATTACTACAGCCTTCTTTGCTGTCTTCTTACACTGTGTAATCATTCTCCTGATTACACAGAATCCAAAAATCACCCTCAAGAGTGTAGCTCCCAAGAGCTTGAAGATATTCACCATCCATTGTGGATCCCATGAGAAGATGGACGCGAACCAGCCATCATCCGCAATGTCTTTTCTGTCTGATCTTCCATTTTGTTGTCGTTCAGGTTTGTCAGCAGAATTATAGCCTCTGTCAAGGTCCTATTTTCGACATCGTGAGAAGGTATGAATGTGCAACATGAGAGCCCGATTTTGGTGCAAACACCTCCATCCATTACTGTAATCCCATCCATTACTGTAATCATATCAAGGACGTATCAGTCCTGGAGGGTCATCAGCCTTATGTCCCTCAATTCCTCCTTGATCGCATTGAATCCCTTTATAGTGGTGTTGATAGTCTGCAGGAGTTCCCATCTGGTATTCTATAGCCATTTGGCTTTGGCCATCGTCTGGATCCCAGGCATAAAGATCATCAGAATGATTGAAGCAGTCTTACTGAACAGCCCTTGTTCATACAGAGTAGCATTGAAAGCTTCTATTGATTTAGCAGAGAAATAATTCTTCCTCTTGGTTCAATTGAGGAATTCAAGTGATCTCCTCCTCCTCAAATGTGCATCTGCTTTTGGAAATTCACCAATATTCAGATCACTCTTCGGAATCACTAATGCTGGGGCATGGACAAGGACTAAGGAACACGTTCCTCCCAAATCCTTGGGCAACTTCATGTAGGCTCTGGGCCCACAAGCCCAATATCAATCCATCAGGACTGCATTTCCTGCTCCCATACCGGAATCATCAACTATAGTCTTGCAACCTATGTTATCTCCCACATGTCTTTTCCCTTTTTGCTGAAAACACAATATCGCATTCAGCAGTGGGATTACAAACAATCCTTCTTCCCATCCTTTTTTGGTCCTTACTTGTCCATAGACTAGCATCTGTGTTCTCTCCCAGAATCCAGGCATCCAAGCTAGCTCATCTTTATCCAGACAGTCCATTCTCTTCATTTCTTTTATGACTACTTCATGTTATCCTGCCCTGGGGTATGTGAGCATCTTGCTCTTCCATGCAGGCTACTTTTCCATCTGTGTAGTCTTAATATAATCATCTTGGAATGGGAACAACCATTTCGATCTCCATCGTAGGGTAGCCCAAAGTCCTTGGAACTGTCTTCAGATCATACATGCAGCAAGGTGGACAAGACATCCAGCATCATACTCTGGTAATCCTCTGGGAATTAAAGTTTGGGCAGTACTCATGGCATAAGGTACAAGAGAGCAGACTTGCAACCCGGCTTAGATGTTGTTTCACCCACCTTTTTAATGTGCTGATACCACATGTTATTACCCAAATGTGCTGCACTGTCTAAATATGTGTTAACCCCATCATCATCTTCCTCTGCATTTCTCTTGTGTTTTCCCAACATAATGGTTGCTGTCCATGGAAATTATTCTAAAGCAGCTCTGTTTTAGGCAGAAAGCACTTGAGACCTAGGCTCATTTAGAATGGGAAAATCTACATGAGTTCCTAGAGTAGGGAGAATCAAAGGAGTGTCCACTGTTCATGGACCAATAAAGTAAAGAGTGTGGACCAGGAGGAACAGAAAAACAACGATAGACACTGCACATGCATATATTATACACCAGAATATTAATCCACACCAGTTGTGCCACTCTGGTATTTCTTGAGTGTGCTCATTGTCTAAAAGTGTGCCCTTTTCAGGATTCCTCATTATGCCTGGATATTACTTTAAGGAAGGAAAAAAAACCTTTTTAATCATGCAGTTCAGGTAAATCAGGTAACTGCAGAATCTGTTCAATTATCGCCGTAAATTGCCTCCTTTTCGCAGGGCCATTTTTAGGATCATGCAGAACATATGTCGACACTACACCCAACAATAGCAGGATTAGCCTGAAGATTATATATTAAAACACTAAGTAGTGTCCTTTGGTCATTGTCATTTGTCAAAACCATAGATTCAACCAAACAATTGCATTGTACGAAAGAAATCAGCATATTGCTCACGTTCCAATTTCTTATCAAATGTTGCACTTAAACATATTCACAACATGTCAACAACTTTCTAAAGTTGATTTTCAAAGAACTCGGTGGCTCCAATAATGGGTTTGCAAGCCTGCTATATTATCTATAAGGAGAGTTCAGCAGAGCCGCAGTCCAAGAGCAAAGTCGAATTTATCAATTAATCTGTTGGTTTATCATCCTTCTTCATCATCAATCGTGTCTGCACGTGCTGACATTCTTCTTCTTGTCTTGCTTCCAAATTGATCGATAGGGGTGCGTCGGCCTCTCCAATGCAGGTTTTAACATCGCTAAGATGGATCCAGGCTCTCCTGCCTTGAACAATTACTGCAGAAGGAGTAATGTCTTCCACGATAAACGGGGCAACAAATGTAGGTTTGTGCCACTTTCTAGTAAAGTTCCGGAACAGCACAGTGTCACCAATAAACAACCTGGGTGCTGATAATAGTTTAGAAACTCTGGCTCCTGAATGGTCTTCATCTGTGTTCTGAGACCGACCCCCCTGGCGCTTGAGTTGATCTGAAATTACAGCGGTACTAGTGGTCATACATGTTAAGTACTCATTTAATTCATTTCCTAATAGTTTTGCAGAACTCTGGACATACCTTCTGCTCCTTAATGGAGGAATCAAAGGCATTTGCAATCATCTCCCTGTCACTAATTCTTGGGGTGTGAGGTGATGGTCCGAACCAGGCTGATTCCTTAGGGCATAAAGCACTAAGGGACGGCAATATAGCCATCCCTTCTTCAGTGTCAATTTTAGCTTTGTGACTCTCTCTTTTAGGAGGCCGTTGAGTCTCTCACATATCACGTTTGCCTGCGGGTGATGAGCAGAAGAAAACGTATTTTTAATATTCAGCAGCAATCCTATTTGTTCAAATACTTAATTAACAAAATGTGGCCAATTATCGGATCTCAGCACTTCACACACTCCCCATCTTGGAAAGACTTCATGTACTAAACATTTGCTGCACAAGTGGCATCAGGGTGTGTACAAGGGCCTGCTTCCATCCACCTAGAGAAAGGACACACCACCACTATGAAATACCTATTTCCACTACATACTTGCAGAATGTCAACACAATCAATATTTAAATGCTGAAAAGGTAATTTGGTCGAGGAATCACTCCTCAAATTGTTTAGAGTGTATGCCCAGTGGTAAACATTTGAAATGCGATGCAATTTACTACATAAAATGCAACGCGGTCCAAAAGGTTCGGTACAAACCAGTCTTCTGCAATAGCTGCAGTGAGACTCTCCCTAGTTACATGCGCTGGGTAGTGCAGCTGTTCAAGCGCTACCCTCAATAATGCTACTTGTACCACCGGCTTTCCGGTACTGTCCTGTTGCCACAATGCTTCTGTGGGGGGTAAAGACCACCCCCTTTGTTTCCATAGCTCTTTCTCTTCCTGTGGTGCACTGCAGTGAATCTACATTAACTGAGCTCCTGATAAATGGTTAAACACCTCTTTTACCATAATAATCTTAACCGCATTTTCCTTACTTTTTGGAGCATCAAAACTTGAGATATCTGGGGCATATGCAACTCTTTTGGCTTCTGCAGCTTTATTCCCGCAAGAAATAAAATCAGTTTGCTCAGTATGTGCTGTGCATTTAACTATCGCTATAGCTACTGGGAGTTGTAGTGCATTAATAATCCTGTCCAATAGTGATGCGTGCTGCACTGGAGTGATGTGCGCTCGGGAGTAGCCCCTCCTTTCCCAACATGTTATCCCTGCGTGCACAGTTGATGTCTCATAGGCGGAGTCACTGTATATCATCATTTCCTGTCCTTTGTGTTTTTCAAGTGCCGCAATAAGTGTTACCAATTCTACTGCTTGTGCTGAAAAGTAAGACGGTAGTCTTGCACTTGCCACAACCTCAAATTCACTGTTTGCTCTATGCCTCACTATAACTGAACCGGAATGCCTTTTCCCACTTTTGTGATACATTTTTAAAGAACCATCAATAAAGAAAATCTCCCCTCCTGACAATGCATTTTCTTTAATGCATAGTATGTTATCATAAAACTCCTTGTAGTTCGAGCAATCATGCACATGCTCATCCTCTGCCACTGGCCCAGCTACAAATGTGGACGGGTTCAATATTTTACATCTGACAATTTTAATTGCTGGATTAGATAAAATGACTTTGTACACGGAAGCCCTCTGAGGTGTCAATGTACCTTTAGGTTTCTCTAAAATTGCAAACAAAGCATGATCTACAAAAGGTGTTGTAGAACAACCCATTACAATGCTTGCAGAATTCTCAATTGCTAATGTGGCTGCTGCCATTGACTGTTGGCACAGAAAATGCCCTTTCATGACTGGGTCTAACATCCCACTGTAATATGCCAAGGGGTTGTACCCTAATTTAGTTCTCTGTGCTAACACTGCTCTCAGAACTGTCCCATCAGTGTGTGAAAATAAAAAGAATTTGTGAGCATAATTGGGAATTCCTAAAGCTGGAGCTGTACAAATTGCTCTCTTCAACTCTTCAAATCCTTCCTCTCCTTCCTCAGTCCATTCTATTTTCTCCTTATTTATCTGTGCTTTTATTAAAGATTAACAGAGACTGACAGTACCCTTGAGGCAAATGAGTATGTTTCAGTCTAATTTTCCAAAACGGAAAGGAAGTTAAGTCTTGTGAGTCCTTGTGTAACGGAATTGAGAAAAATGCATTTTCAAGTCAATCACTGTGAAATATTGTGCTTCTACTGGAATACTACATTGTATTGTCACCAGATTTGAAACTGGAGGAAACTCGGCCTCTATAATCTGGTTAATCGGTCTCATGTCTTGTATGAATCTCCATGACCCTCCCTTTAATTTCTTCACAGGATAGACTGCGGTATTACATGATGACTCTGATGGGCCCAAAATACCTTCCTTCATCAATGCTGACATAGGGTTTCATTACGAGTTTGGAGGTAGCCATGGTGCTATTAGCGCCATGGCTGACTCCAAACCCGTATCCGGGTAGTCGGAATGGGGACTTACTGGGTCATTCCAACCTTGGAGGACCGGCAAGTCCTCATTCTGAAAACCATTCCCCATTCCCATTCGAACCCCCATAGGGCTCAATGGGGAAGGAGCTAATAACGGGCCCGCAAATAGCGGGCCCGTTATTAGCTCCCTGGTTCCTTAGTGCCTCCGCTAAGGGTGGCTGGTAAAACCAGCCGCCCTTAGTGGGACCCGCAAATGGAACCTCGAAATGCGGCGGTAGGGGGTTCACGGCCCTGGCATCCTTACCGGTGCTGTTAACTCCCTACCACCGTACTCGTAATGAGGCCCATAGTCTCAACAATGCCCTCATCTGCCACTTGAGACATTGGGTATTGCCTCACTCAAGGTACAATTGCTCCTGGTTTCAGCTTTAGCTTAATCTCTCCCACTCCTTTTAATAGGCCTACATCATAAGGGCCTTTTTTCCATAAAACACTTGGCACCTTTTCCAAGTCCTCATCAAAAAATACTGGATACTGTCGCATTATTGCCATGCGCTGTGGGATCTCCCTTTTCTCTATTCTGATCTAATACATAATGCTCATAAAGAACACCACTTCATCGTCTGCTGGATCATCTCTAAACATGTCATCATCAGTGACGTCAGTCAATCTGCACTCCTCCCCAATGGCAATTACTGTTCTCTATGGTCTACCCCCATCATCTGTCCTTTTGAGCATTACCATTGGCCTCATACTATGGCTGGATCTTATTCTAAGTGAATAGTCTTTCCCTCCTCTTGGCCATAGGTATTTGTGATCTAAACAGGAATTCATTAGGTATCCTCATAGTCCTTCCCACTAAGCCAGGTAGCCAAGTTAACAGAATGCCCACCCCAAAAAGGAACATTTCTGGCTCCATACGCACCCCTCGCAGAGCCATTTGCACTATAAATGCCAATATAAACTCACCCACATTCATATAGTGTATCCCAGGAGTGGAGCACACCATACGTTAATGAGTAAAAGAGATTGTATATTATGTTTGGTCAGTAAGTCTCTTCCCAGAATATTAACTGGTGTCTGCCGTGAATACAATGATTGAACAGAAATATCACATTCTCCTCTAGAAACTGGTAACTCGTCAGTAATAGGACCTCAACTTGTAGCTCCAGAGAATCCCTGAGCATTCATGGCATTTCCGGAAATTGGGTATTTTCCCTCTCGTATACATGAACGAGTAGCCCCAGTGTCAACTAAAAATGAAAAGGATTTGCCTCCTATCATCACTGTTACGCTCACCTGGCTCCCACAGGGGCGTCGGTCGGACCCGAACTGCTGCTGCCTACACCCACGTGATGCGTAGTGCAGCGACGACTGACTGGATCTGCCCTCCTAATCTTGTCTGCTTGACCCGTAGAAATATTCTCCTACAAGTGGAGAGATGGATTTAGCCACTTGTGGATTCAAGAGATAGCACCCCCACTGTCCTCCCCACTAATCACCTCTGAAGCGCCCTCCCTGCAATCTCACCTTATATTCTTGAAGGATGAGCCCTCCATCCTGCGAAGCACGCAGGGGCGTGTTGATGACCAGTTACTTCACTGGCTTGAAGATATTGGAAGAGTTGTAGATGAATCTTGACTCCAAAAGATCCTGGTGAAGAGCCGTAAGTATATAGTTCGTAAGAGTTCAAAATGTCTGGAATTCACTCCTGTCCAATTCCTCTTTTATCTTGCAGCTTTGACCCAATAAGAAGATTGACAGCTGAAAGCACTCGGTAAAAGTTTGTGTTACCCAACACTGTCCGGTAAATAATGCCAAGGGTTAAACTTGCTGCTTTCTCCTTATCTTACAGGTGCGGCATAAGAAGATGTGGCGTGCTGATGAATTATACCTCTGGCGGTAAAATCAGGTAAGCAAATGGCGGCTAAAGAGATTGTCTCTGTCTGTTCTCTCTGCTCACCTTGTTTTTCCTTGTCCCCCTTATGTGCCGGGATTCGGCGATGTAAAGATGGAGACAACCCCGGTTCGAAGAGATGCTGCGTGTAACGGTGAGTTTGGCGCGGCGCTGCTGCTGGCGATGCAATGCGTTTAAAACAAAGTCTTTCCTCTGGTTTGAAGATGCGATGAATCCGGAATCAGGTAAGAAATCAGGTAATACTCTTGTTCTAACCTTTGCTTCTTTTCCTTCTTTCTAGGTGCTCCAGGTTCGAGGCAGGCGTGGCAGTAGGCTGGATGCTGCTGCTGGCACGGTGAGCGTTACGCTGCTGGATGCAGAATAATGCGAAGCTTATGCTGCTCTTCGGGCGTGGTTTAAATAGCCTCCAAAGTAGTCCCAGGTAGGTATTCCTCCCCGACCACACCCGAGTAACAAAATAGTCCCTAAGGTAAAGTAGTCCCTTCCAGGCCTCACATGGGCTTGGATCTTCTTGCAGCATGGTCTGCATCAGGTAAGTGTGCACCTATGAGCCTGACGCCTATGGCGCCAGGACTGATGTCCCATATGAGCCTGGCGCCACAGGCGCCATGACTGAACCCAGACAGCCCCTAGCAGGGGTTGCTGGGTTTTCTCAAGGCGACATGATGCCTGCTCCCGGGGCTGATGGACGTGGTCTGGATGCCCGGGGGTATGCATCATGACAATCACATCAGCCCTTGGTTCCTCTTGGGGGGTCTGTTGTCACAGATAGTACTGAACACCTCAAGTCGCCCTGTGAGCTGTCCTATTGTGGATACATACCCCTGTACCTGTAAATGGATTCCATCCTACCACTGTGACATACCCTATTCTAGGTGGCAATAATTTTCCTGTGTTTGCGTTCTGCTGTATCTACATGGGGGCATGCTGCGACTGCCCTTGCAGTGGATTCAATGAAGCTTTCTGTAATTGCTGTGGTTGCTGCTCCTGTTGCACTTGCAGTGCTTGTCCCCCCCTCTTGATTTTTGACCATTTTGTATATACCCTTGGCTCCCACATGTGCACGCAATGTGTCCTGTCATTCCACACGTCTAACATATAGGAGGGTTTTGTCTAATTAGCCCTCCTTGATTAAATCCTCCTTGCACATTCTGATTCTCATTCTGCCCATTCTGAAACCTACCTTGAGTATTTTGAAGTCCACTTCTTCCTCTGTTACCCATGCCTCTACCTTTTGGTATAAACCCACTTCCTCCTTGATTCATCAGGCACTGATTATTTGCCTGCAATGTGTCCACTGCTTGCTGTACTTCTAGCCCTTCTCTGCTTGTCAATACTGCCCCTTCTATGGCATATTTTGACAGTTATTTCTGAAGTAACTTAGCTTCCTGAATTTTTCTAGCATTGTCTTTCTTTTTTTTCCTTCTCCTGTAACAGCCAACAGTGATGCACTATAGTCAACTGTATAGTCAACTGTATTTCAGGCCACAGTTTTGCTTCCATTCCCACTCACTTCTTAAGTTGCCATTTTACTGGCTCAGGCAGTCCCTGACACAAAATGTGGTATAATAACACCACTGTTTTACTCCACGGACCTCGCGTTTCAAGAGACCAGCGCTCTTGAATGTCTTGAATGTAAGCAAGCAGATCTTCATCTTCTTTCATCTTTTGTGTCATAATCACACCCATATCTGATGCATCAGGATATTGTACTCTAAGGGCTCTCCAAACATCTGCCCTACAGTTATTAGATGGCGCTACGTCATGTGCCTTGTTTTGTGCCGTGACACTCGAATAACCTGTTCTCGTCCAATGTCATCAGCTCTTTCCCCAAGAATAGCTGCTAGGAGACACTTGATATCCCCTATTGCCAAGGTATTTCCTCCAGTCATTTTCTCTAACTCATAAATCCATTTTCCCTCACCCGCCGTTAATCTGGGGAGATTGCACCTTAAATTATCCTTGTCCATCTGTGGCCATTGAATATACTGTGGTCTTGCCCCTCCCTTCTCCAATAGGGGAAATTGAGTAAACCCTATTCCACAATCCACTCCCATTGTCTGCCTATCCATGGTAGGAACAATAGTTCCTGATCGCCTTCTTCCTGGCAGGGAACTTAACTGGTTTACATATGGTGGTGATTCTCGCCTTTCACTATACGATCATCCTTTAGGGTGCTCTGGACATGCTATAGGATCTGGTGTCCTATCTTTAGGTTGTTCTAAATCAGACCATCTTACTCCCTTTTATGCCTGTAAGTCTCCCTCAGGGGCACACAAGCTCCTTCCCTCCCCACTGAAGGATTCTCTCTCTTCATCTAACATGTCTAGTCCCCAACACATATGGCTCTCCTCTCTTTCACCCTTGTCTAAAGTTAGCCTACCTTAAAGACAAAGCTCTATGTTCAGAACCAAACGAGCTTCTCTCTTCACCTCATTATTGGGAGATTATAAATTGATCTCCCTTTCCTCAGCTTCCCGATTTGGCTCTTCCTCTTAACTCCTGATAGGCTTTATCAATCTTATCTCCAATGCTCCCTATATCAAAATCCTCATCTAATGTAACTTTACATGGTCCTGACATTGCTCCCTGTAATTGGAGGAATTCTTCTATATCGCTCCATTGTATCACTGGAATTGGCTCCATTAATTAATTCTGAATGCAATCAATCTTGCGTTCTCGCTCTCCTTTTTTGTTCTAATTCTTCATCTACTTCACTTTGCTTTCTTGCTTCCCATCTAACTCTTTCTTCTTCCTTTCTTATTTCTTCTCTCCTTTCCCCGCTCTTCTTTCTTCCTCTTCCTTTCATCTGTGTATCCTCTTATTTCTTAATTTCTGTGCTTCCTCTTCTTCTCTCTCCCTATGCAGCCTATCCTGTTCATCCATTGCTCTCTGTCTGTTATCATACTTCCTCTGTTCCTCTGCCCTTTCTTCTTCCCTTTGTTGCTCCTCCTTATACAGGTTCTCACTGTTGTCGGCTCTTCGTTATCTGCTCATCTTCTTTTAATCTCTTTCCTCGTTCCCTGTCTTTTCTATCCTGCTCGTCTCGATCTTCCCTTTGCCTAACTTCCTCAATGCTTTTCCCATTTAGCTTAAGCAATATCTGTCCTCTCATCCATTGGTTCTGTACGAGCACTACCTCGTCAGCTTTCTCCTTTTCTCCTTCCCATCTCTTAATTTCTTGTTCTATATCTGTCGATATGTTTGAAAGCTCACCTTTCTCTTCCCTATTTTTTAAGTCCTTAAAGGTCCCCTCCTTTCTCTTACTCTCCTCAGGACTATCGTCACAGCTATAAGCAGGCAGTTCACTCTTTCAGCTCGAAACCTTCAGTATTGACTCCCCTCTCTAATCAACCACTTTCGCCTTCCGTCCACAAAGCCCCTGTGGAAAACAGGAGGGATTTCGTCAAAGAGGGACCAGTCCCACATGTATCAATTTTCTTGCAAGAATTCTATATTGGCCGCTCTCCACAGGAAACCTCACGATCTTTCGGCTAGATGGCGAAGGGCATTCAATCGTCCGAAGCACTGGAGTCTATAGGTTGATGGGCCTTTATGCCAACCATCCGACAAGTTACCACATGAACCCTACAGGCCCTTTTACTCAAGTTAACATGTCGTACTATGGATGGGACGGAGAGTAACTCCTCAAACTAAATAATAAGACTGACTCAGGAAGTTGGCAAATAACTGTTTTAATATCAATTGTCTAAAACAGGGAGTACAACAGACATCAACGGATGTCGCACAGCATGATCTCGAAGTATTTCATGAAAAACAACACATTTATACAAAAAATTTATCATACGTAATATCATACTACGTTACAAACTAAGCAAACCAATGGTCAAAATTGTGGTTGGTTCAAGGGTAACATATAAATATATTTTCTATATGGGATAGGGTCGTGATTGCTCCTCCAAAGTCAGGTGGGCACTCATGTCCTCCCTTAGTACAAGTCATAGTGCAAGTCCTTTTCGATAGTAATTAGAAACATAACACTTCAATAAACTATAAGGCTCTTCATTATACGGCCTTCTACAATTGGCTGGCACGCGTGTACCTTCTGGAAAATGTGATGCTGATGGGTAAACTTGACCGAATCTCTTCACCCAATTAGCCTGACATCTCTCATCACTCATGCCGTCTGCCATTCACATTGTCTTTGAACTCGGCCTTCTAGTAGCTTCTTGCCTCTGGGAATATAGTAGAGTGTGAACACTTGCCATCTTCAATCTGGTGCTCCATGCTCTCATCTATTTTCATCCTCAGCTCACCTGATCAGAGACCTTGAATTTACTCATATAATACCATTAAATAGTCTTTAATGAAGAAACTTGGCACTCATAGTCTTCTCTCTTTGCAACTTATCAAGGGATGCCTTGGCTTCTCACGATTTACTGTTCTTCGCAGCTGATAACCAATTCTTGGCTGCTTCCAGTCTTTGACATCAAGCCAGACAGCCACTTTGGTCTTGCTTCGACTTCATGCCTATTCTTTGCTGCGACACACATTGCGTCCAATCCGTTTTCCTTCATGGAAACTCACTTATGAAAATGTATCATCAAATGTCCAGAACTCTTATATACATGTATGTTGGCGGCACCGCCTGCAGTCTATATACTATGTATAGCCAGTCTTATGAATACTTAGTCTACTTGCATTTCAGCATCTGTAAAATTGTGAAATGACTTGTGTTTTCTGCAGAGTTCTTCACACGTGCAATCTTTGTTCCGCACATGAAAGTCTTATCGATTCTTTACTTCACCACCAGATTCTATGTCACCTATGAATTCTCTTCTCTGGTCTTCCTTCCCAATGCGTCACTCTTATCTTTTTGTGAAGTCACCAGCTTCTCCTTTTCACATCTTCACACTTCTTCAGGCAGTTCTCTTAGGAGACCATCAGTCTTTTGAGGATAGTTCACGTAGGGATTTCTCAACGGACCTTGTCAGAAAGATTCTTTGTGCTATTGGTACCATTACTGGCGTTGCAAATGTTGCAATTTCTGGTTTCCAGCATATAGGCAAACTGGAGGCGGGACTTCCTGTAGAGGTGCTCGGCTCCTCCTCTACACATTTTGCACCAAATGTTCCTCATGGCCACACAGCTCATCCAGTGTACACATGGATGTGCAGCTCTCTATGCAACATGCTCCAGCAGTCGTTTAAACGTTTATGACATTTTTTCAATCCATATGTTGAACTAAAAGACAAAAGTAAAATCAAAATTTTACAAAACATGCGTTCCTGTCCAGTGAGCATCAAGGAGTATGCCTGGATATCAGGAGCATCTTCTAAAAGAAGCTGTCATCATATAAACATTTTAGTAATACACCATTCTACAATGTTTAACCTTGTGCATAAATTATGGTATTAGGTCAAATGACCCTTTTCTTTTTTCCAAAAGGAAAAAAAGACCAATTTAGAAAGACCGCTTTGTAACCACACAGAGCTGTCTTTTTAAATCAGACTGTCAGCCCCTGCGCCACACATGAGTATGCGCAGGGACTGACAGACAATGTGAGATGGAGAGGATGAGCACCGGGAGTAACAGGTAAGTGTGTGTGAGAGAGTATGTTTGTGTCCACGTGAGTGTCACAAAACGTGTGTCTCTGCGGAGGGGTCTGGAGAGGGGCAGGGAGCAAAGGGAGGGCTTGGGGGAGAGAAACCCCCAAAATAAAAATAAATATCAGTTTTGTCTCTTTCCAGTTTTCTGGGGTCGCACGAAATCAACCAAAAACAAAATCTGTCTTTTTGATATGCGACCTACAGTGCTAAAGGTCCAGCTCTACACAAACTCAATTACAGTCTCCGAAATGCGACAGCCCAAGAAGTGCTAAGATAAATAGAAGACATACAAAGTAAATATGTTGGAACTGAAATAGAATAACAAAACACAAGTAACTTAGAATATAGCATCGTTCAACCACTACCCTTCTTACAAACACATACAAAAAAGAAATAGCAAAGTTTCAAAACACATTTGCTGAAATTCCAGACAAAATATGTGTCTGTTGTTGCAGAACTTTCTGTAAGCAAAGTAAACAAATTGCAGATATGTCCTACAAGATAGAAGACAATGAGGAATCACAATGGTCCCAACTGACCTTGTATCTAACAGCAGAAAATAATACAACATAACCGACTGCTTAAAACTTTGCACATACTGCAATAATAAGCTTAATGACAACCAAACGGCATTGTGAGCTATCAATAATTCCAAATGCTCTCCAACAACATATTCTATATAGAAGTATTATAATTTATACAGTACATCCATTCCAGGCTTAATTGCGACTTTAGCCGAAGACTGCCTAATTGTCTTCATCAGAATTATTTAAAGGCATTTGTGGCAAGATAGTATATTTACTGTTAGACCTTAATGAAAACATTGAAATACTCGGAGTAGAACGACCAGTACCTCAATCTTTGATTGTACTAGTTAATGGTGTTCGGACAAAAGACAAAACAAAGAATTTGGCAACTACTAGTGGACTTGAACAAGGTTAAAGAAGCCCTACAGTATCTCAAACAGAAAATGAATACTACAAAGACATAATCATAGAAGAAAAGTTAAAAGAAACAATATAAATATATGAACATACACAACAAACTGGTCAATTTGAATGTGTTGACCTTTGCTCTACAGACAACATTCTTTACCAGTATACAATTCACCCACTACATACCAGAGACACCATGGAAGATGCATTAGAAACATAATAAATGCGTCAAGCCAAAGGGTCTCTGATAAGTATATGGGACAAAAATGTTTAGAAGCAAGTTGTTTGCCACTACTCTTGCCTACCGGAAAAGGAGGAAGACACGAAAGACCCATGAAAATCGGTGCACATGAATATCGTTTTCTAAGAACGTATTCTGAAGATGCATGATGCCAGCAAATTATTTAATACATTTTCCATCTCTTGCTTGAAAGTGAACTAGCAACTCTAAATTACAGAGTTTCACACACGCTAAACGCAGAAACACACTATATGCACATATCAGTTAGTGATAAAAGATAAAGATGAATTGTTGGAGTCAAGTATTACAAATATCTAGGCAAATATGCGTGGTACAAAAGAATACTGGTTCCGACTTTATGTTGATGTTTGCTGCATGTTAAAAAGCCTAGTCTGCCCTCCCCCCAACATGGGTTGTTATTATCTGTTGTGCGGAATATGCATGGGATGATTTACATGACTTTCTATGCAATGCAAACCAAAACAAAGACAGAATAGGCATAAAAAGTGCAGGAGAACTCTGTTTTCTAGATCCTGTAAATGTTTCAAGATACTTTCACCATCCTTGTATTGCCACCCGTGACTCTGGATCCCTTATGGAGACTATCTAAGCAGTGCGCACAACATAACTGATACCACTACACCAGACCTTAGACTAGCCACACTACACATAAACAAACCGAGAATCAATACTATGTCCAAACCCAGCATCTCTTGATGCTGAAGCACACCTAGAGTGAACCACCCAGATAGTCCACAAAGCCACAGCAACAAAACGACTCCAAGATACTGGTTTATATTACAGATACGGCTAGCCATGACTCTAGATCCCTTATGGACACTATCTAACCAGCACACACAACCAAAACCACCATAGCCCACACAACACACTAACACCAACACAAACACTACCACACACCGGAGGCACTGCATTTTACACATACGGTTACAATGCATGAGGCCTCTTGCACAAACTATCATAGGCAAAACAACACTGACAGGCGCCTGTTCCTGTTGGTTCTGTATCCTCTCACCCTATCCCCACTAACCTCCCCACCCCACCCTCTCTTGCAGAGGCATGCAAGTGCCTGGAGATTATTGCCCCTGGCTGGTAGTGGTTATACTTCATCTGTAATAAATGTTTTCCTCCATTTGGAGAAGTAGAATACTTCTTTTGGACCAAGAATATTAATCCAGAGGAGCTCCACACATCCACATCCTTTTGTGGATAATAAATGCTCCCATATTAGGTTACAACAGGAATCCCACTGTTTTAAAATGTATTGAAAAGTACTTTATCTGTGACATCCCTTCAGAGGACATACATGATGAACTACGGAAACAAATTTTACGTTTACAATGACATGAATGTGGTAAATACTGCCACCGTTGATACAGAAAAAAGGGAAATACTTCACCAAATATTATTTTGGATTCCCTAGACCAGTTTGTACCAAAGGTCAAGTAAATATGTTAATGTCTTCTGTTAGGCACAGTGGGAAAGGCAAATCTCCCAAAAAGGTATGAATCATCCAAGTGCATCAATGATTACAAACCTATCATTAAACTCTTGTGGAATGCTTTCATAGACATTCAATATATCGCAGATATTTCAACTTCATTTGCAAAATATGTCACAGCCTAACCGACCAAAGCTGAGGAAGCAAATGTAAATGACCTCTGGGCTGACATAGCAGCTGACAAAACTCTGTGACAAAAATGTTACAGCTTTGGCATCAAAATGTTGTCACATAGAGAGAGTGGGTGATACGAAGCTGCAGATCATTTAATAGGTACAGCCTTCTATGGGAAATCTGAAAACATTCTCTGGCTCAACCTTGGTCCAGCTTCATTGCAAAAAAAGATTACTAAAATCCTATCAAGAAATCAAATTTATAACTACAGAAAATCCCAAAAGCCAATACATCTTAAAAGATAATCTGACACATACTACACAGAACAGAAGTGCTGCTTCGAAAAACATGTGTTTGTATGACATAGCACATAATTATACATACAAATTTAATGTCATGTTTAATAAGACAGCTGGAAAATAGTATTTAATTGTGCAGGAAGTCTAGTAATACTTTCAACACCCATCTAATGTAAGTACTAGTCCCATGCAAAATTATTCTTTTACTCTACAGAGCATAGAGCACTTTATTACATGGCCCTTCTACAACTATTCAAACCTTGGAGAAAAGAGGAGGAATTGCTAGGTGATCATGACACACTTGAATTTGCATTCAAGGCAAATGAAAGCAGTATACCAAAAGAGAATTTTAACAATACAAAGAATTGTTAGATAATAAATGCCAACAAGAAGAACAAATAAGATAACTAGGTAAAGACACTCATGAAGGGAGTCAACCATCTCTTACAGGAAGCCAAGAATCACTTGGAGAACCATTAATTCAAGATGAAGCAGAAAAAAATCATCCAAACAATCTAATGAAGTGTCAGTGCTCAAATCACAGTTAAATGATGAAACATGCACCATTTATCTAGATGTCACTGAAGAACTAGAGCATGGATTTAAACATGAAAACAAAACTTGCAGTTGTGAAAAGTACAAACCTTTGCTCTTCTATTTAAGATGTGCAGCTGGTTCTGGCAAAGCTTTCTTAATTAGAACAATCCAAAATTGTCTACCAGAGAAAACAAATAACAATATTTCAGTTTTTGTAACAGCCCGCACAGGTCTAGCTGCTTACAACATATGAGGTGTAACTTTACACCGACTTCTGCTCCTTCCAGTGGAACACCAAAATAAATTAGAATATCGCAAATTGGCAGCGGAAGCTGAAGTGAAGTTCACAGACTGATGTGACAAATAAAAATCCTTCTAGTAGATGAAGGAAGCATGGTTGTCATCTAAGAATGCACAAAGTCTTAAAGACTTGAAACGAAGAACTGTTTGGAGGAAAACATGTAATTGTTTTGGAGACCTCAAAAAGTTAACAGCAATCAACCGCCATACCATATTAAAAACAGTACATTATAAAAAATGCTGTACCACACTCGGCAGCATTGGCAATGTGCATCTATTTTTGCTACAGACAACTTGCACAAAACAGGCGGTAGACTGCATATACAAAAGATGCTCACATTTTAAAGACAATTAGAATTGGTGTGCTTACTTGAACACGTAAAGTCTTCTTTGGAAAGTGAACTAATAAATGACTATATGGACGAAACTTCTACCGCTGTTGTAATTGAACAATTGAACATCACCAATGCATGTGTTTAATGTCAACCCTTGTAAAATATGACCAATTTAAGGAAACAATGCTCAAAAAAGATGCAACCCATAGTCCACAACATTTGCATAGACAAACTGGAAGTGCATGGCATGCCATTCCCTGTGTATCAACAAGCAACAGCCTCACTAAAGAACCTAGGAAAATCAATATCAAACACAGCTGGAGTTGAAAAGTATTAACTTTCTCCCTAAACTGCATAGTGATACTGAGACACAACCTTGGCGTAGAACAACGTTTAGTCGATGGGGCAATTGGGAAAGTTATTGGCTTTCAAAAATATCCAAATGGAAACCAATATCCAGTTTGTCATCATCAAATTGTACAAACTTGAACAAACAAAAAAGTCCCTGCACCACAGCACATTTCCTTCCTTTTAAAGATATGTATGTATGAAGAGAACATCTTTCTATCTCTCTCTCTCTCTCTCTCTCTCTCTCTCTCTCTCTCTCTCTGTCTCTCTCTCTCTCCCTCTCTCTCTTTCTCTCTCTCTCTCAGTCTCTCTCTCTCTATCTCTCTTTCTCTCTCTCTCTGCCTCATATGCTGTTACCATTCACATGTCACAAGGTCTTGCCCCCATAGACATTTGCAGCACAGTCTTCAAAGAAAGTATGATTTACGTAGCACTTCCATGTCTTCATAGACTCACTGGTCTATTCATAGTAAACTTTTAATCCATCAAAGTCAACACTGGCATTCCCTGCATCCTAGACTGCAACAAACTGTGTGCACAGTACACTTCACATCTGAATATGTACCATGTACCTCCAAAAAACAAAAGCTTTAAACTCATACAAATGGAAACTACAGCAGATCTCCCAGTAATCAAAATTAAAAAGGAATACAAACAAATGCAGGACCTTCAAATCAAACAGAGACCACATCACCTGGTCCTTTTCAATTTAACAACACAACTGAAATAATTTGCTATGCAAATATAGCAATCAATCTAATATTCCAATCGCCACCAATTGTGAACAATTTTTTATTTACCTGGTTCAGAACAGCAATGCTTACAACTCCTCATCATGCACCAAATTGGACCACTGTGCAAGATTGGTTAGATACACCATTGGCACAAAGCAGGATCCACACAAATTCCTAAATGCACTTAATAGAAGTACTAGAGAGAGAACACGGCTCTATAAATGAAATCCTACAGATTCCATTCACTTGGAAACATACATGCAGGTTCAGCAACTATATTTCTGAAGAACATGTTCCCAATTAGCAATTTGTGTATGCATCTATTGCCAAATTGTAATACAATTCCATTTCAAAAACTTTCCTCAAATGCAAATCATCCAATTCGGGCAATCTTTCGACCATACAAATAGAGTCACATGGCCAGAAAAATGTTCCCAACAGTAGGCATAATAAACCACACTGATGCTGCAACCACTTCTGGAGCGGTATACTGTGTAAGTAAAAACAAGTGGTTGTTTTGAATGTAACAACACTTTTGTTACTGAAAAACAAAAGTTACCAGTAAACCTAACAAATGCCTATTAAATATTCCTTAAACCAAATTGTAGTCATTAAATTATACATCAAATTCATATTTACAATGATATACAATTAGAATATGCCAATGTGTATCTAACCACTGTAAAACATAAGCAAACAAACAAAACAAATATTCCTTAATTACATTACACTTAAGACACGCCACCACCTATTTAATTGTTTAATCAATTCATAATACCATTACACTACTTTCTACTTATACGAAATCTGTTTTCTTTTCACAAACATGACAGTCTGAAAGAAATGGATTAATAGTTGAACAAAATTACCATTTTATTAACAGGAAATATACAAAATGATTTTTTTCCATGACCCAATGATTTCAATATATCAAGACAACAACTGAGGGTACTACACATGAGGGATAAACAAGTGAATGTATGTATGAAATAAAAATATGTATATCTTCCATACCATTTTTTACAACTATTTTTATTTTTGTTTCTTTTCAGAGAGATAAACACAGATGATCCCTTGTTACCATGTCCACTACTGCCCAACGTCAACCAATCCACTAATTGCCAAATCCAGACTTACTCTAACTACTACTATACCAACAGTCCAAAAGTCCCATTGTGGCTGTGGTCATTGCCAGGGATCAGATTGTTCAAATTACATAATTATTAAAGCCAAAGTAAGCATACTTTGGACAAGGCCAGTGGCCAGATTGTTCAGGGCATGGATATGCTCCAAAGAATCTGACTCGTGGCCATTGCTACAACACTTACTCTGCCTACCACTGCTTTAGCCACACTCCAAAAGTCCCATTGTGGCTGTGATCATGCTCAGGGGTCAGAATGTTCAAACTACATAACTATTAAACCAAATGTAAGTGTTGCTGTGGCCATGGAGTGCAGTGAGTTTATAACTGTGAGTCGTTTTGCACCCCTTTTAATTCTACTTATTTTTGGGTAATGGGTGGGGTAAGGGTGTTTTAGAATGAAAGAATTCAGGCATGAGTTCAAAACCAATCTTTTCTGATGTATTAAAGTTGTCTAGAGTGAAGTGCCTGAGTGGGTATCCACACAACAAGATTGGAAATTGCACAAAATACCTAGAACATGATCCATGAAACTAGTGGAAGGTTTAAAAGAGTCCAAAACCCATTGTTTTTTTTCTTTTTTTAAATATTTATTTTCGAAATTACAGTAAAGAGAAAAGAGAAATAACAAAAGCATAACATATATAAATCCATACTAAGAACATCCAACTATTTACAGATACCCCCTCCCACAGAGTCACATCCCATTCAATATCAGGCCTAATACAATAAAATAAATTTACCCCATATCTTGTTGAATAATGCAATTTTCTTCTCTCTTAGATACAAAACCCTTTCAACATCTGCCAATACATGCATCTCAGTAATCCACATTTCAATGGTAATGGGAGTAGAGGATTTCCAATTTCTCAATATCAACTTCTTTCCCACCATCGCTCCCCGAAAGATCCACTTTCTCTGGGAGGTACTCAAGTCATCCAGTACATCTGTACTGCCCAGCACAATGGTCTTAAAATCCATAGGAATTCTCTCATCGAGAACCCTCTCAGAAATCAAGTCAAATTCAAACCACATACCCCTCACCCTCGAACACTCCCACAACATATGTTCAAAGGTGCCCACCTCATGTACACATGCCCAACAATCAGAGGTATCACTCATTCCTCTCTCAAACAGTCTCTCAGGCGTCCAGTACGTTCTATGCAAAATCTTGATCTGACGCGATCTCTCAACCAGACTCAAAGAGCACAATTTCACATTCTCACAAATTCGAGACCAATGATCCTCCTCAATCTCCTCACCTATCCTGCAGTTCCAATCCAGTCTCACAGTATTATTCATAATTATTCATTAGACACAATTTGTTTATAAACAAAGCTGACTAGGCCACAACCACTCACCCCCGGGTTCCAACCAAGCCAATCCAAATTGATCCCTTTCTCCATATTCACATCACCCAACGCTCTCTTGATCTTCCGATAATCCACCAGATTAAAAGTAGGTATGTCAAACTTCAACCTTACCTCCCTAGCAGTCAACCAAGTTAAACCATCAAAAAGGTCCCCTATCCATTGAACCCCAGCAAGGAACCAATCATGCCAGAACAAAACTTTCCCTTCATGTGTAACTCTCGGATTCAGCCAAAGTGAAGCACTCGGGTCCCTCAATGCATCGAAACCCAAACATTCATTCAAAGCCAACCATGAATTCCGAAGACTCCTAGTCAACGGATTCTCCAATCTCCGTCTGCACGGTTGACTTGTCAACAGAGCCCTAGGTGACAACGGACTCACATGGCTAGATTCTGCACCAAACCAATCTCCACCATCTGATTTAAGACAGGCAAACAATGTACGGGACATGAAAGCCAGTTGATATGCCCTGAAGTCCGGCACTCCCAGCCCACATTTAGACAAGGGCAACTGTAGTTTACTAATCCTCAGGCGCGGAGGTTTATGATCCCACAAGAAACCCTGCATGAGTCTATTCAGCTCCCGCCAATATTTCTTCTCAATCTCCAATGGGACCATACTCCGAACATAGTTCACTCGAGGAGTCGACACCATTTTCAAAGCATTCACCTTCCCCCAAAGGGAAAGGTGCAGCAAGAACCATCTATCTAGATCCGATTTGAAAGTTGCACACACCGCATTCATGTTCACTCTCACAAAGTCAGCAACCACATGTAAAATCAAGACCCCCAAGTCCATCAATTTCTCGGCGCACCACTTGAAGTCCAGCCCAGTAACCATTTGTTTATCACATAATGGGACAAGGGGTAGAACTTCCGATTTCGCCCAATTTATCTTGTATCCAGAGCACCGATGAAAGACCTTCAGAACATTCATAAGTACAGGCAGCGAATCAGCAAGATTCTTAAGGACTAATAGCAAGTCATCAGCATATAGCCAAGCTTTTTGTCTCAAACCCCACCAATCAATACCTTTTAGGCCATCCTCAGCTCTCAGTGTAATTGCCAAAGGTTCAATACTAAGCACAAATAAGAGAGGAGACAACGGGCAACCTTGTCGCGTGCCACGCTCCAACTCAAAAGGTCGAGACCTCTGACCATTGGTTTTAACATCTGAAAGTGGGTTTGGAATATAGCAATCTAATCCAGGAACAAAAATGATAACCAAAACCCATCTTTTCCAGAACAGCAAACATAAATTGCCAGTTGACTCTATCGAATGCCTTTTCGGCATCCAATGAAAGAACAGCCGAATCTTCTGACAGCTCTGATGCTCTATCGATAGTGCACAGTAGATTCCTCATGTTACTGAACGTCGTCCTACCTTTAACAAAACCAGACTGATTCTGATCTATCAGCTTCGGAATAAGATTTTCTAACCTCAATGCCAGAACCTTGGCTAGAATCTTGTTGTCCACATTAATCAAACTAATAGGCCTGTAAATGGACGCCAAAAACTCATCCTTGTCTTTCTTTAGAAACACTGAAATTGTGGCATGCCTAGTCGTATCCGGAAGTAATCCCCGAGCATTAGAGGTCTTATACATATCTGTTAACAACACCAATGCAGAATCAGGCAACCACCTATAAAACTCCACTGGTAGTTCATCAGGGCCGGCAGACCTGCCAACATTTAATTTAGAAATTGCATTCCTGACCTCATCCACAGTTATAGATTCTTCCAACAATGCTGAAACCTCCTCAGAAATTTCTGGGACCGGAATCGTCCCCAAAAAATCTCCACTAGTCGCGTCTATGTAAGACTCATTTTTATACAAATTCATATAAAACTTCCTAAACACCTCATTTATCTTCACTGGATCAAAAGTAGTCATTCCAACAGAGTCCTTAATCGATGCGATTGACCGCTCTGACTCTCTCACCCTCATTCTATAAGCTAACCAGCGATCACACCTCTCACCCCGTTCAAAATAAGTGCACTTTTGTTGGAAATACCTTTTTTCTACTCTATTTGAAATCAACGCAGTCAAGTCTTTTTTCAACCGGTTTAACTCCGGAAGTAAAAACAATTTTGTAGGATCCACCATCAGTTTCCGTGACAAATCATTTATTTTACTCTCTAATTCCATCTGGGTATTGTCCCATTTCTTTTTCAAGCCCCTCACCAAATTAATAAACATGCCTCGTACCGTACATTTAAATGCTTCCCAAACTACGCCCAATTCAAATTCTCCATCACAATTTTCCTCCACAAAATAATCTATTTCAGTAGATTAGTTCTCCATCTCATCAACGTTATCCAACAACATAGGATTTAGTCTCCAGGTAAATTGCCTATCCACAGCAAAATTCCATCTCAAATCCAGAACGCCACCACCATATCAATTCTTGAATAAGTAGTATGCGCTCCAGAATAGAAACTGTACTCTCTCACCATCGGATTGTCCGTCCTCCAGCTATCCTGCTGATGATGCTCCTCCATCAAATCTTTCAGTGCCCGAGATTGCAAATCCGCTCTCCTGCAGAATCGATTATTACTCCTATCCAGAGTTGAGTCAATGACTGTGTTGAAATCACCCCCCAAGACAATGTTACTAGTCTCTAGATTCTGAACTGATTGTGCAACTTCCCTGAAGAAGGAGCCATCATCCAAGGTCGGCGCATAAATATTACAGAATGTAAACATCTTGCCCTGAATGTTCGTCAGAATAGCAACCATCCTTCCACCATCCTTCCACCCTTATCACACAGAACCTTAAGAACCTGAAGCGGGGCATGTTTCCTTATTAAAATCACCACACCCCTAGTCCTCGAATCATATGAAGAACCGTATACTCTCCCAACCCAGCCCTTCCTCAAACCATCCAAATCATACTTAAGAAGATGAGCCCCTTGAAGGAAGTAAATGTCTCCTTTCAAATCATTCAAATAGGACATCATCTTCCGTTTCTTCTGCACATTATTCAGTCCATTCACATTCTATGAAACAACTCTTATTTGATCACCCATCTCCCAATCCAGATAGTCCACCCCCACCCAATTCAATCTAGATATCAGGCCCATATCCTTGTATGTGACCCTGAAACCCAATCCCAACCCAATACCCCCAAAACAGATGCACAACAACAAGAACAGCAAACCAGAAAAAAACTCCTTCACACATTCCAGATACTCCAACATCCTGGACACCCCTCCAAATAAACCAAACTCCCCATTAACCACCTAAACCACAATTAACAACATGACCACCACTACCCAGACCCCATCTACCACAACTGCACCCCAGGAAGGTAAGAAAGCACAAAGTACATGAAACTACATCTTTCCCCAAAACACATATCAAACCCTTGCCCACCACCAATGTTCCCCCCAAAAACAAATCCAAATGTATACAGAAAGAATCCAGAGATATCCAAATGTAAAACAAAAGCCCCACAAACCAATCATCAACAATCATTTGTGATACCCCCTGCAGCAGACACAGGAAGGAAATTTAACAGCACCATTCAAATTCCACCCCGCACTCCTGCCAAACGGCATCACATACAATGCCATATGCAACACTGACCCAGAAGACCATGACACAACACTCCCCATGTAGTATCCGAGAACCTGCACCAGTAAGTTGAAAGCAATGAATCAAATCCGGGCAAGCATGGGCCGAAATCATGAAATCATTCAGTCCAATTGATTGAGCACACTGGATGATACATTAAGACTTGGACAACTCACAACTGGTAATTCCAGTGACCAACATACACCCAAGCGTCTAACACAGCCCAAAAGCAACCGTAGGTCACCCAGTAGCCCGCCTCAATATTGACATGCAAACAAGCATCAGAACAACCATAAAATTAACTAATCATTACATGTCAAGGCAGTTTTTAAGTTTTTTAGATCTACCCTACTGAAGAAAATCCAATTATATTTCAGTAAACAACCACATTCAAAAAATCTCCCATTTGTGTGAATGCATCAACCACCATCTAAAGTAAAGCATCACGAAGTACTAGCAAGATGCCCCATTGTCGTTATTATTGTATACCAAAACGAAATCCTCTGGCTATCCACTGCACATATACATCGGCTCCTTCCACTCCAGAGTTTGTAGGTATCGCTAAGCTCCATATTAAAACCACCCCCATAAACCTGAGAACAGCAAGCTCAAAATTAGCCCTTCATCCTCCAGGTCGGTACATGTAATTGCATCCATTCCAGAGGCTAAAATCCTGAACCACTATATAAAACTGCTGGAGGGAAGATTCTGGGGCACAGTAACCTGTATAGGGTTGTTGATAGCAATCATTACCGATGGAAAAAACATGTGCAGGAGACAGTACTGACAGTTCTGCTAGGGCAACACTAAGACCACACGACCATGACCAGTTTCTCCCCCCGAAGTCGACAAGAAGTAAGCACAGCAATACTTGAGGGATTGCAAGTCGGGGGGGAGGGCGGGAAGCACAACGTCAAGAAAAATGCCCGCAGCCGACACCAGGCACTACTAATAAGCCTCTACGAAACATCAGCGGTCAGTGTCAGGCCGCACTCCAGCAGGTAAGCACAGGGATCACGAGTCCAGCTGCGGGTGCTTAAGGGCCTGTTCCACCCCAAAGCGTCTATCACCAGCTCCGAGCATGGGCACAGATGAAGATCATTCCACCTTCCTGCCGTCAATAAGTATTAGCTGTTTGGCCACCATCCATTCCTGTGCACCTTGGAATAGTACCCATTCAGAAGCAGCAGAAGCTGATATGAATAGGAATAGCGAATGAACCCTGACGGAACACACATGGAATAAACTGTGGCAATAGTCAGCTGGGCGGCCCCTTTATGGCCAGTATCGCCTGCTTTCCCAGGTTATAGAGAATGCAGTACAGGGCTGCTGGAGGTGGCCACTACAGCATCATCCGGCCCGGAGCAGCCATCCATTAATCAGGAGCAGAAAGTGCAGAATGCAGCAGGGGAGCCCAACAAAAACAAAAAGCAACGTAAATCCACCCACCGCATGCCGCTCCAAGATGAGAATCGGAACATCATGGTCATGTGATCACACAGTGACATGTTCTAGTCTCCTAGGGGAACACCTGTAGGCAAATGCAGTAGATCGCCGTTCTCGTCCTCCAAACCGATGTAGATCACAACGCACTACGCGTATTACGCGCACCCAACATCACCTCCCAGCAGGCTCATCCGGGTCAGCTGAGCAACACGTGACACCTCAATTACAGCAGGTGCACTTCTCTAAAGCTGCTCTGACGTCCCCTGCTGCATGGAACACGACGGTGGGAATGTTCTTTTCTGAAAAGAAAGCGTTAAACCGCAAAATGCTCACGGTGCCATTTTCCACAAATCAATCCAATATGTGTAATAAAAAAATGAAAGGAAGTCAAAAATACCCAGCATATCAATAGGTGCAGCCATGGCAGTGGTCATCTAATAAGCCAATAATATTATCAGTTATTCATCCTTTCTGGCCCGCTTTCCAAATCCTTTAGCCATTTCAAAGCCTCATTGTGATCAGCTGTAATTTTCTCCCCATCAGGAAGCACCAAAGTAAGCCAGTTGGCTCTATTAAGGAAACCCTTCATCCCCAAAGTTCTTGCCAGGTCCTTAGGCTCCTTAAAAGATGTTCTAATCTCCACCACCTCCTTTGGATAATCCGGGTAGACAAACACCCTCTGCCTTTTGTAGTAGATCATCTCCATATTTCTTGCAGCTCTCAGAACATCCTCCTTCACCCTAGTGCAAGTAAAGGATATCAGTATCTTTCTAGCTTTCTTAAGGCCCAATTTCCTGCCAATCCTGAACACATTGTCAATGTCTATCAATATTAACTGTTTACATTTCAGTGTGGTTTTCAGAAAGTCCAACATTTTATGAGCCACGTCTTCATTGTCTTCCTCCTCCAAGCCAACAAGCCGTATGTTCCTACATCTAATTCTCAAGTCCAGCTCCAAAGTTTTAGCTTTCCATTTGCTGAGGTCCTCCTTCAGCTTCTTATAAGCCCTTAAACTCCCTGAAATCTCAGAAGACATGGATGCAGTACCACTCTCCAAAACTGAAACACGTCCATCAATTTGAGCTAACTTCATTATTAAATCTTCCATTGAATATTTAACATCAGCCACATCTTGAGCCACTTTCCCCAAGTCTTGAGCCACCTTGAGAAGCAGGGAGTATATATCCTGTGGACTTGGTATCTGTGCCATGTCAGCGGCAGATTTGGTCTTCTTTGGTATAGGATTATCAGCACTTTCAATTTTCTTTTTGGAGTTCATAATCTTCAATAATCACATGTGGGAGAGGGCCAGGAGCTGCTGGTTTAAGCTGCTGCCTCTGCTGCCTGCATTCCGGAATCTCCGAGAAGTCCCATTGTGAGTCTTATTTCGGTTGGTGTTTGCTGCATTCCCCATTGTTGTGTACGTGGTACACGAAGCGCGCATGCGCGGCCCAGCGGGCCGGCGCATGCGCGCCAGTTAATAAAGGCGGTGCCCGGAGCAGTTCGCGCCGGAGCGCCGGAACAAGCAGACGTCTCCGGCGTGTGTTCTTGCACGCCGCATACGCGCGCTGGTGTCCTGATCCAGGGAGGCCCGCACACCACCACAGACCTTTCCCCAGGGCACAACACTGGCGACGAGGAGGTACGGTCTGCTTCCGTGCCCCGACAACCTCGGAGAGACGGAAAGTCTTCCGTATTACGGACCCGCGGAGCGCCGGCGGCCATCTTCTTTTCACTCGCTCCCCCTTCACACGTGGCGGCAGTGGTTGCGGCCCGAAAGGGTGCTCGTGCGCCACTCGCCAGCTGTATTGAAGGACACAGACAATTTTTGGAAAGCCCACAGTCCTGCAGGCGCAGGGCTGTGGCAATTAAGAAGAAAGAAGTGAGTTTTTACACCCCAACACTACCACGAGACCAGGACAAGCCGCCCTTATCTCAAGACAGACAACTGTGAGTACGTGGCGCAGAAATGGGTGAAGAGGCTGACGATGAGGGTGCCGCCGCCCCAATCCCCCGCAGAGCTCGCAATTCCCTAGCCCCCATGCCGGAATTCGATACTACTGGCCCCCCTTCCAAGCTGGCCCCGAAGTGGCTATTGTGGGTCAAAAGACTAGATATGTTCTTCAGGGCATCTGGGGTGGACGCTGATGACACCAAAATTGCGACCATGATCTACTCGGCAGGCGCAGAAGTCCACAAGATCTACGACTCCCTCGTCATCCCCGTGGTCACGTATGACGCAGTCAAGCAGGCACTCAAAGACTATTTTCTCCCCATGGCTAACGTGGATTTTGATAGGTTTGTCATGGGCGCTGAAAGACAATTGGACGACGAGCCCTTAGACAAATTTTGCGCCCGCCTGAGACACCTGGCGACCTCCTGCAGATGGGTCAACGAGGAAGAAATGGTCCGCAACCAATTACTGCAGGGGTGCAGCTCCGGTAAACTTCGAAGGCAGGTATTGAGAGAACCTGGCCTGACCCTCCAGCAAATTTTGGACCTGGGTAGAGCACATGAGCTGGCGGAAGCCAGAGGTGCGAAAATGGACGCGGCCACGCGACCAAAGAATGACGAGGATGCATTTGCAGTGGGACGGTCGGCAGCGGGAAGGTCAAGATGGGCGCAGAGAAGGCCCGATACCACGCCTACACCAGGCAATGCCCCGTCGTGCTCGTACTGTGGGTATGACCTCCCCCACAGTGGGGACTGCCCGGCTAAGTCGAGAACATGCGCCCGGTGTGGCACACCGGGGCATTATGCCAGGATGTGCCGAGCTGCCTCCCCCGTTGCAGCAGGAAGGGGACCGGAGAGAGTTGGACGAGGAGGCGCTCGCAGAGTGAGAGGCATCTCTTCGATCGATCAGTGCCTGCAGGACCTAGACATCGCGGAAGAAGAAGAGGAGGAGGAAGAGGTTTTCTTCATCTCTGGCATCGCAAAAGGTCCTGGCTCGAGGCGCCAACCCACATGCACTGTCAACATCGGTGACGTTCCCACCCCCATTCTCATCGACACTGGGGCTTCGGTCTGCGTGCTAGCCACCAAACATTATGAGGCCCTGCCAGGCCCACCGGAACTGTCAGCGTCCATGGCACGAATATATGCATTCGGGGAGGAAACACCCCTACCCATCCAAGGTGTGTTCGTTGCCCCAGTTTCTCATGGACAAAACACCATCAAAGCAAGGTTCTTTGTCACCAGCGTCAGCCCACATTCCCTGTTGAGCTGTGCGGCGTCAGAGGCACTCGAAATTGTCCATTTCACATTTGGGGTATACCACGCCGATCTGAAAAGCATGCTACACAGGTTTGAAACTCTCTTCAAGGGCATTGGCAAACTGAACGCCGAGCCCATTCGCCTACACATCGACAAGTCCGTGAGGCCGACAGCCCTCCAACACCGCCGGATTCCTTTTCACTTAAGAGCCCAAGTGGAGGAGGAGCTGCAACAGCTAGTCGACCGGGACAACATTGAAAGAGTGGAAAGCCCCACCCCTTGGGTTTCGCCCATCGTAGTAGCCCCAAAGCCGAAACAGCCGGGGGCAGTACGCATCTGCGTGGACATGAGGCTCCCAAATGCCGCCATCAAAAGGGAGCGTCACCTCACACCCACTCTAGATGACATCGTCGGAGAACTTCAAGGCGCCAAAGTCTTCTCCAAACTGGACCTCAGGTCTGGGTACCACCAGTTGGAACTGCACCCCGAGTCGAGGTACATTACGACATTCACTACTCACGAGGGGTTGTACCAGTACAAGAGACTTAACTTTGGAATCTCGTCCGCGGCAGAGGTCTTCCAGAATGCCATCAGAGGAACCCTGTCCGGTCTGAAGGGTGTCATTAACATGTCCGACGACATCTTGGTCTTCGCCCGGTCGGAAAGTGAACACCTTAAACGGCTGGAGAACACGTTTGAGAGACTACAGGCGGTAGGCCTAACCCTGCACCAAGAAAAGTGCGAATTCCTCAAAGACCGGCTGGAATTCTTTGGGTTCACCTTCCATGCGGGGGGCATATCCCCGGACCCTGGAAAAGTGAAGGACATAAGGGATGCGCCTCCACCCACATCACCGGCGGAGGATCGGAGCTTCTTGGGGATGGTCAACTACTGCGGCCGCTTCATCAAAGACCTGGCCTCTCTGTCGGAGCCACTGAGGGCACTTACGAGAAATGACGTGGCTTGGCAGTGGACTGAGATTGAACAACGATCCTTCAATGCCATCAAGGAAGCCCTGTCAGAGCAGGAGACAATGGCCTACTTCAACCCCAGCCGGGAATCGGAGATTGTGGTCGATGCCAGCCCGGTGGGACTGGGGGCAGTCCTCATGCAGGCAGACGAACTAGGGGTCATGAGGCCCATAGCATATGCCAGCAAAGCCCTCACCGACACGGAAAGGCGGTACTCCCAGATAGAAAGGGAAGCCCTTGCCATCCTGTGGGGGTGCAAACACTTTAGAATTTACATCCCCGGCAAACCCGTCGTCGTGGTTACGGACCATAAACCCCTGATTCCTATCCTGTCCGGAACGTCTTCCAAGCCGCCTCCCCGCATCGAAAGATGGATGCTGTCCCTCATTGAATACGGCGTCAAGCTAGTATACCGCCCAGGCACTCATAACCCCGCCGACTACCTTTCTCGCCACCCAGGCACGGGGAACGCCCAGAGTCCCGTAGAGATGACAGACGCTGGGGACGCTGTGCATCTCGTCATTGAATCAGCCCTGCCAGTAGCCTTGTCGAGAGAGGACATTGCGGACGACTCGAACTCTGACGAGGCGTTCCTAAGAGTGAAAAGGGCGGTGGCCACAGGAGAGTGGCGGGACATCCTCCTAAACAATGCCAGGAGGAACCCAGAGGTACAAAGGGACCTACAACTGCTGTGGAAAGTTCGACACGAGCTCTCGGTGTCATCGGACGGCCTGTTGCTGCGAGGGAACCAGATCGTGATCCCCAGGTCGTTGGTCATGAGAGTCCTCCAGTTGGCCCACACAGGGCACCAAGGCATGGCGAGGATGAAGGCGCGCCTCAGGCTGAAGGTCTGGTTCCCCGATCTGGAACACAGGGTAGCTGAATTTGTGAGGACCTGCATCCCCTGCCAGGCCACGAGTCCTGCGGAGAGGGGTCCACCCATTCAGGCCATGGAACGGAGCGACGTGCCATGGGGAACAGTGCACGCAGATTTCGGCTCGACCGGAAGAGGTCTATATTTCTTGGTGGTCACGGACCAGTGGTCGAGGTACCCGGAAGTGGAACTCGTGGAATCCACCGCCAGCGATCACACCATCCTGGCCATGGACAAAATCTTCGCCACCCATGGGTTCCCACTTGAGATCTGCTCAGACAATGGAGCGCCGTTCCAAGGGCAGCGGTTTGCCAGATACTGCGCGGAACGAGGCATCAAGCACCGGAAGGTGACCCCGCTGTGGCCGAGGGCCAATGGAGAGGTTGAGCATTTCATGCGGACGCTTAACAAAATTTTTCGTATTTCGGTCAATGGAGGGGAGGACCTGCGACACAACCTAATCGACTTCCTCCGTGAGTACCGGTCCACCCCACATCGGTCCACCGGAATCGCACCCGCCGAGGCGCTGTTCAGGCGAATACCTAGAGGGCTGATACCCGAAGCGTGAGACCGACGCCCAGGAGTGATCGATAGCGCACAGGTGACAGCAGACAGAGCCGCGAGAAACGAGAGCGAAACAACAAGGAGGAGGCTGCCGGAGAAAGAGATAGCAGTAGGAGACACCGTCCTTGTCCGGAACAGGAAACCGGAAGGAAAACTCTCGATGACTTACGAAACCCAACCAATGGGAGTAACTCATGTCAAAGGTTCAATGGTCACAGCTGCGAACGCGCGAGGAACGGTGACCAGAAACGTGTCCTTCTTCAAGCGCATAGGACCCGTGGCAGCGGAGGAAGAAACTGATACTGACCAAGGACAAGCAGCAGAGGCGCCGCAGGAAGGCGGTGAACCGCCCGAAGACCCTGGGGGACCAGAGAACCTCGAGAGAGGCTCGCCCAGGTACCCGCGCAGGGAGGGGCGCCGCCCTCCGCAAAGGTTCCAGGATTTCATCATGGACTCGGCAGCCTGAGTAACTATGTCTGTTAAGTACCGTTTGTTTTGAGCCATGTTGGCTCCCCATGTTTAATGTGTTTGTTGTTTGAGGGGGAAAAGGAGGGATGTTGTGTACGTGGTACACAAAGCGCGCATGCGCGGCCCAGCGGGCCGGCGCATGCGCGCCAGTTAATAAAGGCGGTGCCCGGGGCAGTTCGCGCCGGAGCGCCGGAACAAGCAGACGTCTCCGGCGTGTGTTCTTGCACGCCGCATACGCGCGCTCGTGTCCTGATCCAGGGAGGCCCGCACACCACCACAGGGCTTTCCCCAGGGCACAACACCCATCACAGCCATTTCTCTCGTATGTACCTTCTCGATATTTACTGGCATCAACAATACTGATTACATCATTCATTCTGACAGAGACGGTGCCCACTTGTTATTGTGGTTACTACCACTGTTTGCATGCTGACCATATATGTGTCTAAGCTAAGCCTGTCTTTATATTGGAGGATTTAATCTTTCCTAGACAGTATGGAGGACAATGTGCCTGAGTGATGTACAACAGGATAACTTCAAAAGTACCTTAGTAGCCCACATGTTTGAATAATAGTTGCATGTGCTCCCAGTATGTATCTCTGAACTCACTTGTTGCTGTTCATGGCTTCCCAGATGTTCTGTCTGACATGAGCTATTCAGTGCAAAGGACTTCTTTTATTTACTGAAGAACTTGTTGTTTGGTATCAGCCTTTTATGAGGCACTCCCAGAACTGCCGGGGAAGAGATAATAAGGAAATATGCTCCATATCCAGATTATGGGTATCATCTGATATTCCCAGTGAACATGATGCGGGACTTCGAGGATATACCATCAGAGAAGCCTGCATGTTTAAAGCTTAACGATAGATTGACAGTCAGTGGCCCAATAGTGTTGAAATGCGGGACTGAAAATGTGAAAAAGTTTGAAGTAAATAAGAATACAGTTCTCTTAAAGGGATAAATTGGTGATGCCTATCCTCTGTAGAAGTATTCCTAATTGAATTCAGTTTTGATGAATCAATATTGTAATGATCTTCTGTGTGTTTTATCCTGCGTAAATTAGTTCACTGATAAATCTTTTGATAAATAAGTCAAAACAAATCTAACCTTTTTGTGTATTTTATTTTACTCCTGTATATGTTCTCCTAAGCGTTTGGGATAACACATTGTTCTAGCCAACATAGAAACGACTAAATGGCCAGCTTACTTATAACACAGGTCCCTATGAGACAACATTTCAGTGGGTATTCCCTTGTACCTTCTACAGATACCTATCCCTTCCTCCTGAAACCTCAAAAACAAAAAGGTGTATTTTTAAATTGAATCTCATTTTTTAACATTCCTCACAATTATTTTTGATGTATTGTGTGCATCTATGTTACAGTTCATAACAGACAACATCTAAACGTATATATTTTAAAAGCAGGAAATACAGACAAAACGCTAATTCTAAACTATAACATGTACCTCTTTAAAATGTATACCTTCAAAAGAATATGATGCTCTTAATCACCACTGTCCCATAACACATAACCCATGTTTAGCCATATACCTCTGATCCATTATTACGGCTTTCACGCCCCGTTGAGGGTGAAAGCCTTTCGAATCCCGGGGGTTCATACAGGGTGCAAATGGCTTTCTTATTTATCCTTTGGAGATTGACAGCAAAAAATGAATC
Source organism: Ambystoma mexicanum (assembly GCF_040938575.1). Classification (NCBI taxonomy): domain Eukaryota; kingdom Metazoa; phylum Chordata; class Amphibia; order Caudata; family Ambystomatidae; genus Ambystoma; species Ambystoma mexicanum. The sequence goes on from NC_090923.1 coordinate 1,374,834,601, forward strand.
AAACATGTCTGCCGCCATAGTGAAAAGGTACAAAGTCCTTTTTCCATTTCTATGGTGACCACCGAAAAAAGGAGGTGTGGCGGATGGAGGAAGGGAGTGGGGAAGAGGTTTGGGTTTGGTTTGGGGGGTGAGGGGTGGGTAGGCAACAGGGAGAGGCTCCTGCTGCCTCCCCACATAAACATTTTTTTTTAAAACAACATCACCCAGGGAAGGGCCTCGGGTGGCTGGAATGGCGGGTGGAAAATACATATTCTCGCCCACTGTTCCAGCAACATGATTGTCCAATGGCCCCCAGGTGTGAATGTATTATAAAGCATGCCGACCTGCAATACCTGTTTCAAAGCTGGGAAATAAGTGTATTACAGACTAGTTGTAACATCACAACTGATTTGTACTAAGAAAATGGCATCACATCGCTCCTTAATCAGTTATTATGCTTCCATTGTGACATCACATTGGGCCTCATTACAACTCAGGCGTTAAGGGTTAACGCCACCGTTAACCCTTAACGCCTGATTCTGATTTTAACGCCTGCTTTTAGCAGGCGTTAAAATCCATGGCGCTAACCTGCCATGGTGCTAATTACGCCGCCGTAATTCACGGCGGCGTAATTAGCGCCTTCCCCACTCCCATTATGCCCTATGGGGCAAAAATGGGAATGGGGAAGGGAAAATGGGAAATGGGGATTTACCGCCCCACTCACCTTGGAATGGGGCGGTAAATCCGCCATCCACCATGGTGTAAACTGAGTTGTGGTAAAGTTGGTGCACTTAGCACCAAGGCTGTAATGAGGCCCATTGCCTGCTGCTTAAGCCAGCGGAGGGAATTCCAAATGTCTCTGGAGCACTTACTTACTTAAAACTTTTAAAACTGTTTCAAATTCCACGCTTGCAGAATAGGTTTCTGAGTCCCTTTACAGCATGTTTCATTTCTGCACTGCTGAAGTTGAACGCACCTGAGGAAGAATCTGCATGTTCTTTCTTATTTTAGACAATACATTTTAATAAACTGCTTGAACTATTTTTCTGCAAAACATTTTGCTTTTTTAAAAATCCAAATAGATTCTATGTTGATTAAATGGATCGGCAAATCGAAGATCGCTTACATTGCATGCACATTGTGCAAGAGACGAGGTATTAACGGCAATAACAGTGTGTGGGCATGTATTACGAGGACTATAATACCCACCAACGTACATAATAATAATAATAATAATAATAATAATAATAATAATAATAATAATAATAATAATAAATATTATTACCAAAAGTATATTGCAAGCCACCTTGGGGTTCCATGACCTTATAAAGGAACTTGCCCTTCGGTCACAAAACACCTCAGTGACTTGCAATATCCTTATAAGGTATGGTGGGGAGCACAGAATTTCAAAGTAGAAACTGAATAATCAAGGCATAATTGTATACAATTAACAATGTATTTGCTTTACACCCCAATTCAATGAATAATAGGGTGTTAATAAAAGGGGGAGCAGAGGAAAGGAAAAGGAAACTAAAAAAGCATTCCTTCGCACATTTAGAAGAAAGCAATAGACAAAGTTGAAGAACTCTGTTGATTGAGCACAAGCATCTAGGAATGGACCCTACAGTGTCCGTGAATAATGGCCTTGGCCTGGAAGTTCTCTAAGCCTGCTCGTACGCCGGGTTATTTGAACCATTGTTGCACTGAAGGAGAGCTGTCTCATTTCTACAATCATATTAACATTCCTCTGGCTGATAGTCCAGCTTATGCAGCCCAATGCACCCACTTGCAACTTAGTGCTTGAGACCATGTCATCTTTCGTTGGTCAGCAATCATATGTGTTGTTGTTTTTTCTGAACCAGCACTAGACATACACATACCAGAAGGTCTACATTGAAGGAACATGCGCGCCTGGCGTCCCACAGGGCAACCTCTACTTTGTTTGTGTGGGCGGGGCTGCACTTTCTACATGCCAATTGGCAGCAGGGCAACAAGGTGCATTTGTGATGGGGATCTGTAATTTGAGAACAAGGGTGAATTTCGGAACCCTGCCCAGCTCATCAGTAACCTCAGTGTTATGAAAAGGAATGCAATGGTGTAATGGCACCCTCAGTAAACCCTTTCTCACTGGACTGAAAAGCAATGAGGGGCTTGTGAATATCAATGTTCAATATGGTAGGATGTCGACAGTAAGCGATTCTGGAAAGCATGTGGGCAACAGATTGCATTGCTGCCATTTTCTGAATTAAGATAACAATGAAAAGTATAACATTGGCTATCAAAGGAAACAACTGCCATTCTTCCAAAATACCAGTGGAGGTGCAGGCTTGTTTATAAAATAGTATGTATGTACAGGGATGCCATTTCAGGAATCATGTCAGGTGAAGATGGGGTCAAATGACATCACTTCCCGTGATGTCATCAGGTGGTCAAGGGTCGTGTGATGTCACGTCCGTTAACTCCTGGCATTTTGGTGAAATTACGTCTTTGGTGCAAAGTTATTCTGCAAATGCTTCTCTTACAAAACATAAGTTCAAGATATTGTCCACCACTTAGCTCAAGCATTTGCCTTCAGCATATCACATATAATGGGGCAAGCATTTGCCTTCAGCATATCACATATAATGGGGCTCCAATAGAAAACTAGATAAAAACCAAACATAGGTGAGATGCTTCTGTGTATATAAGATGGTGAGCCTAGAGTAAGTTAAAATGTGAGGAGGTCTGACTTTCAAGCTGTCTGTTGCTTTGTGGTCCGTGAATAAATGGGCAACAAATGGAAGATGTGCTGAACACCTTTCAATCTTCATACAATCAGTAAATTAAAAAGACAACACGATAAAACAACTGCTGCAAGCTATCCCTCAGAAGGCATGGCCAGCACATACACATCAATGTCCACGTTGCAAGGCAATATGATTGTGAGCTGCACCTCTCTTACACAGGGCTACAACAAGTGTCTCAATCCAGAGCAGAGCACAAGCTGCCTGATTCTACCCATGCTAAGAAACTGTTTCAATATTGCATTGCATGGGTTAACACAATCCCTAAGCAATCAGCATCAATTCCGTGCTTTACAATCTATTTGATTCCCGTATGCAGCTGCTCTGCCGCCATTCACCTACAGGTAATAACATTGCGTCAAAAATGTCTCCGGTAAAAATAATCTCGGCAACAATGCTGTGGTTTGACCCGGTATAGGTGTACCTCGTTATGCCATTTAAGAGGAGGGGGGGTTGCGTGGGTGTCCCCCACCCCCTTTAAATGGTATAATGGGTCCAAGGGTTGCGGGGGTGTGCCCCACTTCTTTTACATGATTGTGGCGGGAAAGGCACAGCATTTTTGCCGCGATATTTTGTATTCACAGCCATTCATGCCGCTATTTTAAGACATGGAACCCCTACAGGGCTATGGTATGCAATGTACAGGCATGCATCGATGCAAATCTTGCACATAAGCTCAGCAGTAATCGCAAGCATGGGTATCATCTCACAACTGTAATATATGCCACTCAGATAGCGCTACCATAGTCATGTATCTAAGAGAAATAATCGGTTTTCATGAATGGTCATGTATGTGTGTCATGATATAAAGACCTCCAAACAGTCATAGTTTCCACCATCTTAACCCTACACATATGGGGCATGGAGTGGTACACGTGTGTTTTAATTACTTCCCATCAGGCTTGTAATCATTTTTTTTATTTGCTGATTTAATGATGGAAAGGAACTTTATGGAGGGATGATTTGCTAAGTTGCACAGTTCCTTTGGAACTCAACCTGTTCCTGAATCAGTTTGAACACCGATTACCTCTCTATTAGCCCCAGGGATAGTAAACCATGAGGTGCATAAGTTAGAGCTGAGAATGAGGAGCCAAACAAACATTATTCAGCTTAAGGTGCCCATTGCCCCAGCATTTAATACAATTGGAGGCTACCTTGGCTAAGATCACATGATCCAGAACTTCATTGGATGAAGAATTTCTGTATTTGAATTCCTTGGAATACTTCTAGTGGGCACACGGGATGCAGCATTGTCAGTGCGATGCCAAGAGACACATTGAAGGGCGAAAAGAAGGGGTAATCGACAAAGGGTACTGATACCAGTGCAGCGTGGTGAAAAGGTCTATGCGTTGAAAACAAAAGAGACACCGACATTACCAGCCCTTTGACAATTTCATTTACAAATATATCTGAAGCATTTTTCTTTTAGAAACATCCATGCATTGACAGCAAAGACACAGGTCGTATTTAAACGATACATGAAGAAATGTCTACTGTACGGTTCTTATCTGCAATCTGCCTCTACTGGAGAGATACTCCACTTTTTCATCATACAGTAAACGAAGGGCATACATACGCATTGTCGAGCATTGATTGGGGGGTGCTTGGAACAGCTGGAGCGCACTTCCCTATTCCCGAATTTGAGCTGATGGATCTTGTAATCTGGTAAAAGCAAGAGAAATGGGACGCTAAGAATACACAGTGATGCCATTTGCTCTGCACAATGCACTTGCAACACTTGCGGCACTGCAACACTGCAGAACATATATGTAAAGATATCCATCACATGTGTACACTTTGACCTAGATTACGTGCTACTCACTCAATTCATTACAAGGGTACGACGTCCTTTCATTGCGGGATGTTTTTTCAGTTTTTTTTTTGGCGTGAATTTTTTTTCGAAAAAACCCTTTGAATTTTTTAGGGGGGCTTAGTAAATTATATATATGGGGTGGGCATTTGGGAATAATTACAAAGTAAACAAAATGGGGGATTTGTGGGGAGAAGCTCCCAAAAATAATTTTAAAAAACATTGATGGGTTTTTCATAAAAAAAAATCGCGATAAAACATCCCAGGATGAAATGACACGGACCCATTACAAGAACACCACAAACAACGAATATACCGACATTTCAAAACAATCATGTAGAAGCAAAGTTTTATAATTCTGTGTTTCATGTGCAAACTGTGGAGTTTGTGGAATGTGTCGACTGACCCATGGAACCGGTGACTAGGCCTCCTCTAGGATAGTCGAACTTTTTTTTGTAGTTCACTGATGTTAGTAGAAGTTTCATGGGTTGGTACAAATTGATTCACTTAACCAAAAACAACACCCTCTATCTATGGTGATCTATAAACTGCTTAACTGCCACAGGCATTCCATTCATTAAGCAGGATCCTTAATTAGTGCTGGGTGCCAGGGAATGTGAAGGACGTGGACAATGGCCTCTTCCTCGCTTAAGCTGTTAAAGGAGTTGCTTTCAGATGCCAGAGAGGTCTTTTGTTCTTTGTCTGTGCTTGAGCCGCCTGATGCTGCTAAGAGCTGTTAATTGGAGACAAAAGACTTTAAACATCTCCATGGGAACCGTTTTGTCTCAAATACATCAAGATAGAAAGATGAGTCAGGGACTTATTTGTTCTTACGCCTGAATGGGTCTGAATGCTACCCTACAACATGCAAAAAGAAGTTGCTGGCAATTAAAAAGATGTGCAATGGTTGAAGGGATTATTTAGATTCATGGAAATGTGGCATCATTTTAGGGCTATTCAGTATGTAAATCAGGGACAGGCAAGATGGACACGCTTTTCTTTTCTAGTGGTCCTTCTCAGGCTTGGTGCATGTCATGAAAGGCTGATGAATAGTGTAGACTATCTTTCTACTCTATAGCCAGTCCCCATTACTCTACTATTGAACATTATTGTGATGAAAATGTCCTTGCACCAAGAGGTGCTACACTGGGCCAGCAAGTGACCAAAACCCGTCAAATGTAATCAATTATCCAGCGATGGAACACAGGCTTATAGGTGCTTGCTCAACCAATGCAAGAACAGTTTAGAGAGTGGTGACATATCAGTATTTTATGGGATATATGTAAGGCAAGTTAATTGGGATAAATATACACTTGTTGGTGGCCAACTATAAACAACGAGACGTGAAATCATATGTAGTGTATGTTCTGCAAAGTTGTCTAGGCGAAGACAAAGTGGACTGTTAGTGCTGTTGCATGTGCCTAAGGTTTCTGTGCATACTGTGTCTTTGAACTGTATTACATGTACTACATGTACATGACAAAAATCTGAATTTTGGTTTGTGGTGGATAATTCCCCAAAACTGCTCAGTTGTACCTTGGAAACCAACACCATCAGTCATTAAACAGATCCAACGGTTTTCAGAAAAATGTATGTTTTGTTAAGTTGCCTTATACTATGCAATGTTACCATTGGCATATTCTCCGGGCACTCACATGGTTCTGTAAGAAAGTGGGTTGGGTAGGTTAGGGAGGGTTGAGGGAGTAGGATAGAGGTGGAGCTTTTCCATTGGTGCTTGTAGAACTAGGAGGAACTGGCATCTAGTGTTCGTCTGCTTTCTATGTGTGTTTGGATTGTGAGCCCTGGCACTATTGTGTCCGGATGGGCAGCATCCAGTGATTGGGTGTTTGTTTGTGGCAATTAGTTTCGTGGAGGATGTGTGGGTTGTGTGTTGCAGTGGGATTAGACTGATCTGAATGATCGTGTGAGGTAAGTGTGGGGCACGCTAGAGAGGAGTCAAAAGCAGGGTGGTTAGTAGTTGGTGGTTTCTGTTTGGCCCCCATTGGTATAGCTGGCAATGTCCATTTTATCCTGGTCATTGTGGGTTGAAAAGCCATGTTTTCAGCAATTTTCTGAAGGCGAGGTGGTCTTCTGTTATTTTAATTTCCTTCGGATTGTGTTCCATAGATTGAAAATAAGACATGAGAATGCAGTTCCTCCGAATGTCCTTTTTTCATATTATTGTTTCGTTTCGGTTTGGAGGTAGTGGCTTGATTTTAGGTCTCTTCCTGGTTGTTCACAGTTTATCATGGCCTGGAGGAATCAGCTCCTTGTTTGTGTAATGATTTATGGGCAATGCAGAGGGCTTTAAAGTTAATGTGTTTCTTTACTGGGAGCCAAAGTAGACTTCTCAGGGCTGGTGTAATTTGGTCTCTTTGGTTTAGTCTCAGGAGTATCCTTGTTGCAGTGTTTTGGATGTGTTGGTTTTTTTAGTGAGCCCTTATGGCATTTCAAGGTAGAGCCTGTTTGCATAGTCGATTCTTGATAATACTAGGGAGATGATTGCAAGGGTTATATGTGGGAAAGAAAGGCAGGGGATGATCCCTCTGACTAGTCTCAGGAGGTAGAAGCATTTCTTTGTGATAGCACTTACTTGCGGTTCCAGTGACAGTCTGTTGTCCATGAGTATTCACAGGTTTTTTACCATTGCTGATGTCTACAGTTGGGTTCCCGTGCCAGGCAGCCAGTCTATTTGTGAGTCATTTGCGTTGTCCTCTAGAAGTTAGATCATTATTTCTGTTTTGGCTGGGTTTAATTTGAGGTTGTTGGTTGTCTAAGCTATTTATGTTGTTAGGCAGTTGTTGAGGGTTTTGTTTGGGTCTTGGGTCATGGCTATCTTGATGATGAGTTTGGTGTTGTCTGCGTAGTTGTAGGCAGTCAGTCCATGATCTACAATGATTTTCATCAAAGTGGACATGCTGAAGAGGAGGGGAGAATATAGAGCCTTGTGGAACTCCAGAGGGCATGTTTTTGATGTTTGAGGGAAAAGGCGGTAGGTAGGTTCTTTTGGTTTGGTTTGTGAGGAAGTATTTAAGTATTTAAGCCATTTTAAGGCAGAGTCTTTTACTCTACATTCCTGTAGTCTCTAGATTAGTGTTCTGTGTCTGATTGTGTCGAACAGCACTGATATGTCCAGTAATATGAGGGCAGATTGTGTACTGGTGTCTGCATTTTATTAAGCTGTCCCATATATATAGGAGTGCCGATTGTGTTCCTCCCATGGGTCTGAAGCCGTTTTGCTACTGGTTGAGTATTCTATTAGTTTCTAAGTAGTTAAGATGAATTTTGTATGCATGGTTTTCCAGTATTTTCACCGGGTTTGGTAGGTTAGATATAGGTCTTGAATTACTGGGGTCGTTCCTGCTTCCCATTGCATTTTGTCTGAGTGGCTTATGTAAGCTGATTTGAAAGATTTTGGAACTATTCCTTTGTTTAAGGATAGGTTAATCAGAAACCAGAAATATGATGCTGGGGTGCGGTGGTTGAGGATTTCTTTGTAGATGCTCAGGGGGCAAGGGTTGCTTGGAGATCTGGCGAGTTTGGTGTCCTTTATTAGTATGGAGAAAACATCTTCATCTATTGGTTCAAATCAGTTGAGTGCTGTGGTTGGTGGATCGCCAGTTGTCGGTGGTTCTGTGGTTGTAAGTGTGTTTATAGTTGCGTGGCTTGCTTCAATGGTCTATTGGATTGTCTCTATTTTTGTTCTAAGGTAGTTGGTGATGTTGTTGAATAGTGCTTGTGATGGGATGATGCCTTTGTTCCAGGATGTAGGGTTTTTGATCTCTTTGATGTTTGTGAAAGGTATTTTTTGAGGATGTGTTGCCCATTGGATTCTCGTGGCATAGTATGCTTTTGTTTGCTTTGAGGACCGCCGATTTGTATATTCTGAGTTGTCTTTGGTACTTTATTTTGTCTGATTAATTGTAATATTTTCTCCATAGTTTTTCCAATTTGCGGTTTATTTCTTTTGCTTTTTCAAAAACGATTTCTATAAAAGGTAATGACCATGGCACCCAGTACAGTTCAAAATTAAATTTTGAAACACATTACGTGAGTGAGTGAGTGAGTGAGTGAGTGAGTGAGTGAGTGAGTGCATTTATACAATGCACATCTACTAAACAAATCATGTTTCTGCATTGGACAGCATCAATCAATGCTAAATCAACGATCAATGAAGAAGACACCCATATAGATGAGGGATTAGGAGTACAAACATTGTTTTAGTCATTTTCAGAAAGTTGACAGGTTGATTTGCTGTGACATTCAATGGAAGCTTGCTGCAAAATTAGGGTACTTGTGTACAGTACCTATGCAGGCCTTATCTGTGTGTTCCTTAGAGTGGAAACAATGAGCAGTTCTGATTTCTTAGAATGGAAAGGGCAAACCCGTAAATATACTCCTGAAATTCATCATGCAGATATTACAGGCCTTAGTTGTTTTATCTGTATCATAAACCTTGACAACTTCCTCACCATGATAGTGTTGTAGGGGCCTTAATCCCCCTCCCACGGCATTGTTGTGTGGGCCTCAAACTGCACCAGCACACCACCAAGATGGCAGATGCCACCCACAGAAGCAGCCCCACAGTCCATAACTGGATGACATCACTGAAGTAATCATGAAAAGGTGGCATGACAGAACACAAACGTAGGGGCATTTGCTAGTTGCAAAACAACATACATGAACTGCTTACTGATCACTAAAGGCAACAAACATGAGCAGCCATGAAAATAATGCTGGAAGACATACCTGTATTGGAATAAATGGAAGGCAATGAAAAGTCTCAAAACACAGGGAGAGGCCTGGCACACTAATTTCCCTTAGAAACGCAGACAGAGCTGGCAGTACAGATATTGTGCCCACCCTGCTAAGGATGCTGGGAGAGAGTGTTTTGAGTCAGTAAAAAAGATAAAACACCTGCAAGGGATGGAATTCTAATTAAATGCAAGGAGAGGAACTCAAATCTATGGTCCCTACAAACGTGATCTGAACCTGCGGAACAAGGCCCATTCATCCGAGGCAGGCAGAAACTGCTGTTCCCATAAACGGAAGACAGAAGATGCAAAAATGTAACAGAGCATGATGTTGGAGGCTGGAATGTTCTTGTTCAGGGCCAGAGGAGTCATAGAAGTGGTAATCTTAGTGGGAAGCAGGTGGGACACTGAGGCCATTCATTACCCCCATCATTGTGCTCATGTGCTGGTAATTTTCCGAAGCTGAGAAAGCCCATGCTGGCATCTTGTGGGTGGTCCTGGGCAGAGCTACCCGATATGTGTATGTCTGCCCATACTATTCACCCAATCCCATTTCATTTAAGGTCCAGGAATGTAACGCTTGGTTGTGATGTCATCATGGAATAAAACCCTGTTGCCAGCCTATAATGAGTGAAGAGAGCATTGGAAGCTACAGAAATCTGTGTGCCTATCCCTGCTTTTAAATCTATTAATAAAAGCAGTCACATTTGTTTCTTGGGCCTGGGGGATTGCGCTTGACCCGACCTCTGATTCCGCACTCCACTTCAATAGATTAGGGAGTAAGAGGTTGGTGAGAATGTGCCCAATAGACTTTGTTGGTCCTCAGGATACACCTCCTTTTTGAATGTATCACAGCCTGGTGGTGTCAATAGATACTGATTATTGTCTCCGAGAGCAGAAAATATTCTTCCCACTCTTTCAGATGCCTACATTTAGTTGAAGAATGGAGCCAAAAATCTCTAAGAGATACCTGAAGTGTGACCGAGAAAAGTGTGCGTGCATGCATCTCCTTGCAGACCACAAAATCTGCACTTGTCGCTTCCTGTCGGTAAATGAGTATTCGCGCTTGGCAAGTAAATTGGCGAGCTGTGTTCAGGTGGGGAACAAGCATTCATTTCAGTGGCCAAGTGATACCTATGCCTGTAGAGTCGCTTCCAACTAGAAATGTCAGCCCCTGTTATTGTCATATATAAACAGGTTACCAACCCAGGTGTTCACGTGGCAACAACCACAGAACCTTCCTCGCTACTATCTGGGTAGTTATACGATGAGTACATAAGAAAAAGAGCAAAGCACTATCAATTACAAGCTACACATGCCAGTGCCTCCCATCCAATCCCCTATTGGTTTATACAATTAGAAAAATGCATCATTAAATGCATACTTTTATTGTAAAAGATTCATATAGTAAAAACGGAGGTTACAAAAAATGTAACACCACATAAAACCCACTACACATATAGACATGTATTTCATGTTTAGTTCCCGCATTTTATAATAATTCAGTTTTGATTGACATACACTTTCAATTTGATGAAAAACACTGCTTGTTCTGCCAGATATGAATTCCTGGTAATGAAGTTCACACAGAATTCAGATTGGAGAAAAAACAAACAGAAACATGTTGGGGACTTGCCAATTAATGCTTTGTAAACCAAGAAACTTAAAAAGAAATATGAGATGTATTCGTTATTCTATCTGAAATATTGGGGGCTATGCACACATGTGGGTTAATGGTGTATAATGTCGAGGTTTATACACTCAACAAAAATAAAACGCGCACAAATTAAAGCATAGGTAAAAGAATCAGCACATGTATTTCATGTTTCAGCCTTACATCAGACCTGGACATTATTCAGGGTAAATTCTAACTGTGAGGATCATTCTGGTGTAGGACTGAAGCATGCTGGAGTATCGATTTTCAAACAAGATAGAACACTAGCACATGCCTTTACAGAAAGAAAGAAACACCGGAATGAGTGTATTTTATGTTTTTCTTTACATTTCTTGTATAAATTATAACATAAGTGATCAAAATGGTTCAGGTTCAGAATTATATGAAAAGTGTGTTTTAAGTGGAGCACGTTGGGTGGAGTGAGGTAGCATGAGCACTTTTCCATTGTTACTTTGCAAAAAGAGAATCAAGGAACATTCACGAACTGCAACACATGTGTTGATTTTTGGATTTATGCTTTAAATTGAAAATCAAAAGGGACTTTTTTTGTATATTGATAGCAAACCCCGACGGATCCATAGTCTCTTAAATGAATACTGTGCCCTGCCTTTTCTTTGAACTAATAATGTTGGGGTCACTGGTTTTACTTTTTCCTCATGCTGTCAACACCTCATCGGCCCCAGTACATTTTTTTATTTTCTGGATTCTGAAATCTTCTCCATATCACTGAGGGTTACTGCATAACTAGTTGCTTGCTATAAAAAAAACCCATGCATTCAAATAACAATTTTGTGTAGCAGATTGATGCCTCAGTACACTGCTCTCTTAACCTCTGGATTATGCACCTATAGTTCTCAGCCAATGGTGGGTCCTTTACTCCTATTTGTAAAATATCCTGTGCATCCGTAGTTCCCTCTTTCTGTAGAGTTTCAGTGCCACTGACTTCCTTCCTGCCAGAACTGTCATTGTGCTTTGAAGGTCTAGATGTTCAGTGCAGCAAACGTTTCTGATGCTTCCTCAACGCCGGGTGCCCCCACACTTCATACACCTGGCTCACATTGTGCCAAAGAGTCGATATAATTCAATCAGATTCCAATGCCAGCCATTGTGTGGCAAGAGCACACATCTGCTGCTGTTTTATCCTTATAGGAAGATCAGATCGCAGAAGATTGCACCAAGGACGTTTTAATAGCAAACAAATGTTGCCAAAAATATATAGGGGCTTATAATTAATGTGGGTGGATATGGGTGCTGGCTGCGGGGGATCTCCCCCCCCTCATATATTTTCTATATTTGCGGCAAAATGTACCTAAAATAAATCTATCTAAAGATCTCAATGAAATCACATGGGAATAGGCTGCTCAGAAAAATGCCCCTTAACTGATGGAGCCTTATTTCTTGTTCGGATGATGGTGCCATAAGGATGACATGTCACCTGATTTCACTCCTCCAACTGGCTTGAACGTGGCTGCAATTTAGCGTACAGGTGTGGTGCAAAAAAGCTCAGGTGAATGAGGCGAGGCAGGTGAACATCACCGAGTGGTGCCTGATACCTTTTGCCTTTGCTGAAGTCAACATTGCAAGGAGAGAATACTATGCCATCTATTCTATATCAGAGATTATAAATGTTTATGGCGATAAATGATGCATTTCTATAGCACGCTACCTTATTATCTGAAACAATACATTCTGTGTGTTCTCACGCTGTTCTTGAAGTGCCTTTTTAGTAACATGATGCCAGAATGTCGGTGTGATATTCCGCAAGCGTGGGGATGGAAGAGAGGGACCTTTTGATGTCCGGCTGTATTGCCAGGTGAGTATGTGTTCTTTGAGTCTGTCTTATTTTGGGCATGGAGGACATCATGAGCCCCATTTTCAAAAACAGAATGAGATGAGCAATTGTGCAAAGATACGTCAAAAAAATGAAGCCACAGGTCTACGCAAAATATTCGCACAGTAAACATCCCTGTGTCATCACATCACATGCAACGCACCTAAATTAGGCACTAGGCCAAACTCACAATCTGGGATGTGCACGTTTTTCACGCAAATTGGATCATATACACCTCGTTGCGCATTTAGGGCCTGATTCATAGAAGTGTGTTATAATGGCGCAATCCCACAGGACAACATTCGGTGAATCAGGCCCTTAACCTCAAGGCCCTTGAGAAGCAGAAAGTGAACCCTAAACACAGCCGTGGTGGGTGCTTCTGGTGCAGAATTCAGGACCTGGAGGCGGGTCACGTGACTATGGAAGGAGAGATGGACCCTCGGTCTGATGGAGGTCTACATGGAGGTCCATGAGAACCCTGTTTGCTTGCTCCATTGCGGTTGCTCCAGCTGCGCTTTCCGCATAGCGCACGGGGCTGGAGCTCACCAACTGTGCCAGTGATCTGGCTATGCACAAAGACACACCGACGGACATCAGGAAACACCGGGAAGACATTGTTGCACACCCAAGGAGAAGGATACTGTTGGAAGTGCTGTTGCAAATTGAACAGCTGGCAGAGCACCCGCTGAAAGTACCCTGAAACCTTCAGAGCTGGCAGTGACATGGGTGCTCCCTACTGCCCCAGCGATTGAGGTCCGTGGAACAGACACTGCGGAGCCAGGTGAGCACCCCCCTAGCCCCAGTGTAGCCCCTTTGCGTGTCACCAGCATGTGCTGTGTGGTGGAGTGATGGCTGGAACGTTGGTAGACAAAGTGTACATTTCCACACAACCACAGAAAGTATGCGTGGGGAAATGCATGCAGAACTACCCAGTACTGTGTGTCTGCAAGTGGCGTCTTGTTCCTTACAGACAGCACTGTGGTAGAACTGGTGAGCGCATCAGAGCAGGCCATTTTCTCTGGAGGATGGCTCAGAGGCAACGTGCTCGCCTTGGAAACAAGATGATATGGAGCAACACAGGTTCGATCCCCGGCTCCGCCCTTAGTAACCTCTGGGTATTAAGCGCGTTATAAATAACCTATCATATCATATAATTGCTGCTGGGATTGGGGCTATTTCTCTAATGCCTATGTCAACAGCGCAACAATGTTCTGTACCCAGACTGGATACCGGTGTGACTGTGTAGCGAGGATGCGTTGCCCATGCATCCAAAAGCAAGGATATGGCAATGGGTGTGATGCCAAATAGGTGTTGCGATGGGGGTGCATATCCCCCACTGTCGATGAGGCAGTTACAGTGTGGATCTTGGCCATGTGAAGCGAAACAGGCCAGCTCACCTTGCCAGGACCAATGAAGTGTGCACACATGCAGACATGCACAGTTAAATACGAGAGACGCAGACATGAACACATGCGTACCAATGTTCCATCCCTTTCACACACAGATGCTGCACCGCAGGACATCTTGGTGGTAGATGCAAATTAGGAGGAGGATGTGGATGACACTGCGATGCAGGAAATGCCTGCATATTCTGGGTTGGTGTTCTCTCTGGTGACAAAGGGTTCGGCTCTGGGATTAAAGATACGGGGCGTCATTACGACCTCAGCGGTAGCCATGCCGCTATTGGCGGCATGGCTGCCGCCAAAATCACGTCCGGGTCCTCAGAATGAGGAATTACCGGGCCATTCCGAGTTCGGAAGGCCCGCTAATTCCTTCCTCCAAGGACCCAAACCCGGTCCTTCCCCATTCCCATTTCAGCCCCCATAGGGCTGAATGGGAATGGGAGAGGGAGCAAACAACGGGCCATTATGAGTTGGCCCATTGTTTGCTCCCTCTTCCCCTCGCGGGACCCGGTAAGCACGCCTGGTTTGACCAGGCGTTGCTTCCTGGGTCCTGCTAGGGGACCTCGTAATGAGGCGGTACAGGGTATACGCCGCTGGCACCGCGCCGTTTACCCCGTACCGCCAGGGTCGTAATGAGGCCCACAGACTTGTTCTCCTTATTCATTAAGCATATTCCCCCTGTCATATCTAGTGTCTATTTACTTGTCACTCACCGTACCCTGAACAAATCAAACAAGAGCTGGGGGATCACATTACAGAGCTGGTTGCTCCTCCAGGGAACAGGTGGACTCAACAGAGTGGCCCTATTACTACAAGTATTTATCGGAGCAACATTGCAACCACTGAATGCCCTCAGAACTAGGATATGTTCCTTCCACCATCATTGAAAATGTATGCCAGTAGTCCAACATATGTTTGAATACAGTGGACATGTTTCTCTTGATAAGCAAAATATCTCTCTTGGTGGCAACTGCACTGGCATTGTGGTCATAAACTCCTGTGTGAGTTGCTTTGATTGTTGTCTTTACAAGCTGTAACAACGGTTTCCATGTGCTGTTTGCGTCATTACCAACTCTGGTTGTAGATAGATGTTCACCTGTGAGGGGGATACCCTTTCACGTCCCTCGCTCAGTATCTTATCATTTTCAGCCTGCTGTCCCCTCCCCCCACATTATGCCTCTGTGAGCTCTGTCCTATTGGAGTGACTCCCAATTGTCATTAAACATGTGCCTGCTTTCTCTTCTCTTCTATCATACACTTAATGCCTTCTACCTCTGACCATTCTGTGTAGAATAGGACCCTCACAGTTTTCCATTTCCTGAGTGTACATCCTGTGGCCACTGACAGCGTTCTCTTCATCCATGGGCTACGGGTATTTGTGTTTTTTTTTTTTTATTTCAGAAAAATCATGTAACAGTCCACATTTGGGTGTAGTTTAATCTCTGTCCACATATCTCTTCTAGTTAATTTAGCATTTAGTCATTTAGTCCTATATGGCATCAGTTCTGGGAATTGCTACAGTATAGGAGCCATAACATTTTGGGCATGGTTTTCATCCATATCACCTGGGGTTATTTCATAGGCCTGCCATGTGGAGGCTGAGAGGTGACCAGTGCCAGCGCTGCAGATATGTGCAGCAGATCCTGTTCAGCCTTGCTTCTTTCAGTACTTTCTCTTCTCGAGATTTAGGAGTTTTGCTCACCAGCCTCCTTCAAATATGTCAGAATGAAGTAGTTATTAATATGTATCCTTCAGGGGGCGTGGCCAACTGTCATGGTGTGAAGATTTACTCTGCCAGGGCTCCCAACAGATCCTGCTTATTACATCCTTACTCTGTGTTCGTAGGCAACTGCAATAACGGGAAGTGGTTTGCCTACGGTCTCAGAGCTGCTTGACCTTCTGTGAAGCTGCAGTTATAATTGCCCACTGCTGAAGAAAGGACACTGCCCTGGGCTATTCAAGAAGGCACTGCAGTGATGGAGAAGAGGAGAGCCGGTGCCCAATGCGCACAGGACTTTGGCTGTGATCGATGAATTACTGGAGAAGATCTGTCACTGCTGATGACTCTGAAAGCCCCCGGGGAAACCAACTGCTGGTGATTGGCTACTTGTGGGTAGGTGGGGCTGTGATCCTCAAACAATGTGGTGGGGCATGTGGCTCGACTCCTCTTGACCCAGTACAGAGAGTGGCGATGGGACACAGGCATCGTGAATGGAAATGTGGTGGGTGAGAATGCGTACCACCAGGGACTATGCTGGGGAGCAGAATTGTGCTCTTTGCACCCATTGCCCTCTGGATTACATTGACACCCAAGTAGGTATATTGAGCATAGTTGGAACAAAGTTGCTGGGCTCTTATAAATTGTTGCCTACGCATTGATTGTGCTGAAATTCACCTCCCTGGCCTAAGATGGAGTCCTTTGCTAATAGGCACCCTCCAAAAAACAACAATCCCTCTACACCAGTTAGTGCAGTCGCTGGTGTCTCCCATCAACAACCAGGTGAAAGTCAAATCTTGGAGGCTATCGCATCCCTGAGGACGTCAGTGGAGTCAAAAATTGATGAGGTAAAAATGTATGTTAACTTATTGCAACAGGATGTGCATTCCCCTACTGAACGAATGACTGCAGCTGAGAATAATGTGTCTGAGACCTTGCATGCAAGTAAAGAGCTAAAGACAGCAGTGCAAGACTTGACTACAAATACAAGGATGATGGAGAATAGGGATGAGGATGCCGAAGGAAGGACACGCAGGAATAACATCATGATTTTGGGCCTTCCGCAAGGGGTGGAAGACCAAGACCCAACTAACTAAGTGCAAAAGTCACTACGACAGGAGATATGCATTGGTGCGCTGACACAGGGGTTTATAGTTGAGAGGGCGCACAGATCACTATTGAAGAAGTCAATGCATGGGGCCCCTCCAAGGCCGCTGAATGCGACAATCCTGAATTTCAAAGACAGGGAACAGATTTTGAGATTCTCCAGAGAGTGCGGGCTCATTCAGAGGGTGTCTTCCTCTCTGGTTATCTACCCTGATTATACTATGCAAGTCCAGAGGAGATGAAACATGTTTGCTCCGGCTAAAGAGAGGCTCCACCAGCAAGGCATGAAGTACATGTTGATTTACCCTGCTAAAATGAGGATGCTACATGACAGGAAGTCCCACTTCTTTGACAGTGTGGAGGAAGTGCACCTCTGGATGGATATTAACAACATGGCATTGTTACAAGATAAACACAAGGGTAAACGTTAATTGTCCGGATTCTCCTTTTTATTTTTGGAGTCTCATATGGTAAACATCTGTGGCTCTGGATTTCTGACTCTTATGGCTGTGATGCACTATGCATGCTGCCTGATCCTGTTCATTCGGACAGCTGCCGAATGTGATAAACACGTTTTTCGTTATTGGCCAGTGTTCCTTTTCTTTACACTGTCTCTTAGCCCCCAGATGCTTTTTGTTTTTTGGGTGTAGCCTGGGCGTGAGTACCTCGATGCCTACCACTGCTCATGTCTTTGGGTGGGAATGGTTAGGCGAAGTTCAACGAATATCACTATAATATTAAGCTTTGTTTTTGGTTTTATAGGTCGGTTGTTATATTTTCTTTGTTTGCCTATGTGCTACTGTTCTAGCCCTTCGGGGATGTCGACAGTTTGTTCTCATGGTCCTGACGTGGAGGTGGCTGTGACTGATATGGGGGAGGCTGCTGGTCTTACGAGGGGACTTGGGGATGGTGGTAGCAGGCTGCTTGTTGTTGTGTCAAGATATTGTTCTTTTGTATGCTTTGATGGGAGAGTGGCGATTGCACTTCTGAAGGAGAATCACATCTCGGATTCTAGAGAGCTGATCTCATTGGTATATGAGGTGGTGCTGAGTAAAGTGCAAACTATTCTGCATATACAAGGGGGGGGGGTTCTGATTTGGGTGGCTGCTTCGGTGCCTTTCAGGTTGCTTGAGACCCATACTGATCATGAGGGCAGGATGGTGCTGGTTTGTGGATATGTGGAACATAGGGAAGTGAGTATAATCAATACTTATGCCCCAAATCACAATGCCGCCAATTTTTTCCTCTCCTTATATACAAGGTTGACTTCATTTAGAGATGCTATGTGGATTCGGGGAACGGGGGGGGGGCTTTAATTTCAACTTGGACCCAAGGCTAGATGGATCAGACGATACGCACTTGTGCCCTTCACTGCCAGCGCAGACTCTTTGCAGCTCACTGACTGACTTGGACCTTGCAGATGTTTGGAGGAAGTAAAAAGCAGAGCGTGTTTATATTACTCATCTCCACATGAGGTTTTCACACGCATAGATTATCTCTTTACTGGAATGGAACATGCACACACATTTTTCAATACTGGACATATGGACGGATCATTATCAGATCCTGCTCTGCGGCTTACTACCTGGTTGGTACGTAATGGTTGTTGGGATGCACGTTCAGAACACTGCACCTCCTAGATAATTTAGATTGTGAAAAATATATTTAAAAAATGGAACTGAGCATAGGACAGTGTAGGGAGAGTGGGGGGTGTTGTGGGTTGGGACTTTGGTGGGAGTGGGAAATCATATAGGGGGAAGTTAACCTGTAGTGTTGAACTATTTAGGATATATATACACAATGGTCATAACACAAACTAACACTGCATACACGAGTAGGCCTGAATCTTTGCAGGTCATGTTTTCACAGAAACACAGAACAACAAGGCCTTATCCCTCCCCTCATCATTGCTTCCTAATTCCCAAGTGTGGCAAAGAACACACATATGCCCCCACTTCAGTTAGGCCTTTGAACTAATTGGGTAGGAATGTGTGCAGCTGAAAAAGTGAAGGGCTGCGGCCTAGCACCAAGGTTGTATTCCTGGGAGCGAAGGCAGAGGTCTTGCGATGCCAAAACATGAACCAAGATTTAGGATACTAGCGGCCCCCAGAATGATGGTCACTTTATTTGAACTACCAGATGTGTAGGGAAATGGGCTTTAAATCATTCATGAATTGGATTGATTAGTGGGATATTAGGTTCACTCTTGGGGAGGGGAACTGATAAAGGGGAAAGCAGAGAAGGATATGATCAATGTTTTGTGCCAAGGAGAGCTTAGAATGATTCCCAATACAGTGGGGAGGGCATGCTGCGAGACCAGTAAGGCTTGCATTGCATTGCCTCCCATTTGAATAACGGTGTAGGCTCTATGTGATTACCTCTTGCTGATACCTATTTTTAATTGTGTTCTTTTAACCATCTACTCTGATTCATTACTGGGAAATATTTTTATTAGACCACTTTTTAGACATTTGGTTTTAAACCTATTAATTGAAACTTCACCTGATTTCTGCATTTTGCCAGAGACTGTAGCACGGTCTCTCGGGATGGGAGAGCAGACTAGGAAGTCTTTCTTCCTTGTCACTTCGCCCTCGCCCTCAAGCCACGTGATCATCTGAGGCGCACTTGAGGCACGCTTCAGGCAAATCCATCCGTGGCCAAACTGGCCCCTGGGCCACTTCAAATATTCAAACAGTTCTTGGCGGGTCAGACCTTTCTACTTCTGGTTCTCACCTAATTGCTACTTTTACCAAATTGCAGCTTGTGTCTTTGGCACCCATTAATTCCCTTTTTTCTTATCACGTTTTGCTGATTGCAGGGATTCTGCTGATACCCCTCAGAGCCCTCCCTCTCATATACAAAGGCGGATAGACTAACTCGTGATATTACTGGCTTTCTAATAAATGTACGTTTGGCTGTAGCCCGCCCTAATCATATGTACGATCTACTTTCTGACCGTGCACTGGACTTACTGTGCCTCACAGAAACCTGGTTCAAAGCTTCTTCTGGACCAGACTTTGTGCAACTTCTCCCCCCCAATTACATGCTAAAGCATTTTGATTGCCCCAAGTCTAGGGCAGGGGGTGGAGTTGGAATAATACACTGTGCTCTGTTTTATTGCACCATCATTCTTTTCACCCACACTTTATTGTGTGAACTTCTGCTGCTACATTTGTCGGCCACTCTCAACTGTAACACTTACATTTAAATTTGTTATCGCGCAACTGTTTATCTAACTCATATCTACCTTAATAAATGTGCACAACTGTTCGCTAGCCTGTCCTTGACTCATCCTAATTTACTTGTTATGGGAGACTTTAATGTCCATATTCACGATGCTGCGGACTTGCAGGCTCACAAGGTCTTGGCCGTTCTGGCCGATCTGAACCTATCCCCCTGTAATCATCTCCCAACTCGTACTTCTGTAATCATCTCCCCAAACCCGTACTTTGCATCCTTGTATTCACTTGTACATTCTGTATACCTGTATTCATGCAAATTCATCAATAATACATGTACTGCATTTTTGTATATCTCCTATGTATGTAACCCAAGCCTAAGTATTCTTGTAACTGCTGCGCCCGGCTACCCCTGGGTTTGGAGCGCATTATCAAATAATAAACTAAACTAAACTAAACTCAAGAGAAAGGCGGCACTCTCAATTTGATTTTTGCACCTGTTGATAGAGTTTCAACTTTCTCTCCCCTTCTGGTGGTCTGATCTGATCACTACGTTTTGCCATTCATGATCATTCTTCCAGTTCTACCTATCAAAACCAGAGGCTTTACCAAAGCTCTTCCTCACTCATGGGCAAAAGTGTCTCCTACTCAAACTGAGGAATGCCTAATGAAGAACTGTTCCAATCGTCTGCGACTAAAAGATAAGGCCCTTGATCCTTGTTCTGTTCTTACAGCTGCAATGATTACTACTGCTGCTACTGTTGCCCCCCTGAAACTGGGAACCATTTGTTCGAAACCCTCTGCCCCTCGGTTCACATCGGAATCGCAGTCTCTCAAAGAAGCTGCGCGGCGGGCCGAACGCAAATGGACGCTTCGTAAAGATCTTGAGGCCCATACTTATTAATCTACTCTTCACAGCTATCAAGCTGCTATTAAAGAAGCAAAGTCACAACATCATGCAGATTGCATTTCATCTGCATCTTGTTCCACTCGAGAGCTGTTCAAGGTTGCAAAGGAATTATCCTGATTAACTCCTTCATCACACGACTCCATCTGCTTCCAGGCATTTTGCGAAAAGATCAATGTCTTTTTTTTCAGGATAAAATCCCTAATATCAGAAACTTAATTTTGGCTGAGTCTGGGAAGACTAAATACTAACTCGATCTGTAGTTGTATTCAAAACAGCTCTCCAAAGCCTTTGTTATTTGAGTCTATTACAGATGCTACTATGTCTCATGCCCTTAATCACCTAAAATCTACCTCTCCCACTGATCCTATCCCACTGCGCATAATACCATCTCTTTCCACATAATGTATTTCTGTCTTTACGTCAGCCATCAACCACTCCATTTTGTCGGCTCCATTCGCTCCACACTGACAAAGGCGTTTGTTACCCCCCTCTTAAAAAAATCCCCATTTGCAACCTTCTTCCCCGGATAGCTATCGACCTATTTTGCTACTTCCCGCCCTTATGAAAATTATGGAAACTATTGTCACACCTCAACCTTCCAGATTGTTTAGACGAATAACCCTCTATATGATTTTCAAGCTGGATTCAGACCTGCAATGGGCACTGAATCGGTTATGATTTTGGTCCTTGACGATTTATCATTGATGCAGGACCGCAGAGAGGCCTGCGTGTTCATTATTTTGGACTTCTCTGCAGCGTTTGATAACATAGATCATGACATCCTGATTCAGCACCTCAAACAGGCATGTGGAAGTCCTGTCCCTTGAGTGGTTTGCTTCTTTTCTCTCTGAACGTCAGCAAACGGTCTCTCTCTCTCTCCTCTTTCTTTCTCTCCATACACAGTATCCTGTGGCGTGCCCCAGGGATCTTCCCTGTCAGTATCCTGTGGCGTGCCCCAGGGATCTTCCCTGTCAGTATCCTGTGGCGTGCCCCAGGGATATTCCCTGTCAGTATCCTGTGGCGTGCCCCAGGGATCTTCCCTGTCAGTATCCTGTGGCGTGCCCCAGGGATCTTCCCTGTCAGTATCCTGTGGCGTGCCCCAGGGATATTCCCTGTCAGTATCCTGTGGCGTGCCCCAGGGATCTTCCCTGTCAGTATCCTGTGGCGTGCCCCAGGGATCTTCCCTGTCAGTATCCTGTGGCGTGCCCCAGGGATCTTCCCTGTCTCTGCTTCTATTTAACGGGTACATGCAGCCACTTGCCGACCTTATTGCTTCCTTTGGCATCTGCTTCTATATTAATATGGATGACACCCAGCTACTTTTTTGTCTAACTTCTCCCATAACAGATGCCCCTTTCCAAATTAAAAGGTATCTGTCAGAGATCTCAAATTGGATGTCAGCACACTGGTTAAAATGTAACGCCAGTAAAAAAGAGGTCCTTGTGATTGGTACCTTTGACCCAGCAATTCTCCTCTTTCTGGCCAGAGTGTATGGGCACTCTCCCGCCTCCCTGCTCCTTGGTTAAGAGTCTTATGATCAAACTCCGCCCTCCTCCTCCAGGGGAGCTCAGATTGCACCAGCCTCCATCTCAAGCTTTCTTAAGCTGAAAATACTGAGGAAAGTGCTGCCTTTTCTACCTTCTTCTTGTCGATCCACAGTGGTAACTGCATCAATTATGGGATCTCAGTACTATAGTTATGGCCTCTATTTGCGACAAGCTGATTACTTAGGCCAGAGACTCCAAACTCTTCAGAATGCAGCATCCCAGTTGGCCTTGGGTGCCCATAGGTTTGATCACTCCCTCTAAACTGCTACATCAACTCCATTGGCTTCCGGTCAGGAATCGGATTGTTTTTAAAATCCTCTGTATTGTTCACCGTGCCATCCATCTATCCGGTGCCTCCTTTCTTCAAAAGAAACTTGTGGAGTTCTGTGTTTTAGCAAAATTACTCTGACATCAAGGTGTGGATGAGTAACTTCTTTAATCAGTTTCCAAGTGTAACATCCAGTTTCTAGATGTCATTATTCATCATATGGTAAAGTCCAGTTCTCATAGACAAGCACCGGCATCCTCTCTCTCAGGCTACATCTCTCAACTCCCTCAAGAGAACACCAGTCACACATAAACATTCTAACCAGTAACATTCCATTGTCAATCATGACCGTAACTCCAGATTCCATTAGAATGCAGGACAAGACAGATCCTTACACATCTCCCCTCCTTAGAGATATCAAAAAGACAACCAGTTAACTCAAGCATAACAGCTATATACAGCACACACACACACACACACACACACACACACACACACCCCCACGCACACACCCCCCCCACACACACACCCCCCCACCCACATACACACACACCCCCACACACACACACAAACGCCCACAAGTTTGATGCACCTGCATCATCTCTCCAAACTAAAAACATTCTGCTAACCACTTCCTATATTCCATGAACATCCCCACCGCCATGTGACACAATTACAACCAATGTCCCTTCCTCTTTCTACTAAGTGAAGAAGAGGCACCCAACTACTGAAAACCATTACTACACTTTACAACCATAGAGGCACCCATACCTCTCATCCAAATCGTAACTCCAACGTCCCCCAATAGAACACACACACAACTCCCTCACACCCTTCAATCTCAAACCGGTATGTGCCTCAACACATACCACCTCCAACTAAGCTGAGTATCCCTGGTACTCGGGTATCTACTTCACTACTCAGTGACTCCATTACCCCAATTGTGCCCATGTTGAAAGTATTCCTCAGTACATCACGCTCCTTTTTGGGAGAACCACACTTCATACACACAAGCAACACACAAACATCAATACCTCGGCTAAAATCCTCATATCATCATCACAACTACTGTAAAGTTTCTAAGCACAACAACCATTAACGTTGCTTAACCATCAGCACATATACACTTTAACATAACCAAACTCTCATTAATTCTGCATTATAAAAGTCCCACCTGTGGAGAAAAACATTAGTGCAGAGAAACTCAACTTTAGTTTCCACATACCAAACTCTAGCAATACTGACTAGGCAACCTATACTTCAATAAAAGTCCATCTCTGGAAGGAAATGTGTGTTAGTTAAACATGCCAGTGACACTCTATTCCACTGCTAAGCATTTGCTAACAGAGGCCACGACATGTACACTCCATCCATGCACACTAATCAATATCATGCGCCACCGCTTGCAACAGGCCCCCCCGTCACACATGTTCTTAAAACACAAATGCTGAGTAACATTTCAAAATATCACTGGAACTACGACTCTTTCAATCAATTCCTTCAAAAATGTCACTTTAAACCTCCTTTAAAACCCTTCCCATCAGGATTTAAATCCTGCACGCCCCTTGCTGACTGAGCACAAACACCTTTGAAACCTAAACTCAAAACAAAATTTGAAAACAATAATTGTAAGCCTTGTTCTCTGCTCCCCAGCATTCGACCACTTTGATGGAGCACCCAAATATCTGGACAAGATATTCCACAAGAAACTACAACCGTCAATTTCAAGCTCACACTCTCACGTCACGCAACAACGCTCTTTAAATGTTACACAGGCCTCACATGACATTTATCATCAAACTAAACTTAATCTTCTATTGCACTAATAAACAAATCCTCAAAAGCAAAGAAAAATGAATAACTCTGTTTCTTACTCCTCGTGTCCACATCTTTAAACAAACAGTACCTTTGGGGACACAGCCCCTCCTCGTGTTCACTTCATTAAACTAAAATACTTTCAGGGACACGGCCCCTCCTCATGTCCACATCTTTAAACTAAAAGTACCTTCGGGGACACAGCCCCTCTTCTGGCTCAATGATGCAGTGCTCTGCATCTTTGCGGTATTGCTTTCATAACAATGCGACAGCAGCACACCATAATCCAATCTCTAATTGAGAGCGCAGACTTAAGAGCGCAGACTCTTCCAACTTCTCCTTTTTGCACAAGCAAACCTCCTACACAGCGCAGGCCGCTCCCTGCACTTCTCGCTGGTACACATTTTGCAAGTGTGTCACTCTGCCTGAAAACAGCCGGTTCCAGAACCTGATATATGCAGCCTTTTCTCCTCAGCAAAGCCAGAATTAAGAGCCCCTTCCAGCACTGTAATAGGCTCTAACTCCCTTAAGCTGTTGCTGCATATTGCCTCCGAGCCCCTTCATAAGCACATTTGTGACTCTGAATACCTCCAACTGTGCCATGGGCTCCAAGCCCCCAAGTGTATTCATGGGCTACAAGTCCCTTAGGTGCAGGTACGGGCTCCAAGCCCTCTCAAATGCTGGAATGGCCCCCAGGACCCTCCTCTGCTCCAGGAGCTCTGTACCTTTGCCCAAACTCCTTCAAACAACTTCCCTGTCACTTCTTGTCACAGCTTAAGTTCACAACCTCTTCTGATGCTGCGGCCCTGGGCTCCAAGCCCCAGCTGTGCAGCCTAGCTTCCTAATAATCCAGGCGTAACTTAGACCCCCAGGCCTCTTCAAATCGCTACTGCCTTGGGCACCAAGCCCTCCATGTCGCAGCTTGGGTTACCAACCCCTTAAAACAGTCTTTGGGCCCTTAGCGCTGCCAAAGTCTCTTGACTTTCTCTGTGCTTGACCTGTCTAACTACAGACAGCCCAGCTGGCCCCTTGCTTTGGCGTATCTCCTTATTTTCTGCGCCTGTGCCCTTTGCGCTGGGCCCTTCTGCCCCTATAGCATTAAGCGCTCTTCCTACCTGGGAAAGAGGGTCTTCCATGGTTTGGGGGCAGTGCTTATCTCTTCTTTTGTGCTGTCCCCCCAGCACAGCCAGCATCCTCGTCGCCAATGTGGAGTTCTGTGTTTTAGCAAAATTACTCTGACATCAAGGTGTGGATGAGTAACTTCTTTAATCAGTTTCCAAGTGTAACATCCAGTTTCTAGATGTCATTATTCATCATATGGTAAAGTCCAGTTCTCATAGACAAGCACCGGCATCCTCTCTCTCAGGCTACATCTCTCAACTCCCTCAAGAGAACACCAGTCACACATAAACATTCTAACCAGTAACATTCCATTGTCAATCATGACCCTCACTCCAGATTCCATTAGGATGCAGGACAAGACCAGATCCTTACAAAACTCAAAACATATTCCCCATGCCACAGTCTTCTCTCCAGTGCTAAGAACCGCATGGTAATTCCTCGCTTTCGGAAGGCCAGGGCTCTAGGGCGTTCTTTCTGTGTGCAGGCACATATGCTCTGGAACTCCTTACCACGTGACACCCCTAACCATTATTGCTTCAGGAAAAACTTAAAGACTTTCCTTTTTAAGAGCTAAGCAACTCTCTCTACTCTCTCTATACTCATTATTCAATCCGGTCTCACAAATAGCGCCCTGATGCCGCGGGCCTCTTTGTTTGCGCTGTACAAATTCCATAACATAAAATAACATAACATGGGGGCACCAATGTGTCTGGAATGAGAAAAGGGCTGCTTTGTTCGCAAGGATCAGGCTGACCTCGAAGTTCCCCAATGAGTTCACATTGATAACCGGGTGCATGTCACATGGTTAGGATCGCAGTTAGGGTGGTGCCAGTTGATGTTAACCAATTGCTTTGCAGCATTCCATGATGGACGAGGATGTTACTCCTGTGTGGTGAAGATGAGTGAGAAGACAGAGGAACCAATTGGAGGGTGGGCTATATGCAGTGGCGGCTGGTGAAATTTTGCAAAGGTGGGGCATAATTATTTCCCACAAATTGGTACGGGCAACTGATGCAATTTTGGAGCACATTTTCTGTTGAAAACATTTGCAAAATGCCACACTTTTTTCAGACAGTTCTTTATGCCAACACATGAAAAATCCAATAGAAGCCAGGTAACCAACAGGACATGGGATCATTTTACAACACATTTCATGATATCTCTGCCCACAATATTAGTTGGCACTGCCATTAAAAAACACAGGTTTGTGATGTCCGTACTCAAAATATCATCACTGCCATAGTAAAACACTTTCATAATGGTGAGGCCACAACATATGTCATCATTGTCACTTTAAACACCATTAGGTGGACCAATGCCATTACAAATATCAAATCCAGCATTATTGCAAGGGCGCGCTGCATCAAAGGGTACTTTGTGTGCAATGGAGAACATGAAAACTTTTAATGATCTTGCTGAGAAAATGAATGTTCATATCAGCAGTGAAAAATCAAAAGCTGTTCATAGTACAGTTGGTGGGTGTGAGGTGTTACCCATTTGGCCGACCACAAAGTTCCACTTAAAAACAAGCTAAATGTATGTATGTTTTAAACGTGTTCTTCCCACAAGTGGTAGTATATCAGAATGGCCACTTGCCAATGTGCTTAAATACAAGCGTCTTTATATCATTTCTATATTTAAAAGTACCAAGAAAGCCCACGTGGCCCTTTGCTATGCATGGTTTAACCCTGAATGCATGGGCACTTGCCAATCTTGCTTTTAAATCAGTTGTGATTGTATGGATTTCTAGAGAAGATAAAAACACTGAAATTATTCAGAGTGACTGCTGGATATTATGCCTGCATTCCTGCTGCCTCATTATTTCATAGTCTAAGATCAGAGAATCTTTGATACCCATCATATGGAATGTGTGACCCTGCCTCCATTTGTAGATGATATGGAGATTAGCCACTCTCTCTGAGGAGCACTTTCCCATATGTCCTCACAGTCTCGCGTGCACAGCCAGAGGCAGTATATCAGAAGCACTGGGTAAAACAATGGCCACCTGCCGATTTCGTATTTCCGGTTAAAATGTAAAAAACGTAACTAAGCACATCCTTAAGTGACGCTGCCATCACGTGTCAGGTGAATCTGCTCCCATGACCTGTACTTGTCTTGGAACAGCTCTGTGTAAAATGGTGCCCCTGGAAGCACGTGACGTTACACTATGTGTGGCCCAGACACGAAATGCACGAGGTTTTACAGCAATGCACGCTCCACGTTTACTGGAGGGTTCCTTTCTGCTAGCTCCCTGTGGGGCATGCAGGCCTTGCCTCATGAAACGTCTGGGCATGTTTGCCCTGGCCCATAAAGGAGGATGGGGATCAGGTAATAATGTCCCTATATATATATGGTCACCGTAAATAATGTCACCGGGAAAAGTTAAATAGGTTAGCATATATATAGGGACAGGGGGAGCCGGGGTTGCAGAGGTATTCCCTGGCTCCCCTTGGAAAACAAGGTTTTGGGAGTTGCAGGGGTGTTCCCCGCATGTTCCATGTAATAATGTCACTGCAAAAAAACAGCACATTTTCAGCATTTTTTTTGCATGGTAACATTTTTGGGGGGACATTATTGCATGGAACCGGAGGATGATGGTTTGGGCACTACCATTAATATGGAGTGAATTCACACTTTTCAAATAGTTGAAACCAAGTCGGCATATGTTTGCCAACGTGCAGTCCACACTGTGTGATGCCTGTGTCCTTGAACATGCAGCTTTCGGGTTGTAAAGCCAGACGAATGTGAACATGGCTCTTTATTCCAGAACTATGACATGTTTAAGACAGCCGAATCTAGCCCGGTTTGTACAGTGTCTCATGCAACAAAAAATAAATATGGCGATTTGCTCCAGGACCACACATTGTGATAATCCTAGACTAAAGAACTGGAATCAGTGCAATCGCTTTTCTTGCATTCATCTATTTTAATGAAAAAATGAGCATTTGAATGTATTTTTGAGAACTGATACTGTGCTCTCCGTGTGCCTGCATTTCTATCCTCAAACTTTGGGTTCTTGGTGCAAGTATAAGCTAATGGTTATCCTTATACAGAGGGCCCATGTCGAATAACTGCACAACAGCGTGTATCTTGTGTCCTTCGAAATCTGAACTTGTTGAACCCTCCAACTTTATTTTAGTTTAGAGGGCCACATTTTTTCGGGTTACTCAATGAAGAAATAGGATGATTAAAAATATGTTCGTTTAAACGTTATCAATTATATTATTGACAATGTTTGTGCCGAGACCCATTATGGCAGTACAAACATACGGGTACTAACAGGGACTGAGTGAACAACAAGGGTAACTTGGGTGGGTAAGCAGGAGAGGAGTCGTGTGACTGTGCCGATTAATAAAGTGCGTCATGGGTATACAGGGCCCTGGCTCTGGCAGTAGCTTACTCCTGTCATTGGTGCATTGTAGCAGTGGCCCTGCAGGCATGCCCTCTTTGAGTCCTGGGCCTGGCAGTGGGTTCACTCAGCCTGGCAGTGGGTTCACCAATCTCCTTTCATCCTGCAGGTGCCTCCTCACACATTAAATTAAGGTGTAGCAGTGACCCTGCCAGCAGCCCCGCCCAAACACAAACATTACATTTCTATTGGATTAGTAAGAGAGTCAATGAATATTGAATGTGGTATGACTGACAGCACACCCTGGCCTTGGATTGTTCCAGGTCTGTTGTCAGTCTTACACAGTGGCCCGCGTTGTCACAACTTGGGCTGTGTGCGCATAGGTTAGAGGTAGCGTGGTCCGACCGCCAATGTCCCGCTCTCCTCTTAAAGGAAAGCCCTTCTACGCCACCTGCGTGGAGCCTTATCAGCTCTATCCAGATCATGAAGAAAGGCTTCACAATGTGGGACGTGCCCTGCACAGGCTGTGGGAGCAGCAACCTGCACCTGAATGTACCATGTGATGACAACAGCCTCTGTCGGGGGGGAAATTCTGCCGGGGTCGGCCGGACCGTCCGCAGACCTCCAGGCAGGGAGGCCCCAACTCCTCCCGTGTGTATCCCAGATAAGATGAGATAGAGTATGAGACGCACACAAGGAGCAAGGTGACTCTGCAGTTTATTAGACAAAACGGCAGGGATGGGTCAAGGAGCGCACGCGTTCGTCCTGACACAGACTCAATCGTGGGGCTCGCAGGCCCTTTTTACTGTATTATGACGCGCTACTTGCGTCACTTCAGAAAGTTAACAAAAAACCTATCGCCACTCTTAATTGGGTGTTCGAGTGGTAGGGTTAGTATAGCACACATATAGAGAAAGATATTAGTGGACAAGGTGTAGTCAGGTGGTATATCTGGGTTGTCCCTACAATTAGATACATGAAAATTGTTACATGAAGGCTCCTGAGGATTGGCTAAATGTGCTGGCGTCAGTGATAAGAGCCCCATGTTCTGATTGGTGCGCCCGTGAGCTTCCCAGCCTGGGACCACCGTCGTTCCCAGCTCTCGGTGTACCTGTAAGTTGCAACAATGTTTCACTATGGGTACATGCAGACAATGTGAGGACTTATTCATAGCTAGACGGGGTACCGTTCCCACTGTTGCAGATATCCATTGAGCCTTTCAAGTGTATCTGCCAGTGTCTCGTAGCGAGGGATCCAGACGCCTCTGTTCTCCCGGGTTTGGCATCTCGTCAGGTTCGGCTTGGTCACGTGGGGAGGGACCGTGAAAGAGGCATAATTCTGCACAATTAATATTGTTTTTCTACTGTGCGTCTGGTTTAATTTGTCGGTGTGACTTTAACGTTGGTGCGCGGAGTGCGAGGTTGCAACATCGTGCCTTTGATGATTTGCTCTTGGAACGTGGGTTTGCAACATTGCGACCTTGGCTGGTTGCTTCGCCAAGCTCATTCTGCAGGATCAGCAACTGACTCTTGTCTTGTTGATGTCCACGGGAGCTCTTGTTTGAGGCCTACTTTGGCCCGGTGCATAAGTTGTCCGTTTGGTGCACAGGTGCTTTAGGTTATAGGAGCATATAATTCCATAACCAGTATTGTCTTTATTATATTTCTCATGGTGGTAACTGGTTTCAAAGAGAAGCGTGAGCAAGCTAGTAAAAAGTTCATGACGCGTCTTGCGTTTCCGCATTCTGAAAGCCTATATAAAAATAATAAAGATGCACGTCCGTGAATATGCCTGTCGCCTACGTCATAGCACTGAGTATATTCTTCGTGTAGGTTGGTGTGGGAATGTCCAGTGTGTATATTTGTACAGATGTGCTTCCCGTTGTCTAGGTCGTCATGGCATCTCTAACGACGTGTAGATTTTAGTCTAGTTGATCCGCGCCGCAGGTGTCGGCATGGCCAGTGCGGGCTGCTGGGCAAGCAGATGGACACATCCGTATGTTCCTGTACCAGGGTATCTGGTCGTCTGGTAAATGGACAAACTCTTCTCGTGGCGGGTGTTTGGGTCGTGACCCTCTAGGCCAAGCGCGAGAGGTGAAGGACGGGAGCCTGGTTTTCCATTCTCCCACTTCAGTCCCCCCTCTGGTCGACTTGTCGACCACAAACATATCCTTCTCGTTATCTCCTCTTACTCGCCATATCTTAGTTATTCCTCCGAGATGTCCATAGTGGTTTACATGATCTTCAAAGGACCAATACATATATTCACAGGTACCCCCAGGAGTACAGTATACCCATCTTCCTATGTAGCTCCTGGGGTTTCTTGGGTTCTCGGTCTTTACTGATGGTGGGTCTAGATGGTTGGTAATTATTTGGGTGCGCAGCTTCTCCCTTTCCTGTATTATTACACCTGTATGCTGGCCGTCATCTGCTGGCATCAAGGGGTGCATTCCCACCATTTCCAGCAACTCGTCAGTAGTGCGTGCCTTTCGTGCCTTCCAAAATCTAATTATGATCAGGGTAGCTCCAGCCAATATAGTACAGCCCACTATTATTTTCAGTCCATCTGACAGCCAGGATGGCATCCACGACCATAATAGTGAAAACCAGCTCTCATCCTTGTTCACACCATTGCTTTCATCCGTCATTTTGGAGTGCATCTGAGCTAATTGCGAAACTGCTTCTGTCAGTGTACCATTGTCAGCATCATTGGCAGGTATGAACGTGCAGCATGATTGTCCTATCTTTGCACAAACTCCTCCTTCCATTGCTGTGAGAAGGTCCAATACATATCTGTTCTGTAGTGCTACCATCCTTACAGCTCGCAGCTCCTCTTTTATTGCGTTGAACCCATTTACTGTAGAATTGATGGTCATCATTAGTTCCCATCTAGTTATTTGGAGCCATTTTGCGTTTGCGTAAGCCTGTAATCCCGGGTGTATTATTGAAGAGAAGAACATTGCTGCTCTGCTGAATAGTCTGTGTTCTGGCGGTATTGATGTTAGTGCCGTTTCCGACCTTCCCCACAGGTAATTTCCTGTCAGCGGCTCTCCTTGTCTTTTTCTTCTATTTAGGACAGTGTCATTGCTGTTGGTCCTGTTCCCTTGCTCCTCCTGGAGTGGTGCAGATCTCTTTCTTCTCTTATCCCCTTCATTCATTCTAGGAAATTTCGCCACATCGACGTGCTTCTTAGGTACCACTAGTGATGGTACATTGACGTGTACCATTGTGCACACACCATTCCACAGGGGAGGCAGTGTATGGTATGCCTTTTCTCCACAGGCCCAATAATGGTCCATTATTACTGCTGTTCCCGCTCCCCCCTCAGGTAACTCCGTCACACTTGCGCAATTGGTGTTATATCCTACGTCCACCTCTCCTTTATGCTGGTAACATACCTTGGGCGCAGTCAACGGTAGTATCGTTATTGGGTCTTCATCTTCTTCTACCCACGTGAGCATTGGTACATACTTGATCCACGTCGTCCAACATCGGTGATTGTGTGTCTCGATGGTTGAGATAGTTTCTTTTGTTACCATGTTGCTGCCAATAACTCCTATCTCCCAGCTGTTATCCAGATACACCTTTCCTGTTATCGTCAGTAGCGGCCTCTCCCAGCATCCTTGTTTACCCGGAACTTCAGTGGCGTACCAATCACATGGTAGATACTGCAGTGTTACTTTCTGTGTTTCTCCTTTTGCAGGGCCACTTGTTATATATTTGAATGCTTCAGCATGTAAACTGGTCTTGTGATAACTCAAGTAGGTCTTGAGGAAGTTGTTTTCATATGGGTATGAGTCTCGTGTTTTCCATGTCATGTGCACTACAGTTCCTTGGAATCTTCCTTTCGTCTGGAACAGTGCCAAGTATATTATGCACTGCGCTATCTTCTCATTTATTTCTGTGGCAACAAATGTTCGTGAAGCACTCATGGCGTATGGTATTAATGAGCAGACGTAGCAGCTATCCTCAGTTGTCTGCTTACCAATGCGGGTCATGTGTTGGTACCATATGTTGTTTGTGACGTGTGCTGAATCTTGTACATAATTATCAATACCTTTATTGTCTGAGTATGCGCTGCGTTTAACTCTATTTTTCTTTGGTGCAATGTTACTACTACCACCTGACGTAACACCTGTTGCAGCAAGGAACGGGGGTATATTAGGTTTGGGTGCAGCAACAAAATTGATAGCACAGCTATACTGCCATACAGAAGCAGCCAAAAATCCGGTGATCATCAAAATCCCTATTATTTTTATTACAATTGCTAATCTCACCGGCATTTTGCTCTTACCTTGCTGCAGTCCTGGCAGCTTATTCTTGCGACGTTAAAGTTGCCCGCCTAAAAATTCTCAGAAATGCTCGTTTTTAAATGTTAGTTTTGTTTTGTTTAAGCTCTCCCTATCAAATAGTCATTCAGTGCCCAGGCGAAGAGCTGCTCCCACGCTACTCTAAGTGATTGGTCTCTTAAGACGGGCATGTATGGGCGGAGGTGGGGCATGTAATATTCTATGGCCAGGAGGAAGGCTGTGTAGTAAACACGTACCCTTCTTCTTTTTAGGTATGTTGGCCTTTTTATTTCGTATACAAATTGGTGTGACAATTCTTCTGGGTAGTTATCGTCTGGGAGTACCATCTACGCCTGGACAGTGGACTTTGTTAGTTAGCTTTCTACTTAATAATACAATAATACGCAGTTCCTGTATGTGCGAGAGAAAAAAGAGAACATTCACGTGTTTACATGTGTATTTGTGCAGCCAATGTCTTTCAGTTTAAGTTACAACTGTCCTTTGCAGTCAATGGGCGGGGGTTTTTTTTTTTTTTTTTTTTTTTTTTTTTTAGCGCTCAGATGGCGTAATTATTTTTACTCTTTGAACGTGTGACCATGGGGTGGGCAGTGTAGTGATCACCCCTTTCTTCGTCAGTTGTTGTCTCTGGGGTGTCTGGGTAGTGAGAAGGTAAGGGAACAATTGGGTCGTTGTCTGTGGTAGAACTTCCTTCCCCTGTCAGGGATGTTGTTGCTGTTGTTCCAATGGACCTGTCGTTGGCGCTGGGGCGGGTCTGCAGTTTGTATATCTTTACATCATGTAGATGGTTCCAAGCACGCTTATCCTTTAGTTTTACTGCTCTTGATGATACGTCTTCTACCAGATGTGGGCCGGTGAACCTTTTGTCGTTCCACCTTCTATTGAAATTGCGAAGTAGCACGTGGTCACCATTGGCTAGTTTGCACAAGTTCTCTTTTTCTAATTCTGTACTGGCGCCTTCTTCTTTATCTCTGGTGGACCCGCCCCGCGTGCGCTCGAGCTGTTGAGACACAAACACAACACTAGTAATCAAAGACGACACATATTGATACATTTCATCACCTAGTACACTCGCTGAACTTTCGTAGTCAGTGAATGCCCTTGACGTTGGCGTTAGGGGAAGGCGCATTTGACGTCCAGTAACCACCTCGTGTGGGGTGAGGTGGTGGTCGGACCCTGGCCTGTTCCTCAGTTCGAACAAGGCTAACGGAAGGCAATACAACCAACTTTTCTTTGTTGTTTGTTGTATCTTTGCAATTGCCTCCTTCAATAAGCCATTTAGGCGTTCACATACACCGTTAGCCTGTGGGTGATATGCACATGCAAATTTGTGCTTTATGCTCAGCAGGGCTGTGATATGTTGGAACATTTCGTTTGCGAAATGTGGGCCGTTGTCTGATCTTAATACTTCGCACACTCCCCACCTGGGGAAGACCTCCCTTACTATGAATTTGGCTGCTCTAAATGCATCTGGGTGTGAACAGGGCCCTGCTTCAATCCACCTAGAAAATGGGCATACTACTACAATCATGTATCTATTACCTTGACATATGTTGATCATATCAACATAGTCAATGTGGAGGTGCCGAAAAGGTCCTTCTGGCCGGGGTATGGTACCTCTTATCACTTTTAGGGTATGACCGGCCGTAAACTGTTGGCATGTGAGACAATTGCTGATAAAATTTGACACATGAGAATTTAACTCGGGACAGAACCAATCATCTCTAATTCGTGCTGCAATTATTTCCTTGCCTGTATGGGCTGGGTGATGTAATTGGCTCAGGGCGGTATTTAAAAGTGCCAACGGTATTACAACTTTCCCAGTACCACTCTGGCGCCATAGTGCGTCGGTTGGTGACATTGTACATCCTCTTTTTACCCATATTTCCTTTTCGGCCATTGGTGCTGCTGCTTGTAATTCCATAATCTGTGTGGCTGGGAGATGGGTATACCCTTCTCTTATTAACATCTCCCTAGCCATTCCCCTCCCTCTCCCTCTCTGTGAGTCAGTGGGGTCCCATATCTCACCAAAGTATGCAGCATATTTCGCATGTGCGTCTGCTGCTGCATTCCCTTTTGAGACGTGGTCTTCACCATTGGTGTGTGCGGTGCATTTTACTAGGGCTAGCTCTTGGGGGTCGTTTATTACTTCAATTAATTCAGCCAACAAGAGGGCATGTTGCACTGGAGTGCCGTCAGCTCTCCTAAACCCTCTTCTCCTCCATTTTGTTAGCCCTGAGTAGACAGTGGTTGTAACATATGCACTGTCGGAATATATTGTTACACGTTTGTTAAAACTTTCTTTCAATGCCAATATTAGTGCAATTAGTTCAGCGGCTTGAGCAGAGTAATGCTGTGGTAACTGTACACATTTCATAGCCACACACACCGGAGCCTCCATCATTTTTACCACTGCTGCCCCAGTTCTCCGTATCCCATCTCCTTGATCAATAGTTGATGACCCATCAATAAACAAAAGCTCACCTCCCTCTAGTGCATTCTCTTCAACTTTTCTAGTACATGAATATATTTCATTTAGTTGGGTGCAGTCGTGGGCGTAATCTCCCTCCTCAATTATTTCTGCTAGAAATCTTGCAGGGTTAACAGTGCTACATCTAAAAATCGCTAGTTCAGCCCTAGACAAAATGATCTCATAACCTGATGCCCTTTGTGTCGTTAGTGTGGACTTGGGTTTATTCAATATTGCAAATAATGCATGTTCCACAAACAGTGTAGTTGGACACCCCATGGTTATTGCTGATGCCTTTTCTACTGCAAAAGCAGCTGCAGCGAGGCCTTGTTCGCAAGGGAAGTGGCCTAACATCACGGGGTCTAAGTGACCGCTATAAAATGCTACTGGTTTATAGCCCATGCTTGTTTTTTGGGCCAATACTGCTTTCATTACTGCTGAGTCGCAATGTGAAAATATAAAAAACCGTCGCTCATAGTCTGGGGATGCCAGTACTGGAGCTGTTGATATCGCGTCCTTCAATTCGTCAAATGCCTCCCTCATTTCCATAGTCCACCCCAACCTTTTCTCCCCTTTATTTGCTTCCTTCAAACCCTCAAGCAGGGGTCCTATGTATGAGCTGTAATCAAATACCCATGCTCTACAGTAGTTGCATAACCCCAGAAATTGCTGCAGTTCTCTCACAGTCTGTGGCATGGGAGTGCTTGAGATGGCCTGTGCTCTTTGTGGTGCAATCTTTCTTCCATGTTGGGATATCAGTTGGCCAATGTAGAGTACCTGTTCCTGACAGTATTGTATTTTTTCCATGTCTACCTTATACCCCTTTTCAGCCAATATAGTCAACATTTTTAACGAGTCCTCTCTGCATTTACTTTCGTTTATACTGCAAATTATTATGTCATCCACATATTGTAACACTGTGCTTTCCACCTCAACGTTACCCAAATCCATCTGTATTACTCTATTGAAAATTGAGGGTGATTCACAATACCCTTGTGGTAACCTGGTATGTTTCCATTTAGTATTTCGGTAAGTGAAACTTGTTAAATCTTGTGAGTCGGGGTGTAATGGTATTGAGAAAAATGCATTTTTAAGATCTATTACTGTAAATCGTGATGCCTCTGCTGGAATGCCACACAATATTGTGGCCGGGTTTGCTGTTACTGGATATTCTGCTTCCACTATGTTGTTCAAGGGCCTTAGGTCCTGTATAAAGCGCCAAGACCCCCCTTTAGCCATGCGCACTGGGTACACAGCCGTGTTACATGGTGATTCTGAGGGGACCAATATGCCATTGTTTATAAGGGCCGTTATAGTTTCATATATGCCCTCATCTGCCTCTTTTGACAATGGGTACTGTTTTACTCTTGGTAGTATTGCACCTTTTTTCAATTTTATCCGTACACCCCCTATGCTTTTAATGCATCCTACGTCATAAGGGCTAATGGTCCATAATGATTTGGGCACCTTTGACATATC
This sequence comes from Ambystoma mexicanum, assembly GCF_040938575.1. NCBI lineage: Eukaryota > Metazoa > Chordata > Amphibia > Caudata > Ambystomatidae > Ambystoma > Ambystoma mexicanum. The sequence goes on from NC_090923.1 coordinate 1,374,872,105, forward strand.
CTCCTTAAAGAAAGGGACTGGGGTGCATGCAGGTGCCTCAAGTGCCATAGCAATTTTCTGCGCTATTTGTTTGTGAGCCACTCGTAACCATATTTCTACACTCATCATGAACACCATTTCCCCCTCCTCCTTTTCTTCTGAAAACAGTTCCTCATCTGACACCTGGGTCAACCTACATCCTTCTGTTAGTGCTATCACTGCCCTCCATGCTCTTCCTTCTTTGTCTTGGGCGTGCACAGCAATATACTCAGCTGTTGTAATAATACTTTCAATGTCTATTGCAAACACCTTTCCTTCTTGTTCATTAACAGGTGTTTCTGGTCGGAACAGATAAGCTGCTGGCCTCCTCCATATTTTCCCTTCTATCCCTGGCATCCATGCAAATGCCATGTCTGTTCCATACTGGAATATCTCGCCATCTACTGGTTCCGCCCTAATTGCTGTCTGCCCACAGTATGCTTGCATAATCTGTCGTGCTGCTAGCATGTTAATCCCTGGAGTAGAGCAAATTATACCATCCTCTGTAAAGGAGATTGTCATATTTAACCTATTCATTATGTCCCTCCCCAGTATATTTACTGGTGAGGCACTATAATACAAGAGTGGAACTGACAGATCGTAATCTCCGATAGATAAGGGAACGTTATCAGTAAAAGGAACCAATCCTTTAGCCCCAGAAAATCCTTGGGTGTTCATGGCTTCGCCTGACATCTTAAATTTACCTTCCCTTATGCAAGACCGGGTTGCCCCGGTGTCAACAAGGAACGATAACTTTTTGTCACCTATCGTTACCTCTATGCGTGGCTCCTCCGCACTATTAGGTGTTACTGACAGGATGGGACACACCAAGGCCGTCTGTGGGCTGTCCTATTGGGGGTACAATGATTGGCCATTTCCTGTGTAAGGGTTGTGTCCCAATACCGTCACCCTACTCAATTGCGTTTGTTCAGTTTGGGGTTGTTGTGTTATCACTACTTGTTGTTGTGGCAGTGGCTGTTGTTGTGTTAATTGCTGTTGCTGCAGTGGCTGTTGTTGTGTTAATTGCTGTTGTTGTATGCCCTGCTGTTCTTGTGGTGGCCTAGGTTGTGCCTGCTCATTCCATGCTGGTGTTCCTGGCCTGACCCTACACGTGCGTGACATGTGTCCTAGTAGTCCACAACTCCAACACACGGGTGGTTCTCTGTTTTGCCATGGGAAGCTCCCTGTGTTGTCCTGGTATACCGGTTGCCCTGTGGGGTAGGAACTTCCAACTCCCCCCACCTGCTGTTGGGTATTATATCCGTATCCTCTCCCTCTCATAAATCCTCCTCTCCCCCTGTTATAACCATAATACCCAGCTCCTTGCATTGGGTACCCTCCTCCCACGTTTGGTGCGTGTAATTGTAGTGGCGGCATTTGCTGTATTATACTTTGTGGAGGCGCTATTAGAGCTGGATCTTGTGCAGCCACTACCTGTGTGGGGCTTTGGGCCATTGTTGTGGGCGCAGTTATTAGTGCCCCTTCCATTGTGTATTTAGTTAGTTTTTTCTGTACTAGTTTGGCCTCTTCTGTTTTCCTGTCCTCTTCCTTTTGTTTCATTTTTCCTTGCCATATCCTGCAGTGATGTACTATTGTCAGCTGTATTTCAGGCCATGGTTTTACTTCCATTCCCACTACTTTCTTTAGTTGTTTCTGAACTCCTTCTGGGAGCCCTTGTACTAGTATATGATAAAATATGGCTGGTGTTTTATCCCATTGTTCTCTAGTTTCCATGCGCCACTTCTCTTGAATATCCTGTATATAATCAACAGGATCCTCATTCTCACGCATCTTACGGGAAGTAATTGCTCCTATGTCTGATGTGTCTGGGTACTGTACTCTCAGTGCCTGCCATAGCGCATGTCTGCAGTTTGCAAATGGCGCCCCATCATGCGATGTGTTCGTTATTGTTATCCCATGGAATCCCGCTCTCTTCCAGATGTCGTCCGCTCTATCCCCTAATATTGATATTAACAGGCCTTTCACATCTCCTACTGCTAGTTTCTGCCCTGCGGTGTGTTTTTCCATTTCATATATCCACTTACCCGCACCTCTACTTAGTGATGGGAGCCTACATTTTATATTTTCTTTATCCGTATGCTTCCATGGTACATACTGCGGTCTAACCCCTCCTCTCTCCAACAGTGGCATTAAGTTGTGTCTTGTGTCACCCTTTATGTTCCATAATATTGAGTCCTCACACCCCTCCTCCTCCCCCGTTTCCTTTACCACTTCAAATTCTTCCTTACTACCCCTCCTCCTACCTGCCTCTCCGTCCCTTCCCCTTGTTTCGTCATCTCCTGTGTTTAATATGGGTATGTTTATCTGTCTGCCTTGCCTGCGGCTAGGGAGGTCTCTAAGCCGGCATGCATAGGGAGTCACTTCGTCCATGAAGGGCGCAAGCTTTATTGTGCGCAGCGTGCGTGTGGTGGTTGAGCATGTAGGGTGCGATGGGGGAGGGCGTGATGGAGATGGCGATGGTGTGGCTTCATGGGTTTGTTTTTCCACTAGTTGTTGCACCCTCTCCTCACTTTGTTCCAGCTCCTCCCTTCTCTTACGGATCCATGGCGAGTCTATGTTTGTTCTAGTGAGGTACAGCTTATCTAAGCTTTCCCTTTCACTCTTTCTTCCTACCCTCTCTACTCCTTCTTCCTCCTCACTGCAAAAATCAGTCATAGATGGTATCCCCCACTCTGTTTTTTTTCCCTTTTACTGTTACTGTTTCTAAGTCTATTAGCTCCATTTCTCCTCTTCCTTTGTTACCAACTGTTCCCCCTGGTGTTGATGTTGTTGCTACTTCCCTACTTCTATATACATCCCCCCATTTTTCACTCTCCTTATTTCTCCCTCCTCTTTCCCCTTCACTCCTCTCCTCCATTTCCCTACTATTTTCCTCCCTTTTCCTTTTTAATTCCTCCATCACTTCGTTGCTCATCTGTTCCAATATTCTTTCATCTTCTTTCTTTCTTTCCCATTTCACCCTTTCTCTTTCTATTGCTTTCTCTTCTTCATATTTCTTAGCTGCCTCTGATACTACCCTCCTCCTCCATATTTCCAATTCCCTTTCCTTGTCCTCTTCTTCCTTCTTTTTTTCTCTCAACACTACTCTTGACACCCTTTCTGCTGCTGCTCTTACCCTTCCATCTTCTATCCTTTGCTCCTCATTTCGTTCCCTTAATTTGTCCAATTCGTTTTTACCCTCTTTCCTTTTCCTCACTCTCTCTTTTTCCCCCTTCTCAAGCTGTGTTAGTAATTCATTCTGCTCATCCCTTAGCTTTGCCAATTTTTCCTCCAAAATCTCTTCTCTTTGTCGTAGTATCTCCTCCCCCTTCATCTCACTCTCCCTTGTACTATCCTCGCCTGTTCTCTTTACTGCCTCCCTTTCTTCTCCCGTTAGTGAACCCCGTAATTTTAATAATATCTGTGCAGCTACCCACTCATCATGTCCTATCTCTACAATCTGCTCTTCTCCAATCCTCCCCTCCCCCACTATCTTCCTGTGAGCCACATATGGTGGAGGGCTGTATGCCGGGTTCGAGTATCCTTCAGCCGCCCTTAACTGTCCTTCTATTTCTCCTAATTCTCTTAAAGGGTACAACCCTTCTCCCTCTGTTTTCACTCCCGGTGCTATGGGTATCTCGTTGCTCGGTTCCTTTTTTATGTCTTCTAATTTATCAATCTTTTCTCTTCCCTCTCCTTCATTCTCCGCATTCTTTTTCCTTTCACACCCCTTTTCCCCATCCGTTCCCTCTTTCTTAATCTCCTTTACTTCCGGTGTTTCTCCCATAGAAAACATTCCATTTGGTCCTGGTCGGGATCCCTGGAACATCCTCCATAAGTTAAACACCTCCACATGGCTCGCCAACTTCTTCCCCTTGTATGTATTGTGCAGATGGTTTAGCAATGAATGTTGGGCATATGGATCGAAACTACCATTAGGCGGCCATGGTGTTAACATTTTGTTATCCGTCCCCTGGGTCCACTCTATGCTGTACTTAATTAATTTCTCCCTATGGGGTGGCAGTGTGGTGCATATGTGTTGTAGTGGGGTAGTGAGGGTGTTCCCCCACCCTCCCGACCCTGTCCCATATGACATAGTTGTGCCCCACTTGTTACTCCTCCCTTCGCTATCAGTTTGCAATTCACAACCTTATATTGTTTACCTGGCCCCGTAAGTGTGGGGACTTACGACAATCCTTTACAAAATATGCAATAATAATAATTAAAAAAAAACAAAAAAATAATAAAACACAAATATATATATGTATAATTTTGTATTGTATATTCCTTCCCCTACGGCCCCCTGCGGCCGAAGCGCACGCAGCCCCCTGTGACTGCGTACCCCTTACGACGATCTTATACAGTCGTCCTTATTCCTCGTTCTCCTCCCCCTTTTACATTTGCCGTGGCCGGCGTTCTCCGTGCTCAGCCACGCCCCTCTCCCCTTCTCCTCTTCCAATCCACTCGTTTATTGTTTATCTTCGTATCCGCTCCCTCATCATTTTTCTCTTCCCCACCACTTTCAAAACTCAATGTTCCTTGTGCTGGTGATATCCTATAAAATCCCTACTGGTGACGTCACCGATGTCTTTACGCTACTAGTACATTCTCATTATTAATTTCAAAATACACTTGCAATTTACCCCCGCTAACCCTACAGCTGTCTTCCTGTCTCTCCTGGAACAAGGTAATCTCATCAATAATATAATCGGACTGCACACGCTGCGTCGACTCGCGTGTGATACGCCCCTCAACAGGAGGGCTTAACCAGCCAATTATCTTCCGTATTAGGCAACTATGCAACTAGCTACCCCCTACAGGGAAACGTCATCTACCTATCGAGTTTCTTGCTCGACCAATAGGAAACCTCATCTACCTATCGAGTTTCTTGCTCGAACAATAGGAAACCTCATCTACCTATCGAGTTTCTTGCTCGAACAATAGGGAACCTCATCTACTCATTGATCAATAAATGCCAAATCGTAGGAAACCACACACGCCCACCCCTACACGTTAGTCGCGATTTAGGCCAATCAGTGTCTACGAGCGGCCACACGTGATGTTTCGTGCTCCGCCCCCCTCTTTCGCGTGACTGCTCTCGCACTCTTTTCACTCCCTTTCATTCCATTGCCAACACTATATTGTCAAACCTTCGCCGCGCACCTGTGCAACACCTCCCTCCTCCCTTATTTAATTCCTCCCCCCTCCCTCACAATTTCGCATTGCTCGTTGTGTGTGTCATGCTCACCAAGTTCTCTCGATGCAGGGCCGCTCGACTGCGTGCACCCCTCCAAGCGGCTCGCCACCTCCCCTCGTCTGGACCACGTCTGGACACTCGCCAACCGCGGGCGGGATACTTCTCAACCGGCTCCTGAGGGCCAATATCCGGATTGCGCTGTCCGGTCTTCTCGCAGCTCCGCGATGGTCCTGTAGTCCTCAGAAGGGGGCAACGGCAGAGGGGGCCGCACCGCCGGGCCTCCTCGCAACGGGAGTGCCTGGAAAAAGTAAAAATAAAAGTCGATCTTAAACAGATCTCAGCAGTGCCTCCAACTTGTCGGGGGGGAAATTCTGCCGGGGTCGGCCGGACCGTCCGCAGACCTCCAGGCAGGGAGGCCCCAACTCCTCCCGTGTGTATCCCAGATAAGATGAGATAGAGTATGAGACGCACACAAGGAGCAAGGTGACTCTGCAGTTTATTAGACAAAACGGCAGGGATGGGTCAAGGAGCGCACGCGTTCGTCCTGACACACACTCAATCGTGGGGCTCGCAGGCCCTTTTTACTGTATTATGACGCGCTACTTGCGTCACTTCAGAAAGTTAACAAAAAACCTATCGCCACTCTTAATTGGGTGTTCGAGTGGTAGGGTTAGTATAGCACACATATAGAGAAAGATATTAGTGGACAAGGTGTAGTCAGGTGGTATATCTGGGTTGTCCCTACAATTAGATACATGAAAATTGTTACATGAAGGCTCCTGAGGATTGGCTAAATGTGCTGGCGTCAGTGATAAGAGCCCCATGTTCTGATTGGTGCGCCCGTGAGCTTCCCAGCCTGGGACCACCGTCGTTCCCAGCTCTCGGTGTACCTGTAAGTTGCAACAATGTTTCACTATGGGTACATGCAGACAATGTGAGGACTTATTCATAGCTAGACGGGGTACCGTTCCCACTGTTGCAGATATCCATTGAGCCTTTCAAGTGTATCTGCCAGTGTCTCGTAGCGAGGGATCCAGACGCCTCTGTTCTCCCGGGTTTGGCATCTCGTCAGGTTCGGCTTGGTCACGTGGGGAGGGACCGTGAAAGAGGCATAATTCTGCACAATTAATATTGTTTTTCTACTGTGCGTCTGGTTTAATTTGTCGGTGTGACTTTAACGTTGGTGCGCGGAGTGCGAGGTTGCAACATCGTGCCTTTGATGATTTGCTCTTGGAACGTGGGTTTGCAACATTGCGACCTTGGCTGGTTGCTTCGCCAAGCTCATTCTGCAGGATCAGCAACTGACTCTTGTCTTGTTGATGTCCACGGGAGCTCTTGTTTGAGGCCTACTTTGGCCCGGTGCATAAGTTGTCCGTTTGGTGCACAGGTGCTTTAGGTTATAGGAGCATATAATTCCATAACCAGTATTGTCTTTATTATATTTCTCATGGTGGTAACTGGTTTCAAAGAGAAGCGTGAGCAAGCTAGTAAAAAGTTCATGACGCGTCTTGCGTTTCCGCATTCTGAAAGCCTATATAAAAATAATAAAGATGCACGTCCGTGAATATGCCTGTCGCCTACGTCATAGCACTGAGTATATTCTTCGTGTAGGTTGGTGTGGGAATGTCCAGTGTGTATATTTGTACAGATGTGCTTCCCGTTGTCTAGGTCGTCATGGCATCTCTAACGACGTGTAGATTTTAGTCTAGTTGATCCGCGCCGCAGGTGTCGGCATGGCCAGTGCGGGCTGCTGGGCAAGCAGATGGACACATCCGTATGTTCCTGTACCAGGGTATCTGGTCGTCTGGTAAATGGACAAACTCTTCTCGTGGCGGGTGTTTGGGTCGTGACCCTCTAGGCCAAGCGCGAGAGGTGAAGGACGGGAGCCTGGTTTTCCATTCTCCCACTTCACCTCCATTTCCAGCACGAGAAATACATGCAAGCAGAAGCGCAACATGTCCATTATTTCTTTGCCCCGTCCTCCGTGTCTCACTTAATAAAAGATATATTTCATAATGAAGTTACATCTTTTACCTAGTGTCCCAAAACAACACGGGTGTTGCCCCTCTGCCCACCCATTGGAGCCGCCACTGGCGATTTGTAATCATTAGCATGTATATAGGCGGTAGCCAATGAGAGTGGGAGATTAACAATGCATATCGGTTACGTCATGAGTGACGATTTGTGTGTTTATAACGTGAATCTTGTACGAAAGACATCAGAGAGCTCTTTGGCAGTGGGTGTGTAATACCCTGTCGCCTTATTATTTTGTATACAAAATAAAGCTCTTGTCTTTCTCAAAAGAGGGTGCACCTAGCCTTTTTCCCTAGCAGGTTGTATTTTCTTGGTTTGATCGCTGGGAGTTGCCCCACATGGCCCACCCCCTACCCTACATGGAAATTAAGAGCAGAAGCATTGGCTGATGCACCATTTAGGGACCACCTGGAAGACAGACTTCACAAATTCTTTGAGATAAATGTGGGCAGTGTGAATAGTTGTGACACGTTATGGGAATCCTTCAAAATGGTGGTTACGGGGAAGCAGCTTTGTTGGCATATCTCAGGCCATACATTCCCACTGTCTCCACCAGGTGTGCGCCTGCATAACATCACGTGCGTGTGTGCGTAGGCATATATACATGATGCGCACACTGAAGGAAAGGCATAGAGGGTGCCAGGAGCTCTATGCGGTTGCACACTTCCCATGTATACTTTTAGCCATTGATTGTCCACATGTTGCGCTACCACCCCACCCACCCCGATTCACAGAGAATATTTAAATGCATCCGGAAGCCAGTCACCACTCTTCCGGGCCCTGGCATCTGGAACCTTTGGCAACACCTTGCTCATTGGTGAGTATCAACTGTCCTGCACATGCATGTATTCACGTGACACCCTGAACAACAGACCATGACAATAAATGCCAATAACAACCATTTACACATTTGCAGTGGACAGTTTCCACCCGCTATCAAGATTCCTGCTCACGCCATTCAGGAATCCTGCCACACCAGCCGAGGTACGGTAACAGTGCTGGAAGGACTGTGAGAGCACAAGGAACATAGGAATACTGCGCTGAACAGGCCTGATTTGTGATTATACATTGAGCCGCCAGTAATAAGATTCCCATGGGACAGTGCTCAAATGCCCAAGGTGAAGTGAAGCAGGGAAGTTGTTTTGGGACTCTCCTGAGATTGGCGCTGCGTATCAGGTTTATAAGTAGTCTTGGATACTTGAAAATTCAGTGTCACGATGAATAAAGAGCACTCTTGCTCTAAGTGTTTGTCATTTTGTTTTTATTATTGCTTGAGGTGCCGACACGTGTTTCGACCCCACAGGGGGTCTTTATCGAGCCTGTAGTATTCACAATTTATACCACGTTTTGAGCAGATTGGTGATGGGTGTCAGGTTCATATGGTGACAATTTCAAAACAACCTGATTAGTGCATGGAATGTGAAGTTTGTGCAAGGTGATAGTGTTTGGTGGGCAGTGAGTGTAGTGGCATGCACATATTTATAAGGTGAATTCAGTGAAGCAACGTTTACATATGTACACATTTTTGTTTGAACGATTAAACATAAAAATTCACAATTGCATACCAATCTTTATAGTTACATCATGTTAGGGAATACGCCATTATTGGTAGGATATGAAGGTGCACCAAGGGAGAAGAAGGAGAGAAGAGAGAACATCGATTTTGAGTTAGTGTTCAGAGTTTGAAATGTTTCGGTAGTTGGATCCTATCTGTTGATTCAGGATAAAGCTTACCAAGGTTTGAGTTTTTCTCCAAACAAGCCTCCTCCTGGATAACCTCATTCTTAGAAGGCAGAGCCATGAAGGTCTTCTCGGATCAGGCTAACGCTGCACCCGTCACATTCCATTGCAGAGTCCCTCAGGGCTCCTGCACAGCACCTACACTCTACAAGTTGTTTATAAAACCACTCTTTGACAAACTTGACACCCTCAGCATAGCTTACACTATCTATGCTGACGATACGCAAGTCCTCCCCCATCTCACTGGATCCTATGACCAAGACTCAGCAGCCCTCCTCCAAATGTACACCTCCATTCTAGCCTGGATGGCTGACAATGGACTCTGCCTCAATGGAGATAAGACAGAGATCATCCTCCTAGGCCCTAAAGAAACTCTGTCCAAACTCAACCAAAAATACTGCAACTTCACCATCGACAACACCACAATCACTGTCTCTTCATCAGTGAAGACCCTTGGAGTCTACCTAGACTCTTCCCTATCTATGACACGACAGGTTAGTGCTATTGCTTCCGCCTCCGCCCACACCACTAAACTAATAACTGCCATTAAACCGTTCCTGTCCAACCACAACTGCCTCTCCATTGCCTAAGCCACTATCCGAGCTAAATTAGACTACTGCAATACTCTCCTAGCAGACACCTCGGCCAAAAATCTAAATAGGCTACAACAGTCCAAAACAGCGCTCTCAGAGCAGCTCTTAGTATCCCTAAAATAGACCACACCACACAGGCCAGATGAGCCACCCACTGGCTCCCTGTAAAAGAAAGAATCACTTTCAAGACCCTCTCCTTAATGCATAAAGGATTAAGCCAGTCTGCCCCGCCCTACCTGGCAGAAACTATCACCAGAGAGTCATCCGCGTGTCCTAAAAGATGCCCTTACACCAACCAACTATGCATCCCACCCATCAAAAGAGTCAAAGCAGGGAGGGATCGGTTTTCCTCACATAGCTCCCAAACTCTGAAACGCCCTACACAAAGCTCTAAGGGCTGAGACCTCCCTCATTCCTTTGCACAAAGGCCTAAAAACAAGACTCTTTAACTAACACACACCCACACCCCCTCAACTCTTCCACCCCTGTTCTCTGCATATCCCTGTACCTCCTTGTAACTATGTGTGACTATTCTGCTTCACAATCTTGTAACTAAGGTTTTATCTGTAACCAGCAACAATTTCTTATTGTCTGTAATAGCGCCACAATGCCCCCGGTTTAATGTGCGCTTTATAAATGTTAATAAATAAATAAATACAGGTCTGATAGCTAATGCTTGAAGCCTGTAGAAGGTTCTTATAGCGTAACACTGATTAGTGATCTGTGGAGCAAGATTAGTCTTCACATTAATTCTTATATGTCAGCTTTCAATCATTTTTAATAAGCACAAGCAATGTCATGACGTGCTACGGTAAGAAATACACACATTCAGGGCTGTGCACAGGAGGCGCTTTAACCGGGAAGTGCATGTCCATTGTTAATAATGGTGAGTGGGCGCATCCTGGTGTGGTGTTTGTGGTGCCCTCAAAACCCTGCTCTTCAATTAAGCTCTCAAAACCCTGCTCTTCAATTAAGCTCAACGGCCATCCAGGAATCTGTCCAGCTGACTAACTGACTTTAAAACTGTCTGCAACTGTCTGATTGAATATTCCTTCTAACTACGTGAGTCTGCATATCTCTGCCTCAGGTCTACATGTAACTGGTTTATCCAGTGCCCGGATGCTCGAGGGCTTGTGTTGCGCTATACAAATGAAATAAATAAATAAATATAAGTTTCACAAGATGGGTGCTAATGGACAACCTTGTTTAAGGCCATAATTAGTATACATCTTTTTTCAGTCAATCCCCCCTCTTGATTTAAACGCACTTGAACCACATTCTCGCTGTATAGCTCCTGGATAAAATATAGCATTATAGGGCTTACATTTATTTCTCTCAACTTTGACCACAGGATTTCTCTATCCACTGTGTCAAAAGCACCTTTATAATCGATGAAACAGATTTATAATGATGTATCATTGTTTTTAAAACTCTGACATATCAGCTCCAAAAGGGTCCAAATATTTGACAAAGTTCATAGACCCTGTTTAAAACCGCTTTGCAGTTAAGAGAGTATTTTTTTTTATCCAATAGTTTATTTCTGTCCAGAGGATTTGTGCAAACAGTTTGGAGCATGCATCGGACATATCAAGCATTCTATCGTTTTTAGGGTTTTCTCGTGCAGTATTTTTAAATGCTGGTACCCAATTGAAGCTTTCCAGCTAATTGAAATAATACCAGTACTTCCTCTTACAGTAAACATTCTGGAAAAAATTCTAACCCGAAGAGATGGTCTATATTTATAGATTAAATTCGGGATACCATCAGGCCGTGCAGATCTAGATGATTTTAGCTTAACTGTCATCCTTTCCAAACCCTCCATATTTAGATCAAGATTCTCATAGCTATCCTGGCCCCATTTATTTTATTTTTAGACACTCTGGAGTTTGGAAAATTATTTAGCGGGCAAATGTATTCTATCCACTTTATTTCCAATGTTGGATTCATTTATTTTTTTGTGCATCCTTTCTGTTATTTGAATATGCTCTATATGATTTCCTAAATGTACGACCATCCATCTATTTGAGTATATTTCTCAATTGGAAACATTTTAGAGCAGAATCAGAGGTTTTATGTCTTTTATAAAGTTTTTATATTTCGTTGTTACCTTTTCTATCTTCTTCTTTAGCACCTCATCAGTAGTGGCACCACTCCTAGCAGTTCTAATTTCCTTATTATGTCGATTCTTTTCTCTAGCAACGATTATATCGTATTATGTTCTTCTAGTTGTGGTTTTATAAACCTATCTCATATGCTAACAATTAACATATTGTTTTGCTTTCTCAGGTAGTATTTCAAAATATTCAAATCCTATAAAGCCTTCATCACTGTTGGTTACCAGTAAGTTATCCCCAAATAAATGTATCTTCCAATATTCATGGAGGACCAATTAATTCTGTTTACACACTTATTTATACCACAACCGCCCACCGTAGGGACTTTTCCGCAAATTTGAATATAAAAATACTTCACTACTTTGTAGGTTGGAGACATACAGGGTAATTCATAGAATTTCGCTGAAAAGTGTCGCAAGCGGCTGGCGCAGAGTGTCCGCGTGCGATTGACTGCGCCAGGCACGTGCGCTAAAACCGATTTCCGCGCACAGCGTATTCATGGATTTCATGCTCCCAAACCAGCCGTGGCGCAGAGTATCGCAGCGACCCTGCAGCAGCGCCAGTAACGCCCCCAAGAACGCCCTCGCGCAAGGAAAAGCCATCAAAATCGCTAAATCATCGCAAAGGGCTGCGCTAACCCTGGACCAGTTTACAGGGCAGCCAAACAAGGAACGCAAAGCGGGTAACGTGCATATCAGGGGTACACGTGAAGTCATACACGCGATTAGCCAGGGTACGTGTATTACAGGGGTACGCGGGAAGTTTAACACGCGATTGGCCAGGGTACGTGTATCACAGGGGTACGCGGGAAGTTTAACACGCGATTAGCCAGGGTAAGTGTATTACAGGGGTACGCGTGAAGTTATACACGCGATTAGCCAGGGTACGTGTATTACAGGGGTACGTGGGAAGTTTAACACGCGTTTGGCCAGGGTACGTGTATTACAGGGGTACGCGGGAAGTTCAACACGCGATTGGCCAGGGTACGTGTATTACAGGGGTACGCGGGAAGTTTAACACGCGATTAGCCAGGGTAAGTGTATTACAGGGGTACGCGGGAAGTTTAACACGCGATTAGCCAGGGTACGTGTATTACAGGGGTACGCGGGAAGTTTAACACGCGATTAGCCAGGGTAAGTGTATTACAGGGGTACGCGGGAAGTTTAACACGCGATTAGCCAGGGTACGTGTATTACAGGGGTACGCGGGAAGTTTAACACGCGATTGGCCAGGGTACGTGTATTACAGGGGTGCGTGGGAATCATCACACGCGATTAGGCTGGGTGGGTCCTCACAGGTGTTCCCTGTACACCCTCCACGGCCCCTGCAGGCAGCCTGAAAAACAGGGGACTACCCTGCACACCTGCTCATGTCCCCCTGCACCCCCACCCCCCAGCAGTGCAGGGGCAGCCTCCACCAGGCCCCCACTCATGTCTCCCACCACCCCCACCCTCCCGCCACCAGGGGCAGCCTCCACCAGGCCCCCACCCATGTCTCCCACCACCCCCACCCCCCCGCCACCAGGGGCACTCTCCACCAAGCCCCCACCCATGTCTCCCACCACCCCCACCAGTGCAGGGGCACCCTCCACCAGGCCCCCACCCATGTCTCCCAACACCCCCACCCACCAGCACTGTGGGGCACGTGGCCAGCAGGCAGTCAGGCAGCAGCAGATGGCAGGTGGGAGCGTGCTCAGGGCTCTGGGGGGCAGTAATTTCGCCTCCTGGCCAGGAGCGTGGTCTCTCGTGTGTGAACGCGTGGACAGCCTGATAGGTAGTGAAATCCCACACGTCAGCAAAGGCCCTTAGCGCGTAAACCCGTCAACAGCATATGCGCGCCTATAGTCACCTGCACGTGCAGGAAATTGTTGCGTGACACGTCCCAGTGTCAAAGCGTGTGATTGGTGAAAATGGATGTACACGTAGAAGTGACAAAGCGTGTGATTGGTGAAAATGGATCTACACGCAGAAGTGACAAAGCGTGTGAATGGTGAAAATGGATCTACACGCAGAAGTGACAAAGCGTGTGATTGGTGAAAATGGATCTACACGCAGGAGTGACAAAGCGTGTGATTGGTGAACGTACACGCTGCGTAAGTGACGCTGTACGTGTGGGCCTGTATATAAGGTACATGTAGAACACCATTTCCTTGTACGTGCTTTTCGTGGAGAGCGAGTGGGTGAAATCTGTACTTCTTGTCGTTTCACACGCGATTTACTTCACGGCGTTTCCAGTTCGTATTCCCTGTTACCTCTGACAGCTTTTTCTCTTTTTTCTCTTTTACTGGTTTACCTGGGCCTGTTCCCTCAAACAGTGTCCCCTTCTACTGTTGTCCTGTCTTCTCAGACAGCGTACACATCTTCTTTTGGCGGGGGTTTAGCCAGCCAAACGCGCTCATTCTTCACGCTCTTTTACCTGGCAGACGGTGAGTCACGCACGTATCCAACTTCTGTGCTTGCCCCGTGTGTAGCCTACCCCTTCAGAGGTCATTCTAGGCTGCGTGTGACACGCATACGTTCATTCTTGTGTTACTGGGTGCCACAGCGTAGTGCAGGTTTTTCTTTCTGCACACGTGGTCTAGGAGGGGTTGCGTGCACGTCATCTCCCTTTTTTGGGCCTCCTGTGCGTTGCGTGACCCGTCATCTTTCCCCAGGGGTTACAATCAGCCGTGCTAGAGCACTAGGGTACAATTACCATCTGGTACCCAACCCCTTTGACCCCCAATTGCCCAGGACAATTGTCTACAGCCACTCCCATACGCACATTAATATCAGTGCCATGGCTGGGAGGCGAGGATTCCGTAAGGGTGGCAAAGGTGGAAGAGCCACAAGTGGTGGCCGTGGTGGATCCGGTAGGGGACGTGGTCGTAACTTGCAGGGTGAGCCTGTCCCCCCATGTGTGGAGGACCAGTCAAGGGCACCCATCATCCCCCCCCCCTCACCCCCCTCCCCCCCTCCCGTTGAGGCTGAAGTGGCTGACACCATCCATGCTCAGCCCTTGTTGGACCAGCCCATTGTGGCACCAGACCTGGCTGACTCCATGGCTGACTTCCAGGTCAGCAGGGCTACGACACGTGCGCTGGTGCACGTTGATGCCATCATGCCACGTGGATCTGGGGCAGCAAGGTCATCTGCTGCACCAAGGAGGCAGGGCGGAGTGGCTGCAGGGGCAGCTGCGGCTCCATCCACCCCAGCCCTCACACACCCAGCCAGGACAGTGTCGGTCCTAGTCCATGCTGCTGACATTCCCCCTGACACCATCACACTAGAGCCAATGCCTGCACCAACTCCCATGCTGAGTGTGCAATCCCACACTCCTGATACAGAGTCCACCAGGGCTCCTGCCCCTAGTGTCCAGAGCGGCGCAGGACACTCAGGATCACCACCACCTTCCAAGCGGAAGAGGAAGAGTGCTCGTCCGGCACAGGCTGATGCCCCAGACACGGCTACACAGTCCGGCCAGTCCAGGAAGCCCAGCTTCACGGATGACGAACTGAATGCACTTGTCGAGTATGTGTCCGGACATGACAACGAGATGGTCATTGTTGCAGGATCCAAGACCACACCTGCACAACGCCAGGCACACTGGCAGACCGTTGCGGACATCGTAAGTGCCCTTGGAATCGTGAGGCGCACAGCCAATGATTGCTATAAGCGCTGGAATGACCTAAAGCGCAGGGCAAAGAGTAAGCTGGCCTCAAGTCATGTCGCAACTCTAGTGACTGGAGGTGGGTCTCCAGTAGTAGACATGGAACTCACTCCACATGAGTCAGTCGCTGGGACCTACGTCACGGAGGAACAGATCCAAGGCGTGGGAGATCTGGCTGATTACGAGGCATTGTCCGGTGAGTGCACATGCATGTGTGTGTCATACATGTGCATGGTGTGTGTGTGAGGGCTTCTGTTTGGGTGCCAGGTGAGAGTGTGTGCGCCTCAGTCGGATGGGTCAGCCATGTGCTTCATGCAATACTTCCTGCGCAGCTGCATTTGGCCATAGCAGTATCCCTTCTGCCAACAGTAGACATCTAGCACAACTGCACGCCAGTTGCCCTTGAAGTGTCACCTTGACACAACATATTTGCTTATTTTGCACTGTTCATTCAGTCAGTTTGTTTGCATTCCACCACTTTCACTAGGCATGTCGCTGTCCACTAGTCACATGTCTGACATGGGTATGGTAAAGTGGAGTGACTTTGTTACCTGGATATCATTTGTACACACATGTCCCTGTGCTATTTGACCATTTCAGACTGGCAGCTCCAGGTGAAAAATCTGACCTGTTAGAATCAGAAAAGCTATTACATGCGGGAACTGGACTGAATGAATAGGTGCTGCCCTCCTCTCCATCTTCACTCAATAGCAATGGTACATGCCATCTGTGTGATGGCATGTGTGTTTCACCTGCCAATCACAGGCCAATGTGTGATGCCACTGCCAGGCAGCATGCAGAAAATTTGTTCATCTTCCATCTTGGTGTCATCAGTGTGTGCCATTTGCCTGCACTTCATACGCAGTGAGGGTGCATGCATGGGAGGGTTTTAGTCATGTGGGACATGTGTCAATCAAGTACTGGTTCTCTTGCTTCTCAGCCCTCAATGTGTGCCATGGTGCTAATGCCCGTTTCCATTACTTTGTTTTCATGTCTTTGCAGGGGAAGACGCACCTGATACTGCTGGGGTTGTGGAGATGGTGCAGACCCAGGAGGTGTCCCAGGGCCGACCAACCACCAGTGAGGGACGTGGTGTGGTGGTGGGGGAGAACCCACAAGTGCTGCAGGTCGTGCTCTCAAGGGGTGTCTCTGGCTGCACCTCCCCCGAGCTGTACTCAGGTGTTGATTCGGATGAGACCTACGTGCCGTCGCTGGTGAGTGTTCCAGGGAGGGATTCTGTTCTGTCTCACCCACCTGCTCCAGGGTCAGTACCCTCCATGGGGATGTCAGTGTTGGCAGCTACGCCTTCGGTGGTTACGGATGCAGGGTCACACTCCGCAACATCTGATCCTGTTCCTGGGCCAGCAGATCAGAGGGGGAATGCAGTCCTGCAGCCTCAGGCAGTGCCGGCACAGCAAGGCGCAGTTCGCCTTGCCCCAGACAGGTGTGGTGCCCGCCGACGTGGTGGCCGTACGCCACCCGGCAATACCGCATGGGAGCAATCCATTTACGGTATGGCTACCCAACAGGCTGCATCATCCGAGATGATGGCTCAGGCCATGGATAGGGTGGCCACTTCCATTGTCCCCCCAGAAAGGCTGATGGAGCGACTAGAGCAGGCAACCGACTCCATCTGCCAGTCACACAGGGAGGACATGTTGGGGTCCAACAGGGACAGGCGGGCGGCACTGGCGACTCTGCAGGAGGCCATCTCCATTGAGTCCCAGGGCCACAGGGAAGCCCTGAGGCAGGAGCTCCTACACCTCAGGACGACTCTTGTTGAGCTTGAGGCTTCAACACACCAAAGGACAGAACAGCAGCTGGAGCGTCTCACCCGTACGCTCTCAGCTGAGATGCAGGCAACGAGGGCGGAGGTCCGGGCATCCCGTGAGTTGTTGCATGGGGACCTCCGCACACTCATCCTCCAGAACCAGACCTACCACACCCGCATGCTTGCAGCCATGGAGGAGCAGACTAGGGCCTTGCATGGGCTGCCTCCCATAGTGCAACCACCTCCGGATGCAGCTGCACAGGGTGATAATAGCGACAGCAGTGACACTCCCACAATAGGGTAGCCGTGTGGGCCATGAGCCCATGGAGGTGTTTTATCTTCCCAGGATCCACGCAGGTGGGTTCTGGTGTGCATCCTGTCCTCGGACCTCCTGGGTGGCCTCCCCAACCCCCCCGGGCCCATCAATGGCCATTTTTGATTGTTTCTTATTTTTATTTTTATTTTGATTTCTTTTATTCCCAATTTTTTTGGGACGATCTGTTGGCTCCGATCTGTTGGCTCCGATCTGTTGGCTCCGATCTGTTGGCTCCGATCTGTTGGCTCCGATCTGTTGGCTCCGATCTGTTGGCTTCCGTGGTTCCTGTGGGCATACGCTGCATTGTGGCTGGGCACATGCAGGCTTGTAATGTATTTGGTTCAGATGCTTGGGTTTGAGTCACACACACCCCTCCTGCTTCCCGTTTCCATGGGCTTGCAAAGGGTGTGCCCAAGTGACAGTGAATTACACAGTGACGTTGGACTCCCATGAGCTGTGTGGCCAGTCTGTAGTCAATACTGTGTATACATTCATAGTGCATATTGCTGTTGTGTTGTACACTGCATGTTGCATTGATGTGTAACTCTTCTTCTGTGTCTACCTCCCAATTTGCAGGTCCCTTCCTCAAGTCCACACAAGGACCTCTAGTCTGGCGATGGGGACCATGTTGGCAGCAGTGCACCTACAACTCTACATGGCGCCAACACTGCACAGTTGGTAGTGGTGGGAGTGCAGGCATTTCCAGGTGGTGAGACTACTAATATGTAACATTTTTGATGTCATGTTAATGGTACTACGTGCTCAAGTATGTTGTTGGTCCGGCATTGCTGTGAGCATTTCAGGTGTTGCAGGTTTCTAATAGTGCCACTGTACATAGTGAGAGTGATGTCATGTTGTGGGGATTACTTTGTTTACCTGCAATTAGCATGACATGGCACGGTGTGTCGTGTGGCAGTGCTGGGGTTGGGTTGGCTGACATGGCACTGTCCTCTTGTTGCATTTTGCAAGTGGGTATTCATTTTAGCTGCTTCAATGTGTAACTTCACAAAACTGCATTGGTGGTGTCTGTGTGGGTAGGGATGCACACATTGTGACACTTCCAGGTGAACAATCTCAGGCTGACATGGAATTCCCGGTTCATTCTCCACACATTCAGGATCAGTGTCAGGTTGAGTCATCATTGATTGTCAGATGGAATGTGCCAGGGCAGTGTGCACTCCACAGGGGTGTGATTTCTATGTGAAGTAATTAGCCACTAGCTGTGTACGGGCTGCCTCCCCCGTGCCCTTTCCCCTCCCATGCGCAGCGGCTGTGCATGTGGTTGGGGATGTGGGGCCACCACCATGTCCACGGCCAGGCCCCGGCGTGTTGCAACGTTGTGCAGGACACATGCTGCCACTATGATCCTGCACACTACTGGGGGAGCGTATAACAGCTGCCCGCCAGAACGGTCAAGGGAGCGAAAGCGTGACTTCAGCACTCCGAATGTGCGCTCCACTATGCCCCTGGTTGTAATGTGGGCTGTGTTAAATCTTACCTGGGGTGGCGTGGTGGGGTTCCGAATTGGCGTCATCATGTGGGGGCTGAGAGGGTAGGCACTGTCCCCTGTGGAGGTGGGGATTGGTATCATTGGTGAGGTTGTGACCTTGCTCAGTATCCAACATGCATGCATGTGCAGTGGCATACATAATCACCAAGCAGCCATGTATCGCCATGCCGCCCAGCTTCTAGGTCCCGGTTTAGGGTGGACATTCGGTAAATGAAGCTGTCGTGGGTGGAGCCGGGATAGTTGGCATATACTGAGGTGATGATTCCCTTGGCATTACATGCTACCTGCACGTTGATGGAATGCCAGTGCTTGCGGTTCCTATAGATGTGCTCAGATGCCCTGGGGGGACGTAGAGCCACATGGGTGCAGTCGATGGCACCTAGCACTTTGGGGAATGGTGCCACTGCGTAAAAATCCAGGGCGGCAGCATGCCTTTCTGCAGGTGTTCTGGGCAGGTATATGTGCCTGTGGACTGATGGGCGTGCAGTCATGATGTTCAAGACCTGGTGTAGGCAGCGTGACTGGGTGGCCTGTGACACCCCACCCACTATGGCACTTGTCCGCTGAAATGATCCAGTGGCTAAGAAGTGCAGTACATTGAGGACCTTCTCCAGGGGGCTGAGTGCTTGGGAGCACAGGGTGGGTGATGTGAGGTCATCCTCCCACTCACTCACTAGGTCCAGTATGATGTGTGGTGGAAACCTGTACCTCCCATACACCTGGTCATCAGGCATCCCGAAAAGGCTGGTTCTGGGTGTGAATATTCTGGCCCTGACTATCCTCCTCCTCCTCCTTTGGTAGCCCACTGCCACTGCTGCTAGGAACGGTATGTTCATCCTGGCGTCTGAGCTTGTTATTGTTAAAGTCCGAAATTTATGCTTAGCGCGTGTTCTAGGCGAGCGTGTGACCCGCGCAGCCCTGGAATCCTGTTCCCAGTACAATAGCGTGTGGAAATTCACACGCACCACGGGATACAGCGTGTGACCCGCGCAGCCCTGGAATCCTGTTCCCAGTCCAATAGCGTGTGGAAATTCACACGCACCACGGGATACAGCGTGTGACCCGCGCAGCCCTGGAATCCTGTTCCCAGTCCAATAGCGTGCGGAAATTCACACGCACCACGTGATACAGGTTCGCTGACGTACTTGCGTGTGTAAGTGGCCGCGCACCCATTAAATACACGTACATAGGCCAATCGCGTGTACGCGCACTTTTGTCCAATTACACGCGATGACACTCTGACGTGCAGTATCTCCACGTGTGCCCCGTCATCACGTCCTGAGTGGGGAACACCCGTGCGGGTCACGTCACAGACGCGCTTACGCGCTGAGGGACTCTGGTCCAATAGAATCGCGTATGCGTGCTGACGCGCTTACGCGCTAAGGGCCTTTCCTCGGATTTCACGCTGACGTGCAGGATTTTCACGTGCCAAATCACTCCGTATCAAGCTGGCCACGCGAAAACACACGGAAGCCCACGCTCCTGCCCAGAAGGCCGAGTTACTGCCCCCCAGTGCCCCGAGCAGCCTCCCACGTGCCATCTGCTGCTGCCTGCCTGCCTGCCTGCCTGCTGCCACCGTGCCCTGCCATTTGGTGCCTGCACATCAGCCATCTGCAGGGGTCCAGTTGCTGTGTCCACCCCTGCTGGAACTGAAGACTCCCGACTGGTATTACATCGCTCCACAGCCCAGCCCCAGGGCCCAGTTGCCCACCCACACCTGCCTCTGGGGTTGCCATGTCGGGCACTTCCACATCTGGCACCAGTGGCAACCCCAGGCCAGAGGGGCACCAGCTTCACTGTCACCGAAGTTGGTGTCCTGGTGGAGCATGTCCTGGGGCAGTATGATGCCCTCTTTGGATCGTCCCGCGCCAGCAAGGAAGGACGGCAGAGGATCTGGGCCGACTGTGTGGTTGCCATCAACGCGGAGGGGGTGGCAACCCGCGACGTCCTGAAGATCAAGAAGCGCTAGGAGGACTTGAGGTCCAGGACCCTTGTGAAGGCCCGGCGCCTCGTGGAGGGGGGCCGGGGCCGCATGAGTACCATCCAGATGAGGGTCCTGGAACGCGTACGCCCAGCGCTCCACGCCCAGATCCTTGAGAGGGAGGCCCGTCTGGAGTTGAGCGGTAAGTGTCCATGCATTACTGTGTGAGACAGGGCATGTTGCGGTGTGCTGGTTCTATGATACTTGCCTGTATGTGTGCCATAGCCCATGTATGCATGTATGTGTGCAGGGACATCATGGTAATGCATGTGCGACCAGTGATGTGTGATGCACATGGTTGTTGCATGTGTTGAAATGCCGCATGGGGAGCCCTAATCAGATTATGAACATGAGAGCATGCCAGTCTCTGTACCTGAACATGGGTGGGGGTGAGGGATGGGTGCTGATGCCAGGTACATATATGGTAGCCATGTCTGTGTGCCTGACCTGCGTGTCTGTGACTTGTGCATGCCATGGATGCATGACACATGTGTGTGACAATGCAGAGATTCAGTAAAGCAGCAAAATTACACTTGTATCCGCTGTGTTTGGTGTGTTTGGGGCCAGATGGATGTGACTGAGGTGAAGTGTGTGCATGTGATGGGCATGAGGCATGATGCATGTGAGTTACATATCATTGAATGTTTCAGGAGTCCATTGGACATGCATGGAAATGTCCATGGCATGCACCATGCCTGTTACTGTGTGTGTTTTGCCTGGACTGACCCATGTGTTGTGGAGGGACATGATGGAAGTGTACTTTGACAGTGGTGCTCATCTGCTATTGCTTCCTGTCTAGGGGACCATTGTACAGTGCCCTGATGCTTGTGTTCTTTGTCTCCCTCTACGCAGCGGCTAGTGAAGAAGAGGGCGGAGACGGCGCTGTGGAGCAAGGCGGCGGGGATGCCCCCACGGCTGCAGCGGAAGGGGTGGGTGAGCCCCCACAGGGGCCTGCTACGGTGGGAGACGGTGAGGAGCCATCCAGGTTGGTGGTTTGCACAGAGGAGGAGGAGGCCGCCACTGGGGCACACATGGGGCCTGGTGGGGGCATCCCTGCTGGTGCAAGTGGTGCAGTCCAGGGCCAGGGGCAGGAGGCAGCACAGGTCACCGTGGAGGGGCCTGTGCATGTCGCTGTCCCTGACCCTGTGAGTGCACCACCATGCACCAGCAGGGATGCCCCGTCCCAGGCCTGTCCGCAGGTAGAGGGGATGTCCATGTCACCTGACTCCCCTCCACCTGCGGACGTGGGAACCCCTGGCCGTGCGGAGAAGGTCCTGATTGGGGTCGCGTTGCGCACGGCTGTGATTCGTGATGCCGTGCGTGCTTCCCAGGAGGAGCACGCACGTCATCACGAAGTGCACCGTGCCGACGTGGCCCAATTGGGATCGGCCATGTTCGGGGGTTTCCTGCATGTGTTGGCCAATGTGGCGGCCCTCTCCTCCTCTGTGCAGGCTATCCACCAGTCGTTCTCCTTGCCGTCTTCCAGCCCAGATGCCACCAGGGCCCCCTGTGGACCTGCCCCGACCAATGCAGCCAGCTCGGTGGGGATCCCATCCCTGCCACAGTCGGGAGTCAGAGATCCAGCAGGGGTGGACACCAGAGCAACTGGACCCCAGCAGATGGAGGATGTGACGGCATCATCGGGCAGGGCACGTGCACGACGGCGTCGGTGGTTTCCATCAGCCTGGATGCCGTCGTGCTGGCACAGGCAGTTGCGTCGGAGGCAGCAGCAGGCTCAACGTGGGAGGCATCATGGCTCGGGGCCATCAACATCAGGGGTGCAGGCATCGGCCGGAGGGCAGGAGAACCCTGGAATGGGAGTGGCTTCCGTGTGGGAGAGGTTGTGCCAGCGGATAGGTGCGGAGCGGCAGCGGGCAGAGGAGGAACGGCTCACGATGGTCAGGGCGGAGGACTCCATGCGGAGGGCGCTGAGGCGGGCTGAGTGCCTCGAGGGTCTTCGCAGGGAGTTTGAGCTTGACACTGCGTTATCCCTGCGGGACCTCGGGGCCAGGGAACATGCCCGCCTCCAAGCCATTGACCAGGAGTTCGATGATGCCCTGGCCCATGACAACAACCAGTGAGCCGTCCGAATAGCCCGCTGCCTTTGTATATAGTTGTATAGTTAGGGTTAGGTTTCCTTTGTTTTTTTGATTTTTTTTTTGGTTGCGATTGGACAATGCACCACTTTTTTGTATATAGTTCCCTTTTTAGTTAGTAGTCAGTTAGGTTTAATTTGGTAGGGCTCATGGACCCAGGATGATCTTCTTGATTGGCTTATTTTAATTTTTCATAATTTTTTCTTGGACATTCATCTTGTTTTGTTTGATTTGCTTTGTGTTTTTTCTTATTTGCTGTTCAATACATATTATTTTTTTAATCTTCAATGTGTCGTATCATCTCATTGCTTTCAGGCATGTCATGTTGGGTGTTTTGTCATTCACTTGCAGCCATTGTGTGTGACAGACATGTGTAAAATTGCATTATTTACATTGGGGGTGTAACATGTAATTGCCTTTGATATGTGGGTGGGTGTGATAGTTGGTTGGGCCTTTTGGCAGGGGAGGATGGGCATTACGGACATGATTGGGGAATGTTGGGACCCAGGTGCAGGGGGGCATGGATTGGACATGGGTGGGGGCCTGCTGGCAGGTGCCCCACAGTGCTGGGGGGTGGGGGTGGTGGGAGACATGAGTTGGACATGGGTGGGGGCCTGCTGGCAGGTGCCCCACAGTGCTGGGGGGTGGGGGTGGTGGGAGACATGAGTGGGGCCCTGGTGGAGGGTGACCCTGCACTGCTGGGGTGTGGGGGTGGTGGGTGACATGAGTGGGGGCCTGGTGGAGGGTGACCCTGGTGGCTGGGGGGTGGGGGTGGTGGTAGACATGAGTGGGGGCCTGGTGGAGGGTGACCCTGCACTGCTGGGGTGTGGGGGTGGTGGGAGACATGAGTGGGGCCCTGGTGGAGGGTGACCCTGCACTGCTGGGGTGTGGGGGTGGTGGGTGACATGAGTGGGGGCCTGGTGGAGGGTGCCCCTGGTGGCTGGGGTTTGGGGGTGGTGGGAGACATGAGTTGGACATGGGTGGGGGCCTGCTGGCAGGTGCCCCACAGTGCTGGGGGGTGGGGGTGGTGGGAGACATGAGTTGGACATGGGTGGGGGCCTGCTGGCAGGTGCCCCACAGTGCTGGGGGGTGGGGGTGCAAGGGGACATGTGTTGGTGTTCATTAGTTCAAGGAGACATGTGCCTTTGCTGGGGGGCATGCCCATGTTGGGTGGGCTGCCTGCGGGACATGACCAGGGATGCAGGGTAGTCCCCTGTGGTGTGGGCTGCCTGCAGGGGCCGTGGAGGGTGTACAGGGTACACCTGGGAGGAGCCACACTGTCAAATCACATGTGGAACTTCCCGCGCACCCCTGAAATACACGCGCCCAGGCTATTCGCGTGTGGAACTTCCCGCGCACCCCTGAAATACACGCGCCCAGGCTATTCGCGTGTGGAACTCCCCGCGCACCCCTGAAATACACGCGCCCAGGCTATTCACGTGTGGAACTTCCCGCGCACCCCTGAAATACACGCGCCCAGGCTATTCGCGTGTGGAACTCCCCGCGCACCCCTGAAATACACGCGCCCAGGCTATTCGCGTGTGGAACTTCCCGCGCACCCCTGAAATACACGCGCCCAGGCTATTCGCGTGTGGAACTTCCCGCGCACCCCTGAAATACACGCGCCCAGGCTATTCGCGTGTGGAACTTCCCGCGAACCCCTGAAATACACGCGCCCAGGCTATTCGCGTGTGGAACTTCCCGCGCACCCCTCAAATTCACGCGCCCAGGCTATTCGCGTGTGGAACTTCCCGCGCACCCCTGAAATTCACGCGCCCAGGCTATTCGCGTGTGGAACTTCCCGCGAACCCCTGAAATACACGCGCCCAGGCTATTCGCGTGTGGAACTTCCCGCGCACCCCTGAAATACACGCGCCCAGGCTATTCGCGTGTGGAACTTCCCGCGAACACCTGAAATACACGCGCCCAGGCTATTCGCGTGTGGAACTTCCCGCGCACCCCTGAAATACACGCGCCCAGGCTATTCGCGTGTGGAACTTCCCGCGCACCCCTGAAATACAAGCGCCCAGGCTATTCGCGTGTGGAACTTCCCGCGCACCCCTGAAATACACGCGCCCAGGCTATTCGCGTGTGGAACTTCCCGCGCACCCCTGAAATACACGCGCCCAGGCTATTCGCATGTGGAACTTCCCGCGAACCCCTGAAATACACGCGCCCAGGCTATTCGCGTGTGGAACTTCCCGCGCACCCCTCAAATTCACGAGCCCAGGCTATTCGCGTGTGGAACTTCCCACGAACCCCTGAAATACACGCGCCCAGGCTATTCGCGTGTGGAACTTCCCGCGCACCCCTCAAATTCACGCGCCCAGGCTATTCGCGTGTGGAACTTCCCGCGAACCCCTGTAATACACGTAGCCAGCTCCCCCAGGCCCGATCGCGTGAGGAACTTCCCGCGCACCCCTCAAATTCACACGCCCAGGCTATTCGCGTGTGAAACTTCACGCGAACCCCTGTAATACACGTAGCCCGCTCCCCCAGGCCCGATCGCGTGAGGAACTTCCCGCGCACCCCTCAAATTCACGCGCCCAGGCTATTCGCGTGTGAAACTTCACACGAACCCCTGAAATACACGTAGCACGCTCCCCCAGGCCCGATCGCGTGTGGAACTTCACGCGAACCCCTGAAATACACGTAGCCCGCTCCCCCAGGCCCGATCGCGTGAGGAACTTCACGCGAACCCCTGTAATACACGTAGCCCGCTCCCCCAGGCTCGATCGCGTGAGGAACTTCACGCGAACCCCTGTAATACACGTAGCCCGCTCCCCCAGGCCCGATCGCGTGAGGAACTTCACGCGAACCCCTGTAATACACGTAGCCCGCTCCCCCAGGCCCGATCGCGTGAATAACTTCACGCGAACCCCTGTGATGCACGTACCCTGCAAATCGCGTGTGACACTTCCCGCGCACCCCGGTATACATGCACACGTATTTTTTGTCAGCGGGTGTCCGTGTTTGTGGGTACCCCTTTGCACGTCATTTTTCCTGGAGGGCCACAGTATGGGACATTCATCATGGCAGTATATAGGTGCTATTTGTTGGCGCACCTTTTGGCGCACATTTCTTACAGCCGCAGAGACGCTACCGCCTCCTTTCTTGTGGCGGTCGTGTTTGTGCCTGTGCGCTGGTTTGAGCGTGCGCTTTTTTCCCCTATTCTATTCCATGAATACGTGTTGTAGGCGAGCGTGTGGGCGTTCCGCGCACTTGTGCCCTGTACTTCCCCCGTGACGCCCACGTTTTGGCAAGTTGTTCCCCATTCCGAGTGTTACGCCCGTGTTCCGCCTACTTTTATTGCGTGCGCCGCGCTATGTGCGAAATTCGCTGTGGCCTGTGCGATTTTCGCTGTGACCTGGCGCACGCTGTTAGATGGCCTGTGCGCCAACGTGCGCCAACGTGCGCCGCGCACTTTTTTTTCGCACATCCGCTGGTTTTCTCGCGCACGGCCTTCCATGAATCGACGTGCGCTGCTTTTCGTGCGATTTTCGCACTTGCACTGCGATTTTCGCTATTCCACTGCGATTCGCACGTTTTTGCCCACTTGCGCCGCGCTAATTATTCCATGAATCGGCCTATCAGGGTAATTCATAGAATTTCGCTGAAAAGTGTCGCAAGCGGCTGGCGCAGAGTGTCCGCGTGCGATTGACTGCGCCAGGCACGTGCGCTAAAACCGATTTCCGCGCACAGCGTATTCATGGATTTCATGCTCCCAAACCAGCCGTGGCGCAGAGTATCGCAGCGACCCTGCAGCAGCGCCAGTAACGCCCCCAAGAACGCCCTCGCGCAAGGAAAAGCCATCAAAATCGCTAAATCATCGCAAAGGGCTGCGCTAACCCTGGACCAGTTTACAGGGCAGCCAAACAAGGAACGCAAAGCGGGTAACGTGCATATCAGGGGTACACGTGAAGTCATACACGCGATTAGCCAGGGTACGTGTATTACAGGGGTACGCGGGAAGTTTAACACGCGATTGGCCAGGGTACGTGTATCACAGGGGTACGCGGGAAGTTTAACACGCGATTAGCCAGGGTAAGTGTATTACAGGGGTACGCGTGAAGTTATACACGCGATTAGCCAGGGTACGTGTATTACAGGGGTACGCGGGAAGTTTAACATGCGATTGGCCAGGGTACGTGTATTACAGGGGTACGCGGGAAGTTCAACACGCGATTGGCCAGGGTACGTGTATTACAGGGGTACGCGGGAAGTTTAACACGCGATTAGAAGGGTAAGTGTATTGCAGGGGTACGCGGGAAGTTTAACACGCGATTAGCCAGGGTAAGTGTATTACAGGGGTACGCGGGAAGTTTAACACGCGATTAGCCAGGGTACGTGTATTACAGGGGTACGCGGGAAGTTTAACACGCGATTGGCCAGGGTACGTGTATTACAGGGGTACGCGGGAAGTTTAACACGCGATTGGCCAGGGTACGTGTATTACAGGGGTGCGTGGGAATCATCACACGCGATTAGGCTGGGTGGGTCCTCACAGGTGTTCCCTGTACACCCTCCACGGCCCCTGCAGGCAGCCTACAAAACAGGGGACTACCCTGCACACCTGCTCATGTCCCCCTGCACCCCCACCCCCCAGCAGTGCAGGGGCAGCCTCCACCAGGCCCCCACTCATGTCTCCCACCACCCCCACCCTCCCGCCACCAGGGGCAGCCTCCACCAGGCCCCCACCCATGTCTCCCACCACCCCCACCCCCCCGCCACCAGGGGCACTCTCCACCAAGCCCCCACCCATGTCTCCCACCACCCCCACCAGTGCAGGGGCACCCTCCACCAGGCCCCCACCCATGTCTCCCAACACCCCCACCCACCAGCACTGTGGGGCACGTGGCCAGCAGGCAGTCAGGCAGCAGCAGATGGCAGGTGGGAGCGTGCTCAGGGCTCTGGGGGGCAGTAATTTCGCCTCCTGGCCAGGAGCGTGGTCTCTCGTGTGTGAACGCGTGGACAGCCTGATAGGTAGTGAAATCCCACACGTCAGCAAAGGCCCTTAGCGCGTAAACCCGTCAACAGCATATGCGCGCCTATAGTCACCTGCACGTGCAGGAAATTGTTGCGTGACACGTCCCAGTGTCAAAGCGTGTGATTGGTGAAAATGGATGTACACGTAGAAGTGACAAAGCGTGTGATTGGTGAAAATGGATCTACACGCAGAAGTGACAAAGCGTGTGAATGGTGAAAATGGATCTACACGCAGAAGTGACAAAGCGTGTGATTGGTGAAAATGGATCTACACGCAGGAGTGACAAAGCGTGTGATTGGTGAACGTACACGCCGCGTAAGTGACGCTGTACGTGTGGGCCTGTATATAAGGTACATGTAGAACACCATTTCCTTGTACGTGCTTTTCGTGGAGAGCGAGTGGGTGAAATCTGTACTTCTTGTCGTTTCACACGCGATTTACTTCACGGCGTTTCCAGTTCGTATTCCCTGTTACCTCTGACAGCTTTTTCTCTTTTTTCTCTTTTACTGGTTTACCTGGGCCTGTTCCCTCAAACAGTGTCCCCTTCTACTGTTGTCCTGTCTTCTCAGACAGCGTACACATCTTCTTTTGGCGGGGGTTTAGCCAGCCAAACGCGCTCATTCTTCACGCTCTTTTACCTGGCAGACGGTGAGTCACGCACGTATCCAACTTCTGTGCTTGCCCCGTGTGTAGCCTACCCCTTCAGAGGTCATTCTAGGCTGCGTGTGACACGCATACGTTCATTCTTGTGTTACTGGGTGCCACAGCGTAGTGCAGGTTTTTCTTTCTGCACACGTGGTCTAGGAGGGGTTGCGTGCACGTCATCTCCCTTTTTTGGGCCTCCTGTGCGTTGCGTGACCCGTCATCTTTCCCCAGGGGTTACAATCAGCCGTGCTAGAGCACTAGGGTACAATTACCATCTGGTACCCAACCCCTTTGACCCCCAATTGCCCAGGACAATTGTCTACAGCCACTCCCATACGCACATTAATATCAGTGCCATGGCTGGGAGGCGAGGATTCCGTAAGGGTGGCAAAGGTGGAAGAGCCACAAGTGGTGGCCGTGGTGGATCCGGTAGGGGACGTGGTCGTAACTTGCAGGGTGAGCCTGTCCCCCCATGTGTGGAGGACCAGTCAAGGGCACCCATCATCCCCCCCCCCTCCCCCCCTCCCCCCCTCCCGTTGAGGCTGAAGTGGCTGACACCATCCATGCTCAGCCCTTGTTGGACCAGCCCATTGTGGCACCAGACCTGGCTGACTCCATGGCTGACTTCCAGGTCAGCAGGGCTACGACACGTGCGCTGGTGCACGTTGATGCCATCATGCCACGTGGATCTGGGGCAGCAAGGTCATCTGCTGCACCAAGGAGGCAGGGCGGAGTGGCTGCAGGGGCAGCTGCGGCTCCATCCACCCCAGCCCTCACACACCCAGCCAGGACAGTGTCGGTCCTAGTCCATGCTGCTGACATTCCCCCTGACACCATCACACTAGAGCCAATGCCTGCACCAACTCCCATGCTGAGTGTGCAATCCCACACTCCTGATACAGAGTCCACCAGGGCTCCTGCCCCTAGTGTCCAGAGCGGCGCAGGACACTCAGGATCACCACCACCTTCCAAGCGGAAGAGGAAGAGTGCTCGTCCGGCACAGGCTGATGCCCCAGACACGGCTACACAGTCCGGCCAGTCCAGGAAGCCCAGCTTCACGGATGACGAACTGAATGCACTTGTCGAGTATGTGTCCGGACATGACAACGAGATGGTCATTGTTGCAGGATCCAAGACCACACCTGCACAACGCCAGGCACACTGGCAGACCGTTGCGGACATCGTAAGTGCCCTTGGAATCGTGAGGCGCACAGCCAATGATTGCTATAAGCGCTGGAATGACCTAAAGCGCAGGGCAAAGAGTAAGCTGGCCTCAAGTCATGCCGCAACTCTAGTGACTGGAGGTGGGTCTCCAGTAGTAGACATGGAACTCACTCCACATGAGTCAGTCGCTGGGACCTACGTCACGGAGGAACAGATCCAAGGCGTGGGAGATCTGGCTGATTACGAGGCATTGTCCGGTGAGTGCACATGCATGTGTGTGTCATACATGTGCATGGTGTGTGTGTGAGGGCTTCTGTTTGGGTGCCAGGTGAGAGTGTGTGCGCCTCAGTCGGATGGGTCAGCCATGTGCTTCATGCAATACTTCCTGCGCAGCTGCATTTGGCCATAGCAGTATCCCTTCTGCCAACAGTAGACATCTAGCACAACTGCACGCCAGTTGCCCTTGAAGTGTCACCTTGACACAACATATTTGCTTATTTTTCACTGTTCATTCAGTCAGTTTGTTTGCATTCCACCACTTTCACTAGGCATGTCGCTGTCCACTAGTCACATGTCTGACATGGGTATG
Source organism: Ambystoma mexicanum (assembly GCF_040938575.1). Taxonomy (NCBI): domain Eukaryota; kingdom Metazoa; phylum Chordata; class Amphibia; order Caudata; family Ambystomatidae; genus Ambystoma; species Ambystoma mexicanum. The sequence goes on from NC_090923.1 coordinate 1,374,902,508, forward strand.
GTAAAGTGGAGTGACTTTGTTACCTGGATATCATTTGTACACACATGTCCCTGTGCTATTTGACCATTTCAGACTGGCAGCTCCAGGTGAAAAATCTGACCTGTTAGAATCAGAAAAGCTATTACATGCGGGAACTGGACTGAATGAATAGGTGCTGCCCTCCTCTCCATCTTCACTCAATAGCAATGGTACATGCCATCTGTGTGATGGCATGTGTGTTTCACCTGCCAATCACAAGCCAATGTGTGATGCCACTGCCAGGCAGCATGCAGAAAATTTGTTCATCTTCCATCTTGGTGTCATCAGTGTGTGCCATTTGCCTGCACTTCATACGCAGTGAGGGTGCATGCATGGGAGGGTTTTAGTCATGTGGGACATGTGTCAATCAAGTACTGGTTCTCTTGCTTCTCAGCCCTCAATGTGTGCCATGGTGCTAATGCCCGTTTCCATTACTTTGTTTTCATGTCTTTGCAGGGGAAGACGCACCTGATACTGCTGGGGTTGTGGAGATGGTGCAGACCCAGGAGGTGTCCCAGGGCCGACCAACCACCAGTGAGGGACGTGGTGTGGTGGTGGGGGAGAACCCACAAGTGCTGCAGGTCGTGCTCTCAAGGGGTGTCTCTGGCTGCACCTCCCCCGAGCTGTACTCAGGTGTTGATTCGGATGAGACCTACGTGCCGTCGCTGGTGAGTGTTCCAGGGAGGGATTCTGTTCTGTCTCACCCACCTGCTCCAGGGTCAGTACCCTCCATGGGGATGTCAGTGTTGGCAGCTACGCCTTCGGTGGTTACGGATGCAGGGTCACACTCCGCAACATCTGATCCTGTTCCTGGGCCAGCAGATCAGAGGGGGAATGCAGTCCTGCAGCCTCAGGCAGTGCCGGCACAGCAAGGCGCAGTTCGCCTTGCCCCAGACAGGTGTGGTGCCCGCCGACGTGGTGGCCGTACGCCACCCGGCAATACCGCATGGGAGCAATCCATTTACGGTATGGCTACCCAACAGGCTGCATCATCCGAGATGATGGCTCAGGCCATGGATAGGGTGGCCACTTCCATTGTCCCCCCAGAAAGGCTGATGGAGCGACTAGAGCAGGCAACCGACTCCATCTGCCAGTCACACAGGGAGGACATGTTGGGGTCCAACAGGGACAGGCGGGCGGCACTGGCGACTCTGCAGGAGGCCATCTCCATTGAGTCCCAGGGCCACAGGGAAGCCCTGAGGCAGGAGCTCCTACACCTCAGGACGACTCTTGTTGAGCTTGAGGCTTCAACACACCAAAGGACAGAACAGCAGCTGGAGCGTCTCACCCGTACGCTCTCAGCTGAGATGCAGGCAACGAGGGCGGAGGTCCGGGCATCCCGTGAGTTGTTGCATGGGGACCTCCGCACACTCATCCTCCAGAACCAGACCTACCACACCCGCATGCTTGCAGCCATGGAGGAGCAGACTAGGGCCTTGCGTGGGCTGCCTCCCATAGTGCAACCACCTCCGGATGCAGCTGCACAGGGTGATAATAGCGACAGCAGTGACACTCCCACAATAGGGTAGCCGTGTGGGCCATGAGCCCATGGAGGTGTTTTATCTTCCCAGGATCCACGCAGGTGGGTTCTGGTGTGCATCCTGTCCTCGGACCTCCTGGGTGGCCTCCCCAACCCCCCCGGGCCCATCAATGTCCATTTTTGATTGTTTCTTATTTTTATTTTTATTTTGATTTCTTTTATTCCCAATTTTTTTGGGACGATCTGTTGGCTCCGATCTGTTGGCTCCGATCTGTTGGCTCCGATCTGTTGGCTCCGATCTGTTGGCTCCGATCTGTTGGCTTCCGTGGTTCCTGTGGGCATACGCTGCATTGTGGCTGGGCACATGCAGGCTTGTAATGTATTTGGTTCAGATGCTTGGGTTTGAGTCACACACACCCCTCCTGCTTCCCGTTTCCATGGGCTTGCAAATGGTGTGCCCAAGTGACAGTGAATTACACAGTGACGTTGGACTCCCATGAGCTGTGTGGCCAGTCTGTAGTCAATACTGTGTATACATTCATAGTGCATATTGCTGTTGTGTTGTACACTGCATGTTGCATTGATGTGTAACTCTTCTTCTGTGTCTACCTCCCAATTTGCAGGTCCCTTCCTCAAGTCCACACAAGGACCTCTAGTCTGGCGATGGGGACCATGTTGGCAGCAGTGCACCTACAACTCTACATGGCGCCAACACTGCACAGTTGGTAGTGGTGGGAGTGCAGGCATTTCCAGGTGGTGAGACTACTAATATGTAACATTTTTGATGTCATGTTAATGGTACTACGTGCTCAAGTATGTTGTTGGTCCGGCATTGCTGTGAGCATTTCAGGTGTTGCAGGTTTCTAATAGTGCCACTGTACATAGTGAGAGTGATGTCATGTTGTGGGGATTACTTTGTTTACCTGCAATTAGCATGACATGGCACGGTGTGTCGTGTGGCAGTGCTGGGGTTGGGTTGGCTGACATGGCACTGTCCTCTTGTTGCATTTTGCAAGTGGGTATTCATTTTAGCTGCTTCAATGTGTAACTTCACAAAACTGCATTGGTGGTGTCTGTGTGGGTAGGGATGCACACATTGTGACACTTCCAGGTGAACAATCTCAGGCTGACATGGAATTCCCGGTTCATTCTTCACACATTCAGGATCAGTGTCAGGTTGAGTCATCATTGATTGTCAGATGGAATGTGCCAGGGCAGTGTGCACTCCACAGGGGTGTGATTTCTATGTGAAGTAATTAGCCACTAGCTGTGTACGGGCTGCCTCCCCCCGTGCCCTTTCCCCTCCCATGCGCAGCGGCTGTGCATGTGGTTGGGGATGTGGGGCCACCACCATGTCCACGGCCAGGCCCCGGCGTGTTGCAACGTTGTGCAGGACACATGCTGCCACTATGATCCTGCACACTACTGGGGGAGCGTATAACAGCTGCCCGCCAGAACGGTCAAGGGAGCGAAAGCGTGACTTCAGCACTCCGAATGTGCGCTCCACTATGCCCCTGGTTGTAATGTGGGCTGTGTTAAATCTTACCTGGGGTGGCGTGGTGGGGTTCCGAATTGGCGTCATCATGTGGGGGCTGAGAGGGTAGGCACTGTCCCCTGTGGAGGTGGGGATTGGTATCATTGGTGAGGTTGTGACCTTGCTCAGTATCCAACATGCATGCATGTGCAGTGGCATACATACTCACCAAGCAGCCATGTATCGCCATGCCGCCCAGCTTCTAGGTCCCGGCTTAGGGTGGACATTCGGTAAATGAAGCTGTCGTGGGTGGAGCCGGGATAGTTGGCATATACTGAGGTGATGATTCCCTTGGCATTACATGCTACCTGCACGTTGATGGAATGCCAGTGCTTGCGGTTCCTATAGATGTGCTCAGATGCCCTGGGGGGACGTAGAGCCACATGGGTGCAGTCGATGGCACCTAGCACTTTGGGGAATGGTGCCACTGCGTAAAAATCCAGGGCGGCAGCATGCCTTTCTGCAGGTGTTCTGGGCAGGTATATGTGCCTGCGGACTGATGGGCGTGCAGTCATGATGTTCAAGACCTGGTGTAGGCAGCGTGACTGGGTGGCCTGTGACACCCCACCCACTATGGCACTTGTCCGCTGAAATGATCCAGTGGCTAAGAAGTGCAGTACATTGAGGACCTTCTCCAGGGGGCTGAGTGCTTGGGAGCACAGGGTGGGTGATGTGAGGTCATCCTCCCACTCACTCACCAAGTCCAGTATGATGTGTTGTGGAAACCTGTACCTCCCATACACCTGGTCATCAGGCATCCCGAAAAGGCTGGTTCTGGGTGTGAATATTCTGGCCCTGACTATCCTCCTCCTCCTCCTTTGGTAGCCCACTGCCACTGCTGCTAGGAACGGTATGTTCATCCTGGCGTCTGAGCTTGTTATTGTTAAAGTCCGCAATTTATGCTTAGCGCGTGTTCTAGGCGAGCGTGTGACCCGCGCAGCCCTGGAATCCTGTTCCCAGTCCAATAGCGTGTGGAAATTCACACGCACCACGGGATACAGCGTGTGACCCGCGCAGCCCTGGAATCCTGTTCCCAGTCCAATAGCGTGTGGAAATTCACACGCACCACGGGATACAGCGTGTGACCCGCGCAGCCCTGGAATCCTGTTCCCAGTCCAATAGCGTGTGGAAATTCACACGCACCACGGGATACAGCGTGTGACCCGCGCAGCCCTGGAATCCTGTTCCCAGTCCAATAGCGTGTGGAAATTCACACGCACCACGGGATACAGCGTGTGACCCGCGCAGCCCTGGAATCCTGTTCCCAGTCCAATAGCGTGTGGAAATTCACACGCACCACGGGATACAGCGTGTGACCCGCGCAGCCCTGGAATCCTGTTCCCAGTCCAATAGCGTGCGGAAATTCACACGCACCACGTGATACAGGTTCGCTGACGTACTTGCGTGTGTAAGTGGCCGCGCACCCATTAAATACACGTACATAGGCCAATCGCGTGTACGCGCACTTTTGTCCAATTACACGCGATGACACTCTGACGTGCAGTATCTCCACGTGTGCCCCGTCATCACGTCCTGAGTGGGGAACACCCGTGCGGGTCACGTCACAGACGCGCTTACGCGCTGAGGGACTCTGGTCCAATAGAATCGCGTATGCGTTCTGACGCGCTTACGCGCTAAGGGCCTTTCCTCGGATTTCACGCTGACGTGCAGGATTTTCACGTGCCAAATCACTCCGTATCAAGCTGGCCACGCGAAAACACACGGAAGCCCACGCTCCTGCCCAGAAGGCCGAGTTACTGCCGCCCAGTGCCCCGAGCAGCCTCCCACGTGCCATCTGCTGCTGCCTGCCTGCCTGCCTGCCTGCTGCCACCGTGCCCTGCCATTTGGTGCCTGCACATCAGCCATCTGCAGGGGTCCAGTTGCTGTGTCCACCCCTGCTGGAACTGAAGACTCCCGACTGGTATTACATCGCTCCACAGCCCAGCCCCAGGACCCAGTTGCCCACCCACACCTGCCTCTGGGGTTGCCATGTCGGGCAGTTCCACATCTGGCACCAGTGGCAACCCCAGGCCAGAGGGGCAGAGGGGCACCAGCTTCACTGTCACCGAAGTTGGTGTCCTGGTGGAGCATGTCCTGGGGCAGTATGATGCCCTCTTTGGATCGTCCCGCGCCAGCAAGGAAGGACGGCAGAGGATCTGGGCCGACTGTGTGGTTGCCATCAACGCGGAGGGGGTGGCAACCCGCGACGTCCTGAAGATCAAGAAGCGCTGGGAGGACTTGAGGTCCAGGACCCTTGTGAAGGCCCGGCGCCTCGTGGAGGGGGGCCGGGGCCGCATGAGTACCATCCAGATGAGGGTCCTGGAACGCGTACGCCCAGCGCTCCACGCCCAGATCCTTGAGAGGGAGGCCCGTCTGGAGTTGAGCGGTAAGTGTCCATGCATTACTGTGTGAGACAGGGCATGTTGCGGTGTGCTGGTTCTATGATACTTGCCTGTATGTGTGCCATAGCCCATGTATGCATGTATGTGTGCAGGGACATCATGGTAATGCATGTGCGACCAGTGATGTGTGATGCACATGGTTGTTGCATGTGTTGAAATGCCGCATGGGGAGCCCTAATCAGATTATGAACATGAGAGCATGCCAGTCTCTGTACCTGAACATGGGTGGGGGTGAGGGATGGGTGCTGATGCCAGGTACATATATGGTTGCCATGTCTGTGTGCCTGACCTGCGTGTCTGTGACTTGTGCATGCCATGGATGCATGACACATGTGTGTGACAATGCAGAGATTCAGTAAAGCAGCAAAATTACACTTGTATCCGCTGTGTTTGGTGTGTTTGGGGCCAGATGGATGTGACTGAGGTGAAGTGTGTGCATGTGATGGGCATGAGGCATGATGCATGTGAGTTACATATCATTGAATGTTTCAAGAGTCCATTGGACATGCATGGAAATGTCCATGGCATGCACCATGCCTGTTACTGTGTGTGTTTTGCCTGGACTGACCCATGTGTTGTGGAGGGACATGATGGAAGTGTACTTTGACAGTGGTGCTCATCTGCTATTGCTTCCTGTCTAGGGGACCATTGTACAGTGCCCTGATGCTTGTGTTCTTTGTCTCCCTCTACGCAGCGGCTAGTGAAGAAGAGGGCGGAGACGGCGCTGTGGAGCAAGGCGGCGGGGATGCCCCCACGGCTGCAGCGGAAGGGGTGGGTGAGCCCCCACAGGGGCCTGCTACGGTGGGAGACGGTGAGGAGCCATCCAGGTTGGTGGTTTGCACAGAGGAGGAGGAGGCCGCCACTGGGGCACACATGGGGCCTGGTGGGGGCATCCCTGCTGGTGCAAGTGGTGCAGTCCAGGGCCAGGGGCAGGAGGCAGCACAGGTCACCGTGGAGGGGCCTGTGCATGTCGCTGTCCCTGACCCTGTGAGTGCACCACCATGCACCAGCAGGGATGCCCCGTCCCAGGCCTGTCCGCAGGTAGAGGGGATGTCCATGTCACCTGACTCCCCTCCACCTGCGGACGTGGGAACCCCTGGCCGTGCGGAGAAGGTCCTGATTGGGGTCGCGTTGCGCACGGCTGTGATTCGTGATGCCGTGCGTGCTTCCCAGGAGGAGCACGCACGTCATCACGAAGTGCACCGTGCCGACGTGGCCCAATTGGGATCGGCCATGTTCGGGGGTTTCCTGCATGTGTTGGCCAATGTGGCGGCCCTCTCCTCCTCTGTGCAGGCTATCCACCAGTCGTTCTCCTTGCCGTCTTCCAGCCCAGATGCCACCAGGGCCCCCTGTGGACCTGCCCCGACCAATGCAGCCAGCTCGGTGGGGATCCCATCCCTGCCACAGTCGGGAGTCAGAGATCCAGCAGGGGTGGACACCAGAGCAACTGGACCCCAGCAGATGGAGGATGTGACGGCATCATCGGGCAGGGCACGTGCACGACGGCGTCGGTGGTTTCCATCAGCCTGGATGCCGTCGTGCTGGCACAGGCAGTTGCGTCGGAGGCAGCAGCAGGCTCAACGTGGGAGGCATCATGGCTCGGGGCCATCAACATCAGGGGTGCAGGCATCGGCCGGAGGGCAGGAGAACCCTGGAATGGGAGTGGCTTCCGTGTGGGAGAGGTTGTGCCAGCGGATAGGTGCGGAGCGGCAGCGGGCAGAGGAGGAATGGCTCACGATGGTCAGGGCGGAGGACTCCATGCGGAGGGCGCTGAGGCGGGCTGAGTGCCTCGAGGGTCTTCGCAGGGAGTTTGAGCTTGACACTGCGTTATCCCTGCGGGACCTCGGGGCCAGGGAACATGCCCGCCTCCAAGCCATTGACCAGGAGTTCGATGATGCCCTGGCCCATGACAACAACCAGTGAGCCGTCCGAATAGCCCGCTGCCTTTGTATATAGTTGTATAGTTAGGGTTAGGTTTCCTTTGTTTTTTTGATTTTTTTTTTGGTTGCGATTGGACAATGCACCACTTTTTTGTATATAGTTCCCTTTTTAGTTAGTAGTCAGTTAGGTTTAATTTGGTAGGGCTCATGGACCCAGGATGATCTTCTTGATTGGCTTATTTTAATTTTTCATAATTTTTTCTTGGACATTCATCTTGTTTTGTTTGATTTGCTTTGTGTTTTTTCTTATTTGCTGTTCAATACATATTATTTTTTTAATCTTCAATGTGTCGTATCATCTCATTGCTTTCAGGCATGTCATGTTGGGTGTTTTGTCATTCACTTGCAGCCATTGTGTGTGACAGACATGTGTAAAATTGCATTATTTACATTGGGGGTGTAACATGTAATTGCCTTTGATATGTGGGTGGGTGTGATAGTTGGTTGGGCCTTTTGGCAGGGGAGGATGGGCATTACGGACATGATTGGGGAATGTTGGGACCCAGGTGCAGGGGGGCATGGATTGGACATGGGTGGGGGCCTGCTGGCAGGTGCCCCACAGTGCTGGGGGGTGGGGGTGGTGGGAGACATGAGTTGGACATGGGTGGGGGCCTGCTGGCAGGTGCCCCACAGTGCTGGGGGGTGGGGGTGGTGGGAGACATGAGTGGGGCCCTGGTGGAGAGTGACCCTGCACTGCTGGGGTGTGGGGGTGGTGGGTGACATGAGTGGGGGCCTGGTGGAGGGTGACCCTGGTGGCTGGGGGGTGGGGGTGGTGGTAGACATGAGTGGGGGCCTGGTGGAGGGTGACCCTGCACTGCTGGGGTGTGGGGGTGGTGGGAGACATGAGTGGGGCCCTGGTGGAGGGTGACCCTGCACTGCTGGGGTGTGGGGGTGGTGGGTGACATGAGTGGGGGCCTGGTGGAGGGTGCCCCTGGTGGCTGGGGTTTGGGGGTGGTGGGAGACATGAGTTGGACATGGGTGGGGGCCTGCTGGCAGGTGCCCCACAGTGCTGGGGGGTGGGGGTGGTGGGAGACATGAGTTGGACATGGGTGGGGGCCTGCTGGCAGGTGCCCCACAGTGCTGGGGGGTGGGGGTGCAAGGGGACATGTGTTGGTGTTCATTAGTTCAAGGAGACATGTGCCTTTGCTGGGGGGCATGCCCATGTTGGGTGGGCTGCCTGCGGGACATGACCAGGGATGCAGGGTAGTCCCCTGTGGTGTGGGCTGCCTGCAGGGGCCGTGGAGGGTGTACAGGGTACACCTGGGAGGAGCCACACTGTCAAATCACATGTGGAACTTCCCGCGCACCCCTGAAATACACGCGCCCAGGCTATTCGCGTGTGGAACTCCCCGCGCACCCCTGAAATACACGCGCCCAGGCTATTCGCGTGTGGAACTTCCCGCGCACCCCTGAAATACACGCGCCCAGGCTATTCGCGTGTGGAACTCCCCGCGCACCCCTGAAATACACGCGCCCAGGCTATTCGCGTGTGGAACTTCCCGCGCACCCCTGAAATACACGCGCCCAGGCTATTCGCGTGTGGAACTTCCCGCGCACCCCTGAAATACACGCGCCCAGGCTATTCGCGTGTGGAACTTCCCGCGCACCCCTGAAATACACGCGCCCAGGCTATTCGCGTGTGGAACTTCCCGCGCACCCCTGAAATACACGCGCCCAGGCTATTCGCGTGTGGAACTTCCCGCGCACCCCTGAAATACACGCGCCCAGGCTATTCGCGTGTGGAACTTCCCGCGAACCCCTGAAATACACGCGCCCAGGCTATTCGCGTGTGGAACTTCCCGCGCACCCCTCAAATTCACGCGCCCAGGCTATTCGCGTGTGGAACTTCCCGCGCACCCCTCAAATTCACGCGCCCAGGCTATTCGCGTGTGGAACTTCCCGCGAACCCCTGAAATACATGCGCCCAGGCTATTCGCGTGTGGAACTTCCCGCGCACCCCTGAAATACACGCGCCCAGGCTATTCGCGTGTGGAACTTCCCGCGAACCCCTGAAATACACGCGCCCAGGCTATTCGCGTGTGGAACTTCCCGCGCACCCCTGAAATACACGCGCCCAGGCTATTCGCGTGTGGAACTTCCCGCGCACCCCTGAAATACACGCGCCCAGGCTATTCGCGTGTGGAACTTCCCGCGCACCCCTGAAATACACGCGCCCAGGCTATTCGCGTGTGGAACTTCCCGCGCACCCCTGAAATACATGCGCCCAGGCTATTCGCGTGTGGAACTTCCCGCGAACCCCTGAAATACACGCGCCCAGGCTATTCGCGTGTGGAACTTCCCGCGCACCCCTCAAATTCACGCGCCCAGGCTATTCGCGTGTGGAACTTCCCGCGAACCCCTGAAATACACGCGCCCAGGCTATTCGCGTGTGGAACTTCCCGCGCACCCCTGAAATACACGCGCCCAGGCTATTCGCGTGTGGAACTTCCCGCGCACCCCTCAAATTCACGCCCCCAGGCTATTCGCGTGTGGAACTTCCCGCGAACCCCTGTAATACACGTAGCCAGCTCCCCCAGGCCCGATCGCGTGAGGAACTTCCCGCGCACCCCTCAAATTCACGCGCCCAGGCTATTCGCGTGTGAAACTTCACGCGAACCCCTGTAATACACGTAGCCCGCTCCCCCAGGCCCGATCGCGTGAGGAACTTCCCGCGCACCCCTCAAATTCACGCGCCCAGGCTATTCGCGTGTGAAACTTCACGCGAACCCCTGAAATACACATAGCACGCTCCCCCAGGCCCGATCGCGTGTGGAACTTCACGCGAACCCCTGAAATACACGTAGCCCGCTCCCCCAGGCCCGATCGCGTGAGGAACTTCACGCGAACCCCTGTAATACACGTAGCCCGCTCCCCCAGGCCCGATCGCGTGAGGAACTTCACGCGAACCCCTGTAATACACGTAGCCCGCTCCCCCAGGCCCGATCGCGTGAGGAACTTCACGCGAACCCCTGTAATACACGTAGCCCGCTCCCCCAGGCCCGATCGCGTGAATAACTTCACGCGAACCCCTGTGATGCACGTACCCTGCAAATCGCGTGTGACACTTCCCGCGCACCCCGGTATACATGCACACGTATTTTTTGTCAGCGGGTGTCCGTGTTTGTGGGTACCCCTTTGCACGTCATTTTTCCTGGAGGGCCACAGTATGGGACATTCATCATGGCAGTATATAGGTGCTATTTGTTGGCGCACCTTTTGGCGCACATTTCTTACAGCCGCAGAGACGCTACCGCCTCCTTTCTTGTGGCGGTCGTGTTTGTGCCTGTGCGCTGGTTTGAGTGTGCGCTTTTTTCCCCTATTCTATTCCATGAATACGTGTTGTAGGCGAGCGTGTGGGCGTTCCGCGCACTTGTGCCCTGTACTTCCCCCGTGACGCCCACGTTTTGGCAAGTTGTTCCCCATTCCGAGTGTTACGCCCGTGTTCCGCCTACTTTTATTGCGTGCGCCGCGCTATGTGCGAAATTCGCTGTGGCCTGTGCGATTTTCGCTGTGACCTGGCGCACGCTGTTAGATGGCCTGTGCGCCAACGTGCGCCAACGTGCGCCGCGCACTTTTTTTTCGCACATCCGCTGGTTTTCTCGCGCACGGCCTTCCATGAATCGACGTGCGCTGCTTTTCGTGCGATTTTCGCACTTGCACTGCGATTTTCGCTATTCCACTGCGATTCGCACGTTTTTGCCCACTTGCGGCGCGCTAATTATTCCATGAATCGGCCTCTTAGTTGGTGCATGATTTCAAACATCGAATTTGAAAAAAGAATGTAATCTATCCATGGGCATGTGTTTCTAGCAATACCCCATGTATATAGGGTATTACTTCCATCCATGTTATCCATATACATTTGGAGTAACCGATTTGTGTACATAAATGTTGCCCATTGATCATTAAGTTTAATATTCTCATCCATTTCTTGTATTATGATGGCACCTATTTAATTCAATATGATGTTATAGTTAACATGAATGTCTTGGACCAAATGTGTGAATCTTCCCCCAAGATTACATATAGGGCCCCAACATTGTCTCTAGTACACGCATCAATAATCTTCTGCAAATGATCAATGACACCAGGAGTATGCAAGTTATTGGGTGTGTTATACACATTAATAACAAGTATTTTTTTTATACATCCCAGTTAGAGTTAAAGTCCAATATTGCCATCAGAATATAAGAGTAAGCTCCTGAATAATCATATTCTTTTAATATGTTAGGTGGTTTGTTGCCCCAATATAAGACCCCCAACTGGGTGCCCCAATTTAGAGTGTACACCCTTTATTTGAATTATTTGTTATCCATCAAGTACAAAATCATACACCAAACAAGCCTTATGGATAGAAAATGCATCTGCACTAAGCAGAATAGACATACGAACACTACTAGACACAAACGAGTGGTACTCTCTTGAGTTCCATGTTATCAGCGATATTCTCTTGCTGACCTGTACATTCTGTCAGTCAATATCCCCATAATCTCCATTTGTCAAAGTCATGTTCTCAACTGTTGAGGTGTACAAACCGCTACATTTTATATCCTTTACTATTTTATAAACCAATTTCTCAATACTTGCTGGCTGCTGGTCATCATTTATTATAGTAGTCTGTTTCGTTTTTTTCATCACACATGTTAGGGAGAATTCTCATAAATGTGCTAATTCCCTTCACCTTAGAGACCCGGAGCAGCTTTGTTGGATTTTGAGGACTTGATATTTTTACCTGGAAAGAGTGTGAGCCTTTTTTTCCCACTCTTTCATTTATTTTAATGTGTGTTTTACATTTGTGTTCTTTGACTTTGGAGTTTTAAGATAACTCGATAGGCATCTTTTCATGTGTGTTACACAGCACCCTCAGGGATAGGGATGTCTTTTTAGACTTCCCAAAGGTTTAAATACATTCTCTGGGATAACTAATGTTTCCCAGAGAATGTAAAGTGAAATTGACTTTACTAGTCTTTCCAAATTCTTAGTCCTAGCACACACCATCTTACAATAGAATGTTGGAGGAGTTACATAGTATCCCCTGTGTCTAAATACTCACGTAGCAGTCAAATGCTACCCTTTCCTATTGAAAAGGCTGGTGGCAGTGGTTTTACAACGAACTACCATGATTTTTCCCGATCGCGAACACTGGTAGCTAACAATCACGGAAGCCATGTTTCTCAAGATGGCACCTTAAGCCCCTTTGTTTAAACAGGTCCCGGTCTTCTTTTTTCACCGTTTCTTTTTGGAAAGGTCCTTCTAGAATTCGTCTCTGTGCGCCAAACCAGGTTTGGTCCCTTTGTTCATGTGCCTTTGGCGGGCTTCAGGAATGAAGACTGCCTCTGAAGTCTGAGTGTCTGAGGTGGGTAGGAAGTGAGGGAGGTGCCCGAAACTCCCTGTGCTTAGTCTCCTAGGAGACCCAAATGCACTCTGGTGTGATTGGCTGGCTGACTGTCTGGCAAGGACAGCCACCCTGCTGGTTGAGTTACAGCTAGGCTGGAATGAAGGGGAGAAAACCGTTTAAAAGGCGAGTCTCCAGGACTGGAAGGCAGAGTCGACCACTGGAACGAAAGAACTGAAGACGAGCTGGAAGAGGACGGCTGCTGCAACTCCTAGACCATTGGTTTGCCCGATGAAGCCCTGCTGCAGGTCTGAATTGCCAAACTCCATTCAACAGAGAAGCTCCTTCAAGGACGGCTTCTTCCTTTGAGTTGCTGGGAACAATCAACTCATAAAACACCTGGATACCATTCTCAAGGCTGGTTAGGATTAACCAGGGAGAGGGACACCAGCTTGTGTTCTTGAATCTACAGCTAAGGGAACTGAAGTGACTCCATTTTGTTTGCTTTCTTCAACGATCCTGTGCAGTGCAGGAGTCCCCCAACATCCTCCCTCTTCTCCCCACGACTGAGGCTCAGGAACAGCGAGATCTGCAGGACCTGCCAGGAACCACAACTTCAGCAGCATGTGTTTCTTCCTATAAAGGTACTGTGCCAACCCGATTGAGAGAACGCCACTCTCGCGGTGAAAGTTTGTGAAACTTTCCCAACTTGCAGGCCTAATCAGCTTGTGACCCCTCATATGATTCTTTTTCGCCTAAACTACTTCTAAGAACTTTCGCAAAGACTTTACCATTTGATACTTGAACTGCTCTTTCCTATCGAGAACACTAGCCCATTGACGTTGGCCTGTCCTATTGCCTTGAATTGAACTCTTCCGGTGAATTGAAACTATTTGCACTGTCTAAAAAGTATACATGATCTATTTTACTTACCTTGTGCCTTTTGCTCCTTTCTAAATACTGAACTGCTTTTTGGCTCCTATTTCCGGGGAGCTCAAACTATCCCAAAACCTTAGAATTTTGTATTGAAGTGTATTGATTTATAATATTAAGTTGCCTTCTCCTAGTGACATGTTTTCCAAATGATTGTGTAATAAATTAATAAGTGTTTTACCAGGAAACCTTGAGTATAAGTGTTTACTTGAACCACTGTGATTGAAGGTTCTTTGTGTAACTACTTGTACTGCTCACATTCACTCTTGAGATAAGCCTGACTGCTCAGCTCACTGCCAAAAACGGTGTGGTACAGACTTATACCAAAGGTTGGTTTGGCTAACACCTGTAGTCCTATTTGTGGGTAGGGGTCCCAGAGGGTACTGCCTGCAATTCTGCCTAACACTGGTGTACAGCGGTGAGGATAAAGTATAGTTGTTACATTGAGAGTGCTGCTCTGACATTTGTTCAAGTAACCTTCACAAGGCTAAGCATCACTATAAAAGCAATTGTTTTATAATGCCAGATATGGATAACTTCAAACAGGAAGCCCTGATCATTCTAACAGTGGATCAACTGAAAGATATGTGTAAAGTCAAGTCTCTCTCTGGTAAGGGCAAGAAACATGAATTGATTGAGAAATTGTTGAACCATCAAAGACTGGGAGGTAGAGCTACAACCCCTATCCCCCCAACAAATGTGGATAATGTTGATGAGGATGATAATGATTCAGAGTCTAACTCTAATTTTATTGATGAGCTAGAAGGGTCAGAGGAGTCTCAGGATGTGAGCAGCCCCACTGCACCCCTAGTTGCTTCAGCCCCTCAAGCTTTAACCACAGGAACCCTACCAGGTCTAGTGCTGAGTCCAGAATGTGTCTCTCTTGAAAAAATGAGACTTGAGTTAGAGTTCAAAAGAATTCAAATGCAAACTGAAAGTAAACATCAAGAACTCATGCTCAGAGAAATGGAATTGAATCACGAACTTGAAATGAAGAAATTGGCTCTTGAAAATGGTTCTCTCCCAGAGTCTTCTAGGTCTTTCAGTCCTAAGAGGCCTCACATGCCTAAAGAAGCTGTGAGTATGTATGAGGTGAGACTTGATATTTTAGATTGGTTGGCTGTTTTTTAATATAACTATGGGATTCAGGGTTTCACAGGGCATCAGTTAATTCCTTGGCTTTTGTCTTGGCTCCCCCAACTTGCAACTGATGCTGTAATGGAGGTGGGGGAACTTGAAATATTGGAGTATGAAAATATGAAGCTAGCTTTGATAGCAAGATTTGAGAAAACTCCTTCCCAGTACCTTAAGAGGTTTAGGACCCTCAAAAAGAATGATGGGACCCCTTGGGCTACCTGGGTGTGTGAATGTTTGAAAAACTTAGATGGTTGGGTAAAGGGTTACAGATTTAATACTTTTGAAGGAATGAGAAATCTATTTTTGTAGCCTGCTCTCCTGAGTTGAGACAGCACTTGGCTGACTCTAAGGAAATTGATCCAAAGAAGTTAGCAAAGGCTACTGACTTGTGGGTTGCCAACAGGGCTACTCACAAGGATCCTGGGGCAACTCAGAAGAAGGATGATGGGAAACAGCAAAAGAAAGATGGCAAAGAGAATTCTAATACCTCCAAACCAAAAGAGGGCCCCAAACATAAGAAGGGTAAGCCACCAGGGAAACAGAACTAGGCTAGTGAAACCTATGGTGCCAAACCAGAGGGAGGTCAGCAGAGACCCCCATTTGTCAAAACATTTGGAAGATGTTATGCTTGTGCGTCTACTGACCATGTAAAAGGGGATCCCAGATGTAAGGTTAAATCTTCAGGGGTACACACTGCCTCCTTAGCCTTCTCCGCTGAGGAAGAAGTACATGTGACAAGTGGTAACTTTCAAGTACTGGCTGAAGACCCCATTGAAGTCTCTGCCAGTGTTTCTTTAGTGCCCCTCGGTATGTGGGAATAGCAGAATTTAGATGTCTATAATTTGATGCCAGTTAACACAAAAGAATATTACAAGGATAAGGAATATTACTTGTAAATGGTCAGGAGACCCCTGCCATTAGAGACACTCGGGCCAGCATTACTGTAGTGTATGAATCTTTTTTCAAGACTGAGGATGTTGCTAAGGCATCCAAATGCCTCACTAAGCTTGCTGGAGGCCCTGCCCAAATGCTTCCTAGACTACCAGATCTTATCCAGTGCAACAACATGACTGTCAAGATACCCGTTAGTGTACAATCTGGGGTGCCTGGGAGAGTCCGGTTGGGGAATGACTTAAAAACTTGGAGTTGTATCAAGCATCCCCTGGCCTCCCAGCAAAAGAAAACAGGAGCCGACATGGAGGGCCAAGGAGAGTACCTTAGACATCTCTCCACATGATGTTACAGAGGAATCTATAACACCTAGCCCACAGGAGCTACTAACTGCTATTTCAAGGAAGAATGAGACAAAGGGGAAACCCAAAATACCAAGGAAAATGCCAGAAAGCACCCCTGTGCTACCAAAAAGGACATCCCCGAGAGGACTGTCCACAGTCACACCTGTGACTGCTCCTCCAGCTGAGGCTGAGTGTGAAGAAAAAACAGGAAACGTTGAATCAGCTGCTGAAGATTCAGAGCTGGAAGAAAACCTGACCCCTGTTGGAGATCTGGATCCTAAAGACCATCCTGAGCTGCAGTCTTTACTGGCAGAAGGTGGCCCCTGTAGGGCAGACTTTAGCAGAGGCCAGAGAGAGTGTCCTACTCTTGAGGGTCTTTGCCAACAGGCAGCTTCCCAGCTGGACGGGCAAGAGCCAGGGAAGCATAGGTTGTACTGGGAAGATGGCCTCTTCTACAGTGAACCAACTGAGTCTATCCCAGGGGACTACAGAAGACTTGTAGTGCCTCTAGAGACAAGACACCAGTTCCTACAGTTAGCTCACGAGATTCCTTTGGCTGGTCACTTGAGCTTCAAGAAGACCAAGGAAAGGCTTTCTCTATACTTCTACTGGCCTAAATTGGGGTCTGATGTAGATAAATTCTGTAGGAGCTGTCACACTTGTCAGATCTCTGGCAAGAGTGGAGCCAAGAATGTGGCACCTTTGGTGCCCCTCCCAGTGGTGGGAGTCTCTTTTGAGAGGGTAGGAATCGACATTGTTTGTCCCTTTGACCCTCAAACCTCTTAAGGCAATCGATTTATATTGGTTGTAGTAGACCATGCTACTAGGTATCCTGAAGGCATACCTATGAGGACTGTTACAGCTCAGGCTGTTGCTAAGGCCCTATTTGGTATTTTTACCAGGGTAGGTTTTCCTAAGGAAGTCATCTCTGACAGGGGATCAAACATTATATCCCACTAAATGCAGGCCATGTGGAAAAACTGTGGATTGACTTACAAGTTCTCAACCGCCTACCATCCACAGACAAATGGATTGGTAGAGAGGTTTAACCGTACCTTGAAGAGCATGATAGGTTCTTTTAGAGAAATCCCGTAGAAGAAAGTGGGACCTTCTACTGCCATGACTTCTAATTGCTAACAGAGAAGTCCCTCAGGAGGGAGTTGGATTTAGTCCCTTTCAGCTTCTCTATGGTCATCCAGTTAGAGGTCCATTGGCCCTAATTAAGGAGGGGTTGGTGTGTGCTCCTTCTACCAAGCCAGTGAGAGTCCCTGACCTTGTGTTAGGTCTCTGGAGGAGAATGAAACACATGATGACAGAAGCATCTAATAACCTAAAAGCAGGTCAGGCTCTGGTGAAGCATTGGCATGACCAGAAGGCCAACATGGTTGAGTTTACTCAAAACCAGCAAGTTTTAGTTATGGTTCCTACAAGGCAGAGGGCCTTACAGGGAAAATGGATAGGACCCTTCAATGTTATGGATAAACCTGGAGAGGTCAACTATCTGGTGGACATAGGCAATCCTAAGGAGGCCCCCAAGATCTTTCACACCAACCGGCTAAAGGCTTATGTCACCAGACCAGAAGTGGGAGCTTTGCTTATAGCTTCAGATCAAGAGGAGGACGAGAGTCAGCCTCTACCTGATCTCTTCAGGGGACAACCTTTAGATGAGAAAATAGAAGGAGTTAATCTCTCTTCTAATCAGACACTGGAACAACAGGAGGAGTGCAAGTTTCTGTTAAATCGGTTTGCCTCCCTGTTTTCACTATCACCAGGCTTGACCCCTTGGGGTCAGTATGATATTCTCACTGGTGACTGTTTACCTGTTAAAATCAGAGGATACATGATGTCAGATAATGTCAGAACCCACATAAAGGTAGAGGTCAACAAGATGCTTGCTCTTGGGGTAATAGAACCCTCAACTAGTGCCAAAGGCAGAATCTAAGGAGTTGATATTCTGTGTGGACTATAGAGCTCTTAATGCAGTCACAAAGACTGGTGCCCATCCTTTACCTAGGACAGATGATCTGCTGGATAAACCTGGTTCAGCCAGGTACCTCAGTACATTTGACCTAACGTCAGGCTATTGGCAAATAGCCCTGACAGACCATGCTGAGGAGAAAACTGCATTTTCAACCCAGCAGGCCTCTACCAGTTTAAGGTAATGCCTTGTGGACTAAAGAAGGCACTTGCAACATTCCAACGGATGGATAATCAGGTTCTGAATGGGATGGAGGACTTCTGCATGGCATACTTGGATGACATTGCAGTATTCAGCCCTACTTGGAAAAAACATGTTGAACACTTCGGATATGTTTTGAATGCTCTTGAGCAGGCCCATCCGACTATAAAGGCAAATAAATGTCAAATTGGTCAGAGTAAAGTGGTCTACCTTGGACATGAGGTAGGAGGAGGTGCAAAAAGGCCATTGCCTAGAAAAGTACAAGCTGTACAAGAATGGGCCACCCCTACTACTCAAACCTAAGTGAGAGGCGTCTTAGGTCTCACTGGTTATTATAGGAACTTCATTGAGAAGTATGGGTCCATAGCTTCTCCCTTGAAAGTAGTCTCTTCATCCACATTTCCAAAAACAAAAATTGATGGAATGAGGAGTGCAACAATGCCTTTGAAGGACTTAAGAAAACCCTTTGTCAAGCTCCAGTCTTAAGAGTTCCTGACTACAGCCAAACCTTCAATGTGCAAACAGATGCTTCCAATACAGGTATAGGTGCAGTTCTGAGTCAGCTGGATGACAAAGGTAGGGAACACCCAATCTGCTTCATCAGCAGAAAGCTGAAGGAACCTGAGACAAGGTGGGCAACCATAAAATGTGAGTGTTTTGCCATTGTGTGGTCTCTGAAAAAGTTTCGACCATACTTGTATGGATCTACATTTGTGGTTCAGACAGACCACCAACCCTTGAGATGGCTAACGCAGATGAAAGGGGAAAATACTAAATTGTTGAGATGGTCGAGCAGCCTACAGGGGTTTGATTGTACCATTAAACACAGGTCAGGGTGTGATCACCAAAATTGTGATTGTCTCTCCAGAATGTTTGACAGACTGGAGTAAGGAGATTCATCCAGGGGTGGATTAAATAATCCTGTCCCTTAGTCTGGGGGGGGATGAGTGTTAGGGAGAATTCTTGTAAATGTGCTAATTCCCTTCACTTTAGAGACCCCCAGCAACTTTGCTGGATTTTGATGACTTGATTTCTTTACCTTGAAAGAGTGTGAGCTTTTTTTCCCCACTCTTTCATGTATTTTGATGTGTGTTTTACATTTGTGTTATTTGACTTTGGAGTTTTAAGATAGCTCCATAGGCATCTTTTCGTGTGTGTTACACAGCACCCTCAGTGTAGTGACACAGGGATGTCTTTTTAGACTTCCCAAAGGTTTAAATACCTTCGCTGGGATAAACTACTGTTTCCCAGAGAATGTAAAGTGAAATTGACTTTACTAGTCTTTCCAGATTCTTACAATGGAGTGCTGGAGGGGTTACATAGTATCCCCTGTGTCTATATACTCATTTAACAGTCAAATGCGAACCTTTCCTATTGAAAAGTCTGGTGAAAATGGATTTACAATGAATTACCATGATTTTTCCAGACCGCAAACACCGGTAGCTAGAAATCACAGGAGCCATGTTTTTCAAGATGGCGCCTTAAACCCCTTTGTTAAAACAGGTCCCTGTCTTCTTTTTTTGCCTTTTCTTTTTGGAAAGGTCTTTCTAGAGTTTATCTCTGCATGCCAAACCAGGTTTGGTCCCTTTGTTCGTGTGCCTTTGGTGGGCTTCAGGACTAAAGACCGCCTCTGGGTTCTGAGTGTCTGGGGTGGGCAGGAAGTGAGGGAGGTGCCCGAAACTCCCTGTGCTTAGTCTCCTAGGAGTCCCAAATGCACTCTGGTGTGATTGGCTTGCTGGGTGAGTGACAGCTACGCTGGAATGAATGGGAGGAAACTGTTTAAAAGGCTAGTCTGCTGGACTGGAAGGCAGAGGCGACCACTGGAAACGAAAGAACCGAAGACGAGCTAGAAGAGGAATGCTGCTGCAACTCCTGGACCATTGGTTTGCCCTATGAAGCCCTGCTGCAGGTCCAAATTGCCAAACTCCATTTGACAGAGAAGCTCCTTCAAGGACGGCTCCTTCCTTTGAGTTGGTGGGACCAATCAACTCATAAGACACCTGGATACCATTCTCAAGGCTTGTTAGGATTAAGCAGGGAGAGTGACACCAGCTTGTGTTCTTGAATCTACAGCTACTGGAACTGAAGTGACTCCATTTTGTTTGCTTCCTTCAACGATCCAGTGCAGTGCAGGCATCCCCCGACGTCCTCCTTCTTGTCCCCACGACTGAGGCTCAGGAACAGCGAGATCTGCAGGACCTGCCAGGAACCACGACTTCAGCAGCATGTGTTTCATCATACAAAGGTACTGTGCCAACCCGATTGAGAGAACGCCACTCTCGCAGTGAAAGTTCGTGAAACTTTCCCAACTTGCAGGCCTAATCAGCTTGTGACCCGACATATGATTCTTTTTCGCCTAAACTACTTCTAAAACTTTCACAAAGACTTTACTATTTGATATCAGAACTGCTCTTTCCTATCCAGAACACTAGCCCATTGGCTTTGGACTGGCCTATTGACTTGAATTGAAATCCTCTGGTGAACTGAAACTATTTGCACTGTCTAGAAAGTATATATGATCTATTTTACTTACCTTGTTCCTTTTGCTCCTTTCTAAGTACTGAACTGCTATTTGGCTCCCATTTCAGGGAGCTCAAACTGTCTCAAAACCTTAGAATTTTGTATTGAAGTATGTTGGTTTATAATATTAAGTTGCCTTCTCCTAGTGAAATGTTTTCTAAATGATTGTGTAATAAATTAATAAGTGTATTTACCAAGAAACCTTAAGTATAAGTGTTTACTTGAACCACTTTGATTGAAAGTGCTTTGTGTAACTACTTGTACTGCTCACATTCACTCTTGAGATAAGCCTGGCTGCTCAGCTCGCTACCAAAAACTGTGTGGTACAGTCTTATACCAAAGGTTGGCTTGACTAACACCTGTAGTCCTAATTGTGGGTAGGGGTCCCAGAGGGTACTGCCTGCAATTCTGCCTAACAACTGACCTATTTGGCTCCTCTTCCATTCAGATAAATTCATATCCCATATGACTAAACAGGTGGGCGTATGACAGAATACATTCAGATACAATCAGGGATACCAGATGTAAGATTGCCCAATTTGTTTCACAGACGGTTTGTAGTGGTTCAACCAAAGTATTCTCTTGTGATGATATAACTTTAAGATCTGTTACTTGGTGTATCAATTCTATCACATTTTCCCTGTTTAAGAAAGGAGTCTGGAGAGAGGCATGGGTATCCATAACTTTAATAATTTTACATCTGATCTCAGTAGGGCATACTCCTAGAACCTTAATAATACTTTTTTGTTCATCCGTAGGCACCCAATCAGTATCTTGAGGCTATTCCCATATCTCATTGTAATTATTATCCCACATGGACTCAGCAGTGTCTAGGTCCAATCCCACCACTTCACTGTCTGCAGATGTACTTGATTTACCATCCTTGTTTGATTCAATAAGAGATTTTTTGTTTTTGTAATATTCTTCCCTGTTACCTTACTTTGGGGGAACCCCCTGGTGTTCCTATTCATTTCCTTTTCGATCAAACAATAACTCACTGGTAGTTCAACATATGAAAGTCTATTATACTTTTGTCCTGAAAAAGAAGATGACCCTCTTTTTCTAACATTTTGTTTCTATTTCTTCAATTAATGCCATTTGCTTTCTTTCTCTGTCTTTGATTCCCTATATTCCTTGTGAAGAGGAAGTGTCAAGTATCGTCCCCACTCCAGTTGTGTCACGACCCTCGCCCAAAACCCCCTCTGGCAAACCCATTGGCCAGGTGGAGTCAGGACTCAGGCCTCTAGATCCTGGCATCCTCTTCAAAAGCCCTCATGGGGCCAGTCCAGGCGCCTATGGCGCCAGGCTCATACACCATGAAAAACAATGTGCTTGGGAACTACTTTATTGTATTGTCAGCCAACATGGAGGCATCCACATAGCTTGGTTCCTAAGAACCAAGCTATGCGGTCTAGTGTTTTGTGTGTGGTAGCCTAGGGACTACTTTATCTGGACTATTTTGTTGGGGCTATTTAAACCAAACCCGAGCAAGACAACACGCTTCGCGTTACTTTGCAGCTTGCAACGTGATGCTCACTGTGTCCAGCTATTCCCTCGAACCTCGGAGAAGCAGAACCTGCAAGGAGACAAAAGGAACATCATTAGCAGCAGCATCTTACCTGCAGTCTTCATCTTTAAACACTCGCAGCTACTGAGAACAGCTTCCTCGAATCTGCATGCCTCCTGGACAGAACGACCTGAAAGAGGAAGATAGAGGCAACATTAAAGAGAGCAGTAGAGACATTTACAAATTACGAACTGCTCAAAAGGCTTACCTGTCTGGTCGCCTCTCGGCTAGCACCACTCCGGACATTCCACTCGCGCTGAAGAACACTGCAACCTACAAGGAAGGAAAACACAGCTTAGCAAAGGCAACACTTTGCTGCACTTCGCATACCGCTTACTTACCGCCTCATAGCGCTCTTAATGCACCATCATTTACCAGCGGGGCTCAACCAAGCCAGTTCGCCGCGCTGAAGCTCCGCATTCCTAAGGGAGAAAAAAGAGACATTTTAAATAAAGAAAGGCATGCAGGATAGCAACAAAACTAAAGAACAGCAATAAGACCTACCTGAACAATATCAAACGGGCTGGCGTCAGTGAAATAACTGGACTGCACTCGCCCATGAAAGACAACGCGCCCCTGCAAAGAAGGCAGGACGGAGAGCACGCCTAATTCAACCACAAAGTGAGGATAGGGCGCCAGAGGGACTGAAATCATACGGGGGTGGAGGGAGGATACTTACCCCAGTCGGTCAGTCTTGAACATAGTCCTCGTGTATTTTCAGGCAGAACCTTCCCCTCAGACCACATCAGGGCAAAGCTGAGAAGCATACCAGTGAGTAACCCGGCTGGGTGGCGTCCCTGTCGATACCAGGTTAGCGTAACAAGTTGCCCCCCTCCCATTACCTGTTGAGTTCACACCAAAGTATGTGACCTATGAAGAACAGTTAAATCAGCAAAGAGCAGCATATGGGCTCTGCCCAGTACCTATCAGGATGACAGCACCTGTTAATATACTGACACCTGAGAAAACTTGGACAGTAAGGTATCCATTAAAAAAGCCATATCTACATTCTAAACAATATGACGGTTGTTTGAATAAAATACCTGAAGAAACAAAGAAGATAATGAAGGAAGATGAATGGTGACGTCATAAGAAATCAGACTGACACACATATAGAAGATATAATGACCTCAGAATACTGACAAGAGACGAAATACCATTGATAAGTGATATCTTGAGCCTAAGGTGAAGAGGTTGATGTCAAGATGAAGAAACTTATGCCATATACATTATGAAGATATTTAATTAGTTTAAACATGTACAGATGCAAGAAACTGCAAGAGGCAAAGAACTTGTGAAGCTTGCTTATGCTTTTTAATTGATAGATAGCAGCAAGCGCCAACGTTTACAAGTACATACCTAAAGAAGCACTTTATGTATAGATTTAAGTCCACTACGCATATGAGCAGAATTGAACAAAGGTTACTAAAGGCCACAGATGGAGTGTGTCGCAGTAAGAAAATCGAGCGTCAAGACAGAACAAAACTCAGCTAAAGGATGACCATGCCAAGAAACCAAGGTCTTGTCTGACTGGAATAGGACGACATTGGATACAATTAAGGGGAGAAGACAACAGAGGAGGATCCTGTCAGAAAGGTCAAGATAAGCCACAGACGTCAGAAGACTGGTAGAATTAAATCAAATATATGAAAAGACACGGAGAAAAGCCAATTTCAGGGTGTCCAGTCACATGACAAAGGCAGGCAGGAAGGGTGAAACTTTCACACCTACGCATGGATCCCCGCCATGCCCATACTCCTTGAAAGTTCTCAGATTACAGAACAGACACAAGGCCAAACTACAAAGCAGTAATTGACACATGACCACTGAGGTGATGATTGATTGTAGCATAATTGGTGGGAAGCTGGGGTGCAGACAAGCTTCTCTGTGCCTGGCTGTTCTTTCTGTGTGCTGCGAGACATAGGTGGAAAAGTATGAGTGGGGTTGATGCCAACCCAATCATAGTGGACCATGTAATCTAGGGTCCTATAGTGAGTAGAGCCAATGATACATCATACTTTTATTGACGTTCATAGAGGCCATTTTGAAGGGAGGGCTTAGTTGCCGCACCTGATATTTATTATCCAATCACCTCTCCCCATTACCACATACAGATATAGTACCTATATTAAGTTACCTTCCTATAACCAATCACGTTGCATGTTAGGTTTTGTAGGTTGCCACGTAGAATGACGTTAGTACGTGTGATGTGATGAGTTTTTTCTATAAATATTGTGTTTTTTCTAAAAGTAAAGAGAGCGAGAAGCTCGAGCGATTGATGATGTTCGTTGTACTCTCCATTTCATAAAATGGACTCCTTTGCCAAACTATTGAGTTGTCTTAATTATTTGATGCATGAGTATGAATATGC
This sequence comes from Ambystoma mexicanum, assembly GCF_040938575.1. Classification (NCBI taxonomy): domain Eukaryota; kingdom Metazoa; phylum Chordata; class Amphibia; order Caudata; family Ambystomatidae; genus Ambystoma; species Ambystoma mexicanum. The sequence continues at coordinate 1,374,927,159 of NC_090923.1, forward strand.
ATCCCCATCCATCTCAAGGGTACTGCTACCTATCTTAAAGGGCTGCTTCGAGATCATCCAGTTCACATGGTAGCAGAGATTAGATGGTTAGATTAAAGATACCCATTGACTGTCGACATAAGTAACTTCGGGTCCTCAGCAAAATCACAAGTCCTTTGCCATCCGGCTGATAGAATGAGAAGCTCCCCGTAGATAGTGGTTAGATCAATTAAAATACCCTGCAGGTTAGGTGTGACGGGTTCCTTGCTTTCCCCCAAAAAACTCTCCCACTTCTAACAGTAGCAGATCTGACGAGCGGCACAGAGAGGCTGTAACGAAGGTGGTGATCCCGAGCGTCCGTAGATATAAGACATGCGAATGCTGAATAAAAAAGACTGAATGTGTTGGCAAAGCATGCATGCATAGAAAATAAGTAAGGGAAGGTAACAGAGGGAGGCAGGACGTCAGAATAAGAGTGTCATATATATAAGGGGAAAGAAATTGACTCAAGTGTGGCCGAGCAATATAAAGAGTTATCGTGAGTGTGGCCGCCATAAGAGTATACGCCCAGTGCATAGGTTTTAAAGAGCGCTAGCAGAAGCCCTTATCTAAAGTCCTATTAATAGGATGACGTAGAAGACCAGCTCGTTTAAGGACAAACTGAAAGAGATAGGCTTGAATTCCATGTCGGAATAAACATAGGGGTAAGATGTGTCTGAGAGAGCATACGGCATAAGGTTCATGTAGCTGGCCAGAGTTTGTCTGTTTTTTTTATGTGTTTAAGTAAGCTTGTGACGTCATAATCGGAAACTGTTTTTTGTGAAAAAAGAGCATGAAAATTGCACAGTTGTAAAAGAAAATTGTTGCATGACATGGATTGATGGTGTTTTTTAGGAAGAGTAAAGTAAAAAATATTGTTGATATAACAGGATTGGAGCTTGCGACGATTGGTGCATGCACATATTAATGATTGTTGAGACGCAATTGCAATAAAGTGTAAAGTGAAAAAATAAGCAAGTATTATATGAATAAAGGATAAACGAGTTAAGCATGGAAGACATCACTCAGTTAGTACACATGTGCAAACAGTTGCCGAAACACGCACCTAAGCTTAAACAGTACAGTGCAGAATGGGTTAAAGGGACCACAGACAAAATGTTTATGCCGTTGCCCCAAGGCAGATTGCTATCTTAAACAGTGCTACAGCACATGACGACATATTTACATCCTACATACACAGGTAAAAAGTTAGACAAGCACCTGGCTTGTTTAGAACTTTGGAAGATGTACCAGGAAGAAAGAGAGGAGGAGCTGCCGTCAGATTGGATACTGAATATATGCATGCAAAGAGGGGGGTGAAGAGCCTTCTGCGACACCCGCCCTGTCTGAAATAAAAAACAAAGCTAGTAAAGACGAAGGATTGTACCCACTAAGACAACTTAAAGCAGCAACCGGATATAGCAACCGTCATATGTGTCACCTACGCAAAGTAGTGACGAAAGTCCAGAGCAAGACAAGCAAATAAATATTACCTCCAAAGTCCCGAGAGACAAGGAGAGACATGAAAAGAAAAAAGGTGATCAAACACAAGCAAGTACATCTCTAGGTACAGGAAGAAAGGTAAAGAGATGAGGATAGAACTGATGAGATGGCATTCACAGAGAACGAATGAATGGGAGGTCAGATTTTATTGAAACTTGATGGTAAAGGCATTGAGGACATAAAACAAGAGGGAGAACGAGATGAAGAAGAAAGAAGGGATAAGGGAAAAGGCAGGACGATTGAGGGATGAAGGAGCGAGAAAAAAGGATAGGCAGAAACGAGAGCAGTTATACCATGATGAACAGGCGAGAAAACAGAAAAGAGAAAACGTTACAACAATCAAAGAACAGATGATGATCAGGACAGAATAGAACAAAGGAGAATAGAAGAAGAAGAGCAAAAGATACGGGAGAAGAGAATAAAAAGACGGAAAGATGAGGAAATACAAAATGCAAATGAACGAAGAAATTCTAGGAAAAAGGAGGAATATAGGGTTAGAGAGGAAGCAAGGAAACGTAGATAATTTGTTGATGAAATAGAACGCAAGAGAAGACAGAGAACACGTGATCTCGAATATCTAGAAAGGGAGGTTAGAAAACGTGATCCACTGCTAGAATGGGAAGATATAGAAGAATTCTTTCCTGGATACGATTCAGTACCAAGCACGTCTAGAGTAATTCTAGAAGATGACTTTGACACCAGAAGCATCAGAGAGACAATCGATAGAATATAGGATGAGATGGGACTAGAAAAAAAACCCAGGGAAAAGGAAAGGATGAGCGCCTTCAAAGAACTCAGTTGTATGATACTGAGGATGCTTCACGCAGCAGCAGACATGGAGAGCTGTCGTTAGATTGGCTAACACTAAATAGATATGAGGAAGATGAGAGAAGCTGCACGAGTTGGGCACAGGCAATATCAGACGTAGAAAGGAAAGCCTGTGAAAGAGAAGAAACAGAAGAGAGAGACACAGAGCGAGGTCGCAAGAAAAGTTTCTCTAGGGGAAAGGGTATAAGATGGTCGGATTCAACCATGTCCACATCTAAAGTGCCAGAGTCAGTGACACAGTCAGACCGGCACAAAGGACTGCCACACGGTCAGAGGGGGGTGTCTCCCCCACCAAACGTAAGCAGGTAAGTGGCATTGTCAGGCAAACGGCGATGCAAGAATATTACCCCTGTGATAGACAGACAAATGATGAGAGAAGAAAAGGAGTTTAGTGCGTTACAGTTTCCCTTATTAGAGAAGGGAGGGACAAGGCCACAGTATATACCATGGCCACAAATGGATAGAGAGAATCTAAAAAACAAGCTCCCAATGTTGGCATCTGGAGCTGGGAAATGGATACATGAGTTAGAAAAAATGACGGGAGGTAATACGTTGGCTATAGGAGATATCAAGGGTCTTTTGATTGTTATACTTGGTGACAGAGCTGACGATGTTTGGACACGTGCAGGTTACCCAGGTGTGACTACAGTTAATGCTGCACATGACGGAGCACCATTTAACAATTGCAGAACCGCGGTATGAAAAGCGCTACAAATACTATACCCAGACACTTCTGACATGGGAGCTATAATGACATGTAAGATGAAAGAGGGAGATGATTAGATGATTTACATTCAGAATTTCCAAGACGCATAGGTGCTGGAAACTTGTGAATCTTGGGGGAAATCTATAACCGTGTTTTACCATATATTATGTCAAGGGGTGCCAGAACAGGTAGAGAAGCAGCTCAAAAAGTTGGTAGGAATTGAAGCTAAGCCATGGTCTGAAATACAACTGACCATTGCGCATTATTGAAGGCCACTGCAAGAGAAAATTTGCAAGAAGAATGACGCAAGAAAAGTTGAAGAAGCCAAATGAGTGCAGAAAAAATTTGGCGAAATATGCCACTGAAGGGGCAATGTTAACTAGCAAAGATGGATCCAGTGCGCAACAGGTTAATAACCAAAGACAGTTCAATCAAAGCAATAATGGGTTTAGCCCAAGAGGAAGAGGCTACCAACAAAGGGGATGGCAAAACAATAAGGGAGGTTTTCAGAATATGCAAGGCAGAAATCAGAATATGCAAAATGGACAAATGATCAGACCACCGCCAACGTGTTGGACGTGTGGGATGACAGGGCATCTAGCGCGTATGTGCAGAAGGCAAGGGATGGTGCAAAATGACCAATTTACAAGAGTGTGATGATGAATCCACCTGCGTTCTCGCAGTAGAGTGGAGACGGATTTGCGCAGAATCAAACTGTACAGCAGCAAGAGCCAAGAGTAAAGCAAAGCTTACAACCAGAACAGATTGTGACCAATTTCCTGCAAGGGCAGTCTCAACAGTCTCTGATGCAACTTCTACAGACTACAGGCACAGAACAGGTTTTAAACTTTAGAGCAGGAAATGCCACAGGTGATGGAGGAAATCCATTCACTAACTGTGGGACGAAATTGTACATGGACTAGGTCAGCTCACTGGGAGACCTGATGTGTCCCATCCAATCAGTGACTCCAAACCCTCACGAGGAACCAAGGGTAGATGTCACTATAGGGGATAAATAAAATGTGTTCCTAGTGGACACGGGTGTGACACACTCGTGTATACGTTAAGGCAAGCTTTCTTTATCTGGCGACGCCATGAATAGCCAAGGTTTTACAGGAGCCGCAAGCCGTGTTCCTTTCACAAAAGAACTTCCAGTTTCTATAGGAGAATGTGACATGAAGGTGCCACTGTTATATTCAGGACAGGCACTTGTCAATATATTGAGACGAGATTTGATGACAAAGCTAAATATGACAATCTCGTTCACTGAGGAAGGCATAGTGTGTTCAACTCCAGGAATGCATTATTTAAATGTGTGCAAAATGTTTAGAGCATATGCAGGACGAGTAGCTATGAGAGCTATTCCATTAGAACCTGAGATATTCGCATATGGAGTGCGCATATTAATGTCATGGCTACCTGGACTTGCAGACAGAACAATGAGAACACCAGATCAGCTTCTGTTCAGGCCAAGAATACCTATGCATGAGGAAAAGGGACGAGTGTTTCCCCTGACAATTACCTGCAGCCATAGTACGAGGAGAGATGGCTTTGCTTGATGGCTGTGATGATGACGGCAGACAATAGTGCGCTATAATCGCCATTGGGGAAGGTTACAGATTGACTGACATCACTGATTACGACCTATTTGAAGAACGAATAGGTGAGGACGAGATGTCATTTGAGGTTAAACTCATTTATTGGGTGCAAATTATTAAAAGAGAGGTGCTCCAGAGGATGATGATGGAACAAAAATGTCCTCAATATGTTGATGACAACATGGCAAAGGTGCCTGTCTCAGTATGGACTACAGACCCTTATGATGTAAGCCTACTAAAGGGAGTTGGAGAAATGAAGATTAAATTGAAACTAGGAGAAATTTTACCAAGAGTGCGACAATATCCCATGTCTAGGGAGGCAGATGAAGGTATTTTCAAGACAATTTCTGCCATGATGGAGCAAGGTATCTTAGGGACGTCAGAGTCACCATGTAAGACATCAGTGTACCCCATGAAAAAAGTAAGGGGGGTCTTGGAGGCTTATACAAGATCTTCGCCCGATAAACCAGATAGTAGAGGCCGAGTTCCCTATAGTCCCTAACCCATCTACAATCCTATGTAACATACCTGTTGAGGCACGTTATTTCTTGGTGATTGACTTACAAAATACATTTTTCTCAATCCCATTGCACAAAGACTCGCAAGATTTGACATCTTTCACGTTCACGAAAGTTCATCTGAAAAGCACAAGGTTTCCCCAAGGTTATTGTGAGTCTCCTTCGGTTTTCAATAGAGTCCGGCAGATGGACTTAAGCAACATTGCATTAGAGAGTGTTGTTTTGCAATACGTGGATGACATTTTAGTCTGCAGCACAACAGAAGAAGAGTGCAGACGTGATTCCATTGAGTTATTGACTATACTTTTTGAGAAAGGATATAAAGTTGACAAGGAGAAGTTACAGTATTGTCAACAAGAGGTGTTGTACATAGGCCAATTGATTTAACATGAGGGAAAAAGGTTACTCCTGCAAGAGCTGAAGCTATTTTGAGAACAGCTAAGCCAAACACGGTAAAATAAAAAAAAAAGTTTTCTAGGATTATGTAATTATGTCAGGGCATGGGTCTTTGACTACAGCTCTGATACCAGGCCCTTATTACAAGCCTTAAAGAAAGCACAAGCAACGGAAGAAAAAATCGTGTGGACTAAGGCCATGGAGGAAGGGTTTGATTAACTAAAAAAGGCCATTTGCACGGCACCAGTTTTAGGGATTACCAATTATGTAGAAGAATTCTACCTATTTTCACACACAGATGGTACTGTTATGACAGCAGTCCTTATACAGAAAACCATGTTGGCCAAAGATATACAGGTGCCGCTGTGGTGAAGCACACGACAGATGGGGAATTTCGAGTACTAATTAGTGCATGTTTTCCCTCTCATTATTCAGCACAAGCTGCAGACATATTGGCATTGACAATCGTGCTTGAGAATCACGCAGACCAGGAAGTAACAGCGTACAGTGACTCTGCCTATGTGACATCGACTGTGAATGCAGGCTTAGCTTGCTGGAAAAGGAGGGGATACCTCCGAGCGGATGGCACGCCAGTGCAGCACGCAGCCTTATTGGACAGGCTCATTACGGCACTACAACTCCCAGCGGGCATAGCACTCGCAAAATGAACAGCCCATCGAAAGGGACAGAAACCAAGCAGCAGACGCTGAAGCCAAGCGTGTGGCAGCTGAAGGTGAAATAATGATGGATGTGGGAATGCCTTTTGTGCATGTGAAAATGATTGTTGTAAGGAGTGAGCTGGAAGGCTATAGTAACATGTCAAATACACAGTTAATGGAGTGCCAAGGGGAGGCACCACAGGAACAGAAGAACCTTTGGAAGCAAAGAGGGTATTCTTTAAACCCCTCTGACTTTATGGCGACAGGACAGCACTGGTAAACCAGTAGTGCCTATATCCCTACTGAAAATAGCACTGGAACAGTTACACTATCCAGCGCATATAAAAAGAGAGAGACTCTAGCAGCAACCATTGACGAAGACTGGTTTGTACCAAACCTATCGAAGCATGTTGCATTTTTTATGGTAAATTGCATAATCTGTCTGAAATTTATGGCTGGGCATACACTAAGTGTGATCAGAGGAGTCATCCCAAGGCCTAATGGTCCTTTTCAGCACTTGCACATTGACTGTGTCGATATGATTCACGAATGTAACGGGTACAGGTATCCAATTGTTGTGGTGTATCCATTCTCTAGATGGATAGAAGCATGTTCATGTACACACCCAGACTCTACCGTTGCAGCCAAATTCTTGGTGAGGGAGGTATTTCCCTTATGGGGAGTTTGTAAAGTAATGAAGTCAGATAACGCTCCTCATTGTGTTAACACAGTATTTGAACAGATCATCTTGTTGCTTGGTATAAAGCACAAGTTTTCGTCGGCGTATCATCCACAAGGGAATGGGCTATGCGAGAAGCTCAACAGCTTGTTTAAAAGTAAGGATAGCCAAATTGAAGCTTACTCTGAAGAAAGGATGGTTTCACTGCTTTCCACTGGCATTGTATGCACTCATAAACCAGCCTGGTTCTGATCACCATCTTGCGCCACAAGAAATTGTGACGGGCAGAAGAATGCGGACGCCGTTAATGATTCAAACTAGAGCTAGATGTGATGCTCAGTCAACAGGAGAAGTGCTAGGATTGGAAATGCAAAACTACCCAAACTGTATGACCAGTTTTTCTGTAATTTCAGGATAGCTGCAGCGACGACAAGAAGGGTGTACGGCAGTACAGAACACAGAAGGAGATACTACAGCTTAAAAGGTTCCAAAGTTACGTATACCTCAACTATACCCTGGGGATACCGTATTAGTTCAGAATCATACAAGGAAAAGGTGGGACGAGAAAAGGTTCCACCCCCCTTTCATTGTAGAGGATATTACGCCATCTGCATTCGAGTTAAAGGGAAGAAGAGCTTGGATCTTGCTTGGAGACATCAAGCCATATATCAGAGAGACCCCTCTTCCCGCACCCCAACCCGGAGAGACTACAGACAATGGGGAAGAACCACAGCATGTGCAGACGAGATCTATGACGAGGAAGAAGGACGCGTGACCAGTCAAGCAAGGAAATCTTCGTGATAAGTTTGTGGCCCAGTTATAAGACATTTCCTTTGAGCAAAATAAGGGAAAAAGGACACACATACAAATACTCTGTGCAGCCTAGTTGCAGAGTAGAAGAAGAATTGCATTTATTGAGCCACAAGTAGCTTGTTAATTTTGGGCTGAGGCACACTGAATCCTTGATAAGGAAAGCTATGCCAAATTTTGATTGAGGATATATAAACTGGAAAAGAATACAATATCCTTAGTCCTTCCACACAGAATCTTTGTTTGGACTTACTTATAGTGTCACACAATAGTGACCTCACTAGGCACATACTGACCTATTTCAAATTGGTATTGAGGTTCTATCCATCACTGGTGGGGAGACTTACACGCATAACAGAATTTCTTCATGATCCCGATAACAAAAAAACAATAAGAAGACTGCCCACAGTAATTGCAGAACAGTTTCTTTTACTTCCAGAGTACAGCGAGGATAAGACAAATGTCCCTATCACCAGAGAATCATAGACTGGCAAATGCAGTATTTGTTCATTTAATTGAAGACTTTCCAGACCTTGTTGGGAGATATGCCAATGTTGATGTACTCACATTCCTCTGTGATCCAGCCAACACTACCAACCAGGGATGTCATTTGGGGGTCGCCAGAGGTCACAAGTGCGACTTCTGAGGTCTCCCTTGCGACCTCTGTGGTCTTCTTTGCAACCTCTAAAAAAAAAGAAAAAAACGTTTTTTTTTTTGCAATGCTCCTGGGCTGTGGCCAGCACCATGTGGCTCTTTAATTCTGGAGTGGCTGGGTATCTTGTTCAGGCCCATTAAAAAAATAAGAAAAATAAGAACGTGAGAGCTACAAGTCTAACACTTTCAGCACTGAACCTAAATAAGAAAGAATAGGAATGCCAAAAAATGTGTCTTTCTGGAATTCTATACAATAATTGCTAGACTCAATAAAGGTTTATTTCAGGCACACTTCAGGGGGTGAGCCACTAATTTAGTCTGTTCTCAAATGCCTCAACTCAGTCTTTCATCCTTCTGAGGTCGATAAATGAGTACCAACACAGGTTGGGTGATATTGGGTGTATATTTCTTCTATGTGAAGCGCTTAAGCGTAAGTGCTATATAATAACACATCATTATCATTTGGTCATGGACGTCTGCTTGCAATCACAGTAATTTGGTAATATGGGCCTATATACACAGATCTTAACTATACATATGGTGATCCATTCAGGTATGAAATGTACATCACATTATAGTGATACTGTAACCATATTTTTGTAGTGTACAATGCTATGTGATGACACTTCCTGTTTTGTCAACGGGTTAAAGGTCGTGTTCCATCGCTTCCCGCGATATCACTTCGGGGTGGGGTCAAATGACATCACTTCCTGTGATGTCATCAGGGGTCAAGGGCCATGTGATGTCACTTCCGCTACCCCTGGCATTTTGGTGAAATGACGTCCCTGCTACCAACTTGAGTATGCTTCTGAAGAGCATAATAATTCAGGTTGCACTTTCTTCTCATCAAAATCACAGAACAGTGTAGAGACTTTCATTCGAGGGACAGATCGTGGAAGTATTGACAAAAAATACACCTTTGCTGACAGGGAAGCAACATGTCATCTGGAGTAAAGCAGATTCGAGGTATAGACTGGGACTTACCAAGGTCATCGTTCAAAATTGGAACATTACATTGGAAACAGAACTGTTTCCAGAGACAATAGATAGTCCATTATCCAGAATCAGAGGACAACTGGTCCAGAACTATTGATCTGTGAAGCAGAGACAGCAGAATCCAGAAAAAGTGATAATAATGAAAAAGTATTAAAGAACCAGTTTTTGCTTCCTTGGAGGATCGAGATGGAAAGCCAGATTAGCAGCATTGTACTCCCTCAGGAGGAGAGACATTCATATTGGCCAAGGAACAAATGCTGTAAAATAACCCTCTGATGCATTGTTTATGCATGCATTATATTCATGATTGTATTACTGTCATTAACGATCAGAACTGCATTTTTTATAGCTGCACAAAGTGTTGTTCCTGTGCACCCACTTGAGAATGCACGCTTGATACCCACAAGAGCACCCAGACCTTACATAGTCATTCCTGCTCCAAGAAAAAATGACAGAGTGACTGAGCTTGAAATGGATGTGGTAAGCAATGACACACACACAACACTTGTTTCAGCAAACGAGTTGAAACGCCAGAGACAGGGTCAGCAAAGTAAACCAGACAAAGATCAATGAAAGTTACACCCACACAAATAATGTAAGAAGATACACCTGATCCAATGACAAAAAGCCCAAGTACAAGTCCCACAAGACAATCACATGCATAGATGATAGCAGAATAAAAATGGCCACTTATAAACAGAGCTAGAAAGAGGCAGAGGGATAAAGAAAGACTTACTGAACTTCCTTCTACTCAGAGAACCCGGATGGATGTGCCTGAGAATCCGTCATCCAGGATAGCACAGCAAATTTGGGAAATAACATATGGTACCAACATATGAAGGAAGTTGGAAGACGATCTTCAAATGAGGAATGCTTTGTATGTGCACTTCTGCACTACAGCATGGGAAAGTCAAAAATCTTTGTAGCTATCAAAATAGATGTACAGACAGCACACTGTCTGCAACATATAGCAATGTGCAAAACCAGAGGTCAGTTCATGGGATGCTTCTCTCAAATGGGCGACTGAAAAAACAGATCCAGATGAAGATGATTATATCCAAGACATAAAGACAAGAAACAATGCCAAACGAAGAATGTTGTGATCAGATATGAAAAACCTGGAATAAAGGGAGCAGAGATCAGAAGAGAAGTGACCAGAAAATTGGAGAATCATGTTGCACATGTATACCTTCACACAATGACGAGAATGTAACCTTAACAGAGGCCATAGATATGCTGATAAAACTACAGAATCAGATCACAGATGAAGCTGACAAAGTTGATTATGACATTTGGTTTGGAGCACTGTTTTCGTGGATTCCACAATGGATGGCAGATGCATTCAAGTTCTTAGGAGCCCTGTTGGTGATGATATTACTTGTATTCTGTGTAATCAAATTATTAATCTCACAATGCCAGAAGACTGCAAAGAAAGCCATAGGGATGAAGATCATGATTGATGTTGAGTCAGGATGGAAGCACAAAGACCTAACTGATGAAGAAAAAAGAGACTTTGTGAAGACCAGCATTTATGCACCAGAAGGAACCAAGTTCCTGTATCCAAGAAATCATAGAAAATATGGTGGAAGATGGATCTATTGCAGTCCATGTGGAGAATGCCAACTGATGACATGGAATAAGGATGAACACATGAGAACAGCAGGATGCTTGAAAGGAGTCATAAAGATATGGACCCCAAGGAAGCATCTCTTCAGACCAAAATGTCTGGATCCAAAAAATGAAATAAAAGTGAAGGATGAAGAAAAAGTGGATGCAAAGAAAGGAGTGAGAGTGGTAGATGAATCACCCAGAGGGGGGATTGAAGAAGAAGTGTCAAGTATCGTCCCCACTCCAGTTCCCCCCTCCCATTACCTGTTGAGTTCACACCAAAGTATGTGACGTATGAAGAACAGTTAAATCAGCAAAGAGCAGCATATGGGCTCTGCCCAGTACCTATCAGGATGACAGCACCTGTTAATATACCGACACCTAGGAAAACCTGGACAGTACGGTATCCATTAAAAAAGCCATACCTACCTTCTAAACAATATGAGGGCTGTTTGAATAAAATACCTGAAGAAATAAAGAAGATAATGAAGGAAGATGAATGGTGACGTCATAAGAAATCGGACTGACACACATATAGAAGATATAATGACCTGTGAATACTGACAAGAGACGTAATACCATGGATAAGAGACATCTTGAGCCTAAGGGGAAGAAGTTGATGTGAAGATGAACAAACCTATGCCACATACATGATGAAGCTATTTAGTTAGTTTAAACGTGTACAGATGTGTGACTTGAACGGTACCGTTGGCTGAGTTCCCCCTGTACACACGCTCTCCTCACCTGAGCTTTCCGAGTCGATGGTATCTTGCAGGCCTCGACGTGCCAGGTAGTCTCGCTCCTTCTTCTGGTGCGTGGGCTTGTCACGGAGAGAAGCCACTGTGGACGCTGGGTGAGAACAGCGGCTCAGTGACCTCCTTTCCGGAACCAAGCCAGAAAATACAGGGAAAAACCTGCAAGGGGAAAAAAACCCTGATAAGAGGTGTCAAGTCTTGTCTCAGAAGGCCAGTTGTTAACAGATGAAAGAAGGAAGCAAAGGATCTCCAACAATGAGGGTGTGGCCACAAAACGTCCAAGTCCAACGGCAGCAGTAGGCCTGAAGAGCAGGCGGAGAAGGCAGCAGCTGCAATGGCTGAGGTGGAGGTAGAAATCTTCCAAGAAAGCACTGCGGAGGAGCACGGGAGAAAACCCCACGCTGACTGGACTCAAAGAGCAAGAGAAGAAGAACGGGTGAGAGAAAGAGAGAGAGAGAGAGAGAGAGAGAGAAAGAGAGAGAGAGAGAGAGAGAGAGAGAGAGAGAGACCGCCGGAGAAAAAGGCACAGGTAGCGCTGCCCAGGGAAGGCGGTGGAGAAGAGTAACCACGGGGAAAAAAAAAACCCCTGAGTAGTTCCAAAGCGAAGTGCAGAGGAAGAGCGAAGGACCCAGAGTCGAAAGGTAAACAACAGAGGGGGTTGCAACGCAACGACCTGCCGGGAGGCGGGGATTTAAATACTCCCGGCAGCGTTGCGTACCGCGTTTGGAGCTGCGGCTGCGAACACAGAAAAAGGACTAAAGTAACCTTCCTCTGCGTCCTCTCAAACTCCAACGCGGAAGACATCGCCAGTCACGGCGACGGCCGCGACTGCGAGCGACAGTATGCCCCCCCCTAGAGTGTAACCACCCAGGCTTACCCAGGTGCAAGCGATGAAACCTGGCCAACAGCTGAGGGGCATGTATTTGGGAAGCTGGCTCCCAGGAATCCTCCGATTCCGGGTAGCCCTTCCAGGACAGGAGGTATTCCAACCGACCACGAAGGAATCTAGAATCACGAATGGCAGAAACTGCGTATTCATCCTGATCGGCAGCAGTGACAGGAAGATTCTGGTTGAGAGGCCGGCGATGTGGATCTGAATAGTAGGGTTTAAGAAGAGAGGTGTGAAAGACAGGGTGTATGCGTTTGAGAGATGGAGAGAGTTGTAGACGATAGGCAACAGGATTGACCTTGGAGAGAATGGGGAAAGATCCCAAGAAACGTGGAGACAGTTTAGAAAGTTTTGTCCATCTGGGAAGGAATCTGGTGGACAACCACACCTTGTCCCCAGGTTTCCATGAAGGTGCTTCCCTGCGATGTTTGTCGGCTTCAACCTTATTCCGCTGTCTACAATCCCCCAAACTTAGCAATGCACTGTCCCTGGCCTCCTTGATATTTCTTAGCACCTCTTCCGCAGTTGGAGAGTTGGAGAAACTGGGCACCTCGGGCATTAAATAACGCGGGTGAACCCCGTAGGTACAAAAAAAAGGTATACGCCTGTGCAGTGTGCCTGAAGTTGTTGTAAGCAAATTCCGCAGTAGGGAGTAGAGAAACCCAATTATCTTGATGCTGGGAAATAAAGCATCGCAAGTACTGCTCCAAGGTTGCGTTGAGTCGCTCCGTTTGGCCGTTCGTCTGTGGGTGAAACCCAGAGGAAAGGGCCCTTTCCACTCCCAATCGAGTACATAAAGCCGTCCAGAATTTGGAAATGTACTGGCTTCCTCGATCGGATATTATCTTGTCGGGGAGGCCATGAAGCTTGAAGATATCTCGGGCAAATGTTTCTGCCATCTTGGTGGCAGAAGGGAGTCCTGGAAGAGGAGAGAAATGTGCTAGCTTGCTTAGAGAGTCCACCGTAACCATGATACATGTGCATGACTCAGAATCAGGAGGTTCCACTATGAAGTCCGTGGAGATGAGTCCCCACGGGCGAGTCGGCATCTCCACTTGGGTGAGAAGTCCTAGGGGCTTCCCCGAGGCATATTTGACTCTGGCACAAGTTGGGCAGGTCTTTACGTAGTTGAACACGTCTCTCCTGATGTTGGACCAAAGAAACGACCTCGAGATAAGTTCCAACGAACCATTTCCGCTTCTGTGTCCACCTAGACGTGAGTCGTGACACCATTTAAGAACTTTCCGGCGCAGCGACCCTTCAGGGATATAGCACCTCTTCTTGTAGAAGACCCAACCGTCCTTGATTTGGAAAGGGGAATCAGCGGAAAAAGAGATATGAGGAGCCTCTTGTGCAACCGCAGCCTTGACCTCCTGAAGGAAAGAACTCACCGTGGCTAGGATCCGATTTCTGTGGAACAATGGCTCAGACCTGACAGCTACCGTTTCCAAGTGGGAATCCTTGCGAGACAAAGCGTCAGCCAGACGATTGAGAGACCCAGGGATGTACGTGATCTGGAAGTCGTACTGCGAAAACAGGTAGGCCCATCTAGCCTGCCTGGAGTTCGAACATTCCATGTCCTGTAAAGCCTTTAGGTTCTTATGGTCGGTGCGAATGAGGAACCGATGACGGGCACCCATGAGAAGGTGCCTCCATTCCTCACAAGCCAATTTCATCGCCAACAATTCCTTCTCCAGAACTGAGTAGTTGAGTTGGCTGGGAGAAAGAGTCTTAGAGAGATAGGCGACAGGATGCTCCACCATGTTGAAGGACTGAAGCAACACCGCCCCGACAGCTATAGCGGAGGCGTCCACTCCAGAATAAATGGAAGAGTTTGGTTGGGATGCTGCAGAATCGGGGCAGAGCAGAAGAGGGTTTTCAGATGACAGAAACTTCTTTCCGCCTCAGTAGACCAGGAAAAAGGATAGGCCGTCTTCTTGAGTAGGCGGGTGATGGGAAACACCACCTCCGAAAAGTTTGGAATAAATCTCCTGTAGTAATTGGAAAGACCCAAGAACCTCTGGACCTCTCGGACGGAGGTCGGGGCCGGCCAGTCAAGAATAACGTGCACCTTGTCAGGATCAATGGCGATCCCTCCTTCTGATAGAACATATCCCAGATAATGTACCGAAGGTACAGCGAATCTGCACTTCTCCTCCTTGACCAGTAGATTGTTCTCCTTAAGACGCTCAAAAACTCGTCGTACTTGTGCTATGTGATCTCTCATGTTAGGGGAAAAAACCAAGATATCATCTAAATAGATGATGACCGAGATGGAAAGCATGTCAGAGAACATTCGGTCCATGAACCTCTGGAATACTGCTGGGGCGTTCACCAAACCGAACGGCATAACCTTATACTCAAATAAGCCCAGAGGAGTACGAAACGCGGTTTTCCATTCGTCACCCTTGGCAATCCGCAACAGATGGTATGCGTTGCGAAGATCCAGTTTGGTAAAGACTCGAGCACCTTGCACCGCCTCAATAATGTCCCTGATTAGGAGCATAGGATACCGGTCACGGACTGTCACTGTATTTAGGCCCCTGTAGTCGATGCAAGGTCTAAGGTCGGCGGAATCTCTTTTCTTAATGAAAAACAAAGGAGCTCCTGCCGGAGACTTTGAAGGTTGGATGAGACCATTTTCCATGTTGGTATCCAAGTATCTCCGAAGAACTTGTCTCTCGGTCTGGGTGAGAGCAAACATCCGTCCGAATGGAACCAAGGCATTGGGCTCCAGATCGATAGTGCAGTCTTCTGGCCGATGGGGTGGAAGTCTGGCATGGAGGCACTCCTGAAAAACCTCTGAAAACCCAGAGCAGAAATTGGGTAAAGCATGGATACCCACATGGTTGTTGGGAAACACCTTGACTGGCTGAAGATCAGCTCGACCTTCCAGTGAAAAACAGTTGGTTGCGCAATACGGGGAACTGAAACTTATCTGATTCTCGGTCCAGTTAATCAGAGGATTATGTCGACGGAGCCAGGTAATGCCCAAGATGATGGGGAAATGGGCAGCCCTGATAATATCAAAGCTCAAAACTTCCTTATGTTGGTTGATCGTCAAGGAGAGATCTTCAGTGGTATGGGTGATGGGACCTGAGGACAAAGGCGAACCGTCCACACCTTCCACCTTCTGAGCTTCTGCCCAAGGGGAAAAAAACCCTGATAAGAGGTGTCAAGTCTTGTCTCAGAAGGCCAGTTGTTAACAGATGAAAGAAGGAAGCGAAGGATCTCCAACAATGAGGGTGTGGCCACAAAACATCCAAGTCCAACGGCAGCAGTAGGCCTGAAGAGCAGGCGGAGAAGGCAGCAGCTGCAATGGCTGAGGTGGAGGTAGAAATCTTCCAAGAAAGCACTGCGGAGGAGCACGGGAGAAAACCCCACGCTGACTGGACTCAAAGAGCAAGAGAAGAAGAACGGGTGAGAGAAAGAGAGAAGAGAGAGAGAGAGAGAGAGAGAGAGAGAGAGAGAGAGAGAGAGAGAGAGAGAGAGAGACCGCCGGAGAAAAAGGCACAGGTAGCGCTGCCCAGGGAAGGCGGTGGAGAAGAGTAACCACGGGGAAAAAACAACCCCTGAGTAGTTCCAAAGCGAAGTGCAGAGGAAGAGCGAAGGACCCAGAGTCGAAAGGTAAACAACAGAGGGGGTTGCAACGCAACGACCTGCCGGGAGGCGGGGATTTAAATACTCCCGGCAGCGTTGCGTTGGAGCTGCGGCTGCGAACACAGAAAAAGGACTAAAGTAACCTTCCTCTGCGTCCTATTAAACTCCAACGCGGAAGACATTGCCAGTCACGGCGACGGCCGCGACTGCGAGCGACAAGATGCAAGAAACTGCAAGAGGCAAAGAAATCGTGAAGCTTGCTTATGCTTTTTAGTTGATATTGCGGCAAGCGCCAACATTTACAAGTAAATACCTCAAGAAGCACTTTATGTATAGATGTAAGTCCACTGCACACAGTAAGAAAATTGAGAATCAAGACAGAACAAAACTCAGCTAAAGGATGACCATGCCAAGAAAACAAGGTCTTGTCTGACTGGAATAGGCCGACATTGGATACAATTAAGGCGAGAGGAGAACATAGGATCCTATTCAGAAAGGTCAAGATAAGCCACAGATGCCAGAAGACTGGTAGAATTAAATCAACCATACGAAAAGACACAGAAAAAAGCCGATTTCATGGTGTCCAGTCACGTGACAAAGGCAGGCTGAAAGGATGAAACTTTCACACCTACGCCATGCCGATACTCCTTGAAAGTTCTCACAGTACAGAACAGACACAAGGCCAAACTACAAAGCAGTAATTGATACATGACCACTGAGGTGATGATTAATTGTAGCATAATTGATGGGAGGCTGGGGTACAGACAAGCTTCTCTGCACCTGGATGTTCTTTCTGCGTGCTGCTAGGTACAGACGAGCTTCTCTGCACATGGATGTTCTTTCTGCGTGCTGCTAGACGTAGGTGGAAAAGTATGAGTGGGGTTGATGCCAACCCAATCATAGAGGACCATGTCATCTAGGGTCCTATAATGAGTAGAGCCAATGGGAAGTTGTACTTTTAGTGACGTTCATTGTGGCCATTTTGAATGGAGGGCTTAGCTGCCCCACCTGACGTTTATTATCCATTCCCCTCTCCTCGTTACCATATATGGATATAGTACCTATATTAAGTTACCTTCCTATAACCAATCACGTTGCATGTTAAGTTTTAAAGATTGCCACTGTCAGGGGTTTTGACCCATGTTCGAGTTATTATGCTGCAGCAGTGAAACGTGGTGCTAAGGAAAAACAGCAGTGCCTGTTAGCTCCAAAAGCGCTTTGAAATCACCTTTGTTTCTCTGAATACAAGCTCAAAATGCATAATTCAAAACTCTACTGCAGAATCTACCTTAATACACTGTTAGCAAGGATCATATGCGATCAAGTAAAATCCCCTTTTTGAAATGTATTAATTCAAGACAACTCCCAAAAATGGGTGCAGTACCATTGCAAGCCACTGACCGGCGCTGGCGCTCTATAAATCCTGACAGGAGAGCTGTCTTGCAGAACTGTGCAGTGAACAGAAGGTGGTCTTATGTAATTAAAAGTTCAAAAGACTTGATTTTCCTGAGAACTCTTAACACCTCAGAGACCCACACAACAGCCCAGGATATCACATGGCCCTGTTGATTGAGAGGGAGGAGTTTCCCCTGCAGCCTGCAGGACACAGCACAATAGAGCCTTTCAATTGAATAGAAATTCAGATTAGGGTGTAACTGTCAACAGCTGCCGTGCCAGGAAGGAGAGGCCTGTGATCTCTGACTCACCAAGTTCTGGGGGGCGGGCCAGACGGGTATGTGAATTCAATTAAGGGCAAATGTATGTTTGATTAAATTGCTTATAAAATCTTGTATTAAGCTCACAGAAATGTACAATTTGGGGGTCCTTAATATGGAATATGCCCTCACGATTTGAGACCAAACTCCACTTTTTGCGGTGTTCTGGAGACCGAACCCCGCTATTTATTAATATTGCAGACCCGGGGTTTATGCTAGAGACATAGTAAATTACTGTAATCTGCCCAGAAGGGGGGTGTACCTCTGTGTAAATTTGGGTAAAAGTCCAATATTGGAAAACCAACCAAAAAGTGCAAAATGTTGTCATTTCTTAACCCAAGCTCTTAGAAACATCAGAGTTGGAACAGATACCTACCCGAAGTAATATATGATGTGTATATGTAATTTCAACAAATTGTGTATCTGGGAAATATGTGTTTTGGGTAAAATTGATTTGTTAAGTAAATGCAAAGGGGAGGATCCGCTGACTCATAAAACATACCTCATCACGATGACACTCCATTCCTTCCCCCAATCAAGGGAGAGAGGAGGACTTGGCCAATGATACGTTGTGAGGGGCAGGCTTAGTTATGCCCAGGCACACACCCATTTTCAAAACACATAAAAAGAGACTGCCTTGGATAGGCAAGGGACTCACTTTCCACTTTCTTGCGAAGCATTTTGCCAGACGACTTCAATATCCAGAACTCAACTCCAGACCGATCCAGAACCAAGCCAGAACATAAAGCAGGGGCCAATCCACAAGCTGAATCCTCTTCAGCAGGCCTCCAAATCTTTTGCAACCAAACTATTCAACAGCTGGGCGAGCTGTTGGATTCTTTGCCAAGAGCTGTTTGATTCTACCTAGAACCCTGTGCCAGTACCCAGAAAGCAGTGCTGTATCCAGAATCCACTTGATATGACCAGCAGAACCAGAGACCCAGACCAGACCGCAGTGCCACTAGCAGAACCAGACCAGACCGCTGTGAGCAGAACCAGTACCAGAAGCTGCCAGAAGTCCAGTCCAATCCTGACCCGATCCGTGGCGAAGTCGCATTCCTGTCCAAAATTAGGAATGAGTATCCAGCTAGAACTGTACCAGAACCAATCTCTTAGTTTAAAATAATCTGATTCAAAACATTTGAACCTGTCCAAAACTGCATAATAGGAATCGTGTGTTCATTCTGTCATTTCAAAGCTGTAAAAGTGTAATTTTGTCATTCTGAAGTTTACTTTCATTTCGAGAAACTATCTCCACAAAATCGTCCGTATCTCTGTGCTAGGAACGAGATCATTTTAAAGCTAAGATTCGAAGGTTTCCAACAAGCCTAAAACCAAATCTCTATTCATTATAGTTTTTCCGTTATCGCGCTCGACGCACTCGAAAAAAGTGGCGCGATTTGGTCCAATTAGCTCCTGTCAAAATAGCCGCTTTTGCTTGAACTGCTAAAATTCGTTTTCAACCTGCTAACCCATCATTGAGCATTGCGAGTGTGACTTGAACTAATCTTAAATAGCTACCACCTACCCTGAACCTCCTCCAGGGAATTAAAATCATTTTTAGCATATTTTTCCCTTCTTTGCATACCACATTTAAAAGTACTTTTGCCCGTGTTTAAACCATCCCTGTTTCTCTAAGCTTGCTAGGGGGGAACTGAAATTCGTATGGTATTGTGATTGTATTCCTGAAAACTGTGTGCTTTACTTCCACCTCCTTATATTGCATAGGGGGGGAGTGAATTGCCACAAGGGGAAAAGTGAACATATTATCTCTTGTGAAACCCTATCAGTTTATTTCTGTACTGCATTATTTCCATCATTGTTTATCCTTAAAACCATAAAAGCATTCTCAGTTACCTTTTCCTTCCTATACCAACTCCTAAGTCATTAAATAAGTGTACAATTGTAATATTATCCATTGTTGATCACTGTCATATTCTTAAGTGTGATATCAAATATTAATTTATTATAAAAGTGTGATATATATATATTGTTTAATTTTTCCAATAAATCTTTTAAATTGCAAAACAAACCTACTTCTTGGCTCAGTGAGGTAAGGGGGATTCAAAGAGAGGGGTGTTATATAAAGGTTTATCATCCAGAGTATAACTTGTCATAAATATACATAAATAAGGGCTTCCCTTGGGCGTCCCAGACAAGGCACTGACTTAGTGGGATTGCTGAATTGAAGTCACTTGACACCACGTAGAATGACGTTAGTACGTGAGCAGGTTGCACGTCAGCAATGAAGAGTTTTTGCTATAATTATTGTGTTTTTTCTAAATGTAAAGAGAGAGAGAAGATCGAACGATTGCTGATGTTCGTTGTACTGCCCGTTTTATGAACTTGTCATTAAATGGAATCCCTTTGCCAAACTATTGAGTTGTCTTAATTATTTGATGCATGAGTATGAATCTGCATCCCCATCTATCTCGAGGGTACTGCTACTCATCTTAAAGGGCTGTTTGGAGATCATCCAGTTCACTTGGTTATGATTGCTTTTCTTCCACTATCAGGCTTTCTGTGATTTGATTTGGGGGCTCGCATATCTCATCATGAACAGTAAGTATAGAATCATCCTCATTCACACAATTCTCATAGGGACTGATTCTAACCCTACATTCGTTAACTTGCATGGCTTCCTTACTCAATGGTGTTTTACAATCAAAGGCTTTGCCATATTAAATATCACATCCATCAATTTAGCAAAGCCTTCTTTGTTTTATTTGTTGTTCTTTGAAAATTAAAACCAAACGCTTTCACTATTTTCAGATGTTCTGGCTCACCCCTCATTTCATCCTCTGAGGATTCAGCAGAGGAAAAAGTATCGTCCCCCACTGGGGATGAATATTCCCTTGCAGCTATGTCATTTATGGCTCACCCCTCATTTCATCCTCCGAAGTTTCAGCAGAGGAAAAAGTATCGTCCCCCACTGGGGATGAATATTCCCTTGCAGCTATGTCATTTATGGCTCACCCCTCATTTCATCCTCCGAAGATTCAGCAGAGGAAAAAGTATCGTCCCCCACTGGGGATGAATATTCCCTTGCAGCTATGTCATTTATGGCTCACCCCTCATTTCATCCTCCGAGGATTCAGCAGAGGAAAAAGTATCGCCCCCCACTGGGGATGAATATGCCCTTGTATCTATGTCATTTATGGCTCACCCCTCATTTCATCCTCCAAGGATTCAGCAGAGGAAAAAGTATCGCCCCCCACTGGGGATGAATCTGCCCTTGTATCTATGTCATTTATATCAGGTGTTCTATCTAAGTTAGTTGCTGGCAGCTCAGCTGTTATCAATGGAATAGATGCACTGAGCAAAATATCACTTTCAAGACAGGGCAATTTTTTTAAAATGTGAGACCATATTTAAGAGTGAGTTATCACCAGTCGGCTCACATTCCAATAGCTCACCATTTTCTTGTTCATCCAATGTATAAAGATCAGCTTCCACTGTTACGAATTGAGGGGTTTGCCTATTAATTGGTTTTAAGTAAGTGTTGATTTTGTCTTGCCCCTTAATAGGCTCTCCACATTCCACCCAGACCACTTCAATAACGCCTAAAGCCACCCCTCTGTATTTGACTTCTTGATGCGTGCGTTCTCCTTTCTTTCTTTTGGTAAGACCTTTATACATGCCGTCAACCTGAAGTGCTGTTTACAGGCTAACCTTGCGTTGCTCCTCCATTGATATATTGTTTCCTTGTCGCCGGCCTTTTCCTTCTTTATTTTGTAGATGCTGCGTGGTCAATGATGAACTATTTCACAAGGATTCAAAATGTAGGTAGAGCAATGCATTCCGTAGACTAAGGAATCAGCTAAATCAATCTAAACAATTGGATTTATATAAAACAAAATCTTACCAACCCCCGGCCCCCAACAGCCTAACAACACTCAAAGGTGCACTCAGCTGGTGTGCGCGCGCGATGACGGCTGTCTTTTCAATATTTCAGTAAACAAGGGCCGTGGCCTCAGGTTTAAGGTAATATACAACCAATGAATGGCCAATATTATCTGCAGGAGTAACAAAGGAGCATAACCTATGTGTCAAGCACAGTTTGGAGCATATACAAGTCAATTGCAGGTTTGTTCCACAGCGTCCCTATATAGCACAGGCTTCACAGTTCCAACAGGCTCAGCAGAGGCTCCAAACACTCTAAAAGCACTCAAAGGTGCACTCTGCTAATTCTTTAGAGCTGCCATTTGCCCTCTTTCCACCAGGGTCTAAAATCAAGTCCCCCTCCACTCTTCCATGTCACGCACCCACCCCCGCAGTCACATGTATAAGATTACATTAAAATCACATGCACCTGTGTGGATTTGAATGCATCATGGCAACTGGAAAAGCTCACACGAACTGACCAATGTTTCCTGCATAACACAATAATCACATATTTCCGGTCTTGGACGATTTTAACCCATTCCTAATTGTGTCCCCTACCTTTTCGACATTTAGGGTGATTGGGTGGTGATGGCTCCTCTCCAACTTTCAATACCAGACACTCAGAGGTCAAAGCCACGATAATTAGTTTAAGACAAATGTTTAAGTGCTTCCTTAAACACTTTCTCATTGTTAACAGTTCGGCAAGTCGAACATGTTGACCATATATCCATAGAAAAAACAGCAAATGTGCTCTCGTGCTATTGTGTATTGACAAATGCAGGGAAAAGACAATACTGAACTGTTAAGCTTGTCTGTCAATTACTGACATTCTTTGTTTATAGGTTGGCCCTCGCGACAGGCGCTCCTGTTAGGCAATGGCCTTTTCTCTGGCCTTGCCCTTGTGTTGGGGCTTCAGACTGGTGACTGTCCCCTTGTTCTCAAACTACGCTGGTAGTGTTGCGCGTTATTACTGTAGCGGAGCTGCAGCAACGTTATGCAGGATGATTGGAACAGCGTGCTGGCACGGCGAGTACAAGCACCCAGCATTGTCACCTTCCAACTCATTCTTAGCCATGGAAATCGATGACCTGCACTGTCCTGCCCAACCTGGGCATCATGTTCATAATGAATGAGGAGCCAGCCCAGGATGACGAGACTGGGGCCAGTGCTCACTGTTGTTGTTTGTTGTGTGACTACTACTGTATGAGAGTTAAAATAATAAAATTGTCAAAACACCACCTCATAATCAGAGAGTCTTAGAAAATATGTGCTGGAGCTCAGAAATAGGTGCCAGGGCTGGCCATTGGCAAACTCACCCACGTTTTAAGCACTGCCTGCAGCCAAGCCACCAGAAATGGTAGTTGGTGGTAGATGACGGCCCCAGCGTTACCAAGTTCCATTCCTGTAGAACTGTGGCCTGACCTCTTTCCCTTTGAACTGGAGGGGATGAAGTTCAGGAGATTGTTGAAAGTTTTCTTGTTCGAGTCCCCTCCACAGATTGAGTGCACGAAGGGCTTGATTCATGGATCTTTTAGCACAGTGCAAAGTGGCTTTGCCCTGCCAACAAACACCCTGATTCACAGATCAGTGAAAAGTGTATTTTGCACTACAAAAATATACTTTTGAGCAGTGTAAAGTGTATTTTTGTAGTGCAAAATACACTTTTCACTGATCTGTGAATCAGAGTGTTGGTTGGCAGTGCAAAGTCACTTTGCACTGCGTTAAAAGTTCCATGAATCGGCCCTTAAGTGGCTAACCTACCTTCCAAACTCTTTTTCCGCTCCATGCCCTTTCACTTCATATCACTCCATAGCCCCTGGCGTCTCACTCACTCTGAAGTGGCATGGGCGTGTTACAAAAACACTGATCAATATTAAATGTAGAGGCCCTCGTGTAACTGGGGCCCCCACACCCTGTGTGGTGCAGGGGGGCCCCATCCATGTCCTGGGAGGGGCACCTCACATTAAAAAAAAAAAAAAAATTGTTACAATTTATTTTTTAAACAAATCAAAAAGTTTCTTTTTGCCTTCATAAAGATTTTTTTTTACAGAAATCATTTCTTTATGAAGGCAGAGTGACAAAAAAAAGATTCTATTTCTTTATGAAGTCCTAGGGATACCCCACCTCATTTCGTGGAAACCTAAAGGCTAGTGGCCTGCAGGGCATGAGGCGGGGAGCCCTATGACTTCAAAAAGAAAAAGGGCCTCATTACGAGGTTGGCGGTAACCCGCCGGTGTGACAGCGGGTTGCCACCGACCTCGTAACATCATTTCCGACACCTAGCTTCCCGGTGCTACCGGGACATTACAAGTCCCGGTGGACCGGGAAGCAAGGAGCCGGAAAATGTTAGTCCCCATGGGTTCATAGAAGCACCGGCACCGTCACTAACGGTGCCGGTGCTTCTGTGATGAGTCTGCCTACTGGGGCCACTGTGCCTGCCAGGGTCAGACCTGTCGGGCGCAGCAGCCCCAGCAGGCAGACTCTGAGTGTGCCTGTGCGGCAACAAGGGTGCCCGTAAGCTTGCCGGCACCCTTGTTTCCGGACCGCCACACTCATAATGAGGTCCATAGTTTCAGTTTGAAGTCGCTCTGCCTTCAAAAAATGTTTTATTTCTGTTCCAGTTTGGTCCTTTAATGGACCAAACTGGTCCATTAAGTAATAGGACTCCCCTCCATGCCATGACAAGGGGGCCCCCCGATCCTCTGCAGGTGACGTGAACAAGCATTCTTGGCTACTGCAGGGAGCTGAAGGTTTCGTTCCCTGGACCAACGGATTAAAGCTGTGTGTGCTTGCATCTAAGTATGTTTATATGTATGTATATAATGTAATGTGCATTAATGAGTGAGTGCATGATGCAGACTGGGTATGCCTGTGTGAGTGTATGGTGAAAAGGTGCACACTTAAATGGATGGGTGGCTGCCTGGGTGTGCCTGTATGGTGAAAGGGTATACACTTAAATGTATGGGTGGCTGGGTGTGCGTGTGGGTGCGTCTATGTGTATGGTGTGTGTGCTTGTGTACAGGGGCTCAACAAAACCTAAATTTCAGGAACCCGCTAACCCTTCAAATGTTGGGGAGGCGCTAACTTCACGAGCGATGCGGGAGGGGCAAACTTATTTGTGTGGGGGCATCTAACTTCTTTATGCATTCTAATGAGACTATTCTAGTGCTGCTTCAATGGGACAAGGAGTTAACTCTCTCATTTAAGTCTGAAAGCACCCACTTATGGACTGATGTGAGAATGAGTGGTCTCCTGTCCCCTCTCTACCCTTCCAATCACTGCCCTGTCAAGCAAGTACTAAACACACATCACGATTTCAAGTGCCTAAAAACGAATACTGAAATGCTTTACATTAGTATTTGCTGGGCCTTAACAACGAAACACAGGTGCCGTTTAACATCTGTGTCCTGTTCCGTCTGGCAACGGCATTGTAGGTCAGCCAGGACGACTCAACATAGCCCAAAATTTCAGGGGCTCAGGGAGAAAATTGAAGCCCAGTCAGATCAATTGTGTTGTGCCACTGCGTGTGTTTAATGCCATGATTACTTATTGATAATCTTCATTACTCGTATCCCCATTCTTCCTCATCCCAGTACTTGTGTATGAGGCACTTTGCCTCATACACAAGTACTGGGATGAGGCAGCGGGACATGGAGGTAATGTCTGGCTTAGTTACCTGTAATCTTCATTACTTCCATGCCCACAGTTCCTTGTCCTTATACTTACCTATGATGGAAGGTGCCTCATACATCAGTACTGGGACAAGGAAGAGGGACATGGAGGTATTTCTGGGCCGATGTGCTGATTTTGGGGGTTGGAGAGAGAGGGGATGTGTGGGGGCAGGGATTGTGGGATAAATCGCAATCGCAATCCATCTCCAGGCTAAGCAGGCATGATATGTGGTATTAGTGACTAGAGGGGCATTTTGGTGCAGCCAGTCTAGTAATTTCTTAGTTTGGCTTGACGTTCTTTAACTGGGCATCTCTGATAAAGCAGTTCTGCTAAGTGTAATTACCTGGCTAGTCAGGCATTTGGTTGCTGCCAATCTCGCCATTTCTTACTGTGGCATTGTATATTTTTCTGGGCATCTGTGATAAAACAACCATGATAAGTGTTATTGCTTTGACTGTCATTTTGATGCAACCAGTCTAGGTATGTCTAAATGTGGCCTGGCATGCTTTACTGTAATATGTTATGACGTGTCTAGACTGGTCTATATTGTAGAGCCAGTTGAACATGTTTTCATTGTGGCATGACATTTTTAATAGCAAAGCATTCAATTAATGAAAGCATTATTGTTCCTGTGTACTGTTGGTGACTTGCATGTATTGGATTTTTGGACTGGTGTTACCCTACAAAAACTTTTTCTCAGAAAGTGTGCATGATAATGCATTAAACCACACATATATATATATGCTGCTCCTAGTACAGTGTGCAGTGTACCCTTGAAACAGCACCGTCGTGCGTATTGTGCAAGTGTGTTAATCTAGGCCGTCCCACAGTGTGGCGCGACCCATAATTTGTTGCCGAACTGGGTGGGGGGGTGCAGCATGGCTCGCAGAGGGGCCCGCAAATGTTGTGTTACGCCACTGTGTAGAGGCCGATCGTAAAATTGCCACCCACCAGATTGCAATATCCATCATCATGTTAAGATCAGCACTGTTAGAAAATGTGAAACAAATGCACGCGGTCTTATGTTATTAAGATGTATACCTCGAAGCGCTGCCATTTTCCTATTTCAGAAGGATGCATTTGGAAGATACGCGGGAACGCAGGTGCAGTCTGATCACCCAAGAATCAAATATCTCCAAAATGAATGCATTTTAATTACTCACCAGTCATTTGCACCATCTGCAGTACCTGCAGAAAAAAAGGCAACGTTCACAGATTCACGGGGGAGCGGGGTTTGTTGCCAGCGCGGGCTGTAAGGCAAAACAAACTGAAGCAAAGCCCTGCCAGCTCACTACCAGCGCGAGCATATGCGGCTGATGTCCTCTGCTCAGAAATCTAAACTTTCCAAGATCCGACGAGTAACAAAAATAAAAGGGATACAAGTACACTAGCTAGGACTGATGCTTCACTCTAAAGGAATGGTGAAAATGCAAAGTCGTGTTTTAAATAATTTGCCCGGATAATCAGCTAACGATAATTTAACAAATAAATAATTTAAAACAAAATTGCATTGCATTGGCAATCCCGCTTAACCTGTGGATGTTCATTGTGTGCACATTTTGAGAGAACATATGTGCATGAAGGAGTGGCAGATAAGTATTGGCAAACCAAACATGCACAGTTTCTCATTTATGTGTTTTGGCCAAACCCCTCCTTACTGGTCGAATATTTTCCCCTCCATTATTTTGTGTTTTTTTTTTACCACCAAAAGGTAGATGGTGGGTGGGGGGTTCAGGCAATATTGGTTGGGGTGGGTCAGGCAGTTGGGAGAGGTGTAAGGAGGGGTCTTTATCTAACCCTGCATTATGTTGTAAAAGAGTCGGAAAACGTTTTTTTAAATTGACCAGTAATGTTGGCATGTGCCACACTTAGCTGTAAGTCCTAACTTTAGCTTGCGTCACATCTAGATAGAAATGTGGATCTTAGCTTGCTTCACATCTAGATAGAAATGTGGATCTTAGCTTGCGTCACATCTAGATAGAGTTGTGAATGTTAGCATGTGCCACACTTCGATGCAATAATGAATGTTGCCAACTAACCAATCCACTAACAATTTCATCCCTCTGCATACACCTCTCAAACTCTATCCAAACACAAACACAAGCCTTAAACGCAGCAAACCGTAAAAACTTCACTACACTGCAGCAACAAAACAAACTGCACATATACTTGCACAACAGCACACGACGACTACCGTCCGTAAAACACCACAAGCTCAGCCAACGGACCCACCGGGTTGAGGCTGCCAACAGCACATCACTACTTTCTTGCACTTTTCCAGCTCATTCCCACTAACTCAACCTCCCCTCTTCCTTTTTCAGAGCCGCCAGAGTGCCTGGGGACCACTCCGGTGGTGATAGTGCGCGGTACAAATATCCTTTAACATTAACATTAAAACACCTCCTTGAATCATTTTATGAAGTGCCATGAACACTCTTTCTCTGCAACTTTTCCTGATGGTGAGTTGCCTTCAGGTTTCAGACTCCGTGGGCATGACTCGTGAGTGAGGGTACATGTGGAGGAGGTTTTGTGCACAATTAAAGTATAGGCAGTATCGTCAGACATAGGAGAGAGAAGATGGCAAATGCTAGTTTTTGTCCAGTAACCATCCAATAACCTGTTTCCTAAAAGACTGAAAGGACTCGATAGATTTGATGTTGAGTGGTAGGGTGTTCCAAAGTTGGAAGGCAAGGACCGTGAAGCTGGATCCTCCAGCTCTTTTTAAGGTGAATCTGGGCACTGTTAGGCATAAGGTATTGGAGGATCTAGTAATTCTGGTAGCAGGTTTCATGGTGAATTTGTTGGTGAGATAAGGTGGGGCTAAGTGGTTTAAGGCTTTGTATGTGAGGCAGATGTTTTTAGGTCGATTTTTTGTTGTATGGAGAGCCATTTGCACGATTTTCTGGTGGTAGAAATGTGCTCTCGCCTGGGGATGTTTAATGCTACTCGTAGTGCGTTATTTTGGAGCACCTGTAGTTTATTAATTATGGATTGGTTGGCACCTAGGTATAGACTGTTACAGTAGTCCAGTTTGGACTGTATAAGAGCCCTGGCCAACGTGAGGCAGCTATTAGAAGACAGGAAGGGTCTACTGGCCTTGATCAGTTTACCACTGTAGGCAGTGGCTGAGGCAGTCATGTTAATTTGTTTGGAGAGGTTAGTGTTGGCATCAAGAAAAAAGCCAAGGGTTTTCACACTTTTAACAATGGGAATAGTGTTACCATCGATGATGATGCTATTGTAGTTAGGGCTGAGTTTCGAAAGGTTATTGGGTGAACCGATAAGGAGAAGCTCAGTTTTCTCATCATTCAGGCATAGGCCGTGTATGGCCATCCATGCCTGAATGATGGAGAAGATTTTGTTAATCCGGATGACGTCAGCATTGTAGTTACCTGAGAGGGTGAGGAGTATCTGGGTGTCATCTGCATAATTGGTATAGGTGACACCCAGATGGTCCAGTTTGTCAAATAGTGGCTTTGTAAATATATTGTACAAAGTGGGCGAAACACATGGGCCTGGTGGGACACCGCAGGTGATAGGGATGGGGTCTGCTGCTGCTATAGATGAAAAAACCCTCATGGTTCTATTAGCCAAGAAGGATTGCATCCATATGACAGCAGAAGAGGAGAAGTGAGCTGCGGAAGATAGGTTGTTGCAGAGGATTTTGTGATCGACAAAGTCGAAGGCCACTGAGAGGTCTAAAAGGAGTAAGATGGCGGCGTTGCCGTTATCTTTGATTTCATCAATCTGACTTTTGAGGTGAACAAGGGCGGTTTCTGTTCCATGTTGAGGTCTAAAGCCAGATTGACGTATTCCTAACAGTTGGTTTGTCTCCAGGTAGTCCTGAATTTGCAGGTAAGCAACTCTGTCAAGGATTTTTAGTAGGAATGGGTCTGTGGTGATGGCTCTGTAATTAGTGGGTATGGCTGGGTCTAATGATTGTTTTTTTTAAGAGTAGGAGAACCCATGATTGTTTAAGGTTGCTAGGGACTGAATTAGTAGAGAAAGACAGTTTAATTAGTTTAGTGATGAAAGGGGATAGATCTCTGGCTGCGTCTTTTATGATCTGGGCGGGGCAGCTGTCCCCTTTGCAGTTGGATGGTTCTAGAGAGGCGATGATTTTTTGTACTTCCGGTATAGTTACCTTTTTAAATGTGAAGCCTGCATTGGTGTCAGTGGGCGGTAGTGAGCTTGGGCTGGTAGACTTACTACTGGTAAGTTGTTGTCGTTTATCCTCTATTTTGGTTTGGAGCCCTGTGAATTTGTACGCGAGGGCGTTCTGGATGCTGGTGCACCAGGGTTTGTCTTTCGTGCCAGAATCTGTAGGTGGATTAGGATTTTCTAGTTCCTTTAGTATATTAAATAGTTCTTTGGTGCAGGATCCTGCATGATTTATCCTAACGTTGTAGGCTTCTTTTTTGGTGCGAATTATCTCCTTTTTATATAAGGAGGATATATTCGTAAGATTGGATTTGTTTTCAGCAGATGGTTCCGTTTTCCATAGTGTTTCTAGCTTAGCTTTCTTTTATCTCAATATTTTGAGTTCGGGGGTGTACCAGGAGTTCAAATGAGCTCTAGGTTTTCCTTTGCGCAGTTTCAGTGGGGTGATGGTATCAATGGCAATGGCCATGGAGTCGTTGAAGGTGTTGACCAGTAGGTTAAGGTTGGCAGTGGCCAGTAGTGCGTTGAGGGTGGGGAGGACCAGGGGTATTAGGGCTTCAGCAGTGATGTTGCGTTTGTTTCTGGTCGGACAGGCTGATACCGTTGGGCAATTTTTAGGATCTAAGTTATTGATATTAATATCTAATGCAATGAGGTGGTGATCAGTCCATGCGAGAGGTTGGGGGGCCTTGCAAGTAATATTGCAATTGAGAGCCGCTACCCAGCTGATGATCTACCTTTCTGATGAGTAGGTTGA
Source organism: Ambystoma mexicanum (assembly GCF_040938575.1). Classification (NCBI taxonomy): domain Eukaryota; kingdom Metazoa; phylum Chordata; class Amphibia; order Caudata; family Ambystomatidae; genus Ambystoma; species Ambystoma mexicanum. Next base: position 1,374,957,566 of record NC_090923.1, read on the forward strand.
GAGCTAAGTTTTGAGAAGCTGTGCTCAGCTAGAGCGTTGGCTAAGGACGAGGGTGGAGGGTCATTGGGGTCATTGTACCCAAGGTTGAAATCTCTGAGGATGATAATTTGTGCTGATGGCTTGGAGTTCTCAGCTATTAGCGAGGTGATGTCTTCCTCAAAGGCTCCAGGATGACATGGGGGTCTATATATTAGGTGAAAAGAGGTTGTGCTTTTGTGAGCGGTTTGCAACTTGATTGTGAGATGCTCACATGATTTTAGTATGGATGAAGTGACTGATCTGCAGTCTAAGGATGATTTAAAGATGATAGCTACACCTCCTCCCCAAACATTAGGTCTATCAGCTCTGAGGATGGAGTATTTGTCAGGAATAGCTAACGTTAAGTAAGATCCTGATGCCTCATGTAGCCAAGTTTCAGTTATGGCGAGGAAGTCAAGATCGTTAGTTCGGATGATGTCAGCGATTTCTGTCGGATGGGCAACAAGGGACCTGACATTAAGTAGAGCTCCTTTTAGGGGGAGTGATTTGGGCTTGTTAGAGGCTGTGTCCTTATTATTAGTCTTAGTGTGGGGTTTGGCAAAAAGCGTACTGGTCGTAAAGGGGAGTCTGGTGCCTAGTCTACTGTTACGGGCTGTAAGGTTGGGGTTGACTGTGCGTGTGATTCCTGGAGGCTTGGTTGTTGGGGGCTTAGTACTGGGTTTGGTGTGGTTGGGCTTAATACTAAAATTGACGCCCCCTGTCAAACATGGAACACTTGGTCTAAGGTAACACAAAGTTCTATCAGAGATAGTGTTGGCTAGGGTGTCAACTGGGCGGACACTGTCTTTGGAGGTGTGGTTTAGGTGGTAGCTAGGTGGGAAGGGTGGCAAAGTGGGCAGGAAGGGTGTGGGGCAGGGTATGAGGGAGTGTCTCAGGCATCCAAGTTTGGCTAGGCCATTATTGAAGGCTATGAAGTTATTACCGCTGCAAGGCACATTATCCTGCATGACACAGAAGGGGAACATGATGAGTGTGAACCAGGTGAGCATGTCTGGCTATGATGTGCTCTAGATTGTAGGGCTAGGATGGACAAATATAACTTTTCATGGTATGCACAGGACTTCACAAAAATCATTCCAGCAACCACAAATGAAGCAAAACCGGCAGAAAAGCTAGCAGAAGTCCTTGTAAAAAGGCTCAGTGGAATTAGCTTTCAAAGTCCTACACTGGTGCGTTTGGGAAGGAATGCTAAAGCGGTAGCCTCTCTGCTTTGTCCACGGATAACATCATCAAACTCCTCCATTGCTCTTTCATAAAGCACAGCAAACAGAGGACCTGAGAGGAAATCAGGAGGCTGTAGTCTGTGAGGCTAAGACATGTTTAAAAAGAGTTACAGATTTGATTAAATCCCATCCATAACATTCCCCTGGCCCACAACAGGTATCAACAATTCTAAAGGTGCCTTGGTTAACGACATAGACACGGTTTAAAACAATCTCATGCTGTCATGATATAGGGCACAGGCCCACTTGAGGCATATCATCACTTTCTCCTGGAAAACGTCAGCTCAATCCACCAGTCCCACTGGTGGGCAGAACCCCCTTGCCCAATCACCCTTCTCCCAGTACAAGCAACAAATCATTGGCAGGCCCCTCTTTTCTCGCTGCCGCTGTTCATGAAGCCCCGGGTCACCGGACGATGAAAACTCATAGCACGAATAGTGAGTCTTGGATTTCCTGGTAAAAGCACCACAGTGCGTGAGAAAAAGGGGACTCTTTGATTGCCTTAATTTTATTACTGTTCCTCTGCCTACTCCTTCCAAAATCTGTGAACAAAAAGTTGGACTCTGTTATTTAATTCCATGTTTACCGATAATCTCCTGTTTCAAACACTGCAAGCTGCTTCACCAGATCTCCCCATTCCTCTGCTTTCAAGATGGAGTAGTGGCTTTCAACACCCAAACATCCTTGCGAGTTGACTAAGGCAAGCGTCACTACAAGTGCCGAGAATCTGCTTAAAGCCTGCACCTTCGATGGGTCCTGAAGGCGGCAGCAGGAGTCTTCACTTGGCTGACCAGTAAAAGCACTTCTTCAACTCTCCACACGGTTGCCATTTTTGATTGAGCCTCCCATGGATCTGGGCCTGAGTTCATGAGGTCAGAAGTATCTCTATGCACGTTGTCCCAGTCACTACATTCAGCTGACTCTAGACTCAACCTTCGAAAAATCAGGATGCGAGCAAAAGGACGAAGCACCAGAGGCGTAGACAGGTTAGGGCCTGAGCAGGCAAGACTCGCGTAGACAGGGCAGGGCCTGAGTGGGCAAGACCCGCGTAGACAAGGCAGGGCCTGAGCGGGCAAGACCCATCCAAAATCTGTAAATGTTCACCCAGCAGCAATGTGTAGACCTTTACAGATGCTAATGTCACTGCGGTGGGCCCAACTATGTTAGCTCCAGGCCCCACTTGTTAGACAATCCTGGCTACGCCTCTGCAAAGCGCTTTCCCCCGCCTATCAGCTGAAATGTTGGGCTCGCTCCAAGTCATTCTTCAACCAGCACCAGTACTGTTCCAATTCAGGAAGGGCATACAGACTACGCTCTAAATATAATTCTCTGTTTCGCCAAACGTCTCCGAATGTAAACCCTGTGTCATCGTCTGTCACTTAGAGACCTGAATCCTCATATGGCATGTGCCATCTCTCTGTTCATGCACGCATTTGGTGAGTGCAGGCATTCCAGACCATGACCATTCTGTAAGTCCTGACTCTACTAAATTGCATCCTTACAGGAGAGGTAGCAGCATGCCCCCTGGAGATGCAGTTTGCCCCTGCCCCAATCTCAGTCTCCTGTCTTGTCCACGCGGCCCACAAATGAAGTCAAAAGCAATTTCAAGATGGTGCTGGTGAGGAAGAGTGATATAACAAAATGGGATCTGCAGGAAACCTGTCGTGGCCAGTGGACATTGTCTCCGCCACTTATAGTGTTGTCATGGTCATCAACCACCTCTCATTCCTCAGCACGTCCTTGGTGGTCAACAAGAAGATTCTGCTAGGAATGTTGCTCCTCCCGGTGCTTTATTGAGGACGTGAGGAGCCCCAGGTGGGAAAGCCCTGCAGAGCAGGGATTGCACTCTGCAGCTTCTTTTCCAGGCCTGCCTGCCACTTCCTCCAGACTCAGACATCACTTCCTGTCCCATATGAACTTCATCTGGAGATTTCGCCTCTCATACAGGCACAGCACCAATTCCGTTTTGGGGGAGGGAGGAGTTTGATCAGCATTGTCTGGACAGATGCTCTGGTTTTAAAGCTTAGTGAGCATGCCTTTTGAATTTCGTGTGTCTTTTATGTTGTCCCTGGTTTTTATGACCCACGCCAGCGTGTGCACAATGTAAAACTTATGCCGGGTCAGCAATAGCCGACACTGGAATCACCCCACCCTCACTGACCATCTGGTACGGTCAGGCGCTGGGCAAGCAGCGCTTTAAAAATGGTAGTATAGTAGAGGGGTCACAATCCTGCATTCCTGATATTAATGAAGCCACAGTACACCCAAGGGGGAAGGAAGTTACCTTTGCAGCCATTTATATGAAAAACAATGCAAACCTATCAACAGGTAGACTCTCTGTCAATAGGGTTATTCCCACTCCCTATTCCCAGTCAACGTTTGCTATTCCATTTCGTAGAAGATACCCTTTGTGGCAAACCCCACTCTTGATGAACTTTGAGTAAGCTCCTAATCTCACATTTCTCTGGACTCCATCCTTTCATTCAGACCCTCCTATGTTTGCCACTACACCTTTCATTGCAATTACTTAAATAGCATTGGCAGCTCCAGACTGCCCTTATTTTTTAGTCCAATGTGCCAATTTGTCAGTCTCTTTAAACACAGAGGGGATCATGTTAGTGGCATAACGCAATTGAAAGGTGTTAAAGCCTTGAGTAAGGCTTCAACCCATTTCCATCATGCCACGCCACATTTTCATGCATGTGTATGGCGGGGAGGAGGGGTGGAACGCAACTTATCTGTATCTGTTGTCTATCTCCCTCTGTGTTCTGTTTTTGAACTGACACTCCCAACTGTCTTTTTCATCCCCTTTTAGAACCCGTTGCCAGGTAAGTCTATTGTTTTGGGCAGGGGAGACCTGTCCATTGTACACAAACTAAATCACACATTTCACCACTACATAAGAGCAATTCAATGTACGCCACTGCTCCTTTTTGCTTTGTGCTTAACTACTATTGGCTTTGTCACTGCTTGTTTTGGAAGACCAGGTACACATCACAGTACTGTGGTGCTGTGTGTCCATTTGTACTGTTCCAAATCGGGTATTCTGTTTCCATTCTACCCAGCACGTTGAATTTGCTTGTTGTGATATTTTACCAATTCACCTCACGCCTTCTCCTTGTCCCCCAAGTCGCCCTATCACCTGCTATGTCTCCTTTGGGCTCCCTCTTCTCTCACCATGCCCGTTTCTCCCCTAGGGCATCTCACATCCCTCATGTCTCTCTGTCGGCTCACTGGATCTCTCTCAGCTCAATAGATCTCACTCATGACCCCCAATTTTCTCCATCAGATCTCCATGTCATCCCCATGCACCCTCCGTGGCTCCCCCAATATCTCTCTCAATCTCCTCATGCCAATTCCTTGCCCCCACCACCCTGCGATGGCTCCTCCTTGAAGCCCGTGGGGGGTCATTACAAGGTGGGCGGTACGGGATACCGGGCACCGGTAAGGAGACCGGTGCTGGTAATTCCGTACCGCCCTATTCCAAGGTCCCTTGGCGGGGACCGTAAGGAACGTGTGGTCTGACCACACGTCCCTTACGGGTCCCGCCAAGGGACCAGGGCGCTAATAACGGGCTTGCAAGTCGCAAGCCCGTTATTAGCACCCTCCCCATTCCCATTGAGCCCTATGGGGGCTCAAATGGGAATGGGGAATGGTTTGTTCAATGGGGACTTATCAGTCCCACCAGGGTCGGACTATACCGGTAAATCCCCTTTGAACAACACCGGACTCGGTCACGGTATGGGAGGCAGCCATGGTGCTAATAGCACCATGGCCACCGCCCATCTCGTATTGACCCCCCATGTCTCGCCATCAGCATGCCATGCAGTTTCCCTCATGCAGGCCGTGCATTTCACAGCCCGCCCCCCCTACAGACCCCTATGACTCACCAACATATCCCACCCTTGCCTCTCTAATGTCCACACCTTCACATCAAATCCTGAGACCCACATAACAGTCCTCCATAAAACCCTACACTCCTCAGATTGCCTGTGCCATTCTTAAAAATATTTTAACAGCAGTAAAGAGAGTGTGGCCACACGTTGCCCCCTAATTTTGGCACAAGCCACAGTAATAGTTACATGGAGTTTGCAATACTTGACCTTGCAGTGATCTTCGTTCGACGCAACAATGTATAATGTGAACACTTTTGGGAATTATTGAAACCAAACCAAGAACCGCTTTTTAGGCTACAACATTGTTGGACTTAGTCAGTTATAACTGAGAACCCTAGGACTCTGCGGGCACGTTTCAGGGTCTGTTAGAATTCTGTTATGTGGGCTGTTAATCTTGTATTGGAGAAAGTGCAATAAGTAAGGTTATGCTACATAAATCTGAAACCTGAGGTGAGGAGTGCTATTAAGCAATAGAACCCGAGGATGGGGGCATTGGCAGTCTGGTAATGCCCCCGAGGCGATAGTTACAAGCCTGAGTGATGTGAGGGCTTTGATGTAGGGCCGGGGGCCTTACCAGATCGGTAATGCCCCACTTTGTGGGATTTATTGCGATAAGTACCATGTCACATCGTAGCGGGGTACTAGTAGCATTTATTTTCTCGAGCTGAGAAACAGCATTCAAACCGTACCTGGACATGAGAAAATAAATCAAAACAAATGGCTGCTAGGGATCGGGCGGCCATTGAAATGAATGGGGAAAAAAAGAAGCAAACAAAATGCCTGCCATGGAAAGGGAGAAGGGACTACACGAAGTCCCTTCTCCCTTTCCATGGCAGCTAATGTGTGCCAGAAATGCACCGGGAACAGGACTGTTCCCAGCACCATCGAGGGACAGAGAAGCTCAGGTAAGTGGGGTGTGGGTAGGGAGGGTTTTGGATATGTGGGAAAGGGGGTTGGTGGAAAGGGGGAGGGGATGCAGTGAGTGCAATTACCTTTGGTACTGGAAAGGAAAGATGGCGGCTTTCCACTCTGAGGAGGTTTGGAGCAGGGTCTTTCCTGCTCCAAGCCTCCTCATTGACTGGGAGGACGCCGCACCCTCCTCGCCGTGTACTAATTATTATTGAATGGATTTTTTAACAAAATACCTGCCAACATTTCAGTGTATGCTTGCCCGAAGCTGTCAAAGTAAGTCATAGACACCCAACCGCAACATAAATGGAAGGTTATGTCAACAGACATCTGGTAGCTCAGGGGTCGATAAGTATCGGGCATATTTAACTTATATTTGACATTTTAAAAGTCCTTTTCTGAATGTGAGACTGCCTTGAGACACACTCTATGGAATGAAAGGTGAGGTTCCTACCCCTAGAGTTGAAAAAATAAAAGATACTATATTAGAACAGTCAGGGCTTTGAGTGAGCCAGGTCTAGCCTGGATGGATCCCGACAGTCTTCAACTCTGGGACTTTGATGGGGCTCTCAACACTAGCAATGACCCGTGCTGACTGCTGTTTCAGCGAGCGTGCAGTGAAAGTGCTTCCTGCAGGGTGTTGTACCACCTCCCTTCCTGCATCGCCATCTCCTTCCCTTCTCTCCCTCTGCCTTTGCTCCATACTTCTTCCATTGACCTTCTTCACGAATATCGTCATCTTCTCTGTTTGTTGCGTTACTTTCATTTTCGCAGTGTATTTTCTCTTGATGTCTTAGATCTCTTTCTCCTTTTTTGTTATAAAGACCTGTGTACCTTCCTTATCATACTGTCACCTGATGGACGGCTACAGTGTCTTCTGTCCTGCGTACTCAATTTGCTCTCAGCTACCCTCTACCCGCGTTTTTCATTCAAATAGCATGCACTCCTTCCTGCTTCTTGTATTGGTCCTTTACCCAGCGCTGCTTGCGCAGTCTTCCTTCTTTGTTTCCGGGGTCACCCTTTGACAGGTCCCTCTACGTTACTGCAGAGGGCAGTTTGCCCTTAGTCTTGTCCTCTACCTCCTCTCTTATGATGTTGTGGAACGGGCAGGCTACCTTCGTCGGCAGTGCTGGGCGGATTGCCTTTCTTCCCTATGCAGGTGGATTACCTCAATCGTTGGTGCTCTCTTGCCCGTGGTCGTGCACACAGGCCTCTGATGGACAGGCAGCCCGCTCCCTCATTGGCCAATTTCCACCTTTCTCCTCCAGGCTGCAATCATCCACCAAGAGGGCAGAATGCCCTTATTCTCTGTCCCTGAAGTTTCAGTGGTGGGGCCTGTTCCCTGTACAGCCTCGTGGGGTGTCAGGCGGCAGGCTGGTTTCTTTTCCTCCCCGAGAGGTCCCATGATCAGCCCCTCCAATGGGTTGCTTGCCCTTTTTTCTTCTTTTTTTTCAGGGACCGGGATCGGCGGCCTTGGTGGGCGGTTTGCCTTCTGTCCCTTGGGCCAGGCGCCCTCGTAGCACTTGTATGGGTCGGGATCGACAATGTGCGTGGGCGGACTGCCCTCTCCTGTGTTGCATCAGCCAGTATCGGCGACGTGTATGGTCGGAGTGCCCTTTTCTATGCTTGCGGACTGCCATCTGCTGTCATTCAACAGGGCGGATTTCCCTTAGAAACCCTGTGCGGAGTGCCCTTTCCTTCTGCGGCAGCTGTGGGCGGAATGCCCTGTACTCCCCCAATGCGGCCGCGATCGCCAAATTGTATCGGCTGGACTGCCCTTCCTTTTCCTTAGGGCTGGGATCAGCCTTTCTGTGGGGCCGGACTAGCCTTCCTCCATGAATGGGCAGATTGCCTTTAACACCACGGGTGGATTGCCCTTTACACCACGACGGATTGCCCTCTTTTCCATGGGTGGATTGCCCTGTACACCATGGGCGGATTGCCATTTTTCTACAGGCGGATTTCCCTTTATACTGTGGGAGGATTGCCCTTTACACAACGGGTGGACTGCTTTTCTTCACACGAGCGGATTGCCCTTAATACCATCGGTGGATTGCCCTTTCCGGTTTCCAGGAGCCGGGATCGGCCGGCAGACAGCCTTATTCTATGTCCAGATGGAGGCGAGCATTATGCTTCATCTTCAAATTTATTCCTGTCTCCATCCGTTTCAACAAAACAAAAACTTATAACTTCCCACATGGGAAAACACATTTTTTTTCTTTCCAAAAACTACATTTCCCTTATTTCCAGTCCATTTGTAGTCCCATGTGCCCTGGGCACGTGACCATAGTTCTTCCAGTCATCTCCCTCTACTTTCGTGCTCTCCAAGCAGATAAGTCACCTTTTCACTAGCTGAGTAGAACAGCATTCTAAAATGTGTATTTATATGTGTATTATAATAATCGCTGCAGATTAACTTGAAGCATGCAGCGATTTGTATCAGGAGCACACGCATTACACTGTGTATATAGTATAAGAGTGATCTAGGAAAGACAGTAATGTGGAGTCGGCGGCCCCGTGCCGCACTCTCGGCATGCTAGGGATCCGCTGACCTCCATAATAACAGTATCACCAACCCCATCCCTTGGGAGGGAGGAACGAACAGATCGCCCCTACCCCCATGGAGGCGGGCGGTAAACTTTCACAAAGCGTACTACACAGCGAAAGGCGAGGAGAGGAGCGGAAGCCCCCACCTTCATGTGGGAGGGACTTCCCTCTTAGAAAATAACTGGCAAAGCACACGCCGAACGTTATGGAGCAGAGAAAGCTCAATAATAATGTTTGAAATACAAATTTTAATAACGAAACTCGCACGAAGCATAGTTCCACACACAAGCGAGAGTTCGCATAGAAAGGACCTTTTTAGCTGACTAAAGCCGCACGCGGCAAACGAAGCAATTATCCCCACAGGGACTGGTTTCATAATCCAACAGGATACAAGATTTCAATCTGCACAGCCGCTGCTAAGAACAACAACAGCTATAAGGACCCAGCTTTAGAAAGAGCACTGAAACCTGGACAGCAGGGAAAAGAATAAGGTGCAGCCACACTCAGAGAAGACAGTGAAGGAGTGGATGTGCCACTACAGCTAATTCTAGGTGCATAAGGCACTAAAGACAGCACAAGCATGGCAGATCTCGAATGGAGTGAGGAGGAACAAGATGAGGATCTAGCCTATAGCTTTAGGGAAGTGCTGGGAAACTCACTGGCTGAAGCTGTGGCAGAAGGGTTAAGTCCCTGCAGGAGAGACTGGCTACCAGTGAATCATGCTTGAGCCAGGATATTAAGAGCACCAACAAAGATAGCACTTCCACAGAAGCCACATCAGAGGGCTCTCGGGGGTGTAGCAAGACTCATAAGAGAAAAGCAATCTCTTCTGACCCCACGGGTCAACCAGATGGGGTGGATGATGAGGCCCCAGAGGCTGCTGACTCATTCATGAAGCTACAAGACGCTTTTATGTGCAAGTCGGGAGTACCAAGCCTCACAACCCCCTACCCAGGGGAAGATCATTTGGGAAATGTGGGACAGGACTCAGAAGAAGGGCCCACAGAGACCCCACGATCCTCCCAAGAAGAGGACAGTAGAGGTGATTTGCAGCCCCGCCTAAGAAAAGGCTAAAGAAACGTCACAATACGAGGATGACAATCGGATTGCAGCTATTTTCAAACAAGAATATATCCGCAACCCCAAGTCCACAGACTGGCTACCGTCACTGCGAATGACAAAATAAATGATGCACAGACTTCGCAAAGCCCTTGAAAGGGAGGCGAGACAGCAGATGCGTGCAGAATACCAGAAACCAGAACTGCCACGCAAAGTAGCCGAGGCTCCAGAACTCGACCCAAAGATGCTGGCGTTCGTGTTGAACACCTCCTAAGACCCCAGGAAAGGGATAGATAGGTCCTGGAAGAGCTGCCAGGAAAAGGTTCTCGACATTGCAGGACCCCTGGCTAAAATCATGGACCTGGCAGAACAAGCCCGAGCTACCGGGGAATAGGTGGACCCAGACATCCTTGCCAACTGGGCACAAAGAGCAGTATGCCTACTAGGCAATGCAAACTGCGCCATATCTTCAGAGCACAGAAGAGGCCTTCTCCTCAAAATTGACCCCAAGTTAGGAGACCTTGGGCCTCATTACACGGGAGGCGGTAAACCAAGGTATTAATAGCCATGGAGGAAAGGGGAATTACCGCCCTATTCCAAGGTTGGCAGGGCGGTTATTCCCCCTTCCTCCATTGCCCTTCCCTATTCCCATTTTTGCCCCATAGGGCATAATGGGAATGGGGAAGGTGCTAATTACGGTACCGCGAATTGCAGTACCGTAATTAGCACTCTGGTCCCTTTGCGGGTTCGTTTTTTAACGCCTGCTAAAAGTCGGCGTTAAAGTACCAACCCGCAAAGGGACCTCGTAATAAGGCGGTAAGGGTTAATGGTCACCGGTACCCTTACCGGTGACCGTTAATCCTTACCGCCTACCGTGTAATGAGGCCCCTAGTCTTGTATGAGGCAGGCGAAGCGGCACAAGGACTCCTGTTCGGGGAGACGTTCTGGAAGGAAATGGGGAGGTTCGTAAGTACCTACACCTCCCTAGAGAAAGCACAAGCCTCCATAAGAAAGATATTTCCAGAGAGAGTTTTCTTTGGGACCGGTCGGTATCGAGGCCGAGCGACAGGTCGTTACCAAGCCGTAAGAAGGCCTCAGAACAACAGGGCCCATTACTGAGAAAATAAGCAGCAAGATGTTTTCTTACCCACAAGAGGGCGATTCCTGAGAGGAAGACGAGGAAGAGCACAGGGAAGAGGTCATAGCTTCCGCACAGGTGAGACATACACCAGATCTGCCAGTGGGGCGGAGAACACTTAATTTCTGGGAGAACTGGCACATGCTTTCCAGCTATGCCTAGGTTCTGCAGACAGTCAAATGACTGGAGCTAGAGTGTATAGAGATACCCATGCAAACGCAACCCCCCTCGGCCAATGCACACAGTGCAAGTAGAGAAAGAGACCCTACACGCAGCAGTATACCGCCAAAGTTTATAAGCAACATGTTCCCGGTATACAGGAAAGACAAAGTAAGGCCTGTGATAAATTTGAAGGAACTGAACGGCTGGGTGACATACCACCATTTCAAAATGGAAGGGATCCACCAGCTGAGGGATATGCTGAGGCAGGACGACTGGCTCACGAGGATCGATCTGAAAGACTCTTACCTCACGGTACCAATTTAAGAAGAATACCGAACATTCCTAGCGTTCGACTGGGACAGACAATTTTGGCAATTTATGACAATGCCATTTGGACTAGCCTCAGCACCATGGACCTTTACAAAGCTCATGAAGCCGATAGCAGCAGCAATCAGAGAGAAGGGAATCAGAATAATCATATATCTGGACGATATCCTGCTGATGGCGAACAGCAGAGAGATGCTCCAATACCAGACAGGCTGGGTGAAAGAGCTCCTAGCATCACTGGGTTTCCTAGTGAATCAGGAAAAGTCAGACGTGGTACCGACGAGATGGATAGCCTTCCTGCGATTCGTCACAGGCACCAGGTCAGCTACCCTAGAGGTACCGGTCAGGAAGATAAGAGATATAAAAAGAGAGCTAAGGAGCTGCCTAGACAAAAGTGTAGAATCACTAAGGAGAGTAGTGGGTCTACTGGCTGCGTCGATCCAGGCAATATTTCTAGGGCCTCTACACTACCGAGCCCTGCAACATCTGAAAATAAAGCACCTGCAGCAAGGGCTAAAGTACCACCAAGCAGTACCCCTCAATGCAGAATCCAAGACAGAACTGGAATGGTGGCTACAGAATGTGGACACCTGGAACGAGAAAGCCATATTCGGAGACCAACCTGATCTAGTGTTAGAGTCGGACGCCAGCAGAGCAGGCAGGGGAGCTTGCTGCGGGGAGCTAGAAACAGGGGGGAAGTGAAGCACAGAAGAGCTCAAGATGCACATCAACTCAACTGTCTGGAGCTACTAGATGGGTCATTCACAATCAAAGCCTTCACGAAAGGCAGAGTGAACTTGTGTATCCTGCTGAACATGGACAACATATCAGCAGTCAGATTCATCAATCACTTAGGAGGAACGAAGTCCAAATTACTGGCAGAGCTGGCCAAGGATTTCTGGCACTTCTGTCTCGAATCAGGGACCTCGGTGGTAGCAGAATATCTCCCAGGTTCACTCAATGTAGTAGCGGACTGGAATTCCAGACACTTATCAGACTCCAGCGACTGGATGCTGGACCGGAGTATCTTCCGACAAATAGAGGATCTATGGGGACCAGTACATACTGATCTATTCGCATCCAGACTGAACGCTCAGAAGAGCAGGTATTTCAGCTGGAGGTTAGATACGACAGCGGCAGGGGTAGACGCGTTACTCCAAGACTGGAGGGGAGACACACACTACGCATTCCTGCCATTCATAATGAAGAACAGTGTACTAGCAAATGTTTGCAGAGAGAGAGCGAAGATGATAGTGGTGGCCCCAATATGGAAGTCGCAAGTGTGGTTCCCGACGATGATGGAACTGGAGATATATTATCCGAGAGTTCTGCCACCAGGAGACAACCTTCTCACAGACCCAGCTGGGTCATATCATTCTCTGAGAGTGAGAGGGACTCTCCCTCTGATGGCGTGCATGATAGCAGGTGATGCTGAAATCTCCCAGGCATTTCGACTCAGGCTGCGCAGCTCATCGCAGAATCGTGGGCACCGTCCACGAAACAGAGCTATTACGCAGCTTGGAGCAGACGGTCGTGATGGTGCAAAGGGAGAAGTTTTAATCCTGTCTCGGGCCCTTTAGTAGAGACATTGAACTTCCTAGTGGAGTAACTGCAAGACGGAAAGGCATGCAGAACAATAGGAGTGTACAGGTCCACCATATAAGCTGGACACTTGCCCATCAAAGGCATGCCCGTAGGTCAGAACACAGCAGTCAGTCGTTCAACTTCTTAGAGGAATACGGTTTAGGAGACTTCCAGAACCAAGGTACAATGTCCTATGGGACGTATCAGTGGTGTTGAAATTGCTGGCAGATTGGCCGGGGAACAGATATCTGTCATTGACACAACTGTCAGGCAAACTAGCAATGCTCTTGTGCCTAGTCTCCTGTACGAGTGTAGCGGACGTTAGAGCCCTGGATGTGAACAGAAAAGTGTATGGACCAGAAGGAGTTACATTCACATTGGTCAGGAGAACCAAGACCGGCTCCTCAGCAATAGTGTATCCCTACCTACACGAACATCCCAAGTGGTGCGTAGCAGCCTGCAAAAGGGAATACAAGCATAGGACAGCAGAGATGAGGCCCATAGGGAAAACACAGTTGCTCATAGACACAACAGCCACCATAGCAAGATGGGTGCGAAAAGTGATGCAGTTGCCAGTAGTAGATATGGCCAGGTTCGGGGGGCCTTCTGTCAGGGGGGCAATGGCTTCAAAGGCGCTAGCGCAAGGCGCGAAATTGCAAGACATTTTGCAAGCGGCCAACTGGGCCTGCGACAATACGTTTAGAACATTATATTTTAAGCCTTTGCAGTCAGTAGCAGCAACAGTAATGACAAGCTTTGAACAAGCATAATGCTCGCCTCCGTCTTGACATAAAATGAAGATTACCCCAGCTAATAGTGCATGGAGTCTTGATTCTATTAAAGACAAAGAGGCAAGCATTACTTTCCCGCCCTGGATACACGCGAGAGTGTAATGATAATTTCTATTCTTGTGTATTTATGATGGATTTTCTCCCGGAATAGGGTTGTGTATCCGCCTCCTAAAGTCGTCTTTATGTTTTTCGGTAGGAGATGACCATATGAACAACTGAGGCAGGCTAGTGGTTTGCACAGGCTGATTGAGCTGTGAAGAAAGCAGGCATATACGAAAGTCAAGCAGGACAGTGCAGTCGAGAGGAGACTTCATGTTCGGACTACTTCAGTTTAGTTACTTGTTGGAGTGAAGTTAAGAGCATTAAAGAAGAGGGAGATGACAGGAAGGACTGTTGTCACATGCTCAGGGCACATGGGACTACAAATGGACTGGTAATAAGGGAAATGTAGTTTTTGAAAAGAACAACAAAAAAATGTGTTTTCCCACGTGAGAAGTTATAAGTTTGTGTTTTGTTGAAACTGCTGGAGACAGGAATAAATATGAAGATGAAGCATAATGCTCGCCTCCTTGTCTTTAATAGAATCAAGACTTTTCATTGCGCTTTGTAGCCAGCGCAGACGTTTCCCTTTGTGGCCAGTTGCACCTCACGGGTGGGATATGAGGCCCTGTCCTCTGACTCCCTCTCGCTTCCTCAGCCACCCTCCAAACAGATACACCGAGGCACGGACAGGTGTGAGCGTCTTTATTTCCCTCTACATGGTTCTGTCTTCCGGGCTCTAATAGCCCCTCCCCTTCCTCCCTAATTCCCCTGCCAAGTCCTTCCCTCTGCCTTTAAGGTTGTGCTTTCGTTTAAGGTGTACTGGTCAGGTTCACCCCACAACACCGGGGTCGGTGCCACAAATTAAGAAAAAAGGGAGAGGAAGGTGCAGCAAAATGTATGCTAACAAGATTTCTCAATGACCTCCCAGAAAAGCTAAACAAGAGGTGGCACTGCCTTTTTATAAGAGGTTGAAGGGGAAAGGTGGGTGCATTGCTAGCGTTCATTTTACTGTGCATGCCTCTATTTTCCATTCTTAATTTGAGGCTCTCAACCTACAGGCAGCCCTTTCATGATACAGCATGACCATCTCTGTAGGGTCTGTTGTGAAAGGGCTGCCTGCAGGTGTCAATATCGCAGAATAAAAATCAAAAGGAAAGGGAGGTGCAGCAAAATTAATGTTGCCAATGCGACCACCACTCCTATTGACCACTTTCCGAAAAAATCCTTCCTATCCCTCAGTATGTCCTTCTGCTCTCCCCCTCCACCAACTGCCCCCAACCCCAGACAAGTACTTAAGCCCCTCATTGTGAGGTCCCCTCGATTTCTCATTGAAGTAAAAAAAAAAAAAAGATGGCGATACCTCAGTAAATATAGGCAGCAACCACCAATATTAGGGTGTTCCTATTCCTAATACTTGCCACGTCATTCAAAATGACAATTCCACGTGATAACTTGACGAACATCACCAAAATGTACCGAAAACAAAGTCAGTACGTTTAATCACGGCTATAGCCAAAAGGAGGTCACTTGTTGACATCCCAACACACTGGGCCTCTCATGTGCACAGGGCTGAGATGTGGCCATTTAAAGTCGAAAAGGCTTTCCTTCCAGCGTTCCCAGAAACTATGTTTACCGGAAGTCAGAGGAGGTCAAGAGAAGCTGGACCAGTTGGCACATGGCGGCAGCTGTGCCATTCAGAGAAAGACATTCGGCCCTCCGATGAACCCTGCTGCCACTGCAGCGCTGGCTCCCGTCCAAGGCGCATTTTTCCAAGTTCGGCTCTGTAAGCTCCCAATAAAATGCATGTTGATTTTGATCGTAAAATCTCGTGATGAAAACAGTTAATGTTCAAACCTGGGTAAGGGAACGAGATTTTTTTTTTAAAAAACTGACAGGGCAACTAACATAAAAGTGGGACTAATTTTCGATAGTGGCTGTACCCAGGCACTGCACTTCAGTAGTGGTTGGAGGCGAAGATGGTTTAAGTCTTAGTTTTCGAATACACACATATTATAATTAATTTATCACAAACTACCACTGTTTTAAATTGTATAATGCAGTATGTCTTCTGTGCGAGATTGGGCATTTCTGCCTGCCCGTTACCTTCTACCAAAACCCGGGACCACTGAGTTTTCCAATGGAAAAATAGTTAAACCTGGGACTAGATTACAGAATCTTCTCGCCGGTGCAGTGTTAGTTTGCACAATATTTACAGTGAGGCATAAAGCGCCTAAATCTGCTTTGAAATATGATTTTTTTTTTTTGCAGTTGAGCAATTTTTCTCTGGTGCAAATGTGTAAAATAACACTTCCTGCCTGAGGTCCAATGTTTCTGCTATATGGCCTCGGAGTGCACAGACAAACGGCAAAAGGAAATTGGACGCGCTCTGTAATTATAAAATGATGGTGTATTTTGCCGGGAGTGGCTGGGAATGTTGAAGGAGTTGTCACAGGGGTAAGATGAGGCTCGAGGTTTTCTGAGGTTACAATCAAATGGCAAAACATGCAGCCTTTCCTAGCTGAACAGTTTCAGCTATTCGAAATACAGATAACACGTGCATCGGTATCATTTAATGATTTGATTGGTTACGTCAATGGCAGGTGCGTACTTGGTGCCAGAGTGGTCGAGGCCACCTCAATGGGCACTGGTCAAAACCATTTCATTTTTTGGTGGTGGAAGAGGGTGCATTGGAAAGAGGACGAAGCCCCAGTCCAGAGGCCCATTTATACAGGCCTTCCCCTAGCTTTGCCACGGTGGTAAGTGTAAGCACAAGTGGCAGAGCCAGCCCCTGGCTTGGGAGAGCTTAAGCCCTCCCAAATTGAGAAGGTTGCAGGCAGAAGGCAGCTGTCTTGGGTGACGCTCAGCCCAGTGATGCCGAGGGGAAAGGAGTCCATGCTACAGCAAGAGCCTGTCAAATTTCTCACCTGGGAGGGCATACATTTACATTAAATTAATCATAAACAGGCAGCAACAACAAATGCATAGTGGCAGAAGACAGAGGCCGGCCCAGGTGATATAAATATACCCCCCTATGAGAAAGCCAAAGAAAGAATTGCCTGCTCAGCTTTTAAAATGGCCGTCCGCTGATTAGCATCACTCTGAAATTACGCAGTCACTGAAATGGGATGAAAGATGCGTCTGATGGGCCAAAGGAAGGACTATTCAGTCACCCAGTCTCAGAGGAAGGGGGAGGGGCGGGGTCACAGGGCAATGGGTTAATTCACCCACTGCAATGAACTATGTGTAACTTGCAAGCCACACATCTGGTTCCTGGTGCAATACGGAAACGGGTTTGCTAGCCCTGCTGGACCAGTAGTAACCACAATATGTGCCCTGGTTCTTTTAATATACCAAACTGCACTTGCCGAGATGCAATGTTTTTTTATTGCGTCCCAATATTTTTAAAAATAGGGTTAAATTTGCCCTAGTGCTAATACCGTGCAAACTTTGCACTTGCACCGGTGCACACGTTCTGTATTCTGTCCCCTGGTCTTGCAAGTGTATTATTGCACGTTTTTCGTTGAGCATACTGTGTCGCATTTGTTGCTGTAGCTTTTAATCCATTAATGCAAAATACAGAAAATAAAGAAATTCACAATTTGCAAAGACCTCTCCTTCTTCCCCTTAACCAGATACTTTCAAGCTCACTCTCCACAGCCCCTGGGTTGCACCTCAGAAACACGTACATATTACATCTACACCATAATATCACAGTTCAGCAGTCTTCCTTACAACACACGCGCAATGCTTCTAATCTGCCACCTGTTATACAAATAATCCAAAATAATGTGTCCAGTCAAACCTGTCTCCATCATTTCAAGTTTCACAATAAAAGTGATAATATCACGTTTTTACCTAGTGTTTCTTTTCGGAGCGGTAATCAGGGCTGGACTGGCCTGTAGGGAACTCTGGAGATTGTGGGGTAATGAATTGTATTTCTAAATGTTCTCATAGGAAAAGGGTTAGGCTTCTGAAAATGTGTGTTATGAAAATTCCCAGTCCACCCCTGGCTGTAAAATATTTTTGATATTCAATATGACGCTGCGCAATTTATTGATTTATTGAATGTGTGACTGACAGTTGCACAGAGATGTCATAGATAAGTACTTCATTAGCCAAAACACATAAAGCCAGACATATCCTTGGTTTGAAAAGATCTGCCAACACTTTGCCTTCGCAAACCCTATTCTGGCTCCCGAAGGAGTAAAGGATCTTTCTGTCAAGTTCGATGCGTCACTTCCTCACGGGGACTTCTGGGTTCTGGACCCCACATACTTATGGAGACACAGTCTGAACCCCACCTTGTAAAACAATATCATTATGGCTTTCATGTTCTGCCAGTCGGGCAGACATGGCCTTTAACGGGCCGCTAGCCTGAGCTGAGGCAGGCACGAGCGAAGCTAAGGAAGGACATGAAATCCATTCACACCCTGGGGTTCGTCCTGGGTGCAAATGGCTTTCACAATTTCCGTCACCGCAGGAAAGTGGAGGTGATAGGAGTGACTCTGGTCATTTTGTGGAGGGGGTGCAACAGGGAGAGTCTCCCTGTTGCCTCCCTGCATTGAAAGAAAAAAAAAAGGCACCATCCAGGGAAGGGTGTCTGGTGGCTGCAACAGTAGGTGGGGATTGTGTATTCTCGCCCTTCCCTGGGTGCAAATCTTGCATCATTCAAGCATGCTTATGAGTTTGCCAGTTTGGAAATAAGGTGACGGTAACAACGTGTATTAGAACCTTTCTGGACCGGCAAACTCCCAACCTGCCGGTAGGGACTGTGATCTATTGGCAGGGCTGACCAGACGGTAGTTCAGGCCCCTGCCGGAAGACAATTGCCACAATCACCAGCACCTATATTAATGGATCTTGTGATTGCGGTATCCCCATTGCATGGAGTCCTATGGAGTGCTCTATTGCTGCCAGTCACCAAAATGGCATTGGCCGTCCATAATATGGCCCACAGGAGTATGAGTGAAACATTTAGCTATGCCCTGTTATGCTATGGTATTGCGTTTTGTATATCACACAGTCCACCATTTTCAAGTTTTCTTTCGGTTTTCAGGATCTTCAAGAGGTGGGGTAGGAGACTAATGCAGACGCAGGGGACAGTTACTTTGTTGCAATCCTGATGTGTGCATTATCTGAAAAGATAGGATTCTCTGTGGTGTGAAAGTTTTATATATTTTGTGAGTTGTCTGGAGCAGGGGTTAATGTGCGCTCCAGGTTGGTAACTTCAATTGTTTATGTGATTATTCTGTCTGTCCTTGTGGTGTTTAAGGAGCGTGGGGGCTGTATTGGATTATCTGTGGTAGGTAGTGTGCTATTTAGGGAATTTCTTCAGGTGGTGTGCATTCTATTGTGTTATCCGTATTGATTCAGTAAAAAGTTCTATGTCAAGATGGGTTGTTTGTTGAAGGGGTGTGGAATGATGTTCAGGTAGTTACTGTTACCATACATTGCTCAACAAACCACCAGATTAGAACTGGGAGCAACCTTTTTCACTTCGGAAAAATCACAGTTAGTCATTTATTTGCTTATATCAATGGTAAACATTTTTGTGAGGTTTAGGCTCTGGTGTTGTGGGGGAACGGATGACAGGTTTGGTGATTGTTGTCTGGCCTCTGGCTGTTCAGGAGGCAGTATTCCAGGTATGGGGCTTAGTTTCTGGTGGTGGGGCAGCAGAATGGCCGATATTGGGCCCGGACTATTGTGGTGGGGAGGCAGGATGCCAGGTATGCAGCTTGCATTCTGGCCTCTGGCTGTTGAGCAGTCAGGATGCCATGTATGGGCTTGGGCTCTGGTGTCTGGGAAGGATGACAGGTATGGGACTTGGGCTCTGGTGGCAGGATGCCAAGTATGGGACTTGCGTTCTGGCCTCTGGCTGTTGAGGAGGCAGGATGCTACCTATGAGGACTGGGCATGGCGTGGGGAGGCACAATGACAGGTATAGGGTTCTAGGCCCTGGGTAATGGAGGGGGCAGATAGACCAGGTATGGGGCCTGGGCATTGGTGGTGGGGATGCATAATGCCAGGTATGGGGCCTGGGCTCTGTGTGGTGGGGGTGAAAGGATGCCAGGTATGGGGCACGGGCTCTGTGTGGTGGGGGTGAAAGGATGCCAGGTATGGGGCATGGGCTCTGGGCGGCAGGATGCCAGGTATGGCGTGCTGTGCTCTGCATGGTGGGGCGTAGAAGTATGCCAGGAAAGAGTATTGGGCTCTAGCAGTAGGGAGGCAGGATGCCAGGTATGGTGCTTGGGTTCTGGTGGTAGGGAGGTAGGAGGCCAGGTATGGGACCTGGGCTCTGGTGGAGGGGGTACAGGTTGCCAGGTATAGGGACTGGGTTCTGGTTGGTGGGTGGAAGGATGCCAGGTGTGGGACCAACATCAGTTTGGGAAAGCATACTAATAGCCCTTTAAGAGGCAGCACGCCTACTTCTGCCTGTGGTCCCTTCCAGTGCCGTCCTTAAAGTTAAATGTCATTCCTGTCAATGCCATTGGTGGACAGTGGCTGAATAGGATGACCCCAGGGCAACCATTTCTCCAGTTTGGAACTTTTGTTTTACAAATCACTGGCACTAGGTGTAGGAGTGGCACAAAGCAGCGTTTGCATCTGCGCTTTATTTTCCTCCTCTATCTTGGAAGAGCACTAGTTCTTTTCGCATGCAAGAGCATAAAACCGATGCATTCCAATCGAATCCACTTTGCACTCGCACCTGCTAATGCGCAGGCAGATTCCATAGTAATCCACTAGTAAACAGTGCCTGCAAAGCGCAATTTGGAGACAGTGTTCACTTTTTTTTTACAAGGTGGAGAGTAAAACTGAATACTAAAGATACATTTTGCCTCATTTTACTCTTCATGTTCACAATACACTTTGAAAATGTTTAAAATTGCATGCATGGCTCCCAATGGTTCACACCAGCAAAGAGCAGGCAGATTCCACAAAAATCCATTGTAAACACTGCCTGCCATGCGTACATAGCAGGCAATGTTTACTCAATTTACACGGGCGAAGGCAATTACGCCTCCACTTTACACCTCCATTTTGTATTCTGATGGGCAAATGATGAAAATTACATACAAGGGAACTGTGCAAAGTGCAAACATAACAGGTCCCCTCAATGCAATTGATGGCGATTTAAAAAATGAGCCCACGTTACTTTTCAGTTTTACGCTCCGATTTGCAAAAGGTTTAATGCTGAGTGCAAATTACGCTTTTCTGGTAACATTTGAAATGGATTCCTATGGAATCTGACAGTTATTTACAAGGTGCAAATGTGAGGCGTATATCATACGAATCCAATGATTTTAATCTGCATGAAAATCTCATGCAAATGTAAAACCGGGTGCGCTTCCAAGATGGAGCTGGAAACCAAAGCAGATATGTAAACTCCGGTTTGTGCCCCTCCTAAGCCTTGAAATGCCCTTGAGTGCAAAAGTAAAGCGTAAATGACTAACACCTCACTTTTACGCCTTGCTTTCGCACTCCATGCCATTGAAAATGACCCTGAGTGTGCAATTGCAGCACAATCAGCTCACAGCATCAGCCCCCTTCTGCACACATGTCACTCGCTTAATCAAAACCAGTGGTTGAAAAGGAGAGTAGGGCTGATTTCCTGTCCTCAATTTACAGTTTAATGAGATAACTTAAAATATCATAGCATTTTGGGTAGCAAAAGTACAACTTTATGGTCGCTCCCGCTAAATAGAGATCGTCAACTAATTTGAACATGGTTTTGTTTTGCATCAATGCAAAGGAACATTTCTAAAGTGTTGGGTGGGCATTTTTCTAGAACTGGAATGCGACAACTCCGTTTGCAATACTAAATGGTTTGCTTTTTCTATATGATTAACAGTTTTCCAGCCTAAGGGCCCTTGAATTTTAACTGCAAATCTATCATTCTAACTGCATTCTCTGCACTGTTAATCTACATTAGATTGGACATCATGTAGCCAAACGTTGCATTGTGTAGTAACTCCCAATTCTCCAAACCTACCCTGGAAACCAAATACAAATATCACTTCACGTGAGGGCATATCCTTCTTTCTCCATATTAGAACTACTCTCCACCTAACAGGACTGGCATGCACCTCTGCTATCACAACGCCTTCTTCCCTGCTGCATACGCCCTCCATTTTGCATACGCCCTCCATTTTCCTTCTAGCATCTATTTCCCTCATGACTATCCTCTCCCCCTTGCTCATGTTCTTTCCTCAAAGGTCTGGGTACCCCTGGTGGGGGCACATTACGCCAGTGGCGTCGCTAGGAATCAAATTTAGCAGGGGCACAGAGGGGGCCAAAGACAAAAGTAGGGGGGGGCACGGACAAGAGTAGGGGGAGAACATGATCGCTGCTCGTCTTAGGTAGGGGCGGCACAAGGGGGGGCCCAGGGTTTCACAGGGGGGGCCCAGCCCCCCCAGTCCCTCTCTAGCGACGCCACTGCATTATGCCCCTTGGAGACTACTACGGTCCCGGGAGGATAGCTCAGCGGCAACATACTCGCCTTGGAAACAAGACGACATGGAGCAACACAGGTTCGATCCCTGGGTCCGTGCTTAGAAGCCTCTGGGTATGAAGTGTGTTATAAATACGCAACTAAGACATATACCTGTAACAGCGCCTCGATGCCCCCAGACTGTGTGAGCACTTTTAAAATACAAAAAAAGAAAATAAAAAATATGGTGGTGATTTGGCACAGTCTAGAAGTGCATTAACAGAACATAAGTAGCTCTGCATTTAAATGTAAAGGTACCCCATATTTGGGAATATCTCTTGCCCCTTCTGGACTGCAAAAAGTGGGTTGCATCTTGACTCTATTTTTGCTGCTCACAAATGTTGCCTCACTGGATGAGAACTGTGTCTGGCATACTGTTTAATGTATCAAAGCACCATAGTCAGTTAAAAAAGAAAACAGTATTCCCAACGTCTTCAATCCGTCTACCTGCTCTTTATTGTTTTTTTGTTGTTGCCCTGCTCCTTGCATTTATAATGGAAATGGCCTCTTTGTAGGGTGGTTCTTGGGGTGACTAATTAGTCCGTCTTGTATCACAGCAGTCACTTGAGAGGAGCACCAGGCGCAGAGGGAATAGGCCAGGATATGAGAAATCGTTGAATGCTATTAATGGCAACGTAGAGGCACGCGCTGTCACAGGGCGTTAAATCAACGCGAGGGGAGACATGTCCGAGATACACCGACCTGCTGCTCCCCAGCGGACGTCATTTCATGACCCCGGAAGGGGTCACTGCCCCTGAGCCCTAGCTGTTTTTATTAACCAATGAGATTCGCTTTTCCAACTCTGCCCTCTCGATGATAGCTTTCCCGTTGTCGCTAGCAGTATCCTCTCTGTCAAGGGCAACGCAACACGAGGAGAATTTGCTCAGATAAATGCATAGTTATTTGTGTACAATGGGACATCATGAATGCCAATCAAAACATCTAAATCTTAACGTCATTTCCTGAATGAGTGGACAAGCACTAGTTCCGATTCTCTTTTGTCCCGGTCGGTTCTGTAAATGGGCATGTACGTGCCAAACCGGAGTACCTGCACTTCTGTTATTCAAAAGACATAGTACCAACACTTTTCAGCAGTAAGAAGACAATACATGGAGGAGTATAATCACTTCTTAGCAATAAGCCAGTACTCTGGATTTGGCAGTACCGTCACTCAGTGGCGTAACACAAACGTCTCTGCGAACCATGCTGAGCCTCTGCAGGCCCCCCCACCCAAATAGGCAACAAATCGCGGGCCGCGCCACACTCTGGCCCGGGCTAGGTTATCACGTTTGTGCAACACGCACAAACGTTCTGCTGCATCGGTACGCCACACACTGCACTAGGAGAAAAATATAAATATTGTAATTGTTTATTTGAAATGCACTTATACACAAGTGGAGTGTTTCAAATCGCTTCAAAATATGTGTTTTAATGCATTATACAGCACACTTCCTGAGAAAAATTGGGTAAAAGGCAAGAGCGTTTGCAATTGTTTTGTAGGGTAACACCAATCCAAAAATCCAATACATGCAAGTCACCAACAGAGCACAGGAAAATTAATGCTTTAATTAATATAATGATTTGCTACAAAAAAATGCCATGCCACAATGAAAACATGTCCAACTGGCTGCACAAAGTAGATCAGTTTAGCCACGTAATAGCATATTACAGTAAAGCGTGCCAGGCCACATTTAGACATACCTAGACTGGTTGCAATAAAATATCAGTCAAAGCAATAACATTTATGGTTATTTTATCACATATGCCCAGAAAAATATACAATGCTGCAGTAAGAAACGGCTAAATTACACTTAGCAGGCCTACTTTATCAGAGATGCCGAGTAAAAAAAAAAGTCAAGCCAAACTAAGAAATTACTAGACTGGCTGCACCAAAAAGCCTCTCTAGCCACCAATACCACATATCATGCCTGCTTAGCCTGGACATGGATGACCATTACGATGTATTGCACAATACCCATCCCCCCACACACATCCCCTCTCCTTCCCACCCCCTGCCCCAACCCCCAAAATCAGCATCTTGACCCCAAATTACCTCCACGTCCCTTTTCCTTGTCCCAGTGCTTTTTTACGTATGAGGCTCCTTGCCTCATAGGTAAGTACTGGGATGAGGAAGAGTGGGCTAGGAGTAATGAAGATTACAGGTAACTAAGCCAGGCATTACCTCCATGTCCCTCTACATCATCCCAGTACTTGTGTATGAGGCAAAGTGCCTCATACTCAAGTACTGGGACGAGGAAGAATAGGGCTATGCGTAATGAAGATTACCAATAAGTAACTAAGGGATTAAACACAAATAGTGGTGCAACACTATTGAGCTGACTGGGCTTCAGCTCTCCCCCCACACCCTGTGACATTTTGGGCTATGATGACTCGGCCTTGCTGACCTACAGAGCTGTTGCCGGACAGAACCGGACACAGATGTTAAACGGCACCTGGGTTTCGCTCTTAACAAAGGCCCGGCAATTACTAATGTAAAGCATTTCACTGTTAGTAGCTGCATTTAAATGCATAATTCTTTAGGCAATTGGAATCTTGACATGGATTTAGTACTTGCATGCCAGGGAAGTGATTGGAGGGTAGAGAGGGGACAGGAGACCACTTATACTCACAGCAGTCCATAAGTGGGTGCTTTCAGTCTTAAAGTAGAGAGTTAACTGCTTGTAACATTGAAGCTGCACTAGAATAGCCTCATTAGAATGAATAAAGACGTTAGATGCCCCCACACAAATAGGTTTGCCCCTCTCCCACCGTTAGCTCCTCTCCCAACATTTGAAGGGTTAGCACCCCCGAAAATGTAGGATTTGTTGCACCCCTGAACACAAGCACACACACATTCACCATACTTGCAGACGCACACCCAGCCACCCATACATTTAAGTGTGTATCATTTCACCATAATGGCACACCCAGGCAGCCACCCATACATTTAAGTGTGCCCCCTTTCACCATACAGGCACACCCAGGCAGCCACCCATACATTTAAGTGTTCACCCTTTCACCATACACTCACACAGGCCACCACCTATACATTTAAGTGTGCACTCTTTCATCATTCATACACATCCAGGCAGCCACCCATACATTTAAGGGAGCATTCGACATGCACACCCAGCCAGCTTAAGTCACCCTGAGTGGGGCGGGTATACCCAGGCGTGGGTCCTGAGCCTGCTGGGCCTAGAGACCCAAGCTACTCCTCACTGATGACGCCCAACAAGGACAAAACATGTCTAGGGATGCTTGTGGTCTCGTGCAGAAGGCATGTGATCTAGCAGTTCGAGCTGTACTGCCCCTTTTGGGGTGGGGCTAAACTTGATTTGCATATGGTCTTTCCCCTTCTGTAACGGCTTGGCAGACTGAAAAGCAATGGTCTGGAGGGTTGCCCAGAGCTGTGCCCATGGTTATGATTAATTCAAAACCTTCCAGCCATCACCTTTTTCTTTTGCTTAAGTCACCCTGAGCAGTACGGGTATGCCCAGCCGTGGGTCCCAAGCCTGCTGGGCCTAGAGACCCAAGCTACTCCTCACTGATGATGCCCAACAAGGCCGAAACATGTCTGGGGATGCTTGTGGTCTCATGCAGAAGGGATGTGACCTAGCAGTTCAGGCTGGAGTGCCTCTTTTGGGCAGGGGCAAGCTTGATTTACATATGGTTGTCTCCTTCTTTAATGGCTTTGCAGGCTGAAACATGATGGTCTGTTGTCCAGAGCTATGATTAATTTAAAACCTTCTGTCCATCACCTTTTTGTTTTGCTTAAGACACCCAGTCACCCATACATGTAATTGTGCACCCTTTCACCATACACTTACACAGGCAGCCACCTATACATTTACCTTTCACCATACACTCACAAAGGCAGCCACTTACACATTTAAGTGCGCACTCTTTCAACATACACTCACATAGGCAGAAACCAACCCATTTAAGTGTGCACCCTTTGACCATACAGGCACACCCAGGCAGCCACTGATACACGTAATTGTGCACCCTTTCACCATACACTGGACACTCACACCCAGCCACCCATACATTTAATTGTGCACCCTTTAACCATACACTCATACGGGCAGCCACCTATACATTTAAGTGCGCACCCTTTCACCACAACTCACGCACGCACATGTCATGGAGTTTAGGGGAGCCATATTACTACAAAAAGAAATAGTTTCTTTTTAAAGTCATTCCGACTTGATAAAGAAATGATTACCATTAAGGACCGAACCATAATGGAAATAATGTCTTTATGAAGGCAGAGTTACTTTAAAAGAAAATATGTCTTTTTTAAGTCATAGACCTCCTCCTACCCCATCACATGGAGGCCTCCAGAGGCTTTCATGTCATGGGGTGGGGGGAGCCCTCAGACTTAAAGAATAAATAGTTTATTTTTGTAGTCACCCAACCTTCTGTGAGAAACCTGAAGGTGTCTCACCCTCCAGTCCCCCGGGGATCTGTCATCCAGGTGGTCAGGACACAGCCATCACATTTGGATCCAGTTCCTGGGGGTGGACCATTGCGGGAGGATCAACTGGATGAGGGGTCCACAGGGAGTGGAAGTGAGACACCGGAGGGTCAGACTTGGTATCCTCTTCCCAAACCCCCCTCTCCTCTTTTCAGACACAAACACTTTCTCACGGACAGTTCACATTGAGTGACAATGGACTAACACCAGAGCTGTATACCTGACATGTCCCAACACAAGGGTCAGGCAGAGTCAGGCAATTATTGATAATTACACACACCTAACTTCTATTAAACTTCCCGACACAGATAAAAGGCAGCGCACGAAAGCACACTCTCAGCAAGGCAAAACACACTAGGAAACAGCAGTTCCGAGATGGCAGTTTAATATGAGGAGAAAGACGGCAAGACCAGAAAGGGTTGTGAGGAGGGAATTGCCCTTGGCCTTTTCAAAGGAAAGAAACCGCTACTTTCATGAGCCTTCGAGAATAAGAAACCTAAGACCAGGAAATAAAGCTAAGGTGCATTGTGTGTCGAAGGTACCTGGGGCTCTACCGCTTCGATAGCCGATGCGGGGAGGAGCAATTGCGCCATGGTACTGTCATTGGCTCCTACAACAAAGCCGCTGCAGTAAAGTCAGCACAGTCGGTGAGTCGGGGAGACAGATAGCAGACCGGTCTGTGTTGGAACCAAAGTTGCAAGCAGCAACATTGTATGAATAAATCTGCAAAGAACAGAGTGCAAGGCGTATGTGAGGAGCAACACAAATATTATTGAATATCGAAGGAGTGACTGAACTTTTTGAAATAAAGGTAAATGCCATATACAAAGTGGTCAGGCGCCACATGGGTACTCATTCAAAGGTCTCTGTTAGGTATCCAACTGAGAGTGTAAAGTTGTGAACTGTGAAATTGAAGTGGTCCTGCAATGGGTCAGGCCAAATCGTGTGCGCACTCGAAAGTCTTTGATAGCTAACACGGACTATAATTAGTCTGAGCCTGACTGGGGGAGACTAATTGGGAAAATGATTGTGAGCCCGGCCTAGCGCGATCTGGGGTGAACCGTGAGTCACACAAGAAAAGATATACGAACTGCAATTTAGTCCACGCCGGGCTAAGGGAGACTAATTGTGAAAAGGGATCTGAACCCGGCTGAGGGGTTCCGTGGTGAAGCGTGAGTCACCCGAGAAAAGATTGTGGTAGAAAAGGGGATCTGAGCCCAGCTGAGGGGGATAGGGTGAAGAGTGCATCGCCCTATTTGAATACTTGGAAAGGAACTTTTTGTTTGTTTGATACATCAAGCCCCCTGGATCAAGAGCCTTTTGATAACTTAAGAGACCTGGGCATAGAAGGCCCTGATGCTTGTATTAGAACTGTGTCCTTGTGCTGAAGAAGCCCAAGAGTGTGCTATGCTCGAGTGAACCGCCTTGTCCCATGCTCAAAACGTGGGCAAGGGAGGCCAAAGGCCTGAACATCATGACTTATCATTTTCTGAACACTTCTTTCTTTTTCATAAATATTTCCCCACACTATTTATAAATTAGCAGTAAGGATTGGAAATAGGTTTTTGAGTATAGGCCCTTTTGTTTTGACGAGACGAGATAAGGTTCAATAAATCCCCTTGAACTGTCGTCAATTGTGTCTGTCTTACTTTGATACCATGCCTTCCTTACACTTCATAAAGACATTATTTCTTTTACTTCCTTATGAAGGCAGAGTGACAAAAAAAAGTCCAAGGGGGCCCCCTTCCAGGACATGTGGTGGCCAGGCCCTCGCACTGTGGGGGCTGCAGGGGCCTCCGTTACACCAGTGCCCGTCACTTCTCTGTTTCTCACTTTACCCCACAAGCTCACTGTCTCCAGAGCTCTGGTCCTCCCTAGGCTGGACTTTTGCAACTGTCTCGGTCTAAATATTCCTGCCTCTTCTCTTTGACCTTTATACCTTATCCAGAGAGGACTGCGAGACTTGTCCTTTGCCTCAAGCCTAGGCATCGTATCTCTCCAGCTCTGAAATCTATTCACTGTCTCCCCGTGGCTGCAAGGATCAACTTCAAACCCTCTGCCTCGTACACAAGGCTTTCTGGGGCCTGGGGCCACTCTACCTCCAACTTTCTCTTCCGAAACATCTTCTTCTCGAGCTCTCTGCTCATCTACCTCCAACTCTCTGAGGGTCAGACCCTTCTCCAAGCAGAGAGTTGTGGGAAGATCTATCTCCTTGGCTGGGGCCTCCCTCTGGAACAGCCTCCCTGCCTGCATGTCCAGTTGCCCTCACGCTGCCTCCAGGCTCCCCATCACTTAAGGGTCTGTATATGGAACCCTACAGTCCCTTCTCTTTGCACTTATGAGTCACCCGCTGGCTGCACTTGTGAGTCAACTGCATTTCCCCCTTCCGCTCCCCCCTTGTACTTTTCCCCTTCCCTCTTCCCTGCACTTGCGCAATCTGAATGACACAATGCCTAGGAAGATCGTTATTTTGTCCTCCCTTTGTTTCCCCCTCCTTGTCTTGTCGTGCCTAGAAATACTTGTCTGCAGGCGCGTTATAAATGCACCACCATATCATATCATTCAAATAACAGCCTGCCATTCACCGTAGCTGGACTGCCTCTGCTGTCTGTTTGTTCCCCACAAGACACTTCTGTTGAAGGGATAACCTTATCAACCAAATACATTGTAATCATGTCTCACCCAGCATGGGCATTGTCCAGTGACATACAGTTGGTTGGCCCCTGAAACTGGAGCCAAATGGAACAGCAACTGTAGTTACAACCCTAAAAATTGAAGTATTATAGTAAAAGAATATTGTGTATGGATCTTTCATGAATAAATTGCTAGGGTGCATAATGATGTCCACTCTGACATTCGGCCTGGGGGCAGTTGATATGAGTCATGTGTGGGCTGTTTTTTTCATACAGTCTGGGGGCTGAAAAAATGCACCACTGATTTCATATCAATCCCCGGGCTTACCTGCCAGAAGTGACGGTGGGCTCAGCTGCCTGCCACCGTGTGAAGTGGTGTGTATCCATTGTCTTTGTCTTAACTTTTTTTTTAAACTTATTATGTAATTGGGGACCTGCCTGCCCTGTTGTTATTTTGTTATTGGTAACAATTACAAAACAACCCTCTCCTCCTCGGGGGCAGGGCAGAGGGCGGGAAAATTCCAAAAGAAGCACCAAGCGCACTAAAAACACCTGCGAAGGGCCAACAAAAGAAAGGGGCGGAGCAGGGGCTTCATAATCAGCGGGCACCCGGCACAGGAGCACTTGCAGCTCTTCCAGCAGCCAGGCGCCCGCCGACCAGGAGAGGATTACGTTTGCCCACCCACCCACCCTACAAGGGACATGGCGCTGGCGAAGGCTGGGTTTTCTGTGGGGGTGTACGGGACGCATTCTTTTAGGATAGGGGCAGCCACATCAGCAGCAGAGATGGGATTAGGCGCAGAGGCTATCAAGCATATAGGAGGTTGGAAATCTCGTTGTTTTAAAAGATATATCAGGCCGGAGAAAATGTAGTACTAACAGCTTTCCTCCTAATCTCCCCTTTAGTAGCGACGACTAAAGGAAGGTGACGGTTCCTCTGGGTGGTGGGCCATTCATTTGCGTCAAGTGCCGGGGCAAGCTGGACGTCCAAGCAGGAGGATTTGACCGCCAGGGAATACCGGGTACAATGGCATGGGGTGCCAGGTATGAAATGGTCACAGCTGCGGGGACACATGCACAAACTGCTGGGTAAGCAGCGTAGGCCTGATGTACTGGTAGTGCACCTCGGGGGTAACGACCTGACTAGTTTGGGGAGAGGGAACCTGTTGAGGGAAATGATGTCTTCTTTACAGGAGTTATCGGCACAAATGGGGGAGACCGAGATCGTATGGTCCGAAATCATTCCGAGGCAGGAATGGAGGGGTGCGGAGAGTCACGCAGCTGTGGAGAATTCAAGGAGGAAGTTGAATTGTGCAATGGCTAAATTCTGCAAAGGAAGGGGAATTCAGCACATCAGACATGGATTGATAAACCTCAAATCCACGGAGTATTACTTAAGAGACGGAGTGCATTTATCGGCGCATGGAATGGAATTGTTTTTCTGGAATGTGTGCACCAAGCTACTGGAACTATGAGCAAGGAAAGGGGGGAGCCACCTTTGGCGTGGCGGTGTTGTGGCGACCAATGATAAGAGACAGACGCCGAATGAGCCATTGCTAAACCGGAAGGGGCTTTGCTCGTTCTGGACAGCGCCTCCTGGGAGCCTAAAGCGGTGGGGGTGTCTAATGGTAGCAAGGAGGGCTCAGCTTCCACCCAGCAAACGGTGCTCCCCCAGTCCGGAAATACCTGTAAGGGCAGGCGGTTCTCAGACTCGAAGGTCTTGGGGGAGTTGGGCCTACAATGGACATGGAAAAAAGGGGGAAGCAGGATGGGGAGCAGTCGCCACACCTTTGGAGCTATTTTCAATATCTTTTTGCTGTGGTTGTATGTATGTGAAAATAAATCTGCTTGTTATGCCAAACAAAAGGAAAATGTCTCATTCAGCACCTTACTGGAGGGGAAGGAAAAGGGGCTTACAAGAATGAAAAATTGGAAATGCGTATGGCATAGCAAATGGACAAATGCCCAGGTTATCAGCGCACGCATGACCGACCTCTCTAAGAGCCCAACTGCTGGCCACAGGGAAGGCGAGTCCCTATCTGCGGAGAAGCTGAACTTGCGCTGGGCACCTTGCGATTACACCTCATGTGCTGTGCATGTGTGTAACCGCCTCCTTTGCTCAACTCTCCCAGGTGGCAGGCGACTGCTAGGCGAGCACCCTCTCCGCGAGCCTCTGTGCAAATGTCACCCGCAGCCAGTGGGGTTTCCCTCCGACCGTACTATGGGTCAGAGAAGGTAAACAGTGCAGAATGACTGCTGAGGCATGCAGGGGAGGGTGGCTGGAGGAGGGATGGGTGCCCATTCCCAGATAAACGGAGAGGGTAGTTCTGCTGTTGCTTCCTGTAGTGCTTGGCCACTCACTTGCCGTCTACACAGGTGTAGTGGTGGAAATGCTTACAGCAAGCCAATAGAGTTGATATTTGAATAAACATTGAAGAGAGGGTTTGGGAGGAGTGAGGGAAAGAAGGGCAGCAAGGAGAGAAGGAGGGATTGGATGAGGTGTGCAAATAAAAATAAGAATGATGAAGAGTGATAGAAAGTTGTGAATTGACATCATTCACGGATGAGGCTTTGAGGGACATTATTTTGTGTACAGGGGTGTGCCAGTTTTGTTTTAGGTGCCCGGTCCAATTTCTTGTCCCACTCTGACCCTGGCAACTATGGCATGCTGTAAGGCCAGCACATGTCTATTACTGAATTGTTGGTTTCTTTCTAATTCTGCCAGTGTGAGGATACCATGACTATTGATGACCCCTACTCCTCTGAGCCAGGGTTGTTGCTATCCTGTAGCTAGGCAATGAAATTAACAGTGATGCACGTGTCCAGTCTCAGACTGAATAGTATGAAACAGGGTCACAATGTAAGACTTCACTCCTTAACAACATGCCTAAAACATGTCAGAGGGGCGACTATGGACTATGTTTTGATTGTTTAAGGGACTTGGGTTTAGTCACTCTAAGTTTCCTAGGGTCATCCAAACGTAGAACCCTTGCTCACTGTGCTCAGAGAGGCACAGCTCCACCTCATTGATGAGGCCCAACAAGGCTAAAATACGCCTCTGGCGTTGCTGTTGGTTCTCTTGTTCAGAAAGAATTGCCATAGCATTTTTTCATTGCTGCACTGCCCATGTGGGCGGGACAAAGACTGATATGCAAATGGTTATTTCCCTTCTGTGAAAGGTACAGTGAGCTAAAGTGTGGCTGCGCACTCTAGAGCGGGTACCTTCCCAAAGAACACGTCATTTAGCTGTGTTCTTTTTCGCAGCGAGCCACCTATGGTTTATTTTTTGATTGCGTAAGGATTCTGTTTGTCAGAGAAGTTCAAATACACTTTGAGTAATATTTGTAAAAACCCCAGAAGGATTTGTGCTTTTTTTTGGTGTTGGGGCTGGAGCATCAGTTGCTGCCTGGAGCGGGCCAACTTAAAGCTAGTTAATTCACTGGAGAGGCTGTAGTGGTGGTATTCTAATGGGTTTAAACATTTATAGGCAGACGCCAGCTCCTTGCAGCTTGTAAAGCACTCATTATGACAGCACTTCTCTCCAGTTGATTTTCTTTTGATTTGGGTTTTGTGAAGCACGTATCGGCCCATGGGCTTCTCAGCGCTGACTAATTGGAAAACTTGATGCTACATTGAGACCCTAAACCTCTATACTTTCTTGGGAACAGCCAAGTCCTCAGGACTAGTGACTGCTTACATGATCCTGTATAGCTCTCATTGGCAGAGGTAAGGCCTCCCCGAGATGAGGAGCCTCCACAGAGAATGCAGTGCCACCCATTTTTTCTTTCAGTAAGTAGGATTCTGTAATAGGTACCGAGCTGAAAAGTGACAATTCCGACTCTGTATCTTTATTCTAGATCAACGCAGAATTAAGTTTCCAAAAGTATTGTGAATGATGAAGAGTATGCTAAATAGTTCTTGTTGCAGAACCGGGAGCCAGCAACATCTTTTAGAACCAGCGATAAATACTCTCTGTGAACCACTCCAGAATGCATTCTGTCATGTCTCTGCCTCTGGATGGCACTGTCTGCAGACCTGCAGGGTGTTCTCTACCATCTCCAGAGAAGGCCATAAATACTATTTAACATTTCCTTTCACAAATCTGTATATCCAAAAACATGGGCTTCAATTCTCACAATGCACCTGCGAGATACCGGGAAAACCCAGCACAAAAATCCGGAAACTCTTTTGGAATCTGAGTTGCATGCACACTGATTCCACAATAATGGGAAGCACACAATGGACTGCAACATTCAACATGCCACAGAAATTATTGTGCTTCTGTTTCAATACTAAACCTCCTGGTGTTTGTCAGCACTGGATCAACGCCCAAAGTCCATTCCAGAGATTCCATTTTACCACAGCTGTGACTGATTGTGTGCAGCCCAATCATGCAGCTCTGCCCCGGCTTTCCACCCTGCTACCACTGCTTGTAAACTGCAGCACCCCCAAGCTTCCTTGTTCTTGCATCACATTCTGAACCTCGTGCAGCTGTAACCCGTTTGCAATCTCTCTATCTTGCTGACTATTTTTGCCTTGTGCTTTTCCTGTGACTCTTCCCTGCTTCTTCACTGCCATCTTTAAGCCTTGCCTTGCAAGCTGAGTCCTGCCCTCTCTCCCTGCTGTGCCATTTCCTTGCTTTCAGCTTTTCCCCTTTAGTCAATTTCCGTTTATCTTGCCTATGTTTGTATCCTGCTCGGTCGCCTTGTTCCAGTATTGTGTCTCTGTTACCTTATTCCAGCTACTTATCTCAGTTTCCTTGTACCAGCTCCTTGCATCAGTTACATTGTATCAGCTCTGTGTCTCTGTTACCTGGTACCAGCTCCTTGCCTCAGTTACCTTGCATCAGTTCCATGCTACAGTGTTCTGCTTTCCTAGTTCCTGTTTTCCTGTTCTGAACTCTTGTTTCCTTTTTGGGGCTCTTAGTGTCTGGTAAGTGTTGTATGGTGTCTGCACCCGTGCCTCTGTGTAATCCTTTGTACAGGGATTGGCAATTTCTGCCCCTTCCTTTGTCTTGTTTTTCTTGTAGTCTATAAAGTATTTAAAGTAACTGTTTTGCAGGTTACCAGTCATTTCGTCGAAAAAAAATGGTCGAATAACAAACCGATCGAATGAAAATGATCGAAAACCAAATGGTCGACAACAGATAGAAATAATGTAAACAGGTCAATAGGTCGAAAACAAATGATTGAAAGTGCAATGGTCGACAAACGAGTGACTAATGTGACAAGAATATGCGCAAGATATAGATGGCATTAACATAGAAAAGGGTCACAGGAAAAAACATAAACACACGAGTAAAGAACCTCATATGACACCGGTGATCACAGATGACGGTTAAAAACAAACTGTCGGTACATCAGGAAAGTGACAGAGAGCGCATCTGATGAAAACATTTGCTGGTACAACGTATACGTACATAAAACAGCGGTGAGTTACACACGTTAAATAAACAAATTGCATAGTGGTTCACACAATTTCATATTACTAATGGGGGGGTTCCCTCCCCAACCCCCTGTTTTTTTAATACATTTTTTTATAGAAATATACGAACCTTCCGAACAATTGAATAAGTAATCACACATTTTTTTCAGCACATATATATGTTCGATTTTGCATTTTTGACGTAACAAACCTATAAATACAAACTCATGTACCGAAAAAAAAGTGAATTATTTAGAATCATTTTATTATTTTGCTATTTCAGATACTACTTGAGAGAGAAAAATGGAATTCATAAAATCACAAAGAGGCGCCGATCAGTTAACGTATGAAGGCTACATATACAATAAAGAAAGCACAAAGCAGGAAAGAAACTACTGGAAATGTAAAGAGTACACCAAAAATAACTGCAAAGGAAGGGCGATTACGGTTGGCGAAAACATACATTTAACGTGCAAACATAACCACATGCCGGACAATACGGAGGTTTTCATAAAGAAAACACTGAACATATTAAAGGAAAATGTCGAGAAAAATACGAATGAAGCATCGACTTCTCAGGTTAACAAGGCGTATGAAAGTTTGCCACTACATATAACGGCACAGATGCCAAACACGACAACTGTAAAACGCAATATAAATCGCCAAAAGCAACAGAAAGAAAACGTACCCATGGCACCAGTAAGTTATGAAAATATGGTTATACCAGAGGTATTACAGATAACTGAAAAGGGAGAACATTTTCTATGGAAAACTTTGGAAATTAAAAAGGAAAAAATGTTAATTTTTACTACTTTTCAAAACTCAACACATTTAGGCAATTCGAAGACTTGGCATGGGGACGCTACATTCAAAACCTGCCCAACTCCATTTCAACAATTTTATAGCGTTCACGGCACAGTAAATGAAACCGTAACACCTCTAATCTACGTTTTAATGCCAGGAAAAACAGAAGAAATGTACAGCTGTTTATATAAATTAATACAAGAATCAATGCCTGAAAAATACCCGGAGACTATGATCATGGACTATGAACAGGGACAAATGAACGCTTTTGCTAAAATATATCATGAGACACATATTCAAGGGTGCTTTTTTCATTTTAGTCAATCACTGTGGAAAAGAATTCAAAAATTAGGGTTAAGAACATTGTACATAGGTGATACCGAATTTCAGCACCAAATCAAACGATTATACGCATTAGCATTTGTAAGAGAGGACATGGTTACTACGTATTATGACACTTTGATTGCTTCTAGTTACTATACTAATCATGACAAACAGTTAAGCACATTACTAGACTACATGGAAAACACATGGATTGGGCAACTTACGCGACATGGAACAAGACGAAAAGGGAAATATGAAATTAAAATTTGGAATTGCTACACATCAGTCATTAAGAAAACCCCAAGAACGAACAATGTACAGGAGGGATGGCACAGCAGGATAAACAAAGAATTCAATTCACACAACCCAACATTATGGCACTTCCTTAAAATTCTGAAAAAAGAACAAAATTTACAAGAAATAAAGGTGTCCCAGACACTGTCACTCGAAAACCGACAAATGGCAAAAAGAAAATACAGAAACCACGAAGAGAGAATATCGAGCATAGTGCAGAATTTTGAAAAAACTGAGCCAATACAGTATCTTGAAGCAGTAGCATATAATCTAAAATGTTAAAGAAAAATAGAATGAACTCACCAAACAGAGAACTCCGGTTCAATGCAGGAAAACATGCATCCAGAAAGCAAAAAATCCATGTAAAATCCACCGAATCCACTGATGCATCGCTCCACCGAAAAAAATTCCATGAAAAAGTGCAAGAGGAAAGCAAAAATCCAATGTAAAATCCACCAAGTCCTTTTGAACATCCATCCAGGAAACGAAACGAAAACATGCATCCAGAAAGCAAAAAAAACATGTAAAATGCACCGAATCCACTGATGCATCGGTCCACCAAAAAAAATTCCATGAAAAAGTGCAAGAAGAAAGCAAAAATCCAATGTAAAATCCACCAAGTCCTTTTGAACATCCATCCAGGAAACGAAACGAAAAGATGCATCCAGAAAGTGAAAATCCAATTTAAAATCCAAAGAAAGACTGTGATCCGGGAGTTGCAAAAAAAACCATCCGTTGGTGAAAAAAGCAGATCGTTAAGAAAACCCATCAAAAAGACGATCCGACGCAATAAAATCCAACCAGGAGAAAAAAAAAACCATTGAAAAATCCATCCAAAAAAAAAACCAGGAAAAAAAATAATCCATAAGCAGGTCCGGAGCGCGAGCAACAGGCATCCTACAGGAACGAAGGAACTTCAAAAATGGCGTCTACGTCGCGTACGTACGACGTCATGCGTTACAAAGTTTACTAAAGTTGGATTTACAATAGCAATAAATAATAGTGAAATAGCAACATCTAGCGGTGAAAGTT
Source organism: Ambystoma mexicanum (assembly GCF_040938575.1). Classification (NCBI taxonomy): domain Eukaryota; kingdom Metazoa; phylum Chordata; class Amphibia; order Caudata; family Ambystomatidae; genus Ambystoma; species Ambystoma mexicanum. The sequence goes on from NC_090923.1 coordinate 1,374,994,759, forward strand.
GGAAACACAGTTATAACTTGTTCAGTTTAAAATTACATTGCAAATATTTATTTATTTATCAAATATCACTAAAGAATTGTATTAAGAAATAAAAATAAATAAAAAATTTACAAATAAATAACAAATACAAACTGTATTGCTGTACAATGTTTAAAGCAATTACAAAAGCACAATACATATATATAATTACACATGTAGTTTAGTTTACTGCATTTCGACCAAAATAAATACAAACGACCAAAATGCATTTCGAGATAATTGTAATTCGACCATATTTATTCGACCAAATTAATTTCGACCAGTTTTTATTCGACCATTTGTCTGGACACCGTTTTGCATTCTAATCCCACAGAAGGCATCCACTGTATGTTCTGGCTGGACCCACACCGGCTTGTCTTCTGTACGTACACTCCTTGTTTGTGTCTTCAGGTACAGATACAGAAGCCACTCTTTCTACTCCTTCCCTGGGCTTGCATGGTGTGGTGCCTGTAAGAGTAATTTACACAGAGGCATTGAAATTCCAATTCCCTCATATCTGTGGGTAGTTTGAAGTCCAACCTGTGTGTACACCCTTAGTGGGATTCCTCATTGTTTGTCCATTGCATGGTTCACATCCCTTCTTTGTCACCATTGCAGTCTGCCCTTTCTTCCTGATCCACTGTTCTGAATTGCCTTGTCTATTCTTCCTTCTTGTTTAGCCTCCTGATGTATGCGCTTGCAAACACCATTACATCAGCACAACCACCCCAAACCTACCTGGGTGCCCTGTGTAACCTCAGACACATGCTGGCAGCAGTGTTTTCCACTATCTGATGGCTCAGCAGGAGATAGGCAGAGATACTATGAAATAAAGTGCTTCCAATGTCACGTCTGGATGAGATTATAGATAAGACAACTGAAATGCAGTCTTCCACAGGTTAAAAGTATAAGACTTTCCAAAGCATTTTCTGGTGGAAAAGACAAATGCTAACCAGTGCATTGACCTGAGGGGCCTTGGGTCACGCCCTGTCAATCTTGATACCAGGATTTTCGAAGGGCAGGATACCATTATTGTGAGTCAAACACTTCAGGTTCAAATACTCACTGGGGCCCCCAATAATTAGGATGTCCATCTTGTCTGGATTCAACCTTGAAAAGTGTATAGTCATTAAACGCGTAACTTCCATGAGGCAGGAACAAAGAGCCAGCAGATTACTGATATGTCTCCTCCAAGAAGTGCCAAAATCCGGGTATCTTATGCATATTATCAGGTTATTTAATGTAATTGAAACATGTTTTACTAAAGAAAATGCACTGTGCATAGCCTTTTCACTTCTATGAGGTTCACCTCTCAGACACTGGGGTTCATTTTAAGCTCGAAGAATCGGCATATTACAGGTCTGCATGCCGAAGCCGCTGTGCCTGACAGGTCGGACCCTGGCGGGAACAACGACAATGGTATGGAGACTGTCACTGAAGCACCGGCACGGTTAACAACGGTGCTTCCGTGTTCCCCATTCCCATCTCTGGGAATTACTATTTACCGGCGCCTGACTTTCCAGACCTCCGGTGTTGTAATCCCCCGGTGTTACCGGCAAGTCAGGCGCCGGTAAATATTTACGGGTCTGGCGGCAACCCACCGGGAATACCATCATGATTACCATCGGACCCGTAATGAGGCACATTGTACTTAATCCAAATGTTTAAATTGAAATGTGTTGTTTGTCCACCCGTGTTACACAAAAATGACCTAAAGAGAATATTTTAAATGTGCAAGATATTAACAACTTAAAGATATGCACTGTGCAATATACTAGTTGTATTTAATGTGTTATTAAATCCCTATATTACCAACATGATCAAAGAATATTACAATCATAGCCCTGCTGGCTAATTTTGTATGTCACATTATTTGGTAAATGCCATTCAAAACTTTGTATCCTTTGAACATTTCCCAATGCCTGTATTTATTCAGTTCTCTAGTAGAACAAAAACACATTATCAATCAGTAACTAATCACTTACGTCAAGCTGTACACATGGAGCATTAAGAGGATATGTCTCATTCACCCCCACCCCCCACTCTCCTCCCTTATTGTCCCTTGCACTTGCACTATCTGAAATGTCACCAGGCTGTTTAAGATAGTTATTTTACACATTCTGACCTGTTTCAAGTACTTGTAAAAGAATGTAGCTGTATTCTCCTATGTTCCCTCACTCCTTGAAGCGCTTTGAAACACATTGTGTATAAGCGCTATACAAATAAACAATCAATCAATCAATAGACAAAAAAAGGGATTTGGGTTCATAGCTAACTTGACTGTTACGGCCAAACAACCCATACATTAGGAATACACCCCCTGGATCCCCCCACATACCTTTTTGGGGCACACCTCCTTGGGTGCTGCCGCCAACTCCCCTGACTCCCTACCACACTGGTTCTCTGCACAACCAGAGCCGCAGGGTCCTTTCCCTTTAGAAAAAAAAAACATTTTTATTGATTTACGCGGGGCACACCACTGCAATCCTCATTCCCATTATAGTGAACAAGGGGAGTGGGGGACACCCCCACAACCCCTGTTCCCCTTGTTTGCTTTAATGGGTTTGAATGGCATATTTGATCAAACGTTTGGTTGTATGAACCTTTCGCACAGCCTATATTTGGTCAAAAAATAGGTCCTTTTTTACCTCACCATCCTCACCTTTGTGGTGTTTCACAGGTGTATGGAAGAGCTGTATCAAAAGGTCAGGATATTTGTCAGGATATTTGTCTTAAGTAAATTCATTTATCAAAAGACTACATTTCCAGCAGACTTTGACATTTTTGTCTTGTGGCAGAGTCTTAAATGGCCATCTGTACATATTGGTTTCATGGCTAGGGGACTAAGACAGCCTTTTAAGTTAATGATTAACTTGGATGGAGACATACAAAACGGTAGTCAGTCAAAATCTCGAAACCAAAATATCGAATACAAAAAGACCGAAAAAAAAAATATCGAAAAAAAAAATATCGAATTTTTTATTTATTTATTTATATATGTTTTTGGGGTCAGGTAAGTAAAAAAAAGGGGTAAAATAAAAAAAAAATGAAGAAAAAGGGGAGTTGGGGGGGGGGAACCCCCCCATTTAAAAAAAAAACACATTGAAAAAAAAATTCGATATTTTATTTTTCGGCCTTTTGTATTCGAGATTTTGGTTTTCGAGATTTTGGTTTTCGATATTATCACTATAAACCATACAAAACATAGAAATGGAAAAACAAGTTACAATATTTAATTTTAACAGGGCACCAAAATAAAATCAGCTTATTCCCCCTAATATAATATCTCAAATATATACAAATTATTGATATGTTTAAATATTTCAATAATGTTTTCATATTACCAGTCCTTGGAACACAAAGGATATCTGCATACGCATTATTTCTATGCAATTTCAGATATGCGGGCAAGATAATATCTCTCCACTGGTGCCCGGTGGCCACAAGGATCAAACTCAAGACCCTCTGCATCATACACAAGGTTTTCTTGGGACTGGGACCACACTATCACCAACTTTCCCTCCATAAATACTTCCCGGCTAGAGCACTCCACTCCTCTAACTCCAAATCTCTGCTTGTAAAACACTAAGCCAAGCAGAGAGTAGGGGACTGGTCTTTCTCCTCAGTTTGTGCCTCTCTTTGTAACAGCCTTCCTGCCCCCCTCAGACTTGAGCCGGACCTCCATGAAAACTTCTAAAAAATCAACTTTTCTCTTTCCCTCTTTCCTTTCCTTCCCCTGCTAATCACCCCACTGATGCTGAGACTAGCGGCCTGGTACTTCATGAATCTCACAGATTACCAGGCTCTCCAACCATTCAACACCAGCACTACTCCCCCTCAGCACTGCCCCTGTGCATCCCACCAGTGGGACTCTTCTGCCCTAGCACTTGCCATTGGCCTTCACCCTGGCTCCCCTTGCACTTCCCTCCTGGGATCCCACCAGCACTTGTCCATACCTTGCTCTATATTACCCACCCTCCCTTCCTTATCTCCTGCACTTCTCTTCACTGCACTTGCAGTACCATGATTGTACATGTACTGTTGTTTTTTTTGTTTTTTTGCCACTGTTATTTTGCTCCCCTTTCTTCCCTCCCCACTCGTCTTGAGGAAATTGTATATTTACGGTTTTTGCCACTGTTATTTTACTCTCTTGCTCCCTCCCCATTGTCTTGTGATATGATAGTTATGATATGATAGGTTATTTATAACACGTTTAATACCCAGAGGTTTCTAAGCGTGGACGCGGGGATCGAACCTGTGGTGTTCTGTGTTGTCTTGCTTCCAAGGTGAGCACATTGCCCCTGAGCTGTCCTCCAGAGACACCAGGAAACCAGGAAACACCATTAGGTTGTATAGGCGCCAAACAAATGCTCAATAAATAAATATATACATTTCATGATACAGTTCAATAGCAAACGTTATAAAAGAAAATGGATTTGAATCCAAATCTGAGCAGTTCTCCAGATGGGAATGGGAAAAACCTCCCATTGTACACAGCAAAATACATTGGAGCAATCAAATTAACGATAGGATATTTGGGAGTGTTAGTATATCAAGAGAATCAATGGTAGGCCCTGTCTCTGTCCAATGAGAACATGTTGCATCAAATGATGCTGCATGTGGGGGGGGGGGGTTACCAGTTATTTAAACACCAAGCACACAGAAAATAGGGAACATTCTTGGGAAATCTGAAGATGAAGGGAGCTATGCGACAGTAGGAGTGCTGAGTGGGGTTGTACCTTGGATGAAACTGAAGGGTCTCCCCATTAAGCAGGACTTTTTCCAGAGGGATCCTAATGCTTAAACCTTGCAGAAGACAGAACCAGCTTTCCCGAGAGGGCTGGCTGAGACCCAAGCTTATCTGGTGGGGATTGCCTGAAGCTGTTGATGTCCCTACTTGTCAAGTGTCTTCAAAAGACAAACTTTTTGGAGACATATTTAAAATATTGTCCCACAGAGATGATGATTGCGCAGAACACATAATATGCTTTGACAGTCGCCAAACGTTTACAGGGACAATTAACCCCAGAGTTGTGAGAAAAGGTGTACAACATTTCACAGATTTGAAGGCGTCGATCAAATTCCAGATCTGTGGCAACCATTGTTTATATAAAATAAAATATCTGCTTAAAGCTATATCTTAAATTGAAGTAGGAAGGAGGTTAATGTGTCCATATTATTCCCCGGGAAATAATGTACATTTAAACACCCAACGTCATTTCTCAAATAGCATTGCACTAAAAAGATAGTCCGTCTAATACCCCGGAAAAGAAATGTTGATTCCTCTTCTTTTTTCAAGCGATATTGTCATGCTTGCATGGCATTTTTAATTAACCTAGATGTTGTGTTCTCCAAAAAAGCCTCTATACTAAACCCAAGTGTGTCAACAAAGTAGTACAGGATTACGCCCTGTATTTATGCCGAACCAGAAGCCAATACTACCCGACTCCTAGAGTAGAATGGCCAATAGAATAAGAAAGTTATATGCAACGCCAATGTTATGTTTTTCTCTGATGCCAAAACTTGTCAACTGCGTTGGAGAAAATCAAGTCAAATATATGCTAAATTTCTTATAAGTGTATTAAATAATTTTACAGGGAAAGGTGATGCCGACAAGGAATTCATAAGATGAAGGCTTATCCTAGAAATTCTATATATATATATATATATATATATATATATATATATATATATATATATATATATATATATATATATATATACCTGTTTAGAACACTCATTTTATAGGCATCGATTTTTGTGTGTATTGTGTACCCAGCTACAAGTAAGATAATAGCAGGCAGATTTATGTATCTTCTCTTGTAAAGCTGCCTGCATCTATAGAGATTATTGCAGGTGATTTTCCAGCATAAAGTCAGGGGGACACCATTGATTTCGATTGATTATTTTGAATGAAAAGGAATATTCAGATACATAACAACCCATTTTCATCCCAACGTTTTATGGTCCGATTGTTGTGACGGGCGCTTTTAGATCAGGGAATGCCTCACTACACATTAAGAATACAAAATAGACAGAAATCGCTTGCAAAATGTATAACATAAAAAGTTTTGATCCTGAATCACTTTAATTAGAGCAGGTAGCTAAAATGCGTGTCTAAGATATAGGGCCTCATTACATGATTGTTGTATCCCGCCGGTAAATCCGTCCGGATACCACCAAATGCAATTACTGTTACTGGTACTTGGACTGCTGGAATTACGGGCAGATTACAAGTGCTGGGAAGGGTAGTAAATCCCCATTCCATGGAGTCCCACAGGACTAAATGGGGGGATTTTCTGGTACTACTGTCACAGGTAATACCAATGCCAAGTAATTCTGGCAGTTTTTACCGGTAAGGGGTCCGATTTACCAGAGGTAAATCGGGCCCCTTACCATCAAACTCAGAGTTGGCCGGTGCGGTAACGTACTGTAAACGGATTACCATCACGTTAATACTGCACCGTCAATCAACAAGAAAAGAAGCCACCCATCTCTGGGCTTTCCCTTGAATACCGGCTTGAACAAGCTGGTATCAAGAGTCTGCGTTTCAAACACAGTCAACACGTCCTAGTACTAGTGGATGAAGTAGGACATGTTCCTGAGATTTTATAGAAATATGTCCATTGTCCTCTGGAACACTGAGACTGATGAGCAGAGGCCAAACGGCATGGAAGCCTGTTGTGAGATTCATTGTGGAGTTTAAGGTAATGATGCGTTGCATTGATGTGTATTGCACGTTTCAAGTTGGGTGGACCTCTGAGATACCTGGTAGGGGGCAGCTATCTGTAAGATTCTCCATTTGGTCTGCTGTGGTCCACACTCAACTGCAAATTGTTGGACAGAAGAAGAACCACTGACTTTGGCTTCTGCTGGTTCTATCATCCTTATCTAGCAGGGAACGCCATGCAAAAGTTGCATTTTATTTAAAAAATGTTTTTCATATGACTGAATCCAGAAATTGCATGGTCAATATCAGTTGCATTGATACAATTATATACATAAGAATAAATATGGGTAACTAAAGTTTCGTTCGGCTGGCAGCACCATTTTTGGTAAATTGTAGGGACCGTTCAATAAAGAATGCAATCTAGCTAAGGAAACTCTGCTCTCCATGTTAAAAAAAGACACCACTACATTGCACAGGCTCACTGTAAAACAAGTGATCCACCTCAGAAAAAAAGAACTGGAGGAGGGCAAAACTTCTTAAGGCAACAAATGAGAAAAACAACAGGACATTCTGGGAACTGGTCTCTTGTGGCCCGAGCCACACTCGCGTAGCAAACAGGTTCGCAGATCATAACTGGGGTAACCCTTTTAGTTTTGTGAGGTTACAGATTTTGCCATCTATCTTAATAGGAGCTGAACAGAGCTAGAGAGATAGTATTGGTGTTGCTATTACGAACTCTGACCCTACTAATATTTCATTTTTCGATCAGTAAGGTTTTAGCTGCAGTCTCGGATCAAACCCGTAATTGTTGACTTGGGCCCAATGGAGTTCCGGCTGATCTCTTTTGGATGCAAATTGATTGCTCAGCCCCATTTTTAAAAATATATTTTAATGCGATTAGTGTTTCAAAATACATCCCATTGACTTGGAAGATATCAATTATACATCCTATCTTTAAAAAAGATCCTAGAGATTTCCTTGCCTCGGACAGGCCAATCTCATCAATGGGCTCATTGTTCAAAATATTTGGGTGACTACTTTTGGTTCGATTGGAGCAATGGGTGGCTGATAATCAGATTCTGGACAATATCCAACTAAGCTTTCAATCAGGAGCTGGCACAATTGAACAAGCATTAAACCTATACATTATAATTGCAAACTCCTTAAATTTGAAGCAGGAACCCATTTATTTGGCCTATATGGACTTGAGTACGGCCTTTGATAAAGTGAACCAAGGAAAAGTGTGTGCCATGCTCTGTTCACTACACTGTCTGGAGAAACTACTGGAGTTGTTGATTAATCTCCATGAAGAGATATTGGCGTGGGACGTGGCCAGAAGCCATGTAAGAAAGACGTGCCTGAGCCAAGATTCTGGCCTATTGAGCAGCGTATGGTGTGATTACCAGATTAATTGACATTTAATGTTGATTTCAAGTCGAGAGGCACTCGGGTGCCCTATTTAACAGGGCCTTCATAAGTAGAAGTGGCATTTTAGGTGTGGAAAACCGATGCCCTAGGGATGGCACCCACGAGAAACAAGATGGCGGTGAAGCATCGGCGCTTGATAGTTTGGAACACTGAGGAAGGAGCAGTTGCAGTATCTTACACCAATGCACGCAGAGTGCCTGAGACCGGAACCAGGAAAGAGAAGGTAGTGGCCAACATACTTCAGGAAGGGTGACGTGGCCCGTGCATGAAGCAGGACGCCTGGAGAAGATTGTGAAGAACGGTGAGGAGGGGGCTATGCGACTGGTTGGGCCAATGCCAGTGAGAGAGCAGTGGAGACTGAGTTCTGTGGTGGGGCTCAAAGGAAGGCAGACACGCAGCCACAGCAACTGCATCCATGGGAGTCAGGAGGGAGGTCAGAGCACTCACTGTGCGGGTACACTGCGGGATGTGGCGCTGGTGCTGGCGGCCCGTGAATTCCATTTGAGCCGGGGTTTGACCTAAGAGGAAGGTGCAAAAACGTGTGACACTGCATGAAGCGGTGTACAACACCGGTAGCAGATTGTGACCCAGGCCAGACACCCTGGGGCAGTGAGCATGGCAAGGGGGCAAACGTGCTGAAACTGCTGCATAAACTGTGAAATTCAAGCACATATGAAGCTGTGAGGGGAAACAGCAAAGCACATAAGGCCACAACTCAAGGGTACTGTGCACTTCCCTGGGCCTGAAGTGTGGCAACACCACCAAGGGGCAGGAGCTAAAACCCAGGACTGCACTGCAGGGTATCAGGCACGACTAAGGGGTCTGGTCTCATGCAGAGTGGAAACCCTGTCTGGAAGTGTGCTGCCGGATTGGCTTCAGATACTGCCGACAGATCCTAGCAACTGGACTTGGAGTATACAGGATTGAGGCATAGTAGGGACCAGCACAGAAGATGCACAAGAGACCCCTGAAGATTAGGTGCAGCAGACTGGAGTTATCATCACATGGAATGGAAAAGAGATCAGGCTAGGGAGTGATACAGACAGTGAGTCAGTCATACCCAGAGACACATGTTGGATAAGAGGCCTCAGGGGAACCCAGAGCAGACCAAGATGGACACCTATGCCAAGAAGAAGGGACCGGGAAGTGGCCGTCGCCAGCAGGAGAAGAACCCAGAGAGGTGGCCAGGTGAGGACACATGCAGGAGGGTACGGAGAGTGTTAGGAAAGATTTCGTAATTGTAGGTAATTTTCCTTCCATGTGGCAACCCCTAAACTTTTTGCTGTTGTTTTTCACCTTGTTCTTGACTTTGCCAGAGAAGTGCAGCCTTCTGCCGCACTCCTCTGGGCTTTCGCTCCTTTCTTATGGGGAAACTGACATGCCCTTAAGACAGTCAGTACCGGGGAACGCTGTTTCCCGTAGTTTCTTTTATCATGTTGCGGCTTTCGTGCAACATGACACAAGAGGGCACTGTAAGCTAAGTTACAGCTCTCTTGGGTCTCTAGCCTTCTACAGGCCCTAGATACTCGTTTAGGATTGTATCTGATCGGTGCAAGTGATTCAGGGACGGGAATGGTGGCAGCGATCGTTTCTTGTGTTTTGAGCTCCTTTTGGCGTTCTAAGCGCGTTTTCCGCGCTTAACTCAAAATGGTGGCCTGGCACCCAAAATGGCCAGACCACGAGGCTCCTTTGTCCTGTCCGCTGACCGTCTTGCTCCCTTCACCTTCCCCAGGTCGAGCCGACCCGGGGCCTTCCTTATTTGGGCATGTACTTTCCCGCGAAACACAGATGCTTTCGCGGGCTTCTAATTGTCTTGTGTGTGCCTCCAGGATGTGGGCTGGGATGTCTGGTCCCAATACACATCCTGGGTGCCAGAGAGTCTAGGGTGGTGTGAATGCCTGGGACCACCGTGGTCCGTGATTGGTCCACGAATGGTGTGAATGTTGATGAGCGGATCTCCCATTGGGTCCCCTCCGTTTTGGCGCGAAGGGAACCATGGATAAGAGGGGGCTGGAAACACCACTACCATGTCGATCTCCTGAGTTCTCACGAACGAAGGAATACAGGAGCCAAGTATCCTGCAACCAAGAGGCTGGACCGAGGAATCGCTGGTGACCCGCTGAAGGACTTCTCCTCTGCACTGCTGTCACCTTGTGAAACCCTTTTCACCTTTGATCGAACCAGAAGGCCTGTACTGGTACTTCGACCCTTTGGAATAGCGTGAACAGCTATTCTCGGCATCTTCACCATCTCCTGCCAGTAAGCCTTCGGAAGCGTCTCTGGGCCATCCAGCTGACTGACCAGCTTACACGGGAGTCTTGCTCTGTAACCGCCGCCAGGTTGTGTAGTATATCGAGTCCTTGTCACTCTCACACGCTTCGTACACTTGGTGTTCCCAGGTCTGAAGTGAGTAGTGTACATTGGGCTCAGATACACACGGCCGCCTCGTTGCCCTGCTGTGGTAACAAACTGTGCGGGTTTCTTCGATTGGGACGTCTTTTTAATCAACACGATGACGAGGCATTCCCTGCTCTTCTGAACCTGCCAGCTACTGAAATGGACGCAGAGAAGCCTGGGTCTGCTTGCATCGGGGACCGGTGAGTAGCATAGCTAGGATCTGGTCGCCCTCCTGCAGGAGCCCATTGCTTTTCCCCGCTGTGTAAAACAGCACCCTTGTCCGTACTCGCGCTCTGCTTCTGCCCACTGTGGAGGCTGCGCTTGAGTCGCGGAACTTGTTCTTCTTCTTTTGTGCACTAAACTGAACTGCCGGATTTCCCTCGAAGAGCTTCTCCTTTTGCCCGTTGGCACCAGCGCATGCAGGTACTTTTGAGCACAAGGCTCCACTCTTCGCAGGGCTCGGACTTCCATCTAGTTAGGTGCCTCTGAAGGTGAACTGGGTCTAAGCATTATTTCGCACTGCCTGTTTTCCCTCCCTTTTAGGTGGACTACACATTTCGTGCATATAACGCTTGAGACTTGTTGTATTTGTATATATATTGTGTTGATATGGTATGTGTTGGTTTACTATCGTTATATTGTGATTTTCTCGCTACAGTCATTGTTTTAAAGGCCTTGGAATAAATGTGTATATATTTTTAATATAACAACTGTTTGGAGTAGTTTGTAAGTGATCTTGCTTTGTGTACTCATTGCGGGCTTTCAGTCACCCTCACCCCTCTTGAGACCTAGTCTTGACCGCCGCGATCGCTACCTTGATTGGTCTGGCTCGTCCAGAGGTTACCCTGTTCCAAGTAATTAGGTTGGCCTTCTGAACTTCTGCGCCACCAGGACAGAGTTCAGAAATCCGTCTTAACAAATTGGTGTACAGCGGTGGGATACGACTGAAGGTATCCAGTGTTGCGCACGAACTAAGGCATTTCAGGTTATTCCAACCAGGACACGTAGTGAATTGTTGTAGTATAACTTTAAAAAGGCCATAGTCCTATCTAACAGTATGGAAACAAATACCTTGTTAACTTTAAATGCTTCCAAATCAGAAACATTGAAAAAGATGTGTGCGGAGAGAGGTGTTTCCTCTCAAGGCACTAAATTGGAAATGATCCAAAGAATCGTGGCGTGGCAAGAAGCACAGCTTGACGCTATAACTTCTGAGGACAGTGCGGAAGGTGGTGGGGCTGCTCTCACTGGTAGAACCGACGGTTCTGCCGCTGCACTGATCCATCGCGACCACGAGGACAGGGAGGACGAGATGTCTAATGTTTCCTCTGCCAGTGCTGATGGGGAGGCTATGCTTGAATTCAAGAAGCAAGATCTGCGGTTTAGGCAGCAGGAGCTTGAATTCAGCATAGCCAAACGAAAAATCGAACAGGCAGAAAAACAAAAAGACAGGGATCACCAGTTGGAACTGGCCAAGCTTCAGTTTGCAAATGGGTCCAAGGGTCCTGGACATGGGTCTGGGGCCTCCTCTCATCCACGGTTTCCGAAAGATCTGCTCAGTGTATATGAGGAAAGGAATGACATTATGGACTGGCTGAATGCGTTTGAGTATGCATGCGAAGTTCAACAAGTTGACAATGCTGATAAGATTGCGTGGTTGCTCAGTAGACTGCCCCATTCTGGCTGTAGTGCCATTATGGAAATGTCGAAGGCTGAGCGAGCTGATTTCGCAATGTTAAAGCAAACTCTCATTTTAAAGTTTGGGAAGACTCCGGCCCAATATTTGAAACGTTTCAGAGAGTATAAGAAAAAGGAAGGTGGTACTTGGGCATCTTATGTCACTGAATCCTTGAAAAACTTAACTGGCTGGGTCGAAGGATATAAGGTTTCTACCTTCGAAGGCATGATAAATCTTGTCATGCTGGAACACATTTTTTCATCTTCTTCCCCGGAGCTTAAGCAGCATTTGGCCGATTCGAAGGAGATAGATCCTAAGAAGCTGGCCATTGCAGCAGACATATGGGTGTCACATCGAGTGTCCCATAAGGACAAAACTCATCCTGGTAAGCAGGAGGAAGGGAAAAAGTCCAAAGATAAGGAGTGTGGAGAATCTGATAAATCTTCTTCTCATAAGGGCCACAAAAAGAAAAATAAGGCTAAGACACAAGAGAACTCACAGGGTAGTGGAGGTCCGCCTCCGAAACAGAACTTTGGTTACAATAAGCCTCCCTATGTAAACAGACCCAATGGATCTTGTTTTGCTTGTGGAGCAACTGACCACGTGAAGGGGGATCCCCGGTGTAAGGTTAGACCTTTGGGGGTCCACTCTGCTAATCTGGCCTTCTCCTCCTACGAGGAAGAAGAGATTACAGGAGCATCCTTCTCCTCAGACTCATTTCCCAGCGGGATAGAGGCTGAGGTAGTTTTAGTTTCCCTGGGTTCCTGGGAGCCTAAAGTCGCAGAGGCTTATGCTAGGATTCCGGATAATACCAAGCACCTCTTTAAAGACAGTGTGCTGATCAATGGACTAGATACTCCAGCTCTTAGGGATAGTGGGTGCAGTCGCACTGTAGTGGATTCTACGTTGGTAGACTCAGAGGAAGTTGCCAGAGCTACTCTGATGCCCACTAAGTTGGCTGACGGCCCACTCCGTATGTTCCCAGTAATACCTGTAAATCTTACTTTAAATGGTACAGCAGTCAGGATTCCAGTGAGCATCCAGAGAAACGTCCCGGGAAAGGTCTTGTTAGGTAATGATCTCAGAGCTTTAGGGCTCGTAGGAGAGACTGCCGAAAGACCCTACACACGGTCTCAAGCACGGGCAGCATTGGCCAAGACCAATACGCCGCCCCAGCCGAAGGGGAAACCCAAGGCGAAAGGAGTCGACAAGTCAAGACGAGGGAAAGAGAATATTCCCCCGAGCTCACCTACCACTGCGGTGGAGGAAGTTGGTCAATCGCCCGGGCCTGACGAGGAGGTGGCGATGCCTGAAGTATTTGACCCCAACGATCATCCTGAACTAAAAGACTTGTTAGTTGAAGGAGGTCCTGATAGGGACGAATTCAGTAAAGGCCAACGTGAGTGCCCATCTCTGGAAGGCCTAAGGAGACAGGCCTGCTCCCAGCTTGAGGGTGAACCTCCTGGGATGCATAGGATTTATTGGGAAGGTGGACTCCTGTATAGTGAGCCCACAGAGTCTACAGAAGGAGACAATAGGAGGTTGGTGGTTCCCCTTGCTGTTAGGCCCTTCCTCCTGCAGTTGGCGCATGAAGTTCCCCTTGCTGGACACCTTGGTATGAAGAGGACCAAGCAAAGGTTATCCATGCACTTCTACTGGCCCAAGATGGGGGTGCAAGTAGAAAGTCACTGCAGGAGTTGTGCCTCCTGCCAGTTGTCTGGTAAGGTTGGGGCGACAATCCAAGCTCCGCTGGTACCGCTCCCAGTTGTGGGGGTACCATTTGAAAGGGTAGGGATCGACATCGTTGGTCCCCTTGACCCGCAAACATCCTCAGGCAATAGGTTTATCCTGGTGCTGGTCGACCATGCAACCAGATATCCTGAGGCCATCCCATTGAAAACTGTAACTGCCAAGTCAGTTGCAGAAGCTTTACTCGGCATATTTACTAGCGTTGGCTTTCCTAAAGAAGTTGTGTCGGATCATGGCAGCAGCTTTATGTCGAAGTATATGCAGGCTAAGTGGAAAGAGTGTGGGGTCACCTACAAGTTCTCTTCTGCATACCACCCCCAGACCAATGGTCTGGGGGGGCGTTTTAACAGGACGTTAAAGAGCGTGATTGGGGCTCTGGAGGAGCCTCAGAGAAGAAAATGGGATCTTCTTGTTTCATGCTTACTGTTCGCCTACCGAGAGGTACCACAGGAGGGTATTGGCTTCAGCCCCTTCGAACTTCTGTTCGGTCATCCCGTACGGGGACCCTTAGCCATCGTCAAGGAGGGATGGGAGATGCCCACTCCCCCTGTTACTACCAAAGTGGTTGATTATGTGCTAGGGCTCAGAAAACGGATGGTACTTCTGATGGGCTTGGCTAGTGATAAATTGAAGGCAGGGCAAGCGCTGGTGAAACATTGGTACGACCAGAAAGCTTCCCTCATCAACTTTACACTTGGTCAGCAAGTCCTGATCATGAATCCCATAAGGCCTCGAGCTTTACAGGACAAATGGTCAGGCCCTTACCCAGTGGTGGAGCCCCTGGGTGAGGTTAACTATTCAGTGGACCTTGGAAGGCCTGTACAGGCTCCAAAAGTGTTTTACGTGAATAGGCTGAAGGCTTTCGTCCCAAGCGTCGAAATCGCAGCACTGCTACTGGCTTCAGACGTTGAGGAAGAGGAGTCTGAACCTCTCCCCGACCTGTTCCAAAGCAGTCCTTCAGATAGCTCTTTGAGGGTGTCCGAGTGGCCCCTCACCAAAATGGACAAGGTTCAGTGGTTTACCTTGGACATGAAGTAGGTGGAGGGAGGAGACAGCCTCTACCCAGTAAGGTACACGCAGTACAAGACTGGCCTACCCCCACTACGCAAACCCAAGTGAGAGCCTTCTTAGGACTCACGGGGTATTACCGCAATTTTGTGGCAGACTATGGCACCATAGCTGCCCCTCTGACTGCCCTCACAACTCCGAAGAAACCCAAGAAGGTAACTTGGACCGACGAGTGTGAGAAGGCCTTCAATGGCTTAAAAGACTCCTTGTGCCAGGCCCCTGTCCTCAGGGCCCCTGATTATCAAAGACCTTTTATCGTGCAGACGGACGCCTCTGACACTGGGATAGGAGCTGTACTATCACAAGTAGATGAGAAGGGTAAGGAACACCCTATTGGTTTTATTAGCCGCCAGCTTAAGGACAGAGAGCTCAGATGGTCCACGGTAGAGAAAGAATGTTTCTCTGTTGTGTGGGCCCTAAGGAAGCTGAGGCCCTACCTCTATGGGACCCACTTCACTGTGCAAACTGACCATAAGCCGTTAAAGTGGCTAATGAACATGAAGGGGGAGAATCCAAAGTTGCTTAGGTGGTCCATAAGTCTACAAGGCTTCGACTTCACTATTGAGCATAGGCCAGGTGTCCAAAATAGCAATGCTGATGGGTTGTCCAGAATGTTTAACCGACCTGAACAAGAGACTCATCCAGGGGTGGATTAGTTCCCCCTGTCCATAGTCTGGGAGGGGCGAGTGTTAGGAAAGATTTCGTAATTGTAGGTAATTTTCCTTCCATGTGGCAACCCCTAAACTTTTTGCTGTTGTTTTTCACCTTGTTCTTGACTTTGCCAGAGAAGTGCAGCCTTCTGCCGCACTCCTCTGGGCTTTTGCTCCTTTCTTATGGGGAAACTGACATGCCCTTAAGACAGTCAGTACCGGGGAACGCTGTTTCCCATAGTTTCTTTTATCATGTTGCGGCTTTCGTGCAACATGACACAAGAGGGCACTGTAAGCTAAGTTACAGCTCTCTTGGGTCTCTAGCCTTCTACAGGCCCTAGATACTCGTTTAGGATTGTATCTGATCGGTGCAAGTGATTCAGGGACGGGAATGGTGGCAGCGATCGTTTCTTGTGTTATGAGCTCCTTTTGGCGTTCTAAGCGCGTTTTCCGCGCTTAACCCAAAATGGTGGCCTGGCACCCGAAATGGCCAGACCACGAGGCTCCTTTGTCCTGTCCGCTGACCGTCTTGCTCCCTTCACCTTCCCCAGGTCGAGCCGACCCGGGGCCTTCCTTATTTGGGCATGTACTTTCCCGCGAAACACAGATGCTTTCGCGGGCTTCTACATGTCTTGTGTGTGCCTCCAGGATGTGGGCTGGGATGTCTGGTCCCAATACACATCCTGGGTGCCAGAGAGTCTAGGGTGGTGTGAATGGCTGGGACCACCGTGGTCCGTGATTGGTCCACGAATGGTGTGAGTGTTGATGAGCGGATCTCCCATTGGGTCCCCTCCGTTTTGGCGCGAAGGGAACCATGGATAAGAGGGGGCTGGAAACACCACTACCATGTCGATCTCCTGAGTTCTCACGAACAAAGGAATACAGGAGCCAAGTATCCTGCAACCAAGAGGCTGGACCGAGGAATCGCTGGTGACCCGCTGAAGGACTTCTCCTCTGCACTGCTGTTGCCTTGTGAAACCCTTTTCACCTTTGATCGAACCAGAAGGCCTGTACTGGTACTTCGACCCTTTGGAATAGAGGGAACAGCTATTCTCGGCATATTCACCATCTCCTGCCAGTAAGCCTTCGGAAGCGTCTCTGGGCCATCCAGCTGACTGACCAGCTTACACGGGAGTCTTGCTCTGTAACCGCCGCCAGGTTGTGTAGTATTTCGAGTCCTTGTCACTCTCACACGCTTCGTACACTTGGCGTTCCCAGGTCTGAAGTGAGTAGTGTACATTGGGCTCAGATACACACGGCCGCTCCGTTGCCCTGCTGTGGTAACAAACTGTGCGGGTTTCTTCGATTGGGACGTCTTTTTAATCAACGCGACGACGAGGCGTTCCCTGCTCTTCTGAACCTGCCAGCTACTGAAACGGACGCGGAGAAGCCTGGTTCTGCTTGCATCGGGGACCGGTGAGTAGCATAGCTAGGACCTGGTCGCCCTCCTGCAGGAGCCCATTGCTTTTCCCCGCTGTGTAAAACAGCACCCTTGTCCGTACTCCCGCTCTGCTTCTGCCCACTGTGGAGGCTGCGCTTGAGTCGGGGAACTTGTTCTTCTTCTTTTGTGCACTAAACTGAACTGCCGGATTTCCCTCGAAGAGCTTCTCCTTTTGCCCGTTGGCACCAGCGCGTGCAGGTACTTTTGAGCACAAGGCTCCACTCTTCGCAGGGCTCGGACTTCCATCTAGTTAGGTGCCTCTGAAGGTGAACTGGGTCTAAGCATTATTTCGCACTGCCTGTTTTCCCTCCCTTTTAGGTGGACTACACATTTCGTGCATATAACGCTTGAGACTTGTTGTATTTGTATATATATTGTGTTGATATGGTATGTGTTGGTTTACTATCGTTATATTGTGATTTTCTCGCTACGGTCATTGTTTTAAAGGCCTTGGAATAAATGTGTATATATTTTTAATATAACAACTGTTTGGAGTAGTTTGTAAGTGATCTTGCTTTGTGTGCTCATTGCGGGCTTTCAGTCACCCTCACCCCTCTTGAGACCTAGTCTTGACCGCTGCGATCGCTACCTTGATTGGTCTGGCTCGTCCAGAGTTTACCCTGTTCCAAGTAATTAGGTTGGCCTTCTGAACTTCTGCGCCACCAGGACAGAGTTCAGAAATCCGTCTTAACAGAGAGCAAGATATTGGAAGCTATAGCAGCACTGAGGGCCTCCATGGAAAAAATAATTGATGAGGTTAAGAGTGACATGGGTTTGTTGAGGCAGAATGTATGAACACTGGCATCAAGGGTCAGCAAGACATAGATGAAGGTGGAAGAAGTTTGAATATCATGCAGGAGCTTAGATATACAGTACAGACCTTAATTTTGAAAGTGCGTTTACTACAGAGAGAGAGCGGAAGATGTAGAAGGGAGGGCGCAGAGAAGCAACATCAGAATCCTGGGACTACTGGAGGGAGAGGAAGGCAGAGAGCAGAACACTTATGTCAAAAACATGTTGCTGCAAGAGGTGGGCCCAGGCACGCTAACACAAGGATTCATGGTGGAAAGGGCCCACAGATCATTATATAAGATGCTGTCCCCTGAAGCACCACTGAGACAGATCATCACGAAAATCTTGAACTTTAAGGACAGCAAGAGCATTTTGGACTTATCTAGGGAAGTGGGGATAAAAAGGGCGCCCGCAACTCTGGCTATCGATCCTGATTATACCATACAAGTACAGAGGTTCAGGAATCAGTTTGTTCCAACAACGGAAAGGGTACGCCAGCAAGTTCTGAAGTACATGCTCCTATACCCAACCAAAGTAAATACCCTGCATAACGGAAAAGCTCTTTTCTTTGAGAATCCTGAAGTAGTAAATCAGTGGATGCACACTAACAAAATGCCACCAATGGTGGACAAGAGGAATATCAACCACTGAAGGAGTATGCGTCCAGGCACAGGAGCGGGTGCTCCGGCCCACATTGAATATTGGCTAATCACACATGCTTGAGAAGAGAAAAACGTAGGGAGCTGCTTGAACAGATGGCACAAGCTCATGCAAACTGGTACTTTGCACTGCTTGGTTGCTGACTGGTGCGGCTGCACAGGTTATGTTTGTGGTAGGATCCATGGTATTCAACTGTCAAGTGCCCCTCTGAGCAGGTGGGATGAATTACAGATTGGTCAGAACGGGATGGTACTGTTAGGATGAGTAGTTATAATTGGTTTGTTTAGTTGTTTGAATTTTATGTTACAAGGTGGCTTGCTTAAATGTAGTGGAATTAGGTGAGAGGAATGGGGGAGCTTAGCAATAAAAGAATATGGATGGGGAAAGTACTAGGAGGCCTTGCTTTACCGTGAGCCAAGCACACCGTAATCAATGAGATGATGGATGAGTGTGGAGTATTGTGGAGATCTGAACGTGAGATCAATAGTATTTCAGAGGTTTTATGAACAATTGTATAGCCAGGACATGGTAGGAGACCTGAGCGATATAGAAGACACTGTCTCAGATCGCTTTGCCCAGACTGGGGTGTGCATAGCGAGAGACTTTTTCGGGCACCACTTACCGCATAGTGACCAGAGCCTTAACGACAGGGAAGACACCAGGAGGAGAAGGCCTCCCGGCTGGATTCTAAAAATAATTCATTGACATAGTGGCACCAAGCTGCTGGAAACCTTTGAAGAAGCGTATGAGTGTGGGAAGCTACCAAATAGTACGCCCATGTACATAATTGTCCATATACCAAAGTCAGGTGAACCGACACAGAAGTGCTGATCATATAGACCTCTGTTAATGGTCAATCAGGATCGCAAAATCCTTACGGCCCTCATAGTGGAGAGGCTACAGACAGTCATTGGGCAACTAATACACCTGGGTCAGACAGGGTACATCCTGGGGAGAACCACATCTGTGAACTTGAGGAGGTTACATATGGTAATTGACAGGAAAAGATTATGGGATGATAGAAGTGCAGTGATCTTGCTCTGTGCTATCAGAGCATCTGATTCGGTTAGATGGAGTTGGCTCTACACCACTCTGGAACATTTTGGTGTAGGTGAAGAGTTCTTAGGTAGATCAAATGAATGTATGCAGAGCCTTCGGCTAGAGTGAGGACAGGCAAACATGTATCGGAACAGTGGTATTTGCAAAGGGTCATGAAGCAGAGTTACCTTTTGTCCCCTATATTGTCTATACTGGCACTTAAGCCCCTAGCGGTGTTCCTCAGATCAGAATTTAGGGAAGTGGGACTGAAGGTGGATGGAGTTGACCATGTGGACTTGCTATTCACACACAAAATGCTACTGTATGTCAAGATCCTGGAGGACACCTTACCACAAATCTTTGAGGTGTTGGATAATTTTGCAGTGCTCTCAGGGATTACAGTCAGCTGGGATACATCTTGCATATTTCTGTTGAGTGGCTTGGCAGGCATGGTGGAGACACAATTGCCTAAGCTGTGCCTGCAATGAGTGAGCAAAACATTTTGGTACCTGATGGTGAATATATGCCACAAGGTTCAACTGTCGCACAAGCTCAACATGGTCAAAGCGGGATTGAATAATACGTCACCTTCTGGGAGGAACTCCCACTGTCAGTGATTGGGAGGCTAGCACTCATTAAGATAGTGGTCCTTCCACATCTACTGTATCATTTTATAAATGTTTCATATTACAAACTGACGTCCTTTTTTAGAGAGTTAAGTGCTATACTGGGCCGGTTCATCTGGGGTTTGGGGACGTTCAGAATAGTTCTTGGGTTGTTATGCAGGGATTATACTAAGGGTGTCATGAGACTCCTTCGCCTAGCAGGGCAATTAAAGAACATTGCGTTGTGGCTCTCGGATGAGGAGACCCAGGAAACTAGTCTTTTACAGGCAGCCATAGAACCACACCTACTGAAACAGCTGCTGTGGTTACATGATAAAAGAATCTCAGACACCCCATACATGCTGCAGCTCGGTAGGAAAATCTAGCAACAAACTATTAAAATGCTGTGTATAGGAGAACCTTATTCTCCATATATTCCCTAAGTGGCTATGAATGGAAAGGACAGAGCGGACCATATGCTTATTTGATCTCAACGGGAGGACAATGAGGTAACAATATGGGGGGATCTATTTCAGGACAGTGAGTTACTTATGTTTGAGAGTAGGGTAGATTTGACAGAGGTGGCCACCAGGCAGTTTTTAGCATATACCAAGCTAGTGCACGAAACAAGGACCAGGTGGCAAGGATTCCTGCACAAACTGGAGCAATGTGGCATTTTGGGGTTGGTATACGACATATCTGAAGGAGGCCAAAAGGGTTTTTTGAAGTTATAGCAGGGCAAATTATGGAGACTACATTAGGATACACTGGCAGTGAAATCCTATTGGGGGGGGTGATTTGGGCAGAGAATTTAGTGAGCAGCAATGGGTAAACACATTACTTTACATGATGTTAGGACACCTACCTGTGGTGGGAGGCAGGGGGGTCCTTTGGGGCCAGCCCGAGCCTGGCAGTTGTATCCCGGTTCTGGGTTTGGAGGAGATGCGCCTTCCTGGGTTCACCTTCTCATAAGGTGCCATCCTGTTCTGTGTGGGCTGGTGAGCGTGCGCCGATAGCACAGGTCGTTGGTGAATGAGCTTGTGTCTCAAGCCTCGTTCTCGCGGCAGCTCTGCCTCCACACATGCGCCGGACCTGTTTGCACATCAAGCCTCCCTTCCATGCCGGGTTCCTACTTAAGCGATCTGGTCTGGAAACTCACAACGTCTCAACGCGGTTTGGGTTTTGACCTTCCGCTTTGCTCCTGAACCTTATTGTTCACTTACCTTCCTTGCTCCTTGTTCCTGTGCCAGTTCTTCCTGGGACCTGGTTGTTCTAGCCCTTGGTTTCCTTGGGTCCTTACTTTCCTGGTTCTTGGTTACCGATCCTGGCCCTGGGGTTAGTCTCCTGCTGTGACCCTTCTTGTTCTCCCCCACCTGTCCTGCCTCCTTGCCTGCTCCTTCCAGTTACCTTCCCCTGGTCTCTTGCCTTCTCTCCAGAGTTCCTTCTCTCTGTTTGCTTCGCTGCCTCCTGCCTTGCTTGGGTGCTGTGGCTCTTGGATCTTATGCAAATCCAGCAGCATTGGAACACAACACACTCAGTCCAGCAAATCCAGCAGCAGTGGACCACTATGCACTCTATCCTGCAGATCTACATTGACAGACCTTCCTTGCCAGTGCTTGCACTGTTCTGTCGTCACGTTAAAAACAGGGAAGAGTCCATCCGTGGCGTCAGGAGCTGGTCCCCTTTCAATCCTATGTTATCAGGGCAGAACTGGGGCCGGTTCTTTGCGCTGCCTTCCATCTTCCAGCCTACGACTTCAATGATCTGGCTACTCCAGTACGCAAGTCTCTTGGAAACTCAGGTATGCAACGTCCACGGGACGCACAACTTAACAGATTGAGACGCCTTACCTCCAGTTCTGATACTGAGATGAATGAATCCCAGGAGCTCAGAGAAGACATCAGAGCATTACGGTCCGAGATGGCTACTCTACGTCAAGAAAATGTAAATCTACGTCAGATGGTTGTTAAGGGAACTGGTACCAACCCTCAAGCCGACACATTGTTCTGCACAGGTTCTGCAACACCTACACGTCTTATTCCTACAGCATCCATCTTAAGCAGCACTTCCCCTGATCTACTTTCTCCTGGGCCTTCTCTTGATGTCACTATATCCCTTACTGATCTTGGGGACTTTTCAATTCTGTTAATAATCCTGTCAACCTATCCTAAAACTCCCTTGACCCATAACCCGCTGATGCCAGTACTTCAGGCGGGTGAGTATACAGAGGTGGGGTGTGATAGCCTGTGGTGTTGCTGGTGAAGCGGGACACCCTACTGCAGCAGAAAGGGTCCCTATCCCAACAGGTACATAACTTGGATGAGTGTACCCTTCTGCAGGATATGTTGTCAAGGGATATAATCCCCTACTCCCCACTGGCTTCCCGCCTTCTCCTTCTCCCTTTCTGCACTTCCCATCTTTCTGTCTCTGCACCTCCACTCCATTCTCTTGATCTTCTGCGTCTTCGAACAAACTCCAAAGATCAAGAATTTCTTTTCCCTTCTGTAGCTGCTTCCCCTTATATTTTGCTACTAAAAATGTGTACATGTGTTCCAAAATGCTCTTGTTGTGTGAGCCCTGCCCTGGCCATGGGCAGGGCATCACCCCTCACCCCGTCTCTGCGATCCACTGCTTATATTTCTCCTCACTGTCACGATACAGTGGCAGGGCCTTATACATGTGCTCTATTGGTGTTTCTCTCCCCATGCTAGTGATGTCTGTCTCTTACTGACCCAGCAAAGTATGTTTAATGCACTGTGCACGCTGCTCCTTGCTTATGACAACAAAACCAAAGAAAATCAAACCCCACCCCTATCTAACCCCTTCCTTGCACACATACACCACTCCAGGAAACCATCCGATACCACACCACACCGTGACACACACACTTGCTCCCCTTGCCTACTCTTTATTCGATAAACACAAATATAATAAAATCAAATAACAAGCTAACATAACAACCACTACTTATTCCAGGCCTATTATAAGACCACTACTCTTATTTTTATATTCCACCTTTAAATAATATATTATCTTGGGGTACCACCTTACCTCCCCTTCCGAGGGGGACACCCTGCCTTACCTTTGCTTTACCTTATAATGCCTTACCGAGACACTCTATTCATAGTACAAATTTTAACAACAAATAACCGTGACCTCATCCACATTGCATTGACGACATCGCTCTCTACGTACTCACACCTTTCGCACTTCCCCATGCACCTGTCCCCTACTTGTTATCTCTTTTTAGAGTCTCCTCACATTTGCGTGCTCACCCCGAACTCACAGGGTTCCAACACCAGCCTGCACTTTCCTAAGAGCCGCGCCCCGCTTCAAAGAGCAGGGAGGACTTCTCTTAAAATGGCTCCTGCTAAACAGGGTTGGACTGGGACAAAAAAATAGGCCCGGTCACCCCAAAAAAAAGTGGCCCGCCCATCGCCTCAAAAAAGTGCCCCACCCCTCGCCTTACGACCCTTGACCTCTGATGACATCACCGGAAGTGATGTCATTTGACCCCCCACCCCAGAAGCGATGAAACACTACCTTTCACCCCTTGACAAAACAGGAAGTGGCATCAAATAGCATTGTTCCTAAGTACACTAAATTACTGTTAATCCAAGCAGACGTCCAATGCAACATGATAATGTTATTGTATAGCACTTACGCTTAATTAAGCTCTTTTTTATAGAATACATATGCATACAATATCATCCAACCTGTGTTGCTACTTATTTATCGACCTAAGAAGGATGAAAGGCTTTTTTTTTTTTTTCTAATTTGTTTTCCCCCAAACCGGCCCAGGCATGGCCAGAAACCGGCCCCCACTCCTCACAGACGATTTCGACCCCGCCACGGGCCGTAAGGCCAAGGGGCCAATCTGACACTGCTGCTAAACCACTCGGAACATGTGTTTTTTCAGGACCGGTGGGCGCAGCGACTTCTGGATAAGAGGCCTGAAAGCCTCCATAGGTACAGGGGGAGCTGGGATCACGTTGGGGTCACCAATTGAAGGCACGCCCCGAAACGCTCACACCAGAGAGAAAACAACCCGCTAGGGAAGAAAGGCCCAAGTCGATCTTGTAAGGATAACAAGTTTTATTCTCACACGCAGATGAGAGCAACAGCAAAGAACTCTGCTGCTAAGAACATTCTGCCGAAAAGAGGTACAAGGAGAAACTTTTAAAGATATACAGTGTCATAATGATGTAACAACATACAGTAAATAAATGCGCGACTGATTAGATGGACCCTATACATGTTTCACCTTTACCCATAAGTGGTGCCGGTCTATTGGTCCCAACCCAGTCCGTTCGTTTTCCATCACGTGGGTGCTGCGGGGCTCATATTCTTTTCATGTCGAAGGTCAGAAAACAAATGAATTACACTCCTACCATATGAATATTGTATCACTCATGCTGTGCACTTAGCAGGCCTTAAGACGGACACAAAGGTGCTTCTGGGGTACTCTAACCTTCACAAACACATTTTCATCACTCCCCTCCACTCCATCCGGCTGCAAGGTCTGCACCCTCGTTTTGCACTTGCGTGATCTGAATGACACCTGGCCTAGTAAGATCTTTGGCCGTCTTCCCTCTGTTCCTCCCCCATTGCCTCGTTGCACCTTGAAACACTTGTGTATAGGCGCGTTATAAATGTCATATCATATCATATAAATGTATCCTTCCCAGGACCTTGCAATACAAATCACACGATTGTGGCTTCAACGATAGGCCCTGTCCATCCTCTTTGAACATTTCAGGACTTGTTACTTGGGGGTTGGTGGTCAAAGGGCACCTGGTGCCATGGAATTCGGGTATCTTAAGGTTTAGTCAGTTATATGGGCTATAAGTGCTGGTCACCCGGGAATGGGCCGAGTCATGCTTTGGCCAGTGTGAGATAATGTGCACACCAGGTGCCGGTCTCTGATTGCCACCTTGTAGGGTACATTCCTCTTGGGTAAAAAAACACATCTTTGCAATACTTTTGGAACAATGAATAGACGTTGTGGCGGTTGGGGGTGTGAGCTGTCCTCATGGGAGCTCGGGCATCACTGGGGATTTCTGTGGTGTCGCGAATTTGGACCTGGGGCATGCAATGCCGCATCTACAGCGCAGGCCTTCCCTTCTACCTATGATTACTAAGATCTACACAAAATAGCAATGCCGCTCGCGCCTTGGGCCACACCATATAATTAGACTATATTTGGTTATATATGAATGGGGTCCAGTTAAACGGGAAGGCATCCCTGCCACTGTTCCCCCTCCCCCTGGCCCATCACAGTGCCTCAAATGCATCTTGCCACATTTTAAAGCGCCTATGGGAGTGGGACGAGGCTGTCCCCTTCCCAACAAGCCCCACAATGAGGCTAATGTCTTTTCTGTCCTGGTTTGGACCAAAAATGGTACCCACAATTATTTTTTCCCTGGGGCAATGCATTGGCGCCCTTGAGCACAAGGCTGTATAACTTGGTTCCTGGGAGGCAATCAACATTTTGTGGCAGATGAGCTCTAATTTCTATTGTGCTGTTTAAAGGGGTCTGTACTCTCATACCCATGCCCAATATCCTATTAGCCACTCTCTGCTCCCTAAAATCAATTTGTATCGAATCAGTACCACTTTCTCCCAGGAGGTTGCGACTAGTGCAGTTTAGTATATCCTCCTGTATTACTGATATAGAGCCGCGCATGGCGCAAAACCAATGCGTGCATTTATTTTTAAAGGCATCCCTGGTTTCAGGTTGATTTTGGGGCAATTTAGGGACTTTGGGAGTCATTACAAGGTTGGAGGTGACCATGCCGCAATTTGCGGCATGGTTACCCCCTTACCGGGTACCGGGTCCGGGTTCCTTAAATGAGGAATTACCGGGCCATTCCAACCTTGGAGGACCCGGTAATTCCTCATTCGAGGAACCCAGACCCGGTACATCCCCATTCCCATTCGAGCCCCCACAGGGCTCAATGGGAATGGGGAGGGAGCTAACAATGGGCCCGTTAATAACAGGCCCATTGTTAGCTCCCTGGTCTGCTAGCGGGACCTGCTAAGGGCACCTGGTTTTACCAGGCACCCTTTGCGGGTTCCGCGGGCAGACTCGTAATGGGGCGGTAAGCGGTTGATGGCTCCGGCACCATTACCGGCGCTGTTAACCCCTTACCACCAACCTTGTAATGACCCCCTTTGTCTAAAAATAGTACCCTCCCGGAGCATCCGTCAGTTAACGTACTGCCTTTCTTGTCCTGCCCAACCCATAATCGTGGTGCTCCAATATGTTCATAGGGGTGAGGTTTAATATTCACGCAATCAACCCCTAAGGCTGACTTCCCTGCATCTCCATCAGCGCTTGGCGCATAATCTGCCAGCCTGTTAGGCATCGGCGGAGGTGGAGTTTCTATGGGTGTCAGTGCTCTCCGTCTAGTTAGAGGGGGACCTTCATAGGTTGGGGTCTGGGTCCCTTTTTCAGTCCAGATGCTCACCCTACTAATGGGCCCTGTGCCGGTCATGTTAGTATGGCTAGTATTTTTGCTGGCATTAATTATGCGGCTGGCGGCTACATTAACCATTTTTAGATCGCCCGAGGCTCCCTGCATATTGGTTGGCTCCTCTGCCAAATATCTTCCCCTTTCATGGACTTCAATGTAGGGAAACCAACAGTGTCTTTAGTTCGACTATATCTGCCGAGACCATCCCACATTGGCACCCGCCTACCCCAACTGCCCCTTTCTGGCTTGATATGGGGAATGTGTTAGAGAGGTGCTTGGGCTGGACGATAGACAAGGCGCTGTGCTGCAGGACAGAACACCACTCGTGATGCACCCGGATTGCCCTATCATGTTTTGGCCTAAACCCATATAAGGGGCGGGGACATCAGACACAACAGTACAGTGAGTGTATCCCTCTTCCCCACTTTTCATTTCGGGGACAGTGCTGTTTTTGACTCGAGTGGCACGCCCAAATGAGGTGAGCTGCTTGTTTACATTCAGTTTCTTTGGTCTATTACTGGCTTGCGAGGGCCTGCCCTGTGATCCACGTGCTTTAGCTGGGTTCACAGGGATTGGCCCCTGACAATCCAGCGTAGACGCAACTTCGTCCTCTCTCCTTCTGGGTTTGGTTAGAAAGGGGACAGGAGTGATGTCGTGATAGGCAAGGAATTAACCAAGATCTGAGCATCGGGAGGGGGTTAATCGTCGTGACGTCCTTTGCGTTACATAAGGAAATTGCAGGTCCGTCTGGGATGGGATCAGCTTGTATTGAGCCAAGGAACTGCTTTAGCTCTTTTATCAAGTTATCAGCCTCCCCCATTTGGTCTTGTTGGTGCTGCCAGGCCGCTTTCTCAACGGAACTGTGTGGAAAGCGTGGAATGTTCCATTTCACAATTCAAATCTTCCGGCGGGCACCGCAGCCGTCACGGTCATGGCAGTGGTAAAATAGTAGGAGGCAAGTGTATAGTAAACTGGCGGAGACTAAGGTGGAAGTGAAAAGCACTTTGTAAGTTGGCCTCCTCCTAGCTTAACAGGGAGATATACTGTAATGCAATGACTGTGCAGGGGAAACTTCCTGTCCTCCCCACCTCTCACCTGCTCGAGGTCGGGCTCTCTGTGAGCAGTCTTTGCCTTACCTGCCAGAGGTGTCAGCCCACTCCACTTCACGGTAGGACTCCACATTACAGCTCACAGGGCCCCCTCTGGGCGCACCTAACACCTGCACCCTTGCCATGGGCTTCACACAGCAGGTGTCTACCAGTGACCAAATAGCCCAGGGGGGCGTGTCCAAAGTATGGGAAGACCACAGGGAAAGAATCAGGCAATTCCCCCTGCGGTGCACCTAACACCTGTGCCCTTGAAATAATTGTAAAGTATTGACCTTAGAATCATCTCCTATTTTTGCAAATGCAGCTCTACATCTCGTCACTTGCAGGAGCCATGCCCCCGCTTTTCTCAGTCCCCCCTGACAACTCCACCAGCAGCTATAATACATTTGGATTCGTAGAACTCTTAATTTGTCCACTCTTTATTTTTGTCAATATACATATGCCTATTGACTTATGCTTTGTGTTTACTTGCTGATTAGTGGAGAAAAGGATGTATGTGTGACATTGGAACTGCAGTCTAGAGACATTGGACTTCATTACACATTAGGCGGCCGCAGATTTGACGGTGCCGGTAAGGGACCGGCACCGTTCATTCCGGGCTGCCCTATTACGAGGTCTGCAGCGGGTCCCGCTATGGAATGCCTGGTCAGACCAGGCGTCCTTAGCGGGTCCCGCGAGCGGCCCAGGATGCTAACAACGGGCCCGTCATTAACAGGCCCGTTGTTAGCATACTCCCCATTCCCACTGAGCCCTATGGGGTATGAAATGGGAATGGGGATATACTGGGTCCGGGTCCCGAGAATGGGAATTACCGGGCCCGCCAAAGTCGGCATGGCCCGGTAATTCCCTATTCCTGGAACCTGGACCCGGTACCCGGTATGGGGGTAGCCA
The DNA here is from genome assembly GCF_040938575.1 of Ambystoma mexicanum. Lineage (NCBI taxonomy): Eukaryota > Metazoa > Chordata > Amphibia > Caudata > Ambystomatidae > Ambystoma > Ambystoma mexicanum. The sequence continues at coordinate 1,375,023,429 of NC_090923.1, forward strand.
TGCCGCTAAGAGCGGCATGGCTACTTCCATACTCGTAATGAGGCCCATTGTGCCTCATTTCAGTTTAGTCGGTATTATCTTCAGTGAAACGGCCATGCTCAATTATAATTGTTCTTTTTATAACACGCTTAATACTAGAGGTTTGTAAGCGTGGGATCGGGATTCAAACCTGTGTTGCGCTGCGTTGTCTTGCTTTCAAGACAAGCTAATTGCCCCTGAGCTATCCCCCCTCACATTACCAAATGCAGCAATGGACGCTTACCAGAGTGTTCTAAGTTCAGGTTATTTCCCATTGAACTTCATTGGGGCCCCTCTGCTTTACTATCGCCGGTAATGCCCCATGGGGCAACCTCACCATTGTAATTGCAGTAATACCTCCACTTACAACCTGGCTGTTTTGACCAAATGGGGATTGTAAACCCCCTAATTGGTTGTAGCAGTCAAACAAGCAATATTCTGAAGTTCTGCATGTATTACCAAAAGCATAGAACTCACAATGAGGCCTATTATGTTGGAGGCTGTACAGTAGTAGCTACCAGTAGAACTGCTCGGTCTGAAAGAAAATGGCTGAAGCAGACGGCAGGAATGAAGCAGGCAACAAAAAGTAGATTGGAAGGCTGGGAACAAGGTAAGAATGAAGATGAGGCAAGGTAACAAAACAATCCATGATGGTTCAGAGATCAGCCAAGAAGCCTTGTGATTCATCCTGAACTTACCATCACCCTCTTGCAAAATCAGGCCTAGGGCACACAAGTCAAGAGGTAGTTAGCCATCATGTTGGATTAGCATCCACCACTGCTGTGGCCAATGTTTACCGGCACTGTGGTCGTGCACTGCAAGGTGCAGCAGCAGGTTTACTCTGACTGTGGAAGACTGCAAAGTATTACTGTGGTATCACCACAGCCTCACATTACCACAACTTCTGGCTGTATGGAAATCAGCGATTGAGACAAGAGCCACCGTCGCTTCCATGTTTCAGCATTGAGGCGCACCAGATCACAGCGAAAAAAGGTACTCCAACTGAACAAAGACTGCTTCTAATCATTTATGGTCATCAAATAATTATATACATGATAAATCTGTTCTTAAGTGAATATAGATCAAAATGGATTTTAGTTTACATTCAGTGTTACTGCTTTATGCAATCATATGTGGGCTCATTTGTTGAGATAAATGTGCTTCATTGTTATTGCACAATTTTTCTGTGCTTTGCATATGAGAATGCCATATTCATAAAGTGGGTCCCCTTCCAGGATGATCGCAATATACACTTAGGTTTTTCAGTAGTTGGTCAGGCTTGAAGACTAGATAATGGGGACATTGGAAGGAGCATCTCTGGACACTGTGATTAGTGCTTGGGGAGGGACCTCACCAAATTAAGGGTACTCCGCTCAACCAGGGTAGCTGTGATCAAGGAGCCAAAGCACAACTCTTAGAAGGGTGCATGGGGAGCCAGAATATAGTCTAATACATAGTTAATTTTAATGAAACCAATTTCCTCTCTTCGTTTGCAAAAACAGAATACTTTATCTGTAACAATAAGTATTCCAAAGCATTTACGAGACCAAGTACCCTAAAAAGATATGTAGAACCGGTTCTTAGTTGAATAGGAGTTAAAACTGGTTAACTGTATACAGAGAGCCAAAGGACGAATGTTGGAAATCGCAGTTCTCCGTACAGCGCGTACTTCGAAGGCTGAGAACAGTCAGATTAAATCCAAGCTTGTCTTAGCTCTGTGGCTCCCAGATACTCTGTGCTATTCCTAGAGTCCAATGTACCAGTAATTCTTTAAAGATATTCTCCGGTTGCTACAATGCGATGCTTCGTGACTGGTGGCTTCTTTATTGGACGAACCATGCTTTGCCGCAAAGCATTCTAAAGTCTCAGCTGTCCTTTGTTGAGGTTTCCTATGCTCTTCAATACACAAGTTGGCCTGTTTGGTAAACAGCGCAAAAGTTTCTTCGGCAAACTTTTGGCCATGTTTTTCTTTCTGCAGTTTCAGATCCTGCCTTTGATGAGAGTTCAAATGTAGTGCAATCGTTGTTCCGATGAATGGCCAAGCGATATAATTCCTCAGATTGGCTGATTGTCCTGAAATGGATGAAAGGTGAGATTCGGAACATTATGGCGATGTTTTCCACAGATCTTCCTACCAGATCCAGTTGTTCAACAGCATGTTGTCAAGGCAGTGGAGTTACCAAGAGCCTTTTAAGTGTTTCTCGCAGTACTGGGAGCTGGTGAGGTGGTCTACGGATTCTACGGTTATATGACGACAAACAAGTAGGCCACTAGGATGCAGCAGGAACTGGAAGGTGCACTTTAAGGGATGGTGGTGAGCTTGGCATCTCTTTTGAAGGTTCCTAGCATAGCCACAGGTTACAAGCGCTACTGGCTGTCTACGCTCTCAGCGTTTTGATGTCCCACTCCTTACCTTCTCAGGATAGGAGCCAAGCAAAGATCACAGCCAATTGCCATAAGGTGGGAGTCTTGAGAGCTTGCAACTCAGCTGCTCATGATGAGCCAAAGGAGGAAGTCACTGGAGTGGTCCTCCTGTGAAAACTTCTAAGAGGTTTAGGGTGCGCAAGCACTCGCTGTGCTTTTCGTGCAGAATATCGTCTTGGAAGATTTGCAGGTTGGGCAGAACTTCTGCATAATTTGTCCTGGCTTCTTCTTTGTTCTTTGGGACTCATCGACAGGTCCAGCCAGCTATGGATGAAAGCCCTGTTAAATAAGAATCATTAATTCATTAATGTTAGTGTGATTAGTTCTTGAGAACTTTTCACAACTTGATTTACACAGTATAAACATATTTACTTGCAGTCAAACATATTTACTTCCCATCATACACATACACATAAACACATAGCACTAAAAAAGTAACAACACAATGTACTAGTTTCCCTAAAATCTCTAAAAGAGCCGTAGAATATAACCATACTCACTTTTACCATCTTTTGACTATCTAAAACCATTAATTATTTATTATCCTAATACATTACATTCCTAAATGTTCACCCCAGTTCAATCTCCTCATCCTATCGTTTGTTTTACTAATTCATCAATTCTTTTACCTTCCTCCCTACATTCTAAAGTGCTATGTGCATTGTTTTACTTTCCGTGTTTAAACAATAACACCAAAATGCATTGCTCTGTAGTCCTTCATAATTATGTACTAAACTACCCATCAAATTCATAAAACATTATCCCAATTCACGGCACTCAGTCAAAACATGTCGTGCAGTTTCCTCTATTCCTTTCACATTGCATCTACGACATATTCGCTCATCAAGCCCCATTCAGAATTCCGGCCCCAACTTCGACAGCACAGGAGGTTTATTAACTCTCAATAATAATATAAACCTTCATAGAGCAGGGGCCGGGCATAGCATCAGATAACTCTGTGGAACCCTATAATTATGGGATAATTTTACAATCTCTGGGTAACATTTTAATTTCATCAGGTGTGTAAAGTTAGCAGCCCAATCCCATCTTTCTAGTTTAGTCACAAATTTGTTTGGTGCATTTGATAATCAAGATCCCAATCCGGTATCCAGTCCACTTACGCAAATGTTTTCGATTTGCGAGTTGCGTGAATTTTTTTGTTGTTCCTACATTGGCTCCCTCTCCTAGAACGTTCAATAAAGGGCATTTAGGTTTTGACTGTGACTTGATGTACACTAAGCACCTTCTTTTTAATGCCATAGAGGGGAGAGAGGAGAGGCCTAATTTCAGTCTTAACAGTTCTATCGGGACACTCGGTCCCAGGCCTAACATCTGCCTCCAAATCTTTCCCTCCAAGACCTTTCATGCACAATGCATCCAATCCAGATAACAGAGTTGATCAGAAACATTGCTTATACAACATTATGATTCCAGTCATGCTGTATCCCCCTGATTCATTCACGAATATTGCAATCATGGCTGTAAAAACTACGGCCTTTCTTCTCTTTTCCTCAATAAGCCCCTGGTAGTTGTCCTTAGTGGAGAACTCAATGGCAAGATATTTGAATGTAGCTACCATTTCAATTAGGTTTCCTGAAATGATAACTTTATGCATAGACATTTCTCTGTTACAGAAGTGCATCACCTTAGTTTTTTCATCATTATTTTTCAGGGAGTTTTTTTTTAGAGTACCTTTGCAATCCCGCCAGGGACCTCTGGAATCCTGAGAGGGTGCGGTCGCATAACTCCAGATTGTCTGCATACGTTACACTCTGCAACCTTTCTCTGTTCAATTGCAGTGGGAAAGTATGCGCATGCGCCAGTTCAACTGGGAGGTCTGCAATGTAAATGTTGAACAGCAGGAGGCGTGCCTGCACACACCCCTGTTTTACTCTCCTGTTTATCGGTAGGCGGGGTGATGGGACCCCTGCTGTCCAATCTGACCTGCACTTTGGTGTTCTCGTAAAACCCCTCTACAACAAGCAGAAGACTGTCCGGGCAACCGAGTCCTCGCATTTTAGCCCATAACCTAACCCCATCCACTGTGTCAAAGGAGGCTTTAAAATCGACACTGGCCACATAAAGGTATGGATTTCCCTTGATCTTGGGTTCCAAAATCAATGTGTCCATTAGCCAAATGCAATGTGCCGTCCCTGAGCCATGTCGAAAACTCATTTGGAACATGTTCAATATATCATTGGAGTTTACCAATTTTGTCAGTTCTCCCAGCACCATGGACGCAAACATTTTTACAGTGACATCCAACATTGCAAGCAATCTAAAGTTTGCCGGGTGACTTTGGGCACCTTTGTTCAAAATGGAGATTACCAAGGACTTTTTCCAGGAAGCTGCCATTTTACCCTCTGCACATATTTTAGAAAAGAGCACGAACAATATCTCTGACCAGGTTTATGGGTCCTTTTTTTAGGACCACGTTTGAGAGACCATGGCGCTCTGGAGTTTTTAAGTCGCTGGATCTGTTTAAAGATTGTGTCTCTGTCTATTTCCATACCAATACTTTGCTTATTTACCAGCCTCTTGTGATGAGCACAGTGAGGAAGACTAAAGGTGCATCTGATATAATTAACCCATTCTTGTGCCCCAATCACATTTGTGACCTGCGTTGCTTTATCTCTGTTTGTGCTACATAAGATTTGCCACTTCTTACCCGTATCTTTGGGTAGTACGGCAGATAGTACATTTTGCCACTGCGCATTCTTGCAGGAACTATGCCAGCATTTAATCCACCAATGATACTTCTTTTTAATGGCCCCTGCTTCTTTGTAATAGCTCTGCAGGTCCAGGGTTGCACCGTGCATCCTTCTCACAGCCCTTCTCATTTCTCTTTTTGCTTTCTTTATTTCTCCATCAAAACCATGTTTATGATTATTATTCGCTCTTAAGCCATAATAACCTTTTTGCAAAGCTAGGTCGGCTGTCTGTTTTTCAGCCATTACTCGATTTCGTCAGCTGTCATTGTCTGCAATTGCCTCGGTGAACGCTCTTTGTTCACTAGTATAAACCTTCTGGCCTTGTCGATATACTTCTGGGTCCATTGGATCCTACTCCCACTAGGGTAAACCTCTAGGTCACCAATTTATCTTGGTTCATCCGAGAGGCAGGATCTCCCAACTTTAGTGTCAAGGTTGCATGATCGCTGTATACTATGCCTGATACTCCCAGATCCCTAACATTTGCAATTGTTGGGCTACTTGCAAAAAAGTAATCAAGTGTGGCAGTCTTAAGGCCACTTTTCCAGGTTTTTTGACCAGGGCAAACACCCTTAGCACACCCATTCAACATTACACAACCCTGGTTGATCCAGAAATCATGCCGTTGCATACCTTTCTCGTTGTCTGTCTTTTGTTCCATACTACAGGTACTAGTAACATAATCTGTCACCATACATCCATCATGACACCTACATCTTGTATTGAAATCTCTGCCAAGGAGGAGATGATCAATGGGCCCCTCCACTAGCATTTTACCAAGCGTATCCGATATGTTTTCCAGTATACTAAACGTTTGCTTATTCCCCGGAGGGTCATACACATTAATAACTGGCCAAGTTAGGAAAGCTAGCTTTTAGCCCTTGTAAAAACGGGGATTCATTACTATCCTCCACTTTGATTGCTTTTAAATTACACTTAACACCTGTTATCAGGTCACCATAGGGGTGACCTTTCAGGCCCTTTTTGGCCCTTATTTGGAATATTTGATACCCCTCTATACTGAAAGTGTCCAAAAGCCAGCTTTCCTGAAGCAAAAGTACATCATTTTGTAATAGCACGTTTAGTGATCCCTCCACGCTCAGTATACGTGAGAAGCCCTGGATATTCCATGTAAGGATGGGCCTTTTTTCAATTCTTCCCTGTGTTTTTCACTGAAGTGGATCCTACCATCCATTCCAGAATATCAACCACCTTCTCTTACATTGAGCCTGCACCTCCTTTGGATAAAATCTTGTTATCTTGTTTGGTCCTACGAAAAAACTGGCAACATTTGTTTGTCTTACATATTTGCCCTGTCCAGAGCTATTTGAGGTTTCCACATCATTTGCTACAGCAGTAAAGAACCTCGGATGTATCTGGCAGGCACATTTTAGCTACAATCTGCAGGTCAATGATATAGTAAAATCTGTATATTATCAACTTAGATTCATAAAACCCCTGCTACCATTGATTTCACTAAAAGATAGTCCCTTGGTTATTGGTGCCCTGGTTAATTCCAGGCTCGCCTATTGTAATGCTCTTTCAATGGGAATCCCATAGAAGCAAATCCACTGTCTTTAGGTTGCACAGAATTCAGCCACTAGGCCCATTTTGTCACTACCACATCGTTAACACATTTCTCAATTCCCGGAAGAACCTTCATTGGTTACCCATACAAAAGAGGGTGTTGTTTAACACCATTTGTTTGATCTTTAGGTGCATCCAAGGGACTGCCCCGAGACACCTTGTGTCAATAATCTCAGTTTATCACGCAGAATGCTGTCTTCGGTCATCACGACAACAGTTATTGGTGGTTCCTTCCTCAAGTACTGTGACATGGGGCGATAGACGTTTCTCCTGGGCAGGGCCAAGAGCCTGGAATGCTCTAGCCTATGATCTCTGGAAAATGAGTTCCTATTGGAATTTAGGAAACAATTAAAAACGTATCTTTTTAATTAAAAGTGTAGACTGTTGGCTTTCTGGTTCTGTACTGCTATTTCACCTGCGCCCACTATTTAATACTTCTTGCCCAGTTCCTTTGTGGATATGCGCTCTATAAATCCAAAATACATACATACATACATACATAAATGTTACACTGGCTCGTTTAGCCAAGTCCAGCAGGTTATCCAGGACTGCAACGAGCTGGTTGCTGGTATCTCTGGCTCTTCAATTGGATCTAATTGGAACCCCAGTTCCTGAAACCTGCTACATTGGCCTCGAATCATGTCTGCCACTTCACCTGTAGTGAACTCTGCACATTTGTAATTGTGTGTTAGTGGACAGCTCGATGAATTCAAAGTCTTTGGAGTCCAATATGCGCAAGGAGTAAATTCTTTGCAGGATGCCTAGGAAATCTGCTCTGTTAGTGTAGGTATGTTTCTTTGTTACCACCTGTGCCAAATTTTTCACTGTAAAGAACAATTGCCCAATGTTAGTTTCCTCTTTTTTCCAGTAGCAGTTTTAGCTTTGCCCATATCAAGCTCCCGCTTAGTATTGCTCGCTGCTTACACTATATCTAGGCAATGCTTTGCATAGGTGAGTTATTGGGGTATCTGACATGGTGATAACTTTTAAGCAGCGTGTAGCTTGGCACTTACACAGAATAAACAATGCAAAATAGTGGTCAGCTTACCAATAATTAGTGCAGAAATAGTCTTTGCAATACTCTCACACTTTTTCCATACTCACACCTCCTCCCCACTTCCAATATACACCATCTATTAAATCCGTTTTCATTTTCTAGGGCCTAGCCCCAATATCCAAATCCAACCTCTATCAAACAGTACTATCTGCTACTCTAACAACACACACAGAAAAACCCACCTCTGCAGGACCTGTCTCACAACACAACACAATGCTGGCAATCAACAATTTAATCAATAAAAACACAATACAACACAATAAAATACAGCTGTCTTCCGGTTTCTTTTTTTTCTCCAGGGTATCCTTATCACTCTGTCTCTTTAACTCTACCCTCAAAAGAAGGCTGGGCCGTACAGCGCAGTCTCCCCAGACCTTGTGAAGGGCTATCCTTAATCAACTTCAGTTTCTTAAATATTATACAATAAGTTTCAATCCCCCCACCCCAATTCTTACCATGCACATTTCATACTAACTTTTCCATGGACCTTTGAGGGTTGTGGGTCCTGGGGAACCCTCTATTTGCCAGCTCCCCCTGTTGCTTACAGCGGGCGGTGGGAGACAGTTCCACTCCAAAGATGGCCCCAGGTGTCATTCCTGTTAAGTTGTGCACAACGAAAAAAGAAAATCTGATCTCCTGACCAATTCGGTATCTAAAAAGGAGGGTGGAAGGGAGCCCCAATGTCCACAAACTCCAACCATCCTCTGCTACCAGATGAAAACCATAGGTCAAAATCCAAACAGCCCCCTAACTGGTATGTACCAAATAAAAAGAGACAACACAGTGTGATTCTGGTATGCCAAATACAAAGTAACACTGCAATATAAACTGGGTGAAAGACAAGATTAACAGTCGAGCTCTCACTCAAGTATTTCTCCACCACTCAACAGGAAACAGCAGTTTTTATAGGGATTTTGATGTCACAGATATGAAAACCTATCGCTCCTAGTCATTTGCTCCTTATACTAAACAATATATGAAATTCTATATGTCCACAACTAATGATTGGACAATTCTTACCTAAGCTACCACCCATAAACCATCCCATAAAATTGTGCTACCTCATCATGCCTAAATGTTATTAGTAGGCTCTAAATTGCTTCTACGGTGAAAAAAGACATGTGCTCATAGATTAGCATGCAGTCACACTCTCCATGAGCTGGCTGCATGATGACATGTTTTATGTAGATGAGAGGAAAAGACAAGCGTATCACCTTTGTTTTTAATTAAATGAAACAGCTGCATTGTCCCCACCATGATATCTCAAATCTCAAGGACCTGTTCATGCAACTGTGCCATCCTGGTCATGACACATTTATCAATAACTATTATTACGAATCATTCTGCTTTCACCACGTGCGCAGTAATTAGTTGGCTTTTTAGTCATATAGCATTTCTCTGTCATGCCAAGCTGATCGCAGAGACATTAATCTGCCAACTACTTATGAACTTCCTGGGATGTTCAGTCCATCCCATAGACTTGAAAAGGTCTGCCGTGTTATTGTAACTTCATTTACCTTGACAGCTGGATGCACAAAATGGTATCTTCTTCCGCCATGTAACCGTCTCCTAAGGAGCCTTGGGTTTTCACATTCTTTGGAAGCCGATATGTCCAGCTACCACAACAATTCCCTGGATTAAATGTATTTGTTCAAATAGAGTGTTTAACTGGGGCTTGTTCTTAAAGCTGCAGAGTTTAATTCTTTGCTGTGTTTGGTGCAGTTTTAAAATGGCAGCTGCTTGTCACGTGTTTTCCTCTGCAGGACACATTTATTTAGCATTTGATTTGTTGTCTAGCGAGTCCTGGTGCATGCCTGTCTCATGATCCCCTACCTATGGGTAGCCACAACCTGATCATGCCTACAGTTGTTCTGCCCTACTTGTGTAGTGAGCCCCTATTCTGGGTACACGACTTGCTGCCACTTGATCTATTCTATTTTAAAACACACTAATTGTGTAAGCTAATGCCTTATCTGTCCCCTACTTGTGTAGCGAAACTAACTATTTTTTGTGCTAGCTGCATTTCCAGAAGAAATTAAAGTGCAGTTTCAAATGTGTCCTTTCTTATCTTATAATGTTGTTTCTACTAAGGGAGGCAGGGGGCAGAGCCTGATCATGCTCTCCAGTCAATAATTGCCCCATTACAAACTCATCTCTTGATCTCACCCAAACACCCCTCATCCATGAATCTGACTCTGGAGTTTTGTTTTCCCGGTTGTTGCTGGTACTCACCCATCCCCCCCATTCCCATTGGCTCTCTGAATCATTTGTTCAGGTGGAGGTTCTGTTTCCTCTGCTTCCTGCACCTTGTAACTGGGACTGGGTCCTCATTCACTGCAGGAATGCTATAATATTGGGGTTAGCCACTAGTCCACTTCCACTGACTTCATATCCATTTTTGTCTTGGGACTTCCCAGGCCCCTGGATCTGCTCCCCTAGGTTACTCTTCAGTTCCTGTGCCAGGATTTCGATTTGTCCTAGATATTCTTCTTTGGTCAGAGTCATTCAGCGGACTCCCAGGAGTCGTGTAACCCTTTTGATGGTACGCCAAGCGGATGAATTCCAGTTCTACTCCCAGCTCTCTGAGCTCTTTATCGAGACTCTACTGCCTCTGATTTTACACCCATCTCCCTCCTGTGTGCTGCCACTGTATCTGCAGCTGAAGGATCACAATTCTGATACAACTAGTCACAGATGGCTTTAAAACTTCTAGGTCCAGGATATGAAGCTTAGGCGCTTTTTTAAATCAAATTCAAATTATTGATTCCTCCATGATTTACGAAGACCAGATTAAGGGAGTCGTTAGTCTCACCTTCATCCTTCTGTGGGGATTCCTCCTGCCTAGCCCAAGTGTCACTACTCCCCAAATGGATGTTGCAATACAAGACTAGAGGCAGGAAACTCCAACTGCCTGGTTCTAGACTCCCCATGAGTGGCAGCCTAAGCCTGTAGCCTTTTCTATCCGACTCCCTCTGGTATATCTAAGGGTTCTCTACTCTGATTCTTCCCCAGTGTCTGCATCAATAAAGTTGGGAAGGTGTTCCCACAAAATCTCTCCCACTCTTATTCTCCTCTCCTTTCCTCTCCGAGATCTCGCTCTTCTTCTACAATCTGTTTCCTCTCTTTCAGTCTCCCTCGCTCCTCTTCTTCTCTTTCCTTCTCTCACCTCTGATCTTTCTTCAGGTGTTCTCCCACTTCTTCCTTGCTCCTCCCGCTCTCTTTTCATTTCTCCCCCTTACTACTTCCTACCTCCTCTCTCCTACTTCCCCTCTCTCTCCCTCTCTGTCTCTCTCATTCTCACCTTATTCTATCTACCTTCAAATCCCCTCCCAGACTCTTACACTCTCCTGTCTCTTTTTCCCTTCTCCACTCAAACATACTTACACAGATACACGAACTACTATACCACTATATTGTCAATCCTTAGTACCACACTGCCTCACACACAATAGCATACCAGCACTCTCATCCACACTATCACATCTTTCACAGCACTCAGCTCCATCTTCTGCTCTTGGTTGCCTGGACTACCAATACACAAGCTGCCTTCTACCAAACCCCAACACCCATCACCAATGCCTCTGAGTGTGATGTTAATATACCCCAGTCATTCCTTGTTCTCACTTCCGGTCCATTGCCGTAAATTCCCTGTATCAGTTGTCCAATGGGGCAAATCTCCTGCTGCAGTTTTCCTCTGTGGTTGGGACTACATTGCTGAGGCTCCAAAATCTCTATTAGGCTCTGCCCCATTTCCATTCACTGGTTGCTGCTCAGCTTGATCAATTTGGGAACCACTTGATGACAGAGAGTTGGCCGCTTTTCCCCAGCATGGTGACAGGGGATTCTCACAAGTTGTCTGACTGTGACTTTTGCTTGGCTTCCTCTGGACTAGGCGCAGAGGTTCCTGGGCCCTGAAGTCTTGTAGAACATGGATAATAACTCTGGCCAGAAAAGTGGCTTACAAGGATTCTGAGGAGGACTGAAGTACTAATACATGAAGACAGTATTACACTTGGAGCAGAATCAAGGGCTGTGAGGCCCTCCAATGCCCAGTCTCTACTCTATTCTAGGTCAGGCTTTGGCAACACATTTCTAGGCCACCTACCCCAGGTTAAGAGTGGTCCCTGCTCTCCTCTGACAGGCTCATGTTCCTGACCGTGTCACACTGGGTTGTCTCTTCCTGAGAGGGGAGAAGCCTGTAACCTTCTTTCGTTATAGAGCAAGCAAGAGTGCAAAAAACAAGAAACATTTTCCAACTGTCATAAACTGAAAGGTCTGGTAAACACAAACTGGGGGATGGGCTCTGCATCGAAGCTCGTGGCACTGTAAAATTCCAGCCCATTAGAGTTAATGCAGTTCATAGAACAGAATGAGGGTCCATAGGAGGTATGGCATGGTAATGTTTATTCGTAAAGCGCCTATACACAGGGCAAGTGTTTCAAAGTGCTCAAGGAGGGAGGGGACACGGGGAAAAAACAACAGTCATTCAGAGCCTTGAATTTCTGAACGATACAAGTCTGCACAGGCAGAGTAAGTGCCTATAATACAATTAACAGTGAAGATAACAGCAAATAGGTCTGACGACGATTCTGCAGTTATTCCAAGTGCATTGAGGCTCCACCACCCAAGGAGGGGAGACGGGGAGATAGATGGACGATCATCAAAACATGGTACGTTCACATCATGCAAGTGCACAGACGGTGCAGGAGATGGGGGGAGGATAAGTGCAGGGGGTGGAGTGGAGGCATCGAAGTGCACCAAGTCAGTCAGAAACTGGGCTAAGTTCTGAGAGATGCCACTCTCATGGGCTATTGACCAAGTGCAGTAGCGATGAGGCAAGTGCAGGCCCGGAGGCAGTGCAAGAGGATTGGCGAGGGTGCCAGGGACCTGTGAGACTCTGAAGTACATCCCGGATGCCTGTCAGCAAGCTGTGTGGAAAGGGAGGGAGAGAGCGGAGAGAGAGGTGAAGGCTGTCCATGCAGTATAAACAGGGAACTTAACATACACCTATTCCTTTCAGTCCCAACCATTGCAATGGTACATGTTTGCTCAGTCATTTCTATTTAAGCAATATGACCCGAGCGGCGGGGGCATTACCGACTCAGGTAATGCTCCGGGGCCCATAGTTAACGAAGGCCCTGGGGCATTACCAGAGTTGGAATGCCCCCGCTGCGAGGGTCATATTGCTATTAGTACCCCGGCCCGCAATATATGCGTGACCGGGGCACTAAAAGCATTTTTTTCTGTCCCGAAAAGCCGCAGCGTTTCGGGATAGAAAAAAAAATAAATAAATAAAACGACCAAGAAAATGGCCACCGGGAAAGGGAAAACAGGAGTCCGTTTTCTCTTTCCATGGCGGCCTTCGGGAGCGGACGCGCTGGGAACACAGGTGTTCCCAGCGCGTCCGCTCCCGAAAAAAAGAAGCAGAAGGTAAGTGGGGTTGGGAGGGAGGGGAAGAGGGGGGGGAAATAAATAAATAAAAACGCACCTTCGTCCCTGCCAGGGGACGATGGAAGCCTGCAGCTGTGTGGAGGCGCAGAGTCTCCACATTGCTGGAGGCTGCCATCGTCCCCCACCAGGGACGGAGGAGCAAGAAGGTACGTGGGGTGGGGTAGGGAGGAGGGAGGGAAGGGAAAAAAAAAAAAAAGCTTACCCGAGTCCCCAGCGGGGGGCGGAGGCAGACTCTCAGCCGTGGGGAGGCTCGGTGCGGGGATGGCCCGCTTCGAGCCTCCTCATTGGCTGAGGGGCTGCCACGCCCCCCCGCCGAGGGCAAGGCAGCTGGAGTACCGGCCGAGAATCGAAGGATTCTCAGCCGGGTAAGGACCCGGCGAGAGCCAATCAGAATGCGTGTTGCATTCTGCTTGACTCTCGCCGGGTACTAATTAAGGAATATTCCTGTACCTGGGACAGGTCTTGTCTATGTCCATGTTACACAGGGCAAATGGACGACTACCCGAAAATCCACTTCTGCACTTTGGGGGCCCACAAACCACTGCCGGGAGACCAAATGCCAACCAATATAATGGCCTCTAGTTGAGGGGTTGGGAGGGGGCATTACATATCTACCTAGATTGGGCATCTTAGATATCTCTGCCCGGCCTTCCCAGGAACGTTACGGCAACAGCAGGCATTAAGCCTGCAGTGTCAGGTGCTCTTCGGCAAGGAGTCGCTTGACATGGCCTGATCCATGATGAAATGCAGAGCAAGGAGCAAGTCCAATTGGAAACGGTTTGGTCTTTTGCACTGCTCCATACTGGCGTCGCTCCCACAATGATGTCCTAGTAAAATCCTACTTTCTAGGTAAGACACGGCAGCTAACACTTGTCTTGCTTCTCCATTACGAGCGAAATATTGAATAATCACCACTTCTCAAAAAGAAACTCCAGTTGCTAAGGAAACTAAATTCTCGGAATGCCTATTAAGACCTATTAATAAATGTAATTTTTCTTTAATAGGATGCTGCCTGTTTGCTTTGCGTGTTACCCACTCAGACTGCCGCCGTTTTCCCCTTATTTAATCAAACTATAAGGAGAAAATTCGGAAAGCAATGCTGGCGCTAAGAATAGAAGTCGCGCTCCAGCTTTGGCTGAACGCCAGCGCCTGGCTGTACTGTGCTGTATGCGAAATGCGCCATCGATTAGTTGAGGGAAGCTGTTTAATTTCAATTATGAATGTCTGATCTGCTGATGTATCTCTAGGCTCCACTGTCTGACCTTGCCGCGGCAATTTGCCCCACTTGATTTTCATTCGCTTCACTCATGGAAGGCGGTCTGGTGGTCTGCCTTGCCGCCATTTGCAATTGCAGGAGATGAGTTGAGGACGAGGAGCAACAGGGGCTAATTCGTCTCTGCTTGTCCTTTCTCCACCCCAGACAGATCCAGATTTCTTTATGGAATAACATGATGAGCCCTGCAATGTTCCCGCATGCAGAGCAAGCAAGCCTCAACATCAATGCCCTCACCCATTATTTAGAAATAATGACGTACACATGTTTGAATCCATGCCACATTTTCAGGAACATTTCTTTGGGGAACTTGCCATTTTATAGTGGGGCAAAGTTATAGGGGTGTCCCAAAAGTTACTTTTTATTGGAAACACTTTAGTCTCTGGACGATAGCTCAGGGGCAAAGCACTCGCCTTGGAAGCAAGACAACGCAGAGCAACAAAAGTTCGATCCCGGGTCCGCACTTAAAAACCTCTGGGTATTAAGAGCGTTTTAAATAACCAATTACAAATATAAAGGCCCTTCCCACGGCATACTACGCCCAAGATACTGCCAGAGGGTCAATGCAAGCGGTGATAGTGTGCCAGGTGCACTACCTTCATCGCATGGCTAGATGCCATGGCCAGAGGGTATTGCCAGAGGGTATTGCCAGAAGTAGAAATGCTTCCAGATGCTGGCCTGGCTTCGGACCATGCCTGAAGTTCACTATGTCAGATCCTGTATTTGTGGAGTGATGCCATGTGTCCTGCAGGTGCATGGGATGTGTGTGAGAGTTCCAGCTGAGGCAGGTAGAGATATGCAGCCTAGATGGGAGGAGCCAGTGGACTCTCCTTAAGATCTTGTACCTTATGCCCTGAATGTAACCTGGGCTATATAGCTGAATAAAGAGCCAGGACTTACCTCCAAGATGACTTTATTTCACACCACAACCAGGAGGCGGTAGTGCAAGAATCAGAAGCAGAGCCACAGGTCATGCTCAATGTGCCCATCCTGCAGTAATGGGGTAGTGCACCTGGGACATAGCAAAAGGCATGTCATGGGCACAAGGACCAGGGAATGCTCCCAGGCCCTGCTGTATGAATAATGCTGGCAGCCGTAGTGACCCAAAGTCATGACCTGGAGCAGTAACCATAGGGCATAGTCGCTTGCTTTGATTGACCTGTGGGTAGTGCAGGTAGGGGAAGTGCACCCCAGGCACATCTGTATGCCATTCCTGAGGCTCACTACCCAGCAGGCAGGGGTAAAAGCCCTTTTCTATGGATAGGGCAGGCAGCAGGAGTGTGGCTGTGGTATGGCTGCAGGCCGAAAGACTGATGGAAGTATTTCACAGGCCCACAAGCCACAAGGAAATGCCATGTGGGTAATGCAGGCAGTGGTAGTGAGTCTGGGGCATGACCACAGACCATGCCGGGGTGGCATGACACACAGGGCATGTCTGGGGGCCGTGTTCTGTAGGTATTGCCCATTAAGGGCATGACTACAGGCCATACCACAGGAAGACTAGCCACAGGTCATGGCCACAGACCATGCCATATGCCATACGTGTAAGGTTGACCATGTCCACAGGGTAGTGCAGACCATGCCCGAGTTTATAGCCCACAGGGAAGGATCACAGACATGGCCTATGGGTAGTGCTAGTAAAGGCAGGGGACTAGAGCGAGGGTGCAGGCTGCGCCCTGAGGGTAGTGCAGACAGGGAAAGTACCATCAGGCTCTGGCCATTGGCAATGCTGTATTGGTAGTGCAGGTAGATGCACACCTGGGGCATGATTGCAAGCCATGCAACAGGCAGAGTACTCCCACAGAATGAACACAGGCCATGCTCAAAGGTGAAGAGCAGGAAGAGGTAGGGCATCCAAAGCAGGCCATGCTACAGGCACACTCCCCACAGGGCATGGCTTCAGCCCATGCCCTCTGTATTGTGATGAAGTGCTCTGCCTGTCTCTGGAGACCACCGAGGGAGTGAGAGTACCGTTATACCGGCGCACAACCAAGGTAAAAAATAATGAAGTCCAAGTCTCTACATTTTTACAAATAGCTGGGTGCAGGGAAGGAATACCGGCACCGGCTCGAAGCCTTCACATTGCATACATCAAAATAGTGTAAACTGCGTCTTAGTTTGTCTTTTCTGTGCACATCCACAGAAGTTCACTCCTGAAGAAGGGGTTTCTTACCCCGAAACATGTTGAGCTTAACGGACTGCATCTGAAGGAATTATATGTCTACAAAAGGAGCCTATGCTTTCACTGAATAGGCATATTATATGTTTGCAAATTAATTCAGTTCACTTGTTTGCTATATTAAATTTACCTTTTCATGTATGAAGACATTTCTTGACTGTATTTCAGTATCTGTGGTGTGCAGGGGACGGGAGTGTCCAATGTTTTGGACACTATATTGATGTACCACCAAGGGAGTGACTTGGGGGGCAGGGTGCCTGTTTGAGCCATTGGATGATGGGTACAGGGGATGTGTGGTCGGAGGATCCAGCGTTCACTCTCCTTGGTCCCCTCGGTCCCCATGATTCGGCAGGCGACAGTCACCAGAACACCACCATGGGAACCTTTGGGTTCAGTGAGCTTAAAACTCGTAATGAGTCCACAAACCCGCATTCCGTAAAGTCTGTAACTAAAAGGACTGGTCTGGATATACAGTCCTGCTCATGAAGTCCGATAACCCGCAAAATCACCTGGAATCTGTAAATGCCATGGAGAAGTTAACAACTACATAACTAACCCCCCTAAACCCACAGGAACATGTATTTCCATGCAGAGAAAAACAGGATTCAGGGATGTTCTGTTTTCATACAGCTCTCAATGCCCAACTAGGTCCCTTTACAGTTCCTAAGGTGGCCGCCATGACTGTATAGGTTTGGTCTACCTCCCGGAGCCTCTACTGAGCCCATGTGAGGCTGGAAACCTTACCAGTCATGGCCCTCAATATAAAAATGCTGCTGCACGGTCAACAGTAGTGGAGTGTTTCAGGAAGAGGCTGAAGTTTTGAGTTGGCTGGAGATTGGTGCCCCTTGGAGAGAGCAGGTATATGCAGGGGCAGAAAGGCCACTGTAGAGGCCGGGGAAAGAGAAAAATAGAAGGCAGAGAAGAGTTTGGGGAGAGTTAAGGAGGAAGGTGTTGCTGCTGCATTATGGTGACAGTTAACAGGCAGAGTGGGAAACAAGCACAGTCTGTATTAGTTGCATTCTGGAGGTTGGCCATGAGCTAGAAAAGAGTTTTGTAGTCAGCAGAGAGGTGTTTGGTGAATATACGGAAGGGGGGGTCTGAGGATTTGGGGAAGGAAGCTTGGCTAGAATCCCAGAAAAGTTAGAGGAGGCTAATGAGACATTTGGGGAGGACGTGGGAGAGACATCTGGAAAGGTGAAGGGGGAAAAAGGTGTAGAGTTAGCAGAGAAGTTCGAGGATAGTAAGGAGCAGTGCAGGGAAGAATAGTATGGAGCAGTGGCGATAACACAATAGCGCAAGACACAGGTGGAATTGGAGAAGACCAGAAGTTGCAGAAGGAGATTGGAAGCAGTGTAGCGGAAACTGGTGGTAGTTAAGTAGAGGGGCCTGAAATTAATAAGAAGGGGAATGAAGGATGATATAGGAAGGTCAGTGAAGGCAGTCAGTGGGATGTTTAAGGTTTCCAGATCCAACAAGTACAAACATGAAATGACAGGAGGAGGTTGAATATGAAGAGGAGGTGCTCGGAGGCAGGTGCATAGTCTTGCAAACTTTCGAAAGGAGAGTTTGGAAAGAGACTAGAGGTGTGAGGGAGAACCAGAAGTAATGATATGTAATGTAAGTGCTCTTGTATAGCTCCCTGTTGCCACTTTTAGAGGCCATGCTGCACGTGGCTCTGTAAGCAAAAAGGGGCTTGGGTCATTAGTGGGGCGAGGCAGATGCGAAACCTGTGGTGTTGTTAGGAGCAGGTCAAGTACGTGGTTCATGTGTGCTTATCTGCTTTCTATCGGTTTGGCAGAGTCACTTGGGAGTGTGTTATCCAGAGAGAAGAACCTAACATCTGATGGACCACAGCACCTTGTGTCCAGTAAGCCACTGATTTGACGAGTGTAAGGGCTAAGGAGGAGAGCTTAGTCATGGCTGGATTAGTATTGATGTGCTAATAGCTACACCTGTTGCAGCCGCTGTGTGGGATTTGTGTGTGAAGTGTAAGGTGGTAGGAAATCTTCGAGGAGAGATGGTTTGTTGGAGCACGAGGGGAGTAGGCCTCACAAGACAAAACATCTGCAACCTTGCACTCCTACTGCTGGCCTCTTGCAGTCAAATACCGCTTCACTAGCTCAATCTGACATTGTCAATCCCGGGAGGATAGCTCAGCGGCAATGTGCTCACCTTGGAAGCAAGATGACACGAAGCAAGACAGGTTAGAAACCTCTGGGTATTTAAGCACGTTATAAATATGCGACTAAAACAAAAACAATTACGCAGCTAAAAAACAAACAATTGCCATAACAGCGCCTCGATGCCCACGGGTTGTGTGAGCGCTTTACAAATGCAAAATAAATATATATATATATATATATCACTCTGGCTCATATATACGCAATGCATCTAAGGCTCCTGGTTTTCCATTTTTAATGTTTTCTACACGTACATACAGACAGAAATCAATCTCTTTCCTGTCAATATCGATTTGTTAAAATTGAAAGGCCATTGGCAGTGCACACTGCAGGCATGTTGGTGCAAAGATGTGAGATTTCGAGCAGTGTATATGCCTGCAGGGAAGTGGCCCAGGGGAGCAATGGTGATCATCACAGTATCATCAGCTTGATTTTCAGGAGCATCCACTTGCTTTCAAGCCAATCATTGAGTTTTGCTTGATGTGCAAGTTCAGTTTGTGTGCCAGCATATGGCTGTGTGTGTTTTTTTTAACAAACAGATGTGTGTTCTTGTGTGCACCGACTAAAGGAGAGGACAAATGACATGATTTTGCTCTCTTGCAGTCCTGCTCGATGAGTGCTCCAGTTTACAAGGAAAACACGTAAAGGCTGCTATTTTTTAGTAACGAGGCCAATTACACTTGCTTTGATTTAGAGGTGCCCGGTTCTATGTGTATCCCACATGATGTATTCCAAATAGTACCAACATGGCATTAAAGAGGAAAAGTGAACTTGTGTTGGCATGCAGCAGGCCATCAATATGCAAGTCCCATATTATAAATATGACATAATTATTTACGGCTGCGCTAAACACTGAAGAGGTTTCTAAGGTCTGACCTGGGATTTGAACCGGTGTTGCTCTGCGTTGTTTTGCTTCCAAAACCAGCGTGTTGCCACTGAGCTATACCCGTTCCAAACATTCATGAGCCAATGTGAATTTTTCATTTGAACAAATGTGGAACAACACCAGATTCAACTATTGAAGACAAATACAGATTAAATGAAAAGTAAATAAGTATGGTTAAATACAGATACAAACGATGAAAAAATAAATAAACCATAAAACCCAGAATCTTAATCGAAGCCCATATACAACAAAACAAGTATCTGTGAATTGTCTGATGAGTGGTGCAGTCTGGGAGCTCTACTCATTACCATAATCTACAAGCTAAGGTTTATGAGATGCAAGAACCTTTGGTTCAGGAATAGGTCTGCTTGAAATTTGAGGTAGTGGTTTAATGACTTAGCAAGCCAGTAGGAACACGTCCAGAAGAAACAGGAGGAAGTATGGAAGAGATGTGGGAAGCTCAGGTCAATTTCACGGAAGCAAGTAGTTCACACATTAGACATATTAGTAAAGGTTCCAGAAGGCCTGGTTGGCCGTAGGCAAGCATTAGAGGTGGGAGGAGAAGCAAGTGCCTAGCAGTGAGATTATCATAGGCTTAGAGAGACAAAGAGGTAGACAGAAAGCCACACCCTGGAATGATATTGAAGGGAGGTGGAGGAGACTCAATTTCTAGAGGTGCAGAAGAGCCCTCCTCTGTGGCTTTCCCTACCGGCCAGAAGCCAGACACAATTGG
The DNA here is from genome assembly GCF_040938575.1 of Ambystoma mexicanum. NCBI lineage: Eukaryota > Metazoa > Chordata > Amphibia > Caudata > Ambystomatidae > Ambystoma > Ambystoma mexicanum. Next base: position 1,375,043,928 of record NC_090923.1, read on the forward strand.
AACTCAGCATCCTGAGACTCTACTGGACACACTGATAAAATGACAGATGCAACTGTATATCCCTTTGTTCCGGAGGCGGTCGATGGAACTTGCAAACTGGGGCTAGCTCTCCTGGCATGCCTGAAGGAGAGTTTGGAAATACTCTGGAACCCACAAAACCAGGAAATAGGAGTCCCGAGGCCTGCAATGAAGAGCATGACGCCCAGACCTTCACATCTAAGGCCTTTTCCACTTTTGAGAGAAACCTTCTTGGGTTTAGTTTTCTCAGAGAGACATTTTCTTTCAGGTTGGTTCGTAAGGTACTACACAGCTTTGAAGAGACTAGCCACCCTGATTACTTTGGTTTTTACACTGACCTTAATAAATACATTGAAGTGGACATTTTATGGTGTGTATGTAAGAATCAGGCTGTTGTGTGTTGGCCTGATGTGGGTGTGAGAGGGTTTTGATAACTAAGGGGGTGGCACTAAGAAAGGGCGGCATGCTGCCAGTGCTTAGCGGGGATGTAAAGTTGGATATTCATGTCAGAAGAGCATCTGAAATAATTAATTTATTTTGTTTTTCATGTACAGGGTGTGATTCTCCTGTGATTGAAGTCCCCAGATTAAGAAGCACCGGATGCTGTGTTGTCTGACCAAAGTTTAATATTTATATCATTCTTGATACTGTTGAAAGATGACCACATATTTGAATAGAATCTGGCCCACCTCTTCTACAGGATGTTTGCAGTTGCTAAAAATGACCTTCTGTGGCAATGGCTGACAATGGGTAGTTGGGCAATGAGACGACTGTGTTCTTTTTTCTTGTGGCGAAGGATCCATGTTGCCATGGGGAGCAACCAAGAAAAAGGGCTATAAGGAGGAATCAGGGTTACCGGGGTGCTGATGTCCTGAACACAGTGTTGTGTTGTGGGGGGAGGCTGCCAGGGAAATTCCTTCACAAGGATCGGTGCAATCAGGTTTTTCAGGAGTGGAGGCATGAGAGAAGCAACAATCATTTGGGTGGGCAGGGCGTTGAGGGGAGCATGTAGCATTGAGGACATTGGCAAAGGGGTAAAAGAGACAGCATTCTCTTTGTGGCAGTGATATTTGAGGATGCTGATGTGTTGATTTGATTGATTTTTATTTTTATATTTATATGGCACAAATCCGTTGGAGCAAATCAAGTAATTGCACCTGGGCACAGATGATGAGGTAATAGGAGCCAGGGAGACAGGTTTATCAAGAACAATTATTCAAAGAGAAAGGTCTTCAACATTTTCCTGAATTCACAGAGGGAATACATTTTCCGAAGATCATAAGGGAAGGAGTTCCAAACTTGGGGGCCTGCACAGGGGAAACGTCTATCACCCCAAGGAACAGATCTTGAAGTTGGAACAATCAAAAGGTGTTGACTTGAGGATTGTAGGCAGCGATCTGGGTGGTAGGTAACAATCTTTGAGGAAAGATATATAAGGGCAATCCCCTGGAGACACTTAAAGATTATGCAGAGGGTCTTAAAAATGACCCTTTGCTGTACCTGTAACAAATGAAGGTTTTTCTGAAATTGAGAAATGGGAAGTGTCTGGGCAGTGAATAAACCAGCCTGACGGCTGCATTTTGAGCAGCCCGCAGATGTTGGATTTGACCTTTTGGGATTCCCATTAACAGGGTATTGCAATAATCTAATGTCGAATTTACTAATGCACCAACTATCAATGATCAATCTTTGTTTGAGACAAGCGGTAGCAGAGGTTTCAACAATTTGAGGTGGTAATATACAGATTTTACAATTTCATTTACCTGCATGTTCCAGCTTAAGTTTGCCTGCCAGATACATCCAAGGTTCTTGACTTTGGAAGAGAATGATGTTGAAGCCTCAGAGAGTGCAGCACAGGACATCCACAGTGAGATTTTATTCAGTTTTGTCCTGGATCCAAATATTATAATCTAAGTTTGAGTTGGATTTAGTTGGAGCTTATTAGCCAGCATCCAACTCTTTATTTTGCTGGCGCATGATAGCACTGTGTCCACTGCTTCACCAGGTTATTTTAGCCGAACATAGTTCTGCGTATTGTCGGCGTAGGAATGATAGTGCAGATCAAATTCTGAAAAGATATCCAGCAGGGGGCGAATATAAATGTTAAATAACAATGGGGACAAAGAGGAACCCAGAGGCACTCCGCATTTAACTGATAGAAAATGTGAAATAAATGCCCCAAATGTAACTTGCTGGGTTCCATTGGCCACAAAAGGTGTAACCCATTTCAGTGCTTCATTGGATACCTGAGCCACTGTGGAGAGCCTTGAGATAAGAATCTCAAAATCATTTGTGTCGAAGGCTGCCGATAGGTCCAGCATGACCAGCATGCTAATATCACCCGCATCGGTAGCCTTCAAAATATCGTCCCAGACTGACACGAGTCTCATCTCAGTCCCATGTCCTGGCCTATTGGTACATATTCAAAATCCCTTGATCTTCCAGTTAATGTTGCAATTACACGGTAGTGATTTTTTCCAGGATTTTAGATGGCGAGGATAGACCTGCAATGGGGCAGTAGTTAGACAAAACCTTGCTGTCCTGTGTATTTCTCTTCAAAAGGGGTGAAAGATATGACTTTTTCAACTCCATTGGAAAAGCGCCTGCGTCAATGAAGCACTTATAACAGATAGGAGGGGCCCACTTAGGGCCACCACATGCCTCCTAGCTAAATAGGCAGGAATGGGGTCATAGTTGTGGTTAGTGGGCTTTAATTAAGACATATGTTAGGAGACTGTTTCCAAATCCACGGGTCTAAAAGTGAACTTGGGACATATCTGATCTTCCTTAATAGTCATCTTTTTGAATGACGTAATCATTTGTTGGTAGAAGACTGGAGACTCCATCTGTGTGTAACTATATCAAAAGGCCTAGTGATGGCCAGGTAAAGAGGGACTTTTCCCGAACAGTCACAAACTGCCTAAAAACATCTAGAAGGAAGGAGCCACCATTCTGGAGTCAGAGAGGAACTAGTTATATAGCTTTGTTTTGACATGTAAGGGACGGAGATATGCTTGTGGCATAGGACAGTGGAGAGTGGACTATTTTTATTTTGAAAGACTGCCACTCCCTGAGAGAGTGGGTTATTAGGCCGATGTGTGGAACAGAAGATGGTTTTGCCACAATCATGCAGACACACTATGAAATTGACACATGGAGATCGCTACACACAGATCAAAGGTCTTACACTTTTTATTCCCCACTCCTTAAAACATACACACGATTAGATGAATTGCCAAGACTGTTATTTCTACTCAGGGCATTGCCGGTAGAGGAACTGACCTTATTCATTGATTACAACACTGATGTTGCCCAAGGATAAAGGTGGAGTAAGTCTCCTAGATTTAAAAGAGTATTATAAAGCATCACAGTTATGGAAATTCACAGACCATTTAAGGGAAAGTAAAGAGAAACAATAGGTTGAACAGGAAAAAGGCATGTTGTCTCCAGTCATCATAGGTGAATGGTTATGGGTGCCCTACAGACAGCTACCGGCCAGATTACAGGCACACCCTAATCTAGCCACGTTATGGCAGCTGTGAAAGAAGTCAAAAGATACAGGGGGACGCCCTGGCCTTCTCCCCTTTGTTGTCTGTTGGCCCCTCCTAAACGAAATATATGAGCCGCACAGGTATCAGCCCTATTATGAGATTGCATCGGTGTGAGTGGGCCAAATATGGCGGGATGGAAGATGTTTTTAGCAAAACAGAATTAGATGAGGCGTTACATGGAAAACCCATGTCAACATTTACATTTTTACAATTAAAAGGGGTTTTAATGGATCGATGTTGGGAGGGGTATCTAATATGGCCGTTGCCACCATTTGAGACAGTCCTGGACAAGCATACAGGTTCTAGAGGCCTCATCTCGAAACTATATAATTCACTGTTAATCAGAGGGTGCACGTGTAGTAACTGTGTTAAACTGTTATGAGCTAGAGTCTTGTGTATACAAGAAGATGAAGACACTTGGCCATCCATTGATAGAAAGGTATGGTCATCATCTATTTCTATGCAATATAAAATGCATAACTACAGATTGCTTCAACGATAGCAATTAACCCCATATAGGTTGCTTAAGATGCATTCAGGAGTAAACTTGTTATGTTGGAGAGGGTGTGGACATAGAGGTACCTATTGGCACATCTGGTGGGAATGCCCAGAGGCACAGCTGTTTTGGAAGGAGGTACTAGCCTGGGTAACAGAAATAGACAGAAGAGAAAGGCCTTTATCTTCAATGCTATTACTATTTGGTCTACGGGAAGTAGGGGGTGGGGATATGGGTTTGACCCACATCGCGATGAACTTCTTTTTGTCGGCAAGGGTGTGTATAAGATTTTTCTGGAAGAAGCCACACCTACCGACACAGAAGGAATGCATCAGTAAGGCCTTTGAAATATATGAGATGGAGAGCATGATGGCAATACGATCTGAAACCCACAATCGTAATGACTCGGAATGGCTTCAGTTTATATCGTACCACAGAAAAGTGACATTGCGAGATATGTAGATGCCAACATGATGGTCCATCAGGACTGATAGAAGCGTAATAGAATTAAAGATCAATGCAGCTGTTGATGAGCATTTGGTTTCACCATACAAATGCAAAAACCTCCATTTGAAACCGGCGCTCTTAGTTGAATAAACCGTTTTAACTCATCTAAATAACATGTTGCACCCCAGAACAGAGGAATGTGGTTAGAGGGAGGGAACGAGGTGGTGGGGAGGGGGAAAAATTTAGCCTATTAAAATCAGTCAACTGAAGATGATCACAGGATGGTTGCGCTGACTCTGTTTTGGATTTCTGTTGTTAATTGTCTATTACCTTGTGATGTCAAGCCAAAACCAAATTGTATTTTGATTTTTATTGCTCCTGGAAAATTCAATAAAGAGTGAATAAAAAAATGAAATTATTATCAAGAATGCAAAAAAACACTGTTTTTGTCCAACTCCCATGAATGTTTCCATAGAGCAAAAGTCCACATTTCTGCACAGCACACAGCAAAAACCGATCAACGGAATTGTAAAATAACTTGGGAATGAAGCATTGACTCGATTTCTGGGAGGTGTCTAGGGTTATTCCATCCGGTAGTTGTTAAAATATTTGTCTGAGAAGGGGGTTCCCCCTTCTCCCAAAATTATAGCTGCACTTTTCCCATGGTGCTTTGCAGAAGAGAGGATGAGAGGCATTTCAGAAAGGAAAAAGCAAAAATGTTTCCCCATTGCTGATAACTTTCAAAACCTCAAGTTTGTCAAGGCCCCCCTCCCCAAACTGCAAGTTACTGGAACAAAATGTATAATCATGAAAAAATGATTAAGAAAACAAAACACCTGTTTTCAGCCAATTCATTTTCCAGTAGAGAGTAAGTGCAGTTTCTGAACAGCTGTAGCACGACAACCACAGAGAGGATTTGGACCAAATAAGAAAAAACTTGGGCACAAAGTGTGGACTTACATTTTTGACTGGTCTGGGGGTAAATCCAGTAGTTTTTAAAATATTTGACAGAGAAGGGGGTGCGCCCACTCCATAAAACCTTTATATATCCTTTGCTGCTTTTCACAGCAGAGAGGATGAGCGAGGCTAATAACTTTTGACTTGCTGGAAGGATTTGGACGAATGTTTACAAACAAAATGTTTGTCAAGGGCCCCACTAAACTGGATATTTTGGAAACAATTTGTTAGAAAATGAAAAAGTTAAGAAAACATAAAAACACAGTTTTCAGCCTACTCGCATTAATTTTTCTATAGAGAAAACGTACAGCGTTAGCGTGAAAATCACTTGGCAGATTGACATAATAAGAAATCATTTAGGCATAAAGTATTGACTTCATATTTTAAACTGGCTTGGGGTAAATCCATCCAGTAGTTTTTAAAGTATTCAACAGAGAAAGGGCTGCTGCCTAAAACCTTTAAATCGGTCTTGATGCTTTTTGGCAGAAAGGCTGAGAGAGGTAATACCTTTTCACTTGCCGGATGGTTGGATTTGGATGACATTTTCTAAACCAAATGTTTGTCAAGAGCCCCCCAAAAATTTTAATTTTGGGAACAATTTGTCAAAAAATGAATAAGCTATTAAGAAAACATAAAAACTCAGTTTTCCGTATACTCCCATTCATTTTCCGATAGAGAACAAGTTCAGTTTTTGAACAGCTGTAGCATGAAAACCACTTGGCAGATTTGGACCAAACAAGAAACAATTTGGGCACAAAGTGTTGACTTAATTTCCTTGACTGGTTTGGGGTAAATCCAGCTAGCAATTTATTTTAATATTCTTTCGAGACATGAGGGTGCCCCCCTGTTCCTTGAAACCTTTATATATATCGGCCTTTGTGCTTTGCAGCAGAGAGACTGAGAGACTTTTCAGAAATCAAAAGCCACCTTTTTTTGTTGTTGCTCGATGCAAGTGATTCCCATGATATTACAGGGAGAAGCCGTGAATGAAAATACTCAAAATGCTATTTGGAGGAGGAAAAGAAATACCATCAAACTTTGGAATGAACTCCATGACGAACATACAGTCTAATAACGTTCTTGACTTCAGAAAGAGACTCAAAACTCTTCTCTCTATGTAGTCACTACTATGGGGACACTGATAGTTTTGAACCACAGCACTTAGATGGCCTGGCCATAGGCATTAAATACCAATAGCAACACGAATCATAGCAGACTACAGGTTTGGAGTGAGAAAGAAGACATGGGGCCTCCTTACAAGTCTGCCAGTCCAGAAGTAAGGGTGCTGGTAATAAGGTGATTGGCCGGCTGGCTATCTGGCAAGGACAGCCACCCTGCTGTGTGATTGACAGCTAGGCTGGAATGAATGGGAGAAACCTGCATAAAAGGTGAGTCTTTTTGGCTTGGAAGGCAGAGTCGACCACTGGACGAAGGAATACGAAGAAGAACTTGGAAGAGATGCCTGCTGCAACTCCTGGACCATTGGTTTGCCCGGTTAAGCCCTGCTGGGTGTCTAGTCAAATGGTCGACAGACAAATGGTCGACACAATTTGGTCGACAGGACAAATGATCAAATTTTTTATTTATTTATATATATATCTTTTAGGTTTTCGTTTAGGGAAAAAAAGGGGGTTTCCAGCAAAAAAAAAGCGGGTTGCAGGGGGGACCCCCCCCCCCAAAAAAAAGAAAAATGTGAAAAAACAAAAAAGAAAAAAAATCCGATCATTTGACCTGTCGACCTTTTGGTGTCGACCATTTGTCCTGTCCACCATTTAGATTCGACCAAATGACCTAAAACCGCCGTGCTGCTGTGCTGAAGCTCTGAATTCGTTTCAACTAGAGAAGCCCTGCAAGGACGACTTCTCCCCTTCAGTTGATGGGACCAATCAACACCATAGGGAACTTGTTTGGACATCCTCTTGGATTTGGCTGTACATCCACTACTGCTGCTGGAACCAAAGTGCCAGGGAAACCAAATCAGGTGGATCGCTTTTAAGTCAGACCCGAGTGCCAGGAAGATCCTCCGGACCCCAGATGCGAGGAAAGTCCAAAGTGGTATCTGAGAACCGCAGTGTTGCTATTTGCTGTCAGACACGAGGAGCTGAAACCGCGAAGTGCTGCTGAATTGAAGTTTTCCCATTGCTACCAATGACCTTCCGATTGCTGTGCTGGAGTCACCAGATATCCTCCCTCTTGTCCCGATGACTGAGGCCCAGGAACAACAGGATCTGCAGAGCTGTACAGGAACAGAAGCCAGCTGGAAACATTTTTTCTAACCAAAGGTACTGTAAACCTAAGAGGACTTACCTCTTGTTGTGTAACCTCACTTGCTCTCAGTTGAGACTTGTCTTGGTTACCCTTGCAGACTTGCGTACAGCTTTGCCCCTCACAAGCCTCCCAGCTTGTGGCCCTTCAAGTGAGCCTTATTTCTACAAACCTTTCTAAAAACATTGTGCAAGACTTTTACTTACTTGCAAAGAAGATTTTCAGCTCCCCTACACTTCGTTCAACTAACATTGGCTGTCCTGGCTCCCTGATAGACTCTTTTTACCTCTGACTCTGTGCCTTTACCTTTCCCCCAGGAAATGGTTAAATGTACTTGACATTGGAAGGTTTAAAAAGTATTTACCTGTTTATGAATCATTTGTTAACCGTTGCTTTATTCCCATATCTAACCTTTGCACCAAACTCAGTATTGCTCTAAAAGTACCAGTGATAAATCGATGTCCACAGTGTCCTAGCTATTTAAGTCACCTAGGGGTGTAGGAAGTGTCTGTGTGCCACCCCCAATGGGTATCACCTGATTTAGAGAAATTAAGAGTGTGTTTTCGAAGTGTATTATAATTGTTACATGTGTTGCCCCTTCTGAAGAAGGCTTATATAACTGGCTGTTAAATGAATTAATAATTGTTTAATCAAGAAACCTTGAGTGTGTTTATTTGAATAACTGTCATTGTGGTACTCTGTGTTACAACCCTACTGCTCACATTGACCTCTCTTGAGATAAGCCTGGCTGCTCAGCCACACTACCAACCTGTGTAGTACAGACTTATACCAAAGGTTGGGTTCCTATTGCCAGGAGGTCAAGGTTTCTCTTGTCTTCCAAAGGATACTGCACACAATCTTGCCTAACAACTAGTCCTATTTAGTTTGCTGAACCGCCTTGTAGGTTAATGTCACCTATTAAGTCACCTTTGTCCCGCTTTCTTCACACCCTCATAAAATGACTCTCTACTTGTTCTCATCTTTGTGTATTTTTGTACAGGCTGCCTTCCGGGGGAATGCTTATGCCATCTGTAAATGTGCTGTTGTAAGTAATTTCTGATTGAAATTGGCATTCATGTTTTGAAAATTAATAATACAAATGAATGCAAATGATTCATACTCCCTATACGTCCTACATGAAGATGATGCTTTGTACCTTTGCAATGTTTTAGTCAGGGATGATCGCACACTAAACCACTGTGCTTTGGTTATTTCGGCTTAGGCCCTGGTTTAGACATGTGGGGCCCTAATCAGCCTACACCTGCAGTGTATTACCTGCAGAAAACTAACAATAGCCATTTAAGATAAAGTCAGGTAACAAGTCTGGGTTCCAGAACCCATAAATATGAAATTCAAGTCACTTTCTATGCTCTATTTGTAAATCACCAGCTGCAGATCTGTGACACTTGTCATTCTTCTGTCAAGAGCCAACAAAATGCCAGCAATATGACACCATTGTATTGTGCATTACATCACATCATAAAACAACCACGCCTATAAGGATCTGAGATTTAGTATATACATTCATTTTTTGGGGTACCTGTTGTTGTCTCTGAAGTAAAGTCAATAGGGGGCAAATCACCAATAAATCACAATGAGTAACTCTAATGTACCCTTGACCTACTCCTGGAAAGGGTTATTTCATTCATAAAAGAAGTTACAGTAAGTTACTATGATTTACACATTACATACTCCTAGAGAGGGTTATTTTAATCACAAAAGAAGTTACTGATTTACCCTCGAGTTACTCCTGCAAAGAGCTAAATGACTCATGAACTGAAATACTCCTGATTTACGAGTAACTTTGACTTACTGCAGACTTAGTTACTAAAAGTAAGTCAGGAGTAACTCAGAAAAATCCCAAGGTTATTCATAGTAACCTCTTTCGTGACTCGAATATCCTTCTACAGGAGTAAGTAATGGGTAAGTAAGAGTTAATCATAGTAACTTCTTTTGTGACTATAATATCCCTCTCCAGAGTAAGTGATGGGTAAGTCAGAGTTAATCATAGTAACCTATTTTGTGATTCGAATACCTCTCCCCACGAGTAAGTGATGACTAAGTCAGAGTTAATCATAGTAACCTATTTTGTGACTCAAATACCTTTCCCCAGGAGTAAGTGATGGGTAAGTCAGAGGTAATCATAGTAACTTATTTTTTGACTCGAATACCCCTCCCCAGGAGGAAGTGATGGGTAAGTCAGAGTTCATCATAGAAACTGCTTTCGTTACTCGAAAAATAAGTAATGGGTAAACCACACCAAATAAATGGTTACTGCAGTAAGCCAAGACTATAAGCAAGTAAACAGGATGCAGGTAAGATTAAAAGAAGAGTGACCAGTGATGGAATAAACCTGAAAGTGTGTGCGCTTTGATTATTAGGCGGGAGCCTGAGTATTGTTCTTAATTTACTGATGGTACAGAATGTTATAGCTTTGAGATGTGAGGTTGGGCTTCCCAGCTCAGAGCCGTTATTTTGGACTCATGGGAGGTACAGATCAAGTTGCATTATTGAAAGAAAGCGTTAAGACATAAGCCAGAACATTTTGTGTTGTTTGGCTTCCAAACAGAGGACAATTTAAGAAAAGTGAGGAAATGCAAACAGTCCACTACAATGCACTTGCATCTAGATTGCCCAAGTATGTTGTTCCCTATTGAAGGCCGCCCTGATACATCAGGAGGAGCTCTCGGTCTCTGGTGAGGCTGTTGGCCAATTATGACCCTTCTTCTTAACTGTGGCCCCTGAATCTGAACTAATGTCCTGCCAATTTCTAGAAGGTGCAAAGGTCACTTTCTCGGCCCCCCCAGAATCAAATGCCTTAATGGGTCTGGACATCCTGATGATTTCATGCACAGCTGCACCCCTAACAAACACGAGAACTGCCCAGCAAAGTTCCGGTGCCTGGCACGCGTGTTCCTTGTACATCTGGTGCGTGGAGGGTGCTGCCTTAAAAGCGGAACCTGCCAGGTCTAGACTCATCCCAGGAGGGCTCCTCTGTAAGAGAACATCAGATGGCCAGTGCAGGAAACATCCTTCACTAATGCAAGATCAGGGAATAAACTCGCAGCTAATGGCAAGTGCTTGGCTGGAGGTGGAAATTGCTCTTTCGCACGGATGTTCGGGGTAATTCGCCAGGAGTTGTGAGCTTGACAATGGCTCCCTTTCGTCCCGGCATGTCCTCCACTCCCTGAGTTTAACATTCCACGGCTTGATACCCCATCAACACCCCCCCCCCCCGACCCCCACCCCTTCTTTGTCTTCCTCCCAGCTTTTCTGCAGGACACAGCGTTCCTTCCTGTAGCAACTCTTGTGTTCCGGATCAATGTCAGAGGAGGCTTCGTGTGACAGAGTGATATACACATCACGCTTCCTTGTAGCCGTTTTACTTCCGGGTCTCTGCTGTAAAGTGTATGCTGTCTCTCTGCATTGTCGAGTCTCTTTATTGCTATGAACTGTATCAGCTGAGTACAAAATAATCCGATCTGTAAACGGAAGTGAGCCTCTGGCAGCATGCTCTGGCTTTTTGTCACTCCTCTGATGCCATAACTATCATTACCTGTGTGTCATGCAATGCCCTGCATAAGTCTTCCCAATAATGCTGGAGTGCGAGTACATTGATCGTTCTGTCTAACTTTCCTCAAACTACTTTTCATTGGTTGACTATAGGGTTCCCCGTCAGCATTTCGCGGAAGTCATTTCTGTGAAGAGGAAGGACGCGGCGTGTGGAGATCAATCGAGAAAGACATTTTAGGGCAGGGAAGGATAAAGAGATGGGTGCTTCATGAGGGTCCAAAGCCATCTTTATGTAGGTTGGTAAGCACAAGCGGGGCCGCAAAATCAGATGGAGAACCAGTGGGAGAAGGAGAAGGTATTTACGGCATAGAGCAGGAGGAGGAAATCCTATGCATAAAAAAAACAGCGTGCACAATGTCAGTGGTGCTAAACGGAATTATGTGAAGAACAATTAACACAAAGATGCAGAGTGGTAAGTTGAGCTGAATCCATCCATGGTTGTGGTAGGTGCTTTCTTCTGAGGAACCCCGCCATACATCTGTAAAGTGCTTAAATGGGCACCTAAAATTGAGGGCGGGGGTCTGGGGTGTGCAGTCTCAAATGGAGCGTGGCCTAATGGGTGGCCAGCAGCTTAGGCAAGTGCAGCCGACTCTCGCCAGACATCCCTTTCAGCGATCATTACCCTCATACCCTGGATAATATCTGCTTCATCTCTTAGCTAAAGGGAAGCCTGGCGAGGGTTGGCGTCACCATAAAGGAAGAAAAGGTGTGGTGCTGACCCCCGCCAGGCATCCCTTTAACTAAGAGATGCAACAATCAACTTCGGGTGATCGCTGCATCTAATAGTGGAAGGAAGACAAGGCCTTTTTTTTATAAAGCCTGAAGCCCTTGCACATGTGCGAAATCTACAGGCTTTCAGGGTAATTCATAGAATTCAGCGCACAAGTGGCGCACGCGGCTGGCGCACAGTGTGCGCATGCGACTTTCTGCGCCAGCCGCGTGCTCTAAAATCCATTTCCGCGCACAGTGTATTCATGGATTTTAGCCTCCAAAACCAGCCGTTGTGCAGAGTGGCACAGCGACCCTGCAGCAGCGCCAGTTACGCCTCAACCCCGCCCTGTGCGCCATGCACAGCGCACAATTCCCATACATGGCGCACAGGCCCCGAACCACGAAAACGCCAGTAAAACTCCCTGCGTACCCCTCCGAATACATGTATACCCCGGCGCAGGGAGTTTCCCACGCGATTGGCCCTGTGCGAGCGAGGTACGTGTGTTAATGGGGTGCACGGGAACTTTCACACGCGATTGGCCCTGTGCGAGCGGGGTACGTGTGTTACTGGGGTGCGCGGGAACTCTCACATGCGATTGTCCCTGTGCGAGCGGGGTACGTGTATTACTGGGGTGCGCGGGTACTTTCACATGCGATTGGCCCTGTGCGAGCAGGTTACTTGTATTACTGGGGTGCGCGGGAACTTTCACACGTGATTGGCCCTGGGCGAGCGGGGTACGTGTATTACTGGGGTGCGTGGGAACTTTCACACGCGATTAGCCCTGTGCGAGCGGGATACGTGTGTTACTGGGGTGCACGGGAACTTTCACACACGATTGGCCCTGTGCGAGCGGGGTACGTGTGTTACTGGGGTGCACGGGAACTTTCACACGCGATTGGCCCTGTGCGAGTAAGGTACATGTGTTACTGTGGTGTGCGGGAACTTTCACACACGATTGGCCCTGTGCGAGCAGGGTACGTGTGTTACTGGGGTGCGTGGGTACTTTCACACGCGATTGGCCCTGTGCGAGCAGGGTACGTGTATTACTGGGGTGCGCAGGTACTTTCACACGTGATTGGCCCTGTGCGAGCGGGGTACGTGTATTACTGGGCTGCGCGGGAACTCTCACATGCGATTGGCCCTGTGCGAGCGGGTACGTGTGTTACTGGGGTGTGCGGGTACTTTCACACGCGATTGGCCCTGTGCAAGCGGGGTACGTGTGTTACTGGGGTGCACGGGTACTTTCACACGCGATTGGCCCTGTGCGAGCGGGGTACGTGTATTACTGGGGTGCGCGGGAACTGTCACACTCAATTGGCCCTGTGCGAGCGGGGTACGTCTGTTACTTGGGTGCGCGGGAACTTTCACACGCGATTGGACCTGTGCGAGCGGGGTACGTGTGTTACTGGGGTACGCAGGAACTTTCACACGCGATTGTCCCTGTGCGAGCGGGGTACGTGTGTTACTGGGCTGCGCGGAAACTTTCACAGGCGAATTTGCTGTCAGAGCGGGTCACGTGTATCCAGTGTGGTGCATGGGGAGTCCTACATGTGAATTGGCAGTGTGGGTCCTCCCAGGTGTCTCCTCTACCCCCTCCACGGCCCCTGCAGGCAGCCCACACAAAACAGGGGACTACCCTGCACCCCTGGACATGTCCCAAAGGCAGCCCGTCCACCATGGCCATGCCCCCCAGCCAGGCCACGTGTCACGTTGCACTAGTGATCACCAACTCATGTCCCCCAGCACCCCCACCCCCCAGCAGTGAGAGGCACCTGCCAGCAGGCCCCCACTCATGTCCCCCAGCACCCCCACCCCCCAGCAGTGAGGGACACCTGCCAGCAGGCCCCCACTCATGTCCCACTCATGTCCCCCAGCACCACCACCCCCCAGCAGTGAGGGGCACCTGCCAGCAGGCCCCCACTCATGTCCCCCAGCACCCCCACCCCCCAGCAGTGAGGGGCACCTGCCAGCAGGCCCCCACTCATGTCCCCCAGCACCCCCACCCCCCAGCAGTGAGGGGCACCTGCCAGCAGGCCCCCACTCATGTCCCACTCATGTCCCCCAGCACCCCCACCCCCCAGCAGTGAGGGGCACATGCCAGCAGGCCCCCACTCATGTCCCCCAGCACCCCCACCCCCCAGCAGTGAGGGGCACCTGCCAGCAGGCCCCCACTCATGTCCCACTCATGTCCCCCAGCACCCCCACCCCCCCAGCAGTGAGGGGCACCTGCCAGCAGGCCCCACTCATGTCCCCCACTACATGAAATAAAGATGCACAATCATGGCCCACTTCTACACCAAAATACCACAGCACGCCACCCCATTACTGAGATGCAATGATTTCCCAATCAAACCCACACTGACATGCCCATCTGAAGACACAAACCAAAAGTCAACAATGTACATCAACACATGTCCGTCACACACATATACACTCGGCATTGATTGTGTAAACCCACATTTTCACATGCATTAACCCAATGAGCAAATCCCACACATGGAACTAAAATATGAAAATGTATTATGTACAAAAATTAATCAATAAAATGAAAGCACAACAAAATAGCAAACAGGAAATGAAAAGCATGTGAAAAAGAAGAGTAAATGAAAAGTATAACCAGTACAAAGAAATCCCCCAAAAAAATAGTCCAAACTCTCCCTCCATCAACACAAATCCAAAGGAAACTTAAAAAAAAAATCCATTGATCCATGGGGAAATCAAAAGAAAAAGTTCAAAATAATCCATTGTTCAACTATGTACAATCCATTGTCCAAAAGAAAAATCCATTAATCCATGTACAAAATCAAAATCTATCCAACGTCCAACTATGTACAATCAAATTTCTAAGGGTCCATGAGCCCAATGAAACAAACGAAACCTATCTAATAACCTACCTAACAAAAAAACTATTTACAAAAGTGTGGGGCATAGTCTGAAAGCCCCAAAATAAAGAAAAAAAAGGAAACCTAACACTATAAACTATTTACAATGGCGACGGCAAGTCCTGTGGCTCACTCAGTGATGTTTTCAGCCAGGGCATCATCGAACTCCATTTCTATTTGCTGGAGGCGGGCCTCTGTCCTGGCCCCGAGGTCTCGCAGGGAGGCCCTCATGGCCTGTTCCAACTTCCTACGAGTCGCCTCGAGGCACTCTGACCGCCTCAACGCCCGACGCATGGAGAACTGCGCCCTGACCATGGTGAGCCGCGCCTCTTCCACCCGCCGCTGCTCCGCACCTATACGCTGGCCCAACCGCAGCCACACGGAAGACACATCCATTCCAGGGTTCTCCTGCCCTCTGGCCGATGCCTGCCCCCCTGATGTCGATGGCCCTGAGCCATCATTGCTCCCACCTAGAGCCTGCTCCTGCTGCTGCTGCTGTCCATGTGCCCTGTCCGATGATGCCTGCACATCCTCAATCAGCTGGTCTCCAGTTGTGGTGTCCACCCCTGCTGGACCGCTGACTCCTGACTGTGGCAGGGTTGAGATCTCCACCAAGCTGGCTGTCTTGGTCAGGCCAGGTCCACAGGGCGCCCTGGTGGAATCAGCGGCCGGAAGACGGCAGGGAGAACAACTGGCGCATAGTCTCCACAGAAGAGGAGAGGTCCACCAGAGTACGCGTCACATGTAGGAACCCACCAACCAGGGCCCCTCCCAACAGTGCCACATCGCGACGCTGCTGTTCGTGATGGCGTGCGTTCTCCGCCCAGGAAGAACGCACGTCATCACGAATGTCACGCATGCGCAACGCAACACCAATCAGGACGGAGCCCATATGTTCATTGGACCCCTCGTCTGCAGGTAGTGGAGAGGCAGATGACATGGCACTCTCCCCTACCTGCGGAGGGGCCTGGGACGGGGCATCCCTGCTGGTGCATGGTGGTGCAGTCACAGGGTCAAGGACAGAGACATGCACAGGCCCTTCCGTGGTGACCTGTGCAGCCTCCTGACCCTGGACTGCACCACTTGCACCAGTGGTACTACCCCCACCAGGCCCCATGTGCGGCTCAGTAGCGGGCTCCTCCTCCTCTGTGGAGACCACCAACCTGGATGTCTCCGTACCGTCTTCTGCCATTGGAAGCCCCTGAGGGGGCTCAACCGACCCTTCTGCCACAGCCGTAGTGGCAGACGCGGCACCAGCCCCCTCGCTCCCGGATGATGGCAAGTCCTGGGAGGGTGGCTGGGCCTTGCGTCGCTGCCCAGTGGAGGCATCCCCGCCGCCTGGCTCCACAGCGCCATCTCCGCCCTCTTCTTCACTTGACGCTGCGTAGAGGGAGACATAGAACACAAGCATCAGGGTACAGTACAATATTCGCCTAGACAGGAAGCAATAACACATGAATGGCAGTGTCTAACGTCACTTCCATCCTGTCCCTCCACAACACATGGGTGAATGCACGCAACACAAATGCATAAACAGGCACGGCGCCTGCGATCAATATCAGCATACATGTACAAGGGCCTCTATTAATCCAAATGTTGCCTTCAAACTCACATGCATCATGGCTCACACTGATCCCATGCACACACATCACCGGAGGGTCATGCATCATGCCTTGTACACCACAGACACATTGGATAGACACAGTGCATACAACGGTGACCGCACTGCATGAGTGAATGTACACATCATCACGGACATGTGTCATGAATCCATTGCGTATCAAAGTCACAGACACACTTCTCAGACACAAACACATGTGCACCATACATGTACATGACAGCAGCACCCATCCCTCACACCCCCACCATGTGCAAGAACAGTCACTGGCATGCTTTCATGTGTGCATTTGCCATACTGCTCCCCATGTTGCATTGGAACTCATGCACCAACCATGTGGTTCGGACATTACTGGTCTCACATGCATGAACATGATGTCCCTGCACACACACATCCATACATGGCCCATGTCACACATACAGGCAAGTATCAGACTACCAGCACACTGCAACATGCCCTGCCTCACAAAACAATGCTTGGCCACATACCGCTCAATTCCAGACGGGTCTTCCTCCGAAGGATCTGGGTGTGGAGTGCTGGGCATACGTGTTCCAGGATCCTCATTTGGATGTCACTCATGCTGACCCGGCCCCCCTCCGTGAGGTGCCGGGCCTTGTGGAGGGTCCTGGACCTGAAGTCCTCCCAGCACTTCTTGATGTGCTTGATGTCGCGGGTTGCCACCCCCTCCGCGTTGATGGCAACCACTACGTCGTCCCAGATCCTCTCCCGTCCTTCCTTGTTGGCGCGTGATGTTCCGAAGAGGGCATCATACTGCTCCAGGACATGCTCCACCAGGACACCAACTTCCTTCACACTGAATCTGGTGGCCCTCTGCCTCTCTGGCTGGGGGTCGCCAGTGGTCTCAGATGGTGTTTGGCCCGACATGGCGACCCCTGAGGCAACTGGGTCCTGGGGCTGGGCTGTGGAGCGATGGTATCCCAGTCGGGAGTCTTCTGTTCCAGCAGGGGTGGACACAGCAACTGGAACCCTGGCTGATGTGCAGGCACCAAATACCAGGCCACGTGGGCAGCAGGCAGGCAGCAGCAGATGGCAGGTGGGAGCATGCTCGGGGCTCTGGGGGTCAGTAATTTGGCCTTCTCGGCAGGAGTGTGGTCTTCCGTGTGTTGTTGCGTGGCCAGCTTGATACGGAGTGATTTGGCACGTGAAAATCTTGCACGTCAGCGTGTAATTTGAGGAAAGGCCCTTTGCGCGTAAGCGCGTCAGCACACATACGCGGTTTCATTGGACCAAAGGCCCTTAGCGCGTAAGTGCTTCTGTGACTCGCGCGGGCGTTTCCCTCGTGACGTGGGCATAGTGGTTCAGCAGGCATGAAAAACTGCACGTCCGCGTGTGAATCCGTGTAATCCGAGGAAAGGGCCTACGCACGTAAGTGACGTGACGCGCGTGGGCGTTTCCATCAACACGGGTGCATGTTCATCCTACACGTCCAAAAACTGCACGTCCGAGTGTCAGCTCGTGTAATTGGAGGAAAGGGCCTTAGCGCGTATACGCGTAAGTGACACTGTACGTGTGGGCCGCTTTAAAAGGACCCCATTTCCTTGTATGTGCTTTTCGTGGAGAGCGAGTGGGTGAATTCTGTCCTTCTTGTCGGTTCACACACGATTACTTCACAGTGTTTCAAGTTTGTACTCCCTGTTACCTCTGACAGCGTTAATTTTTTTTTTTGGGCCTGTTACCTCAAACAGCATTCACTTCTTCTTTTGTCCTGTCTCCTCAGACAGCGTACAAATCTTCTTTTGGCGGGGGTGTTGCCAACACGCACACGCGCGTTTTTTTCACATTCTTTTTCCAGGCAGACGGTGAGTCGCACACGCATTTACCAACTGTGCTTGCCCCGTGTGTCGCATACCCCTTCAGAGGTCATTGTAGGCTGCGTGTAACACGTGTACGCTTATTTTTGTGTTTCTGTGTGCCACAGCGTAGTGCAGGTTCATTTTTCCACGCACGTGGTCTACGAGGGGTTGCGTGCACGTTACTTTTTGTTTTTGGGGTGCCTGTGCATTGCGTGACCCGTCATCTTCCCCCAGGGATCACAGACAACCTTGCTAGAGCACTATGGTACAAATTCCATCTAGTACCCTACCCCTTTCACCCCCAATTGCCCAGGACAATTGTTTATTGCAACTCCCATACGCACAACAACATCAGTGCCATGGTTGGGAGGCGACCAAGCGGTAAGGGAGGCAAAGGTGGCCGACCTCCAAAAGGTGGGTGTAGTGGGCGCGGTAGGGGACGTGGCCAGGATTTGCACAGTGCCCCTAGACCCCCATGTGTGGAGGACCAATCAGGGACACCCATGCTCCCCCCCCCATGGTTGAGGGAAACGTGGCTGACACCATCCCAGCTCAGCCCTTGTTGGACCAGCCCATTGTGGCACCTGACCCGGCACAGGATGATTCCCAGGCTGACTTCCAGGTCAGCAAGTCTAAGCCACGTGTGCCAGTGCAAGTTGGTGTCACCGGGCCACGTGGATCTGGGGCAGCGATGTCATTTGCTGCCCCAAGTAGGCAGGGTGGGGAGGCTGCAGGGGCAGCTGCAGCTCTATCCACCCCAGCTCCGAGTCTCCCAGCCGGGACAGTGTCGGTCCTGGTCCATCAAACTGATGTTGCCCCTGCCAACATCACACTTCAGCCAATGCCTGCACCAAGACCTATGGTCATTGTGCCTTCGCACACTCCCAGTACCCAGTCCACCTGCGCTTCTGCCCCTACTGACCAGAGCGGCACAAGCCACTCAGGCTCTGCTCCACCTTTGAAAAAGAGGAAGAAGGGTGCTCTGGCACTACAGGCTGAGACCCCAGACACAGCTACAAAGTCCGGCACGTGAAGGAAGCCTAGCTTTAATGACCCCGAACTTGATGCACTTGTGACCTGTGTGTCGGCACATAGTCGCGAAATGGTGGTGACTGTAGGGTGCAAGACCACACCTGGTCAACGTAGGGCACACTGGCAGACCATCGCGGACCGCAAAAGTGCCCTTGGATTTGTGAGGCGCCCAGCTGATGATTGCTACAAGCGGTGGAATGACCTGAAACGCAGAGCAAAGAACAAGCTGGCCTCAAATCATGCCGCTACTCTGGTGACTGGCGGTGGGTCTCCACCAGAGGACAACAAACTCACTGAACATGTGTCTGTTGCTGGGACCTTCGTCACAGAGGAACAGATCCAAGGCGTGGGAGAGCTACCTGATTACGAGGTATTGTCCGGTGAGTGCCCATGCATGTGTGTGTAATCCATGTGTATGTTGTTTGGGTGACCGGTTCTGATTGAGTGCCAGGTGAGGGTGTGTACTCCTGAGTGTAATGGGTCACCCATGTGCTTCCTCCAATACATTCATGTGCCTTTGATTTGGGTATGACAGTATCCCTTCTGCCCACAGTAGCCAATTAGCCCCACATTACTGCTGTTGCACTTGAACTATCATCTTGCAACAACATTGTTCTGATTTTTCTGTGTTCATTCAGGCTGATTGTTTAGATTATCCATTTTTCATATGCTTTTTTCATCCCTAATGCCACATATGTGACATGCTTCTGTCATTGTTTACACCTCACATTGTGCCACTTTAGTTACCTGGTTATGTGAATGTTTAAACTATTCAGGGCGAGGGAGTATTGGCCTGCTGGAATTTATTTTTAGGGCCTGTTTGCATGTGGAACATGATAGTTCTTTCCTGTCATGTTGAAGTGACCAACCATTGATGTGTACATCTGCCTACAATCACTGTCTAATTGTACACTGGATGTGTTGCAGTGTGCACCACATACATATTTTGCAACACTATTCTGCATTAATCTTCTCATCATGTCCATGTGACATGGATGTGTGACAGTACTCATTCACTGACATATCTCTGTAGTTGTCTAATTTACCATGGCTATGCTACATGACATCTGTGTGCTGACATGTGTCATGTATGTGTATTGGACATGCCCCTCACAGGCTGATGTGTGATGCCAGTGCTACACAACATGCTGCAAATGTGTTGCTTTTCCATCTTAGTGTCCTCATTGTCTGCCTTTTTGACGCCCCTTCAGAATCATTGACAGTGCATACATGCCAGGGTTATAGTCATGTGGGACATGTGTTAACCATGTACAGGATCTCTGTCTTGTCAGGCGTATGTGTGTGCTATGGTGCTCATGCCTGTTTCCATTTCTTGTGTTTCATGTTTTTGCAGGTGACGACGCACTTGATGCTGGTGAGGTTCAGGAGATGGTGCAGACCCAGGAGGATTCTCAGGCACCAGTGGGGGACTTGGTGTGGTGGTGGCTGAAAACACTTTGGTACTGCAGACCATACTGTCGAGGGGTGCCTCTGGGTGCAGCTCCCCAGACCTCTATTCAGGTGCTGAGTCGGATGATGAGACTTATGTGCTGTCGCAGGTCAGTGCTTCTGGCAGGGATTCTGTTCTGTCTAACGCACCTGGACCAGGGGTAGAACCCTCTATGGGGATGTCAGTGTAGGTAGGTCCGCCTTTGGCGGTTACGGATGCAGGGTCACACTCCACAGCATCTGATCCTGTTCCTGGGCCAGCAGATCAGAGGGGGAATGCAGTCCTGCAGCCTCAGGCAGTGCCAGCACAGCAAGGTGCAGATCGCCTTGCCCCAAACAGGTGTGGTGCCCGCCGACGCGCTGGCCGTGTGCCACCAGGCAATACTGTATGGGAAAACTCCATGTACGGTATGGCAACCCAACAGGCAGCATCAGTAGAAATGATGGCTCAGGCAATGGAGAGGGTGGCCACTTCCATTATCCCCCCTGAAAGGCAGATGGAGCAACAACAGCAGCCAACAGACTCCATTCGCCAATCACACAGGGAAGACATGTTGGCGTCCAACATGGACCGACGGGCGGCACTGGAGATTGAATCCATATCAATAGATTCACAGGGCCACAGGGTAACCCTGAGGGTGGAACTCCATAACCTCAGGCAGAGTCTGCTTGAACTTGAGGCTTCCCGAAATGTTAGGGCAGAACAGCAGCTAGAGCAGCTGACACGTTTGCTCTCAGTTGAGCTGCAGGCAACACATGAGGAGATCTGGGCATCCCGCGATGCCATGCGTGCAGAAGTGCAGGCAACCCGTGACGTGCTGCATGGGGATCTCTGCACTTTAATGCTCCAGAATCAGACCTTCCAGACCCGCATGCTTGCTGCCATGGAGGACCATACCAGGGCTTTGCGTGGGCTGCCTCCCATAGTGCCACCACATCCTGATGCAGCAGCAGAGGGTGAAGAGAGCAACAGCAGTTCTCCCACAATGGCATAGCCGTGCAGGCCATGAGCTCATGGAGGTATTTTTTTTTCGCAACATCCACGCAGGTGGGTGTTGGTGTGCACCCTGTCCTTGAACCTCCTGGGTGGCCTCCCTTCCCCCCAGCCCCCACATGGCCATTTTTGATTTTTTTTGTTTTTTTTGTTTTACAGTGTGTTGCCTTGTGTGGCTCCCGTGGGCATCCACTGTATTCCCGCTGGGCACATGCAGGCTTGTCCTGAGTTTGGGTTAGATGCTTGGGTTTGTGACACACACACACCCCTCCTGCTTCCCGTTTCCATGGGCTTGCAAAGGGTGTTACCAAGTGACAGTGACTTACACAGTGACATTGGGCTCCCATGAGCTGTGTGGGCAGTCTGTAGTCAATACTGTGTGTACATCCCTAGTGGGTATTGTTGTTGTATTGTACACTGCATGGTGTATTGATATGTGCTTGTGCAACCATGTCTTCCTCCTAATTTGCAGGTTCCTTCCTCATGTCTTCACAAGGCCGTCTCCTTTGCAGATGGAGTTCATGTTGTATGCAGTACATTGACACATTTGCGTGGCAGCAACACTCTACAGTTGGAAGGAGTCGATGTGCTGGCTTATTCAGGTTGTAAGACTACCACTACTTTGACGTAGTACTGTCATGTTTTTGCAATGTTTCATGGTGTGTTGCTGTATTGTGTTGGTGGTATTTGTTCATGTGTGCTGTTTGTTATTGATTACTGGGAGCATATTGTCTGTGGGCAGTTTCCATTTGGGACAGTGCACTTTGTGACACTTGTGTCAGGTCTTGTGCATTGCTTTGTTTGCTTTCACATTGCACGACATGCCATGGTGTGTTGGGTGGGGGAGCTGGGAAGGGGTTGGGTGACATGGTGTTATTTTCATGTTGTATTTTGCAAGGGGGTAGTCATTCATGCAGCATATATGTGTGGTTTTTTCGTGACACAGCATTGGTTCTCTTTCGGCAGGTAGGGATGCACACAATGTAACAATTCCAGGTGACCAATCTCAGGCTGGTATGGTTGTGACAGTTGACTGTCCCTTATGTCATCATCATTGATTGCCAGCTGGTATGTGCCAGGGCTGTGTGCACTCCACAGGGGTGTGAGTTTAGGTGAAGTAATTAGCCACCAGCTGCGTACGGGCTGCCTCACCCCGTGCCCTTTCCCCTCCCATGCGCAGCGGCCGTGCTTGTGTTTGGGGATGTGGAGGCACCACCATGTCCATGGCCAGGCCCCGGCGTGTTGCAACATTGTGCAGGACACATGCTGCCACTATGATCCTGCACACTACTGGGGGCGTGTATAGCACTGATGGGCGTGCAGTCATGATGGCCAACACCTGGTGCAGGCAGCTTGACTGCGTGGCCTGTGAGACCCCCCCTACCACTTGGGAGCACAGGGTGGGTGATGTGTGGTCATCCTCCCACTCACTCACCAGGTCGAGTATTATGTGAGGTGGAAACCTGTACCTCCCATACACCTGGTCATCAGGCATCCCAAAAAGGCTGGTTCTGGGTGTAAAAATTCTGGGCCTGACTATCCTCTTCCTGCTCCTGTGGTATCCCACGACCACTGCTGCGAGGAACGGTATATTTATCTTGGCGTCTGAGCTTGTTTGTTGTTTGCGCGCACTTTTATGCTGCGCGGGTCCACGTACGCCTGCTTCCTGCTGGCGTACGTGTTTCCGGATCAGAGCGTCTTTTTTGGCACACATGTTAGCACCGTTTGATTCCATGAATACCTGTTGTAGGTGCGCGTGTGGGCGTTCCGCGCATTTGCCTCCTGTACTTCCCCCGTGACGCCCACATTTTCACGCGTTGTTCCCCATTTCGCATGTTACGCCCCGTGTTACGCCTACTTTTGTTGTGTGCGCTTCGCTTTGTGCGCTTTCACTGTCGCGTAGCGCACGCTGTTTGAAGACGTGTGCACCAGCATGCGCCACGCAGGATTTTAGTGCACATCCATGGATTTACACTCGCACGGACTTCCATGAATCGCTGTGCGCGGGTTTCGCTGTGATTTCCGAACTTGCACTGCGATTTGCACGCTTTCGCACGCTTGCACGGGAATTTTCAGCACACATTAATTCCATGAATCGGCCTCTTAATATTTAAAAGGCCTTATATTAAAAAGGTGAAGTGTTGGCTTAAAGTGTTTTGCTGAGCAGTCTTGGAGAAAGTACCCGTTCCTGTGGAGCATCGTTTTACTTCATGGACAACGGCTGTCTATCCCCTCTAAGGAACACAAAGGTACATTAAGCCCTTCCTGCGCAAAGCGCAAGCACAAAGTGTTTTGGTGTTTAGGTGGATTGGTGAGCGATGGAGAGGACTGCCGCGAGTATCCAGGACTTTGCATGGTGAATTTACCCCACTTGTCGTCACTCACAAACCATAAGTCCAATTTGTTTTGCACCCACCATTTAAGCACACCCAACAGGTACTATTTGACTGAACTACCCTGTGTGAGGGCGGAAACCTAGCGAATACTGTAACTTCCTGTTTAAAGCCGAGTCCATTGTGTTCGAGTATGACGGGTTACCTGTACATGGTCTTCATCGTTTAATCGTCAACACCGAACCGAGTTTTCTAATTTGCAGCTTGCGGCAACCACTACACGACAATTGATGGACTAACAAGGAGCTTGGGCAGTCAGTGCGAGTGTGCGACCCGAGACTGCGGAACATGGCCGTTAACAAGTCACGTAACTACAATTTGCGTAAAGGTAAACCCTACAGCAACAGTAATCTCAAGAGATCAAGCACGGTAATAAACTGCCTCAAGATGTGCCTGTGGTGATTCCGGAATAGACAGAGATGGTAATCGCAGGAACGCATACTGGAAAACCTACCTGGGGGAACATGGCATCTTTTTATCAGCCGGAAAAAAACGGTGACCGTAGATTCCAGTCCTAAAAGTGAGAAGGAGTGTGCTACCAACATCAAAGCTAATGGCTCTGAATCCGACTCTGGCGGCATCGATGATAACTCCCTACATTTATATCCCTATATATTGAAAGTGTAAGACATGTTTTAACATCTTGTCCCAATTTCTGTCAGCTTTACATCAAGGCGCATGCAAATTTCAGTCTCTATGAAAGAGATCAATTTTGGGGCTTACTTTTCTCAACCGAGTCGTATGTGGCCGTCTCTGCCACCTATCACCTTTGGCTAAGGGTTGACCCTACGCTGGCGGAAAAAAGGTGTTTAATTGGTCCTAACTAGCAGTAACAAGGGAATCACATGATGTTAATTATGTCTGCGCTGATGAAATGAATGGTTGGAAAAATTATTCTTTTTAATTGTAGTATTTTATATACATATTTTTATCCATGCTTGCTACTGCGAATTAGTTTTAGTTGTTTTTTGGTATTTTTATTTCTATGGCCTTTTTTAATTTTAATTGCATTGCAAATATATAATTTTGGTAGTGTAAAAAGTTGTTTACAACTGTATGCACTTAAATAAATAAAAAATTAAAAAAGGTAACTCCCTACTGAACATATGCTATTCTTCACAAGAGGCTGTTTTGTCACATGTCTCCAGCAATGCGGCGCAGGAGGTGCTGGCGTTACCACTTGCTGCTGAAAGATATATGCTGACAAGCCCACCTAGAATTATGCCAGTGGGGTCGGTTCTGTCCCAAATAATGTCTGTTAGACCTAATTTATATCCTGAATTAGACTCTCTGCCTAATTGTACTGAAACGAGAAGTGGGGAGGACCCGATCATCAGTTACGTCAGCACGGCTAGTGAAAATGTTGGTTGTATACGAATTTATCGTTTTACAACTGCTCGAATGACAATTTACCTTTTCACAATTGACCGAATTGTGAAGGTCAATTGTACCATATATGTGGGGGGAAACCCCACACAACCCCCCACCCAATGCCAAACCCCCCAAAACCCATATATATATATATATATATATATATATATATATATATATATATATATATATATATATATATATATATATATATATATATATATATATATATATTCGGTCAATTGTGAAAAGGTCAATTGTGACCCTTTAAATTCGGTCAATTGTTCATTCGAACAATTGTAAACGACCAATTTGGGTAATAACCAAATGTTAGGCTCAATAGTGAAGCTCTGCACTTTGCAATAAAAATACTCCTTAAACTGTGCAGAGTCATACATGAAGACGTGAAGCATCAAAACACACAGATAAGCTCATTGACCAGAGGGGTTGCTAGGGGGGGGCGCTTAGAGGGCTATATCCCCGGGCCTTTATGTTGTAGCCCCAGATAGAAGCTCAGGGACAACAACCAAAAGGCTAGCTAGCCCTGAGTCCCGACAGTCCCGACATTAGAGTAGTCCCGGATCCTTTCCAGAGTTAGCAACAACCCTGTCACTGACACACATTTTACAACAAAAGGAAATTGGGCCTGCAGTGCGGGCTCCCATAATTCAGCTAGAGGTGGATCCTCTCAATGATGGATCCTCTCAAGGTCTCAGTAATTGAAGATCTGGTGACGGTCGAGACGGGGGCTGAATCA
Source organism: Ambystoma mexicanum (assembly GCF_040938575.1). Taxonomy (NCBI): domain Eukaryota; kingdom Metazoa; phylum Chordata; class Amphibia; order Caudata; family Ambystomatidae; genus Ambystoma; species Ambystoma mexicanum. The sequence continues at coordinate 1,375,070,257 of NC_090923.1, forward strand.
GCTACATTTCTCACCAGGAAAGAAAGGCGCTGTGCAAAGCGCCAAAGACTACGGTTGCTAAGGATGAAGAGGGCCCCATTCAGCGTCACCTATTATATCAACAAGGAATAAAGAAAACTAGAAAAAAAATGCGAGGCGTAGGAAACGTCAACAGCAAGCTGTGGGTACTCTAACTAGTTGGTTGATCCGAGACAACGCTTTGGAGACGGCAACAGGCTTGGAGAACCCAGTGGTGAATGTGGCCCACGTAAGGAAAATGGGGGAGGTTGAGAATGAAGGGGGAAGCCTGCAATGTGTGGTAACAGCTTGTCAAATATCCCCCCAAAATAAGTCCTGGAAAAGTGGTTCTCAAAGCAAAGGAGGGGGTTGTGAAAAATTCCCTGGACCCTAAGATGTGTGACATAGGGACGGACTCTGTGGGCTACACAACAAAGAGACAAAATCGGTCTGGTTTCCTGAGTTTGACATGATATGATATGATATTTTATTTGTATTGCGCTCGTACACAGGTGTTTCAGAGCACGACCAGGCAAAGGGAGGTGAACAAGGGAGAAACAAAAACAACAATCTACTAGGCCCAGTGACATTGAGAACACGCAAGTGCATGGGAAAGGGAAGAAGGGGGAATGTACATGGAAAGGGGGAGAAGTGGAAAGTGCGGAAAAGAGGAGAGAAAAAAAATAAATAATAAATAAATAAAGGCGATGAGCAGTGGCAGTGCAGCCAGCAAGTGGCAAGTGCTAGATTAGTCAGATAGGGTGTATTTGATAAGTGCAGAAGATGAGTAGGAGGGGGACTGTATGGGTACAAATACAGGCCCCAGTGCAGGGGAGACAGTGCGGCAAGGAGGCGGTTTGTTATGTATAGTGCCCACGCTAAGGGTCCTAAACTCAGGTGACTCTGACTATGTGGAGCCATTAAAAGACAAGAATTGCAATGGGGTTAGGGTGCATTGCTCAGTGAGACTATATAGATGATTCATGCCCATAAAGACATTTTAGAAAATCTTATGTATGTTTTGGACAACGAAATGTATGTCCCTTCACAGGTGTCTGACTGAGATGTGTGAATGTGGTCGTAGTGGGCATTTGAACAACCCTGTTAGGGAGGTCCCTGTTATGGGTGACGACGAAAATACCAAAGGTTGGGTATGGTTTAAAAAGCTCCTTGCTTCTAAGGGCATTGAAACCAAATGATTTTGTTCCATTGTTAGTTGGAATACTCGGTGGAACTCACATTTATTAGTTGGCAATAGCTCTTTAGGAAACCTTGTAAAGTTTGATGTTTTTATGTTGTACGAAACATGGCTACTTTCTTCAATTTCTATTGATGGTTTTCATATTGAGCCAGCTAAACAAGGTATGCAAGGTAGACCCTCAGGGGGCTCATCATACAGGTGAGGCAGGACTTACATTCCGCTGCAGTAGTCCGTCGGGACATTAATTGGAATGTATTGGCTCTGGGGGTGGTCTATAGAGAAGGTGACACTAGTACGAAGTTGCTGCTTATAAAGGTCTATGCTCATCCAGGGAAAGCTAACTTGGAGCCAATCTCTGATTATATTGATCAAGTTTTGACTGCCTGGCTGGTGATCCCTGACCATGAAGCTGTACTCCTGGGAGGCAACTTAAATTCTCGTTGCCACGATACTGAGGCTGTACCGGATTTTAGTAACATCAATTGTAATAGTATTATGAATCAAAGGAAATCCAATACCGAGGGTAAATAATGGCTTGTCTATCTAAAAGATTGAGAATTGACTCTGCTCAATGGTAGAATTACGGCAGACGTCCCGGGAGGGTACACCTGGAAAAATGGCAGTAGACTACTACTTTGGTAGCAATGCCCTTAGGGAAAGCGTCTGCAAATTTACTATTGCACCTTTTGATTATAGTGATCATGCTATTATATCTCCCATGATTGAGAGGACGGTAAAAAGTACAGAGTTAATAAATGCAGGGGAATTGAAACTTCCCACGGAGGCTCTGGTTTGGTATGGTTAGAGAGTAACATAAGGAAAGCAAATACTGCCATGGTCTAGGTGGCCTCTTCCGGTGCGGCGGAGCTGAGCAGCCTTTCTACAAATGAAAATGAGGATTGGTTGAGAGCAATTTCCACGGGAGTGGCCTCATGTAACAGGTGATTGGTTGTGACTGCTAGGCAAGGGTCACAAAAGGTTTTCAGCGTGGTGATACGTGATGCCAAAAGTGCAATTCAAAGAAAGATAAGAAAGACTAAGAACTTGATGGAGGTGCGTGTAAAAAAGGATAGGAAATCAAAATCTATTAAACGAGAGTACCATAACTGGCTTGGACGTTGGAGGCTCTCTGTCAAAAACACCCAGTGGCAACATATGTTCGGGGTGTTAAGAGGTGTGGCAAACTCTGTCCTCAGTGAAGGCAGAGAAGGTAATTAAGACCCAGAAACCAATTACTGAAGCAGTGTGGGTAAAATACATAAGCAAAAATGTTGAAACGTTCGAGGTACCAATAACTGGGGAATTACTACTGGAACTGAAATGGCCCCTTACCTGTGACCATCTTGACTTAGAAATGGCAATATTAAAACTTAAATGCTCAAGAACCACTTGACCCAATGGTTTTGCTAACGGTATCCTGAATCAAGATCTTTGAGAATGGGCAATTATACTAAATCTACCTTTTGATAAAGTCTGCCACAACCAGATTATCCCAGACTCTTGACGCCAGTTGATTCTAATTCCTGTGCACAAGAAAGGCGACAGAAATGTACCAGAAAATTATAGATTGTTATCTTTACTGGATGTTTCTGGGAAACTGTTTGCCTCTCTTGTTCTTAAAGCTTTGCAAGACTGGGAGGACCAATGTGGAATCCTGTATGGTTTCCAGATGGGTTTCCGGCTTGTATCCCCAGCCTCTCATAACGTCAGATTGGTGGATAGATTCATGCATAAGTTGTTTAGCATGGAAATCTGTCACTTTATGTGACATTCGTTGACTTCCGTGCAGAGTTCGACTCAGTAGTGTGCGAAACTATTGTGCAAGTTGTTGAACATGGGTTGTCCGCTTTGGTTGATTCAAGTAATCAAATCACTCCATATGGACACCAGTGCCCGAGTCCGATTGGACGACGTAGGAACAATGTCGGAGCAGGTCGGCATAAATAGGGGAGTCAGGCAAAGATGTGTGGTGGCTCCCCTGTTGTTCAACCTATATCTCGCTGATCTGCCTTCCTGGCTGAGTGAAACTGTGTGCCTTTGGCCAAAACTAGGTATTATTAAGGTCGCCAGCATATTATATGCTGACGACCTGGTACTTTTAGATCATACCTACCGCAGGATGAAAAACATGTTACAAGCCCTATTTCAATAAGCCCAGGAAAATGGTTTGAAGTATCTAGATAAGACAAACATCTTGTTGGTGGCAGGAAAGAAGATTAATCGCACTACTATGACAACTGTATTGGGTCCCGTTGAGTATTTACACAAATATACTTACCTTGGGTTAGTGTTGAGTGACGCCATGGATTATGTCGAGTTGAGTGAAACAAAAATAAATAAACCTAAACAATGAACCTTTTTGGTAAATCATTTTGCTGGTCAATCTGCTGGCTTCACTATTGACGGAATCCTGATTTTTTACAGACAGTGTTTTTGCCCTGCAATTTTGTATGGTCTTGATGCCCTGCTTATGAAAGATCTTAAGTGGCTGGACCACCTTGAGGGCATCTTTTGTAGGAAGATATTAAAATGACCTCCTGCTACCTCCATAGAATACATAAGGCTGGAACTGGGCTGACCTCTTTATGGCTGACCTTCCATTTCTTACACCATAGTCCCCTTTCTATCTTGAGCTTCGTGCACTACTTACCCACATCTTAACATGGCGCGTGTCGTTCCCATGGTTACAGTGGAAGACGTGGAGCCCCTGAACAGACCCTGTGAACAGCTGTCCCCCGCGCTTCAGGTACGCGCGTGCATGTATATTCTACTCGTCTGGTAGGGATTGCATACAAAGTTTCGGATTCTGAGCCGTTCCTTTTTTTTCTTTTCGTCTCTCTAGTTGAAGTGATTCGCAGATCTGCGTCCTCGTGTCCTCGTGTCAGACCGTGACTGTAATACATCTATTGGTTTAAATGGCTTCTGCCGCTTCTACGTGTGTGTATATTTGTAAAGGTAACTTCTTGACTATTTCACAATAAAGTTACTTAGTAGACTCAGACCGGAATTAGTCCAACACTTATAGTCCGCTCCTGTTTTACTCTTGTTTTTCTATCTACTTAAACTTACAGACTGAGTGATTGAGTATTGCCACCAGCAGCATGCATTAGACTGAAAATGTAAATCTCCATCCATTATTTGGATCCAGCCACGCTACTCTCTACAACCATATGTAGGAATGTCAGGTATGTTACCAGGATTTAGTGTATGCACTCCACTATTTTAAAACCATCTATGTTCATCTAGTTGAGTGTCTTCTCCTCTCTAAGGGCACGTTTTCTTTCATTTTGTAGAAACTATGAACAAATGTTCCCAGAATTAAGGAATCTACTTCCAGATGTTCAAAGGCTTGCTCGTTAATTTTTCCTTCACCTTTCCTGTACTACGTGACTGGGATCACGTTTCTTTAAGGGTGATTATCTATACCGGTACTGTCTCTTACTTTTCGCTTATAAAATAGAACCTCCGCTACCAGACTATGACATTCCAGATGAATCCTAGTCAAGTCCGCAGGGTTGGGACTACTCAGTGGCTCCTTATATCTTTCAGCAGAGATGCTGTGACTATTTAAAGGGTACAAAAACTTAATTCATTGACTATGTACATGAAAATATGTGGAACCTGTGTTACTTGTAGCATAGGAGAAGAGAATCTTGTTGTGAACAGTATGGACATTAGTCATTAAGGTTAAATATGTAGAATATGTGTTGTTAAGATTAATTTTTGTAATACACAATTTTTGTAATACACCTTTTTTAACCAATGCTTTCTTTTTGTATTAAGAGTCCAATTCTGGCCATATGAAGAAAAGGAAAACATCCTCGAAACACATCGCCAACTCAATCGGACTCCATTATCTCTTAAATTCTGGTGTCGACTACTGATGCTACATTGTTTCTTCTTTTGTAAATACCTTTTCAAAATTTGAACTGCATTGTTCCGATATAAATATCTTTGATCTCATACAACTGTGTTTGCTTAAATTTGTCACAAGTAGAATTTGGGTTATCTTCTCACTTTTTGTTTAAATAACAGTATTGGATTTTTCCAAACATTTGAAAGTGTGCAGGGGACGGGAGGAATCCTAGGCTGAATCCTCTTTCTCTTCATTGTTTATTGTAAGGGATTTTGTGCCATGACCCCAGTTCCTCCCCTGCACCTAAAACCGTTAAAATGATTACCTGAAAATCCCAACAACTCTTTATAAATTAAGCTGTGCACCTTTGTCCAACCTTTACAACTCCAATTAAGTCATTAACTCTCAGAAGACTGCTTTGAACAAACACTAGTTGGCACTTTGAATGCAAAATCTGATGGTAAGATTCAAGGGAGCTAAAAGAGTTCACATGAGGAGGTGTTTGGGTGGGCAGAGGCAGGAATGGGTGGAATGGCAATAGTGATTAGCATGGCCATGGGCAGGTAATTTGTGGGCACATAACCAAACAACACCTACAGACTCTATGTCCCTCCTGATATGCCATTCCTCCCGATCTGTACTCATATGCAATAGTTGCGTATTATAGGTGTCACAGTGACACCTAATAGCCCAAACTAAAAAAGATAAGCAGACTTCACATTACTATATGGGCAAGAGTGACTGTAAAACAGCTAAGCAAGGAATAAGCAGCTTCAAAAAAAGGATGACTACATTGTGAGAGAATTGTGAGAGAATTCCAGCTGGTCGAAGGTCCCGAGAATTTTTCACACCTCTCTGGAGATTCATTGAAAAGAGTTGAGGTCAACCGCAGTTGTAAAATAAAGCCCTGTCTGTGAGTGCAAGCTGCTGCCACAGAGTGAGTGGCTCATACCAAGCCGACTGCACTACTCGGGTGTGGCACAACATCACGGGTCAGTAGGCTGTGTTAAACATTTTAGTATTTTCAGTGTTCTTGCTTGAAAATGGAAAGCAAGTTTAAACCATTGCTGGGGTAAGCCACTGGGAGCAGTGTGGGGAATGGGGCTGAACAGTGCTTATACTGTGTGCATGATGGGCTGGTTAATAACCCCGAACCTGCTCTGCAAAACCCCCATATTTCTCAATATATACGGTGTGGGGTCCAGCCCAGCAGAACTCCTCTGCACCTACCCAACTGCATTTTCAGCAGTTACAAGAAGAATGGCTGCGCTGGCTCTGCTGAGCACTTATTCCCTTGATTCAAAACTGTGTTTAGCAGTTACCAAAAATAATGGCTGCGCTGTCTCTGTGAGCACATATGGTGCAAGAGGGAACATGGAACACCTTGAGAATAGCTGCATGTATTTTCTTCATGTGCACCAAAGAAAAGAATTCAAAGGCAGTGCTGCTATGCTGCCAGCTCAAAACTCCCCACTGAAAAAGAAAATGTTCTGCGTTTAAAATGGCATTGTACTGGGGCTAATTTCATCTTTTCAACATTACACAGTTTGGTTGCTGACAAGAAACATTTATGCCCATCTATCTTCAGGTTACACACCAGCAAAGGAGGGCAGTCCTCCCTGAAAGGCATTATGTGTCAAGTAAAATCTGGGAAATAGCAAAGAAATTCAGTCCAGGCCATACGGCAAGCGTTTTACTTTTGCAACAAAATAACACAGGCAAACTCTTCACAAGAAGCTCTCCCTCTCTCTTTGCTTATGTCAGTTTCAAAGAACCCTTGGGTTGAACAGATTCCTGTGTAGTAGAAATTAATTAGGGCTATGGAAATGTTCACAATAAAGCTGCGAGGAAAAACCACATTTGTAAAGTGACATCCAAGAAAAATTAACCCATGTGTAAAATGGTGCTTTTGCCAAGCAGGAAAATGCATTTTGAAAGGGAAATGTTAATATCATGCACTGTGCTTGCACAGGAATGTGATGTAAGATGGGGGTTTGCTCTAAAATATACATGCCATTTACTCCCAAAAGCACTTTAAAGCAAGGAAAAAAAAAATAATTAAATAAATAAATGAATCAAATTTCTTTGAATCCAGCAGAACAGGTTTGGCAGGTACTGACTTCAAAGGGCCCTGCCCCCGTTGGGAACAGAATTACCTTCCCCAAATGGACCAGCCCCCTGAGCACATGAAAAGGGCCAAGGTGTGGGATGTTGCGACCTTGTCAGACTTCCTGGCATTTCTCCAGACAGGAACAATGGATCAGAGGAACCTGACTTGTCACGGCAAGTGGGAATTCCTGGTGACACCTCTCTTCGGCTGCATCTGCCATAATGAAAAAGGTTGCTATGGTAGCCCTTCTGCCCAGAGCTGACACAGTGGGGGTAGAATGACTGGGGAAATCTTAAGGACCATCATCCAGTGACATATGACATCCATTTGATTTAAAGGACTTTTTGATATGAAAGTATTTATTTCAGTAACCTAAAGAAACAGTAATGTGAAATTCTGACAGTTTGAATGTAATTTTTGCATCATTAAAATAAGACATTGTAGGTTCTTCTGACATGTGGTGGACGCAAACGCCAGGAATTTTTTTTCATTTCTGGGGAAAGCGTATGTGGTACAGTTTTGCAACTTAATGAAAATATGCCCAGTGATAATATGTATATATGTAGACAATTGTAGAATTTTATGTGAGATGCTTTCCATGGAAATGGCAAAAGATTGCCAGAATGACTAAACAATATTGCAAAAACTTGGCGTTTGGACAGAAATGTCCCTTGTGAAATATGGAATCTAATTTTCCTGATGGTGACATTTGTAAAAATAAGTGTTTTGCTCCATAACTGATTTTGGCAAAAGTAACTTTGGTAGAACAAAGCACATTGTAAAAAAACCTACACACTAAAATGTAGTCACTCCTTCTGTCCAATCTGCTGACAGGGAGGCAGTGACATCCACGGGCTGACCTATCCAATTCTTAGAGGTAGGTCTAGCTTAGTTCTGCCCACATCGTAAAAATCCTCTGATGTCATCCAGCCTTTATAAGGAGGAAGCTTAGGGGGAGTCAGGACATTCACAAATCCAAGATTAAAAAAATTCTGACATTCATAAATCAACCTCCAGAGATCCAGACATTCTACATTCACCCTGCAAGATTCCAGATTCCAGTGCCAGGCCAGGGGTAGCTGATAGCAGATCCTGGCAGAACCTCTTACCCAGGCTGAACCTCTTATCCAGAATTAAACCCTACAAAAATCCCAATAATTCAGGGAAAAAGGGGCAAAGGCTGCTGAGCCCTTTTGGGATTATCCAGCGACCAGACCTGCTTTGCCCAGCTACCTGTTTTGCCCAGCTGATGAACCCTGCTGTCCAAGTGACCAGGCCCCGGTTGCCCCACTGTATCCATAGAGGTGAGCCCAGCTGTTGCCCAAGTGACCAGACCTTTGTCCCGTGTCCCGAGGCCCGGTTGGCTGTCCAAACTATTCCATTCAAGTGCTTGTTTTAAGTATTTCCCTTACCCAGTAACCAAAAAAACCTAGTATTATGTCCAATATTGAGAAATCCTATAAATACCCTTGCAAAATTCTTAAAATTGTCAGAATCCTCTCTGTATCCTCTCCTTAGGAAAATCTGTGTTAATTTCCATGTGTTAGCACCATTCTTTCCAAATAATTTCAGTCCGCTATATAAGTCCTTAGTACTATTTGGACTAAATGAATGAATACACATATAAAGAGACACACGGCGTGAGGGGGTTAAAATTCCAAATTAACTTTTTTTGTGGGCAGCGTTCCTCTTTTCTAGCCACTAAAATATAGTCTCAGTAAAACTTGTCATTTTTCTTTTAAACCGATTTTCCCCGTGCAACTGCTTTCATTTTAAAAAGCCAATTTTTCCTTTCCCTTTAAGAATCCCATACTGTCATCCATCCAGTGTTACCCTTTCACTTTCATATCATACCTGCTATGTCCCTTTGTACCTTGGCATTAAAACCAATTTCTGATTATGTCTGTTTAGCTCAATTTCCAAACCGTTCAATTGCAATTGCAATTTTGCCACGTGTGATTCTTGCTGCACTATGTTTCCTTCCATTGTCCATTGTCGATTTTTTCTACACTGTATGCCCGTTGGTTAGTACATTGCCTTGTAGTTTGTGAGTTTTCTTGCTTCTTTGTTACAGCCACACACATTCTTGCCTTATCCATTCAATCGCACATGTAAAATAACCATTTAGTAAGTATAGAGTGCCATTTTGCTCATTTTTCAAGGGGGCGCAATCCGAGTTTTGCCTCCCATTCAGGGGTGGTAGGTCGGATTTTCAATCCGATTTTTGCATAGTATAGCTGACTCCTTGCTACTCCTCTTCACCCACACAGAATGTGGTTAATAGGGGTTTGACGGGGTTGCAGTGGGAATGCTTAATTGTGGTGCCATTTAAAGCACTACACCAAAAGTAATTTTGCTTTCTTTCAGTTGTGCATTGTATATCCTATACTAGAAGGATAAACTAAGTGTATTCAATCATTTTACTCTGTAATTATCAACACACTGGTGATTGCTGCCCTAAATTGAATGTGTTGGATTTTAGTCCTAATTAAAAATAAATAAATATTCTATCATTACTCACCGGCCTGTTTCATAGTCCATTGCGACACGGGGTGTATGTTAAGGTGGGGGTGAGACGGGTTGGCTGCCTTCTCAAAGTTGAATTCTAATTCATAAATTTAAAAGAATTTAATTGTGCGCCACATCCCTTACCAGTAGAAAGAGTCCTGGTCTGCAGGGTGATGCCTCTTTAAAATCCTTAACAATGGCCAAGCATCTATAATATCATTATTAGTCACGCAGCGTGTGGCTGAAAGCAGACGTGGTTAAAACATTTGTATTACAATAAAATACAGTAGGCTTACCACTCCAATTAAGTCATTAACTTGTGCTCTTGCACCTTGAAGCATCCCATGTGCTAGATGGAATTACCAATAAAGATCTCAGAACCAAATAACTGGACAGACTCAAAGAATATGGCAAAGTAGTACTTTAGTATTAGCATAAAATAAAGTAGGGCAATCTGGCAAACAGCAGACAGTAGTACACACGCTCATATCCAAACTTGATTATGCAAAGGTTCTATACCTCAATGTACGTCAGCTAGACATCATCCTATGTGGTAAACTCTAAAACCTATTGAAGGGAGGGATTGGTTAAGGGAACATATACACCTACATATCATGTAAGTATTAGTAACACGATTTGCTGCCCCTTATCTGTTAGGCACGCCTCAAACTACATCCAAATAAGTATTTTACCGATTAAAGTGTAAAAATGGCAGCGGGTTGGTCTTTGCAATATTGTATAGCATGCTGCTGCATAGAGCCTCTGATTGGTTGGTATGCTCCAACTTTGGACATTTGGCTCGTTGGCAACACATACACAAAACGAAATGCAGGTACCAAGAGTAATGTCAGACTATTCCCCACTTTCCCAATTAGTCCCTCATCTCTCATCGGTCCGGCCCTAAACCAAGGCTTCTCCTTTATAGTTGACCTAGCAGCATGTTCTATATTATGGGACTTTTAAGGGAGTGTAGGCACACCATTATCTTCATCTGAGCTTAATAAATAGCCCTTATTTGTTCATCTCGGCCTTCTTTTTACTGTTATTTGATTCAATTGTACTGGGTGTCATTACTCCTCTCGGCCTCTAGAGGCTTGCTCATTCCACCTTGCATAGGCTTTCTGCAGTTTTAATTGTCCGATACTTGGCTCTTGCAGATGTTTTTCTCTTTGCTTAATCTAAGAGAAATATGTCTTGTGTACATGGCTTATCCTTTTGGCTCCCCTTGTTCCTTGCAATTATTCCTTGATGTAGCATCCTTGATTCCAGGCCCATAGACTCCTCTTTATTCTTCGCAAAGCTATTTTTCCAGCGTCTCCTGACTCTGCTGTCCTGGTCTGTCTCCATGGTAGCTTAATTGGTTTTAATACTTATCCGGCATCCATCTTTGCATCATGGCCGTTCTAGCCACGTTATGTTTGCCTCTGCAGCAAATTTCTATATGTCTTGTCTACCTTGCGTTTCTGCGCCTCTACACTTAATAGTCAGCGGTTACTTTATCTTCTTTGCATATATGATTTCTTCATATTGGTTACATGTTTCTCTTATTACTTCACTTACATATTTATTCTTAAGGATTTGCATATCGTTTCAGTGCATCTTCATCATGACGTCACTCTGTCCTTGTTAGATTTCACTCATAGCTCTATGAAGTCCAATGGTGTATGCCAGCATCCTACCACCCTTTCACTGAAAGGGTACATTCGGGAAGGTTGCCTGAGTGCATATCGTCTCTCATACACTCGATGCAGCATTGGGATGATACCTGGTGTCCCGCATAGGGCTCTTCTCCTGCTGTTCCAGTATGACAGGGGTGGGGGACAGGAGCTAGGGATGACATGCCCAAATGCTCCTCTACAAACTCTCAGAAGACGGTTTTGAAAAAATCACTGGTAGGCACTTCAATTGCAAAGTTTAATGGTAAGGCTTGATTGAAACGAGCACATAGAGTTCCCATAATGACGTGTTTTTTGGCAGGGAGGGGCAGGAACTAGGTGGGAATGTCCATAGGGATTCGCATGGCCATGGGCAGTCAATGCGGTGGGCAAATAACCAAACACCTACATGCTGTGTCCCTCATCTGCCATTTTTCCCTATCCATGCTCATGCAATACCTTATCTAATAGCCCAAACTAAAAAGAGGAACTATGTGTATGTGTGAATTGTGTCTGCATTTGGCACAACCAGACAGACATGCGTGGGCCATCCAGAAGGACGATTCACGACACCACCATCGTGTCACTGCCAACTAAACAGGACGACAGTGACTAAAAAGAGAAGTCTTGTATCGAGCCATTACTAAAAGAGGGAGAGAGGGGGCAGGACATTGTTAGTCAGTGACCACACTGCACCCTGTTGTTGGCAGCTTGTTCGAGCTGTCACCATCGGCTCACTGTCTGTTTGACTAGACAAAATAACGTCCGCTTATCAAACTAAGCACAAAACTGAAACATCTTTGTTCATGTTGGCAGCAGCAATGCACCCTCGCTTCCAGGGGCGGGTGAGAAAGGATTGCAACAAGCTGGAAGCATGTGAACAAGCGGGAGCATTCTCTTCTTCTCCCAGCTCCCCATGAACTTTATGCAAGTTCCTAGTGCATTATAATTTATACTTCCAATACCCAGCATGACCGCATGGGCGGACCGATAACAGACGTGCGAAGCGAACCGAGGATGGCGACATGAAGGGCGCATACAGAGCTTCTAGGAGGAGTTTGACCTTCCCCTGCAAAAGGCAGCAGTGGGCACTCCCTTTAGAACAAACTAGTCGAGCAATTATCGAATGCAAACAAACTAACAAACCACATGCACGTTATACTAAGAACTGACGTTTCTGGGGTTGACAGGCATTCTGCTTAATCACATCAAGTAGGGCCGACTCCATGGCGGAAGGAGATTGATGCGCACACAACCTGACCCATCAGAAAAGAAGACAAACCCATCTCCTTGGGTGGAACCCCGGACAGCGTGTGGAAAAGGGATGGGGCCAAGGTGAGGGGAAGACAGGCACACGAGGGAGGAAGTAACACATGGACACCCAAAGGAAGAGCAGGCATGCTACAAACGAATATTCTAAATGTATGAACTGCATTGTGATGTTGCTCGACCCCCTGCCTTCCATTTGCACCTTACACTCTCAAATCATGTTTGCAGAAAGCCCAATCTGCTGCCAGGAATGTCAAAAGGAAGACCCAATTAACCTTTTCTGAGTTTGGCTATTCTCCCTCGCCCTCTTTTTATGGGAGTTAACCAAAATGTCATAGTGCTTAAAACTTGATATTAAAAACGTGGAGATTTTTGCAAGATCTAAAAAGAAAATACTACATAGTCACTATCACTAAAAAAAACGAGTGACCGACAGCTGGCCATACTGTAAAAAGATTAAATGGGAGAAGACGCCCCTCTAATCTGGGTGGAAGCCACAGGTCAGGTGGTGGTACTTAGGTGTAACAAATGTGCAGGAAGATGCATGGTATATTTCCCATTCAAAGATGGCTGCTAGTTCTGGAATGTTCCAGAGATCTTCCTTAGAACAAGTCATCTAAGATGGATGCCTCGATGGAAGAGCTCAGAACTCAAAGAGCTCTGAGATGGGCAGGTATGGGTGGGATTAGCCATAGGGATTAGCATGGCTAGTGGCAGGGAATGGCAGGGGATCCATAACGAAACAACACCAAATACACTGTGTATCCCTCGTCAAATGTCATCTCCATTGAAAAGTGTTACAGACCATCATGCAAAGCTCATATTTGAAGCTCTTATGTTATAGCTCTTTTTTTAATGACAATAGTTTCGGCTTAAAGGTAGCGTTTTGTTTAAGTGCCACCTAATAGCCCAAACTAAAAAGGAAGGACATGCAGGGAGAGGCACAGGTGGCCCTGAGAAGGTTAGCAGTTACTACGTATTTCGGCCACCATTTTGGCCAGTCGCTCCCCCCCCAAAGTCCTAATAAAGAATACAATATTGTCTTTCAAGCAATTAGATGAAAATCAGGTGACAGGTATTTCTCACAATACAGGCCCGACATCGTTCTCTGAGAAATTAAGGTGGTTTTGTTGTAGCTGCACACAAGACTTGCATTAACATTTTCTCGCCCTGTCCAAGTCATATTCACTTTTTTTAAAGTGCCCATTTCCAGACTTCAATGTTTTCGTCTCATAGAATTTATTTCACAGGTGTGCAACTCTTTAAAGTTGTCGCTGTGGTTGCATGATGGTTCAATGGGTGCCTTCAAATCATCTTCCCTCACAAGAGTGAACAGTGGGAATGACTGTAATTCTAAGTAGCAAACTAGGCAAACAGGTGGCACTTTGTAACAGTATCTTTTGCAGAGAAAAATTGTTCACTCTTTTGTTTTTGATGGCAGAGAAAAATGTTTGCAGATCAGGCTGGGTCCCTGTTGAAATAGGTCTGAGGCCCCATGGAATCCGATAAGTATATCATTTTCGGATAGTTCTTTTAAGGTTACAGTACTCAAATACCTGCCCACTGGACCACTTTCTCCTCCATCAACATAAGCATTAAGTATTAACTATTCCCATTTTGAGAAATGATTGTGAAGTTTCAGTCGACTTATGCATTATACCAAAGGGAGTTGTAGAGGAGCAGTTGCAGGCCTCTGCAGGAAACCCTACCCCTCTACCTCCCATATGTTGGAGACCAAAGATTGTGCCGTGTTTGACACCATCAGTTGTGCCAATACTGCAGCGTGTGTTTGAAAGAAGATACCCATTGAGACAACCCTATCGAATGTTTCCCCAAAGAGATAACAACTTCAGGGGGGAACACCATAAAGGAATATGAGAAGGAACAGAGAAAAGAAGCCTGTGAAGTCACAAAAAAAATGCACAACGTCTTGGGATACTGAATGAAGACGATGTATGGATGCTAAAAAACGAACGACGAAGTAAGGAATCGAGTGAACTCTCAAATATAAAGGAAGAAGGTAACACGTGCATGAAGTGCTGCAGAAAATACACTGTTCAATACATGTACAGTCACTGAAATGCAAGGTAGTCCAAGTCATCATAGAAGCTGGCTTTATGTAGCGATTAGAACGCAGTTGAAGCCGCCATTGTATAGAAACTGGACATCAGTATCATGAATTTAATAAGCCAGGACCCATGAAGCAGGAATGGAAAGCTGTGTCACAGCAAGAATCATTGGAATCGTGGAGCTGTAAGAAGAGGCTGTCTGGCCTAGAGTCAAGACTTAAGCAGCCATGGTCATCTATCTATTCTGGAAATGGGCGAACGTGCGAAGAATTAATCATCCCTTGTTAAGGTGCAAAGAAAGAACAGCAAGAGTGCCAAGTTTAATTGATTTAGAACATTTTAAAGCTGCAAAATGGAGCAAATCATGCTCTCTTGTCACGTGAGCCAAGGATGAAAATAGATTTTGAACTTGAAGTCCCAGAACAAGATAGCGAATGCTCTCACTCCCACGTATTCTAAAAGAAAAGGACAATTTGCAAGGCCAAGTTCAAAGACAATCTTCATGGCAGAAGGCATGGGTGATAAGAGATGCTGGGTTAATTGGGTGGCAATGTAGTGCCATGCCCTATCTCCTTGCACCTGGGTCTGGGCTTACGTGCTGCTAAGTGAACTGAATGTTCCAGACCTGCCACATGCATGGCAACCAATTGTAGTAGTCCATATAATGAAGGACCTTATAGTTTGAAAACCAATGAGAAACTGTGTATCTAATGTTTCTGAAGATGACATGTTTTAGAGGTAGGCATATGTTGTCCACCTGATAGTGGACAGTAAATCACAATCCTAGTTCCTATAGAAGGTATAGTTAGATGTTCCCCTTAGCCAATCCCGACTTTTGATAGTTTTTTTATTATTGCCACGTTGTATGACATCACCGCTGATGTATTTTTCGTATAAATTCTATGTTTTGTGAAAAGGTCACTGAGAGAACTCATGCATACGTCTGTTGATGTTGGTTGTAACTCCCTCTTTTAGATAATTGTTAATAAAACAGTACTTTGCCATCTTCCTGAGTTGGTTCGGTTATTTGGACTCGGAATGTATCTGTGTGATCTCATCCATTACATATGCATATCCATTACATATGCCTTAAGCACAGAGTTGGTAGGGTGAAACTGAGAAGAGATGCCAGAGTGACCCAAAATCCACTCTCCCAACTTGTGGCTAGCAATGGTGTTTAAAGAAAAGTGTTTCCCTTAAATATTTTGCTGCTTTGTCAAGCCATGATCAATAAGAGCAGAAACAATAAAATGGATTGCTAATGGGTATCCCACAGGAATGTGGTGGGTTTCCTTGGAATGATTAAGTCCGAGATGGTGACAAGAAAAGTTGCGTTTCTGGTGCTGTTACTGTCCCAAATTGCAAAACCAGTTTTGAATGGACACCCAACTTCCATTGAATGCCCTTGTCATGCTTACATTTTTTTGCACAGCAAGCCATGCCTTCTGCTGGTAGCTTCAGCCTTCCAGCACAGTTGATATCTCTGACCTGGCACATTGATGTGTAAACTATGCAGCCGCTTCCATGATGTATGTGGTTTTAGACAAGTGCTTTTAGAAACAGAACCATTTTAGTAGGTTTTTTTTTCCTGACTTTTGGGTGAACCTTTTTTTGACTTTTATAACTTCTTGATCCACTGCTTCTCCCTAATCAGCCACTGTCTAATATTTGTCCCATCAATGATATAAATGTGCAGCACACTTGCATTAATCTAGAAAAAACACGGATGACTCTTTTCTTAATAGCCAACCATTCATACTATCCCTGATACACCAGATGCAGATCCCAGCCTCCCTACCCCTACGAAGTCAATGCAACCCCCTCACAGAAGCAATCCCCATTTCTGCCATTATTCATGGACCTGACTTGACCATTGACCACCTTCCCTTGCAGGGTCTCTTAGCACCCTCTCCATAGCTGAGCACCCACTCCCTCCTAAACTACTTTCATGGACCCTGCTAGAGTATCAATCATCTCTACAATAGACATCTTTCACGGAACGTCCATGACAAAATGACCTACGTCAACCTAAATATCAATTCAGAAACAGCCACTGCTTTCTGTGTCTCCCACAAGGGATTGCAAGCAGCTACTGGCCTCCATCAACTTAGATCAATGGCTGCAACAGACTCTCTCTCTGTTAAAGGTACATCAACCCCCACTCCCAGGCTTCCTGGACAAGCTGTGGTCACCACCTTTCACCCTACCACAGGTTCTGCAACGTACAGGTCACCAGATGTTTTGGGTTGTGACTCACTGATCCTGCAGAATTAACCATGTTGTTTAGGGATGATGCGACTTGTAGTCTAAAACATCTTGAGAGCCAAAGGTTGCAGACCCCTTCCCTAGATGAATTTCTGAATAATTATAATTTTTTAATGGACATTGTTTGTCATTTTCTTGTCTTCACCGACCAGAAACGCCAATGCACCCCACCTGGATAGCCATCTGCTTCCTCTTTGCTTTTGAGCTTCTTCCTTTGTGGGTTGTTTTCCCCCTATCTTTTCCAGTCTCATCTATGCCACCACTGACCTCCTCCACCCTTCCATTCTTCCAACATCAAGCTTCCTTTTTGGGTCAGTTAATATCATTCATTTCTTTCCATCAAGATGCTGAATACATGGAAAATATATTTAGATCACCCAACCTACGATATAAACATGGTCCTCAACTCAGGCAACTACATAGAATCAAATACAAAAATCATATTACAAACAGACCTACTTCATATACACCACATGTGACAAAGATTCAACTCATTGACCAAATGGAGCCACAGGAACTGTCCATCATTGTTTCCTTTCTGGGCTCCAATATGCTGATGACATTGAACATTGACATTTAAAGAGGAGTAATGTCTAGATAGAGTACAGATAGAGAGCTAACTTTAGGGGTAGGCATATAGATAGCCAGATAGATAGATAGATAGATAGATAGATAGATAGATAGATAGATAGATAGATAGATAGATTAGATAGAATACAATCTGTTAATGGTGGAATAGCCTGGGATGTTTTTGATTTGTAATACTAAAGTGATGTGGGAAATTCTGCTTCTGTAAGGGAGGTCTGCTAATCAGAGCCCCCGGTCATAAATGCTCCATGCAAAAATTTAAAACACGTGCCTTTGCTGTGTTCATACCTCCTGACATGTACAGCACAGTTCTGCAGCGGTAAATAGCAGATTCAAGAGACATGGTTAATGCAGGAGTTATTCCTGGATGGTGTTGCAATATTTCAAAGGAAGGCTAGGAGATCTGAGAAAGGTAAGCCCTTTGGTGGGTTGATTATAGGAGCTGCTAATAATTTAAAGGATGCAGAATTTCACTCTGCACAGCAAATAGATCAGGTTGTGTTAGTAAAGGTGCAACGTTCCGGGTCTTCTGGGAATTCTCCTATGTTATTCATAAATGTGTATAAGCCTCCGGGTAATGCTAAATTGTCTCAGATTATTGAACAATTGGAATGGCTGATTATATATTGGAGTTCTGTTTATCCACGTGGTTTATATTACATAAAATTACTGTTGTGATCCGCTTCATTCTGCCCTCACTACGAAATGCCTCCACAAGGGTCTGGGGACTGCCTTGGCGTTTGTCACAACACCAATACCATAAAAACTACATCTCCCAGCATTCCTGGGTCGGGAATAGTCACGTGACTTGCACGCTACATGCTTTCCGTTTTCCCCGCTGTGCAGCAACATATACAGGATGTGAAAGGTGCCTAAGCGCTCCTTAACCGTTACTTTCTGTCCTTGTGTTAAGTCGCACTTGTTTCTACTGGATTTCCTGATATCCTGAAATTTGGACTGTTATTCGACTTCGGAATCTGGATTACCCTGTTTCTGTCTCCTGACACCTGGCTCCTCCTCTGTATTGCTTCGCTTGATTACCGGACCCCTGGCTTACCATCCAACTCAGTTTTGCTTAGCCTCATATTTGGCTCTTCGCGCTTCTCGGATACTTTTGTCCCGCTCTGAGCACTGACACAGTGTGTTGGCACACTTCAGTTCAGTTCTGTGTGCAGCCGCTGCGTAATAACCTCAGACTTCTCACACGAGATACAGGTATTCTGTGCTGACCGTGAATACGCAAACTCTGCTATTTCTCTTTTGCACTCAAGAACCACAAGGACCAAACCTTACAGAGACCCCACGGACGCTCTGCTGACTGACATCTGGGTCACTTGTGGTTTTCTCTTTTAGGTGATCTTGACTTTGGGACGCTTTGCTGCTTTTGGATTTTCTTAGAGACGCTTTGCTGATATTGGATTTTCTTTGGGACGTTTTGCTGCTGCACTTTGGATTCTGTTTCTTTTGAACTTTAGTTGCGCCCTCGTGCCGTTTGGGTTAGCTGATCTGGACTTTCACCTCTGGGAACTTATTGGATTCCTCTCACTCAATTCCAGCACCTTTTCCTGAATCCCAAGTAGGTTCTTCGCATTAACACTAATCACAGCAGGTAAGAGTGGGGTTGCTGAGGGAGGTGCGGCTGGGATTCACTGACATAGTAGTGTACATTGAACGTGTGATCTCTGTCTTTTTTCCCTTAGCTTTGTTTCTGCTCCTGACTTTTCACCCAAGCCCCTGGCCTGGCAGGTGTTTTTTGTCCTGCAGGCCACGCACTTGGGGGGCAGGTTTTACTGTCTACGGTATACTGTTCAACGGCTGTATTTTCTACGTGTGAACAGATTCCTAATAGGGGTACTTCTTGAGTATCCTCATCTAGATCACGACAATTACATAATAGGAGATCTTCACTTCTACTGACCGCAATACAAAAGAAATGAAGTTTATAATCGCCCTAGAATATTTTTATGTTATGAACTAGTTTGAATTGGGGGCTTTAGGCCCTTCTGAGGATGAACTAAGAAATAACACTAGTTGCTGGTTATTATTCTTTCAAGCTTACTAACTCTTACAATTGGTGAATGTTGGGATGGATGACTTACATTACACCTGGTCCAATGGAATGCAGCATTCATGGATTGATTTTATTCTAACAACGTATGGTGGGATCATGAATGTGTGCACTTTTCTGCAAACTCCAATTTAATTGAGTGATCATGTGGTAATAAAGGCCACCCTTAACTTTGACTCTTGCCCTCCCCCTACTGAACTGGTTGGAAAATTCTCAATTTGTAACAGTGGTAATAGAATTAGGGGGACAGAAGGCAATTTGCCGGTAACAGGTTTAAGATTGTTGTCTTGGGTAATGAAAGGAAATGTTATGAACTTTGTAAATAATAAATAATTTTACCAGATCATCCAGTCTTATATTTCTAACCTCGCAATCACTCAGTGGAAAAAGCTTCACTCAATAAATATAACACACCGTAAAGTCTTCGATCCAAATGTAGCATTGAAGAAGAAACAATTAGCAAATGAGATTCGATGGGTAAAAAAAAAATGTGAAGATGGGTATTGAGCAATATTGCGAGATTCGGAAATTAAGATTTCACTTTAAAAATGGGTATAAAATGCAAAAAGGCACTATGGCCTCCGCCCAGTGGAAAGTTCTGTTCTCTGTCCTAAAAGGTAAGGATTCCCAAACATGTTGGTATATTTATGATAGGTACAATATGAATCAACTAGCAGGGAGAGAAATTAACCGTATCTCGAGTGAGGTATAGGAAAATCATATTTTGAAATGATATTATAGAGAGAGGGTTTTAGAAGAAAATGACAATTATTGTAATATTGAAGACAGAGGGTTTTTAAGTTCTCCCTGGTGGACATTGAACAAATTATCAAAGACTTAAAACCATCCAGGTCTCCAGGGACAGATGGTCTGCCAAATGCTTTATTTAAGGCTCATCCCAATTTCTGGGCACAAATCCTGCTTGTTATTTTCTAGAACATTGTGTTGTTCAGGGTCGGATAACTATTTCTTGGAAACAGTCACAGTTGATCCCAATTTATAAGAAAATCCCAAGGGATTCTCCAGAGAATTATGCAATTCTGGCCATGATTGAGTCCAGTGCCAAGTACTTCAGTAAACAACTTTTACAGTATATTAATATATGGATTGAGAAGGAGAAGATTTTTTGTATTCATCAATCAGGGTTTAAGCACAATTACTAATTTATGGATTTTAATGTTTGATATTCTTGGTATGCGGTTGGATGGAAATAGGACTCTTTATATGTCTTTTATTGATTTTACCAAAGCTTTTGATACTGTAAATCACTAAACTTTATGGGAAAAAATGAAGGCAGGAAACCTGAATAATCAAATTTTGTATTTTGCTAAATCCCTTTATCAGGATAATACAGAGCAGATCAGAATAAACCAGGAATGTGATTTAAGTAATGTTTTTCAGGTTAACCATGGGTTAAAACAAGGTGGTACATTAGCCCCTACCTCCTTCAACATATACCTAGCCGGCTTAAGCTCAGCATTGCAGAGCTGTAAGAATGATCTGCCATGTATAGCGCAATGTCCGGTGTCATGGCCTTCGTATGCGGACGATATTGTTTTATTTCATCAAACAGCTTTGGGTCTACAAAATAGTTTATAGGTGCTAGAAAAGTTCTCCTTGTGGAATGGATTGATAATTAATTTAGCTAAAACCAAGATTATGATGATCAAATCCAACAGACAAAATATAAAAAGGTTTAATTGGTCTATACAAGGTGAAAAAATGTTGGACGTCTCAAGCTATGTTTACCTTGGCTCACTGATTACTAATAACATGAATACAAAGATCTTCTCTAAATCTCTTACAGATAGTGTGTTAACGAAGTTCAAGGCAATAAAATCTTTCATTCAAAAATCGGAAGGTCAGTCAACTGAAGGGCTGATACAACTGTATAATACATGTGTGGTGTCGGCCTTTTTATATGGCCTAGAGGTTTATACATTTAAAGAAACAACTTGACTAAGCACTTTAGAGGCAAAGATATGGAGAACTACGCTAGGACTGTCTCAATCTGTTCCGTTAGAAGCTATATGTAGTGACTTAGGTATTATCTCCCTAGCTACAAGGAACAAGATTTTAACATGTAACCTCTATATTAAAATCCTGATGAGTCAGGATGAAACAAAATCCTAAGACACACATTTTTTGACGCAAGAGGGCAGCTTTGAAAGCTTTGAAGCTTTGAAAGAGTGGATAAATGACATTGATATTTTTGGGGAAAATATAGGGTGTACGTGTGATACTATCAACAACTTGGCTAGTAAATTTAATGAAATAAAGAGTACATCAGCGATTTGGAATAGAAAAGAAAGATGTGTCTTTTTATCTACAAAGACAAGATATGCTGAATATTCCAGACAATCCTTTCTTGTGGACAACCCCTGTAATTACATTAAAAACCTGAAACATGTAGAGCTAAAACACTTTTTAATGCTTGTAAGGTTTAATCAACTTCTGTAATTTATGATTCCTGGGGCTTGACTTAACCTACCTCATGAGGATTGGCTGTGCAGATTGTGCAAAAGGAATTTGAAAGAGTTAATGGTGATCAGGTACATTTCTTGGACTCTATTTATACTGATGAATGCTGGTCTTATATTTTTATGGGAGATAATTTGGTAATGAATTGTAATCTGTATTATTTGTGGAAAGAGATTTTAAAGAAATTAAGAGTGTGGTCTTGAAGTTGATTTTGCTCTTTTAAATCTTTTTTTTAGCTTGCATGAAAAACTGAATTTGTATAACTGTATGCTAACTGTCATTTCTTTCTCTTCGTTTAAATGTGTTTTTGTGTAGAAGGTTTTATTTAATCAATAAACACAATAAGAAGAAAATAGCAGATTAAAAGGTCAAATGTAAATTGCTGGCAGCTGCTGGGAAACAAAATTCCTGCAGGAAGTGGTGGCTTTTTAACTATCTGTACTTCATATCTGAATTATAACAATTGTGTTTTTCTAGTCAGTCTGGTGGCAAGTAAATCTATAAATACAAGTCATGTCTGGGTTGGAATGGTGGCTAGAAATGCACAATTATAAAGCCACATCAATTTGGTATCAAACAAGAGTCGGTTCCGTGAGAAGTTCCTAGATCTGATAGGACTGATGTGGTGCAGTGTCTGATCTGGCTGTCTCCACTACAGCCAGGTGGAACAACAGCTAGGATGCTGCCTCTTTGATTCTCCTGCGGGAAAGATAACACCTTGCCTCAGGGCACAGAAACGTCCCCAAAGAGGTCTCCTAGGAACTAGTGCCTCAAAGGAAGCACCAACATTACAATGCCACTATAATACTAGCAGGTTGACCACCAGAGACCCCTTAAAGTAAGCAGGCATAGGAGGGGGCAGAGCTAGAGTAGGTAGAAAGGAGAGTTAGGCTGAGAGAAGGGATCCCACCACCTTGGTTTCTGTTAGGGCCCTCTTCATTTTACTGTCCCCTTCATTTCTTACAGGCAAGTTACTCTGGGTGTGATTTCATAAGACAAAGGGCACTTGTTACAACGACATGGCTTAAACCCTGTACTGGCTTGCTTGGACCAATCCACTGTGACATTTTATCACCCCATCATTATTTGATTCATTTTTGGATTCTTCAAGGACAAGAAGGATTCACTGGCTCTCTTTAGGAAGTACTGGCTATTTCAAAGCCCTGTGCCGAAAAGAGGTGAAGACAGAATGCATCCAAAGAAGATGAGAACTCTGTGCCCTAAGCACCCGGAGGGAATATTGGGGTGATGACTATTGGATGACTGGAACCAAGAACCTGTTCATTGGAGATGAAGAATCCCCTTTAGGTTCCAGCAAAGCTCTCTGGATTTGAAGTGCAGAGCTGGAGGTCTCATCTTCTTCTGGAGTCCATGTATTGAGACTCCCATCAAGCAAGCTTCAACACATCCAGAAGCTGCTTGGAATTCTATTTCCATGCTTTGAGACATCTTTGGGCTGGATCAATCATGCACAACACCTTCAACAGCCACAGGACTCGAGGTGCTGCTTTCTTGTGCGCCAATGTGCGCTTGCTTCATTTGAATCTATCTAGATGCCAGATTGACCCTTTGCACAGACAATGTTGAGCAACCCTACTGCAGGCTGGACCTTTGTGGGAGCAATCGATTCGAGCACCAACTCAATCTGCTGGAAGGGCATTGAACTTGCCATCACAAACGCAGATTTAACAAGCAAAAACCACCATCATGCTGCAGACTCAACCGCTACCTGAACCGCTAGACGGCATCATCTTGCTATCTTGAACACCATCTCAACCCTTCGGTAGCCTGCACCATCAAACCGCCTTGACACTGACTGCCAGTGGGATCGCATAGACTTGAAATGTCTCAGTATCATCCTGATCACATCTACAGCACTAGGAAGCCCAGTTCAATGCTGTTGTGCAACCAAACACAAGAATACAGGAATTGTGAGGAGACCTTTTCCAAAGACAAGAATAAAGAGCTCCTATCCCCCTTGTCGACTTTTGGGACCATAATGACTTTTAAGTACTGCTTTGCTACCCTTTTCAACTAAGACTTAACTTTGAACAGTGACATCGATGCCAATTTCTTCTCTCAGCACTCCTGCCCATAGTGTCCTTTTAGAAATGTCTGCATTCTGTGTGTTTCTTGTAAAGGGGTGGGTTTTTCTAGTGTTTTCAAGTTAGCTGTTAGCATTTGATTGTTTAATTAAAAGTTGATATGTTGTATAGAACATTAATTAGACATTCTTTTATTTTGGAGTATTTGCACTATTGCTGTTTGGCTGCTACTGTTTTCAGCTCACACCCCTCCTGAAGATATAGCCTGGCCTTGGCACACATTACCGGAAGAGGTGAAAAGAGATACACCTTTTGATCAGTGAATGTTGCACCCTTATGATTGGAATTACAACTGGTGTAGTGGTAGTGTGGGTACATGTAGGACGTTTTAGCCACTACTCATCCCTGTACTACTACAGAGCAGTAGTTTTTAGTCCCAGATAGATAATTAGATAGGTGTCCAGTCATTTGGTCGAAAATAAATGGTCGAATGACCATTTGATCGAATCAAAATGGTCGAAAAAAAAGGGTCGAATGTATTTATTTATTTATTTATTTATATATATATTTTTAGTTTGGTTGCTTAAAAAAATATTTTTTAATAAAGAAAAAAGGGGGTTGGGGGGGAACCCCCCCTTAAAATAAAAAAAAATAAAATAAAAAAAATCGACCTTTTTTTTTCCGACCATTTTACTTCGATCAAATGGTCATTCGACCATTTGGCTTTCGACCAAATGACTGGTAACCAATTAGATAGATAGATAGACAGACAGACAGACAGACAGACAGACAGACAGATAGATAGATAGATAGATAGATAGATAGATAGATAGATAGATAGATAGATAGATAGGGTTTTCTGCCAAATTTTGTTGACTCGCCACGGGTGCTGCCACAGCTAAGGACGGCCCTGCACACACCATTGATTTCCTCTGGTTGTCTGAAAGGTTTCAAAGTAGAAGCTATTACTGAGGTGTGTGCAGGAACTGTGTATTCCAGCCCATCCTTAGGATGCCACATTTAAATGTGTAACAAACCAAAACAATTGTGCTCTTGTAGCAGTGTTAAGCTTCCAGTTCTGCCCACTGGGCCAGAAGAGCTGCTCGCTTCACTGGGAGGGCTGCTGTGGTAGAGCATGCCTGATGTGTCCCGCTCGCCTTCTTCAGGGCACTTAACGACCTGGATGTTAGCCACGGGGATTCAGATGCCCGCATCCCTGGAGAAGATCCTAACCCAATATGACACGGTTTCCATAGGGAACCAGCCTGTAATGTGTCTGTTTGCTCTAAGCGGTGGGAGGGGTGCATTGAAAAAGCAACTCAGAGTATATCGGCCGCATGCACTATCATTTATCATCCATGCTGATCTGGCACTGACTGCTTGGTGCAATCAGAGAACCAAGTTGTGTTCAAAGCATTGGTCACAGCTGTTCTGCATTGGCGCATGGGGAGGCCTTGCATGCTAAGGAGGCTGCACAGAGACATGAAGCCTAACAAAAGCAGACAGGACCCGGTCACAGTAGGCCAGTGGTCAGTGCTGTGCTGGAGCTCTTCCTCGTTTCCGTGTGGCACAGTGACATTGGGATATAGGTCCGCGGTTCCGGAGGACTGGCCCGGGCACTGGCACCCTATCGATGTGTGCATGTTAACTCTTTAAGAGGAAGGAGGAAACTACTGACTGAGGTTAGCCAGGGCTAGAGAGCCATTGCGGACTTATAGCACCGTGCTCTAAGTGTGAACCGTCTCGACAATGAGAAGCCAACACAAATGCCTGTGCTGCTGGTCGTGGAGAGAGTGGGGAAGATAATTGCAGACATAAATGGTCATAAACTGTTTCTGTACGTTTAATGCAGGGGACTGGAACCTTGGACTCTCCAGATGTTTTGGACTACAACGCCCGTCGGCTCTAGCAGGCATAGTGTGTGGTCAGGGGATTATGGGAGTCGTAGTCAAAAACACCTGCAGGGACACAGGTTGCAGACCCCTGCCCTAATGAAACATGTTTTTGACTGGGATACATTCTGGCTCTAAATTTGTGAACATAGTGAAAAAAAAAGGTTTTCAAGCATACAACTTCCAAATGCTTCTAACTTCTTGCTGCATTGAAAAATATATGTTCCATTACTGTCAATATTCAAAATTAAATGGTTTGTGATATGGGGAATGCTCCCTTTTTTACACAATGGTAGCAAGTATTTCTACTTCACTAACACCTAATCCTAGCTGGGAGACGGTGAAGGGGCAATTTTGTAAATTCCAGAAATGGTGCCACATCTGAATAAAGACTGGGTAATGCTGGCAACTGACATACACATGTTCTCCCCATAATCAGTGGCAATGTGGTCAATGTTGGTATAGACCTTATGGGCTTTCGCAATGCATTGCATGCGGCAGTTTTGTATAGCGGTATAGAATATGATATGATATGATAGTTTATTTATATAGCGCCTATACACAATGTGTTTCAAAGCGCTTCAAGGCAAGGGAGGGAAGAAGGGAAAATATAATGACATTCTTACAGGCCATGAACAGTAAGGATGTGAAATTAACTATCATACTCAGCCTGACGACATTTCAGATAGTGCAAGAGCTAAGACATAGATTAGGAAGGGAGGGGGAGAGTGGGATGAAATGGAAACAGATAAGCGACTACCGTGCTAGGCCTGACAATATTTCTGGTAGAGCCGGAGAATAACAAGAGGTGAGGAAGGGGGTGCAGAAAGGAGAGACAAAACAAGTGACTATCGCACTAGGCCTGACAGCATTTCAGATAGTGCTGGGGGAGGGGAGGAAAAAACCAGTAAAGGAAGGGGGAGGAGACAAACATGGTTGCTAACATACTAGGTCCAAGGACGATTCTGATAGAGTAAGTGCATAAGTGTAAGGTGAAGACCTGATCTCAAATGCAATCTTTCCCTAAATATTTTAACATACCCTTTCAAAGTTGTTTATTTCACAGAACATCAACCTCAAAATGGAAGCACTTACAAATATATAAAACACAGGTGCCAATCTTGAAGCTGTATTTTTGTGAGGTTCCAACAGATCTGAACTTCAAAACTGCAATGTTCAGCCAGTGGGTCTGCACCACTGTTCTCATCTGAGGCTGTACCTGGTACAGGCAAGTTCTAGGAGAGTGGTTCTCAGCTGCAGTTATGTTCTGCGCCAACAGCCCGCTTGCCCTCCCGAAACTAATGCAAGACAGACTCCCAGCAGCCACGTGGTTGCTACGAGCACATTTCACCAAGTCGGGTCGTTAAAGGGCCTGTCTCAGAGAAATGAAAAGAAAGCATCTCCATCCCTGCTTGGGGGAACGAAATTCAAGTGTGACAGCCACGGTTTAACCTGCCAAAGTCACGCTTAAAAACAAAAAATCATGATTTACTCCACCCCCAGACCCCCTGAGTCTGTTTCAAAAGGCAAAGGGGTGTTCTTTGTTTCTGGGCAGGTTAAAGGGAATTCAGTTTGTGAATTTGGAATATGCTTTAAAATGCCCATAAACACAGCCTTTCCCTGCGATTTGCCCAAATGCACAAAGGGGTAAAATAGCACCTGAATGGGCACATCTAAGGTGCACCCACTCAGAGGCCTTTGTGAATGAGGCGGGCACTTTGTTTTTAGCTCAAGTGAGGAGATGCCCTAGTGAAGCAAGCATGTCATATTGGATTAACCATGGAAGCACACAAACCCACAAGCCCAATTTCTTAAATTGCTGAAAAGGGAGCATTTGACATCTTGCTCTGTGGCTAAAACTAGAAGAACATGCCAGAGAATTTACAAACGGTTCTTTAGAGCAACCCATGGAATATTTCAAAACTTCGGATGACAGATTTCATTGCCCCCTCCTTTACCACCAGGTTGCTCACACTGCCCCAAGTTGCTCTCACTCCCCCTTCCTTCCTCACTTTTTTCTCACTTACCTTGGTTCTGCCCAATGTGGCTCCCACTGTCCCAGTTCTTCCCCATATGCCTGTCATCATCCTAGTTCAGCCTCATTTAGCACTCAGTGCCTTTGTTCTACCGTAACTGCCCCCCATTGTCACGGCTTTGTCTTTTGTGACTCTCACTGACCAGTTCTGCCCCAGGCCCATGTGCCTGTCACTGCCCCCGATTCTGCCCAATTTGACTCTCCTTTCCCCAGATCTGCCCCACTGGACTCTCACTGTCCTAGATCTGCCACACTTGGCTTTTACTGCCCTGTCTCAGCTGCGTGTGAGTCTCACTGCCCCAGTTCAGCAGCATGTTGCTCTAACATTCTAAGGTCTACCTAATGTCACTGTCAGTGCCCACGTTGTGCCTAACGTGGCTATCGGTGCCACATGCCGCCCCTGCTGCTCAGATTCAGCCAGAATACTGCTCTCACTGATCAGGTGTTGCTACAATGTCACTCTCAGTATTCAGGGGTTGTCCCATGTGGCTTTTGACCCACGTGGCTCCCACTTCCTCTCTTCTACCACATTTCTCTCTCAATGCCCCAGTTCTGATCCATTTCACTCTCACTGCCCCAAAGCTATTGCCTTGCTCCTCTGCATCCTGTCACCCTTCTGCACACCTACAAACACACACAAACACACCCACACAAACATGTATGCATGCCCACAAACACTTGTTTAACTTATTTGTTAGGTGGATGGAGTAAATAACACTAATTCAAACCCCACCACAATGCAGCTGATAGGAGGTTGTGAGAATGTCCACAGGCCATGGTATCATTGTATGGGCTGGGCCTTGTGAGAATCGCTCTCTGATTGCAGGATAATTGTCCCATACGGGTCTCGTGCACATGTTGCCACACGTGAGGCCTGCATAACCTGCGTGCCTGTTAGATGGTGGTTGTATTGGTAGCAGAACACCCACGATCAGGTACTCTGATGTGGAGTGATCTAAAACCATGACAGTGGCTGTCCATAGTTGGATGACCACTGTCCCATTGCTCACAGACCAGCACAAACACAAGCACACATCTGAGGCACTAATGAGTCCTACATATATGGTTATAACTCACAGGGTCTCCCGAAATAACTCCCACATGCAAAACAATGCTCGCAGACGCCAGTTCCTCCTGTTTCTGAACCCATCCTATCATCCTATACCCACTAACACACTCAGCCCTCCTCGCTTGAAGAGCCACATGAGCTCCTGGAGACTACCATTGGGTGGTAGCGGTGTGCTGTATACATCAACATAACATAACATTATGGATGGGCCTACACTGAGTGTTCAATTAAATGTTTATGTAACACTTTGGGCTAGCCTGGTCTTTTGTGAAGGAAAATGCAATTCATAAATTAAAAATAACCCTGGAGCCTGATAACAACAGTCAGAAGTAACTGATCTCCCCCAGAGAATCCAGGTTTCAGCCAAAGACAATAGTGTGTTCCTTAACACCCATAAAATATACGTTGCCTTGAGTGGGACCCCAACCCTGGCAAAACCGGTTATCAAATGGCTTCCCCTCATGGGCATGACAGCCACTCCGTTGGAGCAGGTAAAGAACCTTGACATCATGTTCACCACCAAACTCCCAGTAGAACCACAAATGGACTCTCTAGCCCAAAAATCACATTTCCAGCTCTATATCATTAGAATTGTCCCCTACTTGGAAAAGACACAGAGAACTGAGGCGACCAGAGGCCTTCACCTGTTCCGTCTACACAATTGTAATCATTTCTATCTAGGACTAAACAAAAACCAACTGCAACTATGACACCATAAAGCAGTTTGGCACATTTTGGCACTCGAGCCTTGGCACCAAATCTCACGAGGCCTGAAAATCCTCAACTGGCTCCCCGTTGCAAAGAAAATAACAGACAAAATCAACTGTATTACGCTGTAAATCCTCCATAACATTTCTCCTAAATACATGAACGCCTACATACAAAAATAATATGTACATAAAAGTCTGCTTAGATCATCACAGGTTAGCAACGTACCTACACCCAGGTTCAAAAGAATGAAGGACAGAGGGAGCTCCCTCACAGTATTATGTCTGAAATACTTGAACCACCACCCCATAATCCTAAAAACAGAGTATGCTCTCCAGAGTTTCAAAAGGAGTGTGAAAATCTAGCACCATGAACAGAACATCTAACTTAGTGATGCTGCATATATTAATCAAGTAACCTTCCCATGGTGTTCTGCAAATGACCTTTGCCTCAAGGACAGCAAGACTGACATAGTTCCCATTGGGTCCCTTGCTCCGACCTTCCCACTTTCACTTTTGCTGTCCTCCCTTAGCCCTGAGCCTACACCCACCTGCAAGGCTAAAAACCTTGGGGTCATCTTCGACTTCACTCTCTCCTTCTCCTGTCACATTTCGGACATCTCTAAAAAGTTTAATCATCAGCTACACCTCCTCAGAGGTACTCTACCCTTTGTTACTTTCCCCCAGCAGCTCACTGTCTCCAGAGCCCTGGTTCTCTCTATGCTGGACTACTGCAAAAGCCTCTTCCTCAACCTCCCTGCTTTTGCCTTGCGTCCTCTGCAACTCATCCAGAACAGAACCGCAAGACTTATCCTTGGCCTCAAGCCCAGGGACTGCATCTCTCCGGCGCTGAAATCTCTTCACTGGCTCCTCGTGGTTGCAAGGATCAAGTTCAAGACCCTCTGCATTGTCCAGAAGGCTTTTTGGGGCCTGGGACGGACCTATCTATCTGCAATGTTGCCTACCTAAATACTGTCCCTGCCGAGCCCTCCGATCATCTACCTCCAACCTTCTGCGAGTGAGCCGGTTCATCAAGCAGAGATTTGGAGGGAGATCGTATCCTCTGTAGGGGGCTCCCTCTGGAATAGCCTCCCGGCCGCCCTCTGCCTTCAGCCTGATCTCCTTAAGTTCTGGAAACTCTCCAAGACCTTCCTCTTCACCGCTTCCTTCTCTCTCCCTCTAACCTGCTAATCTAGCTCTCTGCTCTTTCCTTCTCTCCATCCTTTTTCTTACAGTTTACTGACTGGCTGCCTGGTGTAACTCAGAGTGTCACAGGTCCGGGGCACCCCCGCCAGTCCTCTCTCGCACTTGCCTCATGGTCATGCACTCGCCTCTCCCACACTGCACTTGAGAAATGACCCAAGATTGTGGCTCTCTCTGCACTTACCCCAGTCTCCACCGACTGGGTGCACTTGGAGCTCCCCTCCCTGTAACTGTCTGCGATCACGGTCACGGTCTGTGATCTTGCACGATCCGAATGCACCCTGCCTGAAGATCGTCTGTCTGTTCTCCCCTGTATTCACCTCTTAATTGCACTTGATAAAAATGCAGAATCGTTGTTAGACCTATTTGCTGTGTCTCAACTGTTAACCGTATTGCACTTACTCTCCCTGTGCAGACTATTATCGTCTCAGAATTTCAAGGGCTCTGAACGACTGGTGTTTTTTCCCCATGTTCCCACTCTCCTTGAGTGCTTTGAAACACTTGAATTGTGTATAGGCACTTTATAAATAAACATTACCATACTATACCATCCACCTAATGATGCCTGTACTTGACTCTATCACACTTATACCTAATGACTAGCACTTCCTCCTCCTCCTTCCTTCCTCTGCATTTAGCTACTCCCTGATAACCTCGAATTTGGCTGCCTTGGTTTTGGTAATGTGAATAACTTACAAGCACCAGAATGTCTAGAAACAATGGTGCCTTACTAAAAACATCAACCACACTATGTAACCCAACCGTCAGCTCAGGTCTCTGAATCCAACTGTAACCAAGCAGACTGCTTGGGCATGTTGCCTCATTCCAATCGTTCTCTTCCTTTCATGTATGTCGCACCTTTGTATTGTACACAATGTACTGTTTTGTTTGTCCCTGGTGTTTTGAAGTGGCACCGCCATCAGTTAGTGAATTATAAAACTCAAACATAAAAATAAATAAAGTGAATTTACAAGCGACTAATACCACAATAAAACACCATATTATGAATGAAAGAGAAAAAGGGACAAAGAGAACAAACACCTGTTTTTGTGGCTCATAGTTATCCTCTTCTAGCCCTCACTAGCTGATAATACACACATACTTGCCAACATTCTGTTACCAAAAAGATGAAGGATGTTTCAAGTTTGAAAAATAATAATTCCCATAACAATGACGTCACAGGAAAATGCAAAACATACAAACAGTACAACACGGAAAGATGTTGAAATGTTAAAAATGTATTAATTCTGAATGCTAATACCAAATTGTCGGCAGATGCTGTGTGATGGTGTTACACTTTGCCACGTGCTTTTACTGCTGGTTCACCTAAGAGTTGTAAGAGTGCAGGACAGAGTCACGCAGCTGTCAGGTCAGTGGATTGGTCTGAGTGCAATCAAAGTAATCACCTACGCTTTATTAATGTGTTGCATGCTCTGTCCTGTAGCCTGCCTTCGAATCACATAGATTACTTGCCACTGTAAAAAGCAGTAGGATCTGTCACTGAAATCTGTAGGCGGTAGGGCTGCTTCAAAAGCAGTATCCTACTGCCTAAATCTGTAGGGTTGGCAAGTGTGTACACATTCCCTTCTTGCCGATGATTTACTGAGATAACGGACTATAGATCTAGTAACACGCACACATCATTTGGGGGTTACCAGGAGTCACGCCTGCAACATCTGGTGACTCCCCTGCAACTCCTGCCACTGCCTCTCTCTGCGACTCCTGCTGAAGGAGTGCAGAGGCAGGGCTCCTGCGTGCAAGTGCAGAAACCAGGAAGTGCTCTGTACTTCCTGGTTTCCGTTCGTGTGCGCGGGAGCCAAGAGGACCACGGAAGTAAGCCAAAGGAAAGTGTAATTTTGTATGTGTTTGCTGTATGTATTTATGTATGCATGTGTGAATGAGCTGTGTTAATGCTGTTTGAATGCGTGGATGTTTGTTTGAATGAGCGAGTATGTGCTGTGTAAATGCTGTTTGAATACATGAATATGTGTTTCAATAAGTGAGTAAATGATGTGTGAATGCTGTTTAAATCCGTTAATGTGTTTGAATGAGCAAATAAATGACTTTGAAAGCGTGAATATGTGTTTGAATGAGCGAGTATGTGCTGTGCAAGTGCTGTTTGAATGCGTGAATGAAAGTGGGTGAGCTTGTGCTGGGTTTATGCCAGCCTTGAGGCTAGATTTGGGCAAGGTGGATTGGGGTGGACACTGTATCATAAATGCCCATTAAAAAATGTCATGCCATAGTAAGAAATGGCTAGACTGATTGCATGAAAATGCATTCTAATCACGTAATAACAATTATCATGCTTGCTTTAAAAGCATGCTAAATCAAGCCTGATGAGCGTTATTACGTGGCTAGACTGGTATTTTGATACTATTTGTGTAGCCATTTCTTTACTGTGGCATGATGTTGCTTACTGCCCTCTATGATAGAGTATCATAGATAGCCAGTACAAAATGGCATGACATAGTAAGAAATTGGTTAATTTACTACACCAAAAGGCTAGTCCAGGTACATAAGAATACGTATCATGCTTGCTTTAAAAGCACGATAAAACAAGCATGATAGGTGTAATTACATGTCTAGACTAGCATTTTGGTGCATCCAGTCTAGCTATAATATCTTACTATGGCATGGCATTTGTTACTGATCATCTATGATGAAGCGCGCATGATACTTGTTATTATGTGTCTGGGCTGGCCTGCAATTGAGCTGCCAATTTGAAACATGTTTTCTGTTTGTGGCACAGCATTTTTAATGGCAAAGCCAATAGGTGCATGTTCTTATGTGCGATTACTGTCATATATTGGAGGAACCATTCTAGACATGTTTTCTTGTGGTATCATTACTGGCATTATACACAACATGACTATTTTCTTATAGGGAATATTGTCATATATAGGTGCAGTCAGCATGGAAACGTATGGGCACACGCAGTGTGAACATGTTTTTTTTATACTGGCATATATTGTGGGGAAAGGCATAAAAATGCAGTGGGAAACACTCCTGTGCACTGTTGGTGACTTGCATATATGGGTTTTCCTCATGAATGACCCTACAAAACTGATTGCAAACTGGGGCTTTTTAAACAATTTTTTTCATTAACATTGTGCTGTATAATGCACCATTTTGATCTATTATTAAAAAACATTGGCCCTCATTACAACCCAGGCGTTAAGGGGTTAACGGCGCCGTAAAAGGTGGCGGCGCCGTTAAACCCTTAACACCTGATTACGAGGTCCCTTTGCGGGTGGCACTTTAACACCTGCTTAAAAAACGAACCCAGGACCTTGGTGCTAAGTACGGTGCCTCAATTTGCGGCACCGTACTTAGCGCCTTCCCCATTCCCATTGAGCCCTATGGGCAAAAATGGGAATGGGGAAGGGCCATGGCGGCATGGGGAATTACCGCCCCGCCAACCTCGGAATGGGGCGGTAATTCCCCATTCCGCCATGGCGGAGTCAGTAAGTTACCGGCATGGACCATGGTGCTAACAGCACCATGGTCCAACGCCTGGGTCGTAATGAGGGCCATTTTCTGGGGGAGGAACACCCCCAGACCGTCCTTGGTTCGTTCAGGCTCCCATGCTACACTCGATTGCTCTTGCAAATTTGTGGCAACTATTTATGCCCCACCAATTTAAAAGAAATCACCAGCCGCTACTGGCAGTGTGACAACAATCATAGAGTGGTTTCTTAGAATACGCTTTATTTTTGGAAGTTTGGCTTTCTCTAATATGCAGTGTTTACAAAGCAAACTGAAGAGTACTATTTGTCTGCAAATGCCAGACTGACTGGATGCTCCAGAAGAAGATCTACTTATGTAGAATCAACGTGTTTGTTTTATTTTATCCGAGGCCTATAATTTTGTGCAAATATTCTCCACGTTTTGAAGTTAGTGTGATCCAAGTAAAATAGTTGGTAGTACATCATATTTGTATGTATAGTACTTCATGTGTGACTCCTTATATCTCCAGCTTTTAAGTGCTGTAAAAATAGGGGTTATTTGCATGAAATGTAATAGTACTTAGTGTGTCAACCGTAGAACGATGAAGGGCTGATTCCGCCCTGCTGAACCCCTATGAATATGGGAAATGCAGCCTGGCACTTGTCACAGATGAGCTTTTAATTGGCTGAGCTGTCCAACTGCGACACAAAATGCTATTTACTCAATTATGCAGTTAAAGTCATTTATCAGGATATCTACTGATCACCCTGTCGCTCCAGTACATTTGAAAAGAAAATATATCAATACTATTATTAGGTTTACTAGTGGGCCATTGCACCGTTAAGATACTTTGAAGCCGTATTATGTTAAGAAGACATGTGACCAGCAGAGCCAATGAGATGGCTGCATCCTCAGAGGCTACATTAGCCACACTGTAGCAGCACCTAGACATGTGTGGCTTTACTTGGCATATGATTACTAGACCTGGCATGTTCAGCATCAATTGCCATACGTTGTCAGTAAATGGCCATATGCGGCTGTACTGGCATATGCATGGCAGTGCGCCTGGCCTATGTTGTTTCTGCTTGGTCTACCTCTGTCATGCCATAACCTCATCCATGGCATGTCAAGGCAGCACGCTAGTGAACATGTTCTTGGTATCTAAAAAGTCTTATGTCTGCTTTATGCCGGTTTGGTATTTTATGAAATGTAAACTTTCATATGTTTTTACACACGTCAGTTACTTTAGGGGATGACATCAGGGGTTAAATGTCATTTGATGCGATGCCACCAGGGTCAAAGGTCACATGACATCACTTCCTGAGATGTCAGCAGATGTTTGATGTCACTTCCGCTACACTGGCTTTTTGGTGAATTGTTGTCCCTGTCTAGTAACCAAATGGTTCAGGTCAATTAACACGTTTAAAAAACTCGATGTCTGTGTCCCTGTTGCTCTACTTTCTCAGCTAGTTTATCATTCTTCTGCAAATGTCCTTATAAACTGGACAAAGCAAGATAGGGTGCCTTAGGTACGGTTTCCTCAGCAAGTTCCAATGGTGCGTGCTCCTTTCGACCTGGTGGCCATCAGAGATGTCAGCATCAGGCTGTTTGCTCTGGCCATGACAAACGGCCTTTCTTGGGGATTGAGAAGAGACCCCTAATAACCTTGAAGTGTTTCCGCAATCTCATGAATGCCACCCCAGGGGATTCTGTTTAATTATGCAAGCTTATCCTGATCATCTCTCTTCTTCCTTTCAATATGCAGATTTTTCATAGCTTTAATAGGGGCATTTTGTGATCAACGGCTATTTTTAGCCCAGAGCAAGAGTAACTTCAACTCAAGTTTCCTGATTTCCTTATCTAGCAAGAGGCTATACCTCATCATTCTTGGTAAGTGTTTCTTCCACCCAGGGATTTCAAGATGCTGTAGACCTTTTGATTGTGTACAGCACAGGGGCATTACAGACTCTATGCACGAGGGGCTTGTAGGCCAGATCAATTCCAAGGGGGTGCAAAGGATGGCAAGTGGCAACCGAAGAATCCCATATGCCTATATGCCAGGCACTATTGTCCAGACTTTGGCTGCATATAACATGATTCCACCAATCTTTGCCTGGGCCAGGGTATCAATGCTCACTTTATAGCGGTTTCTGTATCTTTTGGTGAATCGTTCTATTCTATTGAAAGCCGCCTCTGATTCACTGGCTGGATACTTTACGTGGCTTTCCCATAATATGTTGTTGTTGATCTACATACCTAGGTCAGAGAAGGCTGTGACTTCTCCCAGCATATCATCACCCAACCTGAACTTTGTCAGCTTTCCTTCCTTTGGGTGCCATCCAAAGACCACAACCTTGGACCTTAGGGCATGTATACTTAAGTTTGTGCATGCAAATGTAGATATTCATGTTTGTCATCTTTGACTGGACGTCATTTTGGGTACAACGATATGTTGTCAGGATCCCAGCACTGCGTTGTACATATCATCAGTATATTATGAAGCAATATTGCTGAGTGTAGAAAAATGATCTGCTTGCTGGATCCTAAGAATTAGGGTCTCATGAATATATTGATAGGTACTGCCATGTCCCCATGGATTATCCATGAAGTCCTTGCACTTCTAGTGATATGCAGCCTAGAAGGAGACAACTTGTACATTTACTGCACAACGTGTCAGCTTGATGTATGCAGATTTGTAACAGTGCATCCGCAACCACTAAATCTACACCTATAAAGTAATTGTATAGCAGCAGAAAGTCAATAAATTCTTTGCTGTAATACGATGTCCTGCTTGTCTGCTGCCCGACCCCATATATTTATTGTTCCCTAACACCAATACACCTGAAGTTAAACTAACTGCCCCTATTCACTCACTCTAGGGTGTAGTGCTGGATGCAAACTGTGCTGACCAGGTGCAAAGTTTTAGCCAAACCTGACATGTCACAATGTCTACTGTCCTGCAGTGTAGGCTATCAGTGCCATTCCCCAAGATGGACCATGCAACATACAAGCACTCCATGCTGTATGTAAGCTTACAATCACGTGTACACACTTCCTAACCAGGGCACTGCTATTCTATTGGATAAGGTACTGAACTTTGAAAAAAGGGAGCAGCTTTGGAGCTGGGTTAGTCCTCTGCTAGACGGTGCTGTGCCTTTTTTTATTCTACATTTTTTCCTAAGAATAATTGTATGACAATGTTTGCAAGATAACATTTTACATTGTACCCAAGGAAAAAAGATATAGGCTTTGAAGACAAAGGGAGTATCCCTGGGGACTGGGTTCGATCCTGCCTGCCAATGTTCTACTTTATGTCTTTTAATTTCTTGAATGCAAAGTGACGACCTGTCAAGTGGCTGTGAGTATGTGACGACATAATTGAACACTCATGCACCAACTTGTTGCTGTAGCAATGGTCCCCCCATGTCTGCTTTGGATAGTACCGACACTGCTCTTAAGAACCTAACAACACAACATAAAAAACTGGATACAGCAAAAGGCAACATTTGGACAAAAATGGTAAGGAGCAAAACAACAAAAGGTTAAAGGACGTTGGTCAATTGGGAGAACAGACTTCAGCATTTACTGTGACTGATGGAAGGACTATCTGCAGAACTCCTCTAGACAGATCAGCCAGAGTCATATTAAGATTTGTTTTTATTAATTGGCAGATTAAAATGATACTTCCAATATGAACAGAGTTATAGGTGCCCATTGGTTGTGTTTTAGTAAATAAACTTTGACCACTTACCCAAAATTCAGTCAACCACGCAACAAGCCTACAGCTTTTACTTTTGTGAAGTTTTTGGGAAATCGGACAGCCCAGTCTGACTACAAGCATCAGATAAGTTGAGGAGACTTTATTATTCATTAATAAAAATCCTTTCATGGATTGAATGAGGGATGTGATGGTTCCTGGTGTGTGCTGATGTACTGTGCAGAAGGGGAGGAAAAGTAATGATATGAGATCATTGGTCTTGATGATCGAAAACCACCTCTTCTGTAGCTGTGGTTCTAGACTTTAAGAGGCAGTGTTCATCGGAGGTGCATGTGAAGCAACATTAGTTGCAAAGAGTGTTTATACTAGAGAAAATGACACAAATCATGCAGACCTACAACATAAAGTCCTCATACAATGTAAAATGTTTTGTGAAAACTTTAATTTGCTCTGGCTACTATGAAATACTGTGTTTGGTTGACCACTTCCTCAAAATAATTTTAAAACCCCAATTCCTGTGGGGTTCAATATGCATGGGCTGTGTGTCCCGTTCTGTTGACAGTCTTGGTTGTTTGTAGTCCTTCCTTGTCCATTCCTCCTAATGGTGTGTGTTTTGAGCACGCAAAATGTTTGAGATCCAGTAGATGGTAGGCTCCACCAGCATGGGGATAGGGGCCGCCCGTGAGGTGATTTCACCTCAGGGGTTGCGCGGGGTCCCCTGCTGGCGAGCGCTAATGGGAAATGCTGGTAGAGCAGAGGAGCCCGAGGGGGTTCACATCGGGAGATAGCGCCAGCAGAGATGAGAGGAGGCGGAAGCTCCTGACTTTCAAGGAGGGCACAGAGGCCCTCTGCCGAGTCAGGGGACACCCACCCGATCCATAGGCTGTTCGCCTATCGGGGGCTTGGCAGTTCTCTCTCCCTCATTCAGGGTCAAGAGAGAGTAATCCGAGTGAGAGCAAACGAAGCACTTGGTGGGCGCTGCCTCTGGCTCGCCACCGCTAGTAAGAGCCAGGGAGAGCAGGGTCCTGTGCGGTGCTGTCTGCGTGTGCCAACCCTGGTTAACACGCGAGCAATTGTTTTTATGAGGATACTTAAAGTAATATTAGCCACTGCGGGCGGATGACTCTGTGGAGTCCGGTTGTTTCATTACAGTAGCACAGTAGAAGTGGGTTTGAACGATCATGGTGGACACAGCGTGTGTAGGCCCTTTGGTTGCCCTGTAGGTGTTGGTCCACGGTGAGAGGCCTGTGTCCTGCCTTTCTCCCGGACCCTGCCTTGACCTGTTGTTCATGAGCATTACCATTTTGTCTTTTTCAGTTGCCCCCACTCTGGGGCACTTACTTATCCCGTCAGAGCCTGGCACTCAGCCAGCTCTGTGAGGGAGTAAGATGCCCGCCAGGGTAGAGGAGCATACAGAACGGGTTGCATCACTGTTGAGTGAGTCGTTTGTGATAATCAGGAGATACATGTGACAGGAGTGGTTAGTTATTTATGAAATGTGAAAGCGTTCATTCTCAGGAGACACCTGTGACAGGAATGGTTATGTACTTTTTAAATGTGAAAGCGTTCATTCTCAGGAGACACCTGTGACAGGAATGGTTATGTACTTTTTAAATGTGAAAGCGTTCATTCTCAGGAGACACCTGTGACAGGAATGGTTATGTACTTTTTAAATGTGAAAGCGTTCATTCTCAAGTGATACCTGTGACAGGAATGGTTATTTATTTATTAAATATGAAAGTGTTTATGCTCTTAGGAGAGCCCATTGCAAGGATTGTATTATTTATTAATTACATGTAAATCACTATTCCCTCAGGTGATCCTCAAGGATCCATGTGATATGCTAATGAACCAATGTGAAGCCAATGCTATGTGAAGACAGCCAATGACAACTGTAAAGGATGTTTTTTTTCTTGTACTTGCAGGGATCAACTCTGTTAGGAGTTTAAAGTGTAATAGGGATCCCGTGTATGTATTATTTATTTAACATATTTCATTACGTAAAACAAAAGCGATCACGCTAAAACTAATAAGACTGTCTGTTTATTGGGTCAAAGGTACGAGAGTGGCAGCCTTCCTTGAGGGCAAACCCCCGGAGAGCCCTCACTAGGCCTCACAGACATTACAGCCACCTTCTCCCCCTCTTGGGCTACTAATTTCTCATGCACGTGTGCAGTAAGGTGTTATACTCCTATACTCAGGTCTCCTAAAGGTAGCTACTCACTGATTCCTACGGAAAAGCATACAATTACAGGGAGAAACACCTTACATAGATATCCAGTAAAATACCATGGGTTGACCAGAGGAGGCCAAATTGAAGAAACTATGAATTCCAACTCTTAGAATGTGTCCCATTTGAGCACTGTTCATCGAGGAGGGATCAAAACAGAGCCTTTTTTTTGTTAAGAGTAATGATGACCTTGTATGGATTCACAGAGCAGTAGGATCAACAATATGCAAACACAGAGAAGCATACTTAAAATAAGGTTTCAGATTTGGAAACCTCAATCATTTTTTTCTTCTGGAGAAGGTGATCATTGAACATTCATGTCTTACTTGTATCCTTGATCTGTAAACCCTGTTGTAGGTTTCTTGTCCTGCATACAGCAGGTGGTAACTCTCATTGATCATTAATTCATTTGAGGGTTGCCCCACACTGTGGTGATAATCCCTCCTACCAAGTGGGGATATACTATCTGTTTAATCAAAAGAAGGGACATATACATATTTCTTTAACACAACATGTTACCCTCAGCATACTGGAACCTGATCACACAGCTTATTCAAACAAATATAGGCTATGTCAAGTCTAATAAATGACATGTATCCAACATTTAAAATATTATATTTTAATTCATTTGCTAAACAGCACAAGTATCAAAAAACATTTTTCTAAAAAATGCATTTACACCACATAAAAAATTATACAATGTTTTAAAAGTGGTTAAAAAAACTAGATACAGAAATTAGAAAAGAAAGGGATGCCTAAAAATTCCAACTTAAGTCAATCAGAAATTACTATGTTGCGCAATCTGGGTAACAATGAGAAAATAGTGATTCGACAGGAGGACAAGGGTGGTGCTATCGTCATCTTGAACAAAAAAAGACTATATAGATGAATGTGATAGGTTGCTGGCAGACAATAACAGCTACCGTAAAATTGATCAAGATCCCAGTCCAGACATCATGAAACAGATAAGGGAAAAGGTTGATAAAGCTGTTGAATTACAGCTTATCAGTAAACAGGAAGGTGACTACCTTACCAGGGAAACAGCGAAGATCCCTATATTCTACATTTTGCCAAAATCCATAAAAACGAGGATAAACCTCCGGGCAGGCCTATAGTTTCGGGCGTCAACTCGATCTTGGAACCTTTGTCCAAATATGTAGATTTTTATCTACGCCCTTTTGTAAACAAAATGAAGAGCTATGTTCAGGACACAAGAGATGCCATTGTGAAAATCGAAGGGCTAGAGTTTGATCCTAACACTGATATATTAATTTGTTTAGACATACAATCGCTTTACACTAACATCCCCCAAAGAGCCACTTTAGAAGTAGTGGAGGAAACCTTGTTAAAACGCGAGGATAACCATCCGGTCAGTAATGCTTTCATTATATGGTGTGCCGAAATGGCCCTTACTAAAAACTTTTTTCAATTTATGGGCCAGTTTTACATGCAGGTGGAAGGCACCGCCATGGGTGCAGCAATGGCCCCGAATTTAGCAAATCTGTATGTTGACATGGTCGAACAAACCGTCATTTACTCTGGGGTCAATCCTTGTAGACATCAAATATCTCAATGGCTGCGATATATTGATGATGTCTTTATGGTGTGGCATGGAACTTTAGAAGAAGCCAACAATTTTGTGGTGTGGTTAAATAATCAAAACAGGTATCTGAAATTTACAGCATCTATGAGTTCCAAGGAAGTTAATTACTTAGACTTGACTATTTATCACAGAGGCAATCAACTATGGGTTAAACCGTTTGTAAAAAGTACCGATAAGAATGCATTACTGCATTATGGCAGTCACCATGCCAAACATGTGCGTGACAATTTGCCTTTTGGGCAATTTTTACGCCTTAAACGTAATAGTAGCACGAGACTGGACTATGAAGAAGGGGCTAACATTTTGATTAACAAACTTACAGAGAGAGGGTACCCTGCCAAGATTGTGAAACAATCAGCAAAACAAGCTTTTAACAATCATCGAGAAGCTCTGTTTGAAAAGAAAAATAGAGATAAGGTAGAGAGCCCTTTGGTATTTGTTAACACCTTTAGTAATATTTCTTACAAAGTCAAGAACATCATTCATAGGAATTGAAAGAAGACAATGTCCATTCCAACTCCTTTAGTGGCGTTCAGGAAAAGTACCAATATTTGCAATTTAGTAATGCGAAATGATATACAGAAAACCTGTAGCCTGAAATGAGACAGAGCACATTATGGGGACTACTGAGGGTTGTAGGACATCATCCTTGTGGTGATTGCATTATGTGCCCCCTTACACGAAAAGTGACCTCTGTGAATTTGGGTTGAAAATCAGAATGGCAAATGAAGGAACATACCAACTGTCAAACAGATAATGTGATATATATGATTAGATGCCCATGTGCCTTATTGTACATAGGAAAGACCAACAGAAAATGCAAGACACGCATGATAGAACACAAGAGTTGCCTTAAAAACCATGTTGAAAAAGCCCTCTGGTGAAACATTTTGAGGAGAAGGGCCATTCTTTTATGGATTTTGAATGGTGCATCCTGAAGAAAGTAAAAGGGAAGACACAGGAAGATATCAATAGAAAATTGTTAAATTTAGAACTGAAATTGATTTTTTTAACTAATAGTCATATAACAGGAAATAATGAAAATATTGAGTGGCACAATATTAAATAAACCATTTTTTCTGTACATTTAACTAACATTTTCAGATGTGTCTTGTATTTTCTTGTGGTATTTCCTATTAAGATGGATCTATTGTTAAATAAGGATTTAGTTCTAAGAACCCATGACAGGGCATGATGTGGGTAGGGTACCACTTACCATGTACTGAATATGACAAGATCCTTTTCTAAAATGGTGAGGGGGGCCCCCTTAGTGTTACACAGGTCATTGCGATGTGGATCCGGCAATATTGTATGACCAATTCAGCAAGTATTGGGCTTCCTTCCTTTTTTCCTTTTTTCCTGTTTTCCTTTTTTTGCCTTGTTTTGCATTATCCTGTCTTTTTCTGAAAATTCAGCACATACAACGTGCAGAGATATCTATGCACGTGAGATAGTCTGTTTTCTGTTTACACTGGCAGGGAGACACAATTCATGCACTATAGGGCCCCGGCATTAATGGAGAGAAGTAATTTTATTTTTTCTTCCTCCGGTTCAAGAAGCATATGCTTGACCCCAGATTAGTTTTGTGTACCAGTGCCAGTCACATGCAGTGGCATTTTCGCGGGTCGCTATGGCAACGACGCGTTTTTCGGTGACGGCATAGCGTCGCGTTGGACGCAATGATGTCATCCCGTTACGTTTGACGCAATGACGTCATTAAAGCGCGCACGACCGCAATGCGCAAGATAAATAGAAAGGCTCGCATTGTGAGCAAGCTAGCAGCAGGAAAATAACGCACTGCAGATGGGACTTGGTTTAAGCAATACAAAAGGTAAGCTAGGGTGCCTGCACATAGGGGACATATGGGTGTTTCATTATTAAGAATCACACCCTTGTTTAAATGTACTTTCTAAAGGAATGCTCTTGTTTGCTACATCCTCATTATAGGGAAGATGTTTTTTTTCCACTGAGTGCCATGGAGTGAAGTAGAATTTTGGTCCTGGGAACTCATTTATAAGACTGCGGACCCCTGAAAGTAGCAATATCTTACAACTGAGGGTTATGAAGGTAGGATCTTTCCCCTTTTCTTTCCATCGTTGTTGTTTGGTCGTTCTCTTTTAAATTAAGAGCTTACATAGTGTCCTATCTTTTAACAGAGCACATACCACATTGTGGTTGTATATACCTGATTTGGGTTTGATAAAATCCTATGTACCTCGCCTACAAGAGAGAGTAAGCAGTATTGGAACTGAGGTGAGGCCATACCCTGTAAGACTGTTTTGGGGTTAACCTATT
Source organism: Ambystoma mexicanum (assembly GCF_040938575.1). Taxonomy (NCBI): domain Eukaryota; kingdom Metazoa; phylum Chordata; class Amphibia; order Caudata; family Ambystomatidae; genus Ambystoma; species Ambystoma mexicanum. The sequence continues at coordinate 1,375,114,571 of NC_090923.1, forward strand.
TAGGTTTTAGAATAGATGTGTGTGCTCTATGACTTTAGTATACATCAGTAAGCATGATGTTTAGAGGATGACAGTAGAGAAAATGGTGAAATAGTGGCTATCTCTCCCAACCACTGTAAATAGTGAAGGACAAAACATTGTGATTGTCTAATAAACTTGTATCACATTTATTGACTACGAGTTTTAAGCACTAGTATTTTATAAAGTTTATACTTGTTGCATCCTAATGGTGATTAGGACTGGCTAGGTTAAGTAAAATAACCAATTATGCCAATGTAGTAATATGTTTTTGTATTGTATGTACCCCCAGCTATAGAAACCGGAACCATAGAGAGAAGTCTACAGGAAGCACAAGACAATTTTCTGCCCCTGAAGAATGTCCAGTTAATAGTAACATCCAGGACCGTAACTTATATAGGTCGGGCTAAGTTGTTGTACACAGGAGGAAATAAGAAAAATTGAGTTAGCTACTGTGGAGTGTTTTCAAGTATTTGTATAACTTGAGTGTGTGTGGTGAAATCACCACTTTTAAAACATTGTATAATTTTTATGTGGTGTAAATTCATTTTTTAGAAAACTGTTTTTTGATACTTGTGCTGTTCAGCAAATTAATTAAAATATGATATTTTAAATGTTGGATACATGTCATTTATTAGACTTGACATATTCTATATTTGTTTGAATAAGCTGTGTGATCAGGTTCCAGTATGCTGAGGGTAACATGTTGTGTTAAAGAAATATGTATATGTCCCTTCTTTTGATTAAACAGAACACTCATTGATCTCCAGACCCATTTGCACCCACACATTAGGCCTCACAAGCGGCAGAAGCTGTGTTTGATAATGGCTGCCAATCTCCCAGAGCTTCCACCAGGAGGCTGGTAACCTGGCCTTCTCACTTTATCTCATTCTCACATCCATGTCCCAAGATCTTGCCACTGTACCCTGAATCCTCAACCTCATGTTCCTCATCAGATATGTACAATAGTCTGGTTCTTGAGGGGGTCACGCCTATTCCTACTCTTTTGTCATTGACCCTCTCTTGTCTTCCTCCTGCACCTCCTTGATACCACGTCCAACCTCTCCTGTGATGATTCTCCCAATCTCCTCCTTAATATCCTCTCTGCCTCTTCCCTTCTACCTTCCTCCTGATACTTCCTGCAACCTCCTCTTAGATATTATCTCTATCGCCATTCTTCCAACTCCTTCTAGCTTCTTCTTCAAAGTTCTCTCCATCTCTAATGGCAAAGTTAGGCCCTAATTAGGAGGCGAAGAAACCCTCCACCCCTGGCCAGGGCCTTCTAACTAACTTCCCTGTAGAGGGTGTAAAGTCGGTGTGCAATTAAACTGGTCATTTTTTTTTCACAGCTGTAACACCATGAAATGGCTCATAGTGAAACTGGCATCTCTTTACCTGACTGTCAAGATATTATAACATCTGCATTACTGTGTTTTGTGGGTGAAGTTTAGATTTCTCAGTAGTAGAAGCAATGGAATGTTGTTTTTTATTCACATTTTACATGTACATTTGGGAATCTGCAACCTTTGACTCTCAAGATGTTTTGGACTACTACTCCCATCGGCTCTCTTCGTCATAGTCAATAGTGAGGGATCATGGGAGTCGTAATCCAAAACATATAGAGAGGTGAGTGCTTCTGACATGCAAAGTACATTTTCTAAAAAAAAAAAACACACACAACTGACCTAGCTAATGAACAGCAACTCTAATAAGTGTTTGTAAATGTACTAATTTCAAAAGTGTTCGTAATCACAAAAAGACGTATTCACAATGTTTACAATTCCGACTGGTCTGCAACTCTTGCAGAATGTAATCAGTACATCCTAGTTACTTTAATCACTTCTGCACATAAAAACCAAATCCCGGAAAGACAGAAAACACTCTAAAGACAGGAACAAATTACCATAAAGGGAACATTGTTCTAAAGAAGAACTAATTATCAAAGCAAGTAAAAAATGCACAGAATTATTGGAAGACTTTGCACAAATTCAAAAAGTACAAAGCACAAAAATATTAATATGGATCATTGCAGATGCTTCTGCCACATAAGGTTGAATAGGACTCAATTTGGTCACGTTTTTTCATAGCTGTGTGGAAACTCACTCAAAACTATTTGCGCCGGATACCTACTTGGCACTGACAGCTGCATCATCCCTCCGTCTTGCACTCCTCCCAGTGTTCCGGCACTCTCTTGCAAGCCCAGTCACTGCACACTGTCCACTGCCAGAGATAGCAGCCCAATCCAGTGTGCCTCATCCCCTCCGAAGTAGCTTACCTGAAGAGCACCATTAACAAGATGTTGCCGAAGGAGCAACCCTAAAAAGATGTTGCTAAGGGCACACCAGAGGGATGCTTCAAGTTGCACACTGGCCCTTCATTGACTTCCCTGCAGTCACATTCTCAAACCCTTCGCTCTGACACACTATACCCACAACTACTATGCAACTCACACCCAGCAAATGAATACACCAACAGACATCAAACAACAGAATGCTACATTTACTTAATCAAAATGCATATGACATCCCAGTCAATGCAGTCTAGCACCAAGGGCGATCAAGGCTTCCCTCTGGACACACACGCCTCTTTGCTCTTGACACGGCTCATCTAAAAGCAGACCCCCACACAAAGTGAGTTTGGGGTGCATTTGGCCTGCACACATCAACACAACAGAAAATCAGTCTTACATTGTGCCCTTCTCCCCGCTAACCAAACCCATCCCCTTCTCTACCAGATCCACCAGCGCACCCAGAGACTCTGCAAATAGCAGCAGTGCAACGATTACATCCGAGTTACACAACATAGTTTAGTGGAGTGTTCACTACTGCTTGGATTGTCTCTGACTTTGTGCACATTGCTTACGTTGCCACACTGGGTATTGTATTTCTTTCCCAATTGTGCAATCAACTACACCCTAGTTTGGAGGGTGCCCATGATGTCTGGTCATGACATTTGCAATCATGCATTAGTCATTATTCTTCATTGCTGAAAGATGGTGCAAGATTAGCAATCTGGCATACTCTGTTTCAACCCGCTCTTCTCTTTTTTTTCATCCAGGGCTTTAAGGGCTCTATTACAAGCATGGTAAAAGAAAGCACTGTTTTAAATGCTACCTATTTTTAAAATGTCACCAGTCTTTTTTTTTTTTTTAAACATATTTTTATTGAGAGAGTAGGTCAGCAGCAAGATACAATTTTAACATGTCAGAACACAGCTTGATCATTTTACAGCCTTCAATTTAAGGGAGGGGGGGAGAGGAAGACATCACAGATCATAAACATGAGAGCAACCAGTACAACAGTAGTATACATTGCAAGTCAAGGCGAGGACCTAGGTGTTACATCGGGGTCTGAGTCCAGGCCGCACAGATAGAAGCGTAGCAATGGCCAGATATCTTTAGGGCGACATGCTGCCGGAACCGACAATTCAAATATTCCTCGTTGTCATTTACCATACAAAGGTCTTTTAAGAAAGTGGCACTGGTTGGGGCGGTGGAGGACTTCCAATATTTAAGAATACAACGTTTGGCAATAATACAAGAAATGTTAAATAGTCGCCTCGTGGTTTCCTTCACTTTGCCTATATCGCCCAACATGTATTTCACGGGGAGAGGGTCGCCGGGATGGCTGTGATATCTTCAAGGAGCTTCGCAACTTCCTTCCAGAACTCCGCTATTAGCGGACATGACCAGTACATATGGTAAGGCCCCGCATTGGGGGCGTCACATTTGGGGCAGGCACCTGTGCAATTTTCCACAAATTTAGCTAATCTAGCCGGGGAATAGTGTAATTGGTTTAAAACTTTAAACTGAATCAGCCGGAGCCCCGCATTCATGGACACTGATGGAGTAAGTTGACAGTACCGGGCCCAGCGGACATCGTCTATTTGAGTGCCCACGTCCCGCTCCCAGATTTCTCTCATCGTATTGCGCGATGGGGAGTGGGTCTGCACCATTGAATATAGCACAGAGACCCCCTTGCTTTGACCGTCCATTGACACTATTGACCTAATGCATGCATGGGATTGGGGTTCTTGTGGAAATGTCGGCCACTTCGCAGAGAAAGCAGCCCTCATCCTATAGTATTGAAGGCGTTTAAGTTGGCCCTTCCCCACCGCTTCAGTAAAGGTCGTGAGGTCACAGAACTCACCATCCGGGAACATGTCGTGTAGTGTGAAAAGTTTGTTAGGGTCCCAGGATTGTTGGAGGGCTCGGTCAAATGTGGGGGAGATGCTGGAGAAGTCCCACAGGGGGACTTCTGGGTCGTAGGGGGATTCGAGTCCTAGCCTCTTGTAAAGTCTGGCCCAAGCATGAGAGGTCGTGTATACCGGATCGAACGGGCATATGTCCCCATAGCTTGGATTAAGAAGGACTGAGCGTATGTTGTTTAGGCGAACAGAGTGCTTTTCATATGTGGGGGGCAGTGTCCTCTGGGTCGAACCAATGTTTTGCAAATTGCGCCTGTGCGCATAAATAATAAAGCTCGAAGTCTGGTGCCGCGATGCCTCCCTGTACGAAAGGCTCAACCATCTTGTCCCAACCCATCCTGGCAGTTTTCCCATTCCAAATAAACGTGGAGGCGAGTGATTTAAGTTTCGAGAAAAAGGGTTTACCAGGCCAAAGTGGGATGTTATTGAAGTAATATAGGAGCTTGGGGAGAACCACCATTTTAAGTACCGCAACTCTGCCATACAGGGATAGTGGAATGCTAGCCCACATCTGAAATTTGATCGAAAGGGTTCACAACAGTTCCCCGTGGTTATGCGTGTATAACAGGGTTTTATCTCTGGCGACCATTATCCCTAAGTAACGTACCTTGGTGGGGGCAGGTCTAAATCCCTCTATTTCAGCTAGGTCTCCCGTGCCATCAGTAAGGGGAAACCTTTCTGACTTCGGTATATTAATTCTATAACCCGAGTGATCTGAGAATTCATGAATGTCGGACATGATGTGTTGCACGTTTTCTTTAGGGTCACGGACATATAGAAGGGTGTCGTCAGCGTAAAGTGATATTATCTGGGGGGGGTGGTCATCCTAAGGCCTCTGTGTGAGTGGTTTTGACGTATGAATTCCGCCATTGGTTCAATGGTCAGAGCGAAAAGTATGGGTGAGAAGGGACATCCCTGCCTGGTCCCTCTGTGTAGGTGGAATGATGGGGAGAGAGTGGTGTTAGTCAGGACCTTAGCCGTCGGTTGTGTATATAATAATCGGACACAGTTGATATAGTACTGGCCGAACCCAAACCGCTCCAGCACCAGGAAGAGGTATGCCCAGGAAACGGTGTCAAAGGCCTTTTCGGCGTCTAAAGCGACCACGGCCGCCTTGGCATCTGGGTCGATCTGTGCCATAACATTGAATAGGCGTCTTAGGTTGAGAGCCGTGGACCTGGCTGGTATAAAGCCGGCCTGGTCGGGATGAACCAGGATTGGCATGTATGGAAGGAGTCTGGCTGCCAGCACTTTTGCAAAGATTTTTGCGTCAGTGTTAATTAAAGACAGGGGTCGGTAGGACGCCATGTCTTGTGGCGGTCTGCGGGCTTCAAAAGGACGGTGATGATTGCCTCTCGCATCGATTCCGGGAGAACCCGGATGCTCATTGCCTCCTCCCACACTTTCAGCAGTATCAGGGCTAGTTCACTAGAGAATTCCTTGTATAGTTCCGCTGGAAGGCCGTCCGAGCCGGGGGAACGGCCACTCGATAGAGTTTTTATAGCCTCTGCAATCTCCTCTAATGTGATTGGCCTGTCTAGTATATCACGGGTTCCGGCAGTTAGTGTGGGAAGATCGAGGTTGTCCAGATATTGAAATGTATCCTCTTTGTTTCTTTTATCGTGGTTGGAGTATAGGGAGGAGTAGAACTCAGTAAAAGCAGAATTAATGTCTCGGTCTTTGTTCACCGTCCCCCCAGTCGGTGTCTGTATGCTCGGGATCGGGTTGTGGTGCCTATCAGCTCTGAGCATGTTGGCCAGGAATTTCCCAGCCTTATTGCTTTCCCCGTATCGTCGGGCTTTGGCTGGAGCAGCCATATAAACAACTTCTGTATGGGCTAACTCGTGGAATTCTTTTAACGTGGTGTGTATTTGCGCCAGGGTTCCCTTATCCTGTGTGATGCTGTACTCGGTCTGTAATAGTTCAATTTTTGTCTCGGCCACCCCCAATTCCTCACGTACCAACTTCAACATACCAGTCGACTTGCCTAGGATGGCTCCCCGGACCCAGGCCTTGAATGCATCCCACAGTGTGGCATATGCGGCAACAGAACCCACGTTTAGTTCTAAGAACTCAACAATCTCTACATGCAATGATTCACATATGTTGGGGTCTCTTAGGATTGCAGGGGGCATCCTCCATCTTCTCGCCGGGGGGGGAGACGTCACTAAAGTTGATGTCAAGCGATACCGGCGAGTGATCCGAAAGGGTACGGGGATGTATTTCACATTGGGAGATCGCCCCAGATATGGATTGACTGACGATCCAATAGTCAATGCGTGAGCGGGAGTCGTGCACCGACGAGTAAAAGGTGTATTTCTTCTCACTTGGGTGTAATGCACGCCATGCGTCCACCATATCCATCTGTTCCATCAATTGTGTTACCACCAGTGCGGCCTTGGAGGGGTTCTGGGGACAGTCGATGAACGGTCCAGGGATTGGTCCAGTATCGTGTTGAAGTCGCCACCCCAGAGTATTTGTATCTCCCCAGCTGATGATAGCATATCCAGTATTTTACAATAAAACTGTGGGTCATCTAAATTGGGACCGTAGGTATTAATCAGAAGCACTTGGTGCCCAGCCAATTCACCCCATACCAGTACGTATCTACCCTGTGGGTCTATTTTGCTAGACTGATATTTAAAACACAATTTGGGGTGTATGAGAGTCAACACTCCTCTGGATTGTGCTGAGTATTCTGTATAGTATCTGTGTGACCCCCACCTCGGTAAGAGTTTAGTATTGACCTGCCCAAGCGTGTGTGTTTCCTGCAAAAAAAGAACGTGAGGGTTGTGACATGTGATATACGCCGCGATCTTCCTTGCCTTAATCGGGTTATTTAACCCCCGGATGTTCAAGGAAAGGAGCTTAACACTCAAGCCCTTATTAACCTGCGTCATGGTCGCACCTGAGACTAGGCAAACATCCATGCTCCCGCCCCTGTCGCGGGGAGAATAGGTATCTCGCTGCAAAACCGCTCTCTATTTTAACCGCTATAACAACCCTAAACATGGGTACCCCCAACAAGCCCGGAATTTCGGACTGCAACACCCTATTCCACTCCCAACCCCCTCCCGCATCATCAACCCCAACTGGACGATGTACCCCTGAAAACATAACCTAGGAACACTCCTGGGGGTGTGTGCTGCACTCGTACGACCGCCGACCCAGAAGTCTGCACAGCTCCATTCCAACAAATATTTACCTTCAGGGCCACTCAGCGGGCTTCAATTTAAAACTTTATAGCAGTGTGGCATGAGAAAAAAAGAAAAGTGTATCAACCCGCGGGGTCGTCGGGTTCCACTGCCCCCCGGGGTGGCAGGTTCTGGTTCCCGGCCCGATCCCGGGTCGGTAGAGGGATGGAGGCTTCCACGTAGAGCATGGCTTCGGTTGGATTGTCAAAAAAATGAGCCCTGCCTCCATGCTGAATCCTCATTTTCGCCGGGTAGACAAGGGAGTACGGGACCTGCCGTAGTCTCAGTTGTCTCTTGACGGGCTCATAGGATCTCCTTAGTGATTGCACATTGGTAGAAAAGTCCGGATATATGTGAATTCTGTTGTTTTCATAGAATAGGGTGCCCTTCTCTCTGGATATCCGCAGGATAGCGTCTCTGTCCCTATAATTGAGAAGACGGGCAATTATTGTACGAGGTGGGGCTCCAGGCCTGGGCGGAGGCGCCGATGTACGGTGTGCTCGCTCCACAAGGAAGTGGTCCGAAAAGGAGTCGGGACCCAGGAGTTCCTTCAGAAGGGCCTCTACCTGACGTTCCATGGGCCCTTTGCCAAAGGTTTCAGCCACCCCAACCAGACAGATATTGTTCCTCCTAGAACGGGATTCCAAATCCTCGCATTTATCGAGGGTTTTCCGGAGGTCCCCCTTCAGCTGGGCAATATCGCGGCCATGTTGTTGTATCGAGTCTTCATTGGTAGCGATCCTGCCTTCGGCCTCAGTAATCCGTGTGCTTTCCTTGTCCACCCTCGCCTTCAAGGAGCTAATTGTTGCCCCTATGTCGTCCAATTTAGTGTTCACTGCTAGGAAGCCGTTCTGGACCATGGCCATCAATTGGTCCACTCTCTCCTCCATTGGCAACTCAGGGTGACTGTCCTCTTGCTGCGACGGGGGCGCCGCGGACCCGCTGGGCTGGGAATTGGCAAAGGAGTCCATTGGGCCTGTTTTCTTGGGGCGTTCTCCCTTCTGCTTGTATCGGGCCATGTGTAGACTCAGGTAGACCGCGTCTTCCAGCGCCCTCCGCCCCGTCCGCCCCAATGCGTGGCTCGGACTCTATACAGGGTTGGTGGTGAGCTGAGACCCACTTATCGTGTAGGAGAGGCGTTTAAGGGAGGGCTGTAGCCGGATAAAATGTCCTCCCCTCAGCAGATCAAGCCCCACTTGTTCTTACTTGTTCTTAAAGTCCGTCCACACGTGGAGAGGCCCTCCACCAGCAGGAGATATCAGGGGGGCCAAGGATGGCTCCGCAGGCACGGGGGTCGGAGCACTACGGCTGCACACCATGCGGCCTTGGCCGGGGATTACCGCGTCCGCCGCGCCCAGCACGCAGCAGCAGTATATACCGATGTGTGACCCCTACATCAGCCGTTAGAGATAGTCCATCACATCAAGGAGTTTGGTCAAAGCGTGGCCTCTCCAACTCGATCCGACCCCTCCCCCCACGGCTCCAGGGGGAGATCGCCCGGAACTCGCGGGCGGCCAATGTCTCAGCCTCCGTCCACAGGATCTTCAGGACGGTGTATCTTCAACGCGGTTCGGCGGATCGGCCCAAATTTTTCTCAGTATGTGCCCACAGTCTTACGCCACAGGACGGTGCGTTTCGTTTGTTCCGCGAACGGCCCTGAGAGAGGATGCGTATCTTGAAGGATTCATAGAAGCCAGAGCTCTGGGACTAGGCGGCCATCTTAGATGTGCGCACCAGCGCCCCCCAAATGTCATCAGTCTTTTAATAATAGCAAGTATTTACAATAAAGGAAATAATTCAAAATAGGCATTGTTCTTTCCATTGCCACCATAGCTGAATGAGACCACACATGTTGTGTGTCTGCAATAAAGACTACTGCCTCTTAGGGTAGCTGTCCCATGTAAAAGCTGGGCACACATATGTGGAGTAAACAAAATAATTCAATGATAATATAGATCTTTCTTTTCGTGACAATGGTGAAAAACAGCATATATCACCAATACTCTACAATTGGACCCATGGCGCACCTATAAGTAATTAGATCAACCTGTGTGCAATAAAAGGGGTTGCTTCTACACATACTATTACTGAGTCCATGGTGGCATGTGCAACAAACTCATGGGTGGAAATCTTGAGTCAACGTGCATATTACCTGCTGTGAATAAAGGCTTCAAAGGGACACGTGGAGAGGTTAAAAAAGCAGAAGTTGGTAAAGATAGGTCCAATATCACAGAAATGAATGGCAAATCTTCTTACCACTATGCCTACAGAGTAACTTTAGTATGTAAAAACAATAACCTGTGAACAATTCGACCATCCACGCGCTGGCTGTGTGCTCGTCTGGAATCTTTGGAATTTTAAAAGAAATTGAATGATGGTAAATTAACCTCTGGAAAATGTGTAGGGCTAATCCACACACATTTTCCTATGCTCACTGCATGACATAAAATAGACCCATTAACTCTCGGTGGACACTGTCTACAGGTGCCATCCCCCCTCTCATATTTAGTTGGGATATGACAGGCAGGATTTTTTCATATATGTAATTGTTCATTTTTTTAAAACACACACTTAATACCATGAATGGTTTCTAAGCTTGGGATCGGGATTCAAACCTGTGTTGTGCTGTGTTGTGTTGCTTCCAAGACAAACGTGTTGCACCTGAGCTATCCTTCCTCACCATTACACCATATCCTCCCAGAAGGGGGAGGGCAAAACATTCCCCTTGCAATGGCCAGCCTAATTAACTAACAAAGGCTCCATGGAACCGCCCTGTCCTTTTGTTAGCTCTGCTGCTGGTCGCAGCTTTCATACTAATCAGAGTTGAATGCAAACAGGCCCACATGGGGAAGAAGACACGAAACAACAACAACCTTTGATATGCACTGTGTCAACCAGAAGCCAGCTCCCGCCCTTAGTATTAATGGATAGTGAAATATCATGTCTGGGACTGCGTGTTGCAGTAGTCATCCCCGCAGTGGGACCCCATTCAGATGGTAGGAATATGCGATTTGATGGAGACAGAAAGTCTGGTCCCACCACAGTTTCAAGGGAGATCTGCTTTAATCAGGAATGACGGAGAACTCCATGAACTAGAGAGACCCTTTGATCTACAACAGACAGGAAGATTGGTGGGATTTAGTACATGTTTTCATCCCTTTACCTCCTCTGATGCAAAGCAATCAGTTTGTGACCTCATGCATGCAGGAGATTGTTGGTGGGGACCCAGGATTGTTTCAGTAAGGTAGGCTTAGCTTTCACCAATCACTGTGGCCCATTTGGCATGGGCAGGCCCCTCTTTTGGCAGATCATCTGAGGACTTTGTAAGAAATATCAAGAAGAACCTAGCATTGGCCCTGCTGGGCTCTGCAGCATGCTTTCTAGGTGGGAAGTGCCAGAGAATTTCTGAGCCAAACCAAGGACAAGGCAGCTGCCTGCAACACTCTCCTCAGCTTTGGGCCGTCTGCCTTATAGGACGACACAAGCTCAGTAAAGAAGCTAGGAGAGGTGCATCAACAAGCATATACTGACGCCCGCTTTAAAAGACATTTTCAAGCCAGTCAAGCCCCTCGAGCTGCAACTGACTGCACCGCTGATTATTGTTACATGGCAGTCGGTAACGCCATCGAGATGCATCGACCAATGCTTCAGACGTGCCGACCAGCACTGAGACAATGATTTCTGGCCCTGGGCGACCATGTAGGCCAGCCTATAGCCGTCCATCTAGCTTCACTCACCAAAGTGCCTGCCGTCTGATACCTGCGGCTGATTTCTGTCTTGAACTCTGTCGCAAAAGCTGCAAGGTGCTCTGAAGCCGACTCGATGCTGTCGAGCACCAAGAACTTGTACAAGCACAAGGTACATTGTGGTTCTGTCCCCCTGGTCCTTCTCTGAAGGCCCATAGTGACATTTTACAACTCATTGCTCCCTTTGTGTTGAAACCAAGGATCCTTGAACTATTGTGATTAATTACTATACCAACTACCTTCCTTCAGTATCCAGAGTGCAGCCCTTTTTCTTCTTTGAAACTGTCCTCTGCATTCCTTTATAGTGTGGGTTGTGTTTTGTAGTATGTTAGAATTGTCTGTTGTGATAATAATAAAGTAGATATTTGAATACAACCTTTACTGGACAGTCCCTTTTATCACTGGGTAATAATTGTATTTTCACTGTGTTGCAACTAACTAACAATCCACAAGCTTGTAGATAAGCCTGCCGTTCCATCCACGTTACCAACATTGGACAAGGAGGTTGATCATTTTCTTATATTTCCGATCTGTTCAGATCCCTTCTGGTGCGCTAGAGGAGTGGGGCTGATTGATGGTTGAGAAACCGATATTCATCCCTGGACCACTGGTGCACCGGAAGTTGATTCGTCACACATCCCTGCAATAATAACCTGCACACAAGACTATCATCTCTGTCCTTAGCCAGTCTAGAACACTACTCATCTGGTACAGGCAAAACACACCTGCAGCAGTGTATATGGACAGACAATTACTGGTAAGCATGCACAATGTAAATTAATTTGTATTTTATTTTTTATTGAAGAACAGGGTGACATATCAAACAGAAATGACTGACAAAGTAGGAAATCATAGAGAGCAGAGTCAGTCCGATGTTAAGTTGCTTTCACATGACAGTAGTGTTCAATAGAGTGACATACACCTCGTGGTTAAGGGATAAGAGAGGGAACAGAAATCAGGCACAGGGATTTGAGGACGTACTCATATGTTTAATACTGACAGCCTGTGGCCCGTATTTACACAGTTACAATGTACATAGAGTGCTCCCGAGGACCAATTGCAGGAGTGGTTTGTGCGGCGGTTAGCTTGGCTAGGGGTGTACATGTTTTGGGGGTTTCTTCCATCCCTAGCAGGTGGAGAATGGGCCGGGTCTTGAAGAGTTTCACTGAAGAGATTACTTTATTAGCCTGGGGGGTGGGGGGATCCTTGGAAATTTTAGCATGAGGCAGCATAGAGCCATTTGGTGGCAGATAATGTTTAGGCAGTTGGCATTCAAAGATTGAAGGGAGGAGGGAGTTGAAAAAGAAGATCTGATTATCCTCTGCAAAGAGGTATAGTTAAAGACAAAGGTGGAAGGGAGTCTGCCAATGGTGGAAGTGTATAGGGTATAGAGAAGTGGGCCCAGAACGGATCCTTGAGGAATGTCGAATGGTCGGGGGAGGGTGGTCAGGAAGGAGGTCCCATGAGATGAAGATGGAGCGATCAGAGAGATGGAGTCGAGTACAGTGACCTTGAAGAGAAGGAGGACAAGAGATTTAAGGATGGTAAGATTCACTACAATGCCAAACTCACCTCAAAGCTCTAGAAGGATGAGAATGGAGAAGAGGTGAACATGGTGGTCAGGGGTAAGCAAATTGGTGACGTATATGAGTGCAGTACCTGTGGCACGTTTGAACCAGAGTCAGATGGGAAGGGGGTCAACAAGTGAGTGAAACTCCATAATTGACTGAATGACTGAAGACAACCCATTAGAGGATTTTAGAGCATTAGGGAAGGAATGAGGCAGAGCTATAGAATGAGGGTTTGTTGGGATCAGCTCTTGGTTTCTTTAGGAGAGTTGTGACTGTGGCTGTTTTGTAACAGACTGGGAAGTAGTGAGAGTTTGCGTAAGGGAGTGAGGTGAGCAGAGGTGGCAGGTGCAAGATCCTTAACAACCTGTGGTCCAAAGGGGCCAATTGGAGTGCAGGATGGGTTGGCAGAGGGAAAGGTGGTTGACGTTCAGTGGGGATGTGGCGAGAAGTGTGTTTGAGAGGATAGTGTGAGGGAAATGGGAGGAGAGGAGGATGAGCGAGGGCATGGAGGAGTAAGCAGGATGGACAGGGTGTCCCGTGCGTTGGTGATTAATGGAGATGGAGCAGGCAAAGTAACTGGCAGAGAGGTAGGAGGAAATAGAGCTGGTCCTAGGGGTGAAGGTTTCTGGGTAGTTTGTGATGGTGTGAACGGAGAAAGGAAACAAGATTCGTGTAATTGGAGGGGTTGGCCGCTTTGAGCAATGTGGGGTTGGATTAGTAGAGAGTCTTTTAGACGGCAAGAGAGTGGGGGCATGTTCTGTCACGTCTGAGTGTTGTTCTGCAGGTCTCTCATGCATTGCAGACAGCAACATGCTCTGGTGTCATGATCAAAGCGCATCTCCGACCGTTATGCAGAACACCAGCAAATGCCACATAGAACATACATCTACCATGTGTCTTGCACTACACCATCCATTCTGCAGCCTAATCTGTCTGGCTGAACTGACACGGAATGCCCCCATCTACACAGGCATGCATGCATTAGACGATGTCCAGTCATAATGTCGAATACAATAATTTCGAAAGTCAAAATGTCGAAAATATTTAATCGAAAATAAAAATGTCGAATTACAAAAATGTCGAATTTTTTTCGATTTTTTTTCGAATTAATGTTTAAATAAATAATTAATTAATTATAGTTTATAAAACATAATTTTTTTAAATGGTTAAAGGTATATCCATGGTGGGTGGGGGGGATGGGGAGGAGGGGGGGGTTGGGGTAGGGGTTTGGGATGGGTTTTTTTAATAATTAATTATTTAATTAATGTTTAATTAAATATTTTTTAAAAAAAATTAAAGGTATATCCATGGGGGATGTTGGGGGGGATGGGGAGGAGGGGGGGGTTGGGGTAGGGGTTTGGGATGGGGGGTTTGGGGGGGACCCCCCCAATAAAAAACGTTAGTATGTGTGACATTTTACATAGTTATTTTAACATTGGATTTTCGATTTTTTTTCGACATTTTATTTTCGAATTAATGACTTTTTCTATTATATGTATGTGTTTTCGACATTTTTGCATTCGACATTTTTTTTCGACATTTTTGTAATTCGAAATTATTTTTTCGATATTATGACTATGAACCGCATTAGACACAGGGAGTACAATGCACTGCCACAATTGGAGTCCATCCTGGGCCTCAAAAATGACACCAAACATGACCCATGTAGGAATATTCCAACACAGCACACTCCCATCCACTGCCCAGGAAGCAGCCTTCAATTCTCCGGACAGGCTAGAAACAGGCTAGACACATTATGACGCCACACCTGTAGCATGTGTTATGTTATGTTGAGCCGTTTTTGTATGGTGCAACGTTCATCATGTTCATACCTTCTAAATGCTGTGTGAGGTCTCTGTGGCGAGGCACATTTTTTCATGTTTGGTTGACCCCGTGGAGGGTGCTGGGGAACCTAGCATTGCCATTTCCACAACCTTTCGAGTGGGTATTGAATTTGGGTAATTGCCAGAGGGTTGTCAGGCTCTGGGGCTTGACAACCCCAATCGTTTGGACAAATGATTACAGTCGCATTAACATTGACAACCATCATGACTTGGTTATTTTTTATGTCACTTTGGATTGGCTCACATGGCTCAGAATGATCACAGTTGTGGGTTTCTGTTTGCACTTTATATTATGGTTTGTGCATTGTGTCACAGCTGGAATGTATGTGCTCTGTGCAGGTGGATGTCTGCATTAGTGCTGTACATTGTGTGGTGTGTGCTCTGTGGTGTGATGTGTCCTCTCTGTGGTATTGAAAAAGGTGGGGACAATGTAGTGTCTCTGTGTCAAGGCATGTTATTTAAATGTTATGTTATGTGGGGTTTACAAAATGCACCTAAACCCTTTTCATGACATTGTGGTGCTGAGAGCTTTCGCTGTTGATCTCCGATTAAATGTATTGTGTCAGTCCTGTCATTATATAGGTCTGTAGGATTGATGAAATGAGAAGTCCTGCCATGGGTGGGGCAGCCCCAGGCCTTCCCCATCTCCTACCTGTCCCAAAGGCTGGCATAGTCTAAACTTGTGTAATAGGGGATCTGTGCAGTCATGGCAAGGAGGCCGGTCCAGTGGTTTGGGTTTGAGAATGAATTCAGACAGTACTGCTCTTCAATCCAGTGGTTAGTACATGTCTTCATCTGTGGAAGTCAGCTAGTGCTGTTTTTCATTCCAGTGGTCAGTGAAATACGTTATCACATAAGATCACTTACATCTAGGCATAGTGGAACTGAGGCCTCCCAGTCAAGCATTTCTGGCTCCATCCCTGTCCACATCCTTCGTCACAATGCCTTCCAATTTCCTTTTGATATGATAGGTTATTTATAATGCGCTTAATACCCAGAGGTTTCTAAGCGCGGACCCGGGGATCGAACCTGTGTCACTCCTTGTTATCCTTCCGGGACACCACCTTCTTCCTCACAACTTCTTCCAACCTCCTCCTGAAACTCCTTTCCAGCCTCCTCTATGGTGTTCCACCCAGCCTTTCTACTAAGACTCTCCCCTAGTTTCTCTGCCTTTCTCCCTGTAGCCTTTGTCCACGACCCTTCCAGCTCCTCTCTCTGCTCAGCCGCAACTGCCTCTCGCCACAGCTCCTCCTCTATGCGCTCCTCGACCAGAGTCTCTGTGTCTCTCTCGCCAACTCCTAGTTCCTACGCGGCCGCTAAGATCCAAAAGACCTTTATTGCATTCCAGGCCCTTCCTCTGGGCCATGATCCAGGAGAGTGATGGCACCTTTGCAGTGTGATTGAGACTGGATTTTGGTTGGTGTATCAGATCGCCGATCTTTAGCACACAAGCTGGTAGTGAGGCCCTTTGAGGCTGCTCAGTTCCATGGTCCATGCGCACGTGATGCTCGTAGGACACCTTGGAATTCCCACATGCAGTCCCAACGGTCTCGAGAAGACCGCCTTCCAGCTGTGTCTGACTGTGAGGTTGATGGAGCATTGGACCTGTGCTGCATGTCATGGAGCAGAACACAGCCTTGTTTTTCCCCATAGTGAGTGCTCTGGTCATTTTCCAGTCTACGTTCCAATCTAGAGTCATACTATGACGGACTCTGGCACCATAACCATAATGCAAGTTACAACTTGGGTATTCTCTTAAAGGAACAGGCATAGCATCAACACATGTTGCCTCCATTTCTCAAGTGACCGTGCCCTGACTCAGAGCTGGGGCTTCTTGGGGTGGGCCAGGGGATGCCGCACGTACCGCTTATCGGTCCATCATCACCCTATGGGTGGTGTCACTCAGCCAACCTGCCTGCCCACCCAACACCACCAGAGATAGCCAGGTGACTTTGTCACCACATTCTCAACCAGTTCCACTATGCCACTCTTGCCATGCTGCACCAGGATTTAAGTACCTGCTGCATAGTACATGTTTACTGAATCACTTAATTGACCAGATTCAATGATTAAAGGATTCTGTTTTTTGGGGGGGTATTGAGAAAGAGCACTTTCAATAGGACTAATTATGTTTAATGAGGAGAGAACAAAATAATCATGTTAAGCTCATTGATATTATGTAGTACATTCAGATGAATTACCCTAGTCAGCAATTCCCATAATGCATTTGGTGCAGAAATGACAGCCCTTACTGGTATAGACCCTGTGTTGCTCTTGAGGGAGGGCTGGGTACGGCATTGAAACAATACAGGGCAACAAGCTGGAGCCCAGTGCTCTTGTCTGTGCCAGAGGACGTCAAAGGGCCAGATCCTGATTGGGAAGGAGACTAAGTGCCTGCTGCAAGTGGTTGTGTGTTTATGGAGCCTATGCAAAGGTATTCAAAGTAGGACAATTATAGAAGGAGTTACACAGCCACACTGTGCAATTGCAAATTGATTTATATAAACGAAACAATTCCAGATGAATATAGCCGACACGTGTTTCGACCATCCGGTCTCCTTCCAGGTGTTTCGACCATCCGGTCTTCTTCCAGGTGTTTCGACCATCCGGTCTTCTTCCAGGCTGAAATATTTAGAATGCGCCCTCCCAGTAGCGAGGGAAACTAATACTGCGAATAAACGTCGTAATTGCGCTAAAATTTCTGAGCAGGCTTCAGTATTCAAGCCGGGAATGCGCAGCCACACAAAATCAGAGGATTGCTTTCAGCCGACACAAATCATATGGTTATGGCATTGGTTGCCGATATAAACTCCCTTCTAGCCGCAACCGGTTTAGGTAATTGTTGCCTGCACCCCCACCCACAACTAAAATGGCTGATAGCATGCAGGCCAAAGCAGAGTACCCCTACAAGTGGCTGCAAATGAAGGGGGGTCATGCCTGGTGAAAGTGTGATTGTTATAAAGCTGACATAAAAGGATGTAAATATTGAAAGGCGTAAATCAGTGCAGAGGCTAAAATCCAGCAGTAGTGGCCCCTTGATTCCCCTGGCTAGTGTTGTAACTGCTAGTCGCCTCATGCTCTGGCCATGGGGTTCACCTGAGCGCTTGGAAGCCTGAGAATGGGGCATCAAGGTGCGCTGGCGACAGGGCATACACATGTGATGCTTGTGGAATGGAAAGGATGGGCCTAGTGACGAAACAATAGACAGTCCTTCACGGGGCTGCCTGGGCTTCATCTAAGGGAGATTTTGGATCCAAAATAGAGGCAATGTGTGCCGAGGAAATTGCTGTTTTAGGCAAGAAAATAGTGTGATTTGGCTGAGCTGCACCTCAAAACATTCCGCCTGGCTTGCTCATCCAGCTCTGTTCACTCTATTTACTCTGGGATCAGGGAGATGTGTAAGGCGTTAGAGAAGGCGAGATGGTGTGCTGCCTTCCACAGATGCAGCATTGCAGGAATCG
The DNA here is from genome assembly GCF_040938575.1 of Ambystoma mexicanum. NCBI lineage: Eukaryota > Metazoa > Chordata > Amphibia > Caudata > Ambystomatidae > Ambystoma > Ambystoma mexicanum. The sequence continues at coordinate 1,375,132,611 of NC_090923.1, forward strand.
TGTATTTATTACTGCATGAATGTACATATTAATGGCCACCCACCCGTCCTGTGCATGTTCAAATCTCGAGATTGCACATATAGGTGTCAGGGGCAAGATTGCCATGGACACTAGATTTTGAAAATCTGCATGAAAGTGTGGTTTAAAAAATGCAAAAAGCGAAAGAATAAGTTAAGTCTAGTGATCGCCTATGCACATCAGAAAGAAGTGAATAAAGCAAAAAAAGCAAAGGGAAAAAAGAAAGTGGTCATTAAAGCGGTTATGAAGTGTCCTGCTTCAAAGTATTTTCGGCGTCCAGGCAAATAGATTGTTAGTGGTGGATGGGGCTGATGAGGAAGGAGTCTTCCCCAGATAAAATAATCCTAAAATGTAGCTGGTTTGGTTTTAAAAGTGTAAAGCAACACCAAACAGTGAAAACCTTTATATACGGTTGATGTTTACAAATTTAGATAGCGCTCGATATGAAGACACAGATCTGTAGTCATGATGGAATAAATTCATCTATTTGTGCACTCATTGGCATGGCTGGAGCCCATCTCCATTCCTCTACCAGACCCCAATGGCCAAAGAGGAAACAAGCATCCCTCTACTCAGCCGGAACAGCCACTATGTGCAGAAATTGGGTATCTAGTCAATTCATCTAAAACCATTCCATCTAATACCACTCCATCAAAATGTTTCCATCTAAACAATGTCCATCTAATGCATGTTTCCGGGGGGTAAAGGATTAATTTTTGTTCAAGTGCATTTTAAAGGGGGAAAAACAGGAGTTTGGGGGGACCCCCGCCCTCCCCCAAAAAAAGGGAAAAAAAAGAGAAAAAGAATGCATTAGATGGACATTTTTTAGATGGAACATTTCGATGGAATGGCATTAGATTAAATGTCCATAAACTGGCAAATTGCCATCAAATAGAACTACTGTACCCCAAATGAAGAATCAGAAAACACATCTCTTATCTTAGGTCCTCTTTATAGCATACTCACCAGGTTGGTCACAGGTAAAGGCACCAAATTTTGTCCTACCCCTTTCTTTTACTGCATTTATTTTAACGACAAACGGGTAGATGCGGGTTTTGGGTTTAGATATATAGAAAGTGGAGTTGGGGTACGTGAGGGTAGGATATGCGGTGCTTCCCCACTCATTCTGCAGTAAATAAATTGTGTTGTTTTTACCTGCGATCAATAATATGTGTTGTTCGAACATAGAATCCTTCCGAGGCGTTGCTAAGGGAGGCTTGAGGGGCTATAGCCCTTGGTCTATTAGTTGTAGCCCCGGTTGGAAGCACAGGGGCTGCAACCAAAAGGCTAGCTATCCCCGAGTCCTGACAGTCTTGACATTAGCGTAGCCCCTCATCTTTTCCCGACCTAGCAACACCCCTGGAATCCTTCATGTTGACCACTCCCGAATTTTGGATCCAAACTGGAATAAACTACCCTTGAGCGTAAGACCACATCTGGTTTACGAGAAATTGAAAAGAAAGCTCCAATCTTGGCTGCTCATCCAGACTTTGGCCACTAACATGGTATTTGGTGCTACCTTGACCCTTTCTCCCAGGTCTGATCGGGGTAGTGTGTTCTGTCACAGGATCCTGCTAGGTAACAGTAGCCGGATTCAAAGACACACCCCTATGGGCTAGGGCCGATAATTGCTGATTCTGTATACTTGCATCAGAGCCTAGTGGGGATATCAAACCCCATGATGCTTAGCAGACTGACAACATTCGGGAGCCTCTGAGAGGGAGATTCCACTACAGCAATTGGGGGAAATATATTTTTCCCATAGATTGCATTGGAGTTATAAATATTTTAGGTGGGAGACAATAAAAAATAGCCGGATTTTTCAATTAAAAATCGTGAGTCTCCCGCCTTCATCGGGAGGGTTGGCATGTATACGCATCATTAGATGTGCTTATTCTCATTACTTAGTTCCTTCTGCCTTGTGCTACACTCCCATGGTGTACCGCTGACACTGTTAACTAGGAGTGTAAGGACCTAATTCACAGAAGCACTTTATAATGGCAAAACCCCCTTGGAAAATGCTCTGTGAATCAGTGTGACGTGTGTTTTTCACTGAGAATAATAGTTCAAAGATGTTTGCCATTTACCCAGCCCTGTAGTTTCCTCCCCACGAATCGCTTTCCTTCAAATTAGAACGTTCTGGAACCCAAGAGGGGGTATTATTGCAACTACGAAGGAAGCTTGACACACATCAATCCCCCCTTAGTGTGTTTGCCCAATGACCCGGTACCACCCCTTTCTGACAGTGTACTTCGATGCCTCTCTGCAAGGCCACATACGGGGAAGACTGAGGAGATAAGAGCAAGCTTTGATTAAAAAAAAGTTTCAAGGATAATTATTCATTTATGAGCCGTTCGAACCATAGATATGAGAAGAGATGGGCCATAATCATATATATTTCCTAATATTAATAAAATATAAAGTGAATTGTTAAATATGAATCTTGCTTAAAGCTCGTTTACACGGTTCGGTGCCTAATTCTTCCAGAATCAATGTCTGTCGGCATTGGACGGTGCTTCGTCATTATTCACTCTCCCCATCGACAGAGTCTGTCATCACTTTCCCCTGCACTGTGAACAGGCCTCTGCCCTCATCTCCCGTGGTGACATCGCTCGTGCTGTGTCTGTCCACGAGAGACCGTTGTTCCGCGCGGCAGCCAGTGCTGAGGGGCAGGTCGGCAGGTGGTCTGAGGCCAGGGGCGTAGGACACCCGTAAAATCTGTGACTTTGCTTTTTATATTTATTTATTGTGTTTTATACGAGTTCTGTCGTGGCTCCATATACAATTGTGATGCCCATCCTGCGGGGCATCACGGGGCGTGATGTACTGTGTGTCAACCTACCTGCAACGCTCTTTTGACACATTGGGCATCAAAGTAATAATTCTGCTACTTATTTAAGTCTGAGTTATCCTGGTTGTGATGTCCTTTGTACCTCTGTGGGCAACCCTACAGAAGAGTACCTTTCTTTAGTTTTAACTGGAGGGTGTGCTGTTCCATCAGAAAGTACATTGAGTGTGAGTGTGTGCTTTGGTGAAAAATCAGAGTTTGAAAGGTATAGCACCCAGCGCCGGACAGAAAGCGCCGTGAGCACAGCACTTGCACCTGATATCTGTGCTCAAGCTGCTGTGGCAGGATCAAATCCCGGCAGGGTCAACTCAGCCTTTCATCCTTCTGAGGTTGATAAATTAAATACCACTCTGTGGGATAATAATGTCTTCTGTTATTTCAGCGCTCTGAGAGCCTATGGGTGTGTAGCGCTATATACGAAATACATTATTAATATTATTAGTGTAGCATTTAAGCAGAATGCACTTTCCCAGATAGATAAAATCAAAATATTTACTACTTTCTGCTGCCTGAATGCGTCTACGCCACCGCTGGGGGTTACACCAGCATGTTTTAGAGGACTGAAGACATCCTGTGTCCACTATTTGATGGTGTTACTGTTTACTCACTATGCAGCCCTTTCAGATGCCAGTACTCTGCAAGTGTAAAAAAAGCATTTTCGTATTGATTGTGCTCACACATGTCCATTCTGGTGTGCCTATATATGCCACTATTCCCACATAGGAAAATACTCATGTTTGCTTTGTCCATAATGCCAGTAACAATACTATAACAAAGCATGGTTATGCGGGCTCTCCCAATACATGCCAGTATCCCCATGTAAGAACATACTCCTGTTGGCTTTGCCTTAATGCCAGTGAAAAAAAGCTGTGCCACAGTAAACAAATATATCCTTGCTGGCTACACAAATCTCCCACTCCACATAGAAGAACACTCATGCTGTATTTGCTCCCTAACAGCAGTAAAAAATGTCATGCCACAGTAAATAAACAGCGATGCAGGCACCACAAATGCCCCCACCCCAATGTAAGAATACTTATGTTGCCTTTGGACTTAACACCAGTAATAAACTGCAATGCCACAGAAAGAAAACATGCTCTTGCTGGCTTCCTGGTAAAATAGCTCAGCAACCTGAGCGCATGCTTTTGTAATCTGAGTGTGATTCGCAGGTTCAAATCCTGGCAAGGCCAACCCAGCCTTTCATACTTCAAAGTGATCTCTGTGATCTCTATCCTCCTCTACGGACCTTGTACTATTATGTTGCTTTTGCACCATGTTACTTCTCTCTTACTCTCTACTGTACTGTTTTCCATGCTCACCAAGTTGCACCACCGCCGTGATACTTATGGGTTTGGGCGATGTCAACAAATGCAATAAATAAATAAAGCTCATTAAATGATGTGCAAACTTCGGCTGGCTGATACATTTGATGTAAATTGTTCTCTATACATCGCTTTGGCGAAAGCACTATATAAATAGTATATCATCACACAAATCCCCCCATATAAGAACACTTATGTTGCACACATCAAGTTATATTCCCCCATGTAAGAATATGTATGTTGCCTTTGACCTTAAACACCAGTAAAATAAAGACCCAAGTCAAAATAAGGAAACATGCCCTCACCATGTAAGAACACTCATCATGTTGCCTTTGACCTTAATGTGAGTACAACATTCCATGCCACAGTAAGACCCAGCCAGGCCAGGCCCACTGTAGTATTCTCCCCACCCCACCCTCAGTCCAACCCCACCATCACATCAAAACACTCAAGTTGGCTTTCCTTTGCCCAAAAATGATAGTAAAACATGCCATGCTCTTGTCAAAAAATGTGCATGCTCCCCCAGATACACAGAGATATGGAGACATTCAGACACCGGCACTCAGAGATCAAAAGAACAATGGAGGCAGATGAACTGGAAAGACAGAGGAAGGCCTTACAGTAGGAAGGATGTTTGTGTACAGAGGGTTAGGGGTGTTAGGTAGTTTATCTGTGTGGACGCTGGGTCGTCACAGGACTTAGGTTCCAAGGGGCAGCTTGGAACAGGTGGAAGTGCTTAGTTTATTGTTTTCGTTTCTCGAGGGTTTTTCCAGTTCTGTTTTTGGGAGGAGTTGGCCCTTATTAGATTGTGTTGGGTTCCTCACTGTTTTGTTTATAGAGGGAGGAGTGGAATTGGAGTTGGAGTTGGGTGTCTTGGTTGACACGGGTTGTTATGTTGTTCAATTATTTGGTGACACATTTAGATAGTAATTCTTGGGGGTGCCATGTAGGTATTGTTGTGTCCCATGGTTTATAGTTGAGCACATTCCCTAGTGTCATAAATCTGGAGTGTTCCTGGAGTGTTCAGGGTTATAGGTAAGCTCCGGGTGGCAGGTTCTTGTCGCCAGTGGAGTTGGTAAGTTGGTACATCACGTGCTGGCCACACGTGTTATGTATGGGTTTATGTTAGTGGTGGATTTAGTGGAATTTCTTTTTGTTCAAGAAAAGAAAGGAGGGAGAAGTGTTATAATGTGCATCTGAGGTGAGGAGGTGACATCACTGTAACTTGGATTGTGGTGATGTCAGCATGAGTGGAGTGTTGGGGTGTTATTCTCTGAAGCTGGGTTCTATGCTTGACAGTTAGAGATATGCTGGCTTGAGGGGACATGCCAATGCTGTTCCTGGAAACCATCTTACAATAAACCTACTTAATATCTTACCTGCTGGTCTGGGTGTTCTTTAGGTACCAAGATATTACACAGTGCAGCAGATGGCAGCTGTTTATGCCAGAGCAGCCAGCAGAGCTTTGGAGGACTCAGGAGGCAGTGGACACGAAGATGCGGGTACCCACGTTGAAACAATGTGGCTGTAACCATCACACTGTAAGGCAACAAGCATACTTGTTTCTGTAGCTCTTCTGTAGCCACGTGACGAACACATCAGTGCCAGCCACAAGTAGACCCATGTGCCAGAAAGACCTGCCATTTCATGGTTGGTTGTACGGGCAAGGAGTTTTTGAACTGTGATCTTATAAGCCCCTTCTTCTTCAAAGGAGGGGACTGGAGACTGACTCCAGTCCTCGCGGGCCGCGGCTAAAAAAGACTTTTTTTTCTCACTGAACTGGGCATGTTATTATTGTCCATGCACAGTTCAGTGTGAAAAAAAAGTATATTTGTTTTGCTTTTTCGTGGGGGCCCAGCATTTTTGTAAGGGTTGCCATGATTGCCCCCCTCCCTGACCACCCCAGCACTCCTTGGCAGCCCCCCTGCATGAACCTCACCCTTCACAGTCACACGGTCACACCCCATGCTCAACTCACGCACTACTCGCTCCTACTCATTCTTCCCCCACACAGGCTGAGGTTTACGCAGGCAGACAGCGCGCGCGCGCACACACACACACACACACACACACACTTACATAGCACAGTCACAAATCAAAATCTCTTTTAGCACTTGAATTATTTAATCATGAGCTTTGTTAATGGACACACTGTTACGCCACTACTATTGTATTAAGCAGCAGGGGTCTGAGTTTCTCCTGCTGAAATTGTGACTGTGTGTGTGTATTGAAGTTGAATGCTTAACCCATGCACTTATCTTGCTATTGCAGAATGGACAGGACATATGTTAGGCAGAATCACCTGCAGTACCCTTTGGGACCACTACATGCAATTAAGACTACAAGTGTCAGTACAATTTCACCTTTGGTACAAGCCTGTACTACACAGTATTGTGATAGCAGTGGCTGAGCAGCCAGACTTATCTCAACAGTAAAGTGAGCAGTACAAGGGGTTACACAAGGGACCAACAATTACAGTGTTTCAAATAACCAGTTACTCAAGGTTTCTTGGTAAAAGAATATACATTTATTTACAAAGTCATTTGGAAAACATTACACTAGCAAGAGCAGCTCAATAGCATACACTAATATACTACAAATACACAACCAATAAGTTATTGAACAAGATCAGCTCCCCTGAAGTGGGAGCAAAATGGCACTTCAATTACTTTTAAAAGGGGTAAAAAGACAAGGTTAAAAGAAATCAAGCCACAAATACTTTCATAGGCAGGGCAAAGGGTTTCAGTTCACTACAACCAGCAATTCAATTGAATAGGCCTGGGCCAAAGTCAATGGTTCAGAGTCTTGTATAGGATAGCACAGTTCTGGTAGTAAACGGTTAAGTCTTTGCCACAGATCTTAGAAGAATTTGGTCAGGCGAAAAGTTAGATGTTGGTTTAGGGAAGGCTAAGCCTTCAAAGTCGGGAAAGTTTCACAAACCTTCACCGAGGCCGAAAATATTTCCTGACCGCATTTACACAGTACCTTTAAAGTGAAGAAGAGCTGTAGCTGAGGCAGTTGTTCCTGGCAGTTCCTGCAGATCTCGCTGTTCCTGAGCGTCAGTCGTGGGGACAAGAAGGAGGATGTTGGAAGGTTCCTGCACTGCCCAGGGAAGAGGCCAGCTTGGTAAAATGTTGGTTTAAGGTGTGATTGCCTTAAAGACCACAAACTGGTATCCTTCCCTCTGGCTCTCCAGTTTTCCACAGCACTCTGTAGAAAATTCGACCAGTATGGGGATGGTGTCCAAGCGGCTTACGAGTTGGTTGTTCTCACCAAACTCAAGGGAAGAAGTTAACCTTGAAGGGCTTCTCTGTCGATGGAGTTTCAGGAAATTCGGAGCTGCAGCTGGCCTTCACCGGTGGACTAGGAGTTGCAGCAGTCTTCTTCCTTCAGCTCGTCTTCAGTTCTTTCGTTCCAGTGGTTGACTCTAGTTTCTAAGTCCCAGAGGCCTGCTTTTAAACAGTTTTCCCCCATTCATTCCAGTCTAGCTCTCATGCACACAGCAGGGTGGCTGCCCAGCCGGCCAATCACGCCAGAGTGCATTCAGGTCTCCAAGGAGACTAAGCACAGGGAATTTCGGGCTCCTCCCTCACATCCTGTCCAACCCAGACACTCAGGCGCCAGAGGAGGGCTTCAGCACTGAAGCCCACTAATGGCCAACGAACAAAGGGACCAAACCTGGTTTGGCGTGCAGAGTTGGACACTAGAAGGACCTTTCCTGAAAGAAACGGCGAGAAAAGATGATCGGAGTCTGATTTTACAGATAGGTCTTGGGTGCCATATTGGAAAACATGGCTGACCCGATTTTTAGCTACCGGTGTTCGCGGTCGGAAAAAAATCATGGTAGTTTGTTTAAAACCACTGCGACCAGCCATTTAAAGTAGGAAAGGGTAACCTCTGACTGTTACATGAGTGTTCAGACTCAGGGGATGCTAGGCAACCCCTTCAACACTCTATAGTAAGATAGTGTGTGCTGGGTCTGTAAATTGAAAGAGACTAGTAAAGTCAATTTAACTTTACAGGCTCTGGGAGATGGTAGTCAGTCCCAGAGAAGGTATTTAAACCTTGGGGAGTTTTAAAAGACACCCCTGTGCCACTGCACTGAAGCTGCTGTGTGATACATGAGAAAAAGATGATGCCTATGGAGTTTGTTTAAAAACCCCATAACCAAAGAACAGAAAAGTAAAACAGACATCAAAATACATGGAAGAGTGGGGAAAAAAGGCTCACAATCTTCCCAGGTAAAAAATAAAATCCTAGAAATCCAGCAAAGTTGGTGGGGGTCTCAAAAGGTAAGGGAAATTAGCACATTGTGAGAATTCTCCCTAACAACATATAAACGCCACAGCGGCCTCGGCTGTTTGAATAGTGCATACAACATGTGCCATATATGTTTCACAGTTTCTTTTAGTATATATGAGGTAGACCCATTTTGCGTAGGAATGCATTCAGTTTTGTTACACACGGTCAAGGACAATGCAGACAGAGTTCTTTCTATAGGGTATATCGGACCAATGTGCGCCAGGCACATTTAAGTTTGGCACAATCATGTTATGCTTCACACTATGGTCTTCATTACGGGGTGACAGACAGGCACACCCCGTTTAGTGCACTCCTCCTCCGACCCCAACCCATGATGGCCCCGGCCCCGCCCGCGACCTGGCCTGCACACTTAGGGCGAGGGGCCACTTTCACTTACCTTAGTTAGTAGGCTAAGGGTGGGGTCTCGTCGAGTCTCAGGCTGCCTCAGGACTGGTCAAGTCATCGTTGCAGCAGAGCAGGAGTCACCACTCTCACCACTCAGGAGCACGCGTCGCTGCCTGGCTACGGGCTTCTTCTGGAAGCTGAGGTCGGAGGCTGCGCAGCAGTGCAATGCGCACTGGAGTCGGGCACGTGCATTATGTTGTTCCCCGGCCTGGCTGGGCTGGGCACGTACGTGACGCTCCAAATGCGCAGGTGCAGGGGGAGTGGGAGGGGGAAATTACGAGCGGGATGCCTGCGAGCAGAAGAGTTGTTGTTGTAACAAGATAAGAATCTTCAATAGTACCTGGCCTGCTGCTGAACTGCGTGCAAACTTCAGAGTCTGAATTTTGCACACATTACTGCACAGGCTGCAGAGACTCAGACACACAACATAAGACTCCAGAGACACACAAACTGAGGGGCAACTGCGGGGGATAAATGGCATTGTATCCCCCCACTCCAAATTGTGGGTGATATTTGTCCCCCTTGTTCCCCCCATGTCCTACACCCATGTCTCAGGCTGAGTCCCGCGTGTGGACTGCGGAGCTCAGGTCACTTAGTGCCGTCAGTTATTTTAGCTGCGAGCAAGGAAATATGCCAGGTGAGCGTGTTTAGACTGTGGCGCAGCAAATAGGATGATGAATGTTCATGGAGGACAACGGGACTCCTCGCAACAGTAACAGAAGGGCCCGAAGCAACATAGCGGTATTGTTTTGGCTTGTTTAAAAAATAAAGTGTATAGTGTGAACAAGACACATAATTTAACCATAGTGTTTTTTTAAATCATGTTTTGCCTTTCCCTCACATGGCCAACATAGTGCGTGAATACCTACCCTCTGCCAGTAAGCATGAATGCAGTCTAAGGGCCTAATTCATGGAACGTTTAGCGCTACGCAAAGTGATACTGCCAACAAACATGTTGAACTGGGCCTAATTCTCAGAGTGGTGCAGAGTGTATTTTTGCAGAATACTCTTTGCACAGCGCTAAATGGGCTAATAAAAGAAAAAAACATTAAGTAACGCAGAATTAGTGCTTTCTTTGTATTGTACCCTAACCAATAATTATAATCATATCACTTCATGCACCCTACTTGAAGTGGAGGACTCGCTGAGGGAGATGGTCAGTGCTCCAACGGGCAGATCAGATGGGGCCCTTGAGTCTGCAGCGGTGCAGCTGGCTTCACAAAGCCAGTCAGTAGTGGGCCCCACGTCCATGGTGGTTACGGCTGAGTTGGTGTCAGGTTATAGGGCTCATGTCCAGCAGAGGGTTGTAGACCTGCAGCCAACAACAGAGGCATTGCAGCAACGGGCCTAGTCAATTGCATCACACGGCTGTGGGCCCCGCACACATGGTGGGTGTGTGCCTGCTGTAGAGACAGTGTGGGAGCAGCAAATGATGCGTACCGCTATCCAGCATGGCAATGTTTTGGATCAAATTGAAGAGGGCATGGATCGCCTGGCCGAGTACATGTCCACACTAGTAGCCCAGGATGCAGATCATGCGGTCCTCAAGCCACTCCCACAAATTGGGCATGGAGGCCAACATCAAGGGCCAACGGGCTGATCTGAAGTTTCTGCAAGAGGCCCTGCATGCAGATGCTAAGGCACATAGAGAGACCCTGAAGCGGAAAATGTTGGCATCTTGTGAATCCAATCGGCATGAGATGGAGCGCTTGAGGACAAAACTGCACGATCAGCTCTCAGACTCAAGGACACAGCCCACGAAGAGATGGATGCCTTGATGTGAGGAATTCGACCATCCACACAGGGAGAGAGCGCTCGCATGGGCTTTTTTGATTTTTCAAATAATGAAAATGAATCATGGTCAGCCTCCGAGAAATGTGTGAGGCCATTCCACGCACATTTCATCTGCTTCCCACAAAAAACACATAGTCACATGTACTCCAGGAAGACACAGCCTATAGGCGCCGTCTTCCCCTGTCGTATTCAGCTGGAATGTGACAGCCCCGGGTACATAAAAGCATCTCAAGAACGGAGAAAGGCACACCTTCCTCCAGCCATGGGCAGCCCAATTTAAATATCAACGGCTCCATGGATCTGCATTACTTTTATCTACTCCGGCTGCTGGCAGTGCATACAAACAAGATTATTGAAGCAATCTTGAAGGGGCTTGATTGCCAGATAGACAACAGGAAAGGCGGGGCTAATACCCCTTTGGTGTGCAACGGACAGTTGCATATCAGGTTTAAATTCGGATCATGAACTATGTCATTTTATTTAAGATTTTTGTTCTAATCTTATGTATTTGCAAATAACTGTGCAGGAATATTTCTCACCGTGAAATACAATTTTTGTGGGATAATCATTTTTCAATCAAAACAGTAGAATATTTGGGATTACACATTGTTTATGGTAAATAGTAAGCGGAAAAATATAAGTTTGAAAAGAAACCAATATAGCGCGATTGAATTTGCAAAATGTCAACAAATCAGCTCTCCCTTATTGTGCCACAAATAGATTTAGAGCTTTAGCCCAATCAAAAATGGAGGTTGCAACGTGCTGATGCTAACGTGGTGGTCACGTGTCATCACGTCGCAACGTCACAATAAAAGCCAGCCTTTTTGGAACAATGTCATGCAATTCCAAGACTGCGCGAATTACAAAACAGTCGTATAGATGAATTTGAAACGCTAGCATGGAGAAATCCAGGTAAGGGTAAGGAAAACAGGGGATAACAAGAATACCATGTCCCAGGTAGCCATAAAAGTAAATTTATTGCTTAATTTTTGTTAATTCACTTTAGGAACTGTGTACCAAAAAGAAAACAAAGGATAAATTGACAATTGAATGCTAACATCTAAGAACAACGGTTATCATCACAAACGAATATTGACAGAAAATTCAAATTATCATGGTCAAGAAGTAAGTAACAATTTCAGCATATCTGAAAATAACACGGTATTAGAAAGAGCGGATCTCGAATTTTGATAAGTATTTGGACAATGTAATTTTGTTCATAGTTTTAAGCATTTTTGAAACAGCGTATTAAGCACACTAATGGAGTATTTTTGTTCACTTTATTGTTCACTTTATTTTGCAGAATATTAAATGCTTATTTAATTTAAACCCTCCTGAGGAACCATTGATAGTAAATGGGGAAACACGTGTCGGGGGCCAACAGTGCTGTTTGAATCAAAGCAAAATGATGTTATCATAATTTGAAGACTTAAGAAAGAATAACATTTCCTTTTGGGGCGCTTATCAACAGTGTTTGTACCCTTTAATGTATATTTGAGCTCTGTGCAGCCCTGAGAGCAACACACACAAGTGCAAGCAGCACCAATAAATCATTTGCTTGGAAAAATTACATTAAAAATTACATTAAACTACATAATACTCGCCGTAAGTTGTCAGCAAAGGCTGCTAAAGAATTTTGGGTTGTATTTTTAGTGTGCTAGAACTGTCTGTTGTAGTAATAATAAAGTAGATATGTTTATACAACCTTGATTGGACAGTCCCTTTTATCATTGGGTAATGATTCTATTTTCGCTGTGTTGCAACTAACCAACGATCCACGTCCTTGCGGAGATAAGCCGGTCGTTCCGTCCACGTTACCGAAAATGGGAAAATGATGTCTTATAATTCAGTTGTATTCCAATCTGTTCGGATGCCTTCTGGTGTACTAGAGGTGTGGGGCTGATTGATGGTTTAGAAACCAATATTCACCCCTGGACCACTAGTGACCTGGATGTTGATTAGTCACACTTGAGGCAGATACTGTCCCAGCAAGTTTAGGCATCACATGTCAGCGCACATACCAACTCTGTGGCCATTCAGGCTCACGCACATCATGACCTTGCCACCTTTGGGTTGCTGGAGCATGCATCCGTGTCACGGCTGGCCCTAGCCAATGAAGCAAAAACAAAGAGGTGATGGCTGGAAGGTTTAGAATTAATCTTAATCACTGGCATTGCTCTGGGAAACCCTCCAGACCATTGTTCTTTGCCCGCCAATCCATTACAGAAGGGGAAAGACCATATACAAATCAGGATTGGTCCCACCCCAAAAACGGCAGTCCAGTTTGAAGTGCTAGGTCACATCCCTTCTGCACGAGACCACAAGCATCCCCAAACATGTTTCAGCCTTGTTGGGCCTCATCAGTGAGGAGTAGCTTGGATTTCTAGGCCCAGCAGGGACAGGACCCACGTCTGGGCATACCGGTCCCACTTGGGGTGACAAAGCAAAAACAAAGAGTTGATGGCTGGAAGGTTTAGACTGACTCTTAACCTCTGGCATTGCTCTGGGCAACCCCCAGATCACCGTTCTTCACCTGCCAAGCCATTACAGAAGGGGAAAAACCATATACAAATGAGGAGTGGTCCCACCCCAAAAGGGGCAGCCCAGCTCAAATTGCTAGGTCACATCCCTTCTGCACGAGACCACAAGGACCCTCAAACATGTTTTGTCCTTGTTGGGACCTCGTCAGTGAGGAGTAACTTGGGTATCTAGGCCCTACAGGCACGGGACCCACATCTGCCCATACCCGTCCCACTCGGAGTAACAAAGCAAAAACAAAGAGGTCATGGCTGGAAGGTTTAGAATGAATCTTAACCACTGGCATTGCTCTGGGAAACCCTCCATACCATTGTTCTTTGCCATTCAAGCCATTACAGAAGGGGAAAGACCATATGCAAATCAGGCTTGTTCCCACCCCAAAATGGGCATCCCTGCTCGAACTGCTATGTCACATCCCTTCTGCATGAGACCACCAGCATCCCCAAAAATGTTTCAGACTTGTTGGGACCTCATCAGAGAGGAGTAGCTTGGGTCTCTAGACCCAGCAGGCACAGGACCCACATCCGGGCATACCCGTCCCACACGGGCTGACAAAGCAAACACAAAGAGGTGATGTCTGGAAGGTTTAGAATGAATCTTAACCACTGGCATTGCTCTGGGCAACCCTCCAGAGCATCGTTCTTCGCCTGCCAAGCCATTACAGAAGGGGAAAAACCATATGCCAATCAGGCTTGGTCACACTCCAAAAGGGGCAGTCCAGCTCGAACTGCTAGGTCACATCCCTTCTGCACGAGACCATAAGCATCACCAAAAGACCAGGCCGTGGCACTGCGTGTACTGAATCCACTGCCACTCACGCAACCACCTGAGGATCCACTGCATGATGGCGGGTCCAGCACACCCATGCTTCCTCAACCACCTCTGCCGTGATGTCTATGAGCCCATTGAGGTTTTCATTTCTTTTTTTTTTCTGTCCACTCATGTAGCTGTGGATACGCACCCTCCCCCCTCCAGGTTGGACTTTTTTTTATTTGACCTGACCAATGTGGTCTGTTGTTCTGGGGGGAGGGTTTGCCCCCTTGATCAGGATGGACACATTTTTCTTTTATTCACCCCCCTGTCCAGGATGGAGACATATGTTGATTTTTCCACTGACCAAGATGGACAATTTTCATTTTTGTTTTGAGACCTTGAGAGATGTGCTGGTGCCTTCTCTAGGGAGTAATGAGTGCAGTTCTGAAGATGCAGCCATGTACAGTGGTGTGAACTGCTATGGGTGACTGCAAAGCAACAGAATAACATGTGCAGGTAACAATGGGTTGATGGCATGGTGGAACATATGTGCAGTATGCATGATTTTCTACTATGGCTGGTGACATGCAATGTCCCATGTTGTTGCATTGATCCTGATTCAATGCAACTGCACTACAAGTGAGGTCTGCACTACATGTGAGGTCCGGCCTGCACCCTTTGACCTCCTTAGTCCCTATGCCCTCTGCCAGGCACTGGCCCTCCATACATAAATGTGGGGGTGCAGTTTCTGGTGATGGTGATGAGGGAATCACATCAGGACAGCTCTGTCATCAGGTAAGGATGGGCACTGTCTACCGTGCCATATCTGTATTGTTGCTCACCACGATCTTTCCATGCACTATCACAAATTTGATTTCTGTGGGTGTGCTAATGTGCAGATATGTGTATGTCCACATGCATGTCTGTGTATATACCCTTGCACTTCCATGCATGTTCATTGTGTTTCAGATTGCACTTCCACATTTGACAGCCAAATTATTGAAAAGCGCAGCTCTTATCCCACATTGTCAGTATTTTCCACATTCTCAATGTACAACCTCATTCACGCCCCAATTCTTGGTGCATCTGGACCCTGATTTTGGTTGTTCACCACTTGCCTAAACAGACCGTATAGATGTCTTCTTACTGCCACACTTCTCATGCCTCCGCCCCATGTGTCCTGCAGGGCCCTGCAGGTCTACTCCCTGACAACAGTACTCTTTGACCTGTGCCAGAGCCCCCACCACACTCGTATCCGCTCACATGACCTGCCCTGCTACAATTCCACATCTTACACACATGTCCATTGTCAGGTCTACATGTACTCGGCTACTCCCCTTCACGGCCTTGCCTCTGGTGATGCAGATTTGTCTACCTATTGACTCCACAGGACAGGTTTGGTACACTTGGTGCATCTAGGGTTTTACAGCTTTCCGCATGTGTACCCCTGACAGACTGTACCTGCGTTCCCCAAACAATACACTTGTTGTTCATTGTTGTTTTCCACCAGCATGTATTGCATGACTTATTTTTTCATTACTTGCTGTTCGAATCCAGCACTCTGAGTGCCTGCATGGTACACATGTACATTGTAGGCACATGCATGTGGTATATCGTCCACATCCCCCTGTTTCTGTTTATCTGTTATCCCTGTAGGTGTTCCCAGTGCACCCTATGATCCCCTCACACTTACTAGGACTGTCTTGTCTAGGGTGTGTGGTCTGTTAGAGGGTGAGGCCACAGCTGGGTATTGATATTGTGTTCATTTACAGTGGTGTCCAACAGGCGGGGTTGGTGGATGGTACAAGGTATGGGGATGTGGTTGAAGGGACTTATTTGTGTTGATCTTGCGGACATGGGGCTCTTTCTCGTTTACATGGCATGGTGAGTTGGGCATGTTGTTTCTGTGATGTGAAGCTGTGGATTGCCCTTTCACTGGTGGCTTGTGCGGTCCAGTCTCCCCTTCTACCTCACCCACTTTTGTCCTTCCTTGCCTCCAGCATGTGCTACTTTTCCATCTATGTGCCTTCCAGGATCTTTGACCATGCTGCTTTTTTCTAAAGGGTTTCTGTCTCTGTCTTCCCCTCTTGCCCAACTTCTTTCTGCACTCACTTACTGTATTGGCCACCACATCTCTCCTCATGTTCTCACGAGCCAGTCTCCTCTTTGCACCATGTTTACCTATCCCCCCCTCTCTCCATTCCACAGCTACACATTCATCACTCAGTGTCCTGTCTCCCTCTTGCCCTCTGGCATCCATCACATCAGATACCACACTTTTACTTCCACTCCCGAGACCTTGACCTACTCACTTAATGTCCTTTTCCTCCCCTGCATCCATGGGTGACCCCAAGGCACACGTCACACCTGACTGTGGGTGTGCAGAACTTGTATGCCTCCAATCAATGGCCCAATTGTGCCCGCATCCAGGGGCTGACTGACACCTGTTCCCAGAGTGCATGTCGTGCTGTGCTTGTAACCTTTTTGCTTCGCTGCCAGTGATTTCTCTGTTGAGGAGTTTTGCTGTTGGGATATTGATAGTTGTTTTGTTCCATATGGGAGTCATCAAAGCTGTCCAGTTCCTTTGCATTGATGCAATGCATGTGTTTGCAAGGTCAGAATGTTCCTTCAGGTGGGATGCTGTGGATGCAAAACAGGTGGGTACCATTTTCATGTAAGTCAACAGCACTCAGAGGGGCACATGTTGTGGTCTCATTGTTGCTGGTCAGTCTTGACATTGCGTCACTCTACACTTGCATACCTCAGCAAGAAACCCTTCAGGTTATAGAGTAGGTATTACTTACCAAGAGGACAGAGGGTACGACACCCAATAGCTTCAATCTGTGGTGTGCAGAGATGGCATTAACCGAAAACTATTTTGGTTTTAATGGCCAATTATACCACCAGATCCACGGTACAGCTATGGGGTCGTCTGTGGCCCCCTCAGCAGCCAATCTGTTTGTAGAGAGTTTCGAACAGCAGACAATTTATAGCGTCTCAAACCCTTACTTTTCTAAGTTGGGACTGTGGAGATGCTATATTGATGACATTTTGATTGTGTGGGATGGATCAGTGGCTCTGTTTAATGAATTCATGGAGTGGATTAATTGTCGAAATCGATATCTTAAATTCATCTCCTCACAGAGCAACTCCGAAGTTAACTTCCTTTAAATTATAATTTGGGTCGATATTAGTCGGAACATTCTTCAAGTGAAACCATTTCACAAACCGACCTATCGCAACTCTCTTCTGGTTTTTAATAGCTGCCACCAGCGCCATACTAGGGAGAATCTCCCTTTTGGCCAATTTTTACGGCTTAAACGGAATAGCTTGACGAAAGAGATCTTTTTGTCTGAAGTAAAAACATTAAGTTCCAAATTGAATACTAGACAATACCCGAAAGAAATAGTACGGGGAGCACTTAAAAGGTCCACGAATAACAACCGTGAGGCACGTTTAGAATACTGTGAAAAAACAGAAGACAAGAAAGGGATAGTTTTTGTCAGTACATTTAGCCCTTTAGCAAATCAAGTTACCAAGATCATCAGGCAGAATTGGCATATCCTGATGGGTGGTGAATGTCCACTTAAACCACCGTTATGTGCATTTAAGAGAGGGCCTAATTTAAAAGATCTCCTCATGAAAAATGACATTTCTAGGAGTATTCAACAACAGTGGAGTGTGACTGAAATGTGGGGCCTTCCAAAATTGTTAGGACACGCACCCTGTGGGCACTGTGTTAACTGTAATTTAACTAGCAGAACCACACAAGTTGATCTAGGTTTGGAAAAACCATGGTCACAATTGGCGTTTACAAATTGTAACACCAGTAATGTTGTTTACGCAATGTGGTGTTCGTGCCACAAAGTGTATATAGGCATGACAAAACAAAAAATTTAAGTTAGGATCTCAGAACATAGGAGCTGCATTAGGAACAGGGTGTCTACGGCTCCATTGGTGAATCACTTTTTGATGATGGACCATGGAACATATGAATTTAGGTGGACAGTGCTGTTGCGCATTTCACCATTAAATAATGGAGAATCGGTAACTAGAAGATTACTTGCTATGGAGTAATGGATGATTTTCCTATGCAATTCAGCAGTTACAGGGCTGAATGAGTCTGTTGATTGGCATGGTGTAGTGTAATTAGTTGCCTGGACTATGGCCTGTTTATTCGATTTGTTATACAAATCTTCCAGCAGTTTAGACAAGCCAACATGTTATTCAATTTTAAGGATCTTTGAGAGGCAACTTAAGCCGGAGTGTAGGATTTGGCTAAATGTGAAGATCAGCCTGTTTTCAAGTATTAATATAATAAAAGCTTAAACAAGTAAGTGTCTATCTGTTCGTAACGGTCTGCATGCCGGTTGGATCAATTATTATAGGCGTAAAATGAAGGTTAAGTACGATTGCCTGATAAGGCGGTTATAACATCATAGTACACGTAATCGCAGTCAGCTGTGGAGCGGGTTGCCTTTAAAAGCAACACCGTCTTTTGACGCCACTGGAAATCAGGTGATTTGTGACACGTGATCACGACGCATTGCAGTAAGTTCAGTAAGTTCCTCGCTGCTGTTCCGTCATCCTTTTTCTTTGCCAAACTTTCTTTCCTGGGTTGTATACCCACAGTTTAACACGCCGAATGGAAAGAAAACCGTCTGGCGCGGCGGGTGTAATTACAGCAATGACGCCCACCGACAGCTGCAGGGTACGACGACGCTGAATGAAGGAAGGTCGATCGTCCCAGCCAAGTGTGTTATAACGGACAACTCCTATTTTAGGGTAAGCGTATTTGCCCTACCCTGGACATTGTTGACGATGTTTAGATTAGGGAGAACTACAGGAGTTGGTACACTTGGGGAAGCAGTGGCGAGATTGGGTGTAGCGTTTTTACTGCTTAGCATTATACTGTAGGGGGTTGTTTTCTTCTCCCACTAATGGCTTGTTCATGTGGGGGTACGAGCCGGTTAACAGCAGGTTGGATTATGCAGAGCAGAGCGAGGCATGTCTAAACAAAATTACCAATATGTTTACTGTTATTTGATGCTGGTGTATATGGTGTCAAGCAGAGTTGGATTTATATCAAAACAAGGTATTAAGCTCAAGTGGTACAGCCAACTCTAATTAGTGTGTTTTGTTGACAGATCGCAGTCTACTTTGAAGACATGCCTATTTACCTGTTGAAGGTGCAAGCAACAAATACTTTCACGCTGAGCCAACAGTAGGAGACTTATGCTCCTTCATGTTATGGCTGTATAAGTAGTCGACAGCTTAATTGATGGCTGTTATTTTCATGCTGTTTCCTGTAGGGATTGAGAAGGACACTGATGTGAAGAGTGTGTAAAAGTGTGAAGACCTGTTTGTCGAGTCCCCCTGAAGAAGTTCTTACATTTTTTATATCATTGGAAAAAGAATGAAACATGTTGGGTGTTTTGGGCGGTGTGTAATATAACAGAGCGTTCTAATGAATTATTGATTTGATTAGAACCTTGTGGTTGGTAACACAAGGATTTGCCCAATAAGGAGATTATATGTATTAAGAGAGCAACCTGGAAGTTGGCAGTTCTCTATTTTTTGTATCCAACGGATGTGCTTAATGTCACATGGGGACTAACTCTGTTTAAGTCAAAAAGTGTATCAGTGTATTGTTTACTGTGTTATATGTATTTTTGCACTTTATGAGATAGAAAGAAAAAAATCATCATTTATAATGAATGATATTCTGTGCTTTATCTTTTTAAATGGTTTGGAATCTGTTTTTATCCATTGAATTAATTAAGTTTTGTAAATTATTAACCCAGTCTGCATGATGTTACAGTCCCATTTTTGATAGAGGACTAAGGGTAAGTGTACTTGTCCTTCCGAAGGGATCACAGCATGAAGGCAACGAGATTCTTTGGTCTAGCAGCATTTCGTACACCGGTAACCGGGGATGAATGTCGGGCCATTAAAAGTATCCCCAGGGACTGGCCACCAGGGGGTGCACGAATGGGTCTTGATCCCGTGTGAGCTCTGTGACCCTAAACTGGCTTGAGCCCCCACCTTGGGACCCCCCGAGATCCAGACTTGCTGTGGTGCTGTACGAAGATCCCCCCCCACCCTGGGAAAATTCCGGAAAAAATTGGACCTCGGAAGCCCCTGAAACTTGCCCCGGAGAAAAACGGCGGGCGGAGTTCCGCAGCCCCTCTGCACACGTGTGGGCCCACGCTGTCGTCGCAGCAGGATCCCAGGCCTGTGTGGCAGAGGAAACCCGGAAAATAACTCGCCCCCCCGGGAGAGTCTCTGACTCCTACGGCGCCACGCTACAAGACACAGAGGAGCCTCTGGCCCCGCGGTTGACATGCCTGCTACGCGAGGTGCCGAGGGAGCACGAACATCGCTCTCCGCTTGCGAACGGTAGGCGACCGTCCCCCTTCGCGCCATCCATCAGACAGCGTGTGGCGGATAACCTCACTGCGGCGTCGGGGATTCCCCAGCGCCTTCTGCCGCGGACCGCACAACGCTGTGTTGGATCTCCCCCAAGCTTCCCCAGCCAAAGCGCCGCTTCCATCGAGACCAGCCCGACGCAGGCTTGCCTTCTGCGCTCGCCATGCCCTTGAGGCTCCCTGCTGAATACCTCGCGGCCACGGCCTGGAGATCCCCCCTTCCTGGCTCCTCTCAGTGATACGCTTGAGACGTGTGGGGCCTCATGAACGCAGGGCCCTGCACGAGAAGAATCCCAACACGCACGTACTTGGTGCCTTTGCTGCGTTCCCTGCTCCATCAATAACGACCTGGGCAGGCGGCCCCCCCCCCGGCACAGACCCTTTCTCGTGGCATGGAACCAACGAGGTGTACTCCCTGAGGAACCCCCGCAATGTGCAAATAAGATAGGGGGCAAACAAAGTGGAAGGAGCAATTAAAGAAGGTGCAATAGGAAGAGGGACAAGGGAAGGATAAGGGGAACTTGTGAAGAGTGTAGTGGTCCAATCCACGCATAATCAGGTCCGTAATCCCCCATCCACTTGCACTGAACAGAGCACAAGTAACCCTCGGCGGACTCCCAACTGATACCCCGACATCGCCACATGTTCTCACGGAACCCGCATTGCAAATCCTGACAATCCCATGACGACCTGCATCTGGTGCCAAATATAAGAGCTAGCCCTGACCCTGCAGTCCTGTGCAACTCCGAAGAGGGCAAGGCCCCCGATACAGGGGCGTGTGCCTCCTCTGACCCGGGTCTCACCGTATGGACCCACGTCACAAATTGGCTAGATTCGCCTACGATCCATCCCCTTCATCCACCAGAAACGCGGCAGCCATGTCCACAGACATCTCGGAAGCTGGTGCCGCCGCTACCAAAGGAGACATCGCCGCATTATTAAACGAGATAAAAAACATGGGGGCCAACCTTGGTGGTAAGATCGATAAAATTACACAGAGGATGGACAAATTTGAAGAACGCCTGGAAGGTGTCGAGAATAACAAGGCCTCGATTGAAACCCTCGAAACTCAGATGGACATGAGGATTCGTAATATCGAAAAGAGGGAGGTTGAGGTGCGACTCAAGATTGATAATTTAGAAAACAGAGAGAGGAGGTACAACCTCCGCTTTTTTGGTATTCCAGAGTGTGAGGGTGAAACTGAAAAAGACTTCAAGGACACCATCCATGATATCATAAAAATATTGACTGCTGACGAAGAAATTGATTAACCTAAAACTGAAAGAATACATAGGGCTGGTGGACCGCCTGGCGGTCCGCGTTCCGTATTGGCCAAGTTTCATCGATATCAAGACAAAACCAGAATTCTGGAGAAGGCCAGGTCCGGAGACCCACTCACAATGAGAGGCACCCAAATCACAATTTTTCAGGACTTATCCTCACTTACATTGGCGCTCAGACGTCTATGCTCCCCCCTGACGAAATGGCTCAAAGATCAGGTCACACGCTATAGATGGGGATACCCTTTCTCGCTCACCTTTGAGCACGGAAGCAGGAAAATCATTCTCAGATCTGAGGAGGACATCAAAGACTGCATTGCTGATCTCCTTGGCACGGGCCTGAGGGACAACGGGAGTGGTGAAAGTGAGCGACCTGCCCACAATGGGAACTCCAGGGCCCCAGGCGAAAGAGAGTGAAGGGATCAAGGAAATACAGGTGCCCCAACAACACTCCTGACAGTTGAAAACGAAGGACTGTCCTGTGGCTCTTGTGAATCGGCTTGACTACAGCTTTGGATGAATCATGGGACTCTGACCCCCGCAGAGACTGAGAACTAGCAAGATCCGCGTCGTGGGTGTCCCCGCTGACAGAGCACCCCTCTGGATCGTGAGGTGACACGAACTCTCGCGGGAGGAACCGGGGAATACACGTAACGTTATACTTCTACATGTTTGTTGTTGATATTGTTGAAATAATATAAGATTTGGGGGGGGAATGAGATGGGGCTCACCCTTATGTTGAGATGTCACAACTGACTGGGACCGTGAGGCAACGGTCCCCACTGATGGTCCATCACCGAACTGCACATTGTCATCCAGTCCGTTCCGGACGCCGTCAACAGCTGCCCACGCAGCACCTCCAGTTCCCGGGCTCACACGAGCAGCACCAACTATGGCGGAAAAGGGGGAAAGGGGAGAAGGATAACAGACACTTGGGAAACGTACTAACATTACTTGGTTAATTCCAACACAACACAGTCAAGGTGGCACTAGGAATGTGCATGTCTCTCTGGCCGCTGAGGGTGAATGATCCCCAAGCACTAGCCGCCGATGGCATCACCTGACAAGTATAAAGGCAAGTGTCTCCTCAGAATTGGGACCGTCAATGTGAAGGGATTGAACTCGCCTACTAAGAGATCGTTGGTGCATAGAGAATTCCGCAGATCTGACATAGACATTCTCCTTCTCCAGGAGATGAAATTTGCAAGAGGGCAAGAGCTAAGCGTTCTGGGGAAGCGGGGAGGCATGGAATTCTGGGGCTCTGGCCCGCTCAGGAAAGGAGGGGTCGGAATCTTAATCAAGAAGGGAACTGGGTTTGAACTGGAAAAGACTTGGTCGGATGTGAGTGGTCGAGCCCTTCTGATAGTGGGAAAAATTGCAAAAGTCCAGGTCACAATTGCCACAATATACTCACCCAATAGCGGACAGGCCGCTTTCCTTAGGAAAACGATCCATAAAATAGTACTAGAAGCTGCAGGCCACGTCATCCTGGGAGGTGACTTTAACCAATGGGTCGACCCGTCCGTAGACTGGAGACCAGGCAAGCCGGAAATGAGAAGTCAACACAGAGGGGACCGTACAGAACTCGCCGTCATGATGGAGCTATACGAACTACGGGACGTGTGGAGAGCTCTGCACCCTGACGAGAGTGGATTCACCTTCTATTCGAACCCTCATGGCACATTCACACGTATAGATTATATATTCCTATCAATCAACCTCATAGGCTCCACAAATTATTCTGGAATCGTCCCGATAACATGGTCAGACCATGACATGGTTCTGGCAGATGTCAACTGGGCCAACCTACCTGCCGCTGGGGGATCTTGGCGTTGCAACGAGTCCCTCTGGACTGATGTGGTGTTTAAAAATGAAATGGAGACCGAGATTGAAGAATATTTCAAGGTAAATAATAATGGGGAGGTCTCCAAACAAGTGATCTGGGAAGCTGGGAAGGCCACTTGGAGAGGCCTACTGATACGCGAGGGCTCCTCTAAAAAAGGCAACGTAAGATTGTAGAAAACAAGCTACGTAAGGAAATACACCAACTAGAGGTGGAAGTAAGAGAAAACGCAGAGGTGGACCCCACTAAAATAGATGCAGCTCACCGTGAAAGAGAGGAACTACGGCTGTTAGAGCATGGCCAAGTAGTGCGCAAACTGCAATTCCTTACACAGACATACTACGAAAAAGGAGACAAAGCTGACGCACTATTGACTGCCAGGCGTAGGGAAGATAGGGCAGAACGCAAGGTGAAAGAGATAACAGAGACCACTACTTCCACGGTGCACCCTTCCCACTCAATACCGGAGTGCTTTGCCAACTTTTATGAAAACCTATACACCTCCGAGCTGATCTCTGCCCAATCTGACATATCCTCCTACCTGTCCTCAATCACCATGCCCACAATAACACACACAGAGACCGAGCTCCTTGATACTCCAATAGCTGAACACGAAATCCGGGACGCAATCAAACGGCTAACACTAGGGAAATCCCCGGGTGAAGACGGTTATACGACCAGCTTCTACAAGACCTTTAGTGAACAACTGACACCCTTCCTTACAGAGCTCTTTAATGACATAGTGGACACTGGAGTCGCACCGGACTCTTTCAAGAGAGCACTCATAACAGTAATCCCTAAGGAGGGGAGCGACCCCAAACTATGTGGCTCGTACCGCCCCATCTCCCTCCTCAATCTCGATGCCAAGATCTATGCTAGGGTACTGGCAACGAGACTGGAAACCTTAATGCCCAAATTGATCCACCCCGACCGAGTCCGGTTTATTCTCGGGAGGCAGGGAGCCGACACCATGCGTAAAACACTACACCTCATCCATGCAGCCCACAACCTACCAGACGATCCGGTCCTCCTATCAATCGATGCAGAAAAAGCCTTTGATAGGGTGGAATGGGACTTCCTGGGAGCAGTCCTGCAGAAAGTAGGGATAGGCCCCAAACTCCATGATGGGATACGAGCAATATACGGCTCTCCCAAGGCGTCGATATTTGTAAACGGGGAATATTCCAGGTGGTTCGAACTACAGCGGGGGACCAGACAGGGTTGCCCCCTCTCCGCGATCCTGTTCGCACTCTCCCTCGAACCACTGGCCCAAAAAATTAGAGATGACCCCAACATAGAAGGAATGCGATTGGGAGGGGTGGAATATAAGGCAGCGTTGTACGCAGATGACATCCTTCTACACGTAGCGAACCCTACAAAGTCCATCCATCATGCCCTAACCCTAATAGATGAATATGGCCAGTGCTCCGGCTTTAAAGTAAATAAATCCAAGTCCATACTCTTCCCCCTCCAAGGTACACCAGATGAGAACGATGCCAAGTTCCTCTCACTAGGGCTCAAAGTGGAACACACGACATTGCAATACCTGGGTATACAGATCACCAGAAACCTGAGCGACCTTTATGAGGCTAACCTCCCCCCGCTTCTCTGGCGATTTGAGACAGATCTCAAGAAACGGAGCAAATGGACGATTTCATGGCTGGGGTGTATTAACGCTGTCAAGATGGTGTACCTCCCCCGCTTTCTCTACCCCTTCCAGATGCTACCAATTGAGATGCCCAAAAGATTCTTCACAGATGCCCAAAGGATCATGATGCGATTTATCTGGCAGGGGAAGAAGCCGAGAATTGCGTACAATACACTAATACTCCCCAAAGACAAGGGAGGAGTAGGACTTCCCGATCTGAGGACCTACTACAAAGCCGCCCAGTTGCGCGTCCTAATCCCACACCTCAGGGACTACAAACACCTTCAATGGGTACAGATGGACAATCACTACCTGTCCCCCGCCACAGTAGCGAATGGCTATGGTCACCATACCAACGGGTACAAAAGAAAATCAAATACCACCCCATACTGAGGACCATATGGAACATATGGCGCACTGTGAAAGAGTTGCTGGCCATCTCCACTCAGTCACTTGTGGTCTCTCAGTATAAACAACCATATCCCGAATGTGGAGCTGTTGCAGTCATGGTACAAGGCGGGCCTGGAAAGGGTAGGGCAACTCCAAAGAAAGGACTCGTTCATCACACTACCGGATCTGACAACGGCATTGGGGATGGGCAATCTATCGACATTCCACTTTATCCAATTAAAAGGGGTACTAACGAAACCTGAATGGAGAGAAAAACTCAAAAGAGACCTCACCGCCTTTGAGAAACTCTTAGACTCCAGATTAGAAATGAAAGGCCTTATATCTGTGATGTATCAGGCGCTATTAGCGACGAGAGGTGGAACCACAGACCCTCTTAGGGCCAGATGGGAAAAGGACCTTGGCGAAGAGATACCCCCTGATCAATGGGACTTAATGTGTAGAGCGGCACCTAAATCCTCCATATCCAACCAATATAAGCTCCATGCAATAAAGCTCCTACACAGGTGGCAATATGATCCTCTCAGACTTTCTAAAATGCCCCAGTCCATGAGCCCGAGATGCTGGAGGAATTGTGGCGAAACTGCTAACTATTGGCACATGTGGTGGAGCTGCCCACATGTCAAAGTGTTTTGGACCGAGGTCCTGGGATGGATCAAGATGGTAGATGAGATCCAAAGGGAGCTTGACCCCTACGTTGTGCTGTTTGGCCTCGAAAAGGACGAGGAGGACTGGTTCCGAGTGAAAGGCCTGGCCCCCCAACTATTGTTGGCGGCGAGAGCCCTAATAGCGACCAAATGGAAATCTCCTTTAGTCCCACAAAAGAACGAATGGATTAAACTGGCCACAAGCATCTACGTGATGGAAACAATCACTGCCTCCCTGCACAATACAGCAGCCAAATGTGAAACCCTATGGATGGACTTCAAGAGTAAACATATTACACCTACCTCTGACTCCCAGTTGGAGGAACCCTCAAAGGCTTGATCTTATGATGCAAAACTCAAAGAACACTACAAGGGGTGAAAGGCTAATTTCCAGCGGCCATAGTGCTGCCAGACACTGTACTGTGTTAACTGTGCGTTCCTAGTACTTACGTTAAACGATTATACATATTATGTACACTAACCCAAGTGGGGGAGGGGGTGGGAGTGGGTTGAAGCAAACAGTGGAGGTGACACATCCAGAAACATGAGACTGTCACCAAACCATGTGATTTAAATAACATGTTATAGTCTGCTTAGATTGGACTGACATGTACTTCTGGAGATGTGTATTTTTCTGCATTTACTGTTTGCCTTCTGGCTTTTGTTTTTTCTCGTTCTTTTTTATTTTTTCTCCTTTGTTTTTGTAAAACCAATAAAGCACAATTTTATTGGTAAGTTTATTGGTAAGTTGTCATAAGGGTAGCAGGCCCGGCTGTATGGGTGCTGGGACACATGGTGATGGAAAC
This sequence comes from Ambystoma mexicanum, assembly GCF_040938575.1. Lineage (NCBI taxonomy): Eukaryota > Metazoa > Chordata > Amphibia > Caudata > Ambystomatidae > Ambystoma > Ambystoma mexicanum. Next base: position 1,375,159,651 of record NC_090923.1, read on the forward strand.
CTGGCAAGTGATTGCTTGCAGTTTTTGCATGTGTTTTGCATGCCGCACAGCATCCTGTTCACTCTTCTTTTCATGTAATTTCTACCCATGCTGGCAGTACTTAGGCCCCTTCTGGGTGTGCTGTCCTGAGACAAAGCCACACACAGCACAGCATTGCAGGCCATTTGGGGGATGATATCTTAACCACATACACCAGAGACACACGCCATTGACCTGGTGTTGTCGTTTGCCATGGGGACATGTACCATGCACAGTACACAGGCAGCTATTTAGCTGCCTGTTAACAGCTGCTAATTGCATTTCAATGCTCCCGTCAGTTCCTAGCACATTCTATCCCTTTTCAGTCCATTCCCTGTGAAATCTGCCTTCACTTCCTCTTGCCTGTTCCCTGCTCCCTTACCTCCATTTCTCATTAATTTCTCTTGTCTACTTGGTTCTTTTATGCCAGTTACCTCTGTGCCCTGCCTTGCCGTAAGACTGCTGCCTCTTTGACCAGCAGCGTTCTGCCGGATCCTGTCTTCACTGCAGTTGATGAGATGTTTGCATCCTGTTGTCCTGGACTTGTCATCATCGGCTCCCCTGCCAGTGTGTACTGCACTGTCCTGATGCCTCATTAATCAATGGATGCCATATTGTGGCATTGGGAGTGCTTCCGAGGGGATCCTGTGTTTCCAACTTCTCAGTGATCTCTATTTGGGAGCCCTCTGAGTGGCATTCTGACTCAAGCTGGAGCAGAGTGTTCACAATGTCCCCTCAACAATACAAGACGTAAATGGTACTTGGTCCTCCACTGCATGGCACTATGGGTGTCAGGAAGTGTAGGTGTTGTTGTGGGGAGGGTGTCAATGTGTGGGGTGTTTTAATTGATTTGCCTGAGGTGGACGGATCTGGCTGCATTTGTGCAGGTACACATGGTGATGGTTGGCTGGGGAGTTCTTTTTTGCATTTGTTGCATGGCACTCAGGGGGGGGGCACATGTTGCAGTGTAATTGGGTGCATGGATGTGTTACCTGCACTGAGCTTGTGGTGTTTTTCTCTACTGCGGCATTCTGTAGGATAAGATGGTTGCTTCGATTGAAGGGGACATTGCTGTTGGCTGCGTGCACGCAACACCTTAGCAGAGTCAGGTGGTTTGCAGACTTACGGCGGGGAGCATTGATGTATTCCATCATACAGCTGGTGCAGGCTCACAAGGGGAAAGATGTGAGGTGAGATATGCATCTTTCTTGCAGTGCACTTGCATTTCTCAAAGTCTGCCTGACTATTTTTACGTGAATGTGTATTGTGAGGATACTTGTTATCACGGAATGGTGTGGCCACTCCACCTGTTTATTGTTTTGAGACACACACAGGGGGGGCAGGCAAGTCCCCACATGTGCTATTTTCTGTTTTACATTGTGTGCTATGGCTTCCTACTTGTGTTCTCCTGTGTGTTGTTAGGGATCTACATGCACAACAGTTGGTGGAGTCCATGTGACAGTGGTCAGTAACTTTGTTGCTTGCGTTCTGTGCTTTGGTGTGGACCCCATGGACACTGTTGATTCGACTTGCTATGACTGTGTCGTTGTTTGGTATAAGTTATTTTTATGTGTAATCGACACACACAGTTTGCCTCGCCCAGACACACATTCTCAGGGTGTAGTTGTGGGCACGGAGGATAGGCCCCAATTCATCTTTCAATGGCACCAGTGTTGTGGCCTCACTGTGTGTGCTCCACAGGGACAGGTTTTCAGGTAAAGTATGTTTGCACTAGCTGGTTGTGTGCAGCCTCTCCCTGTGCCATTTGGCCAACCAGAGGCATGGGTGGTGCCTATGACTGAGTGCGACGTCCCACCTGCATGTCAACTTGTATGCCACGCTGTTTGGTGACATTGTGCAGTACTCGTGCTGCCACAGTGATTTTACAGACTACTGGTGGGGCATATAGCAAAACCCCACCAGAGTGGTCAAGGGAGCAGAAACGTGACTTCAGCACCCTTTATGTGCGCTCCACTATGCCCCTAGTGGCAGGAAGGATAGATCATGGGCAACGCGTTTGTCTTGGAAGCAAGACAGCGCAGCACAACACAGGTTTGAATCCCGATCCCACGGTGGAACCACTTGTTGGTATTAAGCGTGTTATAAATGAAAAATTAAAATAATAATAAAAATAAATGTGCTTCATTATATCTTACCTCAGCTGGTGTGGCAGGATTCCTGTATGGCGTCAGCAGGAACGGTAACAGTGGTTAGGCACTGTACCCTGCATATGTGTGCATGGTTGTTATTGGCGTTTATTGTCATGCACTGTTCTTCACTGTGTCACATGCATGCATGTGCGTGCCAGTTCATACTCACCAATGAGCCAGGTGTAGCCATACTTTCCCAATTCCAGGGACTGGTAGAGTGCTGACTTGCTGTAAATGTAGCTGTCATGCGTGCTGCCAGGGAAATTGGCATTAACTTGCATGATCACTGAATTTGCATCACAGATGACCTGCATGTTGATGGAATGCTAGTGCTTGCGATTGCGGTATATGTGATCCATTAATTGTTGGGGGACGTAGCGCAACATGTGTTCATTCGATGGCTCCAAGTACACATGCTAAGTGTGCAACCGCATGGAAATCCTGGCACACTATCTGCCTTTCCTCCAGTGTTCTCAGAATATATATGTGCCTGTGCACACACACACGTGATGTTATGCAGTCCAATACCTGGTGGACACAGCAGGATTGTGTGGCATGAGAAGTCCAACAAACTATGGCAGTGGTACACTGAAAGGAGCCTGTGGTAAAGCAATGTGCTGTCAGCACTTTTTCAAGGGGGTAAGGGTCTGGGAACAGATGGGGGTGGTGTTCTGTCTTGCTCCCACTCCCTGAGGATGACATGGAGGGGGAACTGGTACCTAGCATACACCTGGTCGTCAGGCATCCCAAACAGCGTGATACATTGTCCGAAAATCTGGCCCTGATCATCCTCCTCCACCTCCTGTGTGCATGTACGATGGCTCCCACTATTGCAGCGTTCATTGTGGCTGTGCGACATTTGTTTGGTGTGCATTGCATGCTTTATATCCATTGGATCCTTTGCATGTTGAACTTTACGCCTGCTATCATGTAGCGGTTAGATCACAAGGTTTGCCTGTGACTTATCCCGACATGAGGTTGTGCGTTGAAAACCATGAATTTGGTTTGGGTTTCGGGTGGACTTGGCATTTTATTGCTTAGCGTCGCCCGTCACTCAACACATCCACATTTCTCCTTGTTATTCCTCATTCTACATGGTGAATGGTGGAAGGAACTCATGGTGTCAACAATAAAGACCGACACAAGTGATCAGAGTCCAAGGGTGTTTATTAAATGGTATAGGTAGGTCGGAAAAACGCCTAATCTAAACCTAAATCTAAGATGGGAGAGAGCTTCGACCATCAAACAATAATAAGCTAGTCCTAGTGGTGTATTTGTCAAATAAAAGGGCCTATAGTAAAACACATATTGCCAATACTTACGCTAAATTCAAAAAGAAGTGTGGGATACGTTTTCAGAACGGGACAAGAACGGACTTTGGAGCACAACACACGCTCAGCTTTTCCAGCACAAGCTAACAGTTCCGCTTTCAGCAATCAGGGCCTTCGGTGGTAAGTCTCTTTTCTACAGACTTCATTGTGGACATTCCTCAGCCGCGTTCACTCTTGTCAACACACTGCGCCTCATTATAAGAGTGGCAGTGACGGTATGAACGGTGCCGGTAAGTCACCGTTTATACCGTCCCACCGCATTACGAGTACTGCTTGCCGGTTCCTGACAGCCCGCCAGGTGTTACCTGGCACGCTGTGCGGCATCCGCGAGCAGAACTCGTAATTGCGCGGCACTATTATCAACGGTGCTGGCGCAGCCATGCTCCCCACCCCCATTCTGCCCTATGGGGCAGAACGGGAATCGGAAGCCCGGCAATACCACCACCCGCGAATGAGCAATTACTGGCCCATTCATCTCGTAATGGGCTGGTTATTGGCCAATCGTGGGAGGCGGTGCCGGTAGCGAGCATGGCGGTAGCCGTGCCTGTATGGCAGGCAAGGCTACTGCAATGCTCGTAATGAGGCCCACTGTATGTCAGGACTTTAGACTTCGCTCCCCTTTTTATTGGCATCCCTCTTTCGGGTTCACTTTTGCCAATCTTGTTAATTGTGCCTTTCTCATTCAATTCTTACGATTCAGGATTCATTTCTCTTATATTGACAATCATCTGTCGGTCAAAGACTTTCGACTGTACAGAGGATTTTACAAGACCCCTTCATGACCAATTATACCCCTTTCTCACCTTTCCCAAGGCCTTCTGGTTATGGTAGTTTCCACAATCGGGTAATTGCCCAGAGATTCCCGAGGGAGCACCCATGTGATGCCGGACTCCTCTGTTGCTGGTTTGCACCTTTTTGCATCAATAGCTCTTTTAGCCTTTAAAAGTTCAAATTAGCTATTTGTTACTTTTTCGTTCAACACAGTTCGTTTTCTTATGGACTCTCCCCTCGACTCATTGGCTGTGATGAACCTCTTGGCTTTCTTTCTCGTTGGAGTCAAGGTTGGTACCACGGAGACAAATGTGTCTCCCGGGCTTGGTTATCAGCGGAGGAGGGTCTTGTGTACCGTTGACATCTGCTGCAACACACGCTGGCTACATGCACCGTCTTTCTCCTCCTCTTGAACTGCCGTGCTGAGTTAGCTCTCTCGTCATGCGGTCTGCCTTCCTCGTATTGCGCTCTTATGCTCCACCTTTTATCTGTGTGGGGAAGGGAAAATGCCATCAGGTGTGTGTGGTTCTGGTCAATTGCCTGACTTGCCTGACCCTGGTTTTGGGACATGTCAGGTAAACAGTTTTATTAGTCCGTTGTCTTTCACAGGGTTAGACAGTATTCATGTCGGAAAGAGGAGGGGTTAGTCTATCTGCTTGTGGTTTTATATGGAATTGCAATCCTTCTATCAAGGGGTTTGATAAACTGAGAAGGGTGAGATTGAGAGGATTTGCAAAATAAATGGGAATGACTGGGATTATTATCATGAACGGAACACGGGGAATTGTGGGAATGGTAGTGTTTTGTCTGAGCCGAGTGAGGGTGTGGAAAATAATAATTAGAAGGACGGAAAGGAAAATAACTTGAGTATTCAGGGAGGATATTGGAAAACAGGAATTCTGGGAGAGATAGGGTTAAATAGATATGCCAATGTATATTTACCATCTGTGAAAGGTACACTGAGCTAATGTGTGGCTGCGGACTCTCGAGTGGGTACCTTCCCAAAGAACAGGTCAATGGGCCGTGTTTGTTCTAGCAGAGGGTTGGCTATGGACTATTTTTTGATTGTTTAAGGAACTTAGGTATAGTCACCCTAAGTTTCCTACGGTCATCCAGACGTGGACCCTTGCTCACTGTGCTCAGAGAGGCACAACTCCACCTCGCTGATGAGGCCCAACAAGGCTGAAACACGTGTATAGGGTTGCTTTTGATACTCTTGTTCTGAATGGAATTGCCATAGCATTTTGGTACTGGACTGTCCATGTGGGTGGGACAAAGACTGATATGCAAATGGTTATTTCCCATCTTTGAAAGGTACAGTGAGCTAAAGTGTGGCTGCGCACTATTGAGTAGGTACCTTCCCAAAGAACAGGTCAATGGGCCGTGTTTGTTCTCGCAGAACGGGGACTATGGACTATTTTTTGATTATTTAAGGAACTCAGGTTAAGTCAACCGAAGTTTCCTAGGATCATCCAGACCAGGACCCCATGCTCACTGTGCTCAGAGAGGCACAGCTCCACCTCACTGACAAGGCCCAACAAGGCTGAAACACGTGCATGGGGTTTTTGTTGGTACTCTTGTTCAGAAGCGAATTGCCATAGCATTTCGGTGCTGGACTGTCCATATGGGCGGGACAAAGATTGATATGCAAATGGATGTTTCCCATCTGTGAAAGGTACGGTGAGCTAAAGTGTGACTTCAGACTCTCAAGTGTTTACCTTCCCAAAGAACAGGTCAATGGGCCATGTTCGTTCTCGCAGATGAGCGCTTATGGACTATTTTATGATTATTTAAGGAACTTAGGTTTAGTCACCCTAGGTTTCCTATGGTCATCCAGACGTGGACCCCATGCTCACTGTGCTCAGAGCGGCACAGCTCCACCTCACTGATGAGGCCCAACAAGGCTGAAACCCGTGTATGGGGTTGCTGTTGGTACTCTTGTTCAGAATGGAATTGCCATAGCTTTTCGGTGCTGCACAGTCCATGTGGGCGGGACAAAAGCTGATATGCAAATGGATATTTCCCATCTGTGAAAGGTATAGTGAACTAAATTGTGGCTGCGGACTCTCGAGTGGGTACCTTCCCAAAGAACAAGTCAATGGGCCGTGTTCGTTCTCTCAGAGGGGTGCCTATGGACTATTTTTAGATTATTTAAGGAATGTAGGGATAGTCACCCTAAGTTTCCTACGGTCATCCAGACGTGGACCCCTTACTCACTGTGCTCAGAGAGGCACAGCTCCACATCACTGATGAGGCCCAACAAGGCTGAAACCCGTGTATGGGGTTGCTGTTGGTACTCTTGTTCAGAATGGAATTGCCATAGCTTTTCGGTGCTGGACTGTCCATGTGGGCGGGACAAAGACTGATATGTAAATGCATATTTCCCATCTGTGAAAGATACAGTGAGCTAAAGTGTGGCTGCGGACTCTCGAGTGGGTACCTTCCCTAAGAACAGGTCAATGGGCTGTGTTCGTTCTCGCAGAGGGGCGCCTTTGGACTATTTTTTGATTATTTAAGGAACTTAGGTTTAGTCACCCTAGGTTTCCTAGGGTCATCCAGACGTGGAACCCTTGCTCACTGTGTTCAGAGAGGCACAGCTCCACATCACTGATGAGGCCCAACAAGGCTGAAACCCGTGTATGGGGTTGCTGTTGGTACTCTTGTTCAGAAGGGAATTGCCATAGCATTTCGTTGCTGGACTGTCCATGGGGGCGGGACAAAGACTGATAGGAAACTAGATATTTCCCATCCGTTGAAAGGTACAGTGAGCTAAAGTGTGACTGCGGATTCTCGATTGGGTACCTTCCCAAAGAACAGGTCAATGGGCCGTGTTCGTTCTCGCAGAGGGGCGCCTATGAACTTTTTGGTATCTGGTCATTGCATCGAATGAAATAGCATCGAATGCCATACCAGAGGAAAAAAAGCATAGAAAGAAAAGCATCGAATGCTTTTTTTTAAAGGTAAAGGGTTGAGTTTTATCAAAATGGGTTTTAAAGGGTAAAAAAAGGGGGGTTGGAGGCGGGAACCCCCCCCATTTAAAAAAAAAGAAAAAAATGCATTCAATGCTTTTTTTCAATGCTTTTTATTCTCTGGTATGGCATTCAATGATATTGCAATTGATGCAATGACTATAAACGGACTATTTTTTGATTATTTAAGGAACTTAGGTTTAGTCACCCTAAGTTTCCTAGGGTCATCCAGACGTGACCCCTTGTTCACTGTGATCAGGAAGGCACAGCTCCACCGCACTGATGAGGCCCAACCAGGCAGAAACACTTGTATGGGGTTGCTGTTGGTACTCTTGTACAGAAGGGAATTGCCGTAGCATTTCAGTGCTGGACTGTCCAAATGGGCGGGACAAAGACTGATATGCAAATAGATATTTCCCATCCATTGAAAGGTACAGTGAGCTAAAGTGTGGCTGCGGACTCTAGAGTGGGTACCTTCCCAATGGGCAGTGTTCATTCTCTCAGAGGAGCGCCTATGGACTATTTTTTAATTATTTAAGGAACTTAGGTTTAGTCACCCTAAATTTCCTAGGCTCATCCAGACGTGGACCCCTTGCTCACTGTGCTCAGAGAGGCACAGCTCCACCTCACTGATGATGCCCAACAAGGCTGAAACACTTGTATGAGGTTGCTGATGGTACTCTTGTTCAGAAGTGAATTGCCATAACATTTCAGTGCTGGACTGTCCATGTGGGGGGGGGAGAAAGACTGATATACAAATGGATATTTCCCATCTGTGAATGGTACAGTGAGCTAAAGTGTTGCTGCGGACTCTCGAGTGGGTACCTTCCCCAAGAACAGGTCAATGGATCTTGTTCGTTCTCTCAGAGAGGTGCATATGGACTACTTTCTGGTCATTCTGGAATGGCATGCATTCAAAAGGTTTTCCCTCTTATACTTTGCTTTGTTGCATTCACAGGTCCATGGGTGTTGGCTTCTCACCCTTGGATCCCCCTCTTCTGGGCTCAGATCTGACTCGACTATTTGCCTCCCTCGATCGGGTTCACTATGTCTTTCAATGCAACTTTGTTGTGACCTTCGCGAATCTTAATGTCTTTTTATGCACTTCATTGTGGACATCCCTCGGCCGGGTTCACTCTTGTCAACACACTGTATTTCAGGACTTTAGACTTCGCCCCTCTTTTTATTGGCATCCCTCTTTCAGGTTCACTTTTGCCAATCTTGTCAATCGCGCCTTTCTCATTCAATTCTTACGATTCAGGATTCTTCCCTTATCTTGACAATCATCTGTCGGTCAAAGACTTTCGACTGTACCCGGGATTTTACAAGACCCCAGTATGACCAATTATACCCCCTTCTCGCCTTTCCCAAAGCCTTCTGGTTATGGTAGTTTCAACAATCGGGAAATCGCCCAGAGATTCCAGAGTGAGCACCCATCTGGTGCCAGACTCCCCCGTTGCTGGTTTTCCTCCTTTTTGCATCAATAGCTCTTTTAGCCTTTCAAAGTCCAAATTAGCTGGTTGCTACTTTTTCGTTCAACACAGTTCGGTTTCTTATGGCCTCACTCCTCGAATCATTGGCTGTGATGAACCTCTTGGCTTTCTTTCTCTTTGGAGTCACGGTTGATACCACAGAGAGAAGCGTGTCTCGCCGGCATGGTTATCAGCGGAGGAGGGTCTTGTGTACCGTTGACATCTGCTGCAACACACGCTGGCTATTGTTCGCTGTTTTACCATTCCTTCTGCAGAAGTTTCACTGGCCTTGGTCAGAAAGGGCAAGGTCACTTCGCTCCTTGTCATCCTCTCAGTATGCGCCGTCTTTCTCCTCCTCTTGAACTGCCGTGGTGAGTTAGCTCTCTCATCATGCGGTCTGCATTGCTTTATTGCGCTCGTATGCTCCACCTTTAATCCCTGTGTGGAAGGGAAAAGGCTGTCAGGTGTTTGTGGTTCTGGTCAATTGCCTGACTTTGCCTGACCCTGGTGTTGGGACATGTCAGGTAAACAATTTTATTAGTCTGTTGTCTTTCGTGGGGTAAGACAGTATTCATGTCGGAAAGAGGAGGGGTTAGTGTATCTGCTTGTCCTACGTGGTAGGATTGGGAAAAGGGTTTATATGGAAGTGCAATCCTTGTATCAAGGGGTTTAATAAACTGAGAAGGGTGAGATTGAGAGGATTTGCAAAATAAATGGGAATGACCGGGATTATTATAATGAATGGAACAGAGGGAATTGTGGGAACGATAGTGTTTTGTCTGAGCTGAGTGAGGGTGTGGAAAATAATAATTAGAAGGGCGAAAGGAAAAGGACTTAGAGTATTTGGGGAATACTGGAAAACAGGAATTTTGGGAGAGATACTTTCTGGGTTAAAAAGAGTTTGGCATCCTGTGGGATTTATTATTTACAGAGGGGTTGTTGGATCTGAGTATGAGTGATTCAACTGGAAGAAGGGAGGCAGATCTCGTACAGCCTGCAAAGGCCTCAGGGATTACGTCCTCCTCTCCTTTTCCCTCGGTATAATACAGCATCTCTCTTGGGATATTTCATTGAGCACAACCCTGGGTTCCCCCATCCAGGTGATCCTTTCTCCCTCGTTCTCTCCAAGGGTTGCGCTCTGAGAGCATAGGGCCTTCACAGACCAGCTGAATAAGGGATTCTCGAGGTTTGGGAGAATACCCTCAGGTTTCTCACATAGGGGAACATGCATGTCCCGCACCCTATTTTAATCTTTGCCCAGGCTCCACCCACACCCTGCGTGGAGTCCCCACAAGGTCAGGAAAAGTCCTGCAAAGAGGGGGTTTTGTGTGCAGGATGGCCTCAATAGTCACTATTTTTGCATACAATAAAATCCATGATTCGGGCCCAAAGTCTCCTATTCTGTCTGAATTTGAAACTGTGCAACCAGGAGGCCAGAGCTCAAATCCCTGTCTTCCTTACTTCACACACTAAGTGATCCTGAGCAAATTACTTTTCATTACTGTGCCTTACTTATTTTCCTTAACTATGGTATGGGTATCACTCATACAGGTTTATAATCTATAATGTCAATTTATAAATATTTATAATATTAACACTTTATATAATGTGTACTGGTGGGAGGCAGGATGCCATTTGAGGGCCTAATGCTGTGGAGGTGGGTAGAAAGAGTACCAAGTATGTGTTTTGTATTGTGGGTGGGCAGGAAGCCAGGCATGGGCCTTTTTGCCCTGCCAGCTCCTGTTTGGCTCTTAGAGTGAAGCCACACCCCCTGGATCATCTATGGCTTGGCTCTACCAACTAATTCCCGAGCTTCCTAACCTTTTTATATGGGTCTAACACTAAAGATGGTAGGGATGGGATGCGGACTGCTGTTAAATTGCAGACTGGCACACAAGGAAACCAGGGCACCAATCCCAGTTTTCCAATTTGACCAAATGATATTATCCTGGTCAAATCCTTTTAATATGCATGTGGCAGAGGTTCCCTGGGAGGATACAGGTCTCTAAGAAATCACAAACATAGCTGAAAAATATGTTGCATAAAAGGAAAGTAATGTCAATATTGTCCTTTATATATACTTGAGAATTTGTGGGTGGGGAGAGATTGGAGTTGAGTTTAGTTTTTCTGGAAGTTGGGGCTGATGCATTGTGGGATTTGACCAGAAAATTGCACTTGTCCCCCTACGCCAAAAGTTGCCAGTCCTCCCTGGAGATGAGGTAGATGAGGTAGAGTCCATAAAGGGAACGTAAGGTAGAAGCGGAGAATGTGAGAGGGACAGCAACCAGGCTCACCATTTTCTTCATTTAAAATGTTTTCATTTTTACTATTTACGTTACTTTCCTTTTAATACCAGTTACTTTTACATCTTCATGTTCACTGCTTCATTGAGTGTCTTAGTAATGTATTAAAAATGGGATGTTTTAACATAGAACCTCCACAGTCTTGTAGGTGACAAGATGGCTGCCACTGAGGTAATGCCTTTCTTCTGCAATCTGAGCGGACCAGTAAATTAGTGGGAAAGACCAGAGTAGTGGTAGTCCAGTGCAGGCCTCGCAATCAATCGTGATGTTAGTGTCCCAGTTTAGTGAGGTCGGGTAGCTGGTCAGTTCTTGTGACACATTCATTTCTGATGTGAGTTCCTGGAATGTCTCTTTCGTGCTGCAGCGAGTGACATTCCACGTGCATGGTGTTGCCGCTACCATGGCGCATTTCTTGGCTGACATTGTGCATGTTGATTGTGTAGTACAGCCGCTGAAGGTTTGAGGGTTTTCGCGAATGGTGAAATATTATCCCATTCCTTGGTAGTATATTGTATAGTTTTGCCTGACGTTGCATTGTCAGCCTCAGTTCGTGTTTGCAGTTTTTGTTTGTCAGGGGGGATTATATTTCATGAGCAGTGAGTGGTTCTGAAAGTATGATATTTTCCATCTGACCAGTTGAAGATTAGGATAGATAGTGGGTAGAGGTGTTGCTGATTGAGGTGTGATTTGGTTGATGTGGAGGAATACGTGCCAGCATCGTGGGGAGTGTTCAACGTGTGACGTTGTTCCGAAAATGCGTAACATCCTCCAGATCCTCATTAGCTTTCTAGCCACCAGGGGTTGATTTTGCCTGTTGATAAGGCCTAGTTTCCTGGCACAGAGAGTGAAATGATGACTCCGGAATAGTCGTCCTTCATCAGGAGACGTGGTTTCTTGTGCATCATGACATTTAATGTTTTGTCAAGGGCAGGAATGACATTTGCCGCTGTTGTATCCAATTACTCCAATTACTCCATCACTCGATATCACAGAAGTTATCCGCGAGGACTAATAGATGGATTACAGTTGGTAGATTACAAAAGTTGATCACAACCTCTTGTAAAGGGTCAGAAGACTGCAGTTTTTATCGTAGGTTGAGGACGTGTGTATGGTGTGTATGGCTGTGTGTCTAACCTGTGTGGGCATATAAAACTACTCGCTATATGAGTGGGAGTGTATCTGACTGAAAGGCACTCTCTTCATTCTTTGGCCGTGTATGTGTGGTGGAGGGGCTGATGGTCACCTGACAAATGGAGAGGATCTGAGGGCAGTTCGCAATGGGTCCGTGGTGGTGTTGGAACCGGGCACAGAGTCACGCCTAGGAATTCCCTCCAGAACAGGGTTTTCATTTCTTTCCAGAACTGCAAGAACGTTGAAGCGGTCGTGATTGTCTCCAGGATGATGTTTCAGTATTCTGGGGCAAAGACTGTTTCCTGGTCTTTTTCCAGCAGGCTCATTTAGTTTCCAGCACTATAATGTGTTGGTTCTTATAGGAGCGTGTACCCGCCAGGATGTTAAGTTTGTCCGGTTACACAAGTGTAAAGGGAGTAGTTACATTGTAGGTGATACAGGCAATTTTGAAAAGGATCCTGGCAGGGATAGGTAGCAGGATGGGGTGATGTAGTCATAAAAGTCAACGAAATCTTTCAAGAATATTGCTTGCATCTCCCCTTGTCCTGATACATATGACATCTTTTTTTCTATGTTTTGTACTCAACCTCATATGATATGGCATTTATGATATGATATGGCATTTGTAACGCGCCTATACACAGGTGTTTCAAGGCGCGACGAGGCAGGGAGGGGAGGAACAAGGGGAGACTGACAACGATCCGACTAGGCCAGGTGTCATTCAGATCGCGCAAGTGCAGGGGTGGGGGAGGGGGAAAAAGTGCAAGGGGAAGGGGAGGGGGGGAAGTGCAGTACAAGGTAAGTGGCGTAAAGTAATAAATAAATAGGGCCAGCTGGTGGCAAGTGCAAGGTAGGTGCAGAACAAGTGCTGGGAAAGGGGGGGGGCTGTAGGGATACAGAGACAGTCCCGCAGTGCAGAGGGGTTCCAAGGCATCAGTGCAAGTGGAGAGTGGCTGGGCCCAGGACCGAGGCCATTAAGAGTGGTCCAGTTGCAGAATCAGTGCAGTTTCAGTGAGGACTATTAGCTGTTCAGCAGGGGAGAGGGAGAGAGAAAGCAGAAGCAAAGAGGAAGGTTTTGAGGTGCTTCCGGAACCGGAGATGGTTCTCCTCAAGTTTCAGGGAGGCAGGAAGGCTGTTCCAGAGGGAGGCCCCTGCCGCGGAGAGAGATCTACCCCCAGCTCGTTGCTTCGAGAAGCGGCTGACCCTGTGGGAGTTGGAGGCGGATGAGCGAAGGGCTCGGGAAGGAAGATATATGGGAAGAGAGAGTTGAAGGTATTTAGGACCCAGGCCCCAGAAGGCCTTGTGGACAATGCAGAGGGTTTTGAACTTTATCCTCGCAGCCACTGGGAGCCAGTGTAGAGATTTCAGTCCTGGAGAGATACGGTCCCTGGGCTTGAGGCCAAGGACAAGTCTCGCAGTTCTGTTCTGGATGAGTTGCAGAGGGCGGAGAGTGGAGGCAGGCAGATTAAGATAGAGGCTGTTACAGTAATCCAGCTTCGAGAGAACCAGGGCTCGGGAGACAGTGAGCTTCTGGGGGAAGGAAAGGAAGGGAAGAATACCTCTGAGGAGGTGCATCTGGTAGTGTGACTTCTTAGCGACGTCAGAAATATGAGGAGAGAAGGAGAGTGTGGAGTCGAAGATGACCCCAAGGTTTTTTGCCTTGCAGGTAGGAGCAGGGAGGGGGCCAAGGGAGGCAGGCCAGAGAGCTGCAGGGAAGGAGGGAGTGGGTGTACGATGAGTAGAATCTCAGTCTTACTGGCATTAAGGCAGAGGTCATTGGCGGCACACCATTCCTGGATAGCAGACAGACAGTCAGAGATGAGGGAAGGAGAGGGAGAGGCTGAGGGTAGCCTGAAAATGAGCTGGGTATCGTCCGCATAGCACTGGAAATTAGGGCAGAGAGCGGCGATGCGGTGGGCAAGGGGTGCCAGATACAGGTTGAACAGCCAGGGAGAGAGATTAGATCCCTGGGGGACACCACAGGTGGAGAAAAAGATGTCGGAGAGGAAGGACCCCAGTTGGACCTGGGAGGGTCGATTTGAAAGGAAAGAGGTCAGCCACGCCAGAGCCTGACCAGTGATACCCAGGTTTGCACGGAGACGGTTGAGCAGGATGGCATGGTTGACAGTGTCAAAGGCAGAGGAGAGATCGAGCAGAATGAGAACACACGGAGTGTTGGAATCAAGGTTCAAGAGCAGGTCTTCACGGATGTTCAGGAGAGCAGTTTCCGTGCTTCTGGCAGCTCTGAAGCCAGATTGATGGTCATGAAGACTACCAACAGATTCAGCATGGAGGTTAAGCTGGGAGATGGCCAGTTTCTCCAGGAGCTTGCCCAGGAAGGGATTGATGGAGATAGGGCGATAGTTAGCCGGGCAGGAGGGGTCGGAAGAGGGTTTCTTGAGAAGAGGGTGCACAAGGGAGTGCTTGAGGGGGGAAGGGAAAACTCCAGAGGCGAAGGAGTGGTTGCAAAAGTCAGCCAGGGCAGGAGCCAGGGAGTCGATGTGGTCCTTGATAGTTTTGGAGGAACAGGGGTGAACCTGTTTAGACGAGGCTTTCATAGATCGGACTTGTCTGGAAACCTCGTCAGCAGAGAAAAGTGGAAAGGTAGAGAAAGAGGGAGGAGGGGTGACTGCAGAAGGGCCAGAGGAAGAGCCGGGAAGGGAGGGAGGGGGGTGAAAGGAGGAGAGCGAGGACAGGATGTCCTGAGTTTTAGAGATGAAGTGAGAGGCCAGTGCAGTGCAGAGGGCCTGGGAGGGGACAGGAGAGGTAGAGACTGCAACAGGGTTGGCCAGCTCCTTGCAGATTTTAAAGAGTTCGGCGGAGTTGTTAGATGCCGCAGAGATGCGGGCTTGGATAAGGGCTCTCTTCTTGGTGAGAACGGAGAGCCGTTCATACTAGGGTATTCCTAATACACATCAGCTAAACAAATCCTTTTCGACACCCAGTATTTCGGCCGCCAAAAAGGGTTTATACGAAAATGCATCTGTCCCTCAACTTCCTTCAATCAATCACGCTTCATCACGACATAAGACCTTAATTGTTTTAATCAATACATTTCTTCTCATAATGCTGATGTTTGTTCTGAATCCTCGCATTTACTCGGGCAATTAGGTACACGACTTGAGTGTGCTCGGTGTGTATAAATAAATATTTATGCCATTCATCAATTTGCCCTCATCGGCACGCAAATTCCCGCCAGACCACACGCAGTACCGCCATCCAATGCACTACGGTAGAAGCTGTGGATGGCCAGGTTCACAAACCATCGCAACGCAATGAAGGAAACAGCACCATGAGCTAAATGTTCCAAGCTGCTGCATATTTCAGATGACGATGTACACAAGTTGTTCCAGCCATCAAAAATGGTGGGACCAACTATGATGCAGACGTTGAAGTCCTCGATGCTCACTTGGACCCACAGTAAAAACACTATTTACAAGAGATTGGTGATGAGGCCGAGGGCGGGAGAATTTTTGGACGCCGTCCATGCAAGCTTGGAAGAAATGGTGGGCATGTGCACGGCCAACGACCCAGATGATGACATGAGAGCCCAAATGATACATGGGTGCCAATCATCCAAGCTGTGAAGATTAATCCTAAGGAAAGCAGGGATGTCACTTGATAACATCATGAAAGTAGGTAGATCACACAAACCTTTACATGGGCAAGCAAAGCACATGTAGCAGTGATGGCAAGCAAAACCATTAAGCAGGAAGCCATGGTTGACTGCATCGCAGCAGCTCATTGGTATCAGTGAATAGCCCAGAAATCATGCGGCTTGTGCAGAGGAGTTTTTTTCTGCACAAAGGCACATGCAAAGCCAAATGACAACTCTGCTTGGCAGGTAGTAAGCTAAACCATCATGCTAGGGTGTGGCAATCAGAAATCAACAGAACCGGTGGCACAGCAAAGAAAGACCATAAACAAGTCCACCAATCGTCCACAGTGTGGTGGAGAGGGACATATCAGACACATAATGTGATGGGGATGCTGAAGTATACGTCACAACATTAGCCAATACAAACACATGCAAGAAGTCATAACCAAATTGTAAAGTGCATGTTCAGGCCTGTGTATAATAGCTCTCGATACAGGGGCCTCTGTGAATCCGTTTTCTAAGGAACAAAACAAAGAACGTAAGCCTAGGCCCGAGCTGAAAATAACATCAACCAGGGTATGTACATGGTAGCCTAACTCCCCTTCCCCTGTGCCAGCATTCAAAACTGAAACTCAACATGGTCAACAAGCAAAGTACTTGCCACAGACACAGCGCTGGAAACACTTTTCTGAAGTACCACAGCCAAAGAACTACAACTCAGACTCTTTACACACAGCATCTGGGCTTGAAAATCGGTTTGCTTATTGGTGGAACACTCAACACTTGTGCACAAGGTAGGCTGCCTAGAAGGAAAGTTAATCAATTTACACATTAAGAGAACCAGTGGCCCTTCGACATCATTGCATATTGTACCGTTCCAAATCCACGAGAAGGTTGAGAGAAAACTGGACAAAAAGGAAAAAGAAAGGAATCATAGAAAAGGTACATGGACCAATCCCATAGATGTCACCTGTGGTCTCGACAAGAAAGGAAAAACAACTGTGTGAGGTTAGAATATGCATCACTATCAGTTTGTCCAACAAGGCATTCCACCAAGGCACATAAAACCCAAAATGGACATCAAAGAAGCTGATCTAAGCGATGCCAGATGGTTCACAGAGCTTGATCTCAATGCCGGGGACCACCCGCTACAACCACACCTGGACTCCTGGTACATCACAACTGTTTCAGCGCACATGGGTCTGCGCAGACCTAAGCGAATGATATTCAGAATATCCTCCTAGTGCAGGTGTTTCAAAATCTCATCAGTCAACTGGTCATCGACCTTCCTGGAGAAATTAACAAGAGTGATGATCTTCTCATTAATGCCAAAGATGAAAATCACGACTTGTGAAACTTAGATCAGGCCGAGGGACAGAGAACACATGCAGGATTGAAACAAGTGTGAGTTCCATTGAGGCAAATTTGTATTCTTTAGTCATCTGTTTTCAGACAAAGGAGTGTCTGCAGATTCTAAAAAGGTGCACGATATCCACCAGGCAGCAGACCTCACTAGGGCACCAGAAACATACAGTTTTCTATAGTGGCCAATGTATACCCAATCTAGCCATTGTCACAAACATCTTCTTGAGCTACTTAAGGACAATACTGGCTGGGCCCGGAGCTCCAGTCAAAATCGAGCTTTTCAGGAAATCAAGAATTCATTGATATGACAGTGGCCTATTTCTATTCAAATAGAGACACCAAACATATAGGTGATACCAGTCTGTGTGGCTCGGGACTGTGCTAATTTAGAATTAGGATCAAAGTCCTATCCATCCTGTGGCTTATTCCAGTCGGCCCCTCACTCCCACCGAAAAAAAATTCTTAGAGAGGCAATAAACATACTACCGGGGTGACAGCATTTTCATCTCTTTCTGTGTTGGCATTATTGTTACTATGAATATTATTACTATTATTATTATAAGGTTATTTATTGAGTGCACACCTAGATCTGGGAAGCAACTGAGCTCTTTACAAATCATAAGGGGAGGTGTACAGTGAGGGAAGTGCAGATTCAAGGGAGGGGGAGCTAACAATGGGGGATGGGGAGGATGGCCGGGCAATTAGGCAGCAAGTGATCCACAAGTAACTAGGGGAGAAAACATGGGGATCAGATCACCCAGTCTCAGGTTAGGGGGGTGTTTATATGTGTGGACCCAGATGTTAGTGAGGAGCCATTCCTTGAGTGCAAAGGCCACGTATAAAAGCATGCAATGCACACCATTGCAAAACTGCACTTCCAGGCTGAATCCCGCTGTAGTGGCAACAATCGTGCATGTTCATGGAAGAAGGAGGAAGAGGAGGTTGGTGAGGGACGGGAGTTTCCATCCTTGCACATTGTTTTTTGGGATGCCAGATGACGAGGTGTATGCAAGGTACAGATTCCCTCCCCATGTCGTCCTAGACCTGGTGAGTGAGTGGGAAGAAGACCTTGCATCACGTACCGTCTGCTGTCATGCAAACACACATCTGGAGAAGGTGCTGACAGCCCTACATTTTTTTGTGTACAGGCTCATTTCAGCACACTTCTGCCATTGTTGGGGGGCATATTGCAGCCAGAAAAGCCGTTTTTCAGCCTTTCTGCGCCAATGCAAAAGGGGTCCAGCCACATGTGAATCAATCAGGTACTGCCACCAATGGGAGCAGCCCTGCCCAAACTGCTAGGCCAGGTCCCTCTGCAGGCCTATACCAGGTATTGCGCTGACTTGAGGGCAACGGTTTTGTAGATGATGTGACCTGATTTCCTTGTGTCAAATTATCACAAACTGCCCTCACCTCTTTTTCAAGGTTTGCTCCCTGGCCCCAACTTCACTTAGAAAAACCGGCTTTGCATCCACAACAGTATTAATAAAAATAGGAGTGCAGCCCAGGGGTAAGCAACCCTATGGACTATATGTGGACTATATGTCATGACACCCCCGACCTGGGACACCCCAAGAGATCATGGATGGCCCACCCCACAACCCCTATTCAACCGTTCCCTGTCTCCCTAACCTCTCCAAGACAGCCTGCAGTAAAATGCGGTAAGTTGTGCCTCTGACCACTGCAGTCTGTCAGCTGAACAAGATGGGGGGATACCCGTGGTGTCTGCTTCCAAAAACCGAGCTAGTTAAAGTAACTTGAAAACCTGGTGTATGAACAGAGAAAGGGACATCTTACCTCTTGCAGTGTTGTTTGACTGATTTGTTTGTGTGTGAATGCCGCTCCAAATATCCTGGTGCTCAGGGCACAAAAAACCTCACAACATTTTACCAGCCCTCAACTAGTGCACAGATTTTCCATGTGCACTCTGTTCACGTTTCAAGAACTTTAAGCCAGCCACTTCGCTGGCAATGCTGCAATAGGAAAGACAAAACATACAACGGGTGTCAGGGTTCTCATGCTGTCCCTTGTGAGGTGTAGGTAGATCATCCAGTTGTGTTTTCTTTTATTGTGCGCATTGTAAGATTTGTAATCAAGTTTTCTCCATCAAAAAGCTAGACTACAAGTCCCAGAATTCAAAGGAAAAAATAGAACTGATACACGTCATTTAGGGGATAGCAGCTGCGACCCATGGCATTGGCAATCTCACTGATATCGCTGCCACTGACTCTGCGACCCCTGTCTTAATGACACTGACACTTACATCTCAATAAGTGATTTATTCACTTTAAAAAAATGTGGCTGGCCTGAAAACAAACCAGAAGTCTAATTATGTTTCGTCCCATTCATCTTTTAAAAGCTATGACTGCTTATATAGTGGGAACCACGACAACAAGTAATTCCTGTTTGAATGAACACTTTCTCCATTGGCATGAGGACATTAAGCATGTTTCCACAATGGAACTTGCCATGGCATCTTCAAGATAATGTTTGTGTTGGGAGCTGTATTCCTTTGTGTACATTTCCTGTGCTCAGCATCTCTATTTGCAATGGTCTGAAGTGTGACATTTTAAGTTCTATGTGAGACGCAACACTCATCTCTACCTATGGTTGTGCATTTATGAAAACACCTTTTTATAAAGCATGCAGTGAGGGATGGAGGTAGCTCAGTAAATTAAGTGTTTGCCACTAGTAAATGTCCTCATGTTTTATCCCATCACAATATATAATACTTCTTTTACCAAACAGGTTTCAGTAAATATATATATATATATATTTTGTATTTTTATTTTTTTTATTGTTTAATCAAAATAAGATTTTACAATACATTGTTGCTTGAGCATTTCATCAGGCGAACAAGACAGAAAAAGGCTTTGACAAGGCTTTGACAATAGTGGCAGGGTCCAACTGAATGCATTGGGTTTTGAGAATATTTAACTATTTAGTGACCACTTTTGTCATTTAGTAGATTGTTCTCGATGTGTTCAATCATTTTGGCCATTGCAATTTGCCATGCAGTTTTCTCGCCTCCTATCAACCGACACCACCATGTGTCCTCCTCGGCCAAGATATCAAAGCCTGGCATTCGTGATATTATTTATTTTTTTCAGCTTTATTTAGCATTTGGTTTGCTGCTTCACATATTAGCATTATTAAACAGAAACAACTGGTTTTGCTTATAAAAGAAAACAATGCAGAATTAGTAGCATGTTGTTGTAAACCTAAAGCTTGGATGTAGAAGAAATGACGTAACGGTAAATTGAAAACCAGGCTTCGCCTCTTGACCAAGATATTTGATCCCTGGAAAATCATAACTTATAGGGCGTGATTATTCCTAACCTCTCAAAATGAGATCTCCTGAAGGTGATTTATTTCAGTTATTTTTTGACCAGTTATAGGGTGACAGTACTGGGGCCATGGAGGCTGCACTTGGCATATGATCACAGCACTTCAACTTGTGAGGCTTTAGCTTACATATGACGATTAAACAGGGCGTATGAGTTTTAATGTGGAATCATATGGCAATACCTGTGTACATGAGACTGTGCTTGGCATGCTATAGCAATTCCTGTCTTATGAGGCATTATTTATCAAACTATGACTGCGCCTGGCATGTGAGTCTTAAGGGATATAAATGGCAGTAACTAGACATATTAGTTAGTACAGGCATAATAAAAGTGCTCCTGGCCTATGATAGTTCGGATGATTGTTCCCATGGCGTTTCATGACTGCATGTATTAGATATCAAAATAGCACTGTAATTAATACATGGTTGAAAACGCAAATAGTCTTGTGTCCACTTTAATACTATAGCCTTGTATACTGAAGGAGGGTTCATTATCGCAGGATAATGACCTGCACTAAGTTATGGGCCGAAGTGAAACCGAGGGCCATATGTTGGGGTAGGGTCATTATCCTAGGTGATAATGACCCCTCCTGAGGTCTGAAAGGCTATTATCACATGGTGGTAGTAGGAATAATGGTTTGGAGTGTTGCTAGAGAAGTAAACAATGTTACTTAAGAGTGAGACAAGTAAATAGACAACTCAGTTAGTAAATTAAATGTGGTTTTGTTTTGTAGTATTTAAATAACATGGCTGTCTTCACAAGTTAAGCATTTTCATTGAAACTTGATTGAACTGGAACAGGTTTAACATGAGCATGCAGTAGGTGTCATGAAAAGTAACCGTTTCTCTGTAAGAAAGTGAACGCATTTTCCAATATTCTTGGTTTCTCTTTCATTTGTTAAATAGTATGTTGCAGAAAATGTTTTCCTCACAGAGAGGAAGTGTCTTGTTGAAAAAATAATCATGCTTGGAAATTGCATTGTTGTTTCCCTGTCTGCTTCTGGAGACATATGCTCGGAATGCAGTCAATACCATTAGTTATTGACTGCACTCTAAACATTCTGATTGGCTAAGAGTAATGCTCTCCATGTGCCAATATTTGTTCTTTAATGTATCTCACACTTATTGGGTTCTTATATTTATTTTGCGATGCCACTTCCTTCGATATCATGGGGGACAAAGATCACGTCACATAACTTCCTGTGAGGTCATCAGTGGTAAGTCATTGATATCACTTCTAGTGCTGTCATTGAGTATGTGATGTTGCTCCCAGTACTCCTGGCATTTTGGTGAATTGACATCCATGGACGAGCTGCTCAAACTGTACAACGTTGGGAGCTCTGGTGCTTTTACCTGCATAGCACGCATTATGTATTTTCTTTTGAGCAGAAAAATGAAATATTTCAATTTTTCCTTACATTCAAAAACATCTTTCATTCGCATGTTCCATAGCCGTGGCTTCTCGATTCATCTCTGGCCCTGTAAGGCGGTTGCAGTGGACGTCACATTTTCTCAGCTATACTTTTCTTGTCAGCAGTCTCCTTGTCCCATCAATACTGCTGTTTGCTCTCTTGATCTCTTAATAATTTAAAGCGCGTCACTGGCGTCCCAGTGTGTGAAGCGGTAAAGCCGGCAAATACAATCCGCAGCCAATGTCTACATTCAATATTTGCAGTTTCCCCGCTTTTCTTTGATCGCTTAGTCCACTCTTGGCCCCCGTGTCCATTTGCTCAGAGGCTCCAGTGCCCGAGGGCCGGAGGACGGCTCACATCCTGGACTCCTGTAAATAGTTTGCAATGCAAATTATAATGGAACTAGACTTGACAATCACATTTTTTTTACATATCTAGATTCACTTGTGTGCGAGCTGGCTTATGGTTTTGCTGGTTTTCTAAACAGAAAAACAGCAAGCCCACTACAGCTGTGATTTCAGGAACCTAAATTGATTAAAATAGATGCCCGCAGAAAGACACTGGCAAAAGCAGTTTTAGGTTAGAGGCTTTATACAGCAATTACATTACTTAAAATAATAGCACCATTGGTTAAAGCAACTAATGAAAACATCAAACACTAAAATCACACATAAACTCACCACTCACCCTCTCCCACAGTCGGATAATCTGCACAATGCCGTACTCTCTGAGTGTAGAGTTCCTCCATCACTCATTGGGCCTACTTCATAGAATGTGTTGTGTGCCACAAAGGCACTTTGTGCCAAAATAGTGCACTTTGCAGCGTGCAAAACTCATGTTGCCAATTCATGGATCGGAATTTACGTGGGTCTGCCCTCACTTTGCACGGTCCTTCCCTACTTTGCGTGGTGCTGCCTGCTTTGCACGTTACACAGCACAAAGTGTGGGATGGGCCTGCAAAAAGAAACAAATAAGGGTCGGAACATGCATATTCCACATTCTTTTTGCAAAATGAGGAAGAACGAAGAATTACATGGGCGTGTTGAGGGATGGACCACATTAACGGATTCCCAAATGCAACTTCTTGGAGTGAAAAGGCACACGCAAACCTTGTGATTTTACCGTCTCATGATACGTAATGCAACGTACAAAGCGCAAAGGCCACTTATAAAAACAAGCAATGCACACAATTACAAAATTGCACTTCCAGGATGAAGCACGCTGTAGTGGCAGCGATTGTGCATGATCATGGAATAAAGAGGAAGAGGAGGTTGGTGAGGGACAGAAGTTTCCATCCTTGCGCAACGTTTTTTGGAATGCCAGATGACGAGGTGTATGCAAGGTACAGATTCCCTCCCCATGTCATACTAGACCTGGTCAGGGAGTAGGAGGAAGACCTTGCATCAACCACAGTCTGCTCCCATGCACTGACACCCCTGGAGAAGGTGCTGACAGCCCTACATTTTTTGGCTAAATGCTCAATGCTCATTTCTGCACACATCTGCCATTGTTGGGGGCATATCGCAGGCCATGCAATCCCGGTGCTTACTCCAGGTATTGTGCTGCATTACATTACGTGTGCATAGGCACATATACATTCCACACACACCACAGGCAAGGCAGAGAGTTGCCAGGAGTTGTATGGCAAATAGCTCACTTCCCACGGGTACTAGGAGCCATTGATTGCATGCATGTTTTGCTACAGCCCACCCGTGCGAGCGAGCACATGTACCGCAACTGGGAACATTGGCATTCAATCAATGCACAGGTCATCTGCGATGCAAAAGGAGTCGTCATGCATGTGAATGAAAATTTCCTGGGAAGCACTTATGATAGCTTCATTTACCACTGTTCTCCACTATACCAGGCCCTGGCATTGGGATCCTTTGGCAACACCTGGCTCATCAGTGAGAATCAACTATTACGCACATGCAAACAGTCACATGATATACATAATAACAGCCCATGGCAATTAATGCTAACAACCATTTCCACACCTGCAGGGGGCAGTGTCTATCCAACTTCACCATTCCTGCTCACGCCATTCAGGAATCCTGCAAGCCCAGCTGAGGTAAGGTATATCGCAGCACACATAGCCTCTAGGGGCGTAGTGGAGCACACATTCAGGGTGCTCAAGTCATGCTACCGCTCCCTTGACGACTCGGTTCGTGCATTGCTGTATGCCCCACCAGTAGTATGCAAGAACATTGTTGCATCTTGTGTTCTGCACAATGTTGCCACACAGCGTGGTATACCAGTAGAGTTGCAGGAGGGATATTGCCCTTAACCAGAGGCACTACCTAGCCCCTTGGATGGCCAAAGGGCAGAGGGACAGAATGCATGCAATCAGGTTGTGCAACCTTACTTCACCTGAATATCAGCCCCTGTGGAACACACAGAGTGAAGCCACATCCCTGGTGCCCTTCAATGCTGATTTGTGGCTAATCCATTTTGCCCATAACAACACCCTGGGAATGTGTGTCTGGAAGAGGAAAACTGTGTGTGTCTAAAGCCATCAAATCAAGCGCTCAAACCACTGACACAGTCATAGAAAGTGAAAACAACAGTACTCAGATACCCAACAACACACACAAGACCACAAGTAGAAAGGCACAGCATATAATATAATCAGGAACAAACACTTGTGAGCACTGCTCTGGCCACCTTAGGCATGCCTCACCCTAACATGTGGGTGGACTGACTACCCTATTCCAAACAACAATACAGCTCATAAAACACATCTAGATAGAAATAGACAGACTGAGAAACGTTCAAGTTCAGTTCAAGAAAGATGGCCTTCTCACCTCAGCGTTTTCCCTTGAGAGTCTGCTCCAGCTGTTTCCAGTTATGTAGCATTGCACTACTCTGTAAGTGCTGAAACCAGCAAAGATTGCCGAGGCATGTCATGCAGGCATTCGACAGCCCTGTGCCCTTGCATAGCAGCAACTGTCTCCACTACCAGAATGCCTCAGAAGAAAGGAAACCACAATGTCACAGCAGGTAACACATCCCTGCACCCAATGGCACTGTACACTGTGCCCCCTGAGTGCCATGCAACAACTGCAAGCAATGACTCGCCAGCCTCCCATCTTCATGTCTTCCTGCGTACCCATGCAGATGGACCTGCTCACCTCAGTCCAACTCACTGAAAAACACCCCAAACAGGGACACCTTACCAGCCCACAACATCACCACTGTGTGCCCCCCTTAGTGCCATGCAACAACTGCAAGCAATGGTTTGCCCGCCTCCCATATCCATGTCTCCCTCTGTACCCGCACAGCTGGTCCTGCTCACCTCAGGCCAAAGCACTGAAAACTCCCCACACAGTGACACTATCCCTGCCCACAACACCACCTCTGTATGCCCCCTTGAGTGCCATGCAACAACTACAAACAATGACTTGCCAGCCTCCCATCTCCATGTCTCCCTCCAGACCCATGCAGCTTGACCTTCGTACCTCACGCCAACGCACCGAAAACATCCCACACAGTGACACAATTCCCACCCACAATACCAACACTGTGTGCCCCCCTGAGTACCATGCAGCAACTGCAAGCAATGACTCACCCGCCTCCCATCTCCATATCTGCCTCGGCACTCATGCAGCTGGACCTGCTCACCTCAGGCCAAAACACTGAAAAACACCCCACACAGTGACACCATCCCTACCCATAATACCACAACTGTGTGTCCCCCTGACTGCCATGCAACAACTGTAATCATTTGCCTCATCAGTTTAAACAGGGGTATCAGAGTGCCAGCTATCCTGAGTGAAACGTCAGAGGGAACCAGACACCAGATGGTCTGAATGTTCATCTGGCCCCATACCCATGTCAGACAAACAATTAGCATGTCAGGACTGCTATGGACTACCTCCACAGTGCCCTCTGACATCACCTTGGCCAGATATAGGGCACTATGTCTCGGCTCCTGTCACGCACACTCATGCAATACCTCCACAACAGAGTGGATGAGAGGTGCAGGTGGCATGCACAATGCAATGGGATCACACTTCATCTGCTGTATGCTACCCCTCACCTACATAGTGCCACAAGCTTTGGTTTGGCTCACCAACTTGTACACATTGGTCTATGTCACAAGATGAGGTGCAGATAGCCAACATCACTGCAGACCCCTGACACCCTTTGTTGGGCTGCCCCCCCACTCCTCCGGTGGTGCTATGTGGTTGGGGTAAATTGAGGACAGTCCATCCCAGTTGACAGTCACACTGGCATCTGGTGCCTCTTTCCCCTGTCTCTGCCCTGGTGACCCCTGAAAGACGCTGTGATGGTTGCAAGGGGAGTGTGTGCCGGTGGTCAATCACCCATGGCCACATGGACATGTCGAAACTGGAGTCAAGGGCCAGTATCACCCTTCATCAAGGTGGATAGTCACCTGCCCCCCAAGGCCTTTCTCAGCCAACCTGGAGCCAGTTGCAGTACATCACATTGGAGGTAATTTTCCCTGTGTTGGCTGCATGTACCCGAGTGGCAGCCATGCAATGGGATCTGCTGTGTTGGGTAACCAGACTGTCCACAGTGATAACTCCCCACATATAGGTCTCTAGAAGGAATCATGCCCTCTTCAAATCACTCATCAAGTGCACTTTTGATGTCACTTGTGGCACCTGTTGGATATTTATTTCCACAACCATACTCATCCTTGGATGGAGTCAACCTCCTGCTTTGTGTTGCATTCCCAAGTACCCATCTCAGAGTTTACCTGATCCCACCGTGCCAGTGGGATCTACCACCCTAACTCCATCCATGTTGTGGGCTTTGAACAGAAGGACTTGTTCCCCCTGAGTGATGTTGGGTGTCAGTCTACTGTACACCATATTTCCTGCACCCGCCGCTCGATGTGTATGCAGTGCTGGCCTCTTTGCTCTCCATGTGCTGTTACTGAGCAAATCCTGGTCAGTTACTTCATCCCCGCCTAGTTACATGGTCACATTAAGCATCTCCCACATCTGTTCTGAGGGCACACTGGATGAGATGAAACTTGGCCGGCTGGGCCGAGGCCTGGCCTTGTTGGGGTGTTTCCCCAGCATGGTACCTCTTGCATTGTCAAGTGTGTGCAGTCCTGATCTGCATCAAACACCACCTGGGGAGTGCTTGCCTAATGGATGTGGTTGTGAGGAATGTGCCCCACACCCGTCCCATGCTGGCAGCTGTGGAAGACCACAGACAGCCGCGTGTGCGCAGCCAGCTGCCCTTGGTTATAGGAATGTGTGTTGGGGGTTCAGCCCACCACCACCACCAGGTGTATGCTGTGGGCATGCCTCACCTGACCAAATGGTGTGTAAAACTGGGAGGTGAGGAGGCCCCAGAGACAAGTAACTGCCCCAGGTCCATGGATAGTGCTGATCGGAAGGCTTGAAGCAATTGATGTAAAAGTGACACTCAGACTGGCAAAGCCTCAGGAGGAACATGGAGCTGCAAGGTGAGATTGAAGTGATGATGATCAAGGTGCCCTACAAATCACACGTTCAAATTGCAGCTAGCTGCATTCTTTATTGATGTGTGAACAGAGTGATCAACCAATAAGAGTCACAAACAACTTTCCTTGATCCAGATGTTGGGCAGAACCTGATGGTGCTGGAGACGTTGCGGGGAGGCCTCAACGTCTCCATCTCCTCCCCGCATGATGAGACGGACACATGCCCTTTTCAGCATCCCAACTATGGAGTCCAACAAGAACATCTTAGAAAACAGCAAACATGTTCCTGGTGCACTGCCCTCTAAGTGTGCTTGCTGTCCTCTGTGGCAGCATGACGGCCTTTCACGTGGTGATCATGGCCATAGCTGGGACAGGCATATGTGTGCCTTGTGCAAGATCAACAGCCCGATCACAAGATACAACTAGTGCCAATTACAAGTGCAGAAACTGTAACATATGCATGTGAACCTGGACCTACCTTGGCTACTGCCACCAGACTTGCCCCCCAATTATTCCCTGTTAAAGGATGTGAACTTAACACATTCCATTCACAGGGACTCAAAAGAATCCAGTGACATTGATTCAAGTAACCATCTACCCAAATGGCCTTCCCTAGATGTGGTGGCTCTTTGTCAGGCTCACTCACTTGAACTGAAACATGGTACACCCTTACCTGTGAGCACCATGGTAGGCACAGGAGGTTGACTGGCTAGAAATCACTTATATATGTTTACCGTCACAGGGAGGTGCAAACTGACCAAGTGTAGCTACAGTCACTGATGCGGCCATGATACTCCATATAGTTCTAGGTCTGATTAATGCATGCATCCCAGGAGGTCAGCATCTGCTGGCATGCATTAGCTGTACATCCACCACGGAAATCAACATAGCATAGCCAGCCATCAAAGGGGACATCACTAACTCAATTAGACATCTGCACTCTCACTGTATTAGCAATGTGTACATACACAGGTATGGCTTACTCATTGAGACAAGCATATGCCACTGGCTGGATAAACACAGTATCTGCACCTACCTGAGTGTAGCAATGGTGGTGCCTTGCAGCTGCCTCAGACTGTTCTGCCCGCCATGGGGGACATCTGTGGGAGAGATGCAAGAGAGCATGCAAAGCCCCCACCCTTAGGGGCTGGACAGGTGAACCACACGTGCACCACACGTGCACCAGCCTGCACTGGCGGTGGTTGTGGAATTGGAGGGACTGGCCTCTGCACAACTGAAAGTGCGAGGGGTCATGCCACGCACCACCACCATTGTGGTGACAGGGGAGGTTGGCACCCCAGAGAATGGTCATTCTGAACTGCTACACAGAGGTGAAGGCTGAACAGCATGGCCAAGAGGGTCCACACTGGGGTAAACAAAACCCAACCCTGTCAACTCTGAACTGGCCACCAGTGAGCTTTCTGGATGCTCAGCCTCTGCTTCGCCGCTATAGTAAAGGGGCCCACTAGAGGGGGCATACCCTTGACACAGTCCAAAGGTGGGTAGAATCAATTTCCTGAAACTGAAAACTGTAGCCATGAATGTGGGAAGGCTGGGAAGGCTGTGTGGGTCCACCCAGGCAGAGCCACAGTTCAGGACCAGGAATCATTCAACACGATGAGGGTGCGTTGCATGCACAGATGGACTGGGTTCCCACTCTGGCAACAACAGGAATGTCACATCAAAGAGTGTGAGCACCAATGAATACACCAAAATCGTAACTTAGGAACAGAGTAATCACTGGAGGTGAAGTAAACACATTGCCACCAGAGCACATTAGTCATTCTGGACACAGGGGTTAGGTTGTCCTGGCCTGCGGGCACATGCCGAGCATTGATGGCAGGCATACAAGTCTGGCACACCCACTGTCAGGTTGCCCGGATGCATGGCTACCTGTGGGGGACACCAAGGGAGGAGGGAAAGGGATGGGGAGTGAAAGTACAAGTTGGGGAGCTGATGAGAAGGAGGAAAGTGGGAAACAGTGACTGGGGTGAGAGGAGATGGAGGGCATCATGGGAATCTGGACAGTGGAGAAAGAGAGTGGGAAGCAAGGAGGAGATTTGCTCTGGGGGAAATGAGGGGACAGAAGGGGGCTATTACAGTGAGTGAGAGCTGAGTGAACGGGGAAGAGAGGAAGACAGAGACAGAAGGAGAAAACAAGATTGAAGCAGGGGCAGAGTGGCCAGGTGGCACACTGATGGAAATATAGAACAGGTTGGGGTGAAGGAGGACAATAGGGGGGTACGGTGAAGTGCAGACTAAGAAAGAAAGACCACCTGCTAAAATTTCTTATCAGCTTCTCATCCCCCAACCCACATGGTCAAGACACAACGGCAGGCAAACCAGGTCATCACACCTCAGCTGGCACATCCCCCTCAAACACTTGCAAGGACAACAGATGAACAGATGCTGTGGAGAGGGGGTGATGTTTCATATACATGTTTCCACAATATGCTGTCACATACAGTGCAGTCACTCATAGTGCAAGATTTGCACAACAATTTCAAAAAGAAAATCTATGTGAGGAAGGCATGGTATCACTTGTAGACACAGGCACAATGGATACAGGTTTCGAAAAACTTTATTTTCACTTTTTATTGGGTTGGTAGAATTCCTAACTGGCTCTAACTCTGAAATGGGAGTAATCTCCACCATCAACAATAACCACTACGTCCAAGTCAGTCTGGTCAAAATAAAAAGGCCTATACAAGAAAAACCTAACCTTGCCCTCCTTCTTAGAATAACAAATGTGTTAAGGGAATGCCAAATGAAAATAGTGTGTTCAAAGAAAATGTCAGAATGACTTCAGCACTAACTCCCTTCCCTAGGTTCAAGCCTACGGGGTCTAGAGAGTCTCTCAAGCAACAAAGGATGGGTGGATGGCACAGTTCTGTCAGTCTTGCACTCTTTGGGTTCATGGTACAATTCAACAGTTCAATCTTAGGCTTTTAACTTCTGGTAGTTCCATCACTTCTTGCGGCTTTGCCCACCTTGCCTTCAATACTTAGCTCACACTTGCAGCACCAATGCCTCTTGGTACTTGTAGATATTATGTTCTTTCACTTGACTTCTTGACTTTTTCAACAGTTATTATATTTTACTTTTGCCCTTCTGGCATGTTTCACAGTTCACAAATCTTCCAAAGTTCCTATATTTTATTTTTGCCCTCTTGGCATATTTCACAGTTCACAAATGTCACTTTCCTCTTATTCATAACCAACACTTAGAGAGACTAGAGGGAATATTTTTTTTCTCAGGACCTCTTTAAAACAACCCTCAACACATAAAAGACCAAGAATATACCACACTAATGCTTAAAGGGTCCCTTGCTTCTCCAGTACCTTGTTACTGACTCATATATGCATGCTTTTTAGTTCATTATATCACAACATACTAATTCCAAGCAATTTTCTATCAAAAATATATATTTATTTACTCTCAGTAAAAGCATCACTAAAAATACAATCACAATTTTCTCTAATACAAATTATTACACTATTACCTAAGATCAATTATTGCACATTTTTCTCTATTTTTGGCCTCATTGGCCACAACAAAACAAGAACCTCTAAAACAGGCTACTATCTAATACATTTCTTTACTACCAAATAGTTCATCAGTAGAGGACAGACTCATCAGTTCTTAGTCAATTTTTTGTGTCCTCCCCTTTCTTTACTGGGTTAATATCCCCATATTAGATGTTCTAATCATTCATACTCATATCATCCATACATTCTCTCATTCTTTAATCCACACTACCCAACATGTTTCTTTCCTATACCGATTTATACAATTCAAGGAAATTCTTCAGGGGTTAATTAACATATAGTAGCAGTCTGTTATACAATGACCAATTGGTCTTCTTATGCTCTCTAGACTTCTTGGTCCAGACTCTTGAGTTCCACTGACGTCTATTTCATTTCTGAGCCAGATTCCCAAAGGACGCAGTATCTGTGAGAAGCAAGTATATGAAGAATGGATTTCATTATTAAACCAACTTCCTTGTAGTATTTATTACTACATTTAAGTTATTTAATTTATCAACAATAGGATTAACTTCCTTCATTCATTTGGTGATGACATGCACGACTTAGTAGAGAACATTAATACGACACAACATCAATTCTTAAGGAGGTATACCCTTATTCTAGTATCCTACCCTCTCCATATTACACAGTAATTCCCCTGTTCTCACATGGGTTATTTATTAAGATATTTGTAGTTTCTCTAGGTTCGCAGTACAGTGGAAGTACAGTATTTACCTTTTAGTTGTAGTAGATTGGTTGTTTATTTTATTCCATCCCAATGTCTGTCCCATACACAGTATGTTATTTAATTTCTGTGGTCACCTATTTTGAAACATACAGGTACAGGGATGTATCTTACTAGTATTCCCAAAAAAAGGGCTAATGATTTATGTCTTTTTAATGTTATTTGAAATATCACTTAATGTTATGCTTGAAGGTGTACCTTTTATAGAGGTTCCCATAATTCTAGAACACAATCAGCTACGTCTGTAGTTTCATAGTTCTTTCCGGCTTCTCCCAGATTTTCATTTGAATTGGAGGCTTCCTTGTCCCCTAATCGAGTAGGGTGAGAAAGATTTATATATCTTGTTTAGCGCTAAATGACAATTTCGGGCTACTTGATAACAGAGGCATACTTACAAATTATGCTCACACTCGTCCCGAATTCACTTATAGTTTTCCTTCGGTACCATGAAATTCTCTAAGTGTGGGCACCTACCAAGAAAAAATGTTTGTTCGGTCAGATTTAAGTCACCCGCGCTATTTCGTGACCCTCCTCTAGTTTACCCTTCATCAATTCCACTATCTTTCTTACCTTATATTTCCATGGCTAAATGACTTTGCCTCGCGGTTCAATACCGGCGTTCACTTGTCTCTTTCAGGTTTTGCCGTCTCTTCTTACACCGTTGGAGGGGCTCGTTCGCATCCGGTTCGTTCCTCTTTTCGGCTCGCAGCCATTTCCGTGTTCTTTTATGCCGACCTGTTAGAGGGCACGCTTCCAGTCCTCCAGTGGGATGCCGTTGCGTCATCGTCTCGAAAACAAAGGTCCTTTTTTCTACCTTTGCGAGTCTGTGTTGTACAGATCTGTTACCACCGATCCTGCTCTGTTCGTAAGGCTTTTGTTTTTTACTCATATAATGTTTAAGCTCAGCATGTACTTGTCCATGTCCTCTCCCACTGTTTTTCATGCTAAATCCACCGGGCGAGGAAATCTGCATTATTCTGTTTTCGTTTAGTTATCTGTTGTTTTTCCGACTAATGCTTACCACGTTTATGCGCGTTTCTGCTGCCGTAGCACTTGCAGCTCCATTTGATGCACCTTTCTGTGTGGAGTCGACTCCAGTCTCCATTTCCATTTCATTTGTGTTTTCTCATCGATTACTTTTTGAACAGGGACTTGCAGCTTATGCATACATTTTTTGTGTTATCCACATCATTATATCTATTTGATGCATGTAATCACTCAACTTGTTCATTGAGTCCTATCTCGCAGCATTTAGTAAGGAAGATTAGTTCCTTTTCTTTCATTTGTAATTTCCTCCTGTCGACATTTGCATCATTACTCTCCTTTACCTGGTACACCACAGACCACTTCAATTCTTCTGCCTTATGGATCATTTCTATAAAATGTCCTACCATTGGTGCAGAATGGATTCTATTTCTTATGCAGCTCTTATGTTCCGTTATCCTGGTTTTTATTTTTCTTTCAGTCTTCCCTATATAGATTTATTTACAGGGGCACCATATCACGTAGACAACAAATTTGGAGTTGCAATTTGTTAGTGTCTTTTGTTTCCAATCGCTCTTGAGGTCCAGATCTATTTGGGTAGATTTCTTTGTTTGTGGACAGCACATACAGCTGCCACATGGCACATGTCCCTCCGGTGCTCTCATTCCCCAACTCTCTGTGATTGTAGGTTGAATTTTATATTGCTTAGTAATGTCATTACGCATTATTTGGTCCCTCACAGTCTTACTTCTTCTAAAGGCTATTAGTGGTTTTTCCATTGGGCTTTTCCCTTTTTTCATGATCGTCCAGTTCCGGTATATGATTTTTCTAATCCGGTTTGACAAATTACTGTACGTATTCCTCTTATTCAACTTTCTTTCCTTAGCTCGACTTCCTTTGATCTGCGCTTGCAATATCTTCCAAATTCCAAAAACACTCACAGAGACTTTCAAATGGGTGACTTCATTTCGCAGGACTTCTCTGCTACTTTGTATCACAATTGTTCTCTTCATTTTTGTTTTATCAGCACACGCGCAACCTTCAACTTCCAAATTGCATTAACTTTCTCTTTAACATCAAACACACTTTTGTTTCCCTCGATAACTCCCTTGGCTATGTTATTTGGATTTCTTTCATCTCTTTCTTGCAGCTGAAGGCTGTTACCAACACCTCTTCTGCTCCTCCCTAACTCTGCCATTAACCCAGGAGGGCCGTGGCATGCTTTCTGGCAACTTGAAGGTTTATTTCCTCTGCTTGCTTGTCTTTGCTTTTCCAACACTCACGGCCTCCTGAAAGCATGGAAATCTTGCCTGACTTTCTCTTTATACTCTCAACTGTCGATCAGCCTGTTGGCCTTCCACCTTCCACAGCCTGGTTCGCATCAGCCTCGGAAGAGCTGTTCTTTCTCGTACCCAGCCGCGCTCAAACTATGCGTGTTCATGCCACCTTTTATCTTCACAGGTATTGCTAATAAGTGGCAGATGTACATTGTTAGAGTAACGTGCCTGACTCTGCCTGGCCTCATTACAGGGACATGGCCAATGCAAGTCAGGGGGGGTAATCTGTCTAACCTCATTCTCATCTTCCTTGGTGCAGTACTTTTGTCAAGGTAACGTGGGCGAAATTATGGGAGTTGTAGTTTCCCATAAAATAAGCAGGGATAGGGGTTAGATGGGTTGTATAAAAAGGGGGATAACTTGTCTCACCATTGGGTGCTCCTCCCCTCCTCCCTGAGGACCCCCCACCCAGGTGATCCTTCCTCTCTTGTCCACTCTCAGGGTTGGGATCCAAAAGCGATGGCCTTTCCATGGCCACCTGAGTATGGGATCCCCGGGGACTAGGTTGTGAAATACTCTCTGGTTTTTCACATATGCAATACATTGAAGATGAGAGAACATACCAAAAACCAACAGTAAACAACAAGTGACTTGTACGTGGAACACAGTTAAATGCTCTCAGTTGTCCAAGCAGTACCAATCTAGATGATCCAAGTGCATTAAATCAGTGCTGTGGAGTGTAGGGGGACATACGGGCAGGCTGTCCTGCCATGTATGTGCAAGTCAGCTGATGTACACCCACCTTATGGCCAGGCACCGTGCTGGCCAAAACAAGTTCTACTCCTGAAATCCAACATAGCCATGGCATGTAGTACAAGACTTCCATGGGCCAGCATGGTGCTTCCAGCACTGCAATCTGGGGTGGTATATTGCATGAGGTGTGGCCTATGTATGGAATGGCAAAGGCAAGCAGCGACATCTTTATGGTAGGGCAAACGAGGCACATGCCACAGGTCCCCATTCAGAAGGGTCCCATCTGTCACCAAATTTGGAGGGACAGGAAGAGGTACACATACTTACCATATACTTGCCATAGACTTGGCATAACTCATTGCAAAATGTAGTTGTGTCATTCTTGTGCCCAGTATCTTTAGTGGAACAGCACAGTTTCTCTTTCATTGTGAGGCTGCAGGCAGCACACGCTAACTGGTGATTCGGATTTTCAGTTGAGGTGGATGACTTACCGATGGGTCCTGGCCTTAGCTTTGCTTGTACTGCAGTTTGCAAGAAATAACGGACCACAGCTCTCCATAATGACCTTGTTTTTCTTTATTTTCATTCACTTCAGCCTAGTACCCGAACTCTGATTGGGTGGTTGTCTTTGAAAGAGCAGGACAAGGTAGACCCATACATTGCACAATCATTTTTTGAGATGGCGTTTTGCAGCAGGTAAAAAGAAAGTTACGAAATCAAATAGGATTATGTATAATTAGATCACTAACGATATCTACATGTTGTTGGAAACTGAGCCCCCCAAACCATGGCAATAAATGCCTCAGTTATTAACTCAGAAACCTATTCACCGATTAGATAGCTAAACAGGTTCAGCACTTGCTGCTGCAATCTGTTTGCTATCTACACGTCACAGGTTCGAATCCTGACAAGGCCAACTCAGCCTTTATCCTTCCGAGGTCGATAAATGAGTACCAACCTCAATTGGGTGATATTGTATGTAAATATGTTGTATGTAAAGCGCTATATGAATAACACTTCTCAAGAGAGATATATCTGCGCACTGTGTAAGGACAGTTTGATTCCCAGGTAGTCAGACTCAGCCTTTCATCTGTTTTAAGCTGTTGAGCTGAACTCATTTGTTTGAGTCTACATTCGTGGATAACTAGGTTAGTCCTTCTTGTGTGGTGCATGAAGCTGTATTTTCCGTCACCTAATAGGTGTGGATTTCACAACATGTCATGTTTTAGTATGTGCACACTAAATAGCTGCATCACTGCCCCACTCTCTCTGATTTTCCACTGTCAGCTGTGAATTGGTGGGAAACATTTGAATAAATCCTGGAGTCTGGCATGGGTTTGCATTCCACATGGGTCCCATGTACTCCCTAAACTGGAGGAGCGCCCATCCTTACCTCTTCTTTATTGACTCACTGTCATTGCCCTCGCTTCACTAGCTTGTCTTTCCCATATATTCTGTCTCTCCTCTCTCCATCCCCCTGAATTCCTTCTTTGACATTGCTTCCAGCCTCATTGCCTTTTCCTTATCGTGTCTTTTCTTTGCTGGCCCCCTCAGTGTCGGTGCCAGTCTCTGCTCTATCATTTCTTGCATCTTCCTACAATATCTCTGGTTGTTTACTCCTTTCTTAATTCTCTTCCTATCCATTGGTATGTGTGCCATCTCCATTGTCTGCCCCCTTTTACTGCCACTTCTGTTTCATGCGCCCTCTCTTGACTTTGCCTGATTTTCACTGTTCCTTATTGTTCCATACCCTCTGTTTGCCTCGCTCCCCCTGTCCTTGACTCTCTATTCTGATGCCCTGACTCACCTTCATTGACTTTAACTTCTGTCTCCGCTCTTGAATGAGTCACTTCTCTGTCTCTCTCTCTCACCTTCCCTATCGCTCACACTATCTCTCTGTCTCGCTCTGACGCTTCTACTCACTCCCACTCCCACTCTACCTCTTTCTCTCACCTTTCCTCTCACCCATACTCACTCCCTACCACACTCTATCACTTCCTGGTCGCACCCTCTCACTCTTATTATGTCTTAACCTCCTTGCCTATCCTCCCAATGTCAGTTTTTCTCTCCATCTCTCTGCTCCTCTATGATCGCTAGTGTGCCAGGGCACTAGCAGCAGGGCTACATGGGTCGATCAGTTGCTCTTTGATTTTCATGCATGTCCTCATGACAGTGTCTGCTGCTAAACGATTAACTGACAGGCTATAGACGGACAAGGGGAAGCATGTGCTGATAGTCCATGCCCTGGTGACATTGACTTCTGAGAAGATTATTGTTGAATAAGGTTGAATAAGGTAATATGTCTGAAGTACATTATACATAACAACAAGCTGCATTCCTGTGCCAGATAATAACTACAAAGAGTTGTCTTTAATACACATATGCTTCTTGGTTCCATCTAAGTCTTGAAAGTTGCACAATCCACATGACAGTTTGTAGAGATTGCGCATAATCCCATGTCAGTTGTGGCATAAACCAGACCTGGCTTTCAGATGCTCATCACGTTGTATTCTGGTACTTCCTGTACTTTTAAGGTGCCCAGGAACTCTAAATGATGTACTAAAAATGCCTATTAAAGAACATAATGTGAAACCCTATTTCAGCAGATTTGTAAGAAACAACAGTACATGAAGTAGCGATACTTGGTGGGCAAATTGGTTAGTAGTTTGTCTGGCATTGTCAGTGGCATAAGGATTATAGCTTCCCAATAAAATCTTTTTACATGTTTCCTTCTTGCTTAATGGAATGAGTTGCTTTTTATCCAAGTGGTAACATGCAGCTAGTCCCTCTAACTTCTGCAATAATGTTTGAGTGATAATTACTGATGTATTGTATTGTATTGTATTTTATTTGGTAATTTATATAGCGCTCTTTCCACATATGTATGGCCTCAATGCGCTTTTTCTGGATTGGAACGTCCTTGGTGACCATAGTCAATGTGCTGGAAAGTTCTAGAAGTTTAGGTTAGGAGATGCGTGTGTACATTTCTGCCGGTCTAGGTCTTGGGTGACTGGCTAGGCTTGACTAAGCAGCCTGAAAGGTCCAGGCACGTGGGAACGCGCTGTTGGAGGTTGCGATAGAGTGCGATTGTTGAGAGAATCGATGTGTGACCGGCGATACTGAATTTCTTTTCGTTGGTAGTCACTGTATGCTAGTGGAAGAGGTGTTGAGGTACGTCAGGTGTTTTCAGTGTGGACAGCTATGTGTGCTGCTAGACCGGAAAGCATAGCCGTAGTGCGTACTATGGTCCATGGGTGCTTGGCCATGCCTGCGGCCTGTGTCCACAGATGTGGTGTAGAGATACGTACCGGAAATCTTCAGGTATTATACATACCATGGTCTTCAGATTTGTTCGGCTGGTGCGATCCCCATTCGGAGCGGATGGCGTGGTCTCGTCATTCGTGGTCTCTCTAGTGAAAAGGGTCAGAGGATGTACTGAGCGTGGGTGGGTTTATTGCAGTGTGCCTTAGCAGGGGTTGCAGGCTACCCTGGACTGTTTATCTCATTTTTCGTGGAAAAAACAAGAGTGTTTAGGGGTCTAATGGGTGGCGAGCGCAGGTGTGATTATTGCTGGTGTGCCCCAGCGAAGGCTGCTGGCTTACCTGGTGTACTTGTCGGGTGTGAGTGTTTTGTTGCGCATGGGGTGATAGTGTGTCAGGTGAAGTGCTGAGAAAGCTGCTGGCCCCTGTGTTGTAATTGGTGCAAGGGGTGGTTTTTCGGTGGTGTAGTCTCGAGGTACCAGGAATCAGCGGAATATTGGGAAAAGCCAGGGTTAGGCCCTTCCTGAATTTCAAATGGTTTTCAGTGTTGCGAATGTGTAGCTGTAGGGAGTTCCAGATGACTGACGCTTGGACGGAAAAGGAGGAACTGTCCAGCCTTGCAGAGTTGTGATGTGGGATCACTAGGCAAAATGCTGTGCAAGATCTAAGGTCCCTAGAGGTTCAGTAGGGAAACATTTTGTCTTTGAGAAATTCTGGGCCGGTGTTGTGGACTGCGTGGTGGGTGATACCCATGGCATTAAAGGTGGTGCGTCGAGCAATTGGGAGCCAGTGGAGGACTCTTAGAGTAGGGCTCATGTGTTCTCTGGTGGGCAGGTTAATGAACAGGCGTGCTGTCGCATTTTGGATTCTTTGGAGCTTCCTTAGTTGAGATGCCGGGGCTCCTAGGTAGAGGCAGTTTGTGTAGTCTAGGTGGGAAAGGATGATGAAATTGATGGCTGAGAAACGGTGGGGCTAGGTGAGGTAAGGGAAGATACACCTGAGAATGTCTAGGTGGTAGAAGCAAGTTTTGGATACAATGGTGGTGCGTTGGTTGAGGTATAAGTCTGAGTCCAACGTGCATCCAAGGTTTTTTAACACGTTAGAGATTGCCTGTGTTTGTCCTAGCGGTTTGCGTCATGCTATTTGTTGGGGAAGGAGCGCTGTATTCCCCCAAACTAGGATTTCAGTTTTCCCAGGGTTGAGGATGAGGTGGTTGGTCGTATTCTAGTGGTCGATATTAGAGAGGCACGACGACAGGTCTGGACTGCCAGAGCCTTGGGATTTTGGGATTTTGAGGATGGTCTGGGTATAGTCTGCATAGTTGTAGCAGGTAAGATTTTGCGAGCGGATGATTGTGAGAAGGGGATATAGGTATAAAGTGAAAATTAGGGGTGAAAGGGATGCTCCTTGAGGGACATCTTTACTTACTAGTCGTGATGTGGATGTGAACTGATGGAGGTGCATGATTTGTAATCGATTTGAGATAAAGGAGCATATCCAGGAGAGGGATGTGCCTCTGATTCCTAGTGTTTGTCGTCTGTCTAGTAGGATGGAGTGATCGATGGTATCAAAGGCTGCAGAGAGGTCTAGCAGGATGAGAACAGTGCAGCCTCCTGCATCGGCTGTTCTTTTTAGGTCATCCCAGATGGAGACTAAGGAAGATTCTGTTCCCCTTAGTGGTCTGAAACCTGATTGTACAGGGTCTATGAGTTTGTTGGCTTCGGGAAATTGGCCAAGCTGTTTGTATGCCGCACCGTCCATGAGTTTGTCAATGAAATGCGTATTGGATATAGGCCGGTAGTTTTGGTGGAGGAGTGGGTCGAGTGTTGTTTTTTTGAGGACAGTTTTGATGTAGGATGTTTTTAGGGCTTTCGGGAAAGATCCTGATGTGAGTGAGTGGTTAAGGATTGTGCTTTCGACATTACCTGCACAGTTCGCAGTTAGGATGTTTTTGAAGATTGAGGGTGGGCAGAGGTCCTCAGGGGAGCCTGATGGGCGGCTGGCTGCTGCAAGCAAGAGGAATTCTTGATGTGTGATGGGAGAGAAAGAGTTGAGGAAATCTATCTGCGAGGGGATTTGGACAGTGGTCTGTGGGCGAGTGGGAGGCGGCATTATACGTTTTAGTTTAGAGATGATGGTGGAGTGTCTTTCTTTGGCGGCATTGTAGAAGTGGAGCGAAAGGGTGTCGCATAGGGCTTGGGAGCTTGGAGGGGGTAGGCTCCAGCATGCAGGGGATTTGAATTCGGCTATGATTCTATGTAGTTCCTTTCTCGGTTCGCGAGCATTTAGGATTCGATTCCCATAGAATGTTTTCTTGCTTTTATTGATTTCCGTCTGTGTATTCTGGTTGACCTTGCTAGGGCGGTATTGTTCTGGGCTGACGGGTCGGCTCTCCAAGCTCGTTCCAGATGGTGCTTGAGAGTTTTGAGTGATGTGAGATTTGTGGTGAACCACCTAGGCATTGGTCCTGATATCTGTGAGGTCCGTTTAGTAGGGGTGAAGGGTGTGATGGCATTTGTAAGCCAGAGGTTGAAGGATTCGATTACTGGAGGTCCTCCCTGGAGGTGAAGTGTATGGAGAGAGTTGAGAAGTAAGTGCTTTAGATCTGGGGTGATTACAACTTTGTTCCATAGTGGGAATGTAGAGGGGGTGGTTGGCGGAGGCCATGTGTGACCTTGACCGGTTTGCTCAGAGGTATGGAGAAATACAATGCTGAATTATCGATCCATGACATGGGGAGGGGAGCTGGGTAGATATGTTTCTGGTGCTGAAAATCGCATTGAGGGTGTGACCTCTCATGTGGGTGGGTTTGGAGATGTAGTGTTTTCAGGTTGAGTGATTCTAGGTTGTCTGTGAGCGACCTGGTCAGAAGGTTTGACGTGGAGTCGAACCATATGTTGAAATCCCCTAGGATGGTGAGTGTTGGCTGTAGGATGAGGCTGGCGGCCAGTGCTTCACCAAATGGGTCAGCAAAGTTTTTGTTGTAGCTGGGGGGGGGGTCTGTAGATGAGGAAGAAACTGTGTGAGGTGGAGGGTGTGTGTTGGAGTTTTACCAGGAGGGATTTGTAGTCTGTGGTGCTGGTGCAGGTGTTCTTGGTTATTAGCTTGAATTGGTGTTTGTGTAATATTGTGAGCCCCCCCCCCCTTCGTTATCTGTTCCGGACATGAGATTGTAGCCAGGTAAGAAGGTCTCATGTACGAGGGGTTCGTAGTCATCAGAAAACCAGGTCTCAATGATGTAAAGGATGTCTGGGGTTTCATCCGTGATGAGGTTGAAGATGTGGAAACTGACCTGGCATTGATGAGGGTGCAGGTTATTTGGTGGGTTGCCCTCGTGGGTGCTGAGTGGGTAGAGTTCAGGGGGTAGTGTGGGCTGAGGTCGGGGCGGGCAGTGCAAAGGGTGTGACATGGTGAGAGGTGGTGGTGGAGTGTGGAGGAGAAGGAACAACTGGAGTGTGGGAAGAGGGAGAGGAAGTGGGGGGGATAGGGCTAGTACTGGGTTAGGTTTGGGTGTGAAGGTTTTGCTTCTATACTGCGGTGGCAGTGGTTGTGAACTGTATTGGTGGAAGGACGTTGCTAGGGCGGGTATAAGGTGCCTTTAGCCTCAGCCTTTCCTTTACTTTTGAACAGTACTCGGTGTGCGGGTGAGAGTGGGAGGGACTCTGGAGTTTGGAGTTTTGGCTAGGGCTGCTCTTGCTGCACTAAGGCTGGGGAACAGGGAGTTGGAGGTGCTGTGTAGTTGGTTGGACAAAGAGTTAGCGAGAGGTGTCGGTGGGTGGATGGTGGCGGGGTGGTGCGTGGTGGGCATATTATGTGCCTCGCTGCGTTATCCAATGTGTTCCGGGAGGCGAGGTTCTCTATTACCTCTCTCCATCTTGCCTCTCTTAATTGCATGATCTACGGGTGGGGGAGAGTGGGACAGGGTTGGGAGGGTTTGTCTGGTGAGGGTGGGGGATGGGTTAGGTGAGAGTGTTGAACATTGGAGGTGCGCAGTAGTCGGGAGGTGAGCTGTGTGTTGTCGGGGGTAGGGCATGACTGTGGGGGTTCTCATTGGGCCTACTGGTGTGCCAGCGTGCTGCTCTGCTTTGGCCAGTGTGTTGCATGGTGACTGTCTGGACTATGGCACTTCATTGTCTGAGTTCCACGAGGGAGGCTGGGTTTCACTGAGCATTACAATATGGGTTACGGGTTTCAGACACCCACTGTGGGCTACTTCTCGAGTTTGAGGATCCTTATCTGTTGCTGCTGTGGGGGAGGCACCCTGGCTTTTGCATCTGCAAGCACTCACGCAGCTCCAAATGGCTATTGAAATCTGCATCTTCTCTCAGTGCAATTAAATCTCTTGCCCCCTTTCTAAACTGTTAAGTGCATTTATGTGAAGCTTGTTTGCTTTTAAGGAATTTCACATTTTCTTCAGATTCTGCAGAATCTTATTTTTAACATATTTCTGTAATGATTTATATATTTGTCAGGTTGTATTATATATTTTTAACAATTAGACCGACACTGAGAAGATGTATTGTAAAGTGCCTAAATTGCAGATTGTGCTCAAATCCCAGCACCATTACTTAACTAAAGTGTGTGACCTTGTGCAAATTATTTTCTTTTGCCCGGCCATGTCTGCCAAATTTGTGAGTCTGTAGAAGTGATTAAGTTTACAGTGTATGCTTTTTCGAAAAAGCCACATTCATTGTTTAACAATAATAATAAACAACTTTTCTATATGCAAATTAATGGTCACTGTCATACACACGAACCTAGAAAAACACCACGTAGACCTATCTTCTCTGGCATTCATTCTGCCCTGGAACCACTCTCAGAATGTGCTGATGTGTACTTAAGATCATTAGTGGCACACATGAAATCCTACGTCCAAGACACTACAGCCGCCATTCGACTGGTGCAAGGGTTTGAATCTGATGCCATGCATGACACACTTGTAAGCCTAGACATTGTGTCGTTATATACGATGATCCCTCAGCCAAAATCGCTAGGAATGCTGCAGTAATAGCTACACCTGAAAGGCACCCCTCAATGGTTCACTGAACTCATTCCTACTCTGGATTGTGGTAATAACTCTAACCTAGAACTACTTCATGTTATTCGAAACATTTTATCGACAAATCCACAGCACCACAATGGGAGCCACGGTTGCACCCAGTATAGCCACACTGTATGTTGAAATTGTGGAAAAGTTACATCGACAAAGCCTTACTAATATGGGCTGGTTTAACAAGGCTGAGATCAAGGGCTTTGTTGTTTGGCTTAACAACCAAGACAGAGGTCTTTAATTCATGATAATGTGACACATTGCAGATACACTGCCTAGACATAACTATGTTTGCAGAAGTAGAGAAAAAGACATTGGGCCTCGTTATGTGGTGGGCGGTAAGGGATTACCGGCATCGGTAAGGGCACCGGTGCCGGTAATCCCTTACCGCCCTATTACGAGTTCCCTTTGGGGGTCCTTCCTTAACGCCTGTTTTTTTCAGGCATTAAGGATGGGACCCGCAAAGGGACTCTAGAGCTAATAACGGTACTGCAATTTGCGGTACCGTTATTAGTGCCTTCCCCATTCCCATTGAGCCCTATGTGGGCTCAATGGGAATGGGGAATGGCCCTGGTGAATGGAGAATTACCGGTCCCGCCAACCTTGGAATGGACCGGTAATTGCTCCATTCACCAGGGCGGAGTCGGAGCGAGTTTGGAGGCAGCCATGGCGCTAATAGTGCCATGGCTACCTCCAACCTTGTAATGAGGCCCACTGTCAGTATGTATTTATTTATTTATTTATTTATTAGCATTTATAAAGCCTGCAGCAGCCTTTAGACATTGTGGCGCTGTTAAAGAGATACTTGCTGGTTGCAAAGCATACAATAAGCTTCGTGGTTACATACATAGGATGTAGAAAAACATAGTTACAAGATACATCTGAGTAGCGAATAGGGGAGTGTGCGGGAGCAGACTAGGGATGGCGAGGCTGGGTGGGAAGTGGAGAGGCTAAGGGGGTGGGGAAGCTGAAGGAGCTATCTGAATCGGGTGGTTTTGAGGGTTTTGCCAAAGGTGGACAGGGATGGTTCCGCTCTGAGTGCATTGGGTAGGGCATTCCATAGTTTGGGTGCTATGTGAGAAAAACCTAGGCTTCCGGCGTTAATTCTTTTGATGGGGGGGATTCAGAGTTGGTTGGCGTGGTGACTTCTCAGATTGATGCATTTGTGCGTAAGGGTGAGGATTTTGAAGTTGACCCTTTCCTTGACTGGGAGCCAGTGGGCA
Organism: Ambystoma mexicanum; assembly: GCF_040938575.1. Lineage (NCBI taxonomy): Eukaryota > Metazoa > Chordata > Amphibia > Caudata > Ambystomatidae > Ambystoma > Ambystoma mexicanum. The sequence continues at coordinate 1,375,203,776 of NC_090923.1, forward strand.
GCCCGCCTAGCCTGAGTAATGTGGTCTCTTGGGAATGCTGAGGGCAGCGCAAAGTGCATTGTTCTGAACTATTTGGAGCTTGTTAAGATTCTTTTCTGAGGTGCCTGCAAGGAGAGCATTACAGTAGTCCAGTTTTGCTCCTGTCATGGCACGGGCAATGGAAAGGCATGTTTGGGTGGTTAGAAAAGGTTTTATGGCAGGTATAAGTTTGGTTGTGTGGGCAGAGGCAGAGGCAATGGCACTGACCTGACGAGTCATTGAGAGGATCGAGTCAAGATAGACTCCAAGGGTCTTACGGCGGTGGAGACAGGTATGATGGAGTTGTCAATGGTAAAGTTGTCATATTTTTGGTCAAGTTTGGGTAGTATTTCCTTGGGACCTAGGAGGATAATCTCGGTTTTGTCCCCATTTAAGCAGAGACCATTGGCTGCCATCCAGGTTTGGATGGTAGTGTAGATTTGAAGGAGGGCTGCTGCGTAAGAGCCAGTGAGAGGGAGAAGTACTTGCGTATCATCGGCATAATTTGTGTAGGCTATGCCGAGCGAATCCAGCTTGTCGAAGAGTGGCTTCGTAAATAGGTTGTAAAGGGTAGGAGCAGTGCAACTCCACAGTGGATGGTGGTGGGAGCTGCATGAGCCTGGTTGGAATAGACCTTCATGGCTCTGCTCTCTAGGAAGGAGGTAATCCATAAGGTGGCTCTTTTTGAGAGGTGGGCTGCGTTGGATAGATGTGAGGTCAAGAATCTCTGATAAACAAGATCAAACACAGCGGAGAGATCTAGGAGCAGCAGGAGGGCTGGCTTGCCCTTGTCCATTATATTGGTGATTTGATAGTTCAAGTCTAAGAGGGCGGTTTCTGTGCCATGGCCTTTGCAGAAGCCTGATTGTCTTTTGGCCATGGCACAGAAACCGCGTTCTTAGACTTGAAAAACCAAATCAACAATATAATGGACAAGGGCAAGGTAGCCCTCCTGCTGCTCCTAGAGTAAAACCATATCACAAAAAAACAGATAAAATTCACTGCTTAGAGCTGATAGTTTTCACCCAAGACATACCAGGGAAAATTTCCCATTTTGGACAATTTCTCTGCCTGAGAAGAAACAGTTCTGCTAAATCACACTATGAAACAGAAGCGAGGCCCTCAAGAAAAAACTAATAATGAGAGGATACCCAAAACCACTGATTAAGAAATCTTTCAAAAGAGCAATAATAACAGAGAAGCGATTTTTGAATACAGTGGCAAAAAAGATAAGAACTTTGTAATTACATACACCAATCCAATGAAATATCTAAATCAATCAAGAAAAACTGGAACATTTCACAAGAAGAGAAGATGCCCCTGGGACCCCCGATGATGGTGTTTAAAAGAAGTAGAAACCTAAAGGACCAGGTGATGAGAAACATCATACGCCCAAAACTCCCAAAGCAAATACGTCTACTAACAATATGGGGGATGGAACTCTCAGCAGGAGATGCACCCTATGGGAAATGCAAATGTTGTACTACAACACAAAGGGCAAAAGAGGTTGACATAGGTATAGAAACCAAATGGCCACAGGGAGCCTTGACAAACTGCAATACGCAGATGGTTGTGTGTGCAATCTGGTGTCCTTGTCTCCTCTATATTGGAAAAACCATAAGAAAAGTCAAAACACAAGAGTTGCATCTGGAACATGGTTAACGAAGCACCAATGTTGGAACGCTTTCCAGCTAAAGAACATGGATGCTAAAAGGATGCGAAAACATAAAATGGGCAGCACTATACAAACTATGAAAAGTGAAGAGAGTAATGCTAATAAAGACAGGTCGTTTTGGAAAGAACACGAGTTGATTTTCTTGACCAAATGTGACCAAATTGGCATGAATGAAAATATTGAATGGCATAAGAAAAGTTAATAAACAAGGAGATCGAACCAATTCCCTGCAAAAGACTAGAGTGGACTCTAGAACAGAATGGTAAAATGCCCCTATTTGTTGAGATTAAGGCTCGAACATGTTTTGACTCTAGCAAATTAATGCTCAATGCTTATTTGTAACAGACTGGCGACCATATTCATGGGCACCTGGTAGGAAGCTATTTGTGAAATACAAGAAGCACAATTGTAAATGGAGATTACTAGCAAAACGTTTGGGTTATTCGCCAGATAATTAAGTGGAGTTATGAACGACTGCCATATTGAAACCAACTGAGCATAATAACGAGCTTGTACATGTTTAATAGCTCTACTTTGAAAAATCATGCAATTACTGCTTTGACTCTTTTGCATAATTCAACAAATTGTAAGAAGCAAAATTACGTACATATGTATTCACTCTAGTCACCAACATAGGTAAGTTGATAGGCTAGCACCAGTACATCTGAAGCACACCAGCAGAAGATGGCACCCAGTGTAATTACTGCCCGCCCTAGTATTCCATACACCCACAGGACTAGGTTATCATGACAACCAGAACAGCAACTTGCCATAACTCGAAGATAGCAAGGCTTTAATGATACTGGATACTAATATATAACCATAGGTAATTTGATGCTGATCACCAGTGTTTGGATATACATATGTGTCACAAATCCAAGACCCACCAATATTTTTAAAGATTCCAGGAACTTTTGTTCAAGCAGCACACAGGTTACCCCTAGACAATAAACCTCATAAACACTTGAAACCTGGATGGACTGCTAAAGATAGGATGGAGGAGCCATTCTTTTTTTAATGTGCTTCATAACTCAATTATACAGTACTGTTATCTCATCATATATACGACCAACATCTTATCCAAATAACCCATTCACAAGTATGTTGCAAATCCCCCAAAACAATTTTTTAGGTCTGTTTAACCGTCAACAATGCCCCAACGTGATTACGTTTACAGTGTATGCTTTTCGAAAAAGCCACATTCATCGTTCAGCATAAATAATAAACAACTTTGCTATATTAGATGGGGCCGCTTGTGACACAGATGCATGCATGAGTAACCCAGTGATGGAGAGGTCAGAATGGGCTACATCACGAGCGTCCACAGAGTCCACATGTGCGTTCACTTGTGATGCATCAGACTGCTGGGAGAGATGTGCCTCAAGGCGTCCATCTCCTGGTGGAGTTGGGTCTTTGTAACCAAAAACTCATCATGAAGTGTCCTCCTCAGGCTGTTCATTTACCGCTTCTGATTATCCTGAGTGGCCAGATGCGGTGCATCCCATGCAGATGGTTAGATGTTCTTAGCCAGGCGATGGATGTCCCTGGCCATCTCCTGCATTACCTCACCATGTCGAATGGTTGCTTGCAGCATCTGCTGCTCCCACTCTGACTGTCCTTCATGCACACAACCACCACATGTGCAGCACTGATGGTGGTGGGATGCCAAGGTCCAGGCGCATCACAGTGGGACCCCTGTCATTAGACAACAGTCCCTGCTGATTCCGCAGGCGAAGGCGATCATGCAGCCATGACCACCGTAGACACAGGGTTTACCACTGACCAGACCTGTGACTCCTGGCTCAGGTCCACAGACTCAATGGCCCCATCTTGACTGCCCACTGGGGCACTCTCCATGTCCCTCAATGTGTCCTCCACAACTGATTCTGCAGCTTCATGTGAAGAGTATGACGTGTCAGAACAGTCTGGAACCCTACCCAGGAGTGCCTGCAGTACCTGGGGAATCTCATGGGGCTGAACACCGGACCCCCCATTGGTGGTCTGCCGTGTGTCTGCCTCCTGTTCCTCCTCCACTTCTGCATCTGCTGCATCATCACCCAGACAGAGACAGACAACAATATTCTGCGGATGAGTACCTGGCAGAACATGCATATGTGCATCCCAATACATACAGACATGAAATCGCTAGCCACACATGCATCACACATTGTAACTGAGCACACTGTAACCTGTACGACACAGAGGAATGGCATTCAGTGACCTGTGCAATCATGTCAGGGCATATCAGGCTGTGCAACATGGCATGGTTTGTGGGATCAAGAGTACATACATACACACAGACATGATTGACAGTGATTCCCATCAGTGGGTGGATGGAGGTCTGTGCAACATCAGTGAGCCACAACTCTACTTCAAACTTGTTTTATTGCAACATGTCGAAGTCTGACCTGTATATCTGCTGACCCAAAATTGCATGCAGGCATTTGCGTTGCCATGATCTCCCCAACCACCATTGCAACATTGCCCCCGCCGAATATGTGGTTGGTCCTGATCTCATGCATCTCAACCATATGTGAGGAGTTTTTGACATGGAAATGTCCCAGTTGCAGGTCCACTGCTCTATTGACACTCCAAATGTGGAATGTGCAACACTGAAACAACTATTGGCCATCCACATCTTGTCCCGTCTGGAAGACACCCTCATGTGTCTATGCGCAGACATTGTTGCTCATCCCTGTTCACCGGCGGCCAGGGAATGGATGACTGTGACATCATGCACACATTGCTGTGATTCTCTGTGAGTCATGATTAGCATTCACAATAGCCTATACACATGCATGAAACTGTGAATGTGTCCTATGAGATGTATATTGCATGCAATTTCCACATATACGAGTGCTGGCACACCAGTGAAGCCCAGCAGACACTGATGTGTACTGTGACATCAACATGTACCATGCACAGAAACCATAAAACAACCTCCCGGAATGCAACTCAGGTGATGGTATTGTGCACAGTAGCTTTCATGCAGTGCCCATGAATGGATGCCAACTGCAGCCAACTGTACTCACATTCATATGTGAGCATGTCATGCACATACAATTCACACAAATGCCACTCAACAGATGTGTTTACATAGGTGTCCATGCCTCCCACACCCAGTATCTGCTTACTATTGATCATCCCACTTGCAACCTCATCGAAAAGCGTCAGCTCTTCCTCCTCTGGTGCCCCCCTCCAGTGACCTGGGAAGAGGCCATGTTGCAACTGAACTTCTCTTTAGTCCTTCCAGTTAGGTCATCTATCCACTTGTGGACCTGTTTAGCAGTGCCCCTCTCCACACCACAAGCGTTAATGAGGTCAATGACCTCCTGCCACATCCTCATTCGCTTAGCAGACATACTGGTGCTGCCAGCCGAGGAGTAGAGGTCCACCTCATGTTCCTGCGCATACCTCTTGAGGATTTCAAGCTCCTCATTGGTGAATTGATTCTTCATCTGTGGCTTCACCTGTGCGTGATCAGTGGGTGGTGCCTCATCCTGCTCTCCTGGGTGTCCCCTCTTGGCCCTTGTCAGCCCTTGGTGGTGCTGGCCCACCTCTGACCATGTCCTCGTCCTGGTGCCGGGTCACCTGTGGGCTGAGGCTCACCGTGCCCTGGGGCAGGGGCACATGTGTCCACACCACGTCCTTCTCCTTGCGCAGGGTAATGTGTGTCCTTACCACGCCCTGTCCTCTCCCTTTCAGAGCCTTCCCACTCATGGTGCCAGCAAACAAAGAAGCACACACCAAAAAATATGCAGGCTACGTGATGGACTACGTAGAGTGGTCCTGCAAGGTTTCAGGGCATCCCACAAAAATTATTATTCGTATGCTAAACCCCAAATATATGGTCTGCAATACATAGAGGGACCTCATCAAAATAAATGCATACGTGATGTGATACCGTATGGGTACCCAAACCCCAGAAATGCAGTATGCGATATTCTCAGCCAAAGAAATGCATGTGTGATGTGATACTGTATAGGCACCCAACCCCCATAAATGCAGTGTGCGATGGGTAGGGGGCTCCGCAAGGCAGACCAGGAAAGTCATTGAGGTAAGTGCTGCGAAATTAACTCAGCTGGATGAGTTTCTACAAACGTAAATCCGCTCTCTCTGTGACTTCTCGAGTACAACTAGTAATGCATGTCGCACCTCTTAAATCTCCCCATCACTGCTGTGTGCCACGTAGATGTTCCGTAAGCATGCTGCGTGCAGTGTGTAACACGTACCTTACATGCTAAGGTCCTTTACTCTGTTATCTGCTGCCTTAGATGGGCACCGAAGTTCCTCCTGCATCTATGGGATTAGTTTTGCCTCTTCCTGCCCTTGATTGCCTCCAATACTCCACATCTGCTGCTGCCTAGTAGAATGTAAGGGCCTGCTGCCTAACAGCACTGCCTTAGAGTGCAAGCTTATCTGCCATTGCCTGTTCTCCTTTATCTGACCTATGGCCACCTCATCTGGCAACTTGAGAATTCCACCTCTCTGTACCACCACCACAGCTCCACAGCATATTGTCAGGACCCAGCTCGCCCACACCTGTCTCAGGCAGAGACATTTCTATGGGATGGCAAAAGGGGCACTTGCCCCGGGCCCCCAACTTGGAGGGGGCCCCACAAGCCTGCCTGATTTAGATAAGTCAGATTCCACTTGTCACCAGACTTAAACAGCACACATCAGGATATTTGATGGCATGCTGCTGAGGGTCTACACTTATTGCCTGCCGGTTGTTCTGCCTTGATTAATTCAACATGTAATGCTGTCTGTGTTCACTGTGGTATACATAGCCAGTCTGCTCACTACTGCACAACTCCTTTAGCATTCCTTCCTTCCTGTGGGAATTATGTTGCTCATGTGAAATAGCCAAAGGTCTAATGCATATTAATGTTTCAGAAGTTAGCTCAGTGTGTTAAGCATTCATTGCAGATATGTGTTTATATGCAAGATTAGAACAGCACATTCCAGCAGGGGTGGCTGAGCCTTTTCCTATGAACGAAGTTCATAAACCTGCCTGCATATGTACTTTGTTTTGGAGCACCAAAGGTGGTGTTATCAGCAAGGTAACTGCACCAGATAGGTGTTGCTATACAAACTAAGATATGCTATGATGAAGGTCTAGAAATTGGCTTGTTCAAATGGGGTGTTGTAAAACTCAGGTAATCACCTCCAATGATGAGCATAAACTGTTAGTCAAAGAGGTGAATAAGTATCCAAATTTAAGACTGTGGAACCAAAGTGGTCATGCTTGTATCCTGGCTTCGCCAGCAGACATTACAGTGATCCTGGTCAAATCATCTAATATGTCTAACATCACTATGCAGTCTTCTGTGAGGTTTGCCTTCTCGCATGCTGGTGGCATCGTTTAGCCCATTACTTGATCTTTCTTCTTATGGAGGCCATTTGAGGGGCAGGTGTGGTAGACAGAAGTGAGTGGACCAGATGCTGTAGACCTCGGGCAAGCATATTTTAAGGTCTGCTCATTTGACACAAAAAACAGTTTGCTTTTTTGTAAAAGTCAAAGGTTTTTCCGCACGGTCATAAATGACAATTTCACAAGCCAGTGTTTTGGAAGTGTTTAAAGCTTTAAAATACAAAAGACAAGCCCAGATTAAGGGCCTCATCACGAGATGGGCGGTATCCCGGAAGTATTACCACCGGGATACCCCCCGGGCTAATAATGTTACCACCAACCCATCCAGAGCTCTTAGCACCGGATCAAGGGTTGGGCGCTAATGGGTATTCCCCATTCCCCATTGGACCCAATGGGGCATTTTCAGCGCAATTAGCGAGTTAATAGCACCACGCTAATTACAACCAAAAATGGGGGTTAAATTGGTGCATTTACCCCCCGTTTAATAGCATTACTGCCCCATTTAAGGGCTACCGTCCGACTCGTAATGAGGCCCTTATTTGTTAAATCACATCGATTGGTATGCTGGTACTTATATACTTCGATGGATGATGGAGAGAACAAAGCTAGAATCATTCCCATTTTGCATAACACCCTTCTATAACATTTTGTTTTAAGACATTTTCATGTTTCATAATGTGATTTGTGTATTTTCCAAGCCAGTTTTATAAAATGAGATTATTTTAGTTCATGGTAAGAACTGGAAAAGAAAGTTCGTAAATGCAGAAATTGCAGAGTTGGAACAAATCCCAGCTTCACCCCTTAACCAATGTGTGATCCTGGGCATCTCATTTTATCTTGTATTGCCTAACCTCTGAAAATTGCCAGTCCCTAAACCTTTCAAAATTGTCAGCCCTTTAGAGCTATATCCTTCTCAGGGTATGATCTTCAAAAAAGCTGCACTCATGGTTTCACCGGCTATGGTGTTGCTTCTACTATAACAGTGAGCATTGATATATTGCACACAACAGGTACTTGTTCCCTTGATCTCTAAAAGCAGCACTATTGGTAAACCATGTCCAACTTCCAATCTCTGTCTGAATACAGACACCTTCCTGGTAGCTTCTAATCTGCGTCCACTATCCATGCTATGCTATGTTTAGCTTTCTCCTTCCTTCCAGTTGGTCTCCTCTATCCATGCTTGAGCACTTTTGCATTCTGTGAGGCAGCTAATGTGACTCTCTGTCTATTCTGGGTTACATGTATCTTTTACATACGGTCCTGCATTAATACTACAGGCTGCATTGCTTCCTGGATGCTATTGATAAAAAGTCTCCCATATCTATACTAGAACAGAAGTATCCTCTTCGCAGACTGCTAATGTTGGCCTTCAAATGCTACTTGTTTAACATTCTGATTAGAGCAAGTATAATGTGGATAAGGGGACGTAAAGATAGCAAACATGCTTACTTTTGCATGCTGCCAGGCAGCATATCAACCTATAGGTTGTGATCACGAAGAGGGGGGTAGGAGTGAAGGGTGCGACCAGATATTCTTGATCACCTAATTCCTTTGGTTCGGTGGAGGTGATCCCCAAAGATGTCTGTGCCCAGGGCCCCAAAAGTGCTTAAGATGGCCCTGGTCTCAGGGGTTGCCATTGTGTGCCATCCTCCTCCTCAACATCGAGTGGAACTGCCATCGCAGCAAGACAGAGGGCAGCGGATGCTGGACGTATATGATGGCAGACATCTGTGAAGTGAACAAACGTAGGCATGTGCACTGTCATTTTTCGGTGAGTTGGTGCACTCATGCACATGCAATGTGAGTTAGTGACAACAAGTACTCTGACAGCTACAGATTGCAGATTGTGATGTTGGGGGCATGTGAGTGACATGCATGCACAGCACCTCAATGGGTTTCACATTTGCAAGTGCAGATTGCGTCATCCACACCCAGAAGCTGAGACTGACACATGTTTATGGATGTCTGGGAAAGTCATGTTGGTGAATTGACCTCTCAGGGATCAATGTGTATTATCTGTTGGCCCACCACATGGGGAGCTAGAGATGACATGTGATCATGCCATTTGTTTGGGCTGGGTATAACAGTATATGCGCATGTACCTCAGCAATGTGGGTCTGTACGTGTTGCAGGCTTACAGGTCAAACGTTAGGGACGCATGTTGTTACATGTAATTGGGTGTACAGGTGCCCAAGCAGGTGTTGTGTGACCTATCCACCCGCTCGCATGGCCATGCTGTGCATAATCAAATCATGTCATGCTTGTGCGGTCCTGTATAGAAAAGGGTGGCTTGACAGCTATGGTGTTCCCAGCAGTGCACCATGCATGCCAGGGGGGGGCCCAAACCAGCTATGCTCCCATGCATTCAGTGTTTGCCCACCCTACCAAGGGATCAACTGCCCACCCCTCTACTCCTTTGTTGTACCTCCTGGGGCCATGCAGCGTGGGTGTGTGGTCTTTGCCAGGAGGCCGGGGCTATGGCCCACAAGTGCCCATCGTGATCCTTTGGACTGCCCGGTCATCTGATGTAGTAACTTGGGAATGCATGTTAGGTCCAGAATGCTGCCCACTCTGGAGGTCTGGATGGGCAGCGATCTGGAATGTACCCCTGTTGTGTCCACGAAGAGGCATGACACTTTTGGCCTGTCCTTCTCCTCTGTCATCACCAAGGGTGCACAGTTTACAAGTAAGCATAGTCGCGTTCCTATGGCCTACTGTTGACAGTGTGTAAGGGTCCTGTCTGCCCTCCAGCCGGGACTCGCTAACACACCCAGGCCACACACATCCCCTGGACGGACAAGGGCCATACACTACGCAATGTGCACACAGAGCTTTGCATGCTGGGGTCACCCTTCTGAGCGGGCAAGTACTTTTGCGGGCCAACAGGGTGCCTGGCCATCAAATCACCCTTGATGACTTGCACCGCAACAGCAGGGCAGGCAGTCAGTCTTACACCCTGCATTCCGCAGGTTAATCTTGTGCACTTGGTTCATCTCCGGTTGGTCTGCTTGTATGCCCATGGCCATTGAGACAGGCATGTACATGCCACCTCTGTAGGGACAGTGTTGACTCTAGAGCATGTGCCCTCTGGGAGTGCCCCCTTAAATGGGTGTCGTTCCCCTCCAAGCAGTGCAGAGGCAGAGCAGGGCATCAGTTCCCCAGTGCTCATGTGAGAGTACAATGATGGTAGGCTGACTACAGAGCCTCACCAACACACACTGGGTGGGGGCCCACGTGAGCCATGCCCATGCACTTCTCTACTGAGTTCATCTTATGACTGCAGTCCAGGGCCACGACAGTTCCAGGGGGGACAGCCCACCCTTCCCCTCAACAATGGTGTGTGCATGGGAAGCAGCCGCCCCCTTCTTGCAAGGTTATTACCTGGGTCCAGACTCTTCCTACCATCCATCGAGCTTGGCCGTTGGCACATGTGTTGACCAACAGGGCCCACCACCCTGCAGCATTGGCCCATTCACTGACACTGAGGTCACACAGACAGGCACAAGGGTGTCATGCTAATCCTAGCCCACCCACCTTCACTCCTGTCACCTGGGTATGTACTCATATCAGAGGTTGTGCACTGCTACATTAGGGCATGTTTCTTGAGTGTATCATTGTTCCATGTCCAGGAGTCCCTCTGTCAAATGGAGTGATGTGGGGAATCCACAGTGCACAGTGACATGACACCATCACACAGCAGACACGGGGCATGTGACATCATGTGGCCATCTTACCTGCACTGCTCAAGGGCCAGAAGTCATTTTAATGTGCCTCAACCCACAGTCTGTGTTATGCCACTAGCAGACCGCAGCACAGGGTTGGTGGCTTAAGGTCACACCCTGGATGGTGGCTTTGTGGCTAGCACTACCTCATGGCCACATGTCTACCTGTTCCTTTGGCCAGTACCTTCAGCCAGGCCCAACTGCCCATGTGTTGGGCCCAGGCCCTCCAGATGGGCTAGGTCACAGCTGGCCCAGCTGTGTCCCACAGTTGTCTGCATCTGTGCTCCATGGGCACTACTTTGCACATGTATTGTAGTGCGTGGTTGGTATCTCGCTGTGTGACGGACATTTGACATATGAGCTTGAGGGTCTCCTACATGGTGGTACCAGGGCACCAGAGCAGGTGTGTAACTACAGGCCTGGATGCTGCCAGAGTGGCTGAGCAAGGCCAGCAGTTGAAGGTCTAGGCTGGACACATGCCCAAGTAGGTGTACCAGTGAACTGCTAGTGTGAATCCATAAGGCAGTTGGGGTCCCCAAGCTCTCAGGATGGTACTGCTGTAGTGCCCCAATGGCAGCACTGGCCCAGTTGTGCACATTGTGGTCCCACACTTGCGTGGCATTGTGTAGGCCAAAGCTGTCAAGTTTCCGTCCCATGCATGATTCCTCGAGGCTGTCCTCTTTGCAGCCTTTCCCACGATGCATGTCTATGCAAGCAGACAAGGTGATTATGCGAGACATGTAATGGTGTTGCTGAGACATATGCCCAGGTGCACTTCCCATAGGCCTGGCTTCCGGTTACACTTGGGTCACTTAGGTATTGGTATTGCACCATGTCATGATTTCATGCATTGTGTTTGTGGCCACATGTCAATGCCCTGGTTTGACATGTGCGTGTGTCATGACTGTAAGTCATTGTTGTTCCTACACTTGTGTGTCAGTATTCATGCTGATTGCATGGTCATGTGTATGGCAGTTGCTTGTTGACTTGTGCTGACTTAATGGTCCTGTTAATGTTGTGTATGACACACATGCATTGTCACTGTTGACTGATGTCAATGTTCTTTGTCCACTTTTCCACAGTTGCTGAAGCTGGCGTAGAGGAAGGAAGCTGTTCTGTGGAGAAAAGAAGCAGGGACAGTGCCTCGAGACCCAGGTGCAAGCCCCAGCCACTTACCGTTGACACCTTCTCCTCTGAGGGCAATGTGGCTGGGGGAGCACCAGTACCATGAGTGGAGGCTGCTGATTTTAAGTCCCAGGAGGGGATTGTGACAGAGAGGACACCTCAGCAGCTGTGGGACAGGGTGCTGACACACAGGGGCCATGGAGGGCAGAAGACTCTCTGGAGTCATCAGGGTTGATGGAGGTGGAGGCAAAGGAGGAGGCAATTGCAGGCAAGCACACAGGGTCAGGCGGTGGCATCCAAGAGGGTGTTCAAGCGGCACCCCTGGCCCAGAGACATGCGTATGTGCAGTCCACCATGGAGGGTTCTGCACAACATCCTGTCCCTGGGCTATCTGCTGCAGCAGTGACCACGTGTGTGGATGCCTCCACCCAGACCCAGGCCCTCCTTGATACTGAGCTGGCCATCCGAGGTGTGGTGCAGCCCCTGCTGGCTGCTCTTGTGAAGCGGACTACGTCTATTCTTGATGCCGTTTCAGCTTCTTGCAAGGAGTTGCTTCAGCATCATGAGTAGATGAGTCGCTTCCAGCACCAGCTTGCAACTGCACTGCTCTTGGGTGCTCTCTGTGAGCTGGTGCATGCTATTACCCCCTCCTCCACTTCCTCCTTTGTGCCCCAGTTGTCACCCAGGGAGTCTTCCATGAAGTGGCATCGGTAGAGGGATGTGGGGGGTGTGGACCACACCCGATGACACAATTTCAGTGGGTGACACCATTGCACAGTAAAGTAGAAAGGAGCAGAGCGCAAGAGCACATCTGTGATGTGATTTTCTTCCTTTTTTTCATTTTGCTTTTGGATGCATGCATTTCCATTAGTTTTGACATGACAGACTGTGCCTTCCAACGTCAAAACATTGTACTGTGTATTCCTTGGAGATCAATAGCCAGGTGGCAGTCTGACTGCATCAAGGAGGATGGGGCAGGGACTGTTGGCTGACAGACGGTTACAATTGTAACAGTTTCAAACTGTCAGTTTGCTTTGCAGATGCAAGATATGATATGATATGGTATTTATAATGTGTCTATACTCAAGTGTTTCAAGGCGCGACGAGGCAAGGGAGGGGGAAAAAGGGAGGACAAGACAATGATTTTACTAGGCCTATTGAGATTGCGCAAGTGCAGAGGAGAGGGAAGGGGGAAAAGTGCCAGGGGAAGGGGAGGAGGGGCAAGTGCAAGACACAGGAACAAACAACAAAGAACAAGTATTGCGGCCAGCAGGTGGCAGTGCAAGGTTAGGTGCAGACACCAAGTTTCTGATAAGTGCAGGTAGGAGGGACTGTAGGGATGGAGATACAGACCCTAGTGCAGGGTTGCCAGGAGGCAGTGCAGGGGTGCAACTAGCAGGGCAGGGACCTGGGCCAGTGGTTCAGAGGGTAGCCAGGTGACCAGTGTAGTGCCATGCACAGAGGAGAGCTCAAGCAGGTAGACCTTCCGGACCTCGCTTTCGTATGCGCTAGGTGAAAGCCGGGGATTGTATATATTCAGAAATGGCGTGAAATCACAGTGCCGCTGAGCATAATTGAAAAAGGATTAATTATTCCTTGCAAGAACAGATTTCTGGGATGGACCATGGTGCACTTATCAGCATTCAGCCAGCTGACCTCCAGTCCTCTGGAGACCAATTCGCTAACACGGGTAAGGGTCTAATTTATTGATCTAGGAGGGCTGTGCAGAGGACTGAGCAAGGGGCTCCAGGTTGAGGTTTGCATCGCATTGCCCCCCAGGTCTTGCAAGGCCTTTTTGTTTTAATTTGGGAGCCTGTTGTGCACAGTGATAGAAAATGTATTGCCCGAGAGGCACGGTCATGCTAATTGATAGAATAGCGCTTTATTAGCACCAAGTAATTTAATGAGGTGCTCTTGGCATGCTGAAGACCCTATTACAAATTCGGACTCTGGGGAGGGAAGCTGCCAGGGCGAGCCAAGGCAGCATCTCTCCTCTCATTAGAATTGTCCACTGTTAATAGGAACAAAACAGACATGAGAAAGGGAGATGGTGAGGGGCTTGGTAGAAGAGGAAGGAGCTGGGCACATTGCAACAAGTACCTTGTGCTTCTCCATGCTAATGAACTGGACATGCTTGGATTTGTAAACCTCCTCATGTAATTTTTGAACCATTTGATGGAGCACCATCGTTATAATAAGATCACCCTTTGGGTTCTGGTGTATGCCTGTCTCGTTAGGCAGCGTGCTCTGAAAGGCCCCGCCGAGACACCCTCTTGGGTCAGAAAGGCCTCTGACTACACAGGCCTCGCCTGCCTGGAACAGCAGCAAGAGTCCCCGCTGGATGCCTCAGGTGCCGGCCCTCCACTCGTCAAGACTCTCTGCACCCACTGCTAACACACCGCCATGCCAGGCAAGGCCTTGGTGATGGGACCAGCCACGATAGATGCCCTGCGGCCTGAGTGGTTGCCAGTTGGCACTAGTGCGGTGCTGCTCAGTAGCTGAGCTGAGGAAAAGGAAGGACAGAGCAGGGTCAAGTCAAGAGGAAGAAGTAGAAGCTGCTACATCAGGCACCCTTATTCCTACCTGGCCATGATCGCCCTCGGCATCCAGAACTCCCCAGAGAAGAAGCTAATGCTCTGCCAGGTAAGCGGGCCCCTATTCTCGCACATTGTTGCCTTTTTACTCTGGTTGCTACTACATTAACACCCTGCTGACAAACAGTGATTAATAGCTTTTCAGTGGGTATTTAGTGTTTTCAGTTCCCCTGTCGTCCCGTGATAATCTGCATCTATTAACCTCCTTGCTGCATTCTAATCAAAGTACCCCACCCGTACCTCAGAATATTTTTTCCAGCTGTGTGCAAGAGTGGCCCCAAACATAATGTTGTAATGGTTACCCCTCAATACCTGACACATCTTTAGCTGTCCATGACGAGTGTTGTATTACATATAGGGGTGTTTTAGTTTTGCAGTGTAAGAACGCACCACATGCTCAGCTAATGAAATCATATGTCCAGTGAATATGCTCATATGCTAGATTGTGGGACCAATATGTGCACATTCTACAGTACTCACACCATGTGGCAAAGGTTTCTAGAATATGTTCAGGTATGCTCACCATATGCCAGATATAAGCAGCATGCACTCAAGTAGTACTATAACATGCTCTGGGACACTAGGGTTCTGACAATGTAGGAAGTCAGGAGGGGGTGACACCATGAGGTGCTACACCGGGTGACACCAACCCTAGTGATACCACTGCTTCCATGCCACATACCACCATGGCCCCCTCTGCACCAGTCCCGCAAACACCACCCAGTCTGGTTGTGCCTACTTCCCTGCCTGAGGTGTAAATCCCAATAACACCACATGAGGTGGTCATTGTGCTTTACCAGGCACTGAGACAGGAACAGGCAGTGGAGGGACAGCTGGCACTTCAGGGCAGTGCAGGTGATGTGCCTCCCTGACAAGTGTCATCCAGTCAGAGGGGGTACTTCCACAGTTTACACTCTGCCAGGTGTAGCGTGACCCCTCAACACTCACACCAAAGAAAATACAACCCACTAGGGAAAAAGGTACAGCACACCTTTTGCAAGGAAAACAAGGTTTGATCACACACAAATACAAGTATGTGTCAACAAAGGACTCTGCTGCCATGGAGCATTTTGGTAAAAACAGCATGAGCAGTACCTTTTAAGGGTACATAGCATCAGAACTGATCTACATTGCATAGGTTACAAATCCAAGTAGCTGGTTGGTGTGACCCTATACACATATAGACTGCTCCATATGGAATGACAGGCGATTGGTCCCAGCATCTTCTGTCTGTCTTCTTGCATGTGTGGATCATCTTCTTCCATCACCCAACACAAAGACAATAATTGGCAATTATTTACAAAGGCCATAATTTCACAGCCCTACAGTACACCTTGCACCAAGTACATGAGCGAGGCAGCTACTTTTGACATTGCAGTAACTTTTCAGAACTACGCATACCCTCACTTCTTTCCAGACACAATGGTGCCTCCACATCTTCCCCACCCTTCTCCCCTGGCACCTCGTAGCACAAATCACATGAACTAACAGGGGTGGGGGGAGAGAGGTTAGGTCACACTTGCTCTCTGATCTTCCTGATCAATTGGTCATTTTACAGGTTTATGACCAAGGGCTTGGGCTGGTCAGTGTACTGAAACGTTTGTGTATGGGGCTTGGGGGGTTTAGGCTGGTATAACTCATAGGTCGGGACAGTGAAGACCTAGAGCCCTTATCGCCCTTTTTTGTGGGATAACTGTTCAAAGACCCATTCTGGGTCTCTTTTGGCCTTGCAGGGCACATGCATTCTGGGTTGCATGCACTGCTGATAAGACACAATAAAGGAGTGTGTGTGTGTGTGTGTGTGTGTGTGTGTTGTGTGTGTGTGTGTGTGTGTTCAAGAAATTAACCTGCTGCGAACACATGCCCTTCTATCCTTCAGAACTGGATGTAAGTGTAATAGCATTGCCATGGTACTAGGCCTCAATTGCAAGATGGCATCTAACTTCCAAAATGGAGTTTCATTACACACATGATACTGATGTCAAAATCCACTACAATTCTTCTACAATCCAGCTTCTATAGGTGATCCCCCTCCCCACTCCACTCTTCCAGCTCCCCTACAGCATCTGCTTCTTCAACCGCCTCTCCCTAAATTGCCTGGGGGCCTGGACTTTTGCCCTCATCCCAATTTTTCTCCCTTTCTTTACTTCTATATTAACAAACTTTCTTGCCATTCTTTCAGCCTCCACATATATCCAGGTTCCTTTCTTGGGCACCCACACTCTGCATAGTGACTTTCTCCTGCTTGAGCATACTTCTCTGGGGTGCACATAAGGTATCTACAGCCCCCATCCCATTCTAAGTCGACCCAGTGTTCCACATAGTTTTCAGGATCAGATGAGGCTGTGGCCAGTGGGATCAATATGTTGCTCTATTCTCACCATGCAGGGCTTATCTGGGTCATCGGTTTGTACCTGTCCATCTTTTGTACCCCGAGGTGCACTGCTTACCCCAGTTGAATCCATCATCATCGCCCTATTAGAAATTGCTTTAGCACAGCATCGAAGCACCATCTTGCACGTGCAGAAAATCACCAACACAAACACCACCACTGGCACTAGTATCTTGACAATTGCCCCCATCCACGATGGTGCCATGAGAAAAGATCTTCAAACCAGTCACTCTTTTGCATATGTTCACCAAGGGTGTGCATGGACTCTATTATTTGTGTGAGAGAGCTGTTCCCTGCATCATTTGGAGGCAGGTAAGTACAGCATGATTCTCCAATGGTTTTACAAACTCCTCCTTCCCTGGCTGTGAGCAGATCGAGCACATACCGGTTCTGCAGCGCCAATAATCGGATGGCTCTCAGTTAAACTTGAATTGCCTTGTTCAGTATCATTCGCCAGCTGTATCAGTTTGTATCTAACTATTTGCAGCCACATAGCATTGGCTGCTGCTTGTATGCCTTGTACTAATTGAGAAGCAAAACATGTCTCTTATTTATAATACAGTCTGTATTGATCTGGTATTTCTTTGAGCAATTGAACTGAGTTTGACGATAGATAGTTAGACCTGTTCTTCCTTTTCAAAAGTATGTTTTCCTTCTTCTTAGGCAGAATCCTGAAGACAGGAGGCTGTAGTGGGGATGCAGAAGCAGTGGGCTCGGGTGATGATGTGGGGGCACCCAGGCTCCCTGGTTTCATTATTAGATGTGCTTCTGGGATCACAAAAAGTGCTGAGTGAAGCTTCATCAGCGAGCATATGCCCCTCCATGATGGTGGGAGGTGCAAGGATGCTTGCTGGTCGTGGACCCAGTAGGTATCCATCACTGCAGCTGTTCCCTTCTAGAGGTCTGGAATGTTTATTGTTACATTGCACTTGTTATTGGTAGCCACAGAGACAGAGGTGTTACTAGGGGGTCGCTTAGGGGGCTATAGCCCCAGGCCTTTTGTTTGTAGCCCTGGATAGAATCTCAGGTACTACAATCAAAAGGCTAGCTAGCCCCGAGCCCCTTCAGTCCCAACATTAGCGTAGCCCCAGATATTTTCCAGACCTAGCAACACCCCTGCACAGAGACATCTCCTGCATTATAGAAGCACGGTTGATATTCTTCCTGTTTCTGCACGATTCATGTTACCTTTGCCACATATTTCCCCCAGTATTCTTGACATACTTCGTTCACCCTCTGAATCACTTCTTTTGTCTGTCCTATTTGTCACCCTGCAATTTAGCTCAGCACAGACTCTTCCCATCGATTCGATTTGCCACGAACCTCACTCCTTGTAGCTGCATGTATGATCTTTGCAAACACTGTAGACCTCTGGTGTATCGGGCACACTGCTGTTCATCTGTTTCCATCATCACAAATTTTATGCTGCACGCTTGGAATGTTCTTCACAATCTACATAGTTTTAGAGCAACAAGACATTGAGCATCCAAAAAACGGAACCTTTTGTGGTATCAATACCTTGCATGCTCCCGATGTGTGTGGTATTAAGGAGCAAATATAATAACTCCCATTAACCCTCCTTTTCACCACCGAGCTCATGTCCACATACAAACTGTTACTCATCTCTGGCTGGTGCACGTCCGCTATCATATCAAAACCTAAAACTCTACACTCATCATATCTCTTCCTAAATTGTCTTTTAAAACATTTCTTGCATTTGACACATGTATCTTTGCATCTAATAATACATTATTCATTTTTTGTGATATTACATCCCCATAGGGTGGTGTATTCATATAAATTCCCCACGTTGTGTTATTATCCCTGCTCTGATAGGCAAACCCCCAGGTCATAATTGAAGAGGTTGTGAAGCCGTTGGAGTAGAAGCAGCGCTGGTTGGTTCTTCAGACCACCATGGTGCTTGCTATCTTTTGAGAAATACATTTAATGAATTTTGTCAACACTGTTAGATAGTCTTTAAATTCCGCACCCAGAATGGACAGTGACCTATGAGCATCAGAGGCCTTCCTTACAGTGCATATGGTGATAAATGATGATCCTTACTGGGCTGCGTGCGTAAAGTGAACAATGCAAGAGGTTGTGCATAACTTAGAAAGTTTTGCTTTCAGCAATCCATCGATCCTCTCCACAATCCCATTGGGATGGGGTGGTAAATTGTGCACATCCGATGCTTGAGGCCTAGTAACGCGGTCACTTCCTTAAAAAGTTAATTAAAGAAATGGGTGCCATTGTCTGACCACAACACATCACAGAGACCCCAGCAAGGAAATACTTCTCTGACAAAAAATTTGGCAGCACATTTAGTGTCTGGATGTGCACATGGATATGCTCGATCCACTGAGAAAAGGGACCTACCACAACTATTAAATGCCTGCACCCATTACACTGCTCTCCCATGTCTGGGTAATCAATGTGGAACTCCCAAAATGGCCCAGTAGGGTGAGGCAGTGTACCTCATATTGTTTTCAGGGTGTGACCAGAATTAGGAAGCCTTCTTGAACTTTCTAATTATAGTGAAACGTTCAGTGAAGACTACGCAGAGTTCAGTGTCCCTTGGTCCATTTATCAAAGGCCAGAGTCAAGTGGGAGTGAGTTCCAGAACAATCAGAGGCAGTTAAACAACTGAAATGAAGCCTTTTCCAGGCTCCTTGTTTTGCATACCCCATAAAGAACAAGGAGTTCTTCTTGGAGACAGGGTTCTCAGATACTTGCCTAATAGCGGTATTGTACCAAAAGCATGACAAGGTCAACAAAGTCATCTTATAAATGAGCAAGACTTTGTCCTATGTGGAGGAAAAATTCAATGACTTCGAGAAGACACTCCTGGCAATGGTGTGGGCGTTGAAAAATTACCGCCCATTCACAGAGGGGGGCATATCATTGTTGAGATTCCTCGCCAACCCTTGCAATATCTACAAAGTGACAGAATCCGGGCAGGGAAAGTTGGTCAATCCAGAATTACTTCCCGGATTCTGTCCATGCAAGACTTTCCTGTGCAGGTCAGATATGGCCAAAACAAGAAGAGTCCCCTAGCACAATGGTTGGCAGACTTGCATGATTGTGCTCAAGAAAACTGTCTCGAGGACGAAAGTCTGTTGACCAACAACAAAATGGAGGCGTACTTAACTTCCCCACACAAGGCCTATGAAGAAGACACATGTCAGGGGATACACACAGTTTATGTGGATGGGTGCTCCTACCATGTTGATAGCAACTGGGAAAAAAAATGGTGGCTGGCATAGGGAATGCTTGGGTGAATGATACATCAGAACCCTCTGCTGGTTAAAATAGGACCCCAAAGTGGTCTGGTTGCAGAGTTGATGGCCGTTTATCATGCCATCCTCACTGCAATGCACCACCAACTCAATGAACAGGTCATAATCACTGACTTGGATTATGTCAGGAATGGATTTGTGGAGCACCTGATGAACTGGAAGAATCGAGGTATGCATTGTGCCAACAGCAAACCCCTAAAGCATGCCTAACTGATCCATTCAATTGATGATCTGGTGACCTCCAATGAGATGACCATCTATTGAAAGAAGATAAGATGTCATTTCAAGATAGAGTGGCCAGATAAGACTGGGAATGACCTGGCTGACCAGCTGGCTAAAACTGGAGCTCTGCAAGGGGATTTTATAGAAACAGAATCCCTGCTGGGGGAAATCCAAATTACTGCTGTCACCAGATCACAAACTCATGCAAACAGTGAACTCTCGACTGCCCAATGGAGTAAAGATACGCCAGATGCAGATTTGATCACTGCACAGAAAGAGGACCCAATCATTGGGAAATGTTATCGACACATCGAAGACCCGGTGAGCTTTCCTTTAGTAGAGTCGGATTATAGTGGTAAAGAGGATCTCCGGCTGTTGATGAAGTTTTCCAAGATGTTCCAGATTCACATGGCTTGTTGGTAAGGAGAGCCCTATCTTGCTGTGACCAGTGGGTGGTACCTACCTTATTCAGAAGCCTGATGTTGAACCACACCTATGACAAAGCCACTACCTTTCATAGGGAGTTTCACACAACATTAGAAATCTTGCACAAGGTTGCTTGATCAGATCTGCAAGTCGATTTCAGTGGCGAGTGATTCGCTCCTCTAGAGGAAACACGTACATGTTGACTGTAACATGTTGTTCACAAAATGGATAGAATGTCTTCCAGCCCTGAATTGTAAGACAGAGATAGCTGCTGCGCTGATGATCAGGCATATATTCTCTCGTTTTGGACTCCCACAAAGGATTGGGTCAGACTGAGGAAGCCATTTTACCAGTGAGGTGATGGCAAAGAGGTGAGAGATTCTAGGGGTAAAAAGAAAACTCCACATTGCCTAATGCTCAGCCTCAAGTGGGGGGATAGAAAAATACAATAAAACAATTGCGAGTATCTGAAAGAAGTTGGTGGCAGACTCTGGACCCAGTGGGGACATCCAAATACTGCTTGTCTTGATGGTTATAAGCTCTACACCATCTTCTGAAACAAAGATGAATCCATTTAAGCACATGATCAGATGAAAAATTGTGTTACCGCAGCATCTGCTCTTTATGACTCAGAAGCAGACACTGATAAATGCGTCCACTACTTATTGAGGACATTGAAAATTTAAGGAAGCACACCATGCATGCTTTTGCTTATGCTGAGCGCAATTTAGAAAGGGCGGCTGAAAGGATGAAGACCTATTATGATCTCCAGACCACGAAGAAAGAATATGAATTAGGGGATAAGGTTTACTTCTACAATTTTCAAAGGAATCAGTCCAAGGAGTGGATATTCCTCCCATTTTGGTGTGATGCCTTTGAAATTGTAGATAAAATATCACCTGTTGCCTACAAAATCTGCATCCCAAAAGGAGAACAGACAGAAGAAAATGGTTCACCCCAGACATGCTTTACGACTGATTGAAGAACCAAATGAAAGTCTTTCAGAGGAACCATGTGAAGAATGAAAAGGAAGGATGAAAACATTGGATGGAAACTAAGAGGAATATATGGATAACAGGGAGTAGTTTGCTTGGTTCCCACTGTGAAAAAGAAGAAAATAAATAAAATATGTTTTGTGAAATCGTTAAAATGTTTGTTTATACCTGTATCCTGTTGTTGTTGTCCATTGTATGTAAACCTTCCGGGGAAATATGTTTGTTGAAAGTACTGAACCTCTTTTTCTTTCTATTTTTTAGAGAACTAACCTCCTTATATTCCTGCCTGAAGGTGAGAGGGGAATCCGGTGAGAACACCAGGGACCTTAGAAAAGAAGGAAGAAAGGTGTGCTGTGCCAGACCCTCCAACCCAAAGAGGGAAGGGGAGGCTTGAGTGCCCACTCCCTAATGAAGGTAGGTAATGTATGCAAGACCCAAGTGGTGTCACAGTAACAGAAGAACAATTAGGGCACCTACCAGGTAGTGGGATGCAGGTCGCTGTTGGGGAGGACAAGACAACAGGAACAGGGTCTTACCAGGGTGGAGTTCCTATTCCCTCAGTGGTCTATGCTGTAGCAGCAGGGTGTAAACCCTGAGACAAAGGCCGACAAGCTGATAGCCCAACGGAAGCACCTGAGGGAGAGACAGACCTGGGAAGTCGTGGTTTTGAAGGACAAGAATCCAAAGTTCAAATCCAGGTCACCAGAACAAGAACGGGAAAGCCGAAGGCAGTCCATGATGCAAGTCTGAGCTCAGGATTCCAAGCAAGCAGGAGATTGGCAACACAGCAGAAGGGTAAGGTGAAAAGTCAGTCCCAGAAAACGTGGTCCGAGGCCAATAAGCACAAAATAAATCAATCCAGATTCAAAGTACGAAACGCCAAACGCTGAGTAGAACTACAGCTGAGAAGCAAAGGTTCAGCGCAATCAGCTTCTGCTTTATGGCGTTGTTATGGACACCGGGTCACGTGAACCTGAGACGTGTATCACATGACGGGATCCGTGTCTCGTCATCATGGAGGCGTGACCAGCAGACAAGCGTAAGGAAGCCAGGGATGCTGTGTCACGTGATCGTAGTCCATGTAAGATCCGCCTCTCTTCATGTTGTGTTGCATAGTGACACGTGTTGTTGATGATCGCCTGGCTAGATGCCACGGCAGCTGCCAATGGTGCAGCCGATGATAACGCCTAGCACAGCATTTTAGTTGCAGACCTCTTGGTGAGCGTTTATCGTTTTGCCATAATGCCACTGGAGTTGATCCCTGGTGCTGCAGCAAGGTAACATGGGTTTACGCATGGCGGATGTCAGGGGCCTGGAGTGTAGCCCTGAGGGGACCTGAGACTGTGAGTGCATGACACAAACTTACAAGTATCCCATGTTAGAGATTTCCTTATGATAACCTATAGCCTAGAAAGGGCAAGATGAACTCTTTCATTCTCAGTATTAAGGCAATATGTCCAAAATCTGATTTTATAGATTCGTAACAATGTACAAATCTACCTAGCATAACCATAATAATGGATCCTAATCCTAAACACTCAGTAAACAATTGCTTATCGGTCTCCAGCAAGGTCTTACTTTTACAAATAGGATAAGTACGACCAGGTCGAGGAATATTGTACATAGCCCCATCTATAGCTAATAGCGGGAGCTGAATAATCCTAAATTTCATTATAAATGATCTAACAGCAGGGCTTGGGCATCATAGAATATATCTTTGTGCCTTAAAGTAAACATGTGTGACATCTCGCACTTCCACATAGGAGCTAAGACTATATAGATGTTCATATTTCTCTGTCCAGTCCCATTGACGTGCTTTCTTTTTCATTATCCGACTCAGTGTGGCAAGACTATTACCCTGCCTAAAGTCTGAAGTCCAAGCAATCCTTTCGAAACATTTTAATTATAACTGCAATAAAGTGTTTCCTGCTAAAGGTGTGGAAAGACCAGTGTTCCCCGGACTTGCTGGCACCTGAAGGCAGTTACTGCAGGACAAGTTCCCCTCCGTTGGAGCATGACTAAATGGTGTGAAGACTGGGGGCTGCAACTTCAAAGAGCAAACTACCAACTTCGGAGAGGCTCCTAAAAAACCTCTGGTCACAGGCTGGTCCAAGGAGACAGATGGTGGTGCGGGATGAAGAAGATCTCCCATTTTCTAAACATACAGATTTACAATTAATTTAAAAGGGCTATTATAATTTAGGCCTTTTTCCCAGCAACCATAAGGCAGATTTTCTTCATTTATGTGACATTTTTTAGGCAGTTTCCAGGCAATTTTTGAGATATAAAATTCATGTAGCTACGAGTGAGGGAACTGTAATGGCCAGTTAAACTAGGTTTCTGGCTGATCTGATAATTTCCCAAATGTGAGACTTGATGAACTGGTGGAGGATACAATTAGAAATATGGGTAATAAGCTACATATTGATAACTGTTATGCTTTTTGTGAAAAGGGCAGAAAAGTGCCACATGGCCTTGTAAAATGGCGAAGACCTATCTGTCATCTTATTTAATTTCCCATGATTAATATTATGGCAGTTATTGGTAAAATTATAAAGATTTGCCACGTAACTAGATTTTTGCAAAACATTTGACATGAGAACAAATAAGGCTTGTACATTAAGCTGCCATATGTCTGCTTCAGACCCCTAAACCAATCCTGACTGGTAGGCTGGGTTTGGGAGGAGAGAGAAGGGCAACTACCCAATCCTAGTTGTGTGACTTCTTGCAGGGTACTCCACCAAGATTGTAAAATTGGTGGGGTCATCGCTGCTATATAAGGGGGACTGTACTAGGAGGAAGAGACAGATCTGGTGACATTTACCATCAGGAGGGCTGCTGAAACCTGCCATCTGACAGCTGCAAGGGAAATTCACAGGAGATTGCTGAGAGGACATCTGGGTGGAGGAGATGTCTATTGCTATGAAGGCTTAAATTTGGCTTGGTCCAATGGCGAAGAGCGGGAGGCCATCCTTAAAGAGTAGAGTGACCAGACCCCTGCCCTATCTTTTCAAAGTGTCCTGAAATGCAGCTGGCTTTCCTGCACTTTAAAGAGAGGCTTTCTATGTAAGTAGAACTGAGCCCTGGGAAACCAAAAGTTGGGGGCATCTGCTTCCCTTAAATCCTTTCCCTTCATAGTGGGTGGTGGGGCAACACTGTGTAGATCCTTAGCTTACTTAACTAAAATATTAATTTAATTAATTCCCCATTTGGTGGAACACTACAGTGTGATTTTTGTTCAAATTCAAAATGTGCACTGAAAAACTATAGCCAATCATTAATTGGTAATCCTTTGTGTCCTGTTGACCCTGAGATCTTTAAGGAAGATGGGTGTCTTTGTTCTTAAATCAGTCCAACCTTTTTATCCAGCTTCCCCAACACAGGCCTTTCAGTGGAGGGGGGTATGAAATCCAAAATTCACCATATCATCCCAATTTTTCTGTCCGACTTTCCCAACACAGACCAAAGTGGGGGTGGGGGCTGAAAAACAAACCGCTAAATCACAGTGTGTTTATTGTAAACCAAACCAAAAGTTTGGGCGAAATCATAATTGCCATATGTATTTGTACCAATCTTGAAATCCTACTGCTAGACTTTTAAGCCTGCAGGAAAAAAATCGCTTAACACTACATTTATAATTGTTTTGATTATTGAATTATTTCTTGAAGTGAAATTTGTAGAAAGTGAATAATTGTGATTGTGTTCTTTTCAACTCACTTTTGTGATTTATTTATGCTGAGAGAAGTGGATTGTGTTGTGCCACAGATAAAGTGGTGTTCCACATTTTTTTGCACATTTCTGTTATTTTTCATTTAAATAAATACCAATATATTTCCCGTGCACCAGCCTGATTCTTGCCTCATTGTTAGCTCAGGGGAAGGGATCCAAGGGGCATGATACAAGTCCGAGATAGGGCTGAATAAAATAATTTGTTAAACAGTTTTGTGTGAAACGCCTTGAGTCGGGAGGGAAGGAACTCCATGTGTTGAGGGTGGCCTCTCAATAAACCATTACATGTGCAGAGAACGAAAAGCTGCTAACTGTTCAGCACTATGTAAATACTTTAGACAACACCAGTAACCTCCTGCCTGTAAATTACATAGTTAGCCAGCCAAATGTTAATACGAAACATGTGAATAACATTTTTAAGATAGTTGTATTTAATATAAGATCTTTAAATGAACATGCAATAGACGTACATGATAATATTCTGGAAAATGACTTAGACATGATTTGTCTTACGGAAACCAGGTTACAAGAACACTGTGGTCCCACTATGGAGATAACCGTACCAGCCAACTACAAGTCCTTTGTAAACAACCGAACAAACACTAAAGGTGGGGGAGTATCTATTATCATGAGAGAAAAACAACCATTCTATCAGGTCCCTATTACTTGTGCAGGTTGTGGATCTTACACCTAACGTTGAAACCTGATTCAACAAACTGCATTAACCTTCTTTTGTTACATCGGCCACCGAAAGATATTCCTGAGTTCAAAGACGAATTATTTCAGCTTTTACAGCCTTTAAATAAGACTATAGTGCAACACTACTTCTGGGTGATTTAACCATTGATGCCAGGAAATAAATGATCAAGAAGCAGTGCCGTTAGAGCATAATCTTTCGAGCAATTAATTTGTCATTTTAAATATTGAGTCCACCCACTCAAAATGTAAAATCCTTGATTGGGTTGCTTGCAGAAATGTTCAAGTGGAGATTATGCCTTGTATTTGGTCGGTCCACTGTACTTTTACCATTCAGACAATCTGCAAACAAAAATTGGAAGTTAAACCCGCTCCACTTAAGAAAATCCACACAAGAAATGTTTACAAACCACTGCAGCTGACGTGAACAAGGGGATCGGATCTGTAATGGAACTTACTTCACATGATGGTAAACCTGACTTCTTAATTGACACCTTTGAATCACTCATGATCAAAATGCCAGACCAGGTTGCCCAATTAAGAACATTGGCTGTGAGAAATAAAACCCACCATAATTACTGGTTTACTAAGGAACTGAAGGCGCTTACGAAAACCAAAAGACAGGCTGAATGCCTCTGGATGAAAACCAAGTTCGACATTCATAGAACAGCTTGGAACAAACTCATAAAAACCTATGAGAGCACCACATTTGATGCCCCAGAAAGAGTTCTTTGGAAATCAAATAATGAATGCCAACAATGGAATTAAAGAACTCTTTAATATACCTAAGAAGATTGAAAATCCTAGACAGCTTTTATTTCTTTTACACCTTCCAAAGACGGCTGTATTAGAATTCAAGTAGCCGTTGTCGACAAAGTCTTAGGGGCCAGAGACAAGATCAAGTCCACTACCCAGGTTGTTTCGGGCGATAACATTGCATCTGTGAGAGAATGTAATTTGATAAGTGACCCAATTGGTAACTCTGAGGATAAAGAAAGGGTGCAACTCTTAGAAATAATGAAGAGTCCGCATCCAACTTCCTGTTTAGGAGACGTTCTTCCCTACAAGATAATCCTGGCCAATGGAAATATTTTTGGTCCCTTTCTTACACATTTGATAAACTCCTCTTTTAGATATGAGGAGGTTACAATAACTATTAAGCGAGTTACGGTCACCCCCTCATTAAAAAAGCCGGCAAAGATCCTAATGATATATATTACACAGCCACGATAGTGGCTGTGTAGTTATGGTTAAATTGCTCTTCCCGTAGGAAGAGCACTTTTTGGGCGGCTTATAACACCGCTCCCCAGGACGAATCCTCACCAAACTTTGCAAATGGAGTATATGGGCCACTCTGAATGAATTGTTTTGCAAAGTTTGGTGATGTTTGGTCCAGGGGGGGGAAAGTTGTAGGAGGGTCCCAAAACGTCTTTTTTTCTCATAGACTGAATGGCGGAAAAACTTTGCGCACGCCTACAGCTCTGGACGGATTTTCACCAAATTTGCGGCAGGAGGAGGACCTTGGTGCCGAAAGCGTGCTTTTGTAAATTTGGTGACAATCCGTCCAGTAGTTTTCTTTAAAACGACCAAAAAGTATGTCTCAAAAAATTAGTGATATCTATGTCCGCTCCGTGGTCACACTTCCATGTTCGCTCTGCGGACAAGATACCGATTGGCTAAGGGGCTTGCGTCATGACCGTGGACACGCAACGTGTCCTCCGATTGGCTGGAGTGAGGCGTGATGTGCGTCAGATTGTTTGGATGCGCCCGACATCTTGGATCCGCCGACAGCGCAGAGCTGACCAGAGGCGAAATGCTGTTTTGGGGAGTGTTTTGGTGTGTCACAGTGCTTGGGCAGGTTCAGAGAGTAAGAGATGGGTGAAATACTGTATTTGTTTAGGCGGCAGGTGCTAAATATGTATTCGCCATGCCCGCGCTGTCCTGGATGTTTGTAATTACTGAAAATGAGGGGTCTCATAAGGATAGTACTTCCGTCTGTGCTCTGCTCAGGCAAGTTGAAACTGTTCTAAGGACACGGGTGGTGTTAGCGAATGTCAAAATTCACTACATGCCGCAGTTAAAATGTTTGTTTCTATGGGTGTGGTACTGACTTATAAGCCGCTATGGGTGTGATATGCTGCGGTGGTTGTGGCCAGGGCCTAGAGTTTTGGGTGCATGGCCGTAAGCCGTAGGCCATGCTCCCAAGACTCTAGGCCCTGGCCACAACCACTGCAGCATATCACCGCAATAGATACACCCATAGTATAGAATATCAATCAGGTGGTTGTGGTGCATGGCCGAAGAACAAAGTTATAAGCACTGAAGTTATAAGCCAACAGGGGTTTTATATAGTGCACACCCATAGATTCCAATATATATGGCCATACACCCAAGCCTCTAGGCCCTGGCCACAACTACTGCAGCATATCACAGCTATAGATACACCTGTAGTATCGAACAGTGATCAGGTGGTTGTGGGGAGGGCTAAGAGTCCTGGGTGCAAATTGAGTATATGCTGCAGTTAAAATGTTTCATTCTATGGGTGTGGTAATGACATTTAAGCCACCATGGCTGTGATATGCTGCGGTGGTTGTGGTCATGGCCTAGAGTCTTAGGTGCATGGCCGCAAGCCATAGGCCGTAGGCCATACATCCAAGACTCTAGGCCCTGGCCACAACTACCGCAGCATATCACACTCATACATCACACCCATATAATTGAATATCTATGAGGTGGTTGTGGGCAGGGCGTAGAGTCTGGGTGCAAATTGAGTATATGCTGCAGTTAATATGTTTGAATGTATGGGTGTGACAATGAGTTATAAGCTGCAATGGTTGTGATATGCTGCAGTGGTTGTGGCCAGGGCCTAGAGTCTTGGGTGCATGGCCGTAGGCCGTAGGCCATATACCCAAGACCCTAGGCCCTGGCCACAACCAACGCAGCATATCACACCCATAGATACATCCATAGAATTGAATATCTATCAGGTGGTTTTGGCCAGGGCCTAAAGTCTTGGGTGCATGACTGAAGGACATGCACACAAGACCAAAAATCTAGGCACTAAAGTTATAAGCCACAATGGGTGTGATATGTTGCAAACGTTTTGGCCAGGACCTACGGTCTTCGATGCATAGCCGAAGGCCATGGACACAAGACCAAGTTATAGCAGTGCAGTTATAAGCAGTGAAGTTGAGTGTATGGCCAAAGGCCATGCACCCAGGACCAAAGTTATAAGCCCTGAAGTTATAAGCTAACATGGATTTCATATACTGCTATAAGCTGTGAAGTTATAAGCCAGCATGGGTTTTATATAATGTGGTGGTTGTGGGCAGGATGTAGATCTTGGGTGCATGGCCAAAGGCCATGTACCCAAGACCAAAGTTGTCAGTACTTAAGTGATAAGCCACAATGGGTGTGATATGCTGCAGTGGTTGTGGCCAGCACCTAAGACCAAAGTTATAAGCAGTGAAGTTATAAGCCACCATGGTTTTGATATGCTGCAGTGGTTGTGGGTAGGACCTAGAGTCTTGGTTGCATGGCCGCAGGGTGTAGGTGTAGGTTATGCATCCAAGACTCTAGGCCCTGTCCACAGCCACTGCACCATATTACAACCATAAATCACACGTATAGATTTGAATATGTAAGAAATGTGTGAAATTATACTTACTGTTTAATTTGTTGAGATGCCATATATTTCTTACATGACTTAAGTACTTGGAGAAAATATTGTTTTTCAATTTCTGTGATAAAAGAAAAGAGCATGTTAGTGTTTGTATTTTATAAAGACTTATTACATTGTATAATAGACATTTTAGCTTTTTTTTTACCCTCATATTTAGTTTACAAAACAGTGTACTGTGCATTTTGCTCAGTTTCTGTGTTTGTTTTTCAAATCATTAGGTCTGGGGGAAAAACTCCTTGTCGTATTGAAAAAACCCTTTCTTTGCTATGCTACAAACGATTTTTTTTTCCTTTGAATGTTGAATTGTAATTTCTGATTAATGTTCTATATGTTGGCTTCTTGCAGATTTTGTAAACAGTTAGATAGCTGTTGGCGTATTCTAACTGTGTATTTTTTGTTGAAAATCAGTGGTATTGATTTATCTGTCTGTTTGTTGTACAATCTTGGGCAGTTAGGTACCTGTTGGCGTATTCTAACTATTTATAGTTTTTTAATTGAATTTTTGTCAATGTTGACGTACACATTAGTTATTAAATTTTGGCTTTAAGAAGATTAAATAAGCGTTTGTAAGATTTGCTGGTAATCTCTGCTTTAGAGTAATGCTACTATCATTACATTCAAACCATCCACTTTTCTTTTTCATATATGCAGTGTAGTGACCTGCATTGGTTGTGGCTCCTGTGTGGTAGATTATACCTATTGTTGTGATGGTTTTCTTACCAAGTGACCCTTGACCATGTGTGAATCCAGTTAGGTTGCAGTTGTTTTTGGTACCATCTGCATCTTAACATAGAAACATTAGTATTATGTAGTTACTATGTGTTTGTATCAGTAAGGTGGAGCGATTATCTGAATTGCAGATAGTACATAATCTGCCATAGTTTGCATTTTGTAGAAGTTGCTGAAATGGAATGGATTCACAATTAGGTATGGATACATACACAAATCGCTCATTAGGGATTTGTTCCTGTGTCACATTGTTACAGAGAGTGCATGTATGTTTCCACATAGGTATGTTTTTGTTTTCAAGTACTTGTAATAAGTACATTAGAAATTCTTGTGGATCTTCTTGTGTGTTTATAGTGAACCTCACCATTCCAGCACAGTAGTCCAATTCTTGTCTTATCCCGTGAACACTGTACGTGTTGTCAGGATTTTTTGTTGCGTTTCTATGAAGGACTAACATTTGCAAACACAATTGGTCTTTACTGTACAAGTAAATGTTGTTAACAATTGGTGGCAATTGAAATAGAATATTCATTGCTACATTTGCGTAGCAATTTACACCAGTTTCATTTGAAAATTTGAATGGACCTGACAGTTCTGTGTCCAAGTGATTTTTTCGGAGTTTGTGGTCCGTTTTTGAAGAAGTACCTTATTTACTTTCGCTAATAGGTTCTTCTTTGCTTGTGGTAATTGATGAAGTACTAGCTTCTTTTGATTTCTTTGAACGATTTGCAGTCAGATCCAGTTGCATTTTTGTTTGAATTAGTTTTTTTACAACGTTTTCCTTTTTCTGGAACAGGATATGATTTCAGATGGGAGGTGTACAGTGAACGCAGTCTATTGTATTCTAAAATGCAAGGATTATCAGCGTTCACTTTACTTGCATCAAAGTTGATTAGAAATAGACTGTCAAGTGTACGTAAGCGTGATAGTGCTATGTAGCTCATGCCTTCTTTAAAGACTGTGTTTCCAATATCTATCAATGCTTTGTATGTGTTTCCAATATCTATCAATGCTTTGTATAGGGTAAGACCTTGGGATTTATGAATGGTGACTGCATACGCAAGAGTTAGAGAAAATTGTTCTCTACATACATACATGTCTTTGAAGAGAAGGAATTGAGCTGTTGAGCGCCCTATCCTTTTTACTTCTGAAAGTTTGTAAAAGAGAATATTGACAAACTGAATGTTGTTGTCACTTGGATATGTTTGAAAGCCAACAACTGTACCCAGTGCCCCATTAACTATTCCTTGCTCCATGTCAAGGTTACGTTTAAGCATTACACTACAATTTAAGGATAATTTTAATATTTTTTCCAACCCAGCTGTGTTGGAGATTGAATTTTCTAAGGTATTTAGTCTTGTTGTGGCTTGCTGACACATGGGTAGTGTCATACCATGTACGTCCAGTTTGTCTGTGGAGCAAATTTCAATTATTGGTTGCATTTCTTTTTTTAACATTGTTTCATTGAATTTGGAACAGCTTGCAAGAGTTGGCATTAAGGACATACAATTGACATTTTTGTGTGCTAATTGTTCCATGACATCAGTAGCACATGAGTTATGGCCATAAAGTACATGGATGTGCCGGGTTTTTAATATTGCTTGTGCTTCTTGAGATAGTACACCAATTCTAATACTTTTTAAAATGTTGGTGTAAGTGAGGTCTGCAGATTGACGCATGTTTTCTGTTAATTCTCTGTATTGGAAATGTTGCCAAAGGTTGACATTTCCTATGCTGCCAACAGTTTTACGGCAGAGTTTGTGTCCTAAGGTTTTAAAAATAGGTTCACCTTTCACTGGTGTCAATTGTAGAAGATCTCCAAAAACGATTATGTGTTTTCCTGCAAGGAGTCCTTCGTAGTTTGTTTTAAGTACTTCTTGCAATCTGAGGTGAATCAAAGCCAGCATTAGGTTGGGGACCATGCTCACTTCATCTATTAGCAGCATTTTCATTTGTTTTTATACCCTGCATAGTTCCATTGCAGCTTCTGTAGAAAGTTTATAATAGTCTAATTTGTTTTGGTGTTCTACTGGAAGGAGTAGTAATCGGTGCAATGTCGTAGGCAGCCAAAACTGTGGGGGCAGTTACAACAGCTGACAGTTTGTTGTTTGTCAATTGTTGAAGGAAATTGCTGATGATTTTGATTAAGAATGTTTTGCCAGAACCAGCTTCCCCACTGACGTACAGCAGTATAGGTTTGTCATTTTGGCAGGTACATGGTTAATTTGCGTGTTGTACACCATGTGCAATTTCTTTTGTTATTTCCTCAAAAATGGTGTGCTGGTCTTTGTTAAGTTTTGATTGTAATACAATTAAGTCTTCTGTATGTTCTTCATAGTGACACATGGTATTTTCTAATTCTGTCATAGCTAATTCTGCCTCATTTGCTATTAATGGCTGTCCTAATGGTTCTTGACTTCCTGTTACAGAAGGTTGACTACTGTCGGAAGTGTCCTTATCTAGTTGGGCCTGGAGTTCTTCTTCATGTTGCTGTGCATTGTGCCACATTGTTTTGTACTGCGAAAGTTCATATCGGTGATAGTGGTTTCATTTGCTTTGAAAGCCTCTTCATAGCAGTTGTATGGGAGTGAGGGGTCCCCAGGCCCCCTCGCGCCATACACTCCTCAGTACGAGGCTTGGACCACGTGCCTCCGGTAGTGGGATTGCCCCTTGCTCTAATGTAAAGTTAACCACGGTTGACTGCTACATAGATGGGACTACTGAGCAGGACACGGGGCATCCATCTTTTCTGCCCCCTTTCGACTCCATCTTGGGTAAACAGGCCTCACTGCGATAGTACAGCAATGCTCAGCTCCCCTTCCACCGCAGCAGCCAAGGACAGAGACACACACACACAAGGCGCGCAGGCAGCTGGCTAGCCCCCACCCTTGCACTCCCCCTGCGAAGGAAAGCTCTGCGCTCCCATTCTCACACTGAAGCTGGAGAAAGTTGCAACAACCAATATGATACAGTTTTCTTCCTCTGAGATCACTGCTAGCATGAGAACCAGCATGTGAACCAGGATGAACTGAGCACTTTCTGCTCGTTCATCTCCATAAACGTGCAAGCCACCCACCCCCATTTAGAGCAATTTATTGCCATCCTGACCCTGCGCTCCCTGTAAGGTATTTCTTTCAAGTGCCAGACCCTCGCCTGTGCTGCGAAACTCACCCAACACACTCACTACTAACCTTATGCATCTTACCACAATATATGTTTTTACTTATACTAATAGGTCTAAAGTTTAGGAGATATGTGAAACACAGCTTGATTCTTTTTACATGCACAATAAAGGTCAAGGCCTCCAATTAAAACCACAAATGACCCAATTGTACTGACAATAATTATTATGTGTGACTTGTGTAGAAATATGAAAAGTAGCATAAAATGTTTGGATAATTTGTTATTTAGTGTTTTTCAAATTCAACATATTAGCTTAGGTAGTGACCACAGTGACCGGACCCTGACCTGCGTGGAGCACAGGATATTTGAGGTCCATCATCTCGTCAGCCACTCAGCCAACCAGAAGGAAGAGATGCCACCCACACCTACAGCACCACACCGCCTGGCCAATCGGGTCCATTTAGTATTTTTTGTTAGAGTTATTTTAATTGATATATATACGAGTATGATGTAAATGTTTGGTAGGGGTTTTTTGGGTTATTTCCTAGCTGGAGAAATAAACCATCCTTTGAACTCTTGCAGCCGGGTCTCGGTGCCTTCTTCCCCGAAAGGGGTTGGGTTGGTTATTTTATTTTCTCTCACACGTAGTAAGACGGGGAAAGGCACCTACATTTTTGGTGACCCCCGCAACATGATTTAGAGAGGTGCCTCGAGGCCTGCACCGCCCGGCAGCGAGATCCAGGATGCCCCCGGCAAGACCATCGCCTCTGCGGTTGACCAGACTGTGCACACCAAGAAGAAAGGGTCAAGGGTTCCCGATTGACGAATACCCGATCGGAAAATCTGCTCGCCAAGGCAGGCCATAGCTTGAATGGGGGACGGACCTGAGCGAGGTCCGGCCGTGAGCGGTGACCCTCGGAGTACCTGACTGAACACGTGGAGTCCCGGTTGCAAAGACCCCAAAGGAAGGTAAGGGGAAATACGGGAAGAAGGGAATTAGCAAACAAAGGGAAGGTAGTTAAGAATAGAGTCTGTGTGAGTGACGGTGAGGCTTTTTTGATCTATCCTTTATATGGCCATTAGGTGTTGTAAGAAGTGAGAAGAAGAGAAGTGGTATCCTAGCCCGTACGGGTAGAACGTGGCGCCGCGTAGCATTTGTCCCGACCAAGTGCAGAATAGAGATAAAGAGAAAATAGTAGGGGTCTCGTATATTGAGTAGACTCGGAGTAGTTTTAGAATATTCTTTTTCCGTGGAGGTAAGAAATCTTGAGACATAATAAAGGTGAAAGGGGTGGGGAGTGAATGCGAAATAGTAGGTAGAATAGGGAAGAAGAAAAACCAGGGACAGTAACAGGAATAGGGAAAGAACAAACGCGCGCAGGCAGTGCATGTGTATGTTGCATGATTATATGTGGTCGGTCTGCTTTGTGTACATGTCTTGTTGAACATGCCAAAGTATTTCAGTACAAGTAACTTGTGATTAATGCATAATAGGCAAAGAAATAAATTGTGAGAGGTGACCAGGTAACACCTCTCAAGAAGAACAGCTAATGCGACATACCATAATTGCGAGCATTGATAAAGAACATATTTTCACATATTGTAACTGACATACCAAGTGAGAGGTGGGAAGGGACACAAGGGTACCAGAACACACAAGAAAGGAAAAGAAGCATTGCCACGGGGGGAGTAACACCACTGGCACATATTTGCCAGCACCTTCCACTATATAGCGACAGGATACAGAAGTATCACAATCAGTGGATCACTGAGATAAAAGGAGATGGGGTTATACCAATTTGGCCAGAAGGAGGGTCATTCGACAAAAGAGTGTTGGACCTAGTATCAACACATTTGCTAGCACGATACATAGGGAAACAGTTCAGCGCGTTACATACAGCCAAAGATTGTGCCGTAACAATATATTCAGACTCAGCTTACGCCACCACCACAGTTCATTCAGGGCTTTCATGCTGGCGAAGGAGAGGGTTTAGAAGAGCAGACGGGTGCCCCGTACAACATGCCACATTGCTAAATGAACTAATACAAGCTTTAGCAGAGCCATCGGTAGTGGCAGTGGTTAAATGCCAAGCCCATACCAATAACACAGACGCTGTCTCATTGGGGAACGCGGAAACCGACACAGCAGCGAAGGAAGCCTCGTACTTCAATAAGACACCAACATCAGAGTAAGTTGTAAAAACAGCAGCCACAGCAGAGCAACCAGCAGAAGCATACAGTAACACGCCCATAGCACAATTGATAGAACTCCAGAGAAGGGCCCCACCGGAAGAGCAGGAGTTGTGGGGCAAACAAGGGTGTAAACAATCAGCCACAGATCTCATTTGGAGACAGGAAACAACAGGCAAGGTAGTGATGCTTGTAGAATTATTAGAAGTAGCGTTCCAACAACTGCATTTCCCAGCTCACGTTGCAAAACAACACATCGCCTCAGACATTCAGGAGGATTGGTTTGTTCCCAATCTGCACAAATACTTGTCTAAATTTGTGATTGAATGTACTACATGCCAAACGTACAATTCAGGAATGACATTACGAACTCTGCGTGGCACTTTGCCACGCCCTCCAGGTCCATTCAGAGAACTACATATCGACTATGCCGATATGGGAGAAAGATGTAATGGAGCGAGATACTTGATTGTGGTGGTATGCCCTTTTTCGCGGTGGGTGGAAGTGGGCCCCTGTCCCCATCCGGATGCAAAATGTGCTGCCAAGTTCCTTGTGCGAGAAGTATTCTCGCGGTGGGGAATCTGTGACGTGATCCGTTCAGACAACGGCATGCACTTTGTGAATGATCTCTTCAAAGAAGTAACCTCCCTTCTGTGGGTGAAACATAAACTATGTTCAATTTATCATCCAATGACCAATGGAGTTGTGGAGAGGATCAACGGGCTGCTCAAAAGCAATTTATCGAAATTATGCAGCATGTTGAAAAAATATTGGGTATATTGTCTGCCCCTAGCACTGTTCCAACTCAGAAATCAGCCATGCAAGGATCACCATTTGAGCCCGCACGAAATTGTGACGGGGAGAAGAATGCACACGCCGCTCTCTCCTGTTAGGATGGCGTCTGATGCACACAGGGCTGCCATAGTGCTGGGGGAAGAGTTTAAGGAATACCTAGCACAGCTAACGCGCGTAGTAAGTACGCAGCATAGCAAAACAAATTGCTCCACCATTTACTGAAGATGTAGCACCAGACACCTCCATGCTGGCAGCAGATAGGCCTGAGGGGCCTTTAATGCCAGGGGAACACATCTATGTTAGATGTTTTGTAAGAAGGTGGAATTCACCAAGAT
The DNA here is from genome assembly GCF_040938575.1 of Ambystoma mexicanum. Taxonomy (NCBI): domain Eukaryota; kingdom Metazoa; phylum Chordata; class Amphibia; order Caudata; family Ambystomatidae; genus Ambystoma; species Ambystoma mexicanum. The sequence goes on from NC_090923.1 coordinate 1,375,240,894, forward strand.
TTCATGGTCCATACACAGTGGTGTACAGCACCCCAACTGCAGTTAAAGTGAAGGGACTGAAATACTGGGAGTACCTATCGGACGTGAGAAGGGCGCACAGTGTCGCACTCCCCCAAAATGAAACAGACTGTGTGGATGGCATCGCTAACACAGTCTGACACGATGAAAACTTCAACTAAGACAGGGAAATAATAGTGAAAAAGCAAAATGTTTTTAATATATTCTGTCTTTCTCTCTCTCTCTCTCCCTCTCTCTCTCTCTCTCTCTCTCTCTTTTTTCTTTTTTCTTTTTAAATCTCATATGGATCGTGTTATTTTTTCTATTTTTCTTCATTGTTTTTATGATGAATGGAAAGAAATTGTTAAATGCCTAATTGAGCAAAAAGATGAAAAAGAATGAACAATTGCAAATATATTTCTTTTCATGATGACTTAACAAATTTGTCTCGCCCACATAGGTTCAACATGAGCCAATGCGATGAAACGGCTGAGCAGGCTGAAATGTTAGATAGAAATAGGGAGGCCACTAGGGCCAGTAGATGCAGGGCTAATATGACAAAACCAGGGTCTAAACTAATATGGACTGGAGTAACAACCATTTTGAAGGACACTTATAACGTTGAATCAAATAACATAAATGCAACGCCACCCTATGAACAATTGCATGTGAACAAAACTGCTATTCCATTGTTGAGTAATACTATGGCCAAGGAAATAGAGCTTCGATGGAATGTAAATGATGATTACTATTGGTTGACTAACTCCAGAAATACAAGCATGCACACACACACGGCACCAGAAACCACTACTGAATACACACATGTCACCATGAACAACATTGATGATGCATGGTCCAGAATATTCCTGCTGCAATATCAACAAGTTGGTACCCAATTAAAAAACAAAAGAAGGAGGAGAAAAGGGGGGTGGGAAAAAACAGATATGATATTTATCACAACCTGGGGTTAGATGAAATAGACGACCTCCGACACCCTGACCACATGGTATTCAGACATGAGCACCGCAGCAAAGCAAGCAAGTAATGAAAGTTGCTACGTGTGCTCACTTATTCCTCATGCAACTGGAACCCCAAAAATGTTAGTTCCACAGAAAGTACCCTTGTCTGAGGCCCAATATTTGATTCATCTGATGCTGTGTAGAATAAAAAAGACATTTCAGGCACACACAGTCGCCATGGAAAAATTGGAAAACGTACAAACATGCACCAGCAGACGACAAGGAGTAATCTGCCTCCAAGAGCCATTTTTCATCAGAAAAGGGACAAGTTATGCAGAAGACAAGTGACACGATGAAACGATTAAATGCAAAGCTGAGGGGCTTTGAGGGCTGCCAGACGAAACATATGAGTTGGCAAAAGAAACGTGCATCCCCATCTGGTCACAGCATATCACCAAGCTGACATGGGTCACACCCCTGGAGAGACCCATAAAGATTCAAAGGGAAATACTGCACGAACTTTGCTTCCATGGAGAAGGGAAGGTGAATATGGGAACCGCACAGCAGTGCAATAAGACTTTAATAATACCAGCTATGAAAAACGGCACTGCTGCATTAATGGACATATACTGGATCTGTGGCAAACAAGCTTACCTGCATCTCCCAGCATCCGGGAGGGGCACTTGTGCCCTAGCCACACTTCACTCAGCACTAATGGTGATACCAGAGAGCCATGTTCAGTTTACAGCAAGGCCTTCGGCTGACAGTTCGACAGCAGGCCAGTCGGCTGACATATCGGCAGCAGGGCAATCAGCTGAAACATCGACAGCGCCCGATGAGACAATCGCGGAGCCCCCAGCATACGAACTATTGTCAGAAGAAACATTGAGAACCAAGTTGTCACGCAGCAAAAGATCCAATTATATTTTGTCCAAATCGTCAGAACTCCTTGCTGAAATCTCGCAGCAGTACAAGCTTTTCTCATCTGCAGACACATTTTTTGCATCATTTCTAGCACCAGGCGTTCAAGCAAGGACAAACGCGAAATGTCTGTAGATAACACGCTGGGAGCTCATCCAGCTGGCTAACGACACTGAAAAAGGATTCAACATCATAAATATAGAGCTCCGTGCACTGCGCTTGATGACAATGCAAAACAGATATGTCTTAGATCTTATCACGCCGATGGACGGCGGTGTTTGCAAAACAATTGGGGGGGCGTGTTGCACATTCGTACCAACTTCAGATGCTGATAACGGGACACTGTCACACGTGATAACAGCAGTGCTTAATTTAGGAGAAAGAATGAGAACAGAAGGTGGAGCAGACAACAACACATGGTTCGACAATCTGTTCAGCTGGGTACCATCATGGGTGAACATAGCAGCGAAGATACTCATTCCCATTATTGTCTTTCTTCTCCTAATATTCTGTGTGTGCCAACTGGGACTAAGATGCTGTGAAAATAATATGCCTAATTCAGCGATGATGATGGTAACAGTGGGCCGACAGACAACGGTGGCTACCATGATAAATGACAAAGTACAAACTGGAGAATACACCACACCGCAGTATAGAATGACTGCCATCTATAGGCAGTATGGGGACATGGTCGATAATCTACATCACACTACCATTAAAGAACCAAAGGACTTGCTGTGGTATAACGAGGTTTGGATAGATTTAGATGGGGATGGTGGGATATACCTAATGGTCACCCCAGAAGAATACGCAAGAAGAGGTAACAGCTTAAGAAGTGTGTGCAAAGCATTGATGCCAATAAAGGGTACACCCGCTTGGGATGAGGCTGTGGTTGAAGCTGAGCGCTACCGAAGGGAGAACTCAGCTTTGCCCGCACACAATTCCATTAAAAGTAACATAACATTTTTTTTATTAAATACATATACAGCAATTAAGAGAGAGAGGGGCAAGCAGACACTGAAACAAATATAGGGGATTTAGGGGTTTCCACAGGCTGGCTGTGAGGGGATCAAGGGATGGAGGTTTCGTCGAAACGTTTATGTTGTTCTTCAGGGTTTGGGGATAGTTCACTGGGAAATGTAGAAATGGGGCAGGTACAGGTAGGACAGTGGTATCTTATTTTTCCTTTGACGTGGTCCTCTACAAATTGCCTTAACCCGTTAAAATTTTCTTTTAGCATGTCCACTTTGCCTTCTATGTGTTTCAAGGTGTCTTGCACTGTGTCTTTTTGTGGACTTTGTTCATTTTTTACCTTGTCTGTTAAAAATAAATATATATATGTTAAGTATCCATAAAGTACTGACTATTAATTTGCTTATGCAGAGAAGTGTGTACCATTATTATCGCTATCTTCTGACATTTCGCCATGCGGAAAATTCTCCTCCAGCCAGTCCAAAGTACTGCACATTTCTGTGTGAAAAAAACAGAAATACATTATTTGTTCTGCACCTCATACAAAAAGTGTACCAACATACACGAAAAATGAAGTTCACTTACTACTTTCTTGCAATTTGTATTCATTTTGTTGTGTTCGTCTACTGTCGCTCCTAGCTGTACAGTTTCTGTGAGGTAATTATGTTGGAGGCATATCTTTTTTTGTTATGGTATAATCCATTTCATTACACATGGTATTTAAATGGATGGGTTATGTGCGAGACGTGTAGGTTCCAATGGTTATTTATTACTACTTATAATTTGTTTATGTGCTGCTTTTTAAACTTGTGCAGTTTTTATATGGCATGATAGAACAATTTCAAATACCCCCTGACTGTTTGGGTAGTGTTGCTCTCGTCCGCGCCCGTCCGCGGAAAGACGCTCAGTCCGTGCCCTTCAAATATCATTAGCGAAGGAGGTTCAGTATGTTCTATGTTACATGAAAACAAAGTAAGGGAATCCTAGTAATTATCTCCCAATTTCACATGATGAATGTGTATATTCAGTAAAAAAGACTTTGTTAAAGGGATGTTATGATTAAGTTGCCCTACTAAAAAACTATGAAATTCAGTAAAAAAACTTTGTCCAAGGGACGTTATGGTTAAGTTACGCTACTAAAAACCTGTGAAATTCAGTAAAAAAAAGTTGTTAAAGGGACGTTATGGTTACGTTGCGGTACTAAAAACCTATATATATATTCACTAAAAAGACTTTGTTAACGTAACGTTATGGTTCGGAGTAAAACCGAAAAACCCTTGAAATTCATCAGTTATGGTAAGCTAAGTAACCATAACTCGTGCCACCACCGTGCACTGCTAACACTAACACCCAGGACATCAAAGATGACATCAGAAATGTCATTGATGATTCAGAAATCAATATTAATTTGTTTCATCACCATGTAATTCTTGCTTTAACAATGCATACAATATATGATGATGTGTGCCGAAACGGGGAGCGCAAGCGTGAAAATTGCAGCGCACGTGTGCAAAAGACGTGCACGCAGCCGTTCAGCGATTCATGAAATGCGCTGTGCGTGTAAACCCTGGGATGTGTGCCAAATCCTTGGGTGGCACACGCGGGCGCACCCGTCACCAAACGCCGAGCTCGACACACACAGGGAAAATGCACAATATGGAGCGCACACAAGAAAAGTGGGCTGAACACGGGGCGTAACACACGGAATGGGGAACAACGTGTGAAAATGTGGGTGTTACGGGGGAAGTACGGGAGGTAAATGCTTGCAACGCCCACACGCACGCTAAGAACACATATTCATGGAATCGAACAGGGGAAACCCGTGCGCCAAAAAAGACGCGCTAATCCGGAAACACGTATGCCAGCAGGAAGCAGGCGTAAGCAGCCCCGCACAGCATAAAAGTGCACGCAAACAACAAACAAGCTCATACGCTACCATGAATATACCGTTCCTCGCAGCCGTGGTCGTGGAACACCACAGGAGGAGGAGGATAGCCAGGCCCCGCATTTTTTTACCCAGGACCAGCCTTTTTGGGATGCCTGATGACCAGGTGTATGGGAGGTACAGGTTTCCACCACTAATAATCCTAGAACTGGTCAGGGAGTGTGAGGATGACCTCACATCACCCACCCTGTGCTCCCAAGCACTGAGCCCCTTTGAAAAGGGGCTGAATGTACTGCACTTCTTGGCAACCGGGTCATTTCAGCAGACAAGTGCCATAGTTGGGGTGTCTCACAGGCCACGCAGTCACGCTACCTACACCAGGTATTGGCGATCATGACTGCACGCCCCTCAGTCCGCAGGCACATATACATGCCCAGAACACATGCAGAAAGGCAGGCCGTTGTCCAGGACATTTACGGAGTAGCACATTTCCCCAAAGTGCTAGGTGCCATTGATTGCACCCATGTGGCTCTCCGTCCTCCAAGGGCCACTGAGCACATCTATCGAAACCGCAAGCACTGGCATTCCATCAACGGGCAGGTTGTATGTGATGCCAAGGGAATCATCACCTCAGTATATGCCAACTATCCGGGGACCAGCCATGATAGTTTCATATTCAGAATGTCACCCCTAAACCGGGACCTGGAAGCTGTGCGGCATAGCGACACATGGCTAATTGGTGAGTATAAATGCCTCTGCACATGCATGCATGTCAGACACTGAGAAATGGGAAAACCACTAATGACAACCATTATCACCTCCCCAGGGGACAGTGCCTACCCTCTGAGCACCTACATGATGACGCCAATACGGAACCCCACCACACCACCCGAGGTAAGATACAACACATCCCATATTGCAACCCGGGGCATAGTGGAGCGCACATTCGGAGTGTTGAAGTCACGCTTTCGCTCCCTTGACAACTCTGGTGGGCAGCTGCTATATGCGCCCAGAGTAGTGTGCAGGATCATAGTGGCAGCATGTGTCCTGCACAACGTTGCAACCCTGTGGGGCGAGCCGGTGGACATGGTGGTGCCCCCACATTCCCAACCACATGCACGGCCGCTGCACATGGGAGGTGAAAGGGCACGTGGTGAGGCAGCCCGTACCCAGCTTGTGGCAAATTTCTTCACCTAAAATCCCACCCCTACAGAGTGCACACAGGCCTGGCACATACCAGCTGACAATTTATGATGATGACAAAAGGGACAGTCAACTGTCACAACCATACGACCCTGAGATTGTTTACCTGGAAGTGCTATATTGTGTGCATCCCTAGCTACTTAAACACACCCAATGCTGTGTCAGTAAAAAGGCACACATTAATGCTGCATGAAGGACTACCCCCTTGCAAAACACTACAACCAAATAGTGGCATGTCACCCAACTACTCCCTAACCCCATCTCAGCTACCCAACACACCATGGCATGGCAGACGATGTAAAAGCAACCAAATGAATGCACATCACATGACACAAGTGTCACAAAGTGCACTCTCCCAAATGGAAACAGGCCAGAGACAATTGCCTCTCACTAATGAAAAAAAAAACAGCACACATGGACAAATACTTACCAGCAAGACAAACCATCAGTACAGGATCCAACAGTGGAAACATATGACAGTAAAAAATAAAAGTAGTGCAAGTGTCACAACCTGACTAAGTCAGCACATCGACCCCTTCCAACTGCAGAGTGTTGCTGGTAGGCAAATGTGGTAGTGCACTGAATACAACATGAACTTCATCTGCAAAGGATAGGGCTTGTTAAGACATGAAGAAGCTACATGTATATATGTAAAAAGTTCTGTATGTAAAACCATATACAAATCCACCATGCAGTGGAGAAATGAACAACAATCCTCACTAGGGATGTATGTACAGTTTGGACTACAGACTGCCCACACAACGTATCGGAGCCCAATGCCTCTGTGTAAGTTACTGTCACTTGGTCACACCCTTTGCGAGCCCATAGAAAGGGGAAGTAGGAGGGGTGTTGAGTCAGGAACCCAAGTTTCTAATCCAAAAACAGGACAAGCCTGCATTTGCCCAGCTGGAATACACATTGGATGCCTACAGGAGCCACACAAAGCAACACACTGTAACATGAATTCACAATCTGAAAGAAAATGGTTATGAATAAAAAAGTAAATGCAAATTAAATAAAGAAAAAGAAAAAGTAAATGTAAAGTAAACCAAATAAATTAAATAATAAAGTAAAAATCAGAATCAAAATCAAATAAAATAAATGTATGAAAATCAAAATAACAAATTAAAAATTAAAATAAAATGAAAATAAGAAATAGAAAAAAGAAGATGAAATAAAGATAACAAATGAATTAAATACTAATTTCATTTAGCAAATCGGAATGAAATGTGAAAAAACCAAAAGAAAATAAATGTAAAAAAGAAAATCAAAAATAGCCATGTGTCGACCAGGGGGGGGAGGCCACCCAGGAGGGACGAGGTACAGGGTGCACCCCAACACCCACATGTGTGGATGTTGAGAAAAAAAAACCTCCATGGGCTCATGGCCTGCACGGCTATCCTACAGTGGGAGAACTGCCGTCGCTGTCATCACCCTCTGGTGGTACATCAGAAGGTGGGTGTGATATGGGAGGCAGACCACGCAAAGCCCTGGCATGCTCCTCCATGGCAGCAAGCATGCAGATATGAAAGGTTTGGTTCTGCAGGATGATGGTACAGAGATCACCATGCAGCACCTCACGAGTAGCACGCATTTCTGCCTGCAAGGCCTCGCGTGATGCCCGGATCTCCTCACGGGTTGCCTGGAGCTCAGCTGAGAGTGTGCGTGTTAGCTGCTCCAGCTGCTGTTTTGACCTTGTACTCTGGGACACCTCACGTGCACCCAGAGTATCTCTGAGGGACCTGTGTTCTAACCTCAGGGCATCCCTGTGGGCCTATGACTCTGCAGATATGGCTGTGTGCAGAGTGTCCAGTCCAGCCCGTCGGTCCCTGTTGGACACCAACATGTCCTCCCTGTGTGAGCGGCACATGGACTCTGTTGCCTGCTGCTGGAGCTCCATCTGCCTTTCAGGGGGGAGAATGGAAGTGGCAACCCTATCCATGGCCTGAGCCATCATCCCACACAATGCCCCCTGTTGTGCTGCAATAGTGTACATGTATTTCTCCCACACAGTATTGCCTGGTGGCGCATGGCCACCACGTTGGCGGGCACCACACCTGTTTGGGGCAAGGTGATGTGCACCTTGCTGTGCTGGCCCTGCCTGAGGCTGCAGGACTGCATTCCTCCTTTGATCTGCTGGCCCAGGAACAGGAGCAAATATTGTGGAGTGGGACCCTGCATCCGTAACGGCCACAGGCGGACTTTCCAACACTGAATGCCCCATAGAGGGCTCTACCCCCAGTGCAGGTGGGTTGGACAGAACAGCATCCCTGCCAGAAACACTCCCCTGTGACGGGACATATGTCTCAATGTCAGATTCAGCACCTGATTCATAGAGGTCTCCGGAGGTGTACCTAGAGACACCTGTGGACACAATGGTCTGTAGGAGTAATGGATTTTCACCCACCGCCACCCCACGTCCTCCACTGGTACCTGGTTGTGGATGTGAATACTCCTGCCTCTGCACCATCTCCTCCTCCTCAACAGCATCTAGTGCCTCATCACCTGCAAAAACATAAAAGAAAAGTAATAAAAACAGGCATGAGCAGCATAGCCCACACACATAGGCATGACGATGTAGACATTGAATACAAAATTGACACATGTCACACATGACAATAACTCTGGCATGCATGCACTGGCAATGAAGTGGAAGGGGAGCCAGAAAGCAGACACTGAGGACTCCAAGATGGAAAAGAAACACATGTGCTTCATGCTGCAACAAAGCCACTGTTCACTAATGCAGTGATGGGAGGCACATGGATACATCAATGGTTGGTCACTTGGACATGACAGAAGGCAATTGTCATGTTGAACATTCAAAGAGGGCCCCGAAGTGATAGTGTGCAGGGCATGTGTAGGTGCACAATACTCAATCAGCCTGATTGATGAAATCATTCCCATAATAAGTAAAGAAATGTGAGGCATTGTGGGGTGTAATCTATGTCTGAAGTATGTTAAATTTGGGGCACAACGGCACAAAAATGTGTGTTTTCCATGCAAAGGATTCCATCAATCAGGCATTATGAACAGGAAAACAGTATGAACAATGTTGTGGCATGATGGCAGTTGAAGGGCAAGTGCAGTAATCAGGTGGAAATTATTAACTGCGGTCAGAAGGGATAATGTAAAACCCAAACCCAAGGCCAGGGGATGTTTTGGAGGCACCACATGGGTGACCCATAGAAGTCATGACTACACAGCCTCACCTGGCACTCAATCAGAACACATCACCCAAGCAACATACACATGGTTTGCACACACATGCATGGCCACTCACCAGACATTGCCCCAAGATCTGGTAGGTCTCCCACGCCTTGGATCTGATCCTCTGTGATGAAGCCTCCAGCGATAGACTCATGTTCTGTTAGCACTTCCTCTTCTGATAGAGACCCTCTGCCAGTCACCAGAGTAGAGGCATGATTGGAAGCCAGCTTGTTCTTTGCTCTGCGTTTGAGGTCATTCCACCGCTTAGAACAATCTACAGCTGTGCGCCTCACAAATCCAAGGGAACTAATCTGGTCTGCGATACACTGCCAGTGGGCCCTACGTTGAGCAGTCGCAGTCTTGCACCCTGCAGTCACCAGCATTTTGCGGCCATGGGCCGACATGTAGCCCACAAGTGCGTCTAGTTCCACATCATTGAAACTACGCTTCCTTGACGTGCCATAGGGGGGAGCCGTGTCTGGGGTCCCAGCCTGTACCGCAAGAGCACCCTTCTTCCTCTTGAGAGGTGGTGTGGACCCTGAGTGGCTTACGCTGCTCTGGTTGGTAGGGGCTGAAGCGCAGGTGGACTGGGCACTGAAGTAGCCAAAGGCACGGTGATCAAAGATCTACTGCAGGCATTGGCTGCTTGTGATGTTGGCAGGATCAACCTCAGTGTGTTGGACTTGGACCAACACTGTCCCGGCTGGGTGACTCGGAGCTGGGGTGGATTAAGCTGCAGCTGCCCCTGCAGCCTCCTCACCCTAGCTACTTGGGGCAGCAGATGACATTGCTGCCCCAGATCCATGTGGCCTGGTGACAGCAACTTTCACCGCCACACGTGGCTTTGACTTGGTGACAAGGAAGTCAGCCTTGGAGTCATCCTGTGCCAGTTTGGTCGGTAATATGGGCCGGGTTAAGAAGGCCTGAGCTGGGATGGTGTCAGCTGCATCTCCCCGACCCATTGGGGGGGGCATAGGTGTGCCTGATTGGTCCTCCACACACTGGCCTCTTGGGCCATCCTGCACATCCTGACCACGTCCAATACCGCTGACACCTCTTGAAGGTCGGCCACCTTTGCCTCCCTTACCACTTGGTTGCCTCCCAACCATGGCACTGATGTTCTTGTGCAAATGGGAGGTGCAGTAAACAATTGTCTGTCCTGGGCAATTGGTGTGAAAGGGGCAGGGTACTAGATGGAATACGTACCCTAGTGCTCTAGCAAGGCTGTCTGTGACCACTGGGGGAAGATGACGGATCACGCAATGCTCAGGCACCCCAAAACCAAAATTTAATGTGCACACGACTCCTGGTAGCCCACGTGCATGGAATAAAGAACCCGTACTACGCTGTGGCACCCAGAAACACAAAAGTGAGCGTATGCATGGTACACGCAGGCTACAATGACCTCTGAATGGGAACGCAACACACGGGGGCAACCACAGTTGAAAAATGTGTGCGTGACTCACTGTCTGCCTGGAAAAAGAACGTGAAAAAGACATGCATGTGCGCATTGGGAACACCCCCGCCAAAAGAAGAATTGAACGCTGTCTGAGTATACAAGGAGTACGAACTAGAACCGTTGTGAAGTAATCGCACGTGAACCGACAAGAAGTACAAGAATCACCCGCTCGCTCTCCACAAAAAGCACATACAAGAAAATGGCGTCCTACGCGTACCTTTTTACCCAGCCCACACGTGCGATGTCACTTATGCGCGTATGCGCTAAGGGCCATTCCTCCAATTACATGCGGTGACACCCTGACGTGCAGTTTTTTGCACATGTACAATCAACATGCACCCATGTGGAGGGAAACGTCAGTGCGCGTTACGTCACAGACGCGCTTACGCGCTAAGGGCCTTTCCTCGAATTACACGCTGACGTGCAGTTTTTTCACGTGCCAAATGACTCTGTATCAAGCTGGCCACGCGACAACACACGGAAGACCACGCTCTTGCCCAGAAGGCCATTTTCCTGCCCCCCAGAGCCCCGAGCATGCTCCCACCTGCCATCTGCTGCTGCCTGCCTGCTGGCCACTTGCCCTGCTATTTGGTGCCTGCATGTCAGCCATCTGCATGGGTCCAGTTGCTGTGACCACCCATGCTGGAACAGAAGACTCCCGACTGGTATTCCATCGCTCCACAGCCCAGCCCCAGGGCCCAGTTGCCCACCCACAGCTGCCTCAGGGGTTGCCATGTCCGACACAACACCATTTGGCACCAGTGGCAACGCCCCAGCAGAGAGGCAGAGGGCTGCCAGCTTCACTGCCAATGAAGTTGGCATCCTGGTGGAGCAAGTCCTGGGGCATTATGATGCCCTCTTTGGAAGTTCACGCACCGACAATGAAGGACGGAAGAGGGCCTGGAAGGACATAGTGACTGCCATCAACGTGGAGGGGGTGGCAGCCCGTGACATGCAACACGTCCGGAAGCGCTGGGAGGACTTCAGGTCCAGGACCCTCAGCAAGGCCTGGCGATCTTGAAGGCAGCACATGCAGAGGGGTGCCGGGTCCGCCTTACCAACATCCCGATGATGGTCCTGGAATGCATACACCCAGCGCTCCACCTCCAGATCCTTCAGAGGCAGACCCGTCCGGAGTCAAGCGGTAAGTGTCCATGCGTACTGATTGGAGGCTGCGCATGTTGAGGTGTGGCAGGAGTGTGCAGGCTGGACATATGTCTTGGTAGGCCCATGTATGGATGTGTATGTACAGGGACATGAGCCTGCCACATCTGAGTCCAGTCATGTGTGAGGCACATCAATGGTGTATGTTTTCAAATGCATAGTGCCCAAATGCATGTGTGGGTGCACACATGTTTACATTTCTGTGTATGTACTGTGGCATGGTTGTGGTGTGACACATGGATGCTGGTTCCACCTTCATGTATGTGCACAATGTACATGTGCGTGTGTGTGTATTTGACATGTGTGCCACTGTGATACACCATGGATGCTTGTGACACCGACATGTAGGATGCTGATTGGCAGATGTGACATGGATGCCAATGATTTCACTGCGACAGGTGGTGGAGATGTACAGATGCATGTATGTCTGGTGGCGTGTGTGCATGTGTTCGGCACTCCCCGTGTTGCATGTGACATCAGGTTAACCTTTGGATGCTCATGTTGCTGTATGTGTATGGATGGTGCTGCCTGCTGCAACATTCCTGTTAATTTGCGCATGTGTGTGGGTTTGAATGATATGTGTGTTGGGGAGTGTGATACCATGTGTGAAGTTTGACACTGCCACTCATGTGCAACTGTCATGTATGTATCAGACTATTGTACAGTGCCCTGATGCCTGTGTTCTGTTTCTCCCTGTCTGCAGCGTCAACTGATGAAGAGGGTGGAGACAGTGCTGTGGAGCACAGTGGCAGGGATCCCACCATCAGCCGGAGACGCAAGGCCCATCTCCCCTCCCATGTTGTCATCCCATCAGGGAGTGAGGAGTCTGGTGCCGCATCAGCGGCCGCAGCTGCCGAGGGTAGGTCCAAGAGGCGGAGGTCAGAGGTGGACTCCTCGGCAGCAGAAGGGGCAGCTGAGACCCCACAGGGGCCTATGGAGGAAGATGGCACAGAGTCATCCAGGTTGGTGGGGGGTTTGGTTGAGGAGGAGGCCATGGAAGGGCCACGCACGGTGTCAGGAGGGAGGGATTCCACTGGTGCTAGTGGTGCATTCCAGGGGCAGGGACAGGAGGCAGCACAGGCGCCTGCGGAGGTGCCTGTGTGTAATCCTGTCCCCAATCCTGTGACTGCATCATCCTGCACCAGCAGACCAGCAGGGATGCCTTCGTCCAGACACGTTTTCATCGAGGGGATGCGCAAACAACAACTGGCCTTCCTCTCCCTGCAGACGTGGCAATCCGGGACCGTGTTGAGCCTGTCCTGGCTGGGGTGGTGTTGCGTCAACATTGCATCCGGGATGACGTGCAGGGTTCTCGTGAGGACGCTGCACGTTATTTCAGATGCCTCATTGACCACGTTGACCTACTAGGACGGGTCACCACTGCTGGGTTCCTCCGTGTGCTGGACCTTCTAACGACCCCCTCCTCAACTGAACCCCCTATGTGCCAGTCGTCCTCCGTGCCATCTTCCTGCCCAAGTATCACCTGGGCACCATGCAGAGCTGCCTCTGACCCAGTGGCCAGGCTGCTGGAGGACACATCCCTGCCACAGTCGGGAGTCGGAGGTCCCCAGGGGTGGCCACCACAACAGCTGGACCCCAGCAGGAGGAGGACATGCAGCCATCAACAGGCAGGGCACATGCACGGCAGCAGCAGGCTCAAGGTGGGAGCGATGATGGCTCGGGCCATCAACATCAGAGGGGCAGGCATCGGCCAGAGGGCAGGAGGACCCTGGATTGGGAGTATCTTCCGTGTGGCAGCGGTTGGGCTGGCAAATAGATGCAGAGCGGCGGCGGGCGGAAGAGGCACGGCTCACTATGGTCAGGGCGGAGAACTCCATGCGCAGGGCGTTGAGGTGGGCTGAGTGCCTCGAGGAAATTTGCAGGGAGTTAGAGGTGGACATGGCTTTATCCCTGCAAGACCTCGGGCCAGGGAACAGGCCCACCTCCAGGACATTGAAGAGGATTTCGATGATGCCCTGGCCCGGGACATTAACAAGTGCGCCGTTGGACTTTCCCGCGCCTTTGTAAATAGTTCTGTAGGTGTAAGTTTCCTTTCTATTTTTTTTTCCTTTGGGGCGCATGGACTATGCCCCGCCATTTTGTATATAGTTATTTATTAAGTAGGCTTTTTGGTAGGTTTCCTTTGGATTGTTTGGCTGATGTACTCTGGATTTTTACATTGTATATAGTTCTAGACTGGATTTGACTTCATTGAATTTTTTTTTACCATGAAGCAATGGTTTTCTTATTTTTTAAACTTTGGATTTGGTTTAATGGACGAACGCTTTGGAGCCATTTTAATTTGGATTTAATTGGATTCAGCATTCACATTTTTTCATTCATTTTGGACATTCAGGCTTTTGTTTATTATTTATTTTCTTGTGTGATTTTCTTTCATTCCTTCAATTTTGTATTTAATACATTTTTATTTCATACTTCATTTGTGTGGTATTCTCTCATTGGTTTCGTGCATGTCACGATGTGGGTTTTCTCATTCACGTGACCCCATTGTGTGTGTCTGAAGGACATGTATTGATGTGCATTCTTGTCATTCGGGATCTATCATGACATGGGGATTTCAATATGGGGAGGATGGAATGCATAGTTCGGTGTTTGGACTGGGGTGGCGTGGGGTGGTATTTGGGTGGCCATAAGGGCCATGAGTGTGGATCGTGATGACTTGTTGGTTGGGGGGACATGAGTCGGGGCCTGCTGGAAGCTGTCCATCAATGGTGGGTTCTGAGTTGGGAGACATGAGTCGGAGCCTGCTGCCAGGTGCCAGTCAATGGTGGAGGGTGGGTGGGTGGTAAGGGGGGACATGAGTCTGGGCCTGCTGGCAGGTGTCTGTCAATGGTGGGTGGGTGTGTGGGGTGGGGGGACATAAGTTGGGATCTGCTGGCAGGTGTCCATCAATGTTGGTTGGTTGGTCGGGTGGGGAACATGAGTCGGGGCCTGCTGGCAGGTGCCCGTCAGTGGTGGGTGGGTGGACATGTATCGGGCCTGCTGGCAGGTGTCCGTCAATGGTAGGTGGGTGGGTAGGGGACATGAGTCGGGGCCTGCTGGCAGGTACCCGTCAATGGTGGGTTGGTGGGTGGGTGGGGGATAAGAGTTGGGGCCTGCTGGCAGGTGCCCGTCACTGGGGGTGGGGTGGGGGGAATGAGTAGGGGCCTGCTGGCAGGTGCCCATCAATGGTGGGTGGGGGACGTAAGTTGGGGCTCACAAGTGCGCACACAAGTGCATAGTGCCATGTGGGCTGCCTGCAGAGCATGGTGAAGGTTTTAGGGTAGTCCCCTGGGGTGTGGGCTGCCTGCAGGGCATGGGGAGTGGGGAAACGGCACACCTGGGAGGGCCCACAATGCCAAATTGCATGTAAAACTTCCTGCGCACCCCCGAAATACACGTACCCCGCTCTCGCCTGGAGTATCGCGTGTGAAACTTCCCACGTACCCCCGAAATACACGCACCCCGCTCTCGCCTCGAGTATCACGTGTGAAACTTCCCGCGTACCCGCCAAATACACATACCCCACTCGCACTAGGCTTATTGTGTGTGAAAATCATTGCGTACCCCCTAAATACACGTACCCCACTCTCGCCTGCAGTATAGCGTGCGAAACTTCACGCGTACCCCCCAAATACACGTACCCCGCTCGCACAAGGCCTATCGCGTGTGAAACTCCCCGCGTACCCCCCAAATACACGTACCCCGCTCTTGCCTGGAGTATCGCGTGTGAAACTTCCCGCGCACCCCCGAAATACACGTACCCCGCTCGCCCAAGGCCTATCAAGTGTGAAACTTCCCGCCAATCCCCGAAATACATGTACCCCGCTCACCCAAGGCCTATCATGTGTGAAACTCCCAGCGCACCCCCGAAATACACACAGGCACCCCATCCACCCATGGCATGCCCCACAGGCAGCCCACTCACCCTCCCTATGCCCCGCAGGTAGCCCATCCACCTCGGGCATGCCCCACAGGCAGTCCACGCCACAGGGTGGGTGCTTTTTCTACGCAATTTACCTGGCGAGAGGAGGGTACACATATTCCGAGGGGTGCGCCAGTAGATTTTCACGC
Source organism: Ambystoma mexicanum (assembly GCF_040938575.1). Lineage (NCBI taxonomy): Eukaryota > Metazoa > Chordata > Amphibia > Caudata > Ambystomatidae > Ambystoma > Ambystoma mexicanum. The sequence goes on from NC_090923.1 coordinate 1,375,256,735, forward strand.
TTTCGGCTGCAGTGAGCGGGATACGCGTAGTATTTTCACGCGATTACAGTGTACCGACCCTGTGCGCTGGTGCAGGGTTAGCGCGGCCCTTTGCGCTGCATTGGGGATTTAAATGCCTTTTCCTTGCGCAAGGGGCATTCTTGGGGGCGTAACTGGTGCTGCGGGATGTTCTCTGCGCCAGCGCTCAAAATGGCTTGGAAATTCTCTGCGCTGCTCGCGTGTGCTGCCTCTGCACTGAAATCTATGAATTACCCCCATTGGCTTCTAAACAAAGACATTGCTTAAAGCTAACTGTAATATAACGTATTAATGTGAGCTGCTTCCTGGTCTAATCCGTCTGATTAATGTAGTAACACAACGTTTGTGATTCTAAACCGGTTCCAAAACCTAAAGGTTTCTAAAACTGATTCAAACTAAAGCCACATCTTGTAGCTTTAATGTTCACGTGCTGCCCTGTGCCCAGAACACCAGCATATTAGCTTGATTTTTCCCGAGTCATGTCAAAATTGCAGTCAATTTCAGTAACCTATGTTCATGAACTAAAACCTGTATTAGCTTTGCGTTTTGACAGCTATAGACATACCAATCATGCCTTAAACGACTGTTGTGCTCTATGCAGTTCAAACTCTCCGTTTGCCTCCAACCTTCTGCCCCAACAGCCTTCTGCTTCGACAACCTTTTTGGTCCCACAGCCTTCTGCTCCCCCATTTTTCTGGCTGTATCTCATGTCTCGCCTGCTTATTCCAAATGTGTAAGTATCTATGGATGTGCACCAGAACCCAGCAACTGTAGTTATAATCCAATATTTGGCTGGCTTCAGTATTTGTGAACACAACGGCAACTTCGTTTTTGGTCTAATATTATAAAGCTTTGTCTTGTTGCAGCAAATAACTATGTCAATATTTCTTGAGTCGAAGCCAATTTGACTCTGTTAGCCTTATATGGCGAATCTGGAACCCAGCCGAGAATATTCACTGCTCACATGCATCTGCTAGTTCACAGGTTTCTTGAATGGAAGCCAATTTGACTTTTCAAAGTAGCTCAATAGGCTTTGCACCCACCCCTCGCACTTGGCGGATTTTACGCAAGATTATTTTTAACTTTGATTTCAAAGTCAAAGTCAAACAACTTTATTCGGCCAAAAAAAAATGACCATCAAAGTACATCCTACAAAAACATTTCTAAGGATAGGAATACGGTTCTTATACAGAGTTATATAAAATCAACCACAGAGAAGACTACAGGGCAGTGCGAGCAATCCACCCCCTCCAATGGGAACCATAAACAGATCTTTAGGGCCAAAATCAAGTCCCACCATCCCCATGCCTCCTCCAACACCCATGGCGCCTTGGGCCTAAGGCAGTCAAATTAGCACCTGAAAGGAGGCAGTTACTAGGAAAGACCCCAGACTTTACTATGGCAGAACTGACAGGGGTGACAGGGTTGAGGAAAGGGGGCATACTGATTGAAATCCCACTCTTCGATGACTTGCCAGCACGACCACCACCTCCCCAAACCCTGTGTGCTATACTATGGTCCCAAAAAGTCAATTTGATTCTGTCCAGAGAGTTTTTGCCCATGCTGGTAATTCTGCTGCACCCCGCCAAAGCCTCTCTACGTACAAACGGGCAGCCTCCAGTAGTATTTAGCCAGAATAGGCATTTGTTAAGTAAAGCGTCCCTTGGCTCTCGCTTGTCTGGTGCCAGTTTGGGCACCCCCTGAAGAAAGACTGTTGTATGATTGGGGTTTCCTGATTCCAGCAATTTAGGTTGATCCCCCGACTTCCATGGACTCTGGGCTTTGGGTTCGGTACAGTCGGAGACCATGAGGGCAGAGGCCTGTGCCTGTATTAGGTCAACGGCAGTCCCGTTGGGGGTGGACAAAACCAGAGGGACCTCTGCAGGTAGACAATCTGAGGGACTTTCCAGGGGTGGGCACATGTGCCCTTCGTCAGCTGGGGTGTTGATCATGGGCTCCTCCACTTGAACAGTTCCAACTCCTTTCCTTTGAGCCTCTAGCAAAGCGTATAACAGATCCTTGATGATGGCCAGTTCCGCCAATACTTGGGTACACCCACACCCTCTATGCAAGGGCGCTTCCTCTGTAGGTAGGTCAGAGGTCAATTTGGGCTCATGGTTACTCCCAGCAGATGTATTGTTTTGGATAATGTCCTTGACCGACCGGGAAGGGGACACACCAAGGGGGGAGCTACCCTCTAAACTTGTAGATGAAAGTATATCGCTCCACGAACTATTGTGGGAGCTTGAGGAGGATATGCCCCTTTGGGCAGTTTGGGCCGGTAGTGACAGTCTGTCCCCCGCAGCCAAAACAGATGAAATGGGAGAGTCCAGCCAGAGCCCAGAGGGTAAAGCAACCCGACTCTGTGCCGGTAAGGGGAAGGGCTCTACCCCTGGACTATCCAGAAGATGACGGATCTCATTGAGCAGGAAGTGGGTATCCCCAAGATTTGCGGGTGCTGTGGCCTCATGGGTGGTTCCTGGTGCACAATGTGTTGTCAAGGCAGCTAAGGGACCCGCTATCCGATTCCTCTTTAGCAGTCTGATTTTCCTCTTGGCGCCGGGAGGGGGACCCGGGCCAAGCTCAGGTCCAAAAAACACAAGGGGTACAGGGGCTGGGATCCCCCCGGTGGCATGAGCATGGTGGTCCGGCATAAGGACCCAGAGAATAGACTCAGGAATAGGGCAAAAAAAGGCGCCAGTGAGAGAATGTCACCTAGGATGCCTCCTTGACAGACAGCAAACGGCAGCAGCTTCCATACGGTGAGCAGCGGCTTCAAACTCCAACCTCCCTCTGATCAGTGTTGGAGTGACATCTCTGCGGGCAAACCAGGAGTGCAACGCTCCCCCTCAGCGTTCCGCGAACACCCCTGCGGGACGCAAACACCCCGCGCCCTTTCCCCGCGGGCTTCACCCGGTGGGCTTGAAAATCCAGGCGTTAGTAGTGGGGGGGGCGTGGCCAAAGTACAAAGGCCCTCCTGGGCCAAGCAAAAGTCCCCCTGCGGGACGCAAACACCCCGCGCCCTTTCCCCGCGGGCTTCACTTAAAGCTAACTGTAATATAACGTATTAATGTGAGCTGCTTCCTGGTCTAATCCGTCTGATTAATGTAGTAACACAACGTTTGTGATTCTAAACCGGTTCCAAAACCTAAAGGTTTCTAAAACTGATTCAAACTAAAGCCACATCTTGTAGCTTTAATGTTCACGTGCTGCCCTGTGCCCAGAACACCAGCATATTAGCTTGATTTTTCCCGAGTCATGTCAAAATTGCAGTCACTTTCAGTAACCTATGTTCATGAACTAAAACCTGTATTAGCTTTGCGTTTTGACAGCTATAGACATACCAATCATGCTTTAAACGACTGTTGTGCTCTATGCAGTTCAAACTCTCCGTTTGCCTCCAACCTTCTGCCCCAACAGCCTTCTGCTTCGACAACCTTTTTGGTCCCACAGCCTTCTGCTCCCCCATTTTTCTGGCTGTATCTCATGTCTCGCCTGCTTATTCCAAATGTGTAAGTATCTATGGATGTGCACCAGAACCCAGCAACTGTAGTTATAATCCAATATTTGGCTGGCTTCAGTATTTGTGAACACAACGGCAACTTCGTTTTTGGTCTAATATTATAAAGCTTTGTCTTGTTGCAGCAAATAACTATGTCAATATTTCTTGAGTCGAAGCCAATTTGACTCTGTTAGCCTTATATGGCGAATCTGGAACCCAGCCGAGAATATTCACTGCTCACATGCATCTGCTAGTTCACAGGTTTCTTGAATGGAAGCCAATTTGACTTTTCAAAGTAGCTCAATAAGCTTTGCACCCACCCCTCGCACTTGGCGGATTTTACCCAAGATTATTTTTAACTTTGATTTCATAATATCATTACTTACATAAGCTCCGTCTCTAACCTGATCAGCCATTATGCCTTCAACTGATGACATGACTCTCCTTATGTCATTCTCATACCCAGCGCCTTTCTACTTCATGACTCTACAATTCGTCATATGAGGGTTGTCTTCTTTTGCTTGCAGTCTTCAAATTAATCTTGTTTTTCTTGTTTTTCTTATTAGGAACACAAACTTTGCCTTTCCTCACCATGCTTAACATAACTACATTTTCACTTTATAAAATATGTGCTCCTGTATAAACACAGTTTTAAAACATGACCCTCTCTTTCTTCTAGGTCTGCACTATTCTAATGTATAATACAATGTGTATTTCTATTGCACATCATTGTTTTACAATTCCGGTCTGTTATGTCTTGTCTTGAGAGTGTGCAGGCATTGAATGATGTCAGGGACGGAATGATGTCACATGTGGAATGTTATGGATGAGTTGGAATGTTGTTCTGTGTGTGAGTGTTCCACCAAGGACAGATGGAACCATGTAGCCTGGGTGGTGAGAGTCAGGCAATGATGTAATTCACGAGTTGCACTTTGATGTTTTGTGCCTATGCTGGGAGATGAGTATTGAGTGTTTGCTGGGTATGTAGGCTGTTGAGCTTTATGACATGCATTAGGGCTACATAATTTGTCGGCATGCAACGCTTGGAGTGAATTTGTATGTGTGCCTACTTGGGATGTGTGTTGTGTAGATGCTGCCTCGTGTATGGGTACATGTATTTGAGACATGCAAGCAATGTTTATGCAAGTGCTTTATGTGTGCTGCCATGGTTTGTGACGCCTTCCAGACTTTGCTGTTTTTTGTGGTTCATGCATTGTTTGTTGCCAACGGAAAAGGTGATTGTAGGCCTGCTGGTTCAGGGTTTAAGTTGGTCCAGTGGTAAAAGGCACTCATTTTGTTGCTTGCTGGAGTTTTAGGAGTTGTGCTGGACGTGTTGAGTGGGGTTTGCTTTAACCCATGTCTATGGTTTGACCGGTGCAGGGTTGTAGCACAGCTGTCCAGTTGTGAAGGTTTTATGTTCCTGAAGTAATGGCAAACCTACCCATCTTCACTCTTTATTGTTGGCAGCACTGTATGGTACAAACATACCTATGGCGCCTGCCCTGAGAACATCCAAGTGTTGAGCAGTGGCACTCAGCATCTCATTCACCGCTATCGACCTGGGAAGTCGTTTTTGTTCTCATTGGATGCTTGTTTGTCTGACCAACAAACATGCACTGGTTGTAGTATGGCTTTGCTGCCATGCGGGTCACACTGTTGGTAGCAATGCAGCGTGGTTCTTATCATTTTCTTTGTGCCTTTTTTGTTGTTTTTTTGTGGTTGTGTTCTAATCTCTGTTGGTGTGTCTGGAGTCGTCTTGTGTGTGCTGCATCGTGGCTGTGTGCTGTTGTGGATGGTTGATTGGTGAGCGACGGCCCCTACATGTGTTGGGATTCCGGTAGATTATTAGTTGAACTTAACATGACACTATCATTTACTGACAAGGGGATAATATGATCCAATCCAGGTATACAACACATGAATGTAAGAGAATGTATTATAACATTTACAGGCTAAAAAGCATTGTTAGGAGTCCCTTTATCCCCATAAGTATTTTTGTATGGAGTAAATATTGTGTTGACATGGCTTCCTGGATTGATAGGTAAATTACTGAGGATACCTGATGAATCTTTTCTTTTGTTGAATTATCTATGGATGACAAAGAAGGACAGGTTATTCCCATAGAAGCAGCTGTAGTAAGAGAGGAAGGGGTGTTTTTCAATGGACGGATGATGAAGGAAGAGCATGAAGAACAGTAATAGCTCTTGATGAAGGATATAGACTAACAGAATTGACAGAGTTTTTCAACGATGAGAATTATGATGATGAATTAACATTTCTCATAAGTCTCACTTAGTGGACTGAAGTTGAGAATAGGGATATACCACAGAGAACGGCATTGGCAAGAAAGAAACCACCATTTTCCAGGAAGATTTAGAAAAATGCTAAGAATTTTATGGACCAACCGCCCATATGACATGGACCTAGTGAGCAGAGCAGGAGCAGTTCAAATTAAGCTTAAGTCAGGAGCAATTTTACCACGAGAAAAACAGTACCCTATGTACAGAGAAGCAGATGAAGGTATATCTGAAACCATTTCTAATTTAGTACAGGATGGAATACTGGTACCATCAGATTCCACATGTAACACGGCTGTGTACCCAGTAAAGCAATCACCAGAGGTTCATGGAGATTTATTCAGGATCTATGATATTGTCGAAGCACAGTTTCCTCTGGTTCCGAACCCAGATACGATATTATGTAACATCCCAGCTACAGCTAAATATTTCACAGTAGTAGATTTAAAAAAATGCTCTCTTTTCAATTCTCCTTAATGAGGACTCCCAAGATGTGACTTCCTTTTCGTAAAGAAATCAGCATTGCAAACATACAAGGTTACCACAAGGGTACTGTGAGTCCCCATCAATCTTTAAAAGGGTCCTTCAGATGGACCTAGACAAAATGCAACTTGAGAGCACGATAATTCAGTACTTAGATGACCTATTAGTGTGCAGTGAGACAGAAGAAAAATGCAGAGAAGACTCAGTCCAGTTAATGACAGTATTGGCAGGAAAAGGATATAAAGTGGATATAGAGAGACTAAGTGGATAAAGAGAAACTACAGTATTGTCAGGATGAGGTCCTCTATAAATACAGCACAGCTAATCTCTCAAGAGTGTAGAAAGGTGACACCTAAGAGAGCAGAAGTAATCAAGAAAACGTTAAGACCTGAAACAGTTCGGGAAATGCAGCAATGTTTAGGCCTATGCCATTATTGTAGGGACTGATTACAGTACTGTGAAACAGGCATGGTATCAAGAGAGACGCAGGCCTCATTATGAGAATGGAGGTAATGAAAAAAGGGTCCGGGGCATTACAACCCGACAACCTGCCAATATCGGCACCGCCCGTACCATGCCCCCTCATACTGGCATGGGCGCGTACACGCGCCCCTTCGGGGAGTAAATACCAGCATGCCGGTAATTGGAGGACATCACAACCCACGCGGGCATGCAAATACTGGCATCCCGAAGGCGGTAATCAGGGCCTGCACGATGGCGGCCATACAGGCATTGCGGGTCACCCGTAAACAGCAATCAGCATTCTAGCCAACTGCCACAGGTGCACACAATCACCACAGGTGGACTCAATGGAGTCTGGCCCAGTATAAAAGGAGTACACTCACACACCACACCCCTTCCTACACCAAAATGATACCACTAGCTGTTGCAATCCTGGCACTGGAGGACATGCCTATACTGCTACAACTACAGCAACAACAGCAACTACAACAATTACTACAGCAGCAGCAACAGGCACCACAGAGGAGACGCAGGAGGAGAAGGAAGGTGAGACAGGCCCAGCAATTACCACCAGTGCAGCCAGTAGTACCTCGTTGGCAGCCACCAATCTCTCGCATCAGACCCAGTCCATTCGATCTAACCCCTGACCAGATCCATACTCTGTACCGGTTGGACCGGGACACCATCACCACCATAGTGGACATGAGGCTGGCAAGGACATTGCCAGCCTCATAGAAATACGCACTGCCATCCCCGCGCTACTAAAGGTGGTGTCCGTGCTCCACTTCCTGGCCACAGGCACCTACTAGCACACAGTGGGCCAGCTGCATGGCAGTTCGCAACCACAATTTTCACGCATGCTGAACCAAGTGCTGGATGCCCTCCTGAAGCACTCTAGCACCACATATCCCTACCACGGACTGCCTAGGAGATAGCCAACACCAAAGTAGGCTTCCATGCACTGGCAGGCATGCCCAATTGTGTTGGTGCCCTGGACTGCACCCATGTGGAATTGGTAGTCCCCCATGCCATAGAGGCGGTGTACCGCAATCGCAAGCAATACCACTCCATCAATGTGCAGATGGTATGTGACTCCAGCAAGATCATCACACATTGCTGCACCTGATTTCCCGGATCAACACATGATTCCATGGTGCTGTGCAACTCCACGCTACCCTGTCACATGGAGCAACATGCTGGACCACGTGCCTGGCTGCTTGGTGAGTTGCCTGACTGGCCCATGGCAGTGCTTTGGGGTACTGATGTGTAGGGATGCATACTCCACATGGGTGGGAAAGGGGGGGTGCATACTTCATCTGGGTGGGAAAGGGGGGGATGCATACTCCACCTGGGTGGGAAAGGGGGATGCATACTCCACCTGGGTGGGAAAGGGGGGGATGCATACTCCACCTGGGTGGGAAAGGGGGGGATGCATACTCCACCTGGGTGGGAAAGGGGGGGATGCATACTCCACCTGGGTGGCAATTGACAGTGATTGGAGCATGCACGCAGAGCTAAACACTCCTGACCTGAACCTCTCAACACCAACATGACACATCACTGGCACACATTTGACCAATTATGCATATCAATGACAACAAGTAAGACACACAACCAGGCCACCATGGGTATGTCAAGCAATGCATGACTGAACAGGATTGCAACTGTGCAACTGTGCCAATGTGGCTAGTGTGAGCATGCACTGTGTAGTATACACAGCAGAAATGGGAGGCAAAACAAAGTCCTACAACCACAGTACATCCGCATCAGCATGCATGATTTCACCCTGCATCATCTGTACAACGCCATCCAGACTACCACACCATATTGCAGTATACAATGCATTAAAACAATATTTTTGCACACCTACAGGGACATGTGCAGGTCGACAGCAAATAGCTGCCACCATGACTGTGTATCCTGAAGGTGGCAGCTCAGAGTGACTCACATAGACCTATCTGTATTCGCTTGCAGGTGATGGAGGATATCCCTTGAGGGGGTGGCTACTTAACCCTGTGCAGAACCCGCAGAACAGCCATGAGGAGGAGTACAATCGGGTACATACCCGTACCCGTTTAGTGATTGAGCAGACCTTTGGCCTGTTGAAGGCGCGGTTCCGCTGCCTAAGCAGCTCTGGTGGAGCACTCCTCTAGGCGCCTGAGAAGGTGGCTAAGATCACCATGGCCTGTGTCATGCTGCACAACATGTGCGTCCAGAGAAATGTACCACTGCCACCTGACATTGACATGCATGCACCGGGTGAGGATAATGAGGATGAAGATGGAGGGGAAGCAGCACCCCTGCCAGTACGTGATGCACAGGATGACCGTGCAGTATTCCAATCACTGATTGATGAATACTTCTGACCGACAGGGACGTTGATAAATATGTGTGAGTGACACTTTGTACACTGTGTCCATGTAGACATGCACACAGGGAATGTGTGGAGTTGGGCACTGTAGACCGTCATTGATTAAATGGATACACACGAAATGAACAATGTCCAGCCATTGAATTTCTTTTAACACAATGGGTGCATTGACAACAAGTGAAGAAAGTGCAGCTCCCCACCCTCAAACCCCCAGTAAACTCCCAAAACCCCCAAGTAAACTCCCAAAACCCCCCAGGTGAACTCCCAAAACCCCCCAGTAAACTCCCCCTAATACTCCCAGTCACCGCCAACACCATCTGGCCCACTCCCATAGTTCACCCACACTATTTCCAGGACTTCTTGCTGACCGGGGGCAGCATTTCAGGGTGCCTTGCACTGCGCCTTGTTTGACGCACAGGGCTGGAGGGTCCAGAGGAAGGGGGGGGCAGAGGAAGCGGGTGTGGTGGATGGGGAGGAAGCTGTGGTCATTTGCATGTCTGGACCAGGTTGTGGCTGCTGCATGTGCAGCAGGATGGATGTGAGGACCCGCGTGATGGCCCCCAGACAGTCCCTCTTCAACAATGCTGAGGTATTGACAGCGGCTGTGTTGGCGGCTATGGCGGCTATGGCGGCTGTGTTGGCAGCTATGGCGGCTGTGGTTCCCGCTATGGCCTGGGCTATCCCACGCCTCGTGTTCTCCCCATCCGAGATGTATTGCCGGACCAGGTCCAACATCGAGTCCTGTCTGGCCTCTACCCTCACCAGCCGTGTACCAGTGGTCGAGGGTGCTGAGAGAGGGCCTGCAATGTCAGTGCTGTTCTCGTGGATGCTGCTTAGGTCTGAATCGTGCAGGCAGGGATCCGCACTGCTGCAGGAGGGTGAGGGCTGAATGTGGGTGGGGAGGTGGACACGGGGCCTGGGGAGTGTGGACATGACACATGCGTCAGTCCTTCCAGGTCCACATACTCCTCCTCAGCAGCATCGGTGTTGGCCAGTGGTTCTATGGCCTCGCCTTCCACTGGTGTAGGCAGCTCAGTGTCCACGCTGTCAGGCGCACTGGGTGTTTTTGTGGGCTGCGAGGCTGCCCCGGAGGTGGTGTCATTGCTGGCCGTTGTCCTTGGCTGGGACGTGGATGCCCTTGTGGTGGGAACCTGGCTGGTATCTTCTCCATCGGTGCCTGGAGGGGTAGAAGAGATGCAGGGCATCAGTGATGGTGTTACATGCTAGATGCATTATATGGTGCTGAGGAGTATTTCATTTATCATGCATTCATTTCTTACAGGTGTGTCACACAGGGTAGTATGGAGGGGGCATTTTGGCGTTTGCTGCACGCCAGGTGGCATGCTGTTGTATTGGGGTTTGTATGATGTATTACATGGGCACGGTCCATGTGTGTTGGCTGTGTGTTGGTAATGGGATTGGCACTCAGCATGCATTTCACTGTGGCAGGGTTTAGCCCTCCATCTGGACAGGAATATGTTGGGGGTGTGTGTTGGGACATGCATTTCGTTGCCTAGACTCTCTTCCACATCACTTGTGCTAAGTCATGGTTTTCCCTACAGGGATCTGCAGGGTCGCTCACCTCCTTCTGCAGATGTTGCCGCACCCTTCTCCATCTCCCCAAATCCCTCAATTGACTCCATATGGATGAACTTGCTTGCTGTCTCCTCCCAGCTGGTCAGTTTGGCAGGAGAGTGGGGACCCCCGCCTGTAGCCATGGCCTCCCTCCTGTTGCTTGCCAGGGTATTATGAACCCTGAGGCGGAGGTCATCCCACCTCTTTTTGCAATCCTTTACTGTCCGTGGGGTGGTTCCAACAGTGGAGACCTTGGGGGCTACCTCCTCCCAGATCTCCTTTTTGCGCTGCTGCATCTCACGCTTCAGGTTCTGCTGATTTATCTTGTCAGCATGTGCGGCAAGGGTGTCTGCCAGCATATTGAGTTCTGTGTCTGAGAAACGCTTTCTGCGCAGACGGGAGGTTGTTTTTCGGGTAGCTTTAGACATTGTGAAGGGTATGCCACTGCTCTCTCCCTGATGCAACTGGTGGTTTGGGAGGATGGCAATGGATTGTGTTTTTAAAGATGGCCGCCGCAGCATTTCCCATTCCGACGCAATAACGTTACTTCCAGGTCCGGTATTACGACCCCGGTATTAGCATGTTGTTATTACCGGGTCGGTATTAAGGGTGCCTCCTAGGCGGAGGCGATATCGGCGGGTCCCGTGATGGTGCTATCGGGGGGTTGGAGGGCCTTTAGCGGCATGCTGGTATGGCCATTACCGGCATGGGGGTTCGCGCATGCTCGCGCACTCGTAATCACCCGCTATTAGCGGCGTCATACGAGCACGGACCCGCTAATACCTCCATGCCAGTAATGACCCTGTTTTTACCACGTTCCTCATAATGAGGCCCACAGACTGTTCTTGGGTTGGTATAATGCCTGACTGGCCCTAACTATAAAGGGATAATTCCCTCAACTGACGTTTCTAATGGCCGTTGCTGTCTAAGAGTCCAAAATAAAAGTCTGTCTGTGTCTAAATCTATGCTTGTCCTCACTCTATTAAAGAATGTGATAGGAAGTCTTCTCAAAAATAAGAAAAATAGTGGTTCAACAAAAATGAAAAATAGGATTGGTTTCAGTTTTTTTTTTCAATAAGTGCTGTTGGGTCAATGTCACACAAACGTGTTCAATCCACAGAGCTATTCGTACGACATTCTACACAGGTCCCTTGACGTTATTCCAACTACCTTCAATGTCTTTATGTACCTTGGGTCCCCTTCCCCAAGCTTCAACTTCATCAAGTTTCAAAACACCATTCAAAATAACAAGAATGTTCCTTTTGTAAGCTTTCTGGGGTTCCTTTCCCCATGTTTCAATCCCCTTTACCAGTTTAACAAAACTCAACAAGCCTCTAACTTGGTTGGGCATCTTAGGGTTGCCTTCCCCAAGCTCACGCACCTTTCCAACTTTGAAACAAAAGACTCCGTTCTTTATCAGGGTATACTTTGATTTCTTAAATAGGCCTCTCAAGGTCTCTTTCCTTGCCCAAGCTCAAGGCCTCTTCCATCTTCCAGACACAACATATGATTTACTACAGTTTTGTCTTGAATTCATAAACCATTCTTTCATGGGGTAGAATCAGAGGATTTCGAAAACGCTATGCTCTATGCTTTTCCTAAGCGTGACTACTCTGACCCCTGTCCCCCTCACTTTGCTCCCATGTTCTTCTGTTCCTTCTTTATTACCTTCAGATTCTATTTATATCCCTTTTCTCCTGCTTTCCTTTCCGCGCACACTTGCACCCTTTTAAATGTGCCCATGTCATTTTGCTTTCTTTTGCGTTCCTTTCCATGCACCCTTACACCCTCTTTTGATTCCATTCACACTTGCACCTTCCTTTGGAAGCCCCAGGCACTCTTCTTTATCTTTCTCGTGCCACTCTCTTGTTCCGGTCCATTCACTGCCTCTTTTCCACTTTCTCTCAACTTTCGATGTGATCCTGCTTTGATTTGCTTTCCGCCTCGATCCGCTCTTCTAGTTACTTTTCTTTTGCTTTCTGTCTCGTGATGCACTTTCAGCCTTTTAATTTTTCTTTCACTTTTAACGTTCACACTTTTCTTTCTTTTCCAATTCTATGCTGATTTTCTTGTTCATGCCTTTTTCTCACTTCTCTCTCATTTATACCTATGGGTTATGAGCACTGTAAATAAATGCAAAAATAAATAAATAAATAACGGGGGAATATGTACAGGATTGCACAACGTATACTGAGTTTTATGATGGTATTTTCCACATTAAAGAAAATGCTCTAGGAGGGGGGGAAATTCGATTTATTGATCGGTCTCTTAAAATTGATCAAACAACAGGAGAAAGGCATACAGTATCAGCATTAGTGAAGTTAAAAAAGAATGGGGAATTTGAAGTAGTGACGAGTGCATGATTGCCTTCATATTAGTCAGCACAGGATGCAGAATTAGTGGCGCTTATCGCTGCACTTCAGAGATACAAGGATGAGGAAGTAATAGTGTACTCTGACTCCGCCTATGTGATGTCAACCGTACATGCAGGGTTGTCACGTTGGAAATTAGGGGCTTCCTCCGCGCAGACAGCACACCAGTTAAACATGCGCCGCTATTGGACAAGCTTATGAAGGTACTAAAGCTCCCATTGGCTATCACCGTGGTAAATTGTGCAGCCCATAATTAAAGGGCAGACATGAATTCTCACAGCAATGAAGCCACAGGCATTGAAGCAAAAAGAGCAGCATATTTTCCAAATATTTCTAAATTTGAAGTAGAAACTGTTAAGCAAATGTTAGAGTGATGTATGATGATGAAAGAAGGGTTTAATGTGTTATCCATTGTATCCATGATGGTATTTCCCACACAAAGGAAATGCTCTAGGAGGGGGGAAATGATTAATTGAGCTGCAGGGTCGAGCCCCACAAGAAGAAAGTGATTTATGGAAAACACAGGGGTGTTCTGTACCCCCCAGAGAGGCTACATGGAGACAAGAGAGTACTTTTAAGCCAGTTATGCTTCTAGCATTATTGAGAGTTGCGCTGGATCAGCTTCTCTATCCTACACATATAACCAGAGATAATCTTACTGGCATGATTGCAGTCTGGTTTTCGCCAAATTTGTTAGAATACACTGCACAGACTATTGTGAATTGCATTGTCTGTCAGAGATTTACAGACAGGCATACCTTGCTAACAGTAAGAGGAGCAATAACCTGCCCCAATGGTCCTTTTCAGCATCTGCATATAGATTATGTGGATATGTTGCAAAGATGCAATGGCTACAGATATATGTTAGTTTATTTCTTTTTTTTAAAAGTACATTTGGTTGCATTGTAACCTTTTCACACTATAACAAAATAATAAACCACATGCAAATACAATTGCAATATATAAAAAACCCATACAATATCCTACTTTACTTTCTAAATTCAAATTCATATTCCCCAAAATCTCTACTAAAATGAATTCATGACCATAAAAGATTAATGTTAAAACATACTCAAAATTATTGGATTTCATATAATGATTTCATGCATTTTGTACTGTCAAAGGTTTACTGGCGGCTATTTCCGATACATGCAAGGCAGCCGCCGAGATAACCAATGATTTTTTCCCAAAAACACAGCTCCAAAGTTGATTAGATGAAAGCATAGCAAATTTAGCATAAACTTGCTCAGACATTCCTTCCAGAGCTTCACATTGGGTTGGAAAATGGTGTGCAGATTTAATAATTTTTGTGCACAATCTACAGATTCTATCTTTTTGAGGTATGCCTACCTATGTCCCTGTATTTTCAACGACCGGGTGGGTCTGAAGCCTCAATGAAAGGATAAACCTGGTCAGTGTTGGGTTGTGCCATTTTGTTAGGTATGTCTTAGGTACACCCAAAATGCACGCCTAGTGGGAGTACACCACACATTTTTGTAAGGATCCTAAGTGAGTTACATCCTGGTTGGCATCAAAAGTATGGGTTCTATCTGATATCTTGGCCAGGTTAAATCCGAACCAAGAGTCTGGAATTTGAGAAACCCCAATGTCATTCATGCATCTTCTGACCCTTGTATCTAAATTCTTGAACCACACACTCTTCACAAATCTCAGGGCATGTTACAAGGAATCCTTCCCCTCGAGTTTGTATTCTATTCTCGCCCAGAATTTACAGGATGCAAGTGACCATATTGTAAAAAGGGAAGGTAGACAAGTTCAAGCCTAATAGTCTGTATTGGTGTACATGGCAGCAGGTTCAACAGGGACGGGAGTATCTTTCCCTCTAACTTACCCAGGGGGGCCACTAACCTCCATGGAAAGACCTCTAACGCGTACATCATGGTAGGGATGATTGAGGTCTTATATACCAGGATCTTAGCTTCAATACATCTTCCTCCCTGGTAGTCAATACTTTTTTTGAGGGAAAACCACTTATGCCAAACTTTCTAGGTAATGTTATCCACCAGGTAGGCAGCTGAAAGAGTTGTCCTTATTGTACTCCTTAGTCCTTTCCAGCTTCCCCCCTAACCACCAATTGTGTGAGCTCTTTGCAAGTGCCCCCTTGCCGAAAACCATGACCTTGGTCTTATTGGTATTTGGTCTCAGGCCCATGTCAGTCGTAAATACCAATAATGCCTGTAATGAATGTTGTAGGCCTATTTTTGTTGAAACTAGTATAACTACATCATCTGCATGTTACATGCACGCCATCCCCTCACTGCCATACTGTAGGGGGAAGTTCAGCACCTCCCCTAACCTCTGTGCGAGCTGAAAGATATATAGGTTAAAGAGCAGGTGGGCTAAAGCGCACCCCTGTTTTAGTCCCTTCTTAGTAATAATGGGAGTTGATAGGTCCCCCTCCTGGGAAAGTCTGATTCTGACCTCTGTCTCATTGTACAATGCTTTGATAAAATAAAGCAAAGATGGATCAATTTGTCCGTTTTCTAGCATATGCCACAGTTTAGGTCTATCAACATTGTAGCTAAATAGGCCCCTTTCAACCACCCAAGCAGTAAGCAATTCCAGCAGCAAGTTTGTAAATATTTCTGCACTGCAGTCCAGCATGGCCAATAATATGTAGTTATCTGGCAGATCACGTGGCCCCTATTAATGGACTGGGATTAGAATTGCGGTTTTCCAGGTTCGTGGAATAATTCCTGATTCACAGGCATATGTGAACAGTTGTTGTAAAATGTGGGCCCACAATGACGTGTCTGCCTTCAGAACCAGGTTTGAGAGGCCATCCAGGCCTATTACACTCAATGACTTAATTTTAATAATTTTGGCCTCTGGATCTGCCCTTGTTAAATGTGAGCTCACTATTGAGTTTGCCATGGACCTGCCTTCCCACGGATAATTTTGCTCACCATCAAAAGCCCTTTCAATAAACCTGACCCAGATATCCTCAGTTACCCCTACCAATTCTCTAGGGACCGCAGCATTAATTTGTGATCCCCTCAACCAGTGCCAGAATATGTTAGTAGTACTGTGTCCTTTTTCCTGATGGATTGAGACAGGTCCATGCATGCACCCCGATGCCACATGTGCTGCCAAATATCTCAAATGTGAGGTGTTTCCTAGTTTGTATCCAGGGACCAAGTGCTTTTCACAAATCTTTTCTGCACTTGAAATAACCCCCATTTTAAAGGACTGTACGTAATAGAGGCGGTCACCCCCACTGCCGTGAAGATCCAAGGAAGATGAGCTTGACTGCATCTGAATGGCATAAAGCCTTACAGAAGAGAGACTCTTACACCTCTGGCAACCTTTCACAGTGAAGCAAGAGAAGAAATTCCGCACATGCAGACTAAATCGGCTACCAAGAGCCAACAAGAATAGATGAAATAAAAACTATTCAAACTTTCAATCGTTTCTAAGTTTAAAGGGAAACAAATACATTTTCAGTGTTCACAGAACTAATCCTTTTTGGTAAAAGAGACAAAGTTTTGAAGAAAGAAAAAGAAAAACACACACAACACTTTATGCTGCCTATAGCGTTGCACACATTCTTGAATGCTGTTTTCACTTATATACTTCAATCCTATCCAGCTCTAGTGAGACAAAACGTTAATATTGTCACCTTTTTTGGAAATCCTAAAACAGCCCTCATTATTCGCAGGATCATCATTGTAATACAATTACAATTTCTGCTATAAAAAAGTGTGGTTGTTATAAAGGATAACAAGAACAAAACGTTGATTAAAAGAGAATGGGGATCTTCCAATTCATAAGATACACATTGCTAGCAAGAGGACCGATTAAGATGCAGAATGCAGTACGGCACATTCATTATTTTGCAATATTTCTTGTAGCCACATTTTGTACAATGTGTAGTGTTTACTTCCTTATTCTTATAGCATTTTATCAAATGATGTTTTACACTGTAGATGAAGTGTCTAACAATGAGACAGCTGATTCTATTTCCAAACAAATTAACCGACTTTAGAGGGATTCTGGAGAAGATTACCAGGATATAAATACATACCTTGATAATTCAGCCTATTTAAAAAATAACATATGGTATCATCACATGAGTGGGGTGGGGAGAAGAACGTCAGATGAGAGCTGCTATGTATGTTCTCTCATCCCTTATGCCATGAGCACAACCAGAACATTTATAGCAAGAGAAATACCTGCACATGATGTAAAGTGCCTCAGACATCTAGCAGCATTTATGACAAGAGGACCATTTGAATGGAAATGGGCAACCCTGCGATGGCTGTCAAAAAGAATGTTCCCGTATGAAGATGCTTATATAAAAATGCAGAAGATGATAAAGGACCTGTATTGGAAGAGCAGAATGCTTCTGTACTCATTTAGTGGTCAGAGTGGAGGAGAGGTGAGGATTGTTGAACAAAATAGACTGGATTGCGCTGACACATGGGAAACACCAGGATTGCCAGGATGCTGGGAGAGACCTCAGCTATTGGTATATGGACAAGTAGCCACCAGTACAGGATGGGAAGAAGGAATGATGAGATGTAGTGCACACTTATCGATGACAGTACCAATAAAGATAGTGCAAGTAGTAAATGGCCAGGAATTAGAAATTACTAACATGGGTTGAAGATGAATTCAGGACTGGTATCCATAGTGCCGATGAAGAATGCGACACTGTGTTTTAGAAACAGTGGTCTGACCAAAGTTAGAGAAAATACAGGATGCAAGCAAATAATTGATGTTCCTGGAATGAAAGGAGGAACTGCTGTCCTAATGGACCACTATTGGGCCTGTGGATCCAAAGCTATATGAAGCTGCCTATACATTGGGGAGGAATATGTTCTATAGTAATAATAGATGTTCCTGCATTGGTGATCCCTAAAAGTAATCTCCACATTGCTTACTTTCTGAAAAAGGATGAACAACAAAGGAAAACGAGGTAGCTCAACCTCACATGACAGAAGAGAGAGAGCTATTTTTCCGCAAAATCAATAGAGGCTTATTATGAGATTCCAGATTACCACAAATTGTTGGATAGGACAGCAGTGATACTTACAGCTGTATTCATGTCACAAATTCAGGCTGCAGCAAGTGCCAATTGATTGCAAATCACCAGATGGGAACTGCTACAAATAATTAATACAATAATAGAAGGATTTAATGCGATTAAATAAGACTTGAGGGCCATCAGACTCATGAACATCCAGAACAGGCATGTCCTGGAATTAATTACAGCAATGGAAGGAAGCGTGTGTGAAAGGATCGGGCCTTATTGCTGTACATTCAAATCTGCCCATGATGGCAACATGGAAACCTGACAGAAGCAATAACTATGTTGTCAACTCTGCATATGAAAATGGTGGAAGTGGTATATGAAACTGAAGACAAATATTGGTTTTCATCTCTGTTCTCGTGGGTTCCAACTTCGTTGGGAAATGCCTTCAAAATGTTGGAAGCAATAGTAGTGTTAGTGTTGCTGGGATTCTGCCTTATAAGACTAATCATCGGACAATGTAAGAATACAGAGAGAAAAGCTATTAGGATGAAGATAATGATCAAAGTGAATGATGTGGCTGATGAGCACACACTGCCTGAAATCACCACCCGTGGGCACCGGAAAGGAAGCCTTATGACACCCCAGGAACAAAGTTTCAGTATCCTAAGGACCATAAGAGATATGTTGGATGCTGGGTACTCTGTTCATCGACTGTGGAATGCTGCTCCATGACCTGGAGTGTGAATGTACACATAAAGAATGCAGGTGACCTGAGGCGGGTGACAAAGATATGGATTCCCAAGAAACCACAGTGTGCAGAAAAGGTGAAAAAAATTGAGGAGGTGGTCGAGGACTCATGCAGAGGGGGGAATAAAGAGAGACAGATCTACATGTCATTCATAGAGCCCATCCCCTCTGTCATATTGGAAGAACAGCAAGAGAACACTGTGCATGATACCTCGTATTATCCCAATATGACATCAAAGGTTTGAGAGACATTATGCACTCAGACAACGGTATCAAACGTATCCCCAATGGATGCGGTAGACATGTGCCTGCATACAGCACTGGACATAGAAGAACTGTAAGTAAAGTCTGACAGGTGTGAAGTGGCGTCATGAAGAAGAGAAGATACATGGGCGCACTAAACCTGATGTATGGATATCTAGAGAATGAAGATGTGACTAAAGTGACAAAGTAAACATATATGCGAATATGTAGAAAACCATATACACTAGATAAGTAATAAGAGATGCAGAAGGTGTGTATACGCAGAAACGCAAGGTAGATAAGGCGATGTAGAAGCTTGCTAAAGTAGGAAATATTGTGCCAGTAAAGCATCAGTTTTTGAGAAAATGGACGTCAGCATCGTATAATAGTAAGCGAGAAGCCTAGAGAAAGGAAACCAAGGCTGCAGAGCTGACAGGCGCTGGAATGCAGATTTGTGCAAGAACAAAGGATATTTGCTTGGCTCAGAATCAAGGATGCCGCACAAAGAAGCAACTGCAAGGCATGAAAAGTGCCAAAGAGGATAATAATAATAATAATAATAATAATTTGGCACTTATATAGCGCTACAAACCCTCAGGTATCTGAGCGCTGCTTATTATTACCCACGGTGTGTGGTGCTCTTATATTAAGTAAAGGAGTGAATAATTGTGAGTGCCAAGTATTGAACAATTAAAGATGCAGAAAGCACAAGCAAGACAGAGCAACAAAGTCTCCAGAGGCCAAGGAGAGTAATAGCCTCTAATATACTTGAATCAAATAGGATTCAATAAAAGAACAGAATGAACAAAATCACGGTCTCCTTACACGTGGTACAAGACCAGTAGACAAGACCTATTCATAAATCTCCAGATGAAGATAGCAATGCACCTTCACTCCCTTTAAAGCTCAAAAAAAGAGAACAGTGGGCAAGGTCAGCTACAAAGGTACCGTGTCTGCTGGGTGTAGAGACACAAGCTACTCCTCACTGCTGAGGCCCATCGAAGCTGAAACATGTTTGGGTATGCTTGTGGTCTCCTGCAGAGGAAATGTGAACTAGCAGTTCGAGCTGGACTGCCCTTTTTGGGTGGGAACAAGCCTATTTTGGATATGGCCTTTCCCCTTCTGTAATGGCTTGGCAGGCGAAGAATGATGGTCTGGAGGGTTTCCCAGAGCAATGCCAGGGGTTAAGATTCATTCTAAACCTTCCTTCCATCACCTCTTTGTTTTTACAACTGCAGAGAAGAAGCCTTGGCTTAGGGCCTAACTGATGAGAGATGGTAGGCTAATTAGCTAAGGAGGGCAGTTGTCTGACGTTGTTCCCTTGCACCTGGGTTTTGTTGCGTACGTGCTGCTAATGAGCTGGATGTTCAAGGAAGGACTTGAGTGCCAACCAGTCATGAGGGCCTATGTAAAGGGGGGGCATACATGTTTTCAGAAGCCTATCTGCTACTGATGTTATGCCATTATCAGTATTTTACATAGAGGTTGCTCAAGGTGTGGCTATCAGATAAGGGACAGCCAATGATGACACTAATACTTATATAAACTATAGGTATGTATGTTCCCTTAACCAATCCCTCCACATGGTAGGCTTTTACCGTTTGCCACATGGGATGACATCAGAGCTGACATATGTTGAGGTATAAAACCTTTTGCCTAATTGAAATGTGTTGAGATTGTGTGAGCTACAATCTGTTTGTTCACCAGGTTTCCCTATGTTATTGAACTGATAATAAAGTCGTATTTTGCCATATTCCTCGAGATCATTTATTTTGGTAATCCCATTTGGCACTTGGAACGCTCCAGGTGCTACTCCACAATAGGTTTCATTTTAGTCACCCTTGCAGTTAGAAGAATCAAGTGATTGTGCATCAGGCAGTGTGCTGCACTGCCAACCGTAATGCCTATGCACCTGTGTGCTGATAGGTAAAATATCTCTACACCTTAAAGAATGATAACAGACTTGTGTATCATGTTTTGCTTCTGTATCCAGTGTGGAGTGCTTTTTTAAGAAGCTTGTTTTTATAGGTCTCTGGATCACGATAACCAGAGAATAACACCTTGTAGCCCTGATATATGTATTGATGCTCACATTGTCTTGACTGTAAACCAAAAAGGCATATGCTTTTTTCACAGGTGTAAATAACCTTTGTACATATACTATGATAGGAGATTATTTGGAAATATACACTTTGTCGTTTTTGATACTGGTTTCTTTAGTTTTCATGGATTACCTGGCCTGGCCAGGTCGCCCTCTTCCCATCTAAGTGGGCTAACCTCTCCTCCTCGCCCCTACCGTTCAACTTCTCCTCCTCGGAGACCTGAACATCCACCTGGATGCGACTTGCCCTTCTTCAGGACTCTTTCTCAACCTCTGTGACTCTCTCCCTCTCTATCTCTCTCTCTATTCTCTTCTCTGCCCCGACTCACTCTGCAGGGCACACCCTAGATGTTCTGATCTCCTCAGACCTCCCTTCTCTAGCCCTCTCACCAATCCTCTCTCCTTGCTATTGGGCCTCATTACAAGGTAGTGTACGAAATGTCCTAATATAAAAGTCCGACCCACCAAAAGACATAAAACAGACACCACGAAAAAGTTCTAACTACCAAAAGTTCGAACTTTTCGTGGTATGTGTTCAGGTCTTTCAGTGGGGTGGGGCTGGGGGGTGTCCCCCGCAACACCCGGCTCACTACAGTGAGCGGTGGTTGCAGAGGTACAGCTCCCCAAGCCCTCGGCAAATGAAAAAAAAATAATCCAAGGGGTGTTCCCCGCAATATCCCGCTCACAATGCTATACATATAGTGAGCGGGGTGTTCTGGGGGACACCCCTGCAGCACACCTGAGAAAAAAAAAACGGGTGCTGCGGGGTGTCACCCGCAACACCCCGCTCACTATACTTTGCAGTATAGTGAGCGGGGGTTGCAGGGGAAACCCCTGCAGCTGCCCATAAAAAAAAAGGACCCTGCGGTGCCGGTTCCCGACCACGGAAGTGAACACAGCGTGAATAAGTAAGTAGGGTTTGGTTGTGCTGAGGGTGTGGGTGGGGGTGTGTCGTGGGTGTCTTGTGGGTGGGGGTGTGGGTATGTAGTGTCAGTGTATGTTCACATGGAAAATGTAAAAACCTTTTGAGGTGCGTACATTTCTCATGCAAACGTTTCCATCACAGACTTTTCCGTGGCGGAAAAATCACGCAGATCCCATTACGAGTCCGACGATAGCCGTGCCGGTAAAACCGGCAGGCTGCTGTCGGACCCATAGGGATTTGCCGCTCTGGACTTGCCGGAATTACCGGAGCATTACAGCCCCGGTGATCTGGTAAATCCGGAGCCGGCATTCTGTAAATCCCCATTCCTGTGGAGTGTGGAGTGTAATGGTGCCGGTGTTTCTGCGTCCATCTGTGGCCGTGTGGCGTTACGGGCGGGTGTACCACCACACGGCCACAGAACTTGTAGTTAGCCGGTCCGCAAAACGGTGCCGGTACGGTTTTACCGGCACCGTTTTATCCGGACCGGCTAACTTGTAATGAGGCTCATTGTTTTCAGGTGCATGAACATATAACAGGAGAAATGAACATCCGATTCTGTTTTCCTTGTATCCTATTTTCAAAAAGAAAATATGCCCCAAAAAATAAATGACTTCCTTCCAATCAGATCCTGCTTGTATAATCTCTGCTCTACTCCCAATACTCCTTCACCTGCACTGGTTTATTAGGATTGTGCTCAATGTTCACCCACATAGGGCAGTGTCCTAGCTGATTATCTCATAAGTAAAATTGCCTGACTTAATGGTCTTATTTTGCCTCCATAGAGCAGAGATCACAGAACCTTTGGACTTTCAGGTCCTAATATTCCGAGGTGACGTTATAGGTGCTATGAATTTAAATGCATGTATGTATTGTATGCTTCCTGCACTTATTGTTCTACCTATACATATTTTGTATATTTAATAGGTACTGCCTCCATTTTTAATGCAACACCCCTTTACCGTGTGCATTATTGCCAGGGTCATGTGTATGAAAACACCCTTTGCAGGCCTCTCCTGTTCATGTGTGGCCTTTGCCTGTTGAAGAGACTGCACCTTGTGTTCAGCTTTCCA
The DNA here is from genome assembly GCF_040938575.1 of Ambystoma mexicanum. Classification (NCBI taxonomy): domain Eukaryota; kingdom Metazoa; phylum Chordata; class Amphibia; order Caudata; family Ambystomatidae; genus Ambystoma; species Ambystoma mexicanum. Next base: position 1,375,279,897 of record NC_090923.1, read on the forward strand.
CGTTTAGGTTCTTTAGTAATGTATATGCACCAGTGCATGACTGGCGTCTGAAAAGCACAGTGTGTTTTCTGTGTTCTTTTATTAAAGAAAGCTTGATAGGACGAACTGGCTCCCCGTGTGCCAAAAGTAAACCTTGGTTTAATTTTAAAAAAAATAAATAAATACCTAATGAAAAAAGAATGCATTTTCTGACCCAGATTTGGCAACAGAAGAAACACAGTCATGTGTATTCTGCTGCGTAGTCATAGGTGTGTCTGTCTGGTTGTGTTTTGAGATGTTTGAAATCCTCCATGTGTGTTAAAGCAACTCATTATTGCGAGTTTTAAATCTGTACTTGGGACTTTTCCAATATTTCAGGTTTTTTAAAGCTTCTGCTTGATGGCTTCTCTTAAACAGAATTATTTCTGCCCTTGTGTTCTCCTTAGTTTGGCACTGGGGGACTCTATGTAAAATGACATGTATTTACATGTATTTGCATGAGAGCTCTGCAGGACACAATTGCTTGAAAACAGACGGTACTAAATGATTCCGTTTTAGCAATGTGCTTCTTAGTTTATTTAGCCTTTAGACTTACTTGTTGTTTCTGTAAGAAAGTTACTTATGCTAAGTTGATAATAGCATTTCATGTAAGTTGATAATAACATTTCATGTGTGGTCCACGTGGGGGCATTTTCGGTACTTGTGTGTATGTAAAACCTCAGGCTTTGGCCTCTGCTCGCTTGCTGTGGAACTCTCTACCTCTGGTAATTACTTTTTGAGTTAATCGTCCTACTTTCCACAGGCTTTTTTAAAACAAATCGTTTCTGCTTTGCTTTCACTTTATATGGGAACAGAGTTACATGTTTGATTCCAGCTGATTTGGCCTTTCTCCATTTTTTATATTTCTGTACATTTTGTTTTCTTCCTGCTTCGTGCCCTTCAGTTCCTTCTTTTGTTATTTAAGTTTTCATTCTGTTTCTTTTTCCTTCTCTTTGGTGCACCTGTTTTTTCATTGCTTGCATTCTGGAAATTGTAATTACATTTGTTCCTTATTTTGCAGGCCCAGGTTACACTTTGGAGGTCATTTGTTAAAGATTTCCCCCATGCATGTAATTTTCAACACTTCCAAATTAGAGTGTAATTGTCAGGAGTAAATGAAGGTGAACTCCTTCCCTCTTCACTTTTACTCTCTGCTATGTTGATAAAACGTTGCCTGCAAATCGCGCTTAACAGGAAACGTTTTATTATGGCTTTCAATGGAATCCGCCTGGTCTTTAGCAGGTGCTAAAACAAGGCGTATTCCATTGGAATCATTTGGTTTTACACCATGCAGGCGTAAAACCGAGCAGTCTCCCAAGACAGAGGGGGAAAGGAAGCCGGGAATCAAACTCTGCTTTACTGCCGTCCTACACCTTGGAAAGCCACAAATATGAGACAAAATACAAGATGAAAGCGTGATGTCACTTTTACACTTTCATTTTGTGTCCCACTCTTTCCAAAATGATCCCATTTGTGTATTTGGGTTCATGCCACACGTTTGATAGATGCTCTTTTAATTTGGGTCCCACATCTTCAACCAGGATGCAGAGGGGTCCCGGCATCACTGCCATTGGTCTGAAGAAGGGAATCCTTGGGAGTAGGCAAAGGCAATCTGTGCAAAGAGACACAGGAGGCGTAACTAGAAACAACTGAAACATTGGTTTGTCCAATCAGGATAAGGAGAGATAAAATGATGGACTTCCACACAACAGTTTCCTTAGTGCCATAAAAGGAGCGAAGGGGGACATTGGGTTTGCCAACAGAAGACTCCTCAGCCATTTCAGAGGCCATGGTTCTACCACATACCTCCTACATGGCCTGTGCATTTCCAGGGCTGCATCCCTACTGGGTCACGGGAAATAAAACAGGCGCATTTTGTCACCAAAAGAAATTTGTCCCCGTTTTGGGGTGTAGAGGTGTTATGACTCACCCTCAGGATACTGGTTAAAATTCACCTCTAGGACGTTGACAAGGAGCTGATGGAAAAACCCCAAATGTGTATGCATTGTCCCCTTAGTTTTTAACATATCTGTGCTGAAACGTCAGTGCATGTAAAAATACATCTACGCTGCAGCGGGGAAATAAGCATTGATGAAGCAGGAGAATAAAGGAGAGAAGGGGCTCAGGGCAAAGGGGAGTGATGTGCAAGAAGAAGGAAGGGGTTTGAGGGTAGGGGGAGGGGGAGACCAGAAAAAAATGGTTGGTACCTTTGGGGGAAAAAAAGCAATTTGACCACAGGATCAGACTCCAATGAAGACCTAATTGTCGCCAAGGGGGAGGGGGAGGGGGGGTTCTGTAGAGTTTTATTAGAGGAGGTAGGATACTAAATACACTAGAATTCATTATAAATTACGTCTGCGAACAGCATACAGTCATTAAACAATGTCTCCATGACTATTTGGCACCATCAGTAAAGCAGAAACTCTGGGGTTAGAACACCGATGATGTCACTATTGCCATTGTATGATGTCAGGAGACTCAGGGGACATGAAGACATTAGCCAGTGCACAGGGGAGGGCTGCACTACAGCAACGGGAAAATAAGCATTTACGAGGCAGGATCTCAGTAAGCAGGAAACCTTCTTTTCAAGTTTCTTGATGACGTGATTATGTTCCATATTTTTTATAAGAGGTAGAACTTCTAGTTTTCTTCTCCCCCTGCAGGCAGGAGACATGTGGTATCACCCACACTGTAGCGATGTCATGATGACAAGTGTTACATTCTCCATTGTGAGAAGTCCCTGATGCGCAGGGCTGGTCTCCAAGGAGCTGCAGCATTGGAGACCAGGCCCTTGGCTGGGGAGGCTCATGGCTGGAGCAAGGGGAGCGATATTGACAGAAGCAACAGAGGGGAGCCGAGGACCAATGAACTGAAGAGGGTAAGGGTGGGGGTACAAAGGGAAGAAGGTGAGTCAATAAACCAAATGAAACCAAATGGAAAGGGAACCGAACTGAATACCAACTTAAAATCTCCTTTAACTATTATCCTAAAATCCTGCTCTCTACCCTTACAATTCTCTAACTTAAGCCATTCCCTGCATCAGCTTTCAAATCCAACTTTCACTCTTCACATTCTCACACTTTAACCATTCTTAAACACCCCATTCCGAATTTGCACTGTTTCCATTCCTCGCTTATTCCTTCCTCAACCCAGTTTCAACCTCCAATCTACCCTTCTCATTTCTGTGCCCACCAACCCTAACTACCCTCAGCCTCCCCTCCAATCCTTCCTCACCCCTATGCTAATCCTCTTCTGGCCATTCTTAAATCCTCTACCTTCCCCTGTCCAATATTCCCACCATTCACCCCAATATAATAATCCTTCCCTCACATGCCCACCCCCATTCCAATCTCCCACCACTCTGCCCCCTTCCCACTGAGCAATCCCCCTCTCTCACACCTGCCCATCATCTTTCCCTCTAATACAAAGCCCTCTACTCTCACTCACCCAATCCCTCTGTACTTTAGCCTAACTCCCTCCGAATACCCTTCACCCCACTTACCCTCAACAACCTAAACCCCCACACTCTCCCCATCTTTCCTTCCCCATTCCTCATCATCCCATTCATTCCCCCATCAATTCATCCCCTTGCAGTGACTCTCACTCCCCAGCTGCCCCACCCCCTATCTTCCTATGCATACCCACCCACCAACCCAAATGTTCCAATCATCCACTTGCCCCCCACTTTAACCAACCACCCACTATCCACACTACACAGCCCTACTCTATACCTTCCAACCACCCACCACTTGTCCACACCCCATTCCACTTCTCTTGCCCATCCTCAGCATCTCAACTACCCCTCTACACCCCGTTGCCCCTCTCTCCCTCTCACTCACATTCTCTGCAAATCCCTCTACCTATCCACACTGACCCCTCCTCACACCCTTTCTTTCCTTTGTTCCCTGCCACCATGCCCCCTTCTTCCATTCTCTCCTTTCAGCTACCCCACAATGTACCTCTCCGCTTCCCCTGACCACCATCATTCCCCTCTAGCCCCTTACATTTCATCTCTACCCTCTCTCAGCTATATATTTCCTGCACTCCCTACACTCTGCTCCACTATATCCCTTACAGTCCACCCCCCAACTACCCCACCCCCCACTCCTTGCACTCTAATCTTGCTCTGTTCCCTTCTCTTCATCTGGTGTACTCTCCTTGTGACCCCCAACCTGCTTCCCCTCTACCGCTTGCCATGCCTCTCCTCTCTCATTCACTCCTTCTCCCATCCCATCTCTCGCTCCTTCTCCCTTCCTGACTTTCCCTCCCTCTCCCCCTGACCTCCACTCACCCCTGTTCCCCCTCGCCCCTGCCACGCCGCCCTTCTTCTCCCGCTCTCTTTCTTCCCCCGCTGACCCTTGTATATTCCCTTTGTCCGCACTCCACCCTCTCGTTCGCCCTTCACCTCTCTTTCCTCACCCCTCTCTCCCATCTCCTGCAGTTCAACATTTCTCCTCTCTACCTCCTTTGTAGCACACCCCTTCCCACTCCTCTCCCTTCCCCACCTCTTTCACACTGTCTCTTCATTTCTCCTTCCTCCTTCCTCCTCCTCCCCCCTGCCCTCCTCTTATCCCACTTCCACTGCTCTTCCTCGCTTTCCCTGGCTCCGCCTCCCCAATCCCTCTTTCTCCCTCTTTTAGTGAAGCTCTTTCCCATACACCCTCAACGCCTCCCCCCACTGCCTGTTCCCTTTCTCCCTGTCACCTCCCCGCAATCCCCTCTCCTCTATTCCATTTTCTCTCCCCAACTTACCCTTCATCACCTTACCCCCTCTGCCGTGCCCAACTCTGCCCAACCCTCTCCTGCTTCTCTTCCCACTATTGATTACCCTAAAATCTGAGCCCCTTATAAGTTGCCCTACCCCTCCTTTACCTTCTTTGCTCACCTCCCTTCCCCCTGACCCTGTGGTCCCACTCCCTCTCCTCCATCTCGTTCATGTTCCATCTTCTACCCCTTTCCTTTGTCTTCCTGGCTCCCCTCTGTTCCCTTCTCGATCTGCCCTGGCCCATATCTCTTCTTTCTACTCTCTTCCCTCTCTCCTCCCTCAACCCTATTTCCCACATACCTCGCCCCTTTCTCCTTTCCTCCCTCTTTCATTTCCATATCTCATCACCTGCCCTTCTTCCCTTTGAACCCCCTCATGCCTCTCCCAAACCCAATTAACGCCATCCCTCCTCTTATTCCTCTACCTCTTATCCTCCTCCCCAACACATCCTCCCACCTCCCCAGTCTTGCATCCCTCATCCCCTCTCCAGAAACCACTTCTCACCCTCCTTCCCACTCACCTGTTCCAACCCTCCCCTCTTACAATGTTCTGCCACCCTCTCCCCTTCTATGCTTTTCTATCCCCACACTCTTCACACCCACTCTCCCTCCTACCCTGGCTTGATCCTCCGCTCTCTTCCTGATCCCCATATTGCACCTCCAAAACCCCATCCTCTTCCTTTCTGCTCCTGTAGCTGTTTTCACTTCCTCTCCATTTAAACCCACTTCCTCTCACCACTTTCTCCACATCTCCCACCCACTTCTCAGTCTCCCTACTTCTCTCCTTGCCCTTCTACCCTGTATACCCTACACACTTCCTCAATCTTTCCTACCTTCCCCTTTCCTCAATACCTTGCCTTTCCTACCCATTAACTCCCAATTTCTCCCTCCCTTTTATTATTAGCACTCCACTTTCCACCCATTTCATCCCACAAAATCCTTTCAGCTCATCTTCCTCTTGTCACACTCCATCTTCTCTTCACCGTTCCCTCACACCTGTCTCCCCATTTCTTCTTACACCTTTCCCCTCACACTCTCATCTATTGCCCACTCCTTCTCCTCAGCCCATCTCACCTTTCCACCACCTCCTTGCACCCTCCCTTTCCTCTCCTCTACTCCTGTTCACCCCTGCCCCTCTTTTCTCTCTCCTCATTCTCCCTTCCCATACCCCTTACCTTCTCTTCCTATTCTCCCATCTCCTCCCACTCCCAACACCATATCACTCTTCCCGTCCCCTCTACATCCTCCCTTGCTCCTAGCTACCCTATCCTCATCTCTCTCCAACACCTATCCCCTCCCTCACCATCCTCTTTCCCCTTCCTTAATCTCTACTCTCCCTCCTCACTTTCTCATTTGCACCCCCTCTATTGCCCTCCACCTCAAGCCTCTTGTCACTCTCTTTTCTTTGCATTGTCCTTTACACCTCAATCCTTCACAACTTCTCCTCACCATTTCCCTCTCCTCTCCACATCATTCTCCTCTCCTTTTTACCCCATAGGCCCTTCCTACCCCACACACTCCTTTCAAGCCCACCCCTAGCCACCTGCCAGTTCCCTCTACCATGTACCCACCATCTCTCACTTTCCCTCACTCATGACCCCAACATCTATCAACTCACTCTCCGACCACTCCCTTCCCATCAGCATTCTACCTCTCCATCTTTACCATTCCCCTTGCTCCTCATGACACCCCTCAGCCCCTTCCTCCATTGTCCCTTTCTCCCCGCTCACTCCCCCATCTCCCCTTTGTCCCCTTCTCCCAACATAACCCCCCATTTCTTCCCCCTTCCCCAACCGGCTCAAATCCCCACACGTCTTCCCCCTCTCCACTCTTGCCCTCGTTGCTCTGCCCCTTTACCCCTCTCATAGATCTGCCCTTGTCACTTCTCTCTTCTGCCCTCTCCTGTTCAATTCCCTTCTCATCCCGACATCTCCCATCATTAACCCTTTTCACCATCTCAACATCATTCGCCCCTCTTCACTTTCTCCTCTCTCCCCATCTGCCTTCTCCATTCCTTCCCTTGCCCTTCTTTCCCCTTCCCTTCCCACAATGTTGTCATCCCCTCCTTATTTTTCTCCCTTCCACTTACCTCACACACTCGCTTCATGTCCTCCTCTCACTCTACACCCTCCTACCATCTCACCACTTACCTTGCTCCCCTCCACCATCACCCCATGAATCGTCTCCCCTTCCTCTCGTACCTCTCCCAACTGTCCTCTTTTCTTAACCCCCTAGTCTACTTCACCCTCCCTCTCAAACTGCCACCCTTCCTACTCTCCCTACCGCCTTTCATCTCCCCCTCCCATTCCATCATAGCCCTTCTCCCTCACCCCTCTGTCTTCATTCTCACTCCCTTCTTTATCCCAATACCTTAATCAGCCTGAACTGGGGTTATCGATCCAGCCCTTTAAGACGAGGTAGCAGTACTTTGAGATGAATGGGGATGCAGAAGATACTCAATACTCAAACTAACTCAGGTGTTGGCAAATCACATCTCTTTTATTTGCAATTGTCTAAAATAGGGAGTTACAACGAACATCGACGATTCTCTCGATCTTCTCACTTGGCAAGTTTCATAACAAAAGCAGGTTATATAGTAAAAACTCACTCGTCATCATTGACGTCATCCTACATAGTAAACTACAAAAACCTATGTGAGAAAGTAATTGGGTTAGAGGGAACATCCAGGTATAGGTTCCATAATTGTCTGGGAAAGTGATTGGGTTTCTAACATCAGGTGGGGCAACTAAGCCCTCCCCTCATACAGGTCACTATGAACGTAATCAAATACACAACATCCCATTGGCTATGCACACTTTAGGGCTTTTTATTTCGTGGCCCTCTATAATTGGTTGCCACCCTTGTATCCATCAGTACTTTTCCACATATGCCAGCAGCATGCAGGCTGGCATCCAGGTGATGGTGGGCTGGTCTTGACTATAGCTTCCCACCAATTAGCATGTCATCTATAATCAACCTTGCAGTCTACTCGTCAATTAAGGCTTTGAACTTGGCATTGGAAATCTTCCTTGCTCTGGAGAATACGAGGGAGTATAGCATACTCTGTCTCCTGTAAATGCCATGATAAATTCACTCACATTTAAATAGTGCATTCCTGGCATTGAACACACTATGCCTTCATCAGTAAAAGAAATCGTCATATTTAGCTTTGTCATTAAATCTCGGCCCAGTATATTAACTGGCGTCTGCCTTGAATACAGTAATGGCACAGACATATCACATTCTACTATAGAGACTGGCAATCTCTCTGTAAAAGGAACTCTACTTGTAGCTCCTGTGAAACCTTGAGCATTCATGGCATTTCCTAATAATGTAAATTTCCCCTCTCGTAAACATAAGCACTTTGTACCCGTGTCTACCAAAAAAGAAAAAGATTTGCCTCCTATAGTGACGTCAACCCTCAGTTCCTCTTGAGGATTGGGAGTCACAGATAGCACTGAACACATCAAGTCACACATGTTGCTGTCCTATTGTGGGTACATGCTTATTCCCCTGCCCGTGAAAGGATTCCCTCCCTCAACGGTGACATCCCTCTCATTCCTCTCCCCATCTCCCCTTCATGCATCCTCCATATCCTATCCCATTCACTTCTCTCAGATTCTCCCTCATCCTTCGCTTCTTCCCTCCCCTCTACCACCATTACCTTTCCCTCTCCCCTTCCTGTCTCTTCTTTTGTGTCTCCTTCCTCCCTTCCTTTACCCTTCCAGTCACTTCTTCTCCCCATGCTAACACTCACTCTGTGCTCTCAGCCACCAGGTCTCCTTTATCTTCCCTTCTACTCTCTACCTCTATCCATGACCTTTGCCCTTTACTACAATCCCCACCTCCCACACACCCCTTCTGACCTGATTTCCCCTGACCCTCATCCCATATACTCCTCACCTTCTTTACCCCCTCTCACCCTGTCCACTTTGACCTTCCTCTACTCTCTCCATCTCTCGCCCCTGCCCAGAATCCTCTCTTGTTTGCTATATTCCCTCCTTCTCCCCTTTGCTCTTCACTCGTCTCCACCTCAGACTCAACCGCTTCCCTTCAATCCCCCTTCATACTACTTTGTAAGTGCCCTCTCTGCCCCCTTCCCATCCCACGGCCCTTCGTTCTCACTGCCAACTGCCTTGTCTCTGTTCTTCTACACCATCTCTACAGCCTCGATTGCCACTATATCTGCTTTCCCTCTCCATCTCTCCTATCCCTCTCTTCCCCAACATCTACTCCCCATTCCTCTATTCCCCTCTACTGACTTTCACTTCCAGCGCCATTAAACCCCTTTGCCCTCTTAACCCATCCCTTGTATCCCCTTCCCCTGTTTTCCATGTTCATTTCAACCCACATCTATCTTCTTTACACCTCTCCGTTCTCCGTCCCTCTCCTACACCCCTTCATCCCTGCATCCAACTACCCTCATCCCATTCTCCTCTCACCACTCTCACATTCTCTCGCCTGTGCTCTTTCATCTGTTGCCATCAGCCTGTCCTCACCCCTGTACGCCCACATCAACTTAATTTCCTTCTCTCCATTACTAGCTATCCTACACCATCCCCATACCATTTATCTTCCCCCTCCCCATGTCTCTATTCTTCCCAACACCCAACTCCTCCTTCTCATTCCACTAACTACTCCATACACCATACCCTTCTCCTTTCCCTCTCCACTCCTTTCTTTTTTGTTTCTCTTATTTACCCACATTCCCTACACCCATTGGGCTTCTACCCCGCTCCATCCTACTTTTCTCTCCCTGTCCCTTTCTTTTCCCCAATCCCCTTCCCCATCGACTCCTTCATCTTACCACACTTCCTCCTATCCACTTCCTGTTCCCAACACACCATCACCCCCTTTTCTCCCTCTCCCACTTCATCTTCTCGCTTAACTCTTCAACTCTCATTCCTATCCCTGTGTCCTTTTATTCCTCTCGTTCCCACTAACCCGCACTCTTCCCTATCAAACCTATTCCACCTAACTCCTCACCACACCCTCTCACTTATCCTCTCCCTTTCCCCTTTCTCTAGCCATCTCCCCTTTCACCCATTCCACCACTTATTCCATCGACTGTCTCCAGACCTTTGCCCACTTCCCTTCTTTAAAACTCTGTCTCACCCTCCCATCCTTCCCTCTTATTTTTCTCTTTCCTTTCCTACCCTCCCCCCTTGTCCAGCCCACAAAACTCTCACCACTCTACCCTCTTTTCCCATGCCCACTGTACCCATCTCTTCTTCCTCCTCTCTCTGTCTCTCTCCACTCCTGCCCACCTTTTCCTTCTCCATTTTTTCTCACTCTGTCCTTTGTGTACCCTCCCCTTCTCTCACAGCACTCCACTATCCCCTTATCCCATTTTTACCACATCACCAAACCACTTTGCTCTCCAGTTACCGTCCTCTCCAAATCTCACCTCTCTTCCTCCCTCGCCCATTCCCCACATTCTCTTCTTCCTCATCGTAATCTCAGCTCTATACCCCACCATATCCTCTTCTTTTCAACCCTCTACCTCATGACACTTCCCCCCTCCTATCCACTTCCCTTTCATGTTCTTTCCCCTTTTACCCTTGCTCCTCAGCATTGCACACACAATTTCCCCTCTTCCTCCCCTCTCCAAACTCTCTCCTCAACTCTCGCCCATTACTCACTCCCACCCCACCTACTTCACTCCCTGCTGTTGAGCTGTCCTAATCTCACCTTTTCCCTTACCCATAAAACCAACCCCTCTCCACTGACCCTCCATCTCTTCCAATTCCATATTCTTCCACCTGCCCCCCTCAGTCCCTCGTGTGTCCCCTCTCCCCATCCCCAACCCTCTCCACCTCATCCAAGTGCCTTCCTACTCATCCCTTTTCTTCCCTTCCCTTCATCACACCATCACCATCATCCTCGTGTCTATGTCCTTGGTGATCCCCTCACCCACTGCCACCCTGACTCCCTCCTATGCCCCCACTCTTCTCTTCACTCTTTCACCTGTCCTCATGTTTAACCTATACCTCTCTTCCCCCTCACTCACTCACTCTCATCACACCCCTCTTCTCCCATAACACTCTCTCTGCCACTCACCTCCACTTCAGCAACATTCTCCACATGTCTGCCCTTCCACCCTTTCCACTGTATTGCTTTTCCTTCCTGAACCTGCCTCATCTAGCACTCTTTTACATTCACCCAGCCCCCTTGTACCTCTCCACCCACTTGCTCCTTCATCCCGCACTCATCTGTTCCCCTCGCCTATCCCTCCAAATCACCCCCACCTCTTCACCGCACGTGCACACTACTTTGCCTCAGTTCCCTCCCTTCTCCCATGTCCTCTCTGCCTGTCCTCTCCATCCTTCCCCTTTCCTCATCCTCTCCTCACCCTCATTGTCACTCTCATACGTGCCTCTATTACATGCCTTTCTCATCCCCATAACCTCTCTTAGCCACCCACTTCCCACTCTCCTTTTCTCTTCCTTATTCATGCCCACCAACCTTCCCCCTACCCGTCCCCCCTCACCCTGTCCCCCTTTCCAACTCGCTGGTCCTCTCCCCCTTACCCTCTTTCACCCCCCACTTAATCCCACCCCTTTCTGTCCTCTTCCTCTCCCGGTTTATAGTGATAATTTCGAAAACAAAGTTTCGAAAAACAAAAGTTTCGAAAACAAAGTTTCGAAAAAAAAAGCTATGACAAGCTATATTTAACATGCAAAGTGCATTTCTTTCAAAACCAATCTGTCGACAATAGTCATGGGGCCTCATTATGAGTTGTGCAGAATGGGTTTTACAGCGCTGGTAATGGTGCCGCCGCTGTTAAACCCATTCCGCACAATTATTAGTTCCCCTCGCGGGACCCACTATGGATTTTTCAGACGTTCATAGCGGGTGCCGCGAGGGGACCAGGGAGTTAACAACAGGCCTGTTCGTAATGGGCCCGTTGTTAGCTCCCTCCCCATTCCCATTGAGCCCTCTGAGGGCTCGAATGGGAATGGGGAAGGACCAGGCCCGGGTTCCCTGAAGGAGGAAATACTGGGCCCTCCATACTCAGAATGGCCCGGTATTTCCCCATTCAGGGAACCCGGACCCGATTTTGGAGTCAGCCATGCCCTTATTAACGGCATGGCTACCTCCAAAGTCGTAATGAGGCCCACGGACTGGTTTCAATTGAAATGCACTTTTACATGTTAACATGTTAAAAGTAGCATTTCAATGCTTTTTTTTTTGGATCTTAGAAACTTTAGATGGAGCTAATTTCAGCACTGGACAGCTCCATGTAACGTTTCAAAGTTTTTGTGTATATTGGCATTTCAATGCTTTTTTTTGTAACTTTGAAACGTTACATGGAGCTGTTCAGTGCTGTAATTTCAGCACTGGTCAGCTCCATGTAACATTTCAAGGTTTTAGTATATATTGGGGGATCCCCCCTTGTCCCCCTAGCCCCCACGACATCCTCCCACCCCCCAACCCTAACCCAAGCCCCAACCCTAACCCTAACCCATGTCGACGGCACTTTCGAAAGGTTTACCATTCGAAACTTTTATGTTTGTTAAAATGACAGGATACCTCCTCTCCCCTCCCTCTGACGCTAGTTTCCCCTTGCCCCTCACCCTCATAATCTTTTTCCATACTACATTCTCCTTTCCTGTTTTTCTCCTTGTCTCCACTTTATGCCCTTTCTACTGTATCCCCTTCACCCTCTCTTCTCCCTCTAACCTACCTTCCCTCTTCCTCAGCTTCTACTACCCCATAAACCCTCTCTTTCCTTTTAGCCCTGCACAACTCTCATCCCCCTCACCCTCTTAACCTTTCCGATTCCCCTGTCTTCCTCTTCCCTTTCCCCCACATCAGCCTTCACTGCATTCCTGCCCCACTGCCCTTCACCATTCCATTTGTCTTTTCACTGCACTCACACCCTCCCCCTTTCCTCTTATACCTCTCTTCTTCCCCTTCTACCTCCCACTCAGTCTATCTTCTCCTCACATGTATGCCCCATATCCTCAACAAATCTACCTCACCCCCTCACTCCTCTCTACCTGCCCTCTTCCTCTCAATTTCTTTTAGTTTTTTTGGTTTTATTGTGCATTTAGTTTAATACAAAACTTTAAGCACATAAATCATATAAAAATATGCAAATAGTATTTCAGAAAAAGACAATAAAAGCAATATAAACAGTAATAACAAGTAAAATTAAAAATAATAATAAAATGGAACAAATAGAAATGAAGTAATTAATAACACAACAGTCACATTTATCCTGCAGCCGTAACAAATAAAAGCTATCCGCCAAATAGGCACTGTTGTAATTAATGCTTTTGAAAATTCTTCAGCTCTTCCCTCCATATATTGTAAGCTGCTGACACTACGACCAACGATGTTGCACCAAAAAGGGCAGACCAAAATTGTTCGCCTAAACAGTCCTCAATGTTGGTAACAAATTCAGCGTACCCACGTAGAAAGAGAGTTTTCAAAGACTTACAATTTGTAAGGACATGACGGCAAGATTCAACTTCAATATGACATAGGCGGCAAAGTCTTTCCTTGTAAGGTATTTTCAACCAAGCACCAACAAACTCCATAGTGGGCAGCAAATTCAATCGCAGGTACAGGACAAAGTGTTTAAAATCATAGGGCACAACTTAGTCAAGTAAGTGGTGGGCGAATGAATGCTTATACTCTGTCGTGACAGGTTGCTACACAGAGATTTGCCATGAAGTTTGACAACATTATTTGACAAATCCCAGCATCTAGATTTCTTTATTAATTTGACTTCAAAGTTAGGGTCTGCTGTTAACACGTCTGGGTAAAAATTTGGTTGGGCTATAAATGTTACTGCAGTATTCTGTAAATCTACAATAAAACTATTTTTGTCCAAGTTGCCAACACTTTTTCCCTTTAATAGGAGCAGATTGTTAGAATCCTGACTACTACTCATAAGCTTGGCATACAATAATGTTCTTTGAATGTGCCATAATGTGATTAATGAAGTGACCCCAAACTCGAGACGCAAGGCCTTTATTAGAACTGAGTTGGATACCTGTATAACAGATCTCAAAAGTTTACCTTCAAGCTGTTCTAACCAATCGATTTGCCTGTGGTTTAGGGCTACCGTACGATAACATATGGTATGCACCATACTGGCACAATACACCTCCAGGAGACCTTCAATGTTATAGCCACCACGATGGATGATGTAATATTTTATGGCCAACCACTTTCTCCATACATTTGTGGTCACCTTTTCCTGATAGTGTTTTCCACAGGGGTTAGTTGTAATGGAAAAACCCAGATAATTGTATTCCGTAACCCTAAGAAGAGGTGTATTGTTAATGCGCCATACAAATTAATGCGCCATACAAAATTCTCCCTACCTATACTTTCTTTTACTCAAACGCAAAGTTTTAGTTTTGTCTATATATATAACCATTGCATTTGCAGGTGCGTTTTGCGTAATTTACCAAATAATTTATAGAACGCTGAAGGCCAATGGGGTACGGTCGAACATTATTGCATCATCGGCATAAGAAAGCCACAGTATCTGTGTGGCGTTAATCCTGGGGGGGAAAGTTATAATTTTGCTGAAACATCAAACTCATGTCCGCTGTGAATAGGTTATACAAAATAGGGCCAAGCACACACCCTTGCTTAAGACCACTATTAGTATCTTGATATTAGTGCAGTGTCCAGCAAGGTTCAGACGAACTGTGATTGATGTATTAGTATACAACTGCTGTACATAATACAGCAGGTTCTTTTCAATCCCCCATGCAGTAAGTTTTTTTCCAAAGGAGTGCATGGGGAACAAGGTTGAAAGGCTTGCTAAAATCGGCACAACAACAATATAGGTAGATCCTATTTGCGTTCTCTGTCTCAGCTGTTAGATATTGTAGGGCACATAAGTTGGTGGTGGTATTATAGTTTTTTCTGAAGCCTGTCTGGAGAGGACTAAATATTTTGTTTTCTTCAGCCCACCTAGAGAGTTTGCGCAAAAGTATGGAAGCAAATATCTTTTGGCTAGTGTCCATCATGGACAACAATCATAATTATGGAGGTTTAGCCTATCATCTTTCTTGAAAATTGTTACCAAAATAGATTTGCTCCAATTGTACGGTATATGGCCCGTTAATTCTATATGCTTATAAAAAAAGCCAAAGTATCCTGGCCCAAAGATCAGGGTGGGCTTTTAAAACGATGTTGGGTTTACCATCAGGTCCCGGAGCACAGGAGCTTTTCAATTTTTTAATGATGTTACACAATGATTCCTCATCTATATCGAAATTGGCCACTCTAGTGTGGGTGGTGTCAGTTTTTGTTTGGGTGTGCATTGCTTCAGAGTTAAAATATAAATCAGCAATATAATGTATCCATTTGTTTTCAGGTACTGAGTTGAATTCGATCAGAGAGATGCCCTTCTTATAGTTGTTAAAGTTAAACCAAAAGGCTTTACTGGCATGTGACCTCAACCACCCAAATAATAATAACCAATTAGAGTTATTAATAGAATACTTATGCTGTGTGTGCCAGTTCTTATATCTAGTGGCTAAATTATGTATTTGGGACAGTTTATCCTCAGAGCTGATTATTGTACTGTTTTTAACCAAAGTTGTTTCTTTTAGATAAACCTTCTTTTTTGCAGCAATGATGACATCGTACAGTTGTCTAATTGAATTTTATGTGATACCACTAAAGACTGTGTCACCACGAGCCGCAATCCCAATTGGTTTGACGTGAATATGAACCAATTGAGTAAGATCCCAGTCTACTCTTGACAGGGCATCGTGCATATCACTTTTGTCCTGCCATAAGACATCCGTAGACCAGTTTATATGGTTACCCTTGGAAATTGTGCCTACATTAACTGCCACTTATTTATATTTGTGAGGAGCAGTAGTGTACAATTTCCAATTTAAAGTAGTGTGGTCACTAAGGTCATTTACAGTAATCGTTACATTACTGCACCTAATTTTAGTAACATGATAAGTAATAATGTAATCTATGTGGGTTTTGACCATTCCATTTGACCATGTATAGGCAGTATCAGTGCCTTTGGCAATTTTAAAAGGCAAAAGAACAAGCTAATACCGGGCCAGAAAAGTAGCCCAATAACATGCACAATTAGATTGCTAAAAAGAAGGACAATGCAGATTTCTGACATTTAGGTCTCCTGCAATCATAAAGGGACATGTTTCAAACATTACAAACCACTGTAGGATAATTTCTTCAATTGTTGAAAGAATGAGCTTAGTTTGGTGACCACCAGGAGGATCGTAGACATTGATTACTAAAATAGGTCTGGAGAAATCCCCAGATAAACGAAGGATAGCAGGTAATACATATAATGAACGGATTGCAACAGTAACATTTTTTAATGAATGTTCCAATCTGGTACCAATCGTGAGGCATCCACTCAGTCGGCCAAGCAGAGACGGGGTTGCCAAATTGTGCACTATCTGAAAACAGTTTATGAAAAATGTCAAAGTACACCAGGTTTCATGTAGTAGGAACACCTCACTTGACACAACAAGTGTAAACCAGCAGGATGTGAGAGAAAGGACCTGTAGCCACCAGTATTCCACGATGTCCATAATAGGGTTTCAATAACAGTGGAACGTCAGTTTGCGCCACTAGTGGTCCGGGTAGGCAACCAACATTCCCTTTCACAGTAATTTGTTGTGGCTGTGTCTTTGTTTGTTTGAAAAGCACGCAATGATCCTCACTCTGTCAAATGATCTGCTGGAGCCTAAATACCTTGCTTACCTTCGGATAGGGCAGAATCAAAATTAACCATCTTTTTTCTCTTACACCTAAGGCTTAAAGATAACCCAAAAGGTGTGAAAGCCCCTGCGTAGGACATAAGTATGGCAGTAACAACCACTGAAGAGAATTCAATCAATGCCCAGTTTGTCGGACTGCCCACCCTGGGTAGTTCAATACACTTGATGTCCAAGGAGCCTATCAGGCTCACTTCCAGTATTTTTTGGAAAATTACCAATCATTGCAAGCAGTTCAAAAATGGGCTATCAGAAGCCAGATTAATTTCCTCAATTAATGCCCAAGACCCAAGGTCCTTATAAGAGCTTGTTTCGAAAGTAGCCTTTTCTCCTGCCAAACAATCTGCATTATTCTTTGAGAGGTTCGAAGAAGTCATTTCATCAGCATTAGATGCTAGTATGGGATCAACTTTTTGTTTACAGGTTTTTTTGGATGTAATCTGTGGTCTTTTAGGTGCCTTTTGGACCTGGGGCCCTTTAAGAACAACACAACATGCAGTGCCATCTGGCAAGATATTTGTAACCATTGTCTTTCCAGCCGGTTGTCAGGCTGAGTTCAGATGAGAATGTCTGTGGAAGCTGCTGAACCCTGACAGTCCCCCTGGGGTGTAGCACACTGATACAATTTGAAACAGCTGAGTATGATACTCTCCCGGGGGAAAGGGGAAGTGGATAAAATAAGAAAGCACTAGATATCTTCAGTAGCTTTCTCAATCTCCAGGAGGGAATAGAAAATATAACATGCCTCTTATACAATTGTACTCTAGTTTACCTGCTCATCTCCCATGCCTCTATAATTCAACAGTTTAATAAACCATACCTGGCACTCCTCTACTGATTGCCCAGAGGAGACAATTACATGTTAGCAGACTTCACATCTGGAGTTCTGGTCAGACAATATTTTTTGTAAACTCCCAACCTTCTTTTACAAAATTGTTGCAATTGCTTTCTGTCTGGAATCTTGCAGAAAACCTCTGGATTTCCCAGCTGCAGTTAAATTACTGTCTTTCCACATGAGAAAACTCCCTTTACACTTGTCTGTGTTCAATTTTGAGATTGTTCAAAAAAGTACTTGGTAACCAATAAGCACTGTACTGTCACCTCAGATTATAACCATAGGTTCATTTCCTTATTTGTTTAAACGAACAACTCTCTAACTCTCACTTTTCCTGGCTGCTTCCTTGCTGTAAACGTTTTCCAAGCTTCCCCAAAGTTCAAAGAAAACTCCCTTTCATGACCGCGCATGCGCGCACGTCTCTGGGTTAGTGTTTCTGTCTCCGGACATGCGTGCCGTAGTGTCTTGGACCACATGAAGTCACAGTGCTCATGAATGTAAAAAAAGAAATGCTCCGATGAAGGTTTGTCAAACCGAACTCACGGCACACATATAGCAAACCTTGAACTTTCACTCTGCCTAAAAGACAAAGCTATTTTTGGTTCATCCCGATTCCGGATGCCAGCTGAGCAGCACCAGAAAAGTAGGAGCGCGCACAACTGAAAAGGATCAAGCCGCTGGCGCTGAACAACAGCATCAGTTTATGCGCAGTCTGTAATCTGAACAGCTGAGGGAGCAGACTTGTGTGCGATTGTATCCAAGGTAACAGATCGTCACATGGAACGTAATGCCTCTCCCCATCCCGCTCTGTAGGAGCAAGATGCTCATGCTGCAGAGTCAATTTAACAGATACTTTGAATTAACAGTTTCAGACACCAACTCAACCTCCAACTTAACTTGGGAGGATAGTTATAGTTTTTTTGCAGTACATTACTTGTCTCAAGGGAACTAATAACATGTGTAAATTGTCACTTAACTTGCGGTCTTCATGTAGAAACCTGCAGGCTCCTTCTGCCTCCTGAGCTACTCCTAAACTTCCTGGATTCAACTTATGCTTGATTCTTATTCCTGTAAAGGCCCTTAAAGGCCTAATAAACTGGAACTCCTGAAAACATGTCCTCTCAGCTGGGCTTTTGACGATGTAAGGCAGTTTAAAATTCCCCTCTGCCTGCCTCTTGTCTCTTTTAGCCAATCAGGGTGTCTGATAAGCACCTCCATCTTGACTTGGGAGATGTTCTACTCTCTGCATAAGAAGGTTAAGGCCAAACCAACCACATAGAAAGAAACCACTCACACACAAGGCACTCATTCGGAAGAACTAGAAAATCAGACCCTGACACCAGTAAAGCCAATGTTATAGATGGCACCAGTACAATATTGGATAGTCCTTGTGAGCTTCGATCTTTAAGATGCTTTCCTGTCACTAGAGAACAAACCATAGTTTGGTTGGATGTACTACCAGTTGCGTATCCATTACAAGTGCAGATGACGGAGAAACAAAGATTTCCTCATAGTCCCAATTTGGTTCTAATACTTCCACTTGGCGTGGATGTACAAAAGGACATGTTGCCAAGTTTGGAGATGCAACAGTATCACGGATCAAAATAGGCGAAGTCCTGGCTGGTTTAGACATTTTATTTTTGGTAGATTTTTTAAGAGACCTAAATAGGGGAATGATTTTGTCGAGCTTATTCAGTGTATGGGCAAAGGAAGCTTTAATCTCCAACTGATCTTTAGCAAGAGTAGAAATCAGCATAGACAAGGCTTCTACCTTGGCCATAATGCCATTGAGACATCTAAGGATAGCTGAGTCACCATCAACCGAGGCAACACTGGTATCACTGTCAACATACTCACCACTGCTTGTTTCAAAGAAGTCAGCATCTGACAAGGAGGTTACCCGAGCTGCAAGGCCAGGTGAATTAGATAAACACATGTCAATTATGTTGTCTTTGTGAACTGTAGGCACAATTCCATTCATGCCACCCAAAGATGCACGCCTAAGACTGACACACAGCTTTAGTAGTGAGTTGTTATCTATAGAACAAGCTTGGTAGTTCTCAAACTGACTCATTGTGCATCATTGGCTGGTCTGGAATTTCCAATTTCTTTCTTTTTCACAGAAAACATGCAGAGAGTTCTGCTTGTGTAAGAGCAGTTTTGTCATGTTGAAGCGATTTGGCTTGTTTACATTTGGCAGTTACAGTTGAAATATTAGCTCTAACCCCACGCTTAGCGCACACCACCGCCCTGTGCATGGTAGCCCTACGATTAGTCTGGGTTTTCATCTTTGAAAGCGCATGAGAGCGCACTGTATATAAAAATAGAGCAAGATGGTTCTTGCCTGTGCAATTAGGCAAGGCGGAGGCACAAGCAAGAGACAGGAGCACAAGACACAGAACACTCGGTTGCATTCTTGCTGCACGATGCAACAGTAGTTGCTTTAGCCACACTTAGACACACACAAGGAAGAACCTGATTTGAGAGGCAAAACCAGGGGGCCGCCACCAAGAATGAAAACACACCAGCTGAAAGTACCACCAGGACTACAGCTCCAATGGTTCTGCAGCTCAACTTGCTACTACTGCCTGTAAGTTACCTGTTATGTCCAGTAGGCTGACGTGATGTCGGGCTCACTTCCCACACCACAGCACAGCGGCACAGCAGTAACTGGGCTCGGCACACCTTGCGGGCACCTCACACAACCACGATGGACACTGGAACATCTCAGCAGCACGGTATTGCAAGGGTTTGTCTCGCCAACACCGGAACGTCAAAACGCCAAAACTGTTAGAGGAAAGGGATCGCAAACCTGTCAAGCCGCACTGCGCTGGACCACAATTTTATTCACGAACAGCTGCTTCTGACACCAGGCACCAGTCTCTTTAAGTACATTTTGCTATTCCTGTTTCCACCCTAAAGCTTTCACCTACCCCGTTAACCTCACCCCGTTGCCCTCCATCTTTCACCTACCACCCTCTCTCTCCCCAACCCTCCCCATACATGCACTTCCTCCTTCAATTTTCTCTTCACCACTCCTTCACAGCTCCTCGCCAATTTCGCAACCCACTTTCACCCAACCCTGTTCCCCCTTTTCATCCCCAATATACTTCTCTCCTCTCTGCTCCCAATCACTTTGCGCCATCCTTCAGTTTCCCTACTCCTCACCTCACCCTTGTACTTCACCTCTCTCCCTAAGCCCTCTGCCCATCTCCCCCCATGCCTCCTCATACCCCCCATTCGCTTGCATGGCAGGCAGCATGTCCAATTACAATTAAACGCTGCCTGACATGCTCACATGTTGGACAGCATTTATTTGTGATTGTGCACACTGCTTACAACTGAACTTAGACTCCATCTGACATGAAAGCATGTTGGGCATAGTTTAATTGTAATTGTGAGAGCTGCTTGCCATGCGAGCAGCACTCACAATTAAAAGTAAATGTTGCATCGCGTGCCAGCATACCAGGAAACATTTACTCACTTTGCACAGTGGAGTACAAAAGTGCATGACAAAATACGGTGTTAACACCCCACCATGCAAATGAAGACATCTTGGCAGCGAGAAGCCGTTCACGCTGCAGCGCTAATGTAACAGCTCCCCTCTGTCAAATTGCGATCTTTATTCAAATGAGCTCCTCTGTCTGCCGCTTTGGCATGCTTCAAAATAGTTGTTTTTGGCTCAACCGTTATTAAGGCGAATCTAGATTTTTAAAGGTACAGCTTTTTGCAGCAAGGAACATGAGTGCCAGTCTGTAGACATCCAGGAGGCTGACTTGTCAAAAACTATGTTCATTTGATACCAAGTTTCCAGTATTCCAACGGATGCCTGTTCAATAGGTCTCTGCGCTGTGGTATCCCAAGTGTGGGATGTGACTGAAGGAATCATTGCACATGCGTCTATCCTCTCAATGGAGCCTGAGCCAAAGAACATTGTTACACACATTGCACTGACATGTGTTCCTCTAATCAGCAGGGGGAGCGAGCCCTGTAATAAAGTGGATGGCGCACCTGTGCTCAGAGAGGCTGGTCAGAACATCTCCCATTAAAGTCAGAGCCTTGCTCAACATTACAATGTCCCCAGTGGCGCAGGCAACAACTGGGCAGACCAGCCTCCCTTTGAATATTTATTTTAATGCTTATAGCGCAAACCTACTTCAAGAGCAGCGGAGCGCTTTACAACAGGATTGGGCCTGAATTGGACTTGGCATTTTATACAGTAACGCAGTAATGTTGGTGAAGGGAGAGATGGATGTGTATTCCTGCGGCGGGTACATCATATGAACATGGGAAGCTACAGCCATACAACTCACACTCTGTCTGGATGACAGAAGGTTATTAACCACAGAATAAACCATAGCATTAATCCCATAGTGTCCAGGATATGCATGGACAACCTGCAGCTGGCAACTGCAATACAATCCACTTCTCCTTTCAAGCAGGGAAAGACCTGGGGTGTGGATCGCCACTCAGCCAAGATCCTGCTTAGCAATTAAGCTACAGAAAGGCCGCAATAGGTATTAAATGCTTGGTCAAAGTAGGATCTCTGAATAAAACGGCAGTACATAGCTTACTGGATAATGTAGAAGGCACAAGTGCTCATACTCTTGGCTCAGATCCTAACATTCTACTTATAGAGACTGACAAGCACGCAGTAGATACATATGTGCTAACATATTATAATTACCAGTTATTTAATCCAGCCGCAGAGACATTACTGAGTGCTTCGCTTTAAGTGTAGTTACTTGCCTGCATCCTACATGGGTAATGAAGCCTGGACTCTGGTGCAGTGTGTGCCCACTTTCAACAAGACTAAAAAAACCAGAGTGTATATCTGCCCATCAGCGTCGAGTCTCTCTGCATGGACTTCATGAACGCTGCCATTGTTGGCAGAGGGGGACTCCATGGAAGCTGTCATTGTTGGCAGAGGGGGACTCCATGGACGCTGCTGTTGCCCGCAGTCACAGGGTTAACGGAAGCCCCGCCCACAAGGGGCGGAACCGTGTGATGCAGAGGGGAGGAGGTTAGCGTTAGGAAGAAAGGCGCGCATGAGCGCCAGTATGCTCCAGACAGCGGTTGAATAAAGTTACGTATGTTTAAATCCTACTCCGTGCATGTGTGTCTACTTTATCCAAGGCCCGATACCGGGCAACACTGGCAACGAGGAAGGTCCCAGCATGCAACGGATGCCTCCATGCCAGCACTGTGTTGGATATGTTTCCCTCACCGCTGATTCCTCCTCCTCCTCCTATCATCAGACCACGGCGATCCTGCCACACCAGAGACCGATCCTCCTTCTATGTGGGCAATCCGCCCAGTCCTGCACCTCCTCCTTGCTGCCGCGAGGCCTGCAGCGGCGTGCAGCCAACGCAAGGCAATCAGCCTTGCATTCGTTCTCCTTTCTCTTCACACGCGCCAGCGATCCTCGCTGGGCGCCCATCAGCACCATCGGGCAGTCCGCCCACCACAGATTTCTCCAGTGCAGGCCAGCAATCCCGCTGCGAGCGACTGTGACGGGCACCCCGCCCACCATTTTCCACCTCACGTGAAAAGAGGCCCTCCCACGAACATCAGGAGCGCCAGCAGGGAGAGACACACGGCTCCCAGGGCCCGTGTGCAGAAGATGGTGAGTGGGAACTCACACCCCTCTAAGAGACAGTTTAAATACACGGGCCCACATAATCAACAAGGCCCAACTTGACTGCGATCAACAGGCCCACGTGGCCCCTAGTGTAACCACCCGACGTTGCCAGTCTGGAGGCACGTTTACACACGAGGGTACCTTCACAGCCACAAACTCACATCTAATCACGCTCCTAGAAGGGCAGTACAACCCCTAGAAGGGCAGTACAACCGACAAAATGAGCAACCCTGCCTCTCCCCAGCCTGTACGTGCAGCTAAATCCATCCAGCTAAGGATGCCACCACCGTTCTCCACAACACCATAAGCCACCAAAGGGCCGAGGTGGACTGAGTGGTTGGAAGACTTCCACCATTTTGTGAGAGGGTCAGGGGATGGTGACTCGCCATACATAAGAGACATATTTTTCAACCTAGTGCGGGGAGGGTGGAATAAAAACCATAGTCAAGACAATCCCAGCTGCCAAGCAAAATGATTTTGCAAAACTAATCAGCATTCTGGACAAACTACTCATAATTGGGACAAATCGCGATTATGAGAGATACTTCTTTAACCAGTGTTCTCAGAAACCGCAGGAGACGGTAGACGAATTCATAACCCGTCTGAGGATAAAAGGAGTACACTGCAAATTCATTGAATTCTCCATTGAGGAGGCAATAGGCCTTAGAGTCATAGAAGGTTGCCTTTCGCCTGCTCTCAAGAAGCAACTGTTAAAAAAGCTGCTCACCATCCCTGAAGCCAGCGGGCTATGCCGCATTTTCAAAAGAGTCGACGCACAGGCCGCGTCCATGACCGGCACTCACAAGACAAAACAGGGGTCAATAGAACTCATAGCAGCCCTCCAGGCTCCTCGACACAATGACAGAGGCCCATACCCTACAGACCACAAGCACCTCCATTCCACAGCAACAGAGACAATGCTACCGCTGTGGCATGGCATATCCACATTCAGGTTCCTGCCCAGCACTGTCACAAAGGTGCGCAAATTGTGGTAGGGAATGACACTTTCAATCAGTATGCAGAGAAGGAAAACCATTCCCCACAATGCCACTCCAAGCTCCGGCCAGAACGCCTTTCCGCCCGATGCCTCCACAGTACGGGGCGCAAAGACACTACCAACAGAATCAGCGGAGACATGTAAGAGCAGTTGACGAATATAAAGAGCACGAATATGCTCAAGCACCGAATACACGGATCGGCAGCAACAGCTAACAGACGAATATGACAATCCTCCGGAAGGGTATGGCGATGACGCGCAATACTACAACCAGCCAGAAACCGCATTCTACATGCAATACGACCCACACAATCGCGATGAATACGTTAATCTCATATTTGACAATGAGGAGGCCAGAGAAGACCCGAAAATACCGGTCAAAATAGAAAATTGGCTTTTTCATTTCATGGTGGACTCAGGCGCCACCGTAAACATCATGGGTGAACAGGAGTGTAGGAGAATCCCATGGCCACCAATGCTCGAACCCTCACACTTTTTCAATGGGGAGCTGCCACGCCGCTACAAACAATTGGACACTTCACACGCAGGTTTTTCCTAAATGGGCGCCAAGTGGACACTACCATACACGTGATCAGATCTCTCACCAAAGGAAGGTGCCTGCTCAGCTATCACACCGCCTCTCGCCTAGGGTTAATTGAGATCCACGTGGGCACAGGAGACACCATCAGCTCCACCACAGACCACAGTCAAGAGTCAAAGGAGAAGGTCAGACCAATACGCCAAGAACAATCTCAAACCCTGATCTCGAAAGTGGAGGTTGAACGTAAATTCCCAGGCATATGTGAGGGGCTAGGAAAGCTCAAAGGTCCCCCGATTAAGTTGCACATAGACCACAACGTAAGACCGGTGCCACAACACCCGAGAAGAGTGGGTTTTCACCTTCAGGAGGCGGTGTCACGTGAACTCGAACAATTACGAGCTGATGGCATCATTGAACCAGCAACAGGACCAACACCTTGGGTTTCCCCCCTTGTCATAGTACCCAAAGAAGGGGGCAAGTTACGACTGTGTGTCGACATGAGGGTGGCCAACACCGCCATCCTGCGTGAGAGACATCCAGGCCCGTGCATTGAAGACATGATCGTGTAGTTGCACAATGCACAAATGTTCTCCAAACTTGATCTAAGACAAGGATACCACCAACTCGAATTACACCCAGAGTCTAGAGCAGGGGTGCACAACATATTTTGCCAAAGGGCTGAATGTGCCTTACATGCTGCCTATAGCGGGCCGAAGAGTAAATGTGGGGGGCGGTAGGCGGGATGAGGGCGTGGCAGCAGGATTTTTCAACCCCCAATTTTTATTAAACATATGGAAAAAGAATACATTTTTGAGGTGTACCAGTCTTTATTTGTATTTCAAACATAAATTTAGCAGTACACATTTTTGTCCCTTTTCACCCCTTGTCTCAACACCGAGCATGCTTCATCTTACTGATTTGCATATTAGGTGTTCTTTCAACAGGAGTGGGTTTCTGTCATTTTTTCCGTTTAGCTATTGCATATGGTCTGTTTAATTAATGTATATATATTTTAATGACCCGTTGGCTGGACATTCCATTATTTTTTACTGCTATACTTTGCTGTTTGAGTTGGCCATACTCTTGGGAGTATGGCCTTCGTTGAGTCAGATTCCCAAAAAGGCAAAGGAGTTACATCTCCTAACTATGCGTGTTTTAGCTTTGGGAGTGCAACACTATGCCCCCTGTCCCTCACCTCCCAACCAAACACTATGCCCCATTTCCCTCAGCCCCAACCAAACACTATGCCCCATTTCCCCCAGCCCCAACCAATCACTATGCCCCATGGCCACCACCCCCAACCAAATACTATGCCCCATGGCCCCACCTCCACACTATGCCCCATGGCCACCATCCCCAACCAAACACTATGCCCCATGGCCACCACCCCCAACCAAACACTATGCCCCATGACCACCACCCCGTAAAACAAAATACTATGCACCATGGCCCCACCCCCAACCAAACACTATGCACCCACAAACAAAACACCATCCCCATGCCTCCTCACCCCCACAACAAAAATCATCCCCATGCCTTTGGTAGTTAGTGTTCTTACTGAGGAGGATGCTTAGAATGCCATGGTGGCAGCCCTCAACATACAGTGTGGATTATGAGGGGTCTGCTATAAAACAGGTCATGCAAATCGTGAACTCTTCCATTTGTGCACACACAAGAGAGGTGAGGGGGTTAGGGCAAAAACTATTCAAGGACGCAGATCAGAAAAACGGAGATGGCTGTTCCTTTGGGAGTCTGCTAAATGGCATTGGCATCAAAATATCTCTGCACTGTGCAACCTGCATTGTTCAGTGGTCGAAGTGTATGAAAAGAAGTAGTGGAACTATGTTCCCTGCTTGTCTGCACCGCACAAACCCCATCCCTGCGCCCCCTCTGACACACAATCCAAACCCCCAAACAAACACACCTGCTATCTATGGGAATGTGCAGTGCAGTGCACTAAAGTGTAAGCTTCAACTTCTTCCTGCACTTTTATTTTAAATTAAAACCATTCCAGAAAGGTTTATTTTTAAAATAAAAGTATAGAAATAGTGAAAGTGAAAAATAAAAAGTTGGGGATCACCGTTCCCGCCCACTTCGACCTCTGACATTGTTTACTTTTGGTACATATATCCGCTGTCGGGTGCCATGCACTGTCTATTGTTCAGCAGGTTTGTCTGTTATGCCGAAAACATGGATAATGCTAGCTGTCCGCTATTGGGTAGATATCCCAGTAATATATATGTGCATTCTGTTTTAAATGAAAGCACAATGCTTTTAGGTGTGTGCGCGTCGATCGTGTGGAATACCCCAGAGCTGGGGGTATGTACATATCTATTGCAGGGGAATATTTATTCAGTACTGGAGCCGTCCCGCTGTTAGCTACGTATACTTGAGGCCGAGTGATGTGCACACCACATCTAGACACCTTAGCAGGCGCTGCATGGCATGCGTCTTTCTCGGCACACAAAGGGATGTGACTTTGACTCTGAGTCTCAAAGTGCTTTATAGGCAGGAAAGCAGCCATCACCAAAGGCACATATGGGAGCCCCAATCTACTTTATTGGGTATTTACATGTTTATGGCTCTTCCCCCTCCTTTACAAGAGGCAGCTGCCAACTGCCCTGGGCAATCTATAGCAAACTTCAAAGCCTTCCTCCAGGGAGCAGAACCTGCATTCTTGCAGCCCTGCTGAGTTCAAATGAGCAAGGCAAGTCAAACAAAGACTTTCCTAATGGAGGGCGGCCGTTGCTAATTGAGGGCTGCTCTCCATTAGAAAAGTGCTTAATTGCCGCGGGCCGCCAAAAATAACATGCCGGGCTGCACTTGGCCCGCGGGCCGTATGTTGCGCACCCGTGGTCTAGAGCCATCATAACCTTCGCCACACATGACGGCCTGTTCAGATACCGCAGATTGAATTTTGGGATTTCCTCGGCCGCTGAAATTTTTCAGGAGACAGTGCGACAAATCATCAGGCCAATACGCGGAGCGCTAAACTACAGCGACGACATTCTCATTTTCGGCTCTTCAACAGCACTAGTCGCCACATGTGAAGCAATAAAAGCTGCCAGGCTCACTCTCACTATTGAGAAATGCTGATTCAGCAAAACCAAGCTGAAGTTTTTCAGACACATTTTCTCCAGTGAAGGGATGATGCCGGACCCCAAGAAAGTCGATACCATTGCAAACCTTAAGGAACCGCAACAAGCTGCAGATGTCCGCTCGTTTCTAGGAATGGCCGGCTACTGCACCAGGTATATACCACACTATACATCCCTCGCTGAACCGATCAGGAAACTCTTACAGAAAGAAGCAACGTTTGCATGGACGCCAAGTTGCCAACGCACGTTCAATGACATCAAGAAAGCCCTCACCGAGGCACACCGATTAGCCTATTTCAATCCAGACTGGCACACGGAAGTGACAGAGGACGCAAGCCCAGTGGGCCTGGGTGCTATCTTAGCGCAAACCAGCGGCAAAGACATCAACCTCAGACATGTAGTAGCATACGCCACCAGGGCATTATTCACCCCAGAAACGGCATACTCGCAGGCAGAAAAGGAAAGTCTTGCCACAGTCTGGGCATGTGAACACTTCCATGACTTTCTAATAGGAAAAATGTTCACCTTGATAACAGATCATCAGGCGCTGCTATCCCTGTTCGGCAACCCACAAACCAAAATGCCCCCGACGATAGAGCAGAGGGGCATCCAACTGCAGGAATATGATTATGATATCATTCATCGACCTGGGGGTGACTTAAACCCTGCTGACTACCTATCACGACACCCAGTGGGTCCTCCACTATCACGCAAAGGGGAAGTCACCTATATCGACTACATAGCAGAGAACTCCCTACCGCCCGCGCTCTCTTTGGACACAGTCACCGCAGCATCCGCTGCAGACCCCACTACTGCGGTTGCCATCAGCCTGCCGTCAGCCAACAAGTGGAAAGACCAGCGACGAGCAACGCTGGCCCACCCGGGGGTGTGCAGAGAAGAGATGGAGAGACTAGCAAGGGTACACAAAGAACTAGCGGTAAAAGACCATAACATCCTACTCAGATGCTGCCGCATCGTAATCCCAGCGGCTCTGAGGAAAGAAGTCGTACGCACCGCACATGAAGGTCACTGAGGTGCCGAAAATACAAAGAAGCAACTGAGGTGCCACGTCTGGTTCCCATTTCTGGATGCGGCAGTAGACGAGTGGGTAAAGAACTGCCACGCATGACAATGCACGTCCCCTGCCGAAACTCCGGCCCCTCTGCAGCACACCAAAATAGCAGAACACCCGTGGGAAAGAGTGGCAATAGACTTTTATTGACCCGCAGAGTCAGGCAAATACCTACTACTCCTGATAGACGAACACTCGCGATTCCCCATAGTGAAGAAAGTAGCCACCACGGCGTTCACACACGTGGCAGCAGTACTGGAGGAAGTCCTCAGCGAATGGGGCATCCCCAGAGTGATTAAGTCGGACAATGGGCCCCCTTTCTGTGGACATGAGTTTACTGCGCTGGCGAACCACCTAGGGTTCAAACACATGAAGATTACACCCCGACACCAACAAGCAAATGGGATGGCAGAACGGTTCATGGCGTCCATAAAAAAGACAATTCAGAGGGCACGTATAGAATCAAATAACCCACATCAAGCGTTATGCCGGCTCCTCAGAGATTACAGAAATACCCCACATGATGCCACCAACAAGACGCCCGCTGAACTCATGATCCGGTACGAGGTACGCACTCGCATTCCACGAAATCCATCAAGAACAGATGGCCCAGACACAGAAATACTGCAGCGAGATGTGGGACTAAACGAACAGCAAAACAAGACACTGACGCCAGGCACAAAGCAACACCAAAAGACTTTCAGATAGGCGACGAGGTGTTGGTACAACAACCCATGATACGTAAAACAGGCCCTCGATATGCCCCAAGCCCAATGAGAATCACAGCTGTGAAAGGAACAATGGTGACTATACAAGACCACGGAAAAGTCATCAGGAGGAACTGCCAACTGTTCAAACATTATATCAAAAGAGAGGAAGATGAGTCTCCTCCGAGGCCCAGCACACCAGAGCAAAGGGCCCCCCGAGACGACGCGTGGACTCCGCCGATAGAAGACGCAAGCAGGACAAATCAAAGAGATGGGGCCCCAGATGATGACGGAAGAGAAGTCAGACATGAAAGACCGCAACAAGTCATCAAGAGACCAACAAGGTTGGTCGAAGAATGTAAAAGGGGCGTTTGGACATTTTGTCTGGGGGTGGTGTTGCCCTCAGTCACAGGGTTAACGGAAGCCCCCCCCACAAGGGGTGGAACCATGTGACGCAGAGGGGAGGAGGTTAGTGTTAGGAAGGAAGGCACGCATGCACACCAGTATGTTCCAGACAGCGGTTGAATAAAGTTACGTTTAAATCCTACTCCGTGCGTGCGTGTCTACTTTATCCAAGGCCCGATCCCGGGCAACAGCTGTCTCCATGGACGCTGCCATTGTTAGCAGAGGGGACTCCATGGATGCTGCCATTGTTGGCAGAGGGGGACTCCATTGACGCTGCCATTGTTAGCAGAGGGGGACTTCATAGACGCTGCCATTGTTCGCAGAGGGGGACTTCATGGACACTGCCATTGTTGGCAGAGGGGGACTCCATGGACGCTGCCATTGTTAGCAGAGGGGGACTTCATGGACGCTGCCATTGTTGGCAGAGGGGGACTCCATTGATGCTGCCATTGTTGGCAGCGGACAGGCAGGAAGTTGTCTCATTGAGTGCTGGCCAACTTGCCAGATCTGACTGACAGAACCGATCCGGGTTCACACAGATGCGCAAATATCATTTAAGTGCAACAACACAGGTACACAATGAGGGGGGCTGGTAGGAGCCATCACCCACAGAGACATCACACTCCTACCCACAGACAATATAACATTGACACTTATAGCTAAATCTAGCATGTGAGCAATCTGTTGACTCTTTGAAAGAAACTATCACCACTTTCACCATCCACACCACCATGGCTTTCCACATCAGAATCTATATACACTGCAGCATCAGCGGCATTGAATATGCCTTGTTTATCCACAGCACCGGCTCTGCACACATCACACTTGTCTTCCACGGTAACGTTCATATGCACACATACGTATTATACCTCCATACCAACACCTGCCACCATCAATATCCACACCACTATCTATTTCCTTACCACACTTCAACCTGCTGTAGCATTGCCTCCCTCAATCGTACATACCTCATCTCCATTCAACGTCACTCATAATGTCCTGGACTGCTACTCCACCCTCCTTTGCATACATCTACTACCACATTTTATGTTCAGAACCCACATTGCCACCGACTAAACCTGACCACTTTGTCACCAAACACCTTGCTCTGGTACCCCCTGCCCCACACACAGACTCAAACACTCCAAGCTACCTCAGCTATCAACACATATACTCTCATTCCACATTCTTGGAAAGTAAAATCGCAGTAAAGTCATGGTGTGCAAATCAATATGCCTGGTATAGCTATGTTGTGTTTTTGTGCATTTGTATAGCACCTTATATACCATTGGCAAGAACTCAAAGCGCTGTGGGTTGAACACCCTTGAGGGCCGTAGTCCAGGTCAGTGGCGAGCTTAGGGTAGCATATCACTAAATGCAAAGCACAGATTCACATGCTGTCATCATATGCAAAGTGCAGCCTCAAATGCCACAGTAATGTCTTTCGTTGTCAAGTATTGACTCACATGCCTGGTGTCATGATTGTGCTACTGGCGCACCAATTGGCACCCATCGTGGACTATTTGGGACTCATTTGTTTCCGTAATACTCCCTGGACAACACCTATTCATATTTTTGTCTTTACTTTCCGTTAGCAAGACTTTGGAACTTTCTTATTTACTTTTACAAACTACATGTCCCATATGCACCTTGTGGCAGTTCCCATTTCCTGGCTATTTCTATGCAGCAGTTATAGTACTACAATTCCCAGAAGCCTTAGAGAACAGTGCAGCTTTCACTTTCCCAGGTCTAGAGAGGGCAGAGGCCAATTACATTCAGGTGTGCTGCTCCAGGTGCTGCTAATTAGCCTACTTCATCACAGGCCAGGTCGGTATTTAAGCAGCTGTCTGCAGGAACACAGGTCTCTTGCATTGAGCTTTCTACCAGCCCTTTGTTGCCTTATTCCTTGGAAATTTGCTGTGTCCTGTGGTTTCCCGTTCCTGCTCTTGTTCCAGAGCCCTGTGCTTCCTGCCTTGCAGCCCGGCTTCTCAACCTTCTACCCCCTGGCTTTTGCCTGCACCTCTGTGCTTCCCATTCTGCAGCCCTGCTTCCTTGTTTGCAGCCCTCTGTTCCCTGGCTACAGCCCCCTTGCTCTCTTCCCTGTTTTCAGCCCTCTGTTCCCTGGCGTCTGCCCCCTTGCTCTCTTTCTTGTTTGAAGCCCTCTATTCCCTGGCTACTGCTCACTTGCTCTCTTCCTTGACTGCAGCCCTCTGTTCATGATTCCTGTCATATCTTCCTTGAGTCTTCAGTCCTCCCCTTTGGTTATCCACTTCAGTTGTACTGTTTCCTTAATTTCTCTGTTAGCTTTCTCTTGTCTTTCCAGCCCTGAGTTACCATTATTGATTCCCATGTACTGTTTTCCGGTCGCCGTTCCCTGCATTTAGATACTAGTTTTTTGCCCTTCCTTTCTTCCGGTTCTCTGTCCTGAACCTTGCTCTCTTTGACTTTCTTTTCCCTGGATATTTCTGTTCTTGTCTTCACTTGTGTGTTATGTAATTCCTATGTACAGAGTTTGGCTGCTGGATTTCCAGCAGGCAATCTCTGCCCCTTCCCTTGTCACGTTTCATTGTTGTACTTCATGTCATTGTTTATAGTGTACTGGTTCCTGTTTCAGGAACCAGTCATTGTCCGGTTCCTGCTGGACCTGTACAGGCTTCAGTCTTGTGAGTACTGTTACCTTGTTTGTGCCTTAGGGTTCAGATACAGACACCCACAGCTGTTGCTCCGATCCATGAGCATTCAGAGTCGGCCCCTGTAATAGCAATCTGTTCAGAAGGCTGGAGTTTCCCAAGTACCGTGGAACACTCTTTCCCCATTCTGCGTACACCCCAAGAGGGAACCCAACGTGTTTGTTATCTTTGTATTCCCTGCCCCTTTTTGTTCACAGCCTCTGTTGCCTATCCTTTCTTGTCTGCAGGACTCCTTGTAATCCAGATTCTTGTGTGCCTTTCTTCCTTTGGGTAGTGGGCACGTCTCTACCCTCAGGCCCTTACTGACACCTGGTATAGTCACCATATGTAAATGTTACAGCAAGGCAACGCTCTTTTTCCTTTTAATACCTGGCGCAGTCACTATATGCGAGGTACAGAATCACATCTGCAGGTGCTACCATCATACGCTATGGGCGGCCTCCAAGATACTGTTTCAAAGCCACTTATGGATTTACGGGAAAGCAGGTGAATGAAAAGTCCAGTGCCTGAAACTATAAAGGGGAGCAGCTGCCCAATTGTGATTCTGATAGACTTACCATTCGGACATAGTGCAAAGGCCTCGGTAGTTTACGCTGTGCACAGTGGTGCATAACACGCTGTTACTTGGTACCACATCCGCACATAGTGTGCAGTGCAATAATGAGCTTGTAGGTGCTAGCAACTTTAGTAGGCATGCGGGCAGTGCTTTGCTGGAGGATGTCAAGCATGCATTCAAAGCATCATTAGAGCTAGCACATGATGAGTCGTTAGCGGCCTGTTCAAATGCGCGTCACAGCAGAAGAATGGACCCCCCCCAATAATACAAGTGCTGAGATTTCCTAAGACCTCTCTCCAGACACATCATTTAAATGCAATGTTATAATAATCATCAGGTGACTATCCTGTTCTCAGTGGGTCCGCTCTTCCCACCTGGAGCAGTCTTTTTTTCCTGTCCACCCCCTCACACTGGACAGGTTGAACTCTCCGGATAAGAGTCCTAATGTGCATGGGCGTCCCTAGCGGGGAAAGGGGCGGTTGACAAAAGGGGGCAATTGCCCTCCCCCATTTGCTGCCCCCCACCCAATTGGTGGCCTGCCCCCACTCTGGCAAATAACTCTTTCCAGGAGTCTTAAAAGTGCTCCCTCCCTCAGCCGTCATTCACGCATTTGCTGGTTCTTTGTTTGCGTGGCCTGTGTTCTCTCTTCAGGCCTGAAACGCCATGGTCCTAGATGGGCCATGAATATCACTGGGGTGGCGAATATCACTGGGGTGGCGGCCATCACTGTTAAAAGCAGGCTACTTACATGCTAGCCACTGTTTTTTCCCAAATGTGTAACGTACATTTTCATATTAAATAAAACAAAAAAGATATTTAAAAATTGGAACATGCTTCTTAAACCGGCATTCTTTGAAATATATTTATTTTTGTCAGATTTCCACTCAAATACCCTGGGATTTTTGTGCACCTTCCTTTTTTGTTTTATGACAGGATATATTTTTAAGGATGCTATATGCTTATCAAACTGCTTAATCACACATAAATGTTTCTATTGTGCTGACAGCAGTTACTTGGAAATTAAACTGTGGGTTCATGTATGCCATCTTTTGATTTTCACTACAGGGGCAGATATTCTGCCACCGCCGCCCTGAATATAAGCAAGAAACCAGCCCAAATCATCCCCTGGCTGAACTCATTGTATAGCACTTGTTTATAAGGAATTGAAAAAAGCCATAATGTTTACAGCCAGTTTTAAATATATAACATCTCACTAAGAGTCACTCAAACCTCTCAGCTATCCAGGTAGTTCTCTACTGTAAGGCTGTCTATGGATCCCTTAATGTCCTCAAAATCACTGCATTACCAACAGAGCAGTTCATGTACATGACTTCAAAGTCAACAGTATTTCATCTCAAGCCACACTGACCCTGTGCTAGACTCATTGAGGATGTACCAGTGGAGGATCATCCATAATGAGCGAGGGGGCGTCAGCCCACTGGCATCCTCACCCATTATGGAGGACCCAAAACAGTGTAAATACCATACGGTTCCTCAGCTGCTTTTTGCAGCTGAGGGAGCACTCCTGGGCTGGTTTGAACTGTCAAAGGGAAACACTGTTTCTGTTCGAAAGCTCTGTTCCTCAGCCACGCATGTCCAATGGCCCATGCACAACCAGTGGTATTGTGCTTCCCAGCCTTTCTAGGCCCATTGGGAATGCTGGCTGGAGAACTGCATGTTTGATGTTTAGGGGGAGCTCATGCACCTCTCTGCACATTCAAATGGAGTAGTGCACTTTGCCATCAGCGCTGCGGCTCTTGGGCATGTGCAGAAACCAGGAAGCACTCTTTGCTTCCTGGCTCCTGTTTATGCTGTGCACGAACTGGATTGCTGGATCACTGGGAGGAAACTTTAGGACCGGGTTAGAAGGTAAGAACATTTTTATTTGTGTATGCGTTTGTTGTGTTTAATGAGTGAGTGCATGATGATGGGTGTGCAAGTGCATGCTGTATGCAAATGTTGTGTGAATGTTGTGTTTATGCTGGGTGGGGTGCTGAAATTGGTGGGTGAGGAAAGAGGGGTGTCCAACAACAGATTTAAAAAAATGCCATTGTTACAGAACCCAAGTGCCCATCAGCCAAATTCAGCTCCAAGTGCGGAGTACTGTAGTTTGGTGCAGCCAGTCTAGCCATTTCTGTGGCTAGACATTTTGTATTGGGCATCTTTGATAAAGGAAGCATGGTCAGTGCTATGTGTCGGGGCTGTGATTGTGAT
Organism: Ambystoma mexicanum; assembly: GCF_040938575.1. Taxonomy (NCBI): domain Eukaryota; kingdom Metazoa; phylum Chordata; class Amphibia; order Caudata; family Ambystomatidae; genus Ambystoma; species Ambystoma mexicanum. Next base: position 1,375,315,173 of record NC_090923.1, read on the forward strand.
ACAGCCAGTTTGGACATGATTTCATGCTGTGGCATGCATTTTTAATAATAAAGTCAAATGGACTATGTTCTTAAATGGGAATACTACCATATATTGGAAGAACAAGCGGGAACATGTTTTCTTATATTATAATTACTGTCATTAAGCGCAAAGCAAACATGTTCTTTTGTGCAGCCAGCATGGAAATGTATGGGGACAGCCAACATGAAAACATGTTTATACTGGCAAATAGCCAAAATGAAAACTTGTTGGGTGGAAATGCTCCTGTACACTTTTATGGACGAGTTACCCTACAAAACCAAATGCAAACTGTTTTGCTTTTTATCCACATTTTTTAAAAAGTGTTCTGTAAAACACACCATTTTAAGTCATTATTTTACAAACTTTCTCAGGGGACGTCCCCTCTGCCCCAACCCATCTTGACTGGGTCGGTTTCCCTAGCTACGCTAGGTTGCTGTGGCATATTTGGGGGAAATACTTACACCCCTCCAATAAAAAGAAATCCCCAGCCAGTACAGCCAGAAACTGAAAACTGTAAACAATTTTTTACAGGCAAAGTGAGATTCTTGCAACCATTGCTAAAGAACCAAGGGAGCAGTTGCCTCCTTTCCCCCTGTGCTCTACGTCTGTAGGCAGACTGTCCTTGATTGTCATTTGAAACAGAGGTCTGAGTGTTCTCTTCTATTAAACGGACTCTTTTTTACTGGCTGTTAAATATGAGCTGGAACTCATGTTTCTCCTGCTAAAATACCACCTCTAAGTACACATTATTTGAAACTGCTGGGAGTGATTTCTGCTTGAGTTAAGAGTATGCAAACTCTTACTGAGTGCATAGGGCATTTTATCAACTGTTGAACATGAGTTATATTTTTAGGATGTTTATTAACTTGAAGCAAAACTGTAAGGGCCTGATTCATCAAATTATTTGTGCGCTGATAAGTAACTGCACACTTTTCATCACGAGAAACTCCTTTTACCGATTAATGGATCAGACTTTGCGTTAGTTTCCGTGACTTTGCGCGGGTCTGAAATGACTTTGCGTGCATTCAAGCACTACGAAAAGGGTGGGATGGGCCTGCACAAAGCAACTAAAATGGGGCGGATCGTGCATATTCCCCATTCACCCAGCAAAATGAGGAAAAACAATGAATAATGTGGGCGTGTTGAGGGACGCACCACGCAAAGAAATCGCACGCCCAGTCAAGCCCAAACCTAACCGAATTAATGAATTACAACGTGCAACTTTGCATTAGGAAAAGTCCCATGAAAACCTCATGATTTTACCGCTGCATGATAGGAGATGCAAAGTACAAAGCAGAAAAGGACCACTGCCTAAAGCACGCAATGCACATCATTCAAACTTGGCTCAACCAGGATGAATACAGGTATACTGGTAGCAATCGTACATGTCCATAGAAGGAGCAGAAGGAGGATGGTGAGAGACAAGATTTTCCTACCACATACTATGGTTTTTGGGATGCCAGATGACCAGGTGTATGCAAGGCGCCGGTTCCCAACCCATGTCATCCTAGACCTGGTCAGGGAGTGGGAGGAAGACCTTGCATCATCCACTATCTACTCCCATGCCCTCACACACCTGGAATAGGTGCTTGCAGCCCTACACTTCCTAGCCATAGGCTCCTTTCGGCGCACCACTGCCATTGTTGGGGGTGTATTGCAGGCCACGCAATCCCAGTGTCTACACCAGGTATTGGGCTGTATCACATCATGTGTGTGTGTGTGCGTAGGCACATATATATGTTATGCACACTGCAGGCAAGGCAAACAGTGTGCCAGGAGTTTTATGCTGTAGCACACTTTCCACAGGTACTCGGGCTATTGATTGAATGCATGTTGCGCTACAGCCCCACCAATTGACGGGCACATTTACTGCAACCGGAAGCATTGGCATTCAATCAATGTGCAAGTCAACTGTGACCTGACTCACCATGCATATCAATGCCAATTTTCTTGGAAGCACACATGACAGCTTAATTTACTGCCAGTCACCACTCTACCGGCCCGGGCATCTGGAACCTTTGGCAACACCTGCCTCATCAGTGAGCATCAACTCTCATGCACATGCATGCAGTCATGTGACGCACTGAATAACAGACCATGACAATTGAACTGGAGGCTCCTCCAGCACTTTAAGATGAGTAGCAATACCCTGGAGATGGATGGGGATGCAGATTGTATTCATACATCAATAATCAAGACGACACAAATAGTTTGGCAAAGTTTGTCTGTTTTAATATCAATATCTAAAACAGGAAGTACATGAACATCAGCAATCGCTCGATACTCTGACTCTGCTTACTTCATAAAAAACTTAGGGTTTTGTACCCAAAAGTGGTCATCACTGACGTGCTGACCAGCGACATTACCAACATCATCTTACGTGACAAACTACAAAAACCTAACGGGAGGTAGGATTGGTTCTAAGTGAATAACTAAGCATAGGTTCCATATCTGTATGGAGTAACATAGAGAAATAATTGGATAGTTAACATCAGGTGGGGCAACTAAACCCTTGCTTCAAAATGGCCACTAAGAACGTCACTAAATGTACGATGTCCCATTGGCTACTCAAACTATAGGATCCCCAACTACATGGTCCCCAAAAATTGATTGGCTTCTAACCCCCGTCAATACTTTTCCACCTATGTTAGCAGCACACGGACTGAACGACCAGTTGCGTGTGAGCTCGTTTTAGCACCAGCTTCCCACCAATTAGCTTATCATCCATCATCACCTCAATGGTCCAGTGTCAATTATTGCTTTGAATGTGGCCTTGAGTTTGTACTGTTCTCTGAGAATTTTTAAGGAGTATGGTCACCAGCCAGCCTCTGTGCGTACGTGTGATCATCTTGTTCATCCAACTTCCTTCTATCACGTGACTGGACACCATGAATTGAGCCTCTTCGTGTATTTTATTTTATTCTTCAATAGTCCTCTGACGTCTTTTGTTTTTGCTTAACCTCTCTAAATAGGAGATTCTGTTCTTTCACGTTAATTGTATCTAATGTCAGCCAATTCCAGTTTGATAAGACCTTGGCTTTCTTGGTTCAGTCAACTCCTTAGCTGAACTTCCATTCTATTTAATTCAATTTCTGTTCTTAACTGCGACACTAAAATGAGGCCTTCGTGGTTGCTCAGTACTGCTTATATGTTAGTGGAAACATCCATTCTTCACTTGTCCATTTGTTTCTATAGAGGTATATATGTATATATATTTGATGCTTGCCGCCGTCTAACTATTTAAAAGCATGTGGCTAGCTGTCATGATGCCTACCCCCGGGCATCAGGACCAAGGCCCTCAGCTCTGGGAGTAGGCATCCAGACATTTGTTTAAACCTCAGCAGCCCCGGCTAGGGGCTGTCTGGGTTCAGTCCTGGCGCCTTAGGCGCCAGGCTCATCATAGAAATCAGTCCTGGCGCCATAGGCGCCAGGCTCATAGACTTTACTTACTTGATGCAGACCATGCTGCAATAGAGTCCAAGCCTACATGAGGCCTGGATGGGACTATTTTGTTACAGGGACTATTTTTTACTCGCCTGTGGCTCTAGGGAACTTCTTACCTGGAACTACTTTGGAGGCTATTTAAACCCCACCCGAACAGCAGCACATGCTTCGCGTTATTCTGCATCCAGCAGCGTGACGCTCACCGTGCCTGCAGCCAGCATCCAGTCTTCTGCCACGCCTGCGTGCCTGCAGCCAGCATCCAGTCTTCTGCCACGCCCGCCTCGAATCCGGAGCTCCTAGAATAAAGAAGAAGAAAAGGACAAGGTTAGAAAACAAACTTATTTCAAATTACTCACCTAATTCCGGAACCATTTCATCTCCGGACCTGGAAAGTACATCAGTCCTGCACACGTCGCTTCGCCAGCTCCAGCACGGCGCCATACTCACCAGTTCTCACAGCATCTTTCGATCTGACACTGTCTCCATCATTTCTTCGCCGTAATCCGGCACCTAGGAGACACACGAAAAAACAAGGTGAGCCAAGGGAATCAACAAATACAACCTCTTACCACCATAGACTTACCACCGGCGGTATTATTCCATAACTCTCCACATTTTCATATGCCGGATCTGTAAAGAGAGAGAAAAAAAACACGTTAACGCATGCAATAGTTACCGGACAGCGTTGGGTAACACAGACTCTTACCTGAACGCCAGCAGCAGCTACGAGACCTTCTTCTCACAAACTCATTTGCAACTTAAGGAAGGAAAGGGACAAGAGTGAACATCGGGCACATTGAACTCTTTGAACTTGATACTTACCAATCCCGCCAGGGACTTCAGAGTCAATACTTACCGGAACTCTCCCAACACCTTCAAACCAGTGAAGTAACTGGTATCTACGCACCCCTGCAAGACACGCAGGATTGAGAGCTCATCTTTTACGAACATAAGGAAAATACTTCTTCGGGTCCAGCAGACAAGACTAGGCGGGCCAGTCCAGACAGTCATCTCTGCACTACGCATCACGTTGAAGGAGACTGCAGCTGTCTGGGTCCGATCGACACCCCTGTGGGGTCCAGGTGAGCGTAACAGAACGCGAAGACTCTCTACAAATACCCACCCGGGTGTTATGGAAACCTCGGAAACCGACCAACTGGCCCAATTATTGGGGGAACTTAGGGCGGAAGTACATGCCGCTCGCCAAGAGACTAATGCCCTCAGGAGAGAACTGATTGTCTCAAAGGAGCGCACGGATGATCTGGCTAGGCAACTACTGCAAAACCAAGCTGGGCAAACGCCCCTACCTGCATATGGGGGAAACCCAACCCCTGTTTCATCAAGCAATCCAGTGCAAGTAGTTTTACCAGGAAATATTCCGTTAGCTCCACCTGAACGCTTTGCTGGGGACCCCAAAAGGTTTGCCGTGTTGATGACCCAATGCCGCTTGCACTTTTTATGCAGACCGGGAGCATTTCCAAATGACCAAGCCAAAGTAGCCTTTGTATTGTCATATCTTAGTGGCAGCGCAGCGGATTGGTCCATTCCATTAGTCAACCAGGATGATCCTCTTCTCCGGGATTTTCAGGGTTTTCAAATGAGCATGGAAAAACTATTCGCCAGACACTCACAGGGTCAATCCCTGGACAACAAACTTTTATCCTTACGACAAGGTAACCAGGATCTGCTAACCTATATTTCAACCTTCAATAGGTTGTTGGTGGAAACTGGGTGGCCGGAGGAAAAACGAATTACATTGTTTCATCGTGGGCTTCGGGGAGAACTCAAAGATGTGTTGGCGCAAGTTGTGAACCCACCTCAGGATTGCACAGAATTTATAGACTTAGTGGTCCAGCTAGACCACCGACTTCAGAACCGAAAGACTGATCGAGCTCAGTTCGAGAACCAGGTATTGGTTAAACCCAACGTTGCCCCCAAAGGAACAGATGCATCTGAACCTATGCAGTTCGGGGGGGGGTTAAAGGACCCTTAACTCAAAAGGAAAGAGAAAGAAGACGACAGATTCAGTTGTGTCTGTACTGTGGAACCTCAGGACATTTTCTACGGGATTGCCCTACAAAACCACCCAAGACGGTGGTAGGAGTTGCTGATAAAAGCCACATAGAGCCTGATTTGGGAAACAACCACGTCCAACAAGCGTAGAGGTCCGCTTGCCGAGCTTAAAGAAGGACACTCAGACCTCGCATATGATCATCCCAATGGTCCTACTTGATCCCAGGTAGCCATCACGTATGCACGCAGTAAGGGCATACATAGATAGCGGGGCCGTAGGAAACTATATGGACCACGAATTGGTGTCAAGGATGAATCTACCTCTTTGCAAAAAGACCACTTTGGATGTCATCAGCACAGTTGATGGAACTGAGATTGCCTCTGGGCCTGTAACTCATTCCACTACAGAGATTACACAGTTGAGTCAAAATGGGCATCGAGAGACTATTGTGTTTGATCTAATCAAAGCCCCACAGTTCCAGATAATACTGGGGATGCCATAGTTGGAAACACATAATCCTTGTATACATTGGCGAGAGAAGAGAATAACCTTCCCGGATTGTGCACACACCTGTTACCCGGAGAAAACTTTGAACAAAGGCCTGGCTACAGTCGTTAACCCAATCGTGCAGTTACCTCAGGAATACCAAGAATTTCAGGATGTTTTTAAAAAAGAACAGGCCAATACATTACCTCCTCACAGATCATACGAGTGTCAAATCGACCTCCTACCTGGTGCACAACCCCCATGCAGTAGAATCTACGCCCTCACGGAACCTGAAAATCGTGACCTACGGCAATACTTGGACCAATACCTTGCTAATGGCTTTATTCGTCCTTCCAAGTCTCCTGCATCCTCAGCTTTAGTCTTCGTGCCAAAAAAGGAAGGTGACCTTAGACCGTGCATAGATTACCGCACATTAAATCAGATTACGGTAAAAAACCGATACCCACTGCCTCTGATCCCCGAATTACTAGACCAAGTAAAGGATGCTTGTATCTACACTAAGTTAGATCTCCGAGGGGCATATCATCTGGTACGTGTCAAGAAAGGCGACGAATGGAAGACTGCCTTTCGCACCAAGTACGGATTTTTCGAATATCAGGTGATGCCCTTCGGGTTGTGCAATGCACCAGCAGCCTTCCAGTATTTTATGAACGATGTCCTTCGTGAACTCATTGACATGTGTGTCGTCGTATACATAGATGATATTCTAGTGTACTCCTCCTCAGAATCAGACCATGTTAAGCACGTGCGTGCAGTCCTTGAGAAACTACGCCAGCACAAGTTATGTGCAAAATTGGAAAAATGTGTTTTTCATGCTACGGAAGTTGAAATTCTTGGATTTATCCTGACTCCAAAAGGAGTCCAAATTGACTCTCGAAAGGTGGACACAAATCTCAAGTGGCCATCACCCAGTTCAATCAAAAGGGTACAAAGCATGCTCGGATTTGCTAATTTCTACCGCAGATTCATTCTGGACTTCTCCCATGTTGTAGACCCCATCACAGCACTTTTGCGAAAAAACAAACGCTTCTTGTGGACCGAAGAGGATTAAAAGGCCTTCCAAGAGCTGAAAGCGAAATTCACATCAGCACCTGTCTTAAAGCATCAATGCCCTGATCTTCCATACATAGTAGAAACTGATGCATCCAGTTTAGCCATGGGAGCTGTCCTGTCCCAGAAGGATCCTGAAACCGGTCAACTTCACCCAGTAGCGTTTTGGTCCAGAAAGTTCTCAGCACCTGAGTTAAACTATGCGGTACCGATAAAGAGCTATTAGCCATCAAATCTGCCTTTAAGGCTTGGCGGCACTATCTTCTTGGTGCCAGGCATACTATTACCGTAATCACCGATCACCGGAACCTGCAGTATTTAAAAACAGCCAAAGCCCAATCATCGCGACAACTTCGTTGGGCATTGTTCTTTGCTGAATTCGATTTCGTGATCACTTATCGACCAGGCTGCGAAAATGGCAAAGCAGATGCCTTATCCCGAATAGGGATGGGAGAAGCATATGCAAACCCGGAACCGGTGCCAATAATTCCCGAGCAAAGAATTTTTGGCATAACTACTCTACAGACACTAGAAGATATTCATTCAAAAATCCAACAACTCTTCGATCCAGCAACCCTCCAGGACTGGGTAAAGAAAGGCCCGGACTACTCAGTCATCAATGACCTACCTTACTATCATGGACAACTATTTCTACCACACAAGGAAATACAAGAACTAGTCATCTCCAATTACCATGACACCCTGATGGAAGGGCACCCAGGTATTGCAAAAACTGAAGCGAAAATTAAGAGACAATTCTGGTGGCCCACTTGGTGAAAAGATGTAAAGTCATTTGTGATGTCTTGTGGCATTTGCGCCCAAAACAAAAGCCAGAAGAAAAAACCAGCTGGCCTTTTACAACCTTTGGATATTCCACCTACACCATGGCACACCTTGGGCCTCATTACGAGTCCGGCGGTAACCGAGGCGGTAAAACCGCCTGGTTACCGCTGGACTCGTATTACCATTCCGCCTCTGTGATTCCCAGAATTACCGGGGCATTACAACCCCGGTTTTCCGGGAATCACGGAGGCGGAATGGTGTAAATCCCCATTCCCATTGAGTCCCATAGGACTCAATGGAAATGGGGATCATGGAAACACCGGCAGCATCTCGTAATGCTGCCGGTGTTTCCTCGTCCGCCTGCATGCGGGAGGTGTTAAACCCGCCAGGTCAGACCTGGCGGGAACATCACCTCCCGCCTGCATGGGTCGGACTCAGGCGGTCCGGAAACAACGGTGGCGGCGGGTTTACCGCCACCGTTATTTCCGGACCGCCTGGGTCGTAATGAGGCCCCTTGTCTTTAGACTTTATTACAGATTTACCTCCATGTAATGGATTTAACACTATCCTAGTTATTGTGGATCTTTTTCCAAGATGGCCCACTTTATTCCTTTAAAGGGGTTACCTTCTGCTTCGATCTGGCCAAAGAGTTCCTCGAAAACATTGTTCGATTACACAGATTCCCTTCCGTATTGGTTTCTGACCGAGGTAGTCAATTTATGTCGCATTTTTGGAAGAAATGTTGTCAACTGGCACAAATCGACGTGAGGCTATCAGCAAGTCACCATCCCCAGACCGATGGTCAGAAGGAAGGGGCCAACCAGACCCTTGAACAGTACCTACGCTGCATGCTACACCAAACCGAAAGCAATTGGAAAGATATTTTATGGATTTCTGAGAACGCATACAATAACTCTGTACATTCAGGAACCAGACAAAGCCCTTTTTATACCATATATGGACATCACCCTCGAACCTCAGAACTCGATTCGCCTCAGCACTTAGAAATGCCCGCAGTTAGTCATTTGCACTCTACTATTACACAAGCCTTTAAGGAAGCCATAGAACATTTGAAACAAGCAAAAGAGAAATACAAGAAAAATGCTGATCAACATTGAAGTGAAACTCCACAATACCAGATTGGGGATCAAGTTTGGCTGGCTACAAAACATATACCTCTGAAGGGAACTCGGACTTTTAATCCTAGATATTTGGGACCTTACACCATTAAGGCCATTATCAACCCGGTGGCCGTCAAATTGGAATTACCCTCTAATATGCAAATTCATCCTGTCTTTCATGTTTCACTTCTAAAACCAGTTCAATCAGGGACAAGATTAACCAAACCACCTGACCCCATCTTGATAGATGGAGAACCTGAATTCGAGGTAAAAAATATCCTGGACTCCAAGATGATTAAATCAAAACTTTTTTATTTGATCGATTGGAAGGGCTACGGACCACAAGAAAGATCATGGGAGTCTAGCGACCACGTTCATGCACCTCGGTTGGTGAAAAGATTCCATCAGAACTTCCCAGACAAACCGGGGCCAGGGAGAAGAACAACTTTAGGAGGGGCCTTGGGGGGGAGTGCTGTCATGATGCCTACCCCCGGGCATCAGGACCAAGGCCCTCAGCTCCAGGAGCAGGCATCCAGACATTTGTTTAAACCTCAGCCGCCCCGGCTAGGTGATGTCTGGGTTCAGTCCTGGCACCTTAGGCACCAGGCTCATCATAGAAATCAGTCCTGGCACCTAAGGCGCCAGGCTCATAGACTTTACTTACCTGGTGCAGACCATGCTTCAAAAGAGTCCAAGCCTACATGAGGCCTGGATGGGACTATTTTGTTACAGGGACTATTTTTTACTCGGGCGTGTCTCTAGGGAACTTCTTACCTGGAACTACTTTGGAGGCTATTTAAACCACACCCGAACAGCAGCACATGCTTTGCGTTATTCTGCATCCAGCAGCATGACGCTCACCGTGCCTGCAGCCAGCATCCAATCTTCTGCCACGCCCGCGTGCCTGCAGCCAGCATCCAGTCTTCTGCCACATCCGCCTCGAAACCGGAGCTCCTAGAATAAAGAAGAAGAAAAGGACAAGGTTAGAAAACAAACTTATTTCAAATTCCTCACCTAATTCCGGAACCATTTCATCTCCAGACCTGGAAAGTACATCAGTCCTGCACACGTCGCTTCGCCAGCTCCAGCACGGCGCCATACTCACCAGTTCTCACAGCATCTTTCGATCTGGCACTGTCGCCATCATTTCTTCGCCGTAATCCGGCACCTAGGGGACACAAAAAAAAACAAGGTGAGCCAAGGGAATCAACAAATACAACTTCTTACCACCATAGACGTACCACCGGCGGTATTATTCCATAACTCTCCACATTTTCATATGCCGCATCTGTAAAGAGGGAGAAAAACAACACGTTAATGCATGCAATAGTAACCGGACAGCGTTGGGTAACAAAGACTCTTACCTGAACGCCAGCAGCAGCTACGAGACCTTCTTCTCACAAACTCAGTTGCAACTTAAGGAAGGAAGGGGACAAGAGTGAACATCGAGCACATTGAACACTTTGAACTTGATACTTACCAATCCCGCCAGTGACTTCAGAGTCAATACTTACCTGAACTCTCCCAATGCCTTCAACCCACTGAAGTAACTGGTATCTACGCGCCGCTGCAAGACACGCAGGATGGAGAGCTCATCTTTTATGAACATAAGGAAAATACTTCTATGGGTCCAGCAGACAAGAGTAGGCGGGCCAGTCCAGACAGTCATCTCTGCACTACGCATCACGTTGAAGGAGACCGCAGCTGTCCGGGTCCGATCGACACCCCTGTGGGGTCCAGGTGAGCGTAACACTAGCTTCATGATTGCTTTGCTGCTGCGTTTCATTGCATCTGTACCCATTTAAACTAGCTAAATATCTTCATCAAGTTTGTGGCATAGGTTTCTTCATCTTGATCCCAAGATGTCACTTAACCTTGGTACTTCTTTACGCTTTATAAATCGTCTGCCTCTCTGGTCATCTTTCTATATGGGTGTTGATTCAACTTTGTATGATGTCATCATTCATCTTTGCCATTTAGTTTCTCTGCTTCTTCAGGAATCTCATTCAGATGGCCATCATATTGTCTTGTATGCACGTATGGTTTCCTCAATGGGTACTTTACCTCCCATATTCTCTTATGTATAGGTATTCTTATGGGTGCTGCACAGAGTCCATGCTCTTCTCTTTGCTGGTTTATCTGTTCAGTATACGTCACATACTTCGGGTCATACTTTTCAGGTAATGTAGGCGGGGCAGTTGGAGTGGGGGTACTTGGCTCCTGCAAGATTTTATTTTTATTTTTAACTGTTTTCACATGCTCATTCTTGTTCCATGTCATGAGCAGGCACTGTCCACTTGGAGTGCAATAGATCCATCTTCTCACATATTTCTTATGGTTTTTTGGATACAGGAACTTTGTTCCCTCAGATGCATGAATACTGGCTTTCACAAAGTCTCTGACTTATTCATCAGTCAGATCCTTAGGCTTCCATCCTGGTTCAACACCATAATCTTCATCCCTATGGCTTTCTTTGCTGTCTTCTTACACTGTGAGATTATTATCTTGATCACACAGAATCCAAGAATCACTAATAATAACAAAGCTCCACGAATATTTGAAGATATCTGCCATCCATTGTGGAACCCATGAGAAGAGTGATCCAAACCGGCTGTCATCAGCAATGTCTTCGACCTCTTCTATCATCTGGCCATGGAGTTTTGTCAGCATCCCTGTGGCCTCTGTCAAGGTTCCATTCTCATCATCATGAGAGGATATAAATGTGCAGCATGATTCTCCTATTTTGGTACAAACACCTCCATCCATTTCTGTAATCATGTCCAGGACGTAACTGTTCTGGAGGGTCATCAATCATACAGCTCTCAGTTCGTCTCTGATATCATTGAATTGCTTTATGGTAGTATTAATCTTCTGCAGCAATTCCCATCTGGTGATCTGAAGCCACTTGGTATTTGCTCCACCTGGATCCTTGGCATGAAGATCAACGTGAACACTGAAGAAGTCTGGCTGAACAGTCTATGTTCATACAGGATAGCATCAAAAGCTTCTATTGATTTGGCTGAAAAGTAGTTCTCTCTTTATTCGATTTATCAGCTCCACAAATCTCTTCTTCCTTAGATGAGCATCTGCTTTCAGGAAACTATCAATGTTCAGGTCACTTTTAGGAATCACCAACGCAGCACCATGGATATTCAGCAATGTGCATATTCCTTCCCAATCTTTAGGCAGTCTGATGTAGGCTTTGAATTCACAAGCCTAATAATGATCCATGATGACTACTGTTCCAGTATTCATTCCTGGTGCATCGAAGATTCGTCCACAGTTCTGATTCTCCCCCATTTTTCTTGTACCATTGTTTCTGAAGCATAATTAAGAACTGAAGGGGTCCTCCTCTGTCTTCAAACCATGTCAGTAGTTTAGCTAGTTTTGGCCATAATGATTTACACAACATGTGTGCATTCTCGATTTTTGGTTGGTAACAACCTATTATTACACAGTCTCTGCAGATTACTACTCCTTCTTCTCAGCCATTTGGTAATAGAACAGTTCCCCAAATCTGCATCTGGTCTCTGTTATTCCATCTTCTGATTTCTTCTCTAGATTGTCCTGGAACTTTCGGCTTTTTATTTAATTCTCTTCTTATTCCAGTTCCTTTTACTCCAGGTTTCTTGTATCTGATCACAATATTCTTTGTCTTGGCATTGTTTCTTGTCTTTATATCTTGAACATAGTCATTTTCATTTGGATCTGTCTTTTCAGTTGCCCATTTGAGAGAGGCTGTTCCACCCATGAATTGGCCTCTTGTACTACAGAAAGCTAGGTGCACTATGCAGTGTGCAGTTAGGACATCAATTTCAATAGCTATGAAGATCTTTGACTTCCCCATGCTGTATGGCAGAAGGGCACATACCAAGCATTCTTCATCTGACGTCCATCTTCCAACTTCTCTCATGTGTTGGTGCCATATGTCATTTCCCAAATGTGCTGTGCTGTCCAGATAATCATTCAGTTGATGATTATCTTCTTGGGGGCTTCTTTTGGGTCTCAAACTCTTCTTGTAGTTTTCTATGACTACATCTCTAAATGTATCCACATAACTTCTGCTGGCCGGTTTGTTTGCAGGAACATCTGTCCGGGTTCCCTGCGTAGAAGAAAGTTGCACAAGTCTGTCTTTATCCATCTGTCTTTTTCTAGCAACAGCTGTTAGGCAGAATCCCGTGCAGTGCCCTTAGGGATCACTACACACAATTAAGACTACAGGTGGCAATACAAGTTTTACCTTTGGTACAAGCCTGTACCACTATGTCAGAGTGGTAGCAGTGGTGGAGCAGCCAAGAGTATATGAGCAGTAGCAGAGATTACACAAAGGGACCACAATTACTGTGACTCAAGCAAACAGTGACTCAAGGTTTCAGGTAGAAAAATATAAGTACATTTATTTTGAAACCATTCGTTATAAACACAACACTTCTATTAAACTTCAATAAAAACCACACGTTAAATATACTACAACTAACCAATTCACTTTGTACAGTAAGTCTCAAGGAAGTACCCTGTGTTTGAATGAACCGGTGTTATGAACAAAACATGTTACCGCAAATACCATTGCGAAAGACAGTTCGGTCTACTAAACAAACGCGTATCTGTGACATGAAATGCTACCGGGTCAAAAACACACTTAGCACCTGAGATACCCAGAGGGAGTTGGAGACAAAAATCACAGGCAATGTTTTGGTCAGGCAGGCAGAATCAAGAAACACTCGGAGACAGGAAGTCAAAAGTCAAAGGGCCGGGGCCAGAGGTCGAAAGACACCGGGGCCAGTTGCCGAAGATCACACGGTCAGACAGTTCACGATACAACGTAGCCAAAAGTACTTCGATATTGTCAATGTTCAGAAGCAAAAGTTATAAGAAGGAGGGAAGACAAGGGCAAGCCTTGGAAATAAAGAAAAAGGGATTCACCCAGTTTCCTCAACAGAACACAGTACCTCGTTCCAATGGTGCAGCTCGTAACCTGGCAGTTGTTCCTATTGGTTTCCCGCAGACCCACGATTCCTGGACCTTCGTTGTGAAGGAGGACGTCTGAAGGGGGTCTGCACCACACAGAGATGAAGCCAGCAGCAGCGACAAGGAATAAAAGGTGCGCTCCTTAAAAACAGGAGAGGCTCTTCAAGTGGCTATCCGGACCACTACAGCAGTGTGCAGCGATTTTGACCACGGAAGAGGATCCTCTGGCTGTAGAAGATGAGCTGGTTATCCCCACCAAGCTCAAGGGAAGAAGGACTGGATCTTCTCGGAGTCGTTGAAGGGCAGATAGCTCAGGACTGCAGCAGGGCTTCACCGGGACAGGCTAGTTGCAGCAGCCGTCGTTCTCTGCACTTCTCTTCAGTTCCTTGTAGTTCCAGTGGTGACTCTCTGACTTCTAGCCCAAGAGATCTGCCTTTTATGCGAAAAAAACCCATTCATGCAGCCTGGCTGTCAATCACCCAGCAGTTGTCCAGCCCGGACAACTACCCTGGCCAATCAGGACAAAGTGCGACTTGGGTTTCCTAGAATACCCTGTGCAGGGGATGACTACACCCCTCCCTCACATTCAGCCCACCTAGACACCCAGGTGCCTTCAGTAGGGCTTCTGGGCAGAAGCCCGCCAAAAGACAGTGAACAAAGAAGGCGAACCTTGTTTGCCACGCAAAGTAAAACACAAGAAGCACTTTAACAAAAAGAAATGGTGAATAAACCCAACAGGAGCCAAGCAAAAGACGATCTGGTCAAGCGTGTTTATGTTTGAGGCTAATATAATAGCCAAGAACAGTACCACGTTTATCTAACATAATCGTGGTACAAAAGGTAGGGTAGATACCACAGCCACCAGCCAAGTCTAAATGTTAAAAGAGCGAAACAATACTCTACGAGGTACATATACAAAGGGATACGAGTTAATCCTTTCCAGTACTCCATGGAAGATGGGGTGTACTGGATCTGTGGTAGATTGACTAAGTAAAGTTAATGGTAACTTTACCCTTTTCTGAGGGACAGTAGTCGCCTCAGAAATGGAGTCGAGGGAAGTCTCAAAGACAACCCTGTGCCACGGCACTGAAGGTGCTGTGTGACACACAAAAAGAAGGGGGCTACTGAAGTGGTGTACTTCAGAGTCCACAATCACAAAAACAGGTAGAAACACATAGCAAAACTCAGGTAAGAGTGGGGGAAAATCTCTCACTCTTACCAAGTGGAAAAAATAAACTCCAGAAGTCCAGCAAAGCTGCTGGGGGACTCACTAGGTGAGGGAAATTAGCCATAAATGAGAATTCTCCCTAACAACAGCTAAAAACGGCCATAAAGATTCTGCTATAATCTCTGTGCGAGACATTTCTGTGGGACTTATGCTTGGGCCTCTTGTCACTGGACCAGGTGTGTCTGCATGCATTATCTGGGTAGGCCCAACCTTTATCAATCCCTTACGTTGCCTGATCCGCCCACCCTGTCTACGGCGTTTTAAAGCAGTTTCTGAAACATGTGCTGTGTGTAACTGATTACTAACAACATCCATTTCAAGCTCAGGTATCTTTCTATCTTTTCTTGGACAAGAATAACTATGGAGGGTCTAGGCTGCCTTGTAGTTGCCACTCTCACCGTTTCCTTCTGCTCAGAAACATATACAGGAGTCTTGACCCCTTGTGCTCCTATATAAAATGCAGTTCTCACTGTCAGTGAAAGGAATATGAGTATGAATATAATGCATGTGTAGATGATGCAGTGGTATGTAATTCTGCAGCATCTACTTCTTGGACAATGTGTCCATCTGTTCTCATGGGGCAACACAATGTTGCTATTGACATTCCCCATCTCGATCATTTGATGCTAAGGAAGAAAAAACAAACTTTAATGACTCTGCATTTTTAGATTGCTTCCTGGATGTTGTTGTCTTCATTCAGCATTCGTCCTCGATCAACTGTCTGCTTTCTGGATGCTAGAAATGACTTTATCTTTTTCTCTGGAACCTGTTTTTCCACCAGACGGAATACAAATGTTACTTTATCATGAAGAAAAATGACCTCTGAGTTCTGCTTCATATATCAGCTCCCAAACAATGCCTTGAATCTGCTTCTGTCCAGATGACATTTTGCTTCCCTGTCAGCATGAACAAAACGTTTTGTCTTTCATTCACTTCTTCAATCTGTCCCTCGGAGGAAAGTTTCTACACCGCTCTGTGATTTCTTTCAGAATAGATGTTCACCTGTATGATTATAACTTCCAGGATTGCATTCAAGGTTGCAGTGTTTCTTGGATCTCTCATAAAAGTTACCACATTTGTGTGTCTTCCAACAAGGTGCGGATATTCTTCAATTAGACGAAGGAACACCACACTGACCAGTTTATGTGCTGAGTCGGCTGATAAGGGCATTTGAATTTTCTACACTGTACTCGGGCAAATTCAAGAATTCTTTGGTGATGTTTTTAAGCAACCTTCTTATGAGTTTCTCATTGTCAGGATCTTGAATAAAAGCTAGAATGCAGCACATTTCACCACCAGTGAAGGATAAGAGCATAACACCAACTCAAAATACGTATTTGCCTGGAAAGGTCATCACTAGGTAACACCATGAGTAGAACAAAAGAAGAACTCTGTCTGGAAAGTATTGGGGTATTGTACCCTCTTCCAATTGCTGTATCCACGATCATAATCTGGCATACTCTTATTCTTATCAAGGCTTAAGCATGCCTCAGTCAAAAGTCAATAAACCTTTCTCACTTTACTTGTTATCAAGGCTTAAGCATGCCTCATTGCAAAGTCAATAAGCTACTGTGGCTTTAACAATGCAGATCTTCCCTTACTCTGCAACTAAGATGCACACAGTGTTTGAACGTGTCCTTTTACCCTTTTATTTATAGCTCTAAGGGAGTGTCAAAAATCAAGCCACAGTCCAACTAATGAGTTATTCACACTTTCCACTTGTCAGGTTATGCGTCCTTCTTCCTCGTCCTAGATCTCGTCTGCACGTGCTGTGGTTGTTCCCCAATGATTGTAGCTTCTTCGCGGAGGGATGTAGGCAGAGGGGTTTCTCCAGAGTAGATTTTGACGTCCCCCAGGAAGAACCAAGCGTGCCTACCTTGCAATTTGACAGCAGATGGCGTTACGTCCTCAACAAGAAAAGGACAGTTGAATCAGGGCTCATCCCACCTTTTCCTTGTGTGGTTACAAACTAGGACCGCATCTCTGGGGTAGAGTTTGGGAAGTTGAAACTCCGGAGGTTGGGTTGTTGAAGCATCTCCTTCTGTGTTCTGTACTGCTTTACACCCTCGTCTCTGCAACTGTCCTAAAATTACAGAAACACTGGAAGTCATACAGTTCAAATAGTTTTGCAATTCCAATCCTAAAACCTCTGACGTTGGCTGAGGATCACTTCTAAATTGGGATGGAGGCATTAGGGGTGTTCTCATTCGCCTTCCTGTCATGATTTTGTGCAGCGTAAAATGGTGGTCAGAACCTGGTTGGTTCCTCAATCCATATAATGCCAGTGGTAGGCAATGCAACCACCCTTTTTTTAGAGTAAGTTTCCATTTCCTTGTGGATGATAAGCCGAAGAAAACGTGTGCTTTATATCAAGCAACAAGCTGATCTGCTCAAAAACTGTATTAACAAAGTGAGGTCCATTATCTGATCTCATTACCTCACAAACTCTCCATTTAGGAAACACTTATCGCACTAAAAATGTGACTACACAGGTGGAGTCTCGGTGTGTGCATGGACCTGCCTCTAGCCATCTAGAAAAAGGACACACTACAACAAGCAAATATCTATATCCATTGCATACTTGTATCATATGGACATAGTCGATATGCAAGTGCTGAAAAGGGCCATTGGGTCTTGGGATGACTCCCCTCACTATGCGCAGTGTATGCTCAGCCATGAATTGTAGGCAAAGAATACAATTTACCATAATAAAAGCAAAAGGTACGAACCAATCCTCAGCAATAGTTACAACAAGATTCTCCCTAGTTGTATGCACTGGGTAGTGTAATTGTTTTAGCGCCACCCTTAATAACGCTATAGGCATCACTGGTTTACCAGTGCTGTCTTGTTGCCACAATGCTTCAGAGGGGTTTAAAAAACACCCTCTTCGCTTCAACAAATTCTTTTCCTCATACGGTGCCTCCCCTTGAAGCTCCACTATTTATGTTTTAGGCATTATATCCCTCACCCCCAATCATTATCACATTAATCCTTTCATTCACATCAATGGTTTCAATATTCATCATCCCTGTATCTGTATTTGCTATACGTTTAAGCTCAGCTGCTTGATTTCCGTGTGACATAAAATCTGTCCCTTTCGTTTGAGCTGCGCAGTTAACAACTGCTATGCCCACTGCGAGTTGTAGTGCCTTAATGATCCTGTCCAATAAGGCTGCGTGCTGCACTGACGTGCCGTCCGCTCGCAGGTAGCCCCTCCTTTTCCAATGCGCTAATCCTGTGTGCACCGTCAACGTCACATACGCGGAGTCACTGTACACTGTTACTCCCTGGTCTGCGTGATTCTCAATCGCGTGTATCAATGCCAATTATTCTCCAGCTTGTGCTGAAGAATGAGATGGCAATCAAGTACTCACAAGCACTCGAAATTCTCAATTTGACAGATGTTTCAGTGTATATCTTTGTCAATCATTTTGATCTATTCTTGGAGACCCGCCAATGAAAACAATCTCTCCCCCTGTGAGTGCATTCTCCTTTACTCTAGGGAGCTCATCACAGAATTCTTCATAGTTTGTGCAATTGTGCATGGGCTCTCCTTCTGTGATTGGCTCAGCTATAAACATAGCGGGGTTAACTATTTTGCATCAAACTATTTTAATCGCTGAATTTGAAGTGACTAACTCATAGGCAGAAGCCCTTTGAGAAGTCAACATGCCTTTCAGATTTTCCAAAATAAGAAATAACATCATAGGACATCTCACCGCCATGCTTGTAGATTTTTATATGGCAAACACGGTGGCTGCCAAACTTTGTTTGCATGGAAAGTGATCTCTCATTACTGGGTCCAAAATTCCACTGTAATATGCAAGGGGCTTGTACCCCAATGTTGTTCTCTGTGTGAGTACTGCTGTCATAAAGTACCATCTGTATGTAAGAATGAAAATAATTCCTCTGCATAATTGGGGATCCCTAGAACTGGGGCTGTGCATATTGCTTTTTTCAGGTCATCAAACCCTTCTTCCATTGCTCAGTCCACACAATTTTTTCTTGAGTTACCTGTGCTTTCTTCAAGGCCTGTAAGAGAGGCCGTATATACAGCTGTAGTGAAAGACCCATGCTCTGACATAATTACATAGTCCTAGAAAACTCTGCATCTGTTTTATCGTGTGTGGCTTAGCTGTTTTTAAAATGGCCTCATCTCTTTCAGTGGTGGCCTTCTTTCCCTCATGTGAAATTAACTGGCCTATGTACAACACTTCTTGTTGACAATATTGTAACTTTTCTTTGTCAACCTTACATGCTTTGTCAGCAAATATATTCATTAGCTGAACAGAATCGCACCTGCACTCTTCCTCTGCAGTGCTGAAAACTAAAATGTCATCTATGTATTGCAGTAGAATGCTTTCTAAAGCAGTATTACTCAAGTCAATCTGGAGGACTCTATTGAAAATTGATAGAGACTCACAGTACCCCTTGTGCTTTTTAATTGCACTTGTCTAAAAGTAAGTGATGTCAAATCTTGTGAGTCTTTATGCAATGGGATTGAGAAAAACGCATTTTTCAAGTCAATCACTGTGAAATATCGTACATCAACAGGTATATTACATAGAATTGTAGACGGGTTCGGGATTAAAGGGAACTCAGTCTCGACAATTTGGTTTATTGATCTTAAATCTTGTATTAGTCTCCAAGACCCCCCTTAGATTTTTTGATAGGATAACTGACGTATTATATGCTGACTCTGACATCACTAAGATACCTTGCTCCATCATGGCAGAAATCGTCTTGAAAATGCCTTCATCTGCTTCTCGAGACAAAGGATATTGTCGTGCTTAAGGTAAAATTGTTCTCGGTTTCAATTTAATCTTCACCTCCCCAACCCCTTTCAGTAAGCCTACGGAATAGGGACAAGTGGTGCACAATGAAACTGGCACTTTCGTCACATCTTCATCAAAATATTCAGGACACTTTTGTGCTAGCATCATTCTCTGTGGAATGTCTCTCTTGATTGCTTTTACCCAATAAGTAATGCACATTTCAAATATCACAAAATCATCAAATAAGTAATCTCCAAATAATTCTTCATCAGTGACGTCATTCACTCTGCAAGCTTCTTCGATGGCAATTATTGTACTCTTTCGTCTACCCTTATCATCAGTTGCATCAAGTAAAGCCATATTTCCTTGGACTATTGCTGCTTGTATGTCTAAGGGAAGAATGTGCCCCTCCTCTTCATCCATAGGTATCTGAGGCCAAAACAGAAACTCATTTGGTGTCCTCATGGTTCTACCTACTAAACCTGGTAGCCATGTTAACAGAATACGTATTCCATAATGGAGCACCTTAGGTTTAAGCAGTATTGCTCTAGGCGCTATTTGCCCTGTGAATGCCATGATCATTTTGCACACGTTTAAATAATGCATTCCCGGTGTTGAGCATATTATACCTTCATCTGTAAATGAAATAGTCATATTCAATTTTGTCATCAAATCTCGTCCTAATATGTTGACAGTTGTTCGCCTCGAAGAAAGCAGTGGCACTTTCATATTGCATTCTCCTATGGAGACTGGTAACTCGTCTGTAAAAGGAACTCAACTTGTTGCTCCTGTAAAGCCCTGAGTATTCATCGCATTGCCAGACATTAAAAACGTGCCCTCATGTATACACGAGCACGTTGCATCCGTGTCCACTAAGAACGAAAAAGCTTTGCTGCCTATTTTTACGTCTATCCTCGATTCCTCATGAGGATTCGGTGTTATAGATCAGACTGAACACATCAGGTCTCCCAGTGAGCTGTCCTGTTGTGGGTACAGTCTCACTCCATCACTCGTCAAGGGATTTCCTCCATCAACATGACACCCCCTATTCTAGGTGTCATAGCCGGTTCTGTGTTCGTGTTCTGCTGAAGTTGCATAGGAGATTTCTGCAATTGTCTTTGCGGTTGGTTACCTGCAATTTGCTGTGATTGGAAGCCTTGCTGCATTCTCAGCGCTTGCTGCTGCACTGTTTGATTTTGCGCAAATCCATTTCTGCTCCACTGTGAATATGCAGGTGGATTTGGCATTCCCTGTCTCGAAAACTGATAATTTTGCACCATCCCTTGGCTTCTACACATACGAGCTATGTGCGCTGTCATTCCACAAGTCCGACCCATAAGTAATGGTCTCCCAATCTGCACATATTGCATATTCTCATTACTGTTTTGCATATTCTGAAAACCTCCCTGATTATTCTGCCAATTCCCTTGATTACCTTGGCAACCTCTTCCTCGATATCCACTTCCTCGTTGAGCATATCCATTATTTGTCTGATCAAACTGTCTTTGGTTATTTATCTGGGGCATGTTCACTGTCTGCTGTGAATTTGATCCGCCTACGCGAGTTAACATTGCCCCTTCAATGGCGTTCTTGGACAGTTTTTTCAGAACTAATTTTGCTTCCTCACCTTTTCGCGTATTGTCTTTTTTTGTGATCCTTTTCCTGCAGGAGTCTGCAGTAATGTGCAATGGTTAACTGGATTTCCGACCATGGTTTGTCTTCAATCCCCACTAATTTCTTGAGCTGCTTCTGTACTTACTCTGGCAGCCCTTGTCATAATATATGATAAAATACAGATCAAGATTTCCCCCAAGCCTCACGAGTCTCGAGCGTACAGGCGTCTTGGAAATTTTGAATGTAAACTAACAGATCATCTCCTTCGTTCATCTTTTTGTCATTATAGCTCCCATATCGGAGGTATCCGGATATAGTACTAGTAGCACTTTCCAAAGTGCTGCTCTGCAGTTGTTAAATGGCGCTGGCGCTCCATAGTGCGTGGTGTTGACTGTAGTCATACCGTGTCCATACGTCATCAGCTCTCTCACCAAGTATGGTGATTAGAAGACCTTTAATATCCCCTATAGCTAGTGTATTCCCTCCCGTCATTTTTTCTAACTCATGTATCCATTTTCCAGCGCCGGAAGTTAAACTCAGGAGTTTGCACTTTAAATTATCCCTGTCTATCTGGGGCCACATTATGTAGTGCAGCCTGGTCACTCCCTTTTGTAACAAGGAGAATTGTGAGCTCTAAACTCATTCTCATCTATCATCATGTGCCTATCTACTGCCTGGGTAATGGTCCCACATCGCCATCTACTTGGCAATGATCTTAACCTGCTTACATAAGGCGGGGACTCCCCCTCTGACCGTGGGGTTGCCCTTTATGTCAGTCTGACTGTGTCAGTGGCTCTGGTGCCTTAGACATAGATATTTTTTAAATCTGGCCATCTTACTCCCTTATCTATAGTCGAATATCCCTCTCGATCACATACATCACTTCTCTCTTCCCTCTGAAAGGTTTCCCTTTCTTCGTCTGATACTTCCTGTGCCCAACTTGTGTGACTTCTCTCAACATCGTTTCTATTTATTGTTAGTCTGTCCAAAGACAGCTCTTTGTGTCTCGCACTACAGGAGGCTTCCTCCGTGTCATACAACTGAGTGCTTTCGAGGCGATCATTTTTTTCCCTTGCCTTGTGATTCTTTCTGGGCTTGCATTCGTGGTATATTTTGTTGATTGTTTCCCAATACTCCGTGAGTCAAACTCCTCTTCTAGATTTTCTCTAGACGTGCCTGTTAACGATTCTGATTCAGGGAAAAATTCCTCAATGTCTTCCCATGCTACCAGTGGATTGGGATTTCTTACTTCCTTTTCCAAATACTCAAGATCTTGTGCTCTCTGCCTTCTTTTAGGCTCCATGTCATCATCGACTTCTCTGCGTTTTCTCGCTTCTTCTCTCACTCTATCCTCCTCACTTCTTTTTCATATTTCTTCATTCATATGCCCTTCGTATCTCCTCACATCCCTTTGTCTCTGTATTCTTTTCTCTCTTATCCTTTCCTGTTCATCATCTTCTATACTTTTTCTGTTGTCATGTTTTCTTTGCTCTTCTGCTCGCTCCTGTTTTTTAGCTTGCTCATCTTGATATAACTGTTCTCATCTTTGTCTATCTTTTCGCTCCTTCATCTTTCAATCGTTCCTTCCTTTATTTGTCTTTTCTGCCTTGTTCGTCTTGCTCTTTCCTTTGTCTTACATTGTCAATACCTTTGCCATCAAGTTTAAGTAAAATCTGACCTCCCAACCATTCATTCTGTAAGAGCGCTATCTCATCTGTTTTATCCTTGACTCCTCTCCATCTCCTTATTTCTCTCTTTATATCTAGAGATGTACTTGCTCGATCACTTCTCTCCTTGTCGCGTCCCTCCTTGTTCCTCAGGATTTTGGAGGTTGTATCTTTTGCTGTATCTTTATCTGGGCCTCGTCACTACTTTGTGTAGGTGACTCATATGACAGATTACTAAATCCTGTCACTACTTTAAATTCCCTTTAAATTCCTCATCATTCTAAGTTTGGTCTTTTATTTCAGACGGGGCGGGTGGAGCAGAAGGCTCTTCACCCCCCTCTTTGCATATGTTGAGTATCCGATCTAAAGGAGGCTCCTCCTCCTTTCCGTGTTCATACATTTTCCAAAGCTCTAGGCTTGCTAGGCGCTTTTCTAACTTTTTTCCTGTGTACGCAGCATGCAAATATGTCGTCATATGCTTCAGAACTGCTTTTGATAACAATTCGCCTTGTGGCCATGGCATAAACATTTTGTCTGCGGTTCCTTTAACCTATTCTGCACTATATTGTTTAAGTTTAAGCCCGTGCTTCGGTAGCTGTTTTGCAGGGATGCACTAATGGAGTAACTTCTTCCATTTTTAATCTTCACTTTTCTCTTTGCTACCCCTCGCTTATGTTTAGGTACACTTTCCAATTTACGTCTCAATCAAAATACAGTTATGAGCGAGCACCAATCGTTGCAAGCTCCAATCCCGTCAAAACACAATTTTTTACTTTAATCTTGCTAAAAAACAACCATCAAAGTTTAATCTTAAAACAATAAATTTTCATTTCTCAACTTCACGCTTCTCTATTACAAAAAATGTTTCTTTCAATTCTGCTGCAGGATCCCAGCCTCCGTGTCTGCTCCTGCATCCTGACTTCTGCCACGTCTGCCAGCATCCTGGATCACCTGCAAAGGAAGAGAAGAAGAGAACAGATGAAGGAAAAGTCCTTACCTGCTAAATCCACATCCCGGAGACATCTCGCCGACAATCCTGAAAAGGAAGACTTTTATTTAAAAGCTCATCGCGTCGATCGCTGCTGTGCCACATTCCACTCACCTTTACAGGGCGCCTCCATGTTTAGCAGCGATCATCCGGATTCGCAGTCACGCCCCAGCGCCTAGGGAGAAAAAGACAAGAACCAAAAGGTGAGAGAGAGAAGGGAATAAGGAAAGCTAAATCTCCATGTTAAGACTTACCTGTTGATTCATTCCCTCTTCATTTCGGGTCCGCGCTGCATCCTGGCATTTCCGGACCCTGGCCCCTAAGGGGAAAAAGAGACATCAGCGTTAATGAGCGAATGAAAAGACATTACCAAAAAACGCTCATTAAAGACTTACCTGATTTCTACAAGGATTTCACCTCTCATCTCGGGTCGGTGCCTGTTCCCCGGCATTCCGTACCCCGGCCCCTATGGGGAAAAAGACATTAGCATTAGTACATTAATGCATGGACACAAGGGGAACCTCTTATCAAAAAAAACTTACCTGGAAGCCAAGCAAGTTTGGTTCTCACCAATCCGAAAATCCAGTGAAGTAACTGGATACCAACGCGCCCCTGCATCAGAAGCAGGATGGAGAGCTCGTCCTTCCAGACCCTAAGGTGAGACGCTACGAGGAATCACAGAAGGGTTTCGAGGAGGGTGAGAGGGGAAAGTGGGAGGCCGATTGCATTACCCCGCAGACAGTTAATCCCCTATTTTCACCTACAGAAGGATACTTCTGCGAGCCAGACAAGCCAGATTTGGGGGCCCGGTCCAGTCCGTCTTCCGAACCCTGTGCATCACCTTAGAAGAGGTCACAGCAGCGCGAACCAGGCCAGCGCCTCTGTGCGAGTCAGGTGAGCGTTACACACAAATAGTTTGGCAAAGTTTGTCTGTTTTAATGTCAAGTATCTAAAACAGGGAGAACAACGAACATCAGCAATCGCTCGATACTCTGACTCTGCTTACTTCATAAAAAACTTGGGCTTTTGTACCCAAAAGTGGTCATCACTGACGTGCTGACCTGCGTCATTACCAATGTCCTCCTACGTGGCAAACAACAAAAACCTAACGGAAGGTGGGATTGGTTCTAAGTAAATAACTAAGCATAGGTTCCATATCTGTATAGAGTAACGGAGAGAAAGAATTGGGATAGTTAACATCAGGTGTGGCCACTAATCCCTCGCTTCAAAATGGCCACTATGAACATCACTAAATGTACAACATCCCATTGGCTACTCAAACTATAGGACCCCCAACTACATGGTCCTCTACAATTGGTTGGCTTCTAACCCCCATCAGTACTTTTCCACCTACGTTAGCGGCATGCACACTGAACAACCAGGTACGGGTGAGCTCGTCTTAGCACCAGCTTCCCACCAATTAGTATATCATCTATCATCACCTCAATGGTCCAGTGTCAATTAGTGCATTGAAGTTGGCCTTGAGTTTGTACTGTTCACTGAAAATTGTTAAGGGCACCAGCCGGTTTCCGTGCGTAGCTGTGATCATCTCATTCATCCAACTTCCTTCCATCACGTGACTGGACACCATGAATTGAACCTTTTTGTGTATTTGATTTTACTCTTCAATAGTCCTCTGACGTCTTTCGTTTTTGCTTAAGCTTTCTGAACAGGCGCTTCTGTTCTTTCACGTTAATTGTATATAATGTCAGCCAATTCCAGTTCGATAAGACTTTGGCTTTCTTGGCTCAGTCAACTCCTTAGCTGAACTTCCATTCTAATTAATTCAATTGCTTTTCTTAACTGTGACACTAAAATGAGGCCTTCTTGTTTGTTCAGTACTGCTTATATGTGTAGTTGAAACATCCATTCTTTATTTGTCCATATGTTTCTATAGAGGTATATAAGTATATATAGTTGGCGCTTGCCGCAGTCTAACTATTTAAAAGCATGTGGCTAGCTTCATGATTGCTTTGCTGCTTGCATTTCATTGCATCTGCACACGTTCAAACTAGCTAAATATCTTCATCAAGTTTATGGCATAAGTTTCTTCATCTTGATCCCAAGATGTCACTTATCCTTGCTACTTCTTTGCGCTTTATAAATCATCTGCCTCTCTGGTCAGGTTATCTTTCTATATGGGTGTCAATTCAACTTTGTATGACGTCACCATTCATCTTTGCCATTTTGTTTCTCTGCTTCTTGAGGAATCTCGTTCTGATGGCCATCATATTGTCTGGTATGCACGTATGGTTTCCTCAGTGGGTACTTTATCTCCCATATTCTCTTAGGTATAGGTATTCTTATGGGTCCACACTCTTCTCTTTGCTGGTTCATCTTTTCAGTATACGTCACATACTTTGGGTCATACTTTTCAGGTAATGTAGGCAGGGAAGTTGGAGTGGGGGTACTTGGTACTTTGGCTCCTCCTCTACACAATCAATACCAACAAACATTTACACATTTGCAGGGGACAGTGCCTACCCGCTTTAAACATTCCTGCTCATACTATTCAGGAATCCTGCCACACCAGCCGAGGTAAGGAACAGCGCAGCACACATACCCACTAGGGGCATAGTGGAGCGCACATTCAAGGGACTCAAGTCACGTTTCTGCTGCCTGGAACACTCTGGTGGCATATTGCGATATGCCCCACCAGTAGTATACAAACTCATGGTGGCAACTTGTATCCTGCACAATGTTGCAACACAGCGTGGAATACCAGAAGAGATGCAGGAGGGACATCAATCTCAGCCACAGGCACCACCCATGCCCTTGGTTGGCCAAAGGGCACAGGGAGAGGATGCACGCAATCAGCTTGTGCAAACCTACTTCACATGAATATCAGCCCCTGTGGAGCACAAACAGTGAAGCCACATCCTTGTAGCCATTCAATGATAAATTGGGGCCAATTCATCATGCCCATAACAACAGCCTGAGAATGTGTGCCTGGGAGAAGCAAACTGTGTTTGTCCATAGCCATCAAATCAACTGCACCAACCACTGACACAGCCATAGCAAGTGGAAACAACAGTATACATGTTTCTCACACCAAAGCACACAACGCGTAGAGGAGTAGCTGTGTACATCTGCAGGCAATCCCACCCCCATTCCACCCTTGTATTGGAGACATGAGATCGTGCCATGCCTGACACCAGCCATAATACCAATACCGCAGCAAAAGTTTGAAAGAAGATACCCGTTCAGACAGCCCTACCGAATGTATCCTCAACGTGATAACCTACATGAGGAAAACCCTTAAGGAGTATAAAGGAAAGCTAAATGGGTGAATTGGTGATGTCATAAAGAAGTGTGCATGATGACTCAAAATAAAAAAGTATGACAAAGTATGAGTACTAACTGACAAATGACGATGTAAGAGGTCGAATGAACTATAGATATAGACAAGAAGAAGACTACAGAGTAAATAAGATGTTGCAGAAAACAGAAGTTCAAGAATTGTACAGATGCTGAAACGCAAGGTAGATTAAGTCATCATGGAGGCCAGCTACAAGTAATAAATAGAATACAGGCAAAGCCTCCATTGTACAGAACTGGAAAATGGTATCATGGAATAAGTAAGCCAGAAAACCATGAAGAGAGAGGCAGAATGTTGTGTCGCAGCAGAAAAGCAGGCCCATGGAGAAACGTGGCAAGGTTGTATGGCCCAAAGTCAAGAAGAAGAAACCAAGGCCAGTTATCTATTCTAAAAAGAAGCGAACGTACAGAGGATGAATCCTCTCTTGTTAAGGTGCAAAAAAGAACACCAAAGATGCCAATTTTATATTCTTACAGAGCATTTAAAACCTACAAAATGGACCAGATCGTGGTCTTCTGTCACGTGACCAAGGATGGAAATAGAGTTCGAACTTGGAGTGCCAGACATGATAGCGAGTGCCCTCACACCTGTGCATTCCCAAAGATCAGAATACTCTTCAAGACCAAGTACAAAGACAATTTTATGGCAGAAGGCATGGGCAATGCGAGATGCAGGGCTAGTTGAGTGGTGAGGTAGCAGCATGTGCTATCTCTCTGCACCCGGGTCTGAGCTTACGTGCTGCTAAATGAAATAAATGTTCCAGACATGGCACAAGTGTGCCAACCAATTATATTAGTCCATATAACAAATGACCTTATAGTTTGCAGCACCAATGAGAAACTGTGTATCTAATGTTTCTGAAATTACATGTTTTTAGAGGTAGGCATAAGTTGTCCACCTGATATTGGACAGTTTGTAACAATCCTAGCTCTTATACAATTGTATATCTAGATGTTTCCCTTAACCAATACAGAACCCCTGATAGGTTTTCCCACTATTTCCATGTATTATGACTTCACTCTGATGCATTATCACTATACAATTGCATTTTTGTGGAGATCATTAAGAGACTGAGCGTACGTCCGTTGATGTTCATTGTAACCTCTCTGTTTTAGATAATTGTTGTTTGCCATCTTCCTGAGTTGGTTCCATTATTTGGACTTACTTTGGTGTAATCCCATTCATTCCATATGTAAGTTCCCAAGGGCCGTAAGCTCACCTGGTAGCAGTGCAGATGGTTTCAAGATCCAAACCAGTTTAGCTCCAGAATTCCGGACGATCGGGCATCCTCTGCCATTAGCTGGAAGATCGCAGAGTTTCCTCTGGAGAGCGGCCGATAGACATAAACTTGCAAGAATAATCGAGACGGTGGGCAGGTCCGTCTCTGAAGAAATCACTGCTCGGTTTCCATGGGCGCTCTGCGGACGGAAGTCGAAGTGGTCAGATTGAAGGAGCAGTCGATACCGAAGGCCTCAAGTTGATTAATGAATGTAAGTAGACTAAGGGAAATGGCAATATCAAGGGATGGGATTGTGAATGATTTTGAGTAACAGGAAATCCTGTGTTGATAAAGGAACGCCTAAGTAATCCTAGTGCCAGCGAATTAGAATAAGACATCTCAAACTCCAACAGGAGTATTAATAAAAAGGGAATAGGCATGGTCAGGACCATGAAAGGTGACATCTTAAGCCCTGTATATTGTAAAATAAGTGGATGCGAGAGAAGTATACCTCTTATTATAAATAATTATAACTAAGAGAGGGTGATCACCGGTGTTATTAATGTGTAGTATGTGATTATTTTAAGTATTATTTGTTATGTGAAGTATCAAGAAGTAATACAACTATGAAAGGTTGGATGTAGCAGTGTTTGAAGTTAAGGTGTAGTAAACGATGGGCACCAATAAAAAGCTAGCTAGGTTATTGAAACAAAAGAGGATTGAGCAGCGATGATGGTGCTTGCTCATATTTGTTGTTTTAAAAATACATGGTGATTTGAGTTAAATTAAAAGGTTTATTTAACGATCTGGAAATTAACAACAGTCAATCAAGACTTGTCAATATGGACTAGACTCCTCTCATGCATCTTTATAAGATACTACCAAAACACGCACCCAAGCTCAAACAGTATAGTGCAGAATGGGGAACAGCTGATAAAATGTCCATGCCACGACCACAAGGGAGATCATTGTCAAACGTGGTATTGCAACACATGACCACATATGTGCATACTGCATACACCAGAAAGAAGTTAGAGAAAGGCCTGACAATTTTAGAAGTTTGGAAAATGTACCAAGAGGAGAAGGAGGACACGCCGCCGGAGGAGTGGATGCTTAATCAAAATAGGGGGAGGGCGTTCAGCCCTCAGCTCCTCTTACCTTGTCTGAGATTAAGAATGCTACTACAGAAGAGATAGGAGTTTAGTCAGTCAGTCAGTCAAAAATGTTTATTCGAATCAAACTGATCCATCAAACACACACAAAATACAATAGCACAATACATAATACAGCATTTTACTCATCCATGCATAAAATACATTTCTCAAACATAGGCCCCGATCACAAAACAACTTCAATAAAATCACATAAAAACAAAAGAGTAAGAAGGTTCATGAATTCCAATCCATGGTTCGGCCAGGAAGAAGCCTCCATATAGACGCACAATTATTAGATCAGGCGAATTCATTTCATGACACAGGTGCCCTCAAAGCCATTAAGAGCTCCATTTCCTTTGAAGGAGGACTCCTGCCCAAAATTTACTAGAAAACTAAGCTTTTCAGGACAATTACAGAAATAGCCCCTTTCTTAAATACATGACTCATTTCAGATAGGATATCAGTGCCCAAGCTATCAGGACAGAATCTGTTGACAAAAAGAATCAAACTGCCAGCCTTCAGTTGCGGATGCTTGCTGACCTAAGCACTGGCAATAAAGTGGATCTCCTGATGTTGGTATACACCAGGCAAAAGAATAAAAGATGGGCCACGTCCTCTCTCTCGGAACCACACACTGGGCAACCCGCCTCATCTGAATACCCTCTAGTGCCCCTCAATTGCATACAATCGAATCTGGCACAAGTAAGTAGCAAATAATCTTTCTTGGTGGAGCCCAGATTAAACAGGGCTGGATCTCATCCACCCCACTGATCACTGCATGTGCTCCATGTGAGATGGTAGCAAACTCCATGAGTTCTCTGCTCCTCTTGGAGGCTTCACCCAGGCTACATTTGAAGGACCTCAGTTGGCTATTAGACAGCCAAAATGCCAGAGGTAAGATAGCCTCCATGTTTAGGGTGGACAAAACGGTATCAATATAACAGAGCCAGGGAATTTTCCTCCAGTTGTCCCTACTCATTACTGACCTAATGATAAAGTGACACAAGGATACATGTTAATTAGGCCAAAGTCTAATCCAAAAAAATAGAAGGGGCTAGCGAGCACTGGTCCTCCCAAAACTCTTCTCCCAATCCTCTATGTATAGAGATGCGCAGGGAGGAACCGAGAAGTCCCAGTAGCCTTCTGAAAAACATATTTTCCTTCACCTGAATTTCAAGGGCTGTCTGGATTCCCCAGACTGGCGCTCCATACAGTGTTACTGCTTTTGCTTGGGCCCTATACATTTTTAAAACAACATCCAAAGGTTGTCCCGGGCGACAGGGCAGAAAACGGGTAATCGCTCCCCCTTGTTGACTATGCTTAGCTGATTGCTTTTTAATGTGCGCAGTACCTATGAGCGTCTCTGAGAATCTGACGCCCAGGTTGTCGAATTCCTTCACTCTAGGCATTATTTCTCCATTACAAAGCATTGGAAGCATTTTAGGTGTCCTCCTTCGTCCCATGCATCCCACTACTGCGGATTTCCTAGTGTTAATTTTGAGCCCCAGATGTTCCATAAAGGCTGCGTAGGTGGAAATCAGCAGCTGGAGAGCTCTAGGAGTTCTGGAAATAAGCATGGTGTCACCTGCATAAGTCACAACTGGAAAAGCTACAGATTGTCCACCCTCGTTTCCACAAGGGCTTTTAAAAGCCCATTAATGTAAAGTGTGAAAAGGATCGGGTCAAGACACATCAATGCCGGACCCCACACCCAACCTTAAAGCATGCGGTACAGTGCCCCCCATGGCCACTGCATGTGCATGCCTCATTTTCCCTGTGCAGAGCTTTATCCTTTAAAGAAATTGAAAGCAGCGGCGGGGTATAGTAACCTGACATATGAACCCCCCACTTATAGTAGTGACGACAGTCCAGAAGAGAGTAAAAGAAAGGAAGATGCCTGTAAGTTATACAAGATAAGGAAGAAAGAGGCGAGAGGTTGAATATATTGGCAGATATAGACTGAGAAATTAAGCGATGGAAGGGAGAATAGGACAGGGCTAACGAGATAACGCTCGTACAGAACGAGTGGATGGGAGGACAGATACTACTCAAGTTAGATGGGAAAAGCATTGAGGAGGTTAGACAAAGAGAAGATAAAGACGAGCAAGAAAAGAAGGACAGGGAACAAGAAAGGAGATTGAGGGAGGATGAACAAGGAAGGAAAAGCAGGGATCAATGGGAACAGATATACATGGAGGAACACGAAAAGGACGAAAAGCGGGCAGAGGAACAAAGAAAGCATGAAAATAAACAAAAAGTGATAGAGGAAAGGGACAGGAAGGAAAGAAAGAAAGAGGAGGAAGAAGCACAAAAAGTGAAAGACAGAAGATTACAGAGAAGGAGAGAAGAAGAAGTACATAGGCAGGAAGTAAGAAGGGAAGAAAGAAGGCAGGAGGAAGTAAAGGCTAGAAGGGATGCGAGAAAGCGAAGCAAAGTAGATGAAGAAATAAAACAGAATAGGAGGCAGCGAGGTCTGGATGCCAGTCT
The DNA here is from genome assembly GCF_040938575.1 of Ambystoma mexicanum. Lineage (NCBI taxonomy): Eukaryota > Metazoa > Chordata > Amphibia > Caudata > Ambystomatidae > Ambystoma > Ambystoma mexicanum. The sequence continues at coordinate 1,375,347,532 of NC_090923.1, forward strand.
CATCCTTAAGGATCAAATGAGGCCAAGCAAAGAAATACAATGGGATAGAGTGCAAGAGATTCTCCCGATAAAGGAGATAACGCCAGAAACACCTAGAGTAGCACTAGAAGAAACAAGATATGATGAGGAAGGCATTGGAGAAAGAATCGATAAAATATATCAGCAACTAAGGCGGGATAGCGAGTATGGAACATGAGGGACCGGTAATTGATCCACGGTATCTCAACTACGAACTGAGGAAGAAAACATGTTTACTGATGCACGCTGAGCACTGTCTTGGAGTAGATTAAATCTAGATAGAGGCAAGGGGGATGATAGTCACACTAGTTGGGGTCTAGAAATATCAGATGAGAAAAAAGAGGCAGGTCGTGAGGCAGAGGGAGATGGTGCATGCGCCCCCCTGGGCAGTCAACAGATGGATAAGGAAGTAAGATGGTCAGATCGGGAACATGCTAAGAAAGAACGCCAGGTCCCATATCATATCCTGAACTTCCCTGAAGATGATCATGTAGTGAGAAGGGACCGTCTCCACCGTATGTAAGCAGGTTAAGCTCACTACCAGCAAGACAGCGGATAGGGACAATTACCCCTGCCATAGTAGACTAATAGTGGGATCTGATTACGGGATGGGGTTCTCACAGTTCCCCTTGTTAGAGAAGGGGGGAGTGAGACCACAATACATTCCATGGCCAAAGATGGACAAGGATAACTTAAAATGCAAGCTCTCTAGTTTAACTTTGGGTGCTGGGAAATGGATATACAAATTCGAAAAAATGATAGAAGGAAACATGCTGGCTATAGGAGACATAAAAGGTTTACTGGCAGCTATTCTTGGGGAAAGTGCTGATGAACTATGGAGACGAGCTGGGTATGCAAGTGTGACAGCACAAAACACAGCGCATGACAGAGTGCCATTACATAATTACAGGCAGATGTTTGGAGGTCTCTAAGTGTACAGTGTCCTGATGCATCAGACATGGGTGCAGTTATGACACGAAAAATGAAGGAAGATGAAGACCCTATTGCTTATATTCAGGATATTCAGGAGAAATGGCAGCTTGAAACTCGTGAACCATGGGAAAATACAGTGGCACTATTTTATCATATTTTGTGTCAGGGATTGCCAGAACCAGTTCAGAGACAGATGAAAAAACAACTGGAAATGGAAGCCATGGGCTAAAATACAATTGGCGATTGTACATTGTTGTCGGTTATCACAAGAGAAGAACAAAAAAAGGACGAGACTAGGAAAATTTAGGAAGCCAAATTAGTTCAGAAGAAAATGTTGAAATGTACCATATAAGGGGCAGTATTGACAAGTGGAGAAGGAATGGGACGGCAAGAAGCAAGCGGTACATCACAGGTGAATAATTCATGCCTGATGGATGAAGGGGGGGTATGGGTTTGCACCATGAGGCAGAGGTATAGGTTTTAGGGGAAGAGGAGGCAGATTTCCCAACAACCAGGGTGGATTTCAGAACACTCAGAATGAGAATCAGGATGCTGAGGGAGGATAAAACCAAGGAGGATTTGCCAGAGGGTCACCCCCCAGTTTGTTGGAATTGGGGAATAACAGGGCACATTGCGTGCATATGCAGGAGCCGAGGGAGTGTACAGAATGGGCAGTTTTGAAGAGGGGGACAGCTTATCCGCTGCCATACAGCACACAAACAAGAGAGGGCTTTGCCCGGGATCACACATCCTCTCAGGTACAGGCGCCGCAAGTACAACAGGTACAACAGCAGGGACAAGTACACATGCACCCCCACCGCAAGGTCAGTCACAACAAGCACCTATACAAACACAGCAAAATGTGTATACAGGACACATACTCACACCTAGGATGGGGGTGTCACTGTCATAGGAGGAAATCCATTCACAGGGACGGCGATGAGCGTATACCCTCAATAAGACAGCTCACAGGGTGACTTGATGTGTTCAGTACTATCTGTGATACCAGACACCCAAGAGGAACCAAGGGTTGGTGTGATGATAGGGGGCAAATCCTTTTCTTTTCTTGTAGACACTGGGGCAACCCGTTCTTGCATACGTGAGGGAAAATATCCAATGTCAGGTATTGACATGAATGCTCAAGAGTTCTCTGGAGCTACAAATTTAGTACCTTTTACTGATAAGTTGCCAGTTTCTATAGGGGGATGTGACATGTCGGTTCCTTTGTTATATTCATGACAGACACCAGTTAACATTTTGGGAAGAGATTTAATGACACAACTTATCATGACGATTTCATTCGCTGATTAGGGAATAGTGTGCTCCACTCCAGGAATACACTACTTAAACATAAGAGAGTTTATACTGTGGTTCCCAGGGCAAGTGGCTCTAGGAGGCATCCCAGTTGATTTGGAAATCTTCCTATATCGAGTAAGAATTTTGTTGACATGGCTTCCCTAGCTGGTAGGGTAGATTGTGAGGATACCTGATGAGTTTTTATTTAGACCATGAATACCTATGGATGAGGAAGATGGGGAGACTATTCCTATGGAGTTGGAAACAGCTATAATACGAGGCGAGATAGCAATGCTTGAAGCGGTTGCGGAAAAAAGTAGATCATGGAGGACAATGATGGTTCTTGAAGAGGGATTCAGATTGACTGACATAACAGATGAAGATATGTTCAGAAAAGAACGTATCGATGACAAAGTGGTGTTCTTTATGAGCATTATATCTGGATAAGGATCGAGAAAAGAGAAATCACACAGCGAATGGCGATAATGTGGAAACTACCAGCATTTTTTCAGGAAGTTCTAGAAAAAGTGCCAAGGGTCCTGTGGACCACAGGCCCCTATGACGTAGGCCTATTGAAGGGAATGGGGAGGTTAAAATAAAACTTAAGCCAGGAGCAATTTTACCTCGAGCAAAACAATACCCTATGTCCCGAGAAGCTGATGAGAGCATATTCCAGACTATTTCAGCATTGATGAATCAGGGAATCCTAGTGCCATCAGAATTATTGTGTAATACTGCAGTATATCGATGAAAAAATCTAAATGGGAGTTGTGGAGATTTGTACAGGACCATAGGCCTCTTAAACAGATTGTAGAAGCAGAGTTTCCTTTAGTTCCTAATCCTGCGACAATATTGTGTAGCAACCCAGTTGAAGCTCAGTATTTCACAGTGATTAATTTGAAAAATGCATTTTTCTCAATCCCGTTGCATAGGGACTCACAGGAACTGACTTCTTTTACGTTCAGACAAAAAAGACTAAAACATACTTGTTTGCCTCAATGGTACTGTGAGTCCTCATCGATCTTTAAGAGGGAGCTGCAAATGGATCTAGGCAATATTGATCTTAAAAGTGCGGTGATACAGTAAGTAGATGACATTGATTTGCAGTAAAACAGAGGATGAATGTAGGCAAGACTCTGTCCAACTAATTACTATTTTAGCAGACAAAGGATATAAGGTGGACAAGGAGATATTACAATATTGTCAGGAAGAAGTGTTGTATATGGGTCAAATGATTTCATGTGTAGGAAAGAAAGTGACCCCTGAAGAGCTGAGGCTCTTATGAAGACACCAAAACTGAACACAGTGAGACAGATGCAGCGGTTTCTGGGCTTGTGCATTTACTGCAGAGCCTGGGTATTTGATTACAGCATGTATACCAAGCCACTTTTCCAAGCGTTAAAGAAAGCACAAGTTGGCTAGGAAAAGATATAATGGACTGAAGAAATTAAGGACGTATTTGAGGAGCTGAAAATAGCAATTTGTACCGCTCCAGTTTATATGGTTTCCCAACGATAGCAAGGGATTTTATTTATTTTCATACACAAATGGGGCAGTAATGACAGCAGTGCTCCTACAAAGGACATTGTTGGGGTATATGCCTTTGGCATACTACAGTGGGATTTTAGATCCACGTATGAGAGGACATTTCCTGTGTGAACAATCTTTTGCTGCTGCTACATTTGCAATTGAGAAGTCCACTGGTATAGTCATGGGCTGTTCTATGACTCTTTAAATGGAGCATGCCTTATTTGCCATTTTAGAGAAACCCAAGGCCATGTTAACATCTTAAAGGCTTCAGTTTACGAGGTAATGATTTCCAATCCAGCTATTAAAATTGTAAGATGTAAAATAGTGAACCCTGCCACATTTGTAGCCGAGCCAGTAGAAGAAGCTGATCATGTGCATGACTGGACAAATTATGTTGAATTCTTTGATGATATACCCCTTGTGAAAGAGGATGCTTTGGTAGGACGGGAGATTCTTTTTATAAATGGTTCTTTGAAAATTGACCATACATTCAGGCTCTGCAGTGGTAAAACACAGATTAAATGGTGAATTTGAGGTAGCGGCGAGTGCAAGACTACGTCTCACTTTTCAGAGCAAGCAGCAGAATTATTAGCGCTTATTGTCACACTTGAGAAACATGAAGGACAGGAAGTGACAGTGTACAGTGACTCCGCCTATGTGACATCAACCTTCAGGACTGTCATGTTGGAAAAGGTGGGGCTATCTCCTTGCAGACAGCTCCCCATTTCAACATGTGTCTTTATTGAACAGGCTCATTAATGCACTACAAATCCCAGTGGCCATAGCGGTCGTACAATTTACAGCACATACTAAACAAAAAGACTTTATCGCTTGCAGAAATGAAGCCGCATACATAGAAGCCAAAAGGGTTACATATTCTTCAGATATTTCGAGTTTTGATACTAAAGATATTAAAGAAGCTTAGTACGAGAAGCATTTAATATGCTGTCAATTACGCAACTAATAAAAGATTCAAGGAAGATCCCCACAGGAAGAGCCAGAGCTATGGAAACGAAGGGGGTGTTCTTTATCCCCCACAGAAGCATTAGTGCGACAGGAACGCACTGGAAAGCCAGTAATGCCAACAGCATTATTGAAAGTTGCACTTGAACAACTGCATTAACCCGCACATATAACCAGAGAAATTCTTGCTGTCATTTTTGCAGAAGACTGGTTCATTCCTAATCTGCTGGAACTTGTTGCATAGTTCATGGTGAATTGCATTGCGTGTCAAAGGTTTACTGCTTTGAATCAAGCGTGGGTTCCCAACATGTATCGGTAGGATTTAAGTAAAGAACTTACTTCAAAACAAATCTAAAGCTTAGGCTGAGGTGGGAAGCCCCCCCCATCCTCGCTTTCAAAGGTAAAACAGGAAAGACTAAGGACCTGTATTTCAATTAGATAATGAACTAAAGCTCTTACAGATATATCACTTATCTGAATGCTTGAATAGCTGACAAAAACAATTCTGTCCATACCATTGCAATTTTTTCAAAAACATAAACGTTCATATTTAATCCAAACATTTTTTTCTGCACATGTAAACACATTGTATGTCATTAAACGTGATTCATATATCAAAACATATAATCAATTTTGGATATTAAAACCAAAAACAAGACAACAAAATAACATTACATAGACATGTGAATAAATCAACCAAACAATCATGTGAATCAAAACACTTAGTTATTGTACAATGCCATAGGTTCATAACATAAATTGCATAGTTTAAGAACTTTATGTAAATGAGTTGAAGTTGTACAAAGAGTGAGGCAAAGGACCACTATTTGCCAGCTCAACCAAAACCTAAATCTGTCTGCGGGTCTACGTCTAAAGGCTATATAAAGTGTGTTACTAGTCCTTAAAATGTGTCACAGTAATAAACTAATGCAGTAGATTCCTAATATGAATATCAGGCAGTTTCTCCGTATGGTGAATAGACGTTCCAGCTGGTGTCTAAAATTCTATGACCGAAGCCTTCTTCAGGACCCATACACAATTGCTTTGCGGGGACCCTGCATATACACATAAACCTCTAGTGAGTATGTATTTGTCTTAATGAAAGTAACAAAAAATGGAGTTTAGAGAAATTGCGATACAAATAGGCAGAACAGGAAATTAGAAGGGAAAGTCCCTTCACATTGGAGCATTAACGTAACAAATTGTAAGCAAAAAGGAGACTAACCTTTACACATGACTGAGCTAGTCTGCAGATATTAAGAGGATCTCGGTGGAGTGGCGAAAAGAGCGAGTGTCTCCAACTAGAATAAAATATAAGAGATTAACTCTATCTATAGAATGTACAAAAGCATAAAACATAAGAAAAAAATTACTATAGCCAAACTCCTTGGCTGGGCATACACTGAGAACAATTAGAGGAGTAATACCTCAACCAAATGGTCAATGTCAGCATTTACATATCTACTATGTAGATATGCTGCAGACATGTAATGGATACAGGTATCTATTAGTGGTGGTGTGTCCCTTCTCTAGGTGGATTGAAGCCGGTCCATGTGCACACCCTGATGCCAAATGCACAGCAAAGTTTCTAGTGCACAAAGTCTTCCTGAGGTGAGATGTGTGCCACGTACTAAGATCCGATAATGTGCCACATTTTGTCAATTAGTTATTTGAACAAATAAGACTTCTATGGAGTATAAAGCACATGTTTTCTTCTGCGTATCACCCACAAGCAAACAGGATATGTGAGAGACCCAATGGCCTCCTCAAAGAGAAGATAGCCAAGATTAATTGATCATAAAGAAGGGATGGCTATATTGCCTACCCCTAGCCTTGTATGCCCTTTGAAATCAGACAGATTCTGACCTCTGTATGGGAGCGAGGGGTCCTCAGGCCCCCTCGCGTTGTACGCTCCTCAGTACAAGGCTTGGACCGCGTGCCTCCGGTAGTGGTATTGCCCCTTGTCATTATGTACTGAGCAGGACACGGGGCATCCATTTTTTGTGCCCCCTTTCCACTCCATCTTGGGCAAACAGGCCTCACTGTGATAGTACAGCAATGCTCAGCTCCCCTTTCCACCGCAGCAGCCAAGGACAGACAAACACACACACACAAGGCGCGCAGGCAGCTGGCTGGCCCCCACCCTTGCACTCCCCCTGCGAAGGAAAAGCTCTGCGCTTCCATTCTCACGCTGAAGCTGGAGAAAAGTTGCAACAATCAATAGGCTACAGTTTTCTTCCTCTGAGATCACTGTTTGCCTGAAAACCGGCATGTGAACCAAGATGAGCTAAGCAACTTCTGCTCGATTTGTTCTCATAAACGTGCAAGCCACCCACCCCCATAAAACAATGTATTGCTATTCTGACCCTGCACCCCCTGTAAGGTATTTCTTTCAAGTGCCAGACCCTCGCCTGTGCTGTGAACCCCACCCAAAACACCCACTACTAACCTCAAGCATTTTTATTATTATATATGCTTTTACTTGCACTAATGAATTTGAAACCTAGAAAGAGATGCGAATATAGCCTGATTCTTTTACATGCACAATAAAGGTCAAGGCCTTCAATTAAAGCCATGAATGACCCAATTGTACTGACAATAATCATTGTGTGTAACTCAAGTAGAAATGTGACAAGTAGCATAAAATGTTTTAAATAATTTGTCATTTAGTATGAAACAATATTAGCTTAGGTAGTGACCACAGTGACTGGACCCTGACCTTCATGGAGCACAAGATGTTTGAAGTCCGTCAGCTACTCAGCCAACCAGGAGGAAGAGATGCTACCCACACCTACAGCACCATACCGTCTAGCCAATCGGGTCCATTTAGTATTTTTTGTTACAGTTAATTTAACTAATATAAATGTTGGCACTGATGTAAATGTGTTTGAGAGTTTTTTGGGTTATTTGCTAGCTGGAGAAATAAACCATCCTTTGAACTCTTGCAGCCGGGTCTCAGTGCCTCTTTCCCTGACAAGGGGTGTTGTCTGCTATTTTATTTTTTCTCTCACACGTAGTAAGACGGGGAAAGGCACCTACATTTTTGGTGACCCCCGTGATGTGATTTAGAGAGGTGCCTTGAGGCCTGCGCCGCCCGGCAGCGAGATCCAGGGCTCCCCCCAGCAGAACCATCGCCTCCGCGGTTGACTAGACTGTGCACACCAAGAAGAAAGGGTCAAGGGTTCCCGGTTGACGAATACCCGATCGAAAGCTGCTCGCCAAGGCAGGCCACGGCTTGATTGGGGGACGGACCTGAGCGAGGTCCGGCCGCGAGCGGCGACCTTCGGAGTACCTGACTGAACACGTGGAGTCCGGGTTGCAAAGACCCCAAAGGAAGGTAAGGGGAAAATACGGGAAGAAGAGAATTAGCAACAAAGGTAAGGTAGCCAAGAATAGGGTCTGCGTGAGTGACGGTGAGGCTTTTCTGATCTATCCTTTATATGGCCATTAGGTGTTAGAAGAAGTGAGAAAAAGAAGAGAAGTGGTATCCTTGCCCGTAGGGGGTAGAAGGCGGCGCCGCGTAGCATTTGTCCCGACCAAGTGCAGAACAGAGATAAAGAGAAAAATATTAGGGGTCTCGTGTAGGCTCGTAGTAGTTTTTAGAATATTTTTTTTCCGTGGAAGTAAGAAATCTTGAGACATAAAGGTGAAAGAGGTGGGGAGTGAATGCGAAATAATAGGTAGTATAGGGAAGAAGAGAAAACAGGGTAGGTAACAGGAATAGGGAAAGAACAAACGCGCACAGGCAGTGCATGTGTATGTTGCATGATTATATATTTGTTGGTCTGCTTTTATGTATATGTCTTGTTGAACACGCTAAAGTATTTTAACATAAGTAATTTGTGATCAATACAAGGTAAAGCAGAAGAAATAAACTGTGAGAGGTGATCAGGTAACACCTCTCAGAAAGCTAATGTGACATATGGTAATTGTGAGCATTGATCAAGAACATAATATTTTTACATATTGTAATTGATATACCAAGTAAGAGGTGGGAAGAGATTCAAAGGTACTAGAATACACAAGAAAGGAAAAGAAACATTGCCATGGGGGGAGTAACACCACTAGCACATATTTGCCAGCACCTTCCACTTTATAGCGACAGGATACAAAAGTATCACGATCAGTGGATCACTGAGATAAAGGGAGACGGGGTTACACCAATTTGGCCAGAAGGAGGATCATTTGACAAAAGAGTGTTGGACTTAGTATCAACACATTTGCTAGCGCGATACAAAGGGAATCAGTTACAGAACCGGAGAGAAGTGTTAGATTTATGGCGAATGTTTGAGGAAGTTTCCCCCACGGCAGAGGTAGGTACAAGCCGAAAGACAGAAAAGCAGAAAAACCCTAAAGAAGTAGGTGGGACACCAAAAGGGGAATGCTCAACAACTACAACCGAAAACGAAGTAACAAAAATCTATCCCTTAATGACTAGGCCAGCGGTAGGGTTTAGTGAACCCCTGTATATACCACCCACCGCCACTGCCCAGAGCGGGGCAACAGCCCCCGAACCTCCACCATATGACAAAGGAGGCCTGTATGGCCCCATGAGTGCGCCTCCCGTGGATATAGCACGTTTAACAGGTGATTTGGACCGTCAGCTAGCACAAGCACAAATGGAAATAACACGGTTAAGAGCTTTATGTGACAAAGGGCACATGCTGCCAGGGGGAGGGGAGGTCCCCCCGCTGTCACTGGCAGATCTCACACCCCCGATAGGGGCAGCAAGCAATGCAACCCCAGCAGCCTCAGTATCAGGACAGTCTATAGTATCGCAAGGGACGTCATCGCAGCAGAGGTAAGAACAAGAGTGGCAGTCAGGACAGTTCCTGTTCCAATTGAATAACAAGCCAGTAAGAATTATATGCCCAGATACACCAGATAGTCAACAAAGTGGAGACCAGAGTGGAAGACCAAGAACTGAACCCAAGGAAAACTGGGAGGATAATAACAAGTTAGAGTCAGAAATAGAAGAAATATGGGACGATTTAGATGAATACGAAGAGGCAGCTGCCGCGGAAGCCGCTTTGCCGCTGCCAAACCACCGTTACCCAGACACACTATCGCCACCATTAGGGCAAGGTAGATTAAGACAACGAACAGGGAGGATAGGAAACATATTGGTAAGTAAAGCGGAAAAAGGGAAGACAAGCAGAACGGGAAAGAAACAAAAACTACAAATGCCACTGATACATAAAGGAGCAGGTAGGCCAAATTACATTCCGTCGGCCCAAATGGACAAACCAACCTGTTAAAACTCCTCCCCCGCTGACGGGAGGGGCAGGTAAGGGGATACATGTATTTGAGAAAAACACGGCAGGCGTGCCGTTAGCTATAGGTGATGTAAAAAGTCTATTAGTTTCAGCAATCGGGGACCAAGCAGACACAATCTGGGAAAGGGCAGGGTTCCCGGGAGTAACAATGAGCTGTGACCGACACGATGGATCACCATTTAACAATGTTCGAGCACAAGCGTGGGATGCATTGCGACGTGCATTTCCAGACGTTCCAGATTTACAAGCAGTGATGCAGTGTATGATGGAGGAGAACGAGGATCCTGCGCAATTCATTTTGCGAGTGCAAGATTTATGGAGAAGCGAAACTGGTACGACATGGAATCAATCAACAGCTTTATTCTATTTTATCATTAAAAAGGGGTTGCCGAAAGAGGTGCAGAAGGCCTTGGACAAAATAGCTGGGATCGAAGCCAAAGGATGGCCTGAAATTCAGAGCATAATTGTACACCACTGGAGGAGGATCAAAGAGAAGGAAAAGGAGGTCACGCAAAAAAGGCTGGCTGACGAAGCAAAATTGGTACAGACGAAATTAGTGAAGGTTGCCGCCATTACCGCCAGTGCAACAGCAGACAGAGGAAATGAAGGAGAGGAAAACGCGGGAGGAAGGCCTGTTGGGATAGCAGCGCAGTGGGTTGGAGAAGATCAGGGACAGTCGAATGAAGAGGAACAGCCATGCCAAGGATCGCAGTGGCAGAACAGGCCGAGGAAGAGGTGGGTACCGCAGGCAAAGGGGAGGATACAGAGGAATGGGAAACAGAGGGTATGGTGGGCAAGGACCAAGGGGAGGACAACAGGGGTCGTGTTGGAATTGTGGAAGATGGGGACATTATTCACGAGATTGTAGAATGCGACCATCAGGGTATTTTCAACAGCAGCAACAACAGCCCATGAACAATGAACAGGGGTGGGGCTGCCCACACCCAGGTTGCCCTTGTAGAGCTCCAATGGGGAGGGGGGGACAACAGGATCAATACTGCTATGACCCCCAAATGCAACCGAGACAGCCAGCCCCACCACAGCAGCAGCAACAGCAGCAGCAGCCACAACAGCAAAACGCACTACAGCCCATGTCGAGACAAAACCCAGTAGGGAACATAAACAATAACCCCTTTGCAGCAGCTGCAAACGGTGCTCCTGCACTATACCGCGGCGTAACGGTCGTGGGTGACAACGTTTTTTCAATGCCAGGTCAGCAAAAATACCAAGACTAGGACAGCCCACAGGGAGCACTTGCGTGTCCAGTCCTATCCACCACACAAAGTGCAAATGAGGAACCACTAGTGGCGGCAGAGATAGGAAAGAAGCAGTTTATCTTTATGGTAGACTCTGGAGCAGAAAAATCATGCCTCACGGAAGGGCGGTTTCAGCTGTCGGGAAGAAATTCGGAGACGCAGGGGTTCTCTGGGGCTATTTTAAAAGTTCCTTATACAAAATATCTTGATGTAACAGTGGGGGGAAAAACAGTGCGTGCACCCTTATTGTATTACGAAGACGCGCCAATCAATTTGATGGGACGAGACCTACTCAGTAAGTTAAACATGACCATAGCCTTTACTGAAAGAGCAATAGTGTGCTCAATGCCAGGGGTATGCCCCGTACGGGCACTCTTGCTAATAAGTACGATTTCAAAGGAAGTTGCAGTAAGAGGGATTCCCATTGACATGGACATGTTCGTCTAGGGAATACAGGTATTAGCCCGAGTAGGGCCTGAAATAACACAAAAAGAGTGGAGAATACCATCCGACTTCATATTCCGCCCAATCACACCAACAGATGTAGTGCCAGGCACAATCATGTCTATAGACATTGAGGCAGTTCAAGTTTCCAACAAACGCATTGTGGTCATAGGCCTGGACACGCAAGGACGCGAGTGGAGAAGTGTGCTATGCATAGAGCCAAACATAATGCTAAAAGATATTACTGATGAAGAATTGTTTACTGACTACGAAGGGGATGGAGAAATAATAATGGAAATAAGCATACCATGTGACATTATGATTCAATACAGAGAAATACACAACCCACTCATGGCTAACATAAAGGCCCCACTGACAACATTTGAAGAAGACATGGCCAGGGTAGCACCTGAAATTTGGACCACGGGACCACACGATGTAGGATTGTTGCATGAGGTAACTCCCATAAAAATAAAACTGAAACCAGGTGCCCTCCCACCCAGAGTGAAACAATACCCAATATCCAAAGAAGTAGAGGAAGGTATTAGAGAAACAGTGAATGCACTCCTAAGCCAAGGGATCTTAGTACCAGCGATTTTTCCATTTAAGAAAGCAAAAGCAGGGGCAGAGAATGGTCCAGGACCTCCACCCACTCAATGACGTCATCCAAAAAGAGTTCCCTTTAGTGCCTAACCCGTCATCAATATTGTGCAGTATACCAAAAGAAGCAACTTGCTTCACTGTCATTGATCTGAAAAATTCCTTTTTCTCTGTGCCACTCGCACCAGAGTCACAGTACCTTACAGCTTTTACATTAGGAAACAACAGATATGAACTTTGCAGACTCCAACAGGGGTATTGCGAGAGCCCAAGCATTTTTAACAGAGTACTATGAGAAGACATTGGCAACATAGATGTAGGGAGCACCATTATACAGTACGTGAACGATTTACTCCTCTGCAGCAAAACAGAAGAAGAGTATAGAGAAGACTCGATAACACTGCTTAACGTATTGGCTGCCAAGGGATACAAGGTGGACAAAGGAAAGTTACAATACTGCCTTGCTGACGTTGTGTATCTTGGCCAGCAAATATCTAAAGATGGAAAAAGAATATTACCAGACAGAGCAGCAGCCATTCGACACATTATCATACCAAAAACAGTGAAGGACATGCAGAAATTTCTTGGCATATGTAACTATTGCCCGAGCATGGATCCTCGATTACGCAGCGTACGCCCGGCCAATTCTACAAGCACTAAAAGAAGCATAAAAGAACAGAGCCCCAATAAAATGGACACAGGAGACAATTGCTCAATTCTCTCGATTAAAAGACCTTATTTCAGACGCCCCAGTACTTGCAAATCCAGATTATGAAAGGGAATTTTTCCTGTTTTCACACAGCAATGGAACATTGATGACAGCAGTATTGACACAAAAGACATCGCTAGGCCACAAACCATTAGCGTACTACAGTGGAATATTAGACCCAGTAATGCAGGGACATTTCGCTTGCGAGCAGGCCCTCGCTGCAGCGGCCTTCGCCATTGAGAAAAGTGCCACGATCGTAATGGGATGTTCAGTGACCCTATATGCGGAGCATTCATTATTTGCTATCTTGGAAAGATCAAAATCTACCCTCACAACACAGAGAGCCTCTGCTTATGAAATAATAATATCAAGTCCAAATGTACATGTGGACAGATGCAAAACAGTGAACCCAGCTACCTTTATTACAGAGCCATGCACAACTGAGGATTTACAGGAACACGATTGTAGCACATACGAGGGAGAGGGCGATGACAATCCCAAAGCAAGTGAAAACGCCCTTACAGAAGGTGAAATGTATTTATTTCATAGACGGGTCAGCAACCATAAATTCAGAGACAGGAGAGAAACATGTGGGATTGGCAGTAGTGCGCATGGAAGAAGACACATATGAAGTGATTGTGCAAAAACGCCTCCCCTCACATTACTCTGCACAAGCAGCCGAACTACCTGCGCTAATCAGCGCGTTACACACAGCCAAAGGTTGTGCCGTGACCATATATTCAGATTCAGCTTATGTTACCACCACAGTTCACTCAGGGCTATCACGTTGGCAAAGGAGAGGGTTCAGAAGAGCAGACGAGTCCCCTGTACAACATGCCACGTTGCTAAATGAACTGATAGAAGCTTTAGCAGAACCATCGGTAGTAGCGGTGGTCAAATGCCAAGCCCATACCCATAACACAGACGCCGTCTCATTGGGGAACGCGGCAGCCGACGCAGCAGCGAATGAAGCCTCGTACTTCAGTAAGACACCAACATACGAGTACATTGTAAAAACAACCACAGCAGAACAACCAACAGATGCATACAATAACACGCCCATAGCACAATTGATAGAACTCCAGAGAAGGGCCCCACTGGAAGAGCAGGAGTTGTGGGGCAAACGAGGGTGTAAGCAATCAGCCACAGATCTCATTTGGAGACAGGAAACGACAGGAAAGGTAGTGATGCCCGTAGAATTATTAGAAGTAGCATTCCAACCACTGCATTTTCCAGCTCACGTTGCAAAACAACACATTGCCTCAGATATTCAAGAGGATTGGTTTGTTCCTAATCTACATGAATACTTGACTAAATTTGTGATTGAATGTACTACATGCCAAACTTACAATTCAGGAATGACATTGCGAACTCTGCGTGGCACTTTGCCACGCCCTACAGGTCCATTTAGAGAACTACATATCGATTATGCCGATATGGGAGAAAGATGTAACGGAGCAAGATACTTGATTGTGGTGGTATGTCCTTTTTCACGTTGGTTGGAAGCGGGCCCCTGTCCCCATCCTGATTCAAAATGTGCTGCCAAGTTTCTTATGTGAGAAGTATTCTCACGGTGGGGAATCTGTGACGTGATACGTTCAGACAACGGCACGCACTTTTTAAATGACCTCTTCAAAGAAGTAACCTCCCTTCTGGGGGTGAAACACAAACTATGTTCGATTTATCATCCAATGGCCAATGGAGTTGTGGAGAGGATCAACGGGCTGCTCAAAAGCAATTTATCGAAATTATACAGCACGTTGAAAAAGAATTGGTTATATTGTCTGCCCCTAGCACTGTTCCAACTCAGAAACCAACCATGCAAGGACCATCATTTAAGCCTGCACGAAATCGTGACGGGAAGGAGAATGCACACACCGCCCTCCCCTGTTAGGAGAGCGTCTGATGCGCACAGGGCTGCCACAGTGCTGGGAGAAGAATTTAAGGAATACCTAACACAGCTAATGTGCACAGTACGCAGCATAGCAAAACAAATTGTTTCACCATTTACTGAAGATGTAGCAACAGACACCTCCATGCCGACAGCAGACAGCCCAGAGGGGCCTTTAATGCCAGGGGAGCAAATTCTCATTAGAAACTTCGTAAGGAGGTGGAACTCACCAAGATTTCATGGTCCATACACAGTGGTATACAGCACCCCAACTGCAGTAAAGGTCACAGGGTTAAAATACTGGCTACACCTCTTAGACGTAAGAAGGGCACACAGTGTTACACATCCCCAAAATGAAACCGACTGTGTGGATGCCATCACTGGCACAGGTTGATATGATGAAAATTGCAAGTTAGACAGGCAAAGTATAGGGGAAAAGCAAAGGTTTTACATATTTTGTCTCTCTCTCTCTCTCTCTTTCTTTTCTTTTCTTTTCACATAAGTCGTGTTGTTTTTTCTATTTTTTCCTCATTTATTCCATGATGAAATTAAAAGGAATTATTAAATGCCTAACTGAGTAAAGAAATGCAAGAGAATGAACAAATGCAATTATGTTTCTTTTCATGTGACTCAACAAATTTGTCTCGCCCACATAGGTTCAACATGAGCCAATGCGACGAAATGGCTGAGCAAGCTGAAATGTTAGATAGAAATAGGGATGCCACTAGGGCCAGTAGATTAAATAATTTGGAATGTGTTATAAAATATGCTGCCATACTATTTGCAATAATGATGTTTCATTTTATTTGGTATGATGTTGTTTTATATGTGGCAAATGAAATGAACAAATGGGGAAGCGAAATTGATATGACAAAACCAGGGTCTAAATTGATATGGACTGAAGCAACTACTTTGAAGGACATTTATAACATTGAATTGAATGATAAAAATATAACAGGGCCCCTTGTACAATTGCACATAAACAAAACTGCTATTCCAATGTTGAATAATACTGGAACCAAGGAAATAGAGCCTGGATGGAATGTAAATGATGATTACTATTGGTTAACTGATTCCAGAAATACAAGCATGCGCACACACACTGCACCAGAAACCACCACTGAATATACACATGTCACAATAAACAACATAGATGAAGCATGGTCTAGAATATTCTCGCTGCAATATTCACTAGTTGGTACCCAATTAAAAAACAGAAGGAGGAGAAAAAGGGGGGTGGGAAAAAACAGATACGATATTTATCATAATTTGGGGTTAGATGAAATAGAGGACCCCCGACACCCTGACCAATCCAACAAATGGATTCAGACATGAGCACTGCAGCAAAGCAAGCAAGTAAAGAAAGTTGTTACATTTGCTCACTTATTCCCCATGCAACTGGAACCCCAAAAATGTTAATTCCACAGGAGGTACCCTTGTCTGAGGCCCAATGTTTGATTCATCTGATGCTGTGTAGAATAAAAAAGACATTTCAAGCACACACAGTCACTATGGAAAAATTGGAAAACGAACAAACTTGCACCAGCAGACGACAAGGAGTAATTTGCCTCCAAGAGCCATTTTTCGTTATAAAAGGCACAAGATATGCAGATGACAAGTGGCATGATGAAACGATTGAATGCAAAGCTAAGGGGCATCGAGGGCTTCCAGATGAAACATACGAATGGGCAAAAGAAACGTGCATCCCCATCTGGACACAGCATATCACCAAGCTGACATGGGTCACACCCCTGGAGAGACCCATAAAGATTCAAAAGGAAATACCGCACAAACTTTGCTTCCATGGAGAAGGGAAGGTTAACATGGGAACGGTGCGGCAGTGCAATAAGACTTTAATAATGCCAGTCATGAAAAAAGGCACTGCTGCATTAATGGACATATACTGGATCTGTGGCAAAAGAGCTCACCTTCATCTCCCAGCATCCTGGAGGGGCACTTGTGCCCTAGCAACACTTCACTCGGACCTAATGGTGATACCAGAGAGCCACGTCCAGTTTACAGCAAGGCCTTCGGCTGACACATCGACAGCAGGCCAATCGACTGACACATCGGCAGCAGGGCAATCGGCTGAACCATCGACAGCGCCCGATGAGACAATCACAGAGCTCCCAGCATACGAACTATTGTCAGAAGAAACTTTGAAAACCAAGTTGTCACACAGCAAAAGATCCAATTATATTTCGTCCAAATCGTCAGAACTAATTGCTAAAATCCCACAACAGTATAAGCTTTTCGCATCTGCAGAAGCATTCTTTGCATCGTTCCTAGCACCAGGAGTTCAAGCAAGGGCAAATGTGAAATGGCTGCAGATAACACAGTGGGAGCTCATCCAGCTGGCCAACGACAATGAAGAAGGATTCAACATCATAAAAATAGAGCTCCGTGCACTGCGCCTGATGACGATGCAAAACAGATATGTCTTAGATCTTATCACAGCGATGGACGGTGGTGTTTGCAAAAAAATTGGGGGGGGCGTGTTACACGTTCGTACCAACTTCCTATGCAGATAACGGGACACTGTCACATGTGATAACAGCAGTGCATAATTTAGAAGAAAGAATGAGAGCAGAAGGTGGAATAGATAACAACACGTGGTTCGACGACCTGTTCAGCTGGATACCATCGTGGGTGAACATCGCAGCAAAGATACTCATTCCCATCATAGTCTTTCTTCTTTTGATACATTCTGTGCGTGCCAACTGGGACCTAGATGCTGTGAAAATAATATGCCTTATTCAGCAATGATGATGGTAACAGTGGGCCGACAGACAACGGTGGCTACCATGATAGATGCCCAGGTACAAACCGGAGAATACACCACACCACAATATAGGATGACTGCCATCTATAGACAGTATGGGGATGTGGTTGATAATCTACATTACACTACCATTAGAGAACCAAAAAACGTGCTGTGGTATAATGAGGTATGGATAGATTTAGATGGGGATGGTGGGATATACTTAATGGTCACCCCCGAAGAATATGCAAGAAGGGGTAACAGCTTAAGAAGTGTGTGTAAAGCATGGATGCCAATAAAGGGTACACCTGCTTGGGACGAGGCTGTGACTGAAGCTGAGCGCTACCGAAGGGAGAACGGAAAGAACGAGATAAAGTAGTTTGTTACTTTAGATGTAACGAAAGTGGGAAATGTATGGGAGCGAGGGGTCCTCAGGCCCCCTCGCGTCGTACGCTCCTCAGTACAAGGCTTGGACCGCGTACTTCCGGTAGTGGTATTGCCCCTTGCCCTTATGTAAAGTTAACCACGGTTGACTGCTGCATAGATGGGACTACTGAGCAGGACACGGGGCATCCATTTTTTGTGCCCCCTTTCGACTCCATCTTGGGCAAACAGGCCTCACTGCGATAGTACAGCAATGCTCAGCTCCCCTTTCCACCGCAGCAGCCAAGGACAGACACACACACACACACAAGGTGCGCAGGCAGCTGGCTGGCCCCCACCCTTGCACTCCCCCTGCGAAGGAAAAGCTCTGCGCTTCCATTCTCACGCTGAAGCTGGAGAAAAGTTGCAACTATCAATGTGCTACAGTTTTCTTCCTCTGAGATCACTGTTTGCCTAAAAACCGGCATGTGAACCAAGATGAGCTAAGCAATTTCTGCTCGATTCGTTCTCATAAACGTGCAAGCCACTCACCCCCATTAAAACAATGTATTGCCATTCTGACCCTGCACCCCCTGTAAGGTATTTCTTTCAAGTGCCACACCCTCGCCTGTGCTGCGAAACCCACCCAATACACCCACTACTAACCTCAAGCATTTTGACTATTATATATGCCTATAACCTAGAAAGAGATGCGAATATAGCCTGATTCTTTTACATGCACAATAAAGGTCAAGGCCTTCAATTAAAGCCACGAATGACCCAATTGTACTGACAATAATCATTGTGTGTAACTCATGTAGAAATGTGACAAGTAGCATAAAATGTTTTAAATAATTTGTCATTTAATATGAAACAATACTAGCTTAGGTAGTGACCACAGTGACCGGACCCTGACCTGCATGGAGCACAAGATGTTTGACGTCCGTCAGCTACTCAGCCAACCAGGAGGAAGAGATGCTACCCACACCTACAGCACCATACCGTCTGGCTAATCGGGTCCATTTAGTATTTTTTGTTAGAGTTACTTTAACTAATATAAATGTTGGCACTGATGTAAATGTGTTTGAGAGTTTTTTGGGTTATTACCTAGCTGGAGAAATAAACCATCCTTTGAACTCTTGCAGCCGGGTCTCAGTGCCTCTTTCCCCGACAAGGGGTGTTGTCTGCTATTTCATTTTTTCTCTCACAAGTAGTAAGACGGGGAAAGGCACCTACACCTCCAACTCACCCCTCATGAATTTGTGACAGGGCATCACGTGAGAACGCCCCTCATGCCTCCATCTAGAGTAAGTAGTGATGCTCAGAGTGTATCGAAGACACTAGGTGATGAGATGCACGATTATTTGACATGTATGACTGCCAGTGTTTCTTTCATTTCAGAGTAAATCAAACATCGGAGGGAGGGGTCAAGGTACATGGAAGAGGACAATCCAGCGACCAATCCAAGTGAACTATTGCCACCGCCAAAATTATATGTTGGTGACTTGTTTCTCATTAAGAATTTTACTAGAAGGTGGCACAAACCTAGGTTAAAGCCCCCTTTGTTGTTGAGGAAGGAAGTCTCCCCTTCTGCGGTTAAGGTATTGGGAAGACGAGCTTGGCTGCATCTGGGTGATGTGAAAGTTTATATAGGCAAGACCCTCCCTCCAGTGGTTGCTGACCCAGAAGCAGGACAAGAAGAAGAATTTCTGCATGTGCAGACTCGATCGATGAAAAAGAAGAAGGATGATAAAGCAGCAAGTGGTTAGCACATATTTCTTTTGGACTGGAATTCAACGGACACTACTTATATATTTCAGCAGGAAGTGCAACGACTTGCAGAGAAATTCCAGAGGCTGAAATTAACTTTTATAAATTCTTTGAAGAAATAAATATTGCATCAGTATTATGCCTAAACGTCAGTTCCAGATTATAAATTGGAATAGAGATCAATATCCAGATTTGTTCCGTGGACAATGTCTGTTTTAAGTGATAAAATACATGATACTTGTTGACAGTAACACAAACAGTCTTGTGGTTGCTATTTTTGTGTTCGTTCTCAAATTCTACCCTGCCCTTGTTAGGAGAGCTGTTAACATTCACACTTTTTGCATGATCCCAAGAGTGGTCCAGTGATAAGGAGACTCTTAACGGCGATAATTGAACAGATTTTGCAATTACAGATGCAAAATTGAATACTTGAAGTAAAAATGACTTGAGAAGAAGATATTGTGATTATAGAAAGAGCATGTGTTCAACGAGAATTAGGATGGCACACTAAATGTTTCTCCAGACTCCATTGCCTGATATATATATGTCTATGTTTTCTTTTTATCTTACATTTCTTAAAATCTATTTTCCTGCTGATCAAATTTAAAAAAGATTATCTATGATACTTCCAAGTGCAGGTGCAAATATTGATAATTTCGTTATTCTCTATGAGCATGTTAAGCGACATAAGAGAGATGCAGGAGAAGATAATCAGGGGATGAATACCTACCTTGATAATGCAGCTCACCAGGAGAATTAGATGTTATTAGCACATGAAACAAGTGGGGGGTAGAGCATCTGATGGCAATTGCTATGTCTGCTCTCTCATCTCCTATGCCATGAATAAGTTCAAAACCTTAATTTCAAAAGAGATGCCAGCACAAGATGCAAAATGCCTCAGTCATCTAGCATCATGAACTACCAGAGGACAGTTCCAAGGGAGTTGGGCAACATTGCGATGGAGATAAAAACAGTTGTTCCCATACCAGGATGATTATATCAAGACAACACAAATGGAGAAAGAACCTGGATGGACAGACATGATTCTTGTGTATCCTGCTGCAGGCCAGGATGAGGTGGTTGTTGAAGAAATGAATAGAATGAACTGTTCTGACATGACAGAGAAGACTGGAATGTCTGGATGCTTGGAACGGTCACAGCTGCTAATCTATGGGCGAGTGCATTCCAGTAAAGCATGGGAATATGAGATGATGTCAAGTGCAGCTCATCTACTAAGAAAGGAAACACTACAAGGAGTACAGAAAGTGAATTATGAGTGCTTGAAATCGTCGTCTAAGTACTCTAAACTGCTGACAGGGGTGGACGATGAAGCTGGGCCAGTATCTGTAGTCCCATTAATTAATGCAACCATATGCTTTCAAAGCAAAGGACACAATTATGTCAGACACAATAAGGGGTGTATAAACACCATTGACGTTCCAGGAATGAGCAGAGGGATGGCAGTCATAATGCATTGGTATTTGTTGGGCCTGAGGATCTAGAGCGTATATGAAATTACCCAGGAATTGGGGCGGGGTGTGCTCTCTGGAACCCATCCATGTTCCAGCATTTGTGAACCCACAAAGTGACCTGAAGATTGAAGAATTTACAAAAGTAGATGATTACATGAGAAGAAGAAGTTCAGTAGGACTCCGGCGAAGGAAGAAATTGAATTATTTCTCAGCAAAATCAAAAGCAGCTTTTGATGATATTCCCGATGAACACAAATTGTTCAGTAAAACTGCAGTGTCGTTAACATTTATGTTCATGCCTGGAATTCAGACTTCTGTAAATGCCAGATGGTTACAAATCACCAGATGGGAGCTGCTGCAAACAATCAATGTCACTATAAAGGGATTTAATGTGATAAAAGAAGAATTGAGGACCATAAGGCTGATGACCCCCCCGGAACATGTATGTCCTAGACATGATCACAGCCATGGAAGGAGGTGTTTGTGCCAAGATCGGGCCATCATGTTGCACATTTCTACCATCCCATGACAGAGAGAATGGGATATTGACAGAGGCCATAACAATGTTAACAGATTTTCATATAAAAATGGTGGATGAAACATCAGCCATTGAAGATGAAAGTCAGTTTGCATTCCAGTTCTCGTGGATTCCTTATTGGTCGGCAAACTTATTCATGTTCGATGGAGCTATTTTGGTGCTAATAATATTTGGATTCTGTATGATGAAGATAATTATTGGACAATGTAAGAAAACTGCCAAAAAAGCAGTTGGAATGAACATCTTGATTGATGCGAAGGATGAACCAGAAGCAAGGAGCTTACTGATGATGCCATGAGAGATTACATAAAGGCCAGCATTGTAGCACCTAAGGGAACAAAGTTTTGGTACCCAAAGGATCATAAGAAGTACGTGGGATGATGGGTCTACTGTGCCCCGAATGGAAAGTGTAATTACATGACCTGGAGTGTGGATGAATACATTAGAACAGGGGGCATCCTGAGCGGGGTGACAAGGATATGGACAAAGAAGAGACATTTATTCAAGAAAAATGCAAAGAAGCAGACAAACTTGAGGAGGTTGTCAAGGACTCAACCAGAGGGGGGGAATGTAGAGGAGCAGCTGTGTACATCTGCAGGTGATCCTGCCCCCCCTAATTCCCCTGTATCAGAGACATGAGATCGTGCCATGCCTGACACCAGCCATAATACTAATACTGCAGCTAGTGTTTGAAAGAAGATACCCTTTGAGACAGCCCTACTGAATGTATCCTCGACTTGAGGATAACCTACATGAGGAAAACCCTGAAGGAGTATAAAAGGAAGCTAAACGGGTGAATTGATGACGTCATAAAGAAGTGTGCACAATGTCTCAAAATAAAGAAGTATGAGAAAGTATGAGTCCTAACTGACAGACCATGACTCAAGAGGTCGAATGAACTATAGATGTAGACAAAAAGAAAACTACAGATTAAATAAGATGTTGCAGAAATCAGAAGTTCAACGCTTGTACAGATCCTGAAACGCAGGGTAGATTAAGTCATCATAGAGGCCGACTATAATAGTAAATAAAATGCAGGCAAAGCCACCATTGTACAGATCTGGACATTAGTATGATGAAACAAGTAAGCCAGAAAACTATGAAGGGAGACGGAATGTTGTGTCGCAGGAGAATAGCAGACCCATGGAGCTGCGTGACAAGGCTGTCTGGCCCAATGTCAAGACTGAAGAAACCAAGGTCAGTTATCTATTCTAAAATGGAGCGAGCATGCAGAAGATGAATCCCCTCTTGTTAAGGTGCAAAAAAGAACACCAAGGATGCCAAGTTTTAATTCATTTAGAGCATTTAAAACCTACAAAACGGACCAGATCATGGTCTCTAGTCCCATGAACCAAGGATGGAAATAGAGTTTGAACTTGGAGTCCCAGACATGATAGCGAGAGCCCTCATTCCCGAAGATGAGAATACTCTACAAGGCCAAGTTCAAAAACAATTGTATGGCAGAAGGTATGGGTGATGAGAGATGCAGGGCTAATTGGGTGGTGAGGTAGTATGATGTCCTATCTCCCTGCACCTTGGTCTGGCTTACTTGCTGCTTCGCTGATGCAGGAGAGTGGAATTGTGCCCCCGCAACCCTTTTTTTGCCCAAAATTTGTTAAACTAAGTGTCCCCAGGCCCTGCGTCCCCCCCGCGGCCCCATTTTTGCCTAAATTCGTATAACTAAGTGTCCCCACACCCACGTCCCCCTGCGACCCCATTTTGCCCAATATTGGTTGAATTAAATACCCCCAGGCACAGCGTGCTGTGTGAATCTCCCTGGCTCCTCTTCCTGGTCAGCGCTCCCGCCTCCCATCCCTCCCCCACCCCTGATTGGCTGTGCTTCCCAGCGCACCAAGTCCAACAACCCGCTCGTCCCCACCCGCTTCCCTTTACTTCGCTGATGCAGATGAGTGGAGTTGTGCCCGGTGACCCTTTCTTTGCCCAAAATTTGTAAAACTAAGTGCTCCTAGGTCCCGAGTCCCCCCGCGACCCCATTTTGCCTAAATTTGTTGAAAAAGTGCCCCCATGTTCCGCGTCCCCCCGTGACCCCATTTTTGCCTAAATTTGTAAAACTAAGTGTCCCCAGACCGTGCATCCCCCCGCAAACCACATTGTGCACAATATTGGTTGAATTAAATACCCGCAGGCCCCGCATGCTGTGTCCATCTCCCCAGCTCCCCTTCCTGGTCAGTGTTCCCACCTCGAACCCTGATTGGCTGTGCTTCCCGCCGCACCACGTCCAATGACCCGCTCGTCCCCACTCAGTGATGTGAAAGTTTATATAGGCAAGACCCTCCCTCCAGTGGTTCCTGATCCAGAAGCAGGACAAGAAGAAGAATTTCTGCATGTGCAGACTCAATCGATGAAAAAGAAGAAGGATGATAAAGCAGCAAGTGGTTAGCACATATTTCTTTTGGACTGGAATTCAACGGACACTACTTATATATTTTAGCAGGAAGTGCAAAGACTTGCAGAGAAATTCCAGAGGCTGAAATTAACTTTTATAAATTCTTTGAAGAAATAAATATTGCATCAGTATTATGCTTAAACGTCAGTTCCAGATTATAAATTGGAATAGAGATCAATATCCAGATTAATTTTGTGGACAATATCTGTTTTAAGTGATAAAATACATGATACTTGTTGACAGTAACACAAACAGTCTTGTGGTTGCTATTTTTGTGTTCAGACTCAAATTCTACCCTGCCCTTGTTAGGAGAGCTGTTAACATTCACACCTTTTTGTATGATCCCAAGAGTGGTCCAGTGATAAGGAGACTCTTTATGGCGATAATTGAACAGATTTTGCAATTACAGATGCAAAAATGAATACTTGAAGTAAAAATGACTCGAGAAGAAGATATTGTGATTATAGAAAGAGCACGTGTTCAACAAGAATTAGGATGGCACATAAATGTTTCTCCAGACTCCATTGCCTGATAGATATATGTCTATGTTTTCTTTTTATCTTACATTTCTTAAAATCTATTTTCCTGCTGATCGAATTTAAAAAAGATTGTCTATGATACTTCCAAGTGCAGGTGCAAATATTGATAATTTCGTTATTCTCTATGAGCATGTTAAGCGACATAAGAGAGATGCAGGAGAAGATAATCAGGGGATAAATACCTACCTTGATAATGCAGCTCACCAGGAGAATTAGATGTTATTAGCACATGAAACAAGTGGGGGATAGAGCATCTGATGGGAATTGCTATGTCTGCTCTCTCATCTCCTATGCCATGAATAAGTTCAAAACCTTAATTTCAAAAGAGATGCCAGCACAAGATGCAAAATGCCTCAGTCATCTAGCAGCATGAACTACCAGAGGACAGTTCCAAGGGAGTTGGGCAACATTGCGATGGAGATAAAAACAGTTGTTCCCATACCAGGATGATTATATCAAGACAACACAAATGGAGAAAGAACCTGGATGGACAGACATGATTCTTGTGTATCCTGCTGCAGGCCAGGATGAGGTGGTTGTTGAAGAAATGAATAGAATGAACTGTTCTGACATGACAGAGAAGACTGGAATGTCTGGATGCTTGGAACGGTCACAGCTGCTGATCTATGGGCGAGTGCATTCCAATAAAGCATGGGAATATGAGATGATGTCAAGTGCAGCTCATCTACTAAGAAAGGAAACACTACAAGGAGTACAGAAAGTGAATTATGAGTGCTTGAAATCGTCGTCTAAGTACTCTAAACTGCTGACATGGGTGGACGATGAAGCTGGGCCAGTATCTGTAGTCCCATTAATTAATGCAACCATATGCTTTCAAAGCAAAGGACATAATTATGTCAGACACAATAAGGGGTGTATAAACACCATTGACGTTTCAGGAATGAGCAGGGGGATTGCAGTCATAATGCATTGGTATTTGTTGGGCCTGAGGATCTAGAGCGTATATGAAATTACCCAGGAATTGGGGCGGAGTGTGCTCTCTGGAACACATCCATGTTCCAGCATTTGTGAACCCACAAAGTGACCTGAAGATTGAAGAATTTCCAAAAGTAGATGATTACATGAGAAGAAGAACGTCAGTAGAACTCCGGCGAAGGAAGAAATTGAATTATTTCTCAGCAAAATCAAAAGCAGCTTTTGATGATATTCCTGATGAACACAAATTGTTCAGTAAAACTGCAGTGTTGTTAACATTTATGTTCATGCCTGGAATTCATACTTCTGTAAATGCCAGATGGTTACAAATCACCAGATGGGAGCTGCTGCAAACAATCAATGTTACTATAAAGGGATTTAATGTGATAAAAGAAGAATTGAGGGCCATAGGGCTGATGACCCCCCCAGAACAGGTATGTCCTAGACATGATCACAGCCATGCAAGGAGGTGTTTGTGCCAAGATCGGGCCATCATGTTGCACATTCCTACCATCCCATGACAGAGAGAATGGGATATTGACAGAGGCCACATCAATGTTAACAGATTTTCATATAAAAATGGTGGATGAAACATCAGCCATTGAAGATGAAAGTCGGTTTGCATTCCAGTTCTCGTGGATTCCTTATTGGTCGGCAAACTTATTCAAGTTTGATGGAGCTATTTTGGTGCTAATAATATTTGGATTCTGTATGATGAAGATAATTATTGGACAATGTAAGAAAACTGCCAAAAAAGCAGTTGGAATGAAGATCTTGATTGATGCCAAGGATGAACCAGAAGCAAGGAGCTTACTGATGACGCCATGAGAGATTACATAAAGGCCAGCATTGTAGCACCTAAGGGAACAAAGTTTTGGTACCCAAAGGATCATAAGAAGTACGTGGGATGATGGGTCTACTGTACCCCAAATGGACAGTATAATTACATGACCTGGAGTGTGGATGAATACATTAGAACAGGGGGCACCCTGAGGGGGGTGACAAGGATATGGACTAAGAAGAGACATTTATTCAAGAAAAAATGCAAAGAAGCAGACAAACTTGAGGAGGTTGTCAAGGACTCAACCAGAGGGGGGAATGTAGAGGAGCAGCTGTGTACATCTGCAGGTAATCCTGCCCCCCTACTTCCCCTGTATCAGAGACATGAGATCGTGCCATGCCTGACACCAGCCATAATACTAATACTGCAGCTAGTGTTTGAAAGAAGATACCCTTTGAGACAGCCCTACTGAATGTATGATATGATATGATATGAAATGGTATTTGTAACGCGCCTATACACAGGTGTTTCAAGGCACGACGAGGCAGGGAGGGAGGGAAAACAAGGGGAAGACAGACAAACGATCCTACTAGGCCAAGTGTCATTCAGATCGCGCAAGTGCAGAGGTAGGGGGAAAAGGAGAAAGTGCAGGGGGAGGAGGTGGGGGGAAGTGCAGTACAAGGTAAGTAGTGTAATAAAATAATAAATAATAAATAATATATAAAAAGGGCCAGCTGGTGGCAAGTGCGAGGTAAGTGCAGAGCAAGTGCTGGGAAGTGCAGGGAAGGGGGCTGTAGGGATACAGTGACAGTCCCACAGTGCAGGGGGAGCCAGGGAGGCAGTGCAAGTGGAGAGTGGCTGGGTCCTGGACCGAGGTCGCTGAGAGTGGCAGAGATGCAAGTTTAGTGCAGAATTCAGTGGGGAGTTAAGCAGGTTTAGCAGGGGAGAGGGAGAGAGAAGGCAGAAGCGAAGGGGAAGGTTTTGAGGTGCTTCCGGAACCGGAGATGGTTCTCCTCAAGTTTCAGGGAGGCAGGAAGGCTGTTCCAGAGGGAGGCCCCTGCTGCGGAGAGAGATCTACCCCCAGCTCGTTGCTTAGAGAAGCGGCTGACCATGAGGGAGTTGGAGACGGATGAGCGAAGGGCTCGTGAAGGAAGATATTTAGGAAGAGAGAGTTGAAGGTATTTAGGCCCCAGGCCCCAGAAGGCCTTGTGGACAATGCAGAGGGTTTTGAACTTAATCCTCGCAGCCACTGGGAGCCAGTGAAGAGATTTCAGTCCTGGAGAGATACGGTCCCTGGGCTTGAGGCCAAGGACAAGTCTCGCAGTTCTGTTCTGGATAAGTTGCAGAGGGCGGAGAGTGGAGGCAGGCAGATTAAGATAGAGGCTGTTGCAGTAGTCCAGCCTTGAGAGAACCAGGGCTCGGGAGACAGTGAGCTTCTGGGGGAAGGAGAGGAAGGGAAGAATACCTCTGAGGAGGTGCAGCTGGTAGTGTGACTTCTTAGAGACGTCAGATATATGAGGAGAGAAGGAGAGTGTGGAGTCGAAGATGACCCCGAGGTTTTTAGCCTTGCAGGTAGGGGCAGGAAGGGGGCCAAGGGAGGCTATATCCTCGACTTGAGGATAACCTACATGAGGAAAACCCTGAAGGAGTATAAAAGGAAGCTAAACGGGTGAATTGATGACGTCATAAAGAAGTGTGCACAATGTCTCAAAATAAAGAAGTATGAGAAAGTATGAGTCCTAACTGACAGACCATGACTCAAGAGGTCGAATGAACTATAGATGTAGACAAAAAGAAAACTACAGAGTAAATAAGATGTTGCAGAAAACAGAAGTTCAACGCTTGTACAGATCCTGAAACGCAGGGTAAATTAAGTCATCATAGAGGCCGGCTATAATAGTAAATAAAATGCAGGCAAAGCCACCATTGTACAGATCTGGACATTAGTATGATGAAACAAGTAATCCAGAAAACCATGAAGGGAGACGGAATGTTGTGTCGCAGGAGAATAGCAGACCCATGGAGCTGCGTGACAAGGCTGTCTGGCCCAATGTCAAGACTGAAGAAACCAAGGTCAGTTATCTATTCTAAAATGGAGCGAGCATGCAGAAGATGAATCCCCTCTTGTTAATGTGCAAAAAAGAACACCAAGGATGGCAAGTTTTAATTCATTTAGAGCTTTTAAAACCTACAAAACGGACCAGATCAGGGTCTCTAGTCCCATGAAACAAGGATGGAAATAGAGTTTGAACTTGGAGTCCCAGACATGATAGCGAGAGCCCTCATTCCCAAAAATTAGAATACTCTACAAGGCCAAGTACAAAAACAATTGTATGGCAGAAGGTATGGGTGATGAGAGATGCAGGACTAATTGGGTGGTGAGGTAGTATCATGTCCTATCTCCTTGCCCCTTGGTCTGGCTTACTTGCTGCTTCGCTGATGCAGGAGAGTGGAATTGTGCCCCCGCAACCCTTTTTTTGCCCAAAATTTGTTAAACTAAGTGTCCCCAGGCTCTGCGTCCCCCCGCGTCCCATTTTTGCCTAAATTTGTATAACTAAGTGTCCCCACACCCGCATCCCCTGCGACCCCATTTTGCCCAATATTGGTTGAATTAAATACCCCCAGGCACAGCGTGCTGTGTGCATCTCCCTGGCTCCTCTTCCTGGTCAGCGCTTCCGCCTCCCATCCCGCCCCCACCCCTGATTGGCTGTGCTTCCCGGCGCACCAAGTCCAACAACCCGCTCGTCCCCACCCGCTTCCCTTTACTTCGCTGATGCAGATGAGTGGAGTTGTGCCTGGTGACCCTTTCTTTGCCCAAAATTTGTAAAACTAAGTGCTGCCAGGTCCCGAGTCCCCCCGTGACCCCATTTTGTCTAAATTTGTTGAAAAAGTGCCCCCATGCTCCGCGTCCCCCCGTGAGCCAATTTTTGCCTAAATCTGTAAAACTTAGTGTCCCCAGACTGTGCATCCCCCCGCAAACCACATTGTACCCAATATTGGTTGAATTAAATACCCCCAGGCCCCGCGTGCTGTGTCCATCTCCCCAGCTCCCCTTCCTGGTCAGTGTTCCCACCTCCAACCCTGATTGGCTGTGCTTCCCGGCGCACCACGTCCAATGACCCGCTCGTCCCCACCCGCTTCACTTTACTTTGCTGATGCAGGTGAGTGGAGTTGTGCCCCTCGCGATCCTTTCTTTGCCCAAAATGTGTAAAACTAAGTGCCCCCAGCCCCCGCGTTCCCCCGTGACCCCATTTTGCATATATTTGTTGAAAGAAAAGTGACCCCATGCCCCCTCTTACCCCCGCAACCCCATTTTTGCCTACATTTGTAAAACTAAGTGTCCCCAGACCCCGCGTTACCCGTGACCTCCTTTTGCCCAATATTGGTTGAATTAAATACCCCTGGCCGAACGTGCTGTGTGCATCTCCCTGGCTCCCCTTCCTGGTCAGCGCTCCTGCCTCCCGTCCTGCCCCCACCCCTGATTGGCTGTGCGTCACAGTGCATCAAGTCCAACGACCCGCTCGTCCCCACCCACTTCCCTTTACTTCGCTGATGCAGGTGAGTGGAGTTGTGCCCCATGACCCTTTCTTTGCCCAAAATGTGTACAACAAAGTGCCCCCAGACCCCGTGTACCTCCACAACCCCATTTTGCCTAAATTTGTTGAAAAATGTGCCCCCATGGCCCACGTCCCCCCGCGACCCCATTTTGCCCAATATTGGTTGAATTAAATACCCCTGGCCGAACGTGCTGTGTGCATCTCCCTGGCTCCCCTTCCTGGTCAGCGCTCCTGCCTCCCGTCCTGCCCCCACCCCTGATTGGCTGTGCGTCCCAGTGCATCAAGTCCAACGACCCGCTCGTCCCCACCCGCTTCCCTGTACTTCGCTGATGCAGGTGAGTGGAGTTGTGCCCCATGACCCTTTCTTTGCCCAAAATGTGTACAGCAAAGTGCCCCCAGTCCCCGCGTACCTCCGCAACCCCATTTTGCCTAAATTTGTTGAAAAATGTGCCCCCATGGCCCACGTCCCCCCGCGACCCCATTTTGCCCAATATTGGTTGAATTAAATACCACCAGTTCTCACGTGCTGTGTGCATCTCCCCATCTCCCATTCTTGGTCAGTGCTCCCGCCTCTCATCCTGCCCTCACGCTCTGATTGGCTTACTCATCTGGTCATAATTGGCCCACCCAGGGCAGCTCTCTGACCGGCAGAGGGACACTCCAACACAGGCGGATCCAGAAAGTGTCTGCAGGTGTCCGCAGGGGAAGCCAATGAAGCCAGCAGTGAACAGATACCAACAAAACTGTAAGTGTGGCATGGGTGGGGTGTAGAGAAATTACTCTACTCCAGAAATCCCCCACCACTCTACCTTACCTTTCCATAATGTAAACTGTCATAGACGTACACCATGCACACCTAGAGAGATTTTTGACACCAACCTAAATCTATTCATGGCTGGACTGTAAATGTTGTCCTGCATAACATACTAACATACTTGCCAATGTTAACTAGTGCCACACCCAGAGAGAATGGTGAAGATTAGCCAGCCTCATGTTTAGACAGGTGTAACAATGTTAGCATGCGCCACACTTAGATGAAACTGTGATTGTTACCAAGTACCACACTTAGATGGAATCGTGATCACTAGCCTCCCTCACATCTAGATAGGATATTGAAGATTAGCAAGTGCCACACATAGATGGAATTCTTAACTTTAGCCTGCGTCACATCTAGATAGGATTATGAATGTTAGCATTTGCCACACTTAGATGGAATCGCAGATGGTAGCATGTGCTGCACTTGGATAAAATTGTGAATGCTGGCATGTGCCACACTTAGATGGAAATATAAATGGTAACATGTGCCTCATATGGATAGAACTGTGATTTGTAGCATATCCCTAAATTAGATGGAATTGTAAATGATGGTATGCGCCGCACTTAGATAGAATTGCAAATGGTAGCATGTGCCACACTTAGATGGAATTGCAAATGGTAGCATGTGCCACCCTTAGATCCAATTGCAAATGGTAGCATGCACCACACTCAGATGGAATTGTGAATGACAGCATGTGCCTCATCTAGATAGAATTATGACTGGTAGCATATCCCTCGCTTAGATGGAATTGCAAATTATAGCACGTGCCACACTTCGATGGAATTTTGAGTGCTAGCATGTGCCACACTTAGATGGACTTTTGAATGATAACATGTGCCACACTTGGATGGAATTGTAAATGATAGCATGTTCCTCATCTAGATAGAATTATGATTGGTAGCATATCCTGCACTTAGATAGAAATGTAAATGATAGCATGTGCCACACTTAGGTGGAATTTTGAATGATAGCATGTGCCTCATCTAGATAGAATTATGACTGGTAGCATATCCCTCGCTTAGATGGAATTGCAAATTATAGCACGTGCCACACTTCGATGGAATTTTGAGTGCTAGCATGTGCCACACTTAGATGGACTTTTGAATGATAACATGTGCCACACTTGGATGGAATTGTAAATGATAGCATGTTCCTCATCTAGATAGAATTATGATTGGTAGCATATCCTGCACTTAGATAGAAATGTAAATGATAGCATGTGCAACACTTAGATGGAATTTCGAATGATAGCATGTGCCACACCTAGATGGAACTGTGAATGATAGCATATCCCACACTTAGATGGAATTGAAATGGTAGCATGTGCCACTCTTAGATAGAATTAGGATTTGTAGCATATCCATCACTTAGATGGAATTGTAAATGGTAGCATGTGCCACACTTAGATGGAATTGTAAATGGTAGCATGTGCCACACTTAGATGGACTTTTGAATGATAACATGTGCCACACTTAGATGGAATTGTAAATGATAGCATGTGCCACACTTAGGTGGAATTTTGAATGATAGCATGTACCTCATCTAGATAGAATTATGATTGGTAGCATATCCTGCACTTAGATAGAAATGTAAATGATAGCATGTGCAACACTTAGATGGAACTGTGAATGATAGCTAGTCCCACACTTAGATGGAATTGCAAATGGTAACATGTGCCACTCTTAGATATAATTAGGATTTGTAGCATATCCATCACTTAGATGGAATTGTAAATGGTAGCATGTGCCACACTTAGATGGAATTGAAAATGGTAGAATGTGCCACACTTAGATTGCATTACGATTGGTAGCATATCCCTCACTTGGATAGAATTGTAAAACTGTGAATGTTAGCATGTGCCACACTTAGATGGAAAATGTGAATGATAGCACCTGCCACACTTAGATGGAGTTGTAAATGGTAGCATGTGCTGCACTTGGATGGAGTTGCGAATGTTGCCATGTGCCACTCTTGGATGAAGTTGCGAACATTGGCCTGAGTCGAATCTAGATAGAATTGCAAATGTTAGCCTGCCCCACACTTGGGTGGAGTTGCGAACATTATCCTGAATTGCATCTGGATAGAAATGTGAAGGTTAACGTTAACATGCCACCCTGTATCACTGTGTGCCCTGCTTTCCTGTTCCCCCTGTCTCTATGTGTCTTTGTGTCATTGCGTTTCCCGCCATCCTGTTCACGTGCCTGGTCTCGGCCGCTTTAAAGATAACCATCTTATCATTACTCTCTACTATAGACCATTACAAACTAGAACACAGCTATACCCCTGACTAATTCGGCCTTGCTGTTCACATACGAATATAATCCCATGAACACCTCATCACCCTAATAAAATGCAGCAAGCACATTCCGGCCTTGCTGCTCACATATGCGTCCTTCAGGCCTAATGCATTGAGAGCCCAGTCTGGGTGTCCACCCACCAGGCTGCACACATTCAACTGATATCTTCAGCACCACACCTAATGCTAGGATGCAGCTACCATCAATTACATCAGCTGCACACATAACTGGTGCACCCACGCACCCTTCGACTCTACTTCTCTCAACTGACCAGAACTACGGTCCCCGAGGGCGTTCAACATACCAGCGCTTTGTGGCCATACCAATGATATATAGAGCGCTATATAAATGCCAAGTAACATAACATAACATGACTAAATAATTTGAATGTTCCAGACATGGCACAGGAGTGCCAACCAATTATATTAGTCCATATAACAAAGGACCTTACAGTTTGTAGGACCAATGAGAAACTGCGTATTTAATGTTTCTGAAATGACATGTTTTTAGAGTTAGGCATAAGTTGTCAACCTGATATTGGACAGCCAGTAACAATCCTAGCTCTTATACAATTGTATTTCTAGATGTTTTCCTTAACCAATCCCAACCCTTGATAGGTTTTGTCACTATTGCCACGTAGTAAGACATCACTCTGATGCATTATCACTATAAGATTGCATTTTTTGTGGAGATCATTGATCATTGAGAGACTGAGCGTACGTCCGTTGATATTCATTGTAACCTCCCTGTTTTAGATAATTGTTAATAAAACAGTGGAGTGGTGGCTGAGTGTTGGTGAGGAGCAAACACTTGGAGTCTACCAGCTCTATCTACTGCTTCCTGCTACTTCCTGCTACTCCATAAATACCACCACTAGGACACGGAGCGTCCGCGGAGTGTTGGTTGAGTGTTGGCTGAAGGGGCTGAGTCATGGAAATGCCCCCCTCTGATAATGGTAAGCCTGCTCTTAGAACTCGTAGTCGCACAAAAACCATTTCAGTGGGACGTGAGAACAGCCCTCTACAGCCAAAGTATGGCCCTGTGTATCCGGAGCTGAGCCCAACCAAAAACACAAGCGAAAAGGACACAGACTTGAGGCTCAGATCCGTTGCAAAGGTGCAATGGGCCACGCGGATTTCATGAAGGGCGCGAGCACAGTCATTGCCCAAATTCACGAACATGAAAACTACGGACTCCGAGACTTCCAAGGTGAGTCCTTTCCCACTTTGCAAGCTACTTTCTCTCCTTCCC
This sequence comes from Ambystoma mexicanum, assembly GCF_040938575.1. Lineage (NCBI taxonomy): Eukaryota > Metazoa > Chordata > Amphibia > Caudata > Ambystomatidae > Ambystoma > Ambystoma mexicanum. The sequence goes on from NC_090923.1 coordinate 1,375,381,937, forward strand.
TGTCCCTAGCTGCGGCTTACCAGGTTGATGGCGCCTTGCTGTGTGCTTCCTCTGTGGGTGGGTCGGGCCCCGCGCTGGGCTTCTGCGGGGCTCTGCCCGGGTCTTTGTGCGTGGGCAGGGTGTGGGGGGCGGAGTGGGCAGGCACTGCCTGTGTTGGCCGCGGCCCGGAGCTGGCTGGCTCCAGCGAGTGCGGGCTGTCCCCCGTGCTCCTCCCGATGCCGGCTACACAGAGCGGGAGGGCCCTGTGACGTCGGGTCCTCGACTGGAGGAGCAGCCTGAGGAATCACTGGCATACATGGACGCCTTGGGCTTTTTCTGTGACCCTTTCGCAACAGGAAAACCTGGGTTGCCCTCTTCAAACGGCACAAATAAAAAAAAAATGCAGTGAAAGCTCTCCATGTGCACAAAAGACTCAACAACAGGAAAGTGAAACATTGCCCATGGAGCGGCAAAAAGATAGAAAAAATCCTGCACCCATGGAATTGCCTGTACAGGAAAGTGACAGCGCGCAAAAAAACAAAACACCAGTTAGTTTAAACACAAAAAAGCACATTTTTCTGCAAAAGAAAAATCCCTAACTATGGAAAAAAGACAACGACGGCCCCTATCTTTTCCCAAAGAACTAAATTGGGCTAAACAACAACACAAACAAATACACCCTCAGAGTTAAAATCTATCAGATGGCATTTTCAGCCAAAAGACCATCCGGCAAAAAACAAAGAACTGGTCAATACAGCGCAAAAAATAGTTACCCTGGTTCAAGCTGATTCAAACACATGGAGAGAATTAACAGGTAATGAACTACTCCAAGCATCTGGACGAAACAATCTCGTACAAAACAACTCCACTGCAGTATTATTTGAAGACTTAGATGGCTCAGATGGCGGAGAACCTGCGGGCCTATGACCTTGAAAAATGCAAACAACATGAATATTGATCGCTCACAGGGAATTGAAGAAGACATCCATGTTCAAAACAACTGTGGCAATCCTTCCTTGGATAAACACATAGAAACAGGAAATGGCATTGGAAATCCTGAAAAACAGCCAGATACATCTACCCCCCTATGGCCACAGAGACAAACAACCAATTGTTGAAGTGGCCCTCAATTATTCCACTGCCCAAATGGCGCAACAACAAAAAAACAAAAACAAGTGCAAACAACATGAAAGAGAATGATTGCCAGGGAAATGCTGATGAGTGTTCAGCTATACTAATAAGGCAAAAGCAAGCCATAACCAAGTCAGTGAGTAAAAATCAAATTGACATAAGTGAAATTCATACGTCTATACCATCAACTCATAGTGAGGACACTGAAGAACCGGACCTGAGTACAAATCGGACGAAAGAGGAAAATCAAGTCAACTGTTTCTGCAAAGCGACCAAAGCACACAAGAGTCACAAAACTCCTCCACAAGACCCAACAAAAGGGCAGATCAATGCACTAAACTACAAATGGCAGTTGGCTCAATCCTGACAATAACCTTAGCTCCATTTCTTAAACTGTATGAAGGTTTACACGAAAATTATAAGGATCAGTCGACCTTACTGGCTCTCATGCAGACAAAACTAATATACATGGAGTCGTATATCGATGCGACAAAGGAAAGAAGAGCCAGAGAAAAAGAGTTGTAAAATGTAATCTTTAAAACTCTGATTGCATTAGTGGAAGATGCCTGTGAAGACAAGAGATCCTTCCTAAATAGCTTCAGAGATATAGTTAAGCTACTAACACCAGAACTAATCAACGAGCCAACGAGAGTAAATGACAAGAAACAAACAAATGCTGATCATCTATCTCCAGAAAGCTCCCTACCCTTGACAGGTGAATTTGTGAATTTAACCAACCCAGGAAGCGTAAGAAATACACTGCATGCAAATTGTATGGCCCCAGATTTGTCAAACCCGAATGAAACACCTTTGCAGTTCCAGTCGACAAAAGGTAAACACAACGTACCCCTAGACCAAGTGGATAATGTCCACTTAAAGTCTGGCTCCGGTGCCAACGGGGGAGACCCACCAGGCCCAAGCAAAACAACAAAAGATGTCTTTGCAGTATTTGAGCAAATACAATCTACTGTGAAGTGAAAGCCAAAGAGCTTGGAGCTAGGAAAAAAAACTACGGTCCCACAGGCCAAAACCCCCAAGAATCAACTGACGGGGAAATTGTCTTGTAATAGTGGAGCTAGGAACTTCATCAGAAACATAAAAACAATGAAAGAACCAACCACCGAAACAGAACCACCACAGCCTCCAAAGTCGGTACAAGAAGAAGCTAAAGACTCAAACGATAAAACAAATACAAGACAATTTACCATCAATCATCCAAATGTGGTGAAAACAACATGCTCAGAGGAAAGTGATCAAGAGGCACTCCTGAATCTCTCAACCTACGAGGAAGAGAGCATCATAGAGCTAGAGAGCGAAAAGGAGCTGGAGGAGACTCAGTGCTCGTCTGATGACAGAGACAAACTGACGGCTCCTCTCCCTAAATCTCCTACTTTCGAAACTCTGCAAACAAAGAGAGAATACTTGTTACACAAACAAAAGCATGAAACTAAACAAAGACAAATAATGGACGAAATGGTGGGACACTCCAAAAAAGGCTATGTTTCAAATAGTCACCCCACTAATGACAGCCAAAGAAAAACTGAAAATGTCAAAAAGTGGACATCCAGAATACAGAAAGAAGCAGGAAAAGATCTGAAATTGTCACTTGGGCGAATTTGTGAAGCCAAGGATGGTCTGATTCTAAACAGGGCAAACCTAATGAGACTACTACACACGGTGCCCCTTTTACGAGTTATACAGCCAAAAGACATCAAAATAGTGGCCTTTCCATATGAAAAACAAACAGATTTCATACATTTACATCTTGCCTCCAAGACAATCTTGAATCTGATCAAATCAGCAACGGAAGATTTAAGAATTTTGGGCTTTGACCTAAACAGTCGGCAGGAGAGTGATCAAAACAGCAAAGCCCAGTGGACCACAAATAAACCAGACCAAAGTCACCCAAGCCGAGAGATGGAGAAAGACACAGATACAGATATCTATACCAAACCCATCAGATTCTCGCCAACGATTCTGAAAGGCCCAAAAGCCCTAGGCATTATCGTCAAAAGCACACCCGAGGAAATAGAGACAAATAACCTTTCAAATTCACTAAAAATAGTCACAAAAATTGACAACAAAGCATCATGGGAATGGCTATCCACAAACCTGTCAGGGCAAAGCACCCAATAGACCGCCAGCCGACAGGATCAAACAAGAATGCGAATTGCCTCATAGAACTCTAGAGGATTTAAAAACCTGTTTAAAAACATAAATCAGGAACTTTTTCTAGCGGTCATAATATGCATACAAGAATGCTGGCTACAAAGTACCCCCTTCATTGATGGCTGTACATGTTTCCTAAACAAAGCCCAAAAGGGAGCCATGGGAAGACCCTCGGCTGGGTTATTAACCATTATAAAAAACACGAAAAAAAAATCATACAATGCCTTGTGCCATTTCCCCTGATACAAATTGTAATAATGCAGGACGAACAAGAACCAACAACAACAGATGCGAACACCACACAAATTCTTTTTAATTTGTACTGGAACCGCAAGGCAAAGGAAGGTGAGAAATTTCTGCAGACAGTCATGAGACTATAGACGAGTTAAGAGCAGAATTCCTCCCGTCAAGCCTAATTATTTGTGGTGATCTAAATATCGACTGCATAAATTCACCCAAAACAGGGGACAATGCACAACAACAGCCAAAAAACGCTTGATCCAAAAAATGGCTGAAAGAAATCAAAATAAGAGATCTAAAAATGGTCAACGGAAACGTCAAAGGTGATCTAACAGGAGAAGCCACATAGTCCTCCTATGCCAGTGCTACACTGGACTATTTCTTTGTTGACTCTGGAACTTTTCTACAAATAACATCCATGGTCATCCTAAACACTGACAAAAGTGACCATAAACAACTTATTACAACATTCGAACAACCAAGGCAGCTGTTCAGAAAACAAAAAAACTGACTCAGGGAGCTATGGACTCACAAAGTCAGTAGTAACAATGGCCTAAATAGGCTTCAAATAACAGACAGAGAACTACCTCGTCTAAATAAAGAAATCCAAAAATGGATAGATCAAAACAATTTAGATGTGGAATACGAAGAGTGTCTTAGCTTATTTAGAACCGCTGACACAAAACATGGAAATGCCCAAGTAAAAAGTCTCCATAAATATAATCAACAACTGGCTGAAAAAAGAAATACTTGCAAAAAAATCTGCAGCTCATAAGGAAAAACAAAAAAACAATAGAAAGTAAACTGGAAGAAAAAATGATAATAACAAATACCGAAACTGGGTTAAGGCTCTTTGCGCAGAACTTTACCAGCATTATTGAGAAAATTTGATTTGGGCTACTGAAAATAAGAATCCAAAGCTTTTCTGGGCATTAATAAATGAACAGGCAAAGCCGATAGGACATGAACAACTAAACCCTATTCTAGAATTCCAATAGGTGCAACACTTCGAGAAAATATATGATCCAAAAAAAGAAAACTTGAGAGAACTAAAAGAAGCTCCAGTTAAAGCCTCATTGAAGATCTTCTTCACAAAAAGTGAAATACTAACAATCATCAAGAAGGCAAAGGGATCTCGTGCTCCTGGTCCCGATGGATTATCAAACTTTACTCTCAAGCTAAATCCGGAGATGCAGGCAGAGTTATGCTATGCCCTGTCAAATCAACATCATGCGACAAATACCCAAGTCATGGAAAACCGCTATTGTAATTCTGAGTTTCAAAAAGGGTGACCGAACCAAGCCGGAAAATTATCGTCCGATTTCCATTTTAGATGTTGGGAAAAGTATATGCGGGAATACTCCTGAAAAGACTAAAAGAGTGGATTGCAATGAGCGGCAACTTTGACCATAGACAGACCGGCTTTGTGAAACGCGTTGATTGTGGCCTCAATCTCCTCCTGCTTAACATTCTCAAAATAGAATCAGCAAAAGACAATCAAGCCATCTATCTGGCATTCATCGACATGGCATCAGCCTTTGATAGGGTTGATAGAGAAATTATTTGGGAAAAACTTAAGGTTAAGGGCTGTCCGCCTGACTTACTTGAGTCAATTATAGCCCTTCATACAAATACCAACCTTAAAATATGGCTAGATTTAAAAAGTAATCTCTGCAGATGCATAAAAACAACGATAGGTTTGAAGCAAGGGTGCCCCTTGGGTTCGATATTGTATAACTTTTTCATCCACGATATTGGGAGCTGGTTGGACCCGAAGAGATCTTGAGCCCCTCGTATTGATGGAACTGCCATAACGCACTTACTGTACGCTGACTATCTAGTGTTGTTGGATTTGACGCCGATAGGGCTACAAAGAAAACTAGATGCCCTTCAAGCGTATGTTGTAATCAGCAAACAACAAATAAACGTGACGAAATCAGAAATCCTAATTTTCAGGAGACCGAAGACAAAAAGAAACAAAGGATTTCAATGGAGGTTAAATGATACTTCATCATACTATCCGACAACCAGAAATACCTAGGAGCAATGATTAGTGCAGACAGTGGTGATGGTCCATGGAAACTGAATCTGGAGCTAATAATGGACCAATTTATCGCCCAAGCATTGATAATGAAGAAAAAGTTCGGAAAGTTCTCGATACAATGCTTAATTGACTTTTACAACCGGAAAGTCACACCCACAATTACCTACGGGGGAGAGTGTTGTCTGAGAATGCCATAGGAAACTTGGGACCGTTTGGAATCCAGATTCTGGAAAAAAAATGCTAAGGCTGCCGAACTGCGTCCCAAGCGGAGTAATAAGACATGAACTGGGACTCTACTCGCTACATGTACAAGTGGCGTGGACACTGTTGACAACCTATAGAAAAGCAGAGCTAAGTGACTGCCCCGCCCAAAACAAGGTGCTAAAGGCACAAACTTCAAATATGAAGTCTGGCTTGTTAAGTATTTGAAGACACAAATGCCATGAAATAATGGCGAACATTGGCATTCGTATGGAACTGTTGCATAATAACCCAAAAAAAGTAAAAGAAGCACCTCTGGCAGTAGACTGGGCCCAAACAGAAGACATACGTATGAAAGCAAAAGCCCACACACTCTCAAAGAAACTACTTAACTTTCCAAAAATACTCCCAAACTATCTAAAAAAAAGTGAAAATTTGAAACACAGGGACACTCTACTGCGCTTCAGATTGAACATTCTAAGAACTTGTTAGACCTTAAAAAAATACGGCATAGTAGAAAACAATATGTGTTGTTTTTGTAATGAAGAAGAGAAATCCTTACAACATTTGACAGTGTTTTGCAAACAACTCAAATCTGAAAGAGAAAGGATCCTTCTACCTAATTTGCCAACAACATGTGGTTTGGACTCCGACGCATGGTGGGATGCCATGTACATAGTACTCAAGAAAAAAAACAACGTCATAGGCCTAAGCTTGTTCCTAATTGCAACACAGGAAAAATTCACTAAACAAGCCAACCCCGAAGGCCTGTGAACCATTTTAAATTGCACCTGAACTCAGTAGCCAATCGTAGGGTACCTAAGAACTTGGAAAGAACTTGGAAGAACAATGAGCAGTAAAAAAAAAATGTTTGGCTTTATGATGAGAAAGAAAATGGAAACGATAAACAAAAATTGTATTTATTTATGATAAATGCTTAAATAAATTAAAAAATAAATAAATAAAACAGTACTTTGCAATCTTCCTGAGTTGGGTTCGTTATTTGGACTCAGAATTACTCTGGTGTAATCCCATCCATTCCATATGCACGTTCCTAAGGGTCATAAGATCAACACAATCTACACAATCCCCTACCACTTTCACATGCCCCCTGCAAGTATTGTGCATGCAATCCCCGAACAACATACAGAGGAACACAAGTAGAAAGGCACAGCACAAAATGTAAGCAGTAACAGCTGTGAGGACTGCCCGAATCCACCCTATGCGTGTCTCACAACAATATGCAGGTTTGTTATTGATAACAACCAATTGATTAAAGCTGATATTGTAGCTAAAACTCAAACATCCGCTTCCACTCTATCTGGATTTGTGACTGTTCATCCTTTAGTGAAATCAACTGATTCCCAGATGTCAAGTGTACTGCCATCTTTTGATTTCCATCAGGTATCTGAAAATAAGTACATTTACTGATGGAGGTATTGAAACCCACCAATGACTCCCTATTTCCCCTTCCTGCTTTGTGACCAGGTTTATTGACAAATCCCTGATGCAGGGGATAGTCCCTCAACAACTAAAACATTCTATAATCACACCCCTATTGAAATAATCTACCTTGGATCCAGAGATCCTTCATAATTAATGGCTCATTGCAGGTCTCCCCTGGTCTTAAATCCTGGAGAAGGTGGTCACTGGCCAGCTGCAGGAATGTGTAGAGCATCCAATTGGGTTTCAGACCTAGGTTTGGAACCAAAACTGCCCTCCTGGCTTTCCAAGACCACCTCTTCAGTGATGTCTGGGTGATACTGAGTGAGTTTCTGTCAGACTCCATTAAGCTAACTGTGGAGTCCTGCAGGGATCATTAATCTCGCCTTTGCTGTTCAATCTTTATAGGCGGTCACTGTTGGAGATTTTGAGACAACATGGGATGAGCTTTCATTCATATGCGGACGATACTCAAATCTTCATCAGAAACATCAAGTTTGACAAAGCATTTGGCAAGCTTAAACAGTGCTTGGATGATGTTAGTCAGTGGATGCTTAACAATCAGCTTCTGTTAAATGCAGCTAAAACTGAACTTATTCTGTTTGACCCAAGACACCTACTCAATGCTGCCAAGAATCTGCCTATTCCGACTCTCCTAGGAACCAATCTAAGATTTGTTTCCAAGGTTAAGAAATTGGGTTGCGTCTGGCAGGATGATCTTGGCAGTGAAGGCCAGGTTGGAGCCAAGGTTCAAGCAGTGCACTATGCCTTGAGACTTTTACGGCAGGTACTCCTTTATATTCACAATGAGGATCATGCCGCTGTGGTGGGCGCTCTGACTAATGCACATCTGGACTATTGCAATAGCCAGTTGATTGGCATCACATCCAAACAAGTTCAGAGACTTCAAAAATCCCAAAACGCTGCAATTAGAATGATCTTCAGGTTAGGCAGAACCGCTCATGTTTCACCTTCTCGTTGTGCCTTACACTGGTTAGCAGTCGAAGAATGCATCAGATTTAAGGTAGCCTGCCTTATCTTCAAATGCCTGAATGGGCTTGCCCCAACATATTTGAAGGATAAGATCCAATATTACCCACCCTCAAGATGCTTACTATATAGAAATTGTCTCCTTCTGTCCATCCCCCATTCAATTTACACGACAAGGGGTGACAGAAGATTTGCAGTTTTTGGTCCAAAATCTTGGAATTCAGTTCCCTTAGAAATCAGGACCCTTGAAACACTGTATCAGTTTCGTAAGGCCTTGAAGACATTTTTGTTCAGATAAGGCTATCCCTGTTTTTTTGGAATTGTACGATTGGACCGAAAAAAATGTCAGATCATACAAAAAGTCCGAAAAATGCTACCACCAAAGGTTCGAACAACAAAAGTTTGAACCTTTGGTGGTAGCATTGTAGGTAAGTAATTAAAAGAAAAGACTGCGGGGGTGTCCCCCGCAACACCCTGCTCACTATAGTGAGCGCGGAGTTGCGGGGGACACCCCCGCAGCACACCTGAAAAATAATTGTGGGGTGGGGGGTGTGCTAAGGGGGTGTGTCGTGGGTGTGTTGTGTGTGTGGGTGGGGGTGTGGGTTTGTAGATGCGTGTTGGCATGGGAAATGTGCAATCCTTTTGTAGTTCGCACATTTCTCATGCAAACTTTTCCATCGCAGACTTTTCTGCGACGGAAAAATCACGCAGATCCTGTTTTTTTAATGTGCTCCTTTCTTGGGCTCAGTACTGCCTCATGTGAATTTATTGTTCCATCTGTGCCGCTATATGGTTAAGTCCCTCATGTGTGCTAAGCACATGTAAATACAAATGCTAATACAGGTGGAGTGGCCACCCGATTCCCCGACAACAATTATACTCACAATAGACATCTACATCTAAATAGTCATGCAGACTGAGAAAATTGCAAGCTCGCTTCAAGAAAGATGCACAGGTCACCTCACATCTTTCCCTTTGCGAGCCTGCTCCAGCTGTACCCAGGAATGTATCCATGCTCTCCTCCGAACCAGCCTACACTGCTGAGGTGTTGCATGCAGGCATCCCACAGCACTGTTTTCTCTTGAATAGCAGCAACCACCTTCCCTTGCAGAATGCCTCAGTAGAGAAAAATAATACAAGGCAGGAGCAGGTAATACATCCATGCACCCAATGACACTGCACCCTCCACCCCTTGAGTGCCATGTAACAACTTCAAGCAAAGACTCGCCAACCTCCCATCACCATTTCTCTCCCGCACCCATGCCACCAGACTTGCTCACCTCAGGCCAACGCAACAAAAAACCCCACACACTGACAGCCTCCCTGCCACCAATTACAATGCAACCTGTGGCCCCCTTAGTGCCTTGAACTTACCTGCACAAGGTACACACCTGTCTCTCATCCACAGCATTTCACCTGAAATAACATTCTTAATTTGCAAAGACATGCATTGCATGAAAGTAAACAAACAGGGCAGCCTTGATTTGTCATTTATGGAACAAGGCAACTTGACGTCCATGGTCCAATTAGTGTCAACAACCGAAAGGCCATATCAAAGAGCGTAAGCAACAATAAATCCAACAAAATCCAAACTTATTGACAGAGTAATCACTGGCAGTGAAAAAACAAATTTACACCACAGCATGTCTTGCACTCTGGACACAGGTCTGGGTCACCCTTGGATGCATGGGAGGGAAAGCGACACCAAGTGAGTAATTGAAGGTCTGGAGAGTGAAAGTACTCGTCTGGGAGCTGATGTGAAGGATGAAAGAGGGCCAGAGGGTGAGAGGAGACAGAGTGATGAATGTGCAGATGCAGAGCTGAGAGAGAGAGCGAGACAGAGAGAGGGGGGCAGGGAAAGAGAGAGAGAGAGAGAGAGAGAGATAGAGAGAGAGAAAGGAATTGGGGAGCAAGGAGAAGTCTGGCATGTAGGGAGATGACGAGAGAGATGAGTGTTGTTAGTGTGGGGCAGAGAGAAGGGGTGAAGAGAGGAAGACAGAGATAGAAGAGCAGAAAAAGAAGGCAGCAAGGGCAGAGAGCCTGGAAGGCACATCAAAGGATAAAAAGCGCATGTTGGGGTGAAGAAAGACAATAGGGAGTGAGGGGGAAGGGCAGACTGGGAAACAAAGGCCATCTGCAAAAGAGGACTCCCCAGTTTATCATCACAAAAACAGCATGGTCATCACACCACGGCATGTAAACCAGGAAGACACCCATGCCCACAATATCCATGCACATAAGGCTGTTACACCCCCACTCCAGACTGTGCACCCCCCACCAATCCACCCTGTTGGATACCACAGTTCATGGACAGGTCATCACTCACCAGCTGTTGACCCCCTCTAACAGACCAAACGCCCGAGACAAGCCCTTCCCAGGAAGGGGCAGGAATCATAGGGTGTAATGTAAACACTTGCAGGGACAACAGATGAGCAGAAGCTGTGGGGAGGGGATGATGTTCCACATGCATGTGCCGACAATGTACATACAAATTCAGTGCAGTCACTCACAGTGCTGGATTGCAACAACAGGTTAGGAAAAAAGTCATGCAATAGATTCATGAGGGGAGAACATACAGAAAAACAACAATAAACAACAAGTGGCTTGTATGGGGAACACAGGTAAAGGTTGGCAGGGGTCCACATGTGCAAACCAGTACAAAGCTAGATGGTCCAAGTGTGCTAAACCGGTCCTGTGGAGTGCATGGAGACATACAGCCAGATCAGCGTTTCCTGAAGCAAGATCATGATGGGGAGCAGCCGTGGACTTGATGGTCTGTGAATGGATGTGTGTGTAAGACGTGTAGTTTTAGCAGTGCAGGTCATGTGAGTGAATAAAGCTATGGAGTGGGCTCTAGCACAGGTTGAAGAGTAGGGTGGACGTAGGAGACATGGGGGGAGGAGAAGGGTGGTAGGAAGAAGACTTGAGAATGGTCAGCAAAGCAAGAGATGAACAATCAGAATGCGAGTCCAGATGTCCAGAGAATTGAGTCTGAGGATGAGGGTGCTGCCATAGAATGTGTCAAAGACTGCAAGTGGCTCAAGGGGGATTAGTACCACAAAGCTTCCTGAGTCTGCTGTCCTTTGTGGAATGGCAACCAGAAAACCAATGCACGGATGTTCAAGGGGACATACACACACACACACACACATGTGGACAAACTCAGATCTGCACTGACTGTCACCATCCCAACATCACATGACCCTTCAAAACCCTTCAAGTGCATGCCAACATTGTGGTGCACATTTCACCAGCCATTGGCATGATTAACAGTGCACAACCTTAGCTGCCAGAATAGCTGCTCTTATGTTATTCCCTCATCACCTTCACCAAACACTGTTCCCCGCATTTGTGAAAGGAGGGACAGAGCCCGGCAAAGGGCATGGGGACTAGGGAGGTGAAAAGGTGATGGTGGACCTTAGAAGGAGTGCATTCACTAGATGAGTCAGGATCCTTGCAACCACATTGGACATTGGATTTCACCACCCATAGGAGTAAATCACGCAGACTGCACATATGTACTACAATGTTTTGACTGATATTCACCTCCATGTATGATCCTGTTGCCGTCAAGTGAACCATGGCAGTTGACACCACTGTGCATGGCAGCACGTCCAGTTCCTCACTCATAAAGTTCTCAAGAGGGCAACAACACATCTCTCAAGGTTGAAAATAAAAGACAGGGTTTCAAAAACAAAAATTGTGTCCATCCTGGACAGGGGTACACAAAATGAGTTCAATGTGTCCATCTCCAACAAGGGGGTAAAAATGAAAAATCTGACCATCAGACAGGTTTATAAATAAAATGTCTATTTTGGACTGGGGGAGGAAATGTCCACCTGGAGGTGAGAGGGTGGGTGTCCATGTCCACATGAGTGGATAGAAAAAGTCAACACCAAAAAAATAAATCCATGGACTCATGGACATCAGGGCACAGGTGGTAGAGGTGGCATGGGTGGACTGGGACTGCCATGCTGCAGTGGATCATCAGGTGGAGGTGGGGGTAGCGGTGCATCCTGTCCATGCAGTGCCAAAGCATGTTCTTCATTGGCTAGGGACAGCCGTGATACAGATGCATGCACCTGCATCCCAAAAAGTCATGATAAACTTCCTCCCAAGTGGCCAGAGTTTGCATGTGCGCTCATTTGTGACACATCAATTTGCTGGGACAGTGTCTGCATCAAGGCATCCATCTCCGCCTGGAGCTGGGACCTTGTGGCAGAAAGTTCCTCATGCAGTGAAGCCCTCAAGCTCTCCATCTCACAGTGATTGGAGTCTCTAGATGCCAACATCTCCTGCTTCAGTGCTTCTCTCTGTCCTGCAGGCACTTCAGTTCAGCCCGTCAGCCCTTGATGTTGGCCTCAACGCCCAGTTTGTGGGAGAACATTGAGGACCACATCTCAGCATGCAGTTTCTTCTGCAGGCTGGAAAACAGTTGCTGCTGATGTCCCTGAGAGTCCAAATGTTGTGCATCCCGGGCAGCTGGTGTGGAGATGTTCTCGTCCATGCAATGCGTTTCCCCAGAAATCTCATGCAAATTGTCGCCATGCTGGATGACTGCACGCAATGCCTGCTGCTTCCTCACTGTCTCTCTGGGCAGACACACAACCACCACATGTGCAGAGCTGATGGTGGTGGGATTCCAGAGTACAGGCCAGTCGCAGTGGGACCCCTGTCTTTGGCTGCAGGTCTGCAACCCTCCATTGTACATCATTCCCTGGATCTGAACCCAACTCAAGTGAGGGCGATCCTGCAGCCATAACCACCACAGATGTGGGGCTTACCACTGACTAGACCAGTGAAACCTGGCTCACCTCCTCAGACTCAACAGCCCCATCTGGCCTGCCCATTGTGGCACCCTCCATGTCCCTCAATGTGTCTTCCACACCTGGCTGAAACATGTCTCCGGATGCGTTTGGTCTTGTGCAGAAGGGATGTGACCTTGCAGTTCAGGATGGATTGCCCCTTTTGGGGTGGGACCAAGTCTGATTTGCATATGGTTTTTCCCCTTCTGTAATGGCTTGGCAGGCTAAAAGACGATGGTCTGGAAGGTTACCCATAGCTGTGCCTGTGGTTATGAGTAATTAAAAACCTTCCAGAAATAACCTTTTTGTTTTATTATGCACACCTGGTTCAGCATCCTCACTTGCAGTCACAAGAGTCAGAAAATTCAGAAACACGACTGAGGATTTTCTGTAGCAACTGTGGATGTTCATGCCTTATGACACCAGAGCCTCCACTGGTGGACTGACGTATGCCCACCTCCTATTCCTCCTCCTCTGC